>NC_134336.1:6370875-7665063 GCF_964195595.1 Calonectris borealis | reverse complement strand
ATTTCCTTCTTGCCCGTTGTAAAAGACTCCTCTATTTCTGCCTGCATTTTCATACCATCTACTGGGCAGACCCTGAACTACCCACCGCACAGCGCAGGCCCTGCACGGCTGCAGCCCACGGCAGTTTGTCCTGAGCTGAGCCCCCCACGAGCCGAGTTTTATTCCCCACGTTAGCGCCAAGCCACAAGCCGGTGCTTGCTACGAAGTGCAAGGGAGGTATGAAACCACCATCCCATACTCCAAATATTTCCAGCAAGAGCATAGGGACACGACAGCCCGGCCAGCAGAAGTGTGAGGGTAAAAGAAGAGGAAGGCGGAGAGGAGGAGGAGAGGCAGCCGTCCCTCCGCCAGCATCCTCACAACCCGCCGCACGCCGTCGCTCAGGCAATTGAACAGAGGTGGGCGAATATTTTCCCCAATATTACTGGCTGCTGAAGAGGAGCTACCACATGGCTGTTCTCAGCCACTCACTGCACGGTGTTTACTATAAACAACAACAGTAAACAGAAACAGAGCCAAAAATCAAAGCTGGGTACCCCGGAGCTGGGTCTCCACATCCTGACTTTACCCGTGGAAATAATTAGTTTAGTATTCAGCTGCTGAACCTAAAACATCCGAAGCCAAAAGCAGCCAAGTTGCTCGTGCATCCGAAACTTAGTCCGCCTGTTTAAATTCGCTATCTCTACCTTTAGTCGCCAAGACTCCAAACTGCTGCCGCGGTTTTGCACGGGAGCTTCAAAGAGCCTGCGGATTAAACCTGAACGACGTGCGGCAGGAGCCGGCCTGACACCGTATTTATTTTTAAGCATCTTACTGTGCATGAAAAGCTCAAATCTTGCCTCACTCCCAGCGCTCGACTCGGGGGGCTGCGAAGGAGGCGCAGACATTTCCCCAGGGACGGTGGTTATGGGATTTCTCCGTCCGGTCCCCGGGATCACCCTCGACGCCTCCAGTGGCACGGACCTGGTGGCGGGTCCTGCCCAGAGCACCGATGTCGGTCTCCACAAGGCGCCGTGGCTACAGGAGGGTTTCACTGAGGTCCTAAAGGGCCCGCGGGGAGGGATGGGCACAGACCTTCCCCGGGCACAACCCGCAGGCAGGGGCCGCCTCCTGCAAACCCTCCGGCAGCTCGGTCTTGCTTCCCTTTGCATGCAAGGGGTGTCCGGCAGATAATAAACAGCGCCGGGGAGGAGGGCAGGCTCAGGCGGTCCGCAAAAGCCGCCCTGAGGCCTTTGCTGAACACGATAACCGCGGCCCGGTGCTGCTGGACGAGCTGCTGGACCGGCCGTCCCGGGCGAGCCCTGCCCGGGGACACCTGGAAGAACAACAAAGCCCCTCGAAGGGGCTTCACGGGCAGCTACAACCCGGCCGGGGAGAGGCAGGCGGCCCGCGGGCAGGCGGGGGAGGCCGGCGCAGACCCCCGGGCCTCTGCCCCGCTGCCGGCGGGAGTCGCGGCGCCGCCGCAGAGGCCCGGGGGGGGCCGGGCCCGCCCTGACGGGCACCAACAGGTGTCGGCGGTGACACGCCGCCCCCGGCCCGCAGCCACCGCGGCCCGGCCCCGCGGGTGAGGCGGCGGCCGGGCCGCGCTGACAGGCGGGATCCGCGCCGGGCCGGGCCTGCCGCGCTGCCGCCGCGGGGCCTAGGCGCCCGACCCCCGCCCGGCCTCCGGCAGCGCCTCGCCGTGCCGGGCCAGGCCGCAGCGCACCGTGCCGCCCCCGCCGCCCCCCTCACCTGCGCGGCCGCCGAGCGCTGGGGCTGCTCAGTCCCTCGCCGCCGCCATGTTTCCGATGCGCAGTGAAGGCGGGGAGCGGGGGAGGGAGCGCGGACAGACCCGGCCCGGCCCGGCCCGGCCCCGCGCCGCCCCCTGCCGCCCGGGACGGCGCCGCCACGCCACGCTCGGGGGCAGTTCGTGAGGGCCGGGCCGAGCGGAGCCGGGCCGAGCCGAACCGGGCCGAGCGGAGCCGGGCCGAGCGGGGCCGAGCCGAGCGGAGCCGGGCCGAGCGGGGCCGGGCCGGGCCGAGCCGAGCTCCCTCACGAGCTCCCCCTGAACGTCGCTGAGCACTGCCGGCGGCCCCACGCCGTATCGGGACCGGTCCTCACGCAGGGATAGACCCCCGTCCTCACCCCACACTCTGGGCACGGGGGAGGCCCTCACCGTGACCCCAACCTGGGGTTGGACCCCCCTGTGCCCACCCGGGACGCTCTGGACATGGGGCAGATCCCCACCATGATCTCCAGCCTGGGTACGGACCCCCCCCACGCCCACCTGGGACGCTCGGCACGGGGCAGACCTCGACTGTGAGCCCCAGCCCAGGGATGGACCCCCAGTGCCCACCAGGGACCCTCTGTGTACCGGAGAGTGATGTCCATCCCTGTCTGGTCCCCACTGGGGACAGCCCCGTGCCTGCCCCAGGCTCCACTGGAGGTGGCTGGGACCATGCAGCACAGCCGGCCCTGGGGACAGACAACTGCCAGACACCCCCTTTCCTCCCACCCCGAGCAGGACCTCGCCCTGCACGCAGCCCTTCCAGCTAGAGATACCACAGATGTACCCCAGTGCCCCCAAATCCCCCCAGACAGAGTAAGACCCCTTTGACTCCCAGCTAAAAGGATACCTCATGCTACGGCTGTATCCGTTACCTTCATGGCACCATCCCCAGCTTGCATCCGGAGAGACCCCTGTGCAAGCCCACCCCACAGAGCACCCATGAACCTTGCTGACCTCTCCTGACTGGACCTCCCTGTGCACCTCCTCTGTCCTGTAGAGCCACCAGAGCCCACACACAGTTCCCCAAAAACATCCCCTAGCATCCCTTAGCTAGGGAACTCCCTATGTGACACATGGCTACCGCAAGGGCCACCTTTGCCCCCACGACCCTCCATCAGCGTTGTCCTCCCCCACATCCATTTGAGCCCCTTGCACCAACACACCCACGGCTGCCTCCACCAACACATCTACCCGTAGCAGAGCTCACCATCTCTTCGCCCCAAGCCCTCCACACTCCGTCCAGGGTAGCCACCTCGATCCTTGCCAGGAGGCACAAACCCTGCACCTCTCTGGTGCAGTCAGAAGCCAGCAGGACACGGTGCTCCTGGAGCCAGGTTTCCAGCTGAGGATGCCATTTCCCATTTGCTCTACTCAAATATTCTGTCTGCTGGGTTTGCCGTGCTGAAGACCCTACTTCCACTGCAAGGTATCGCAACTAAAGAAGAAAGCCATTCATCTTAAATAGCAACCAGGTCATGCTGCAGCTGGATACATGCATGAAATCGTGTCCTCTCTCTGCTTGTTGGATTGCCTGGGGAAAAAAAAAAAAGATAATTTATTGGGTTCTGGAGATCCAGTTCTCATCTTCAAAGCTGCTCATGTGAATGATCAGTGGATCTAAAGGACCCCTGCTGGGTAACAGTGACTTCTCATGACCCAAATATTTCACCAAGACAATGGAGACATCACTTTGGAGTGACTCACAGACATATGTGACAAGACTTCTCAGGGAGAAAGCACCTGAACACTTTCCAAAGCACATGTAGTGACATGGCCAACATCTGAGTCTCTGCCTGAATGCTTTCTTGTTCTGGAGGATTACATGGAAACTTGTTTGTTTAGGTCAAAACTGAAGCAAAAGATCAGAAGGAAGCATCCCTGGTGCAGACTTGGTTGAGTTTGGAAAGGTTGTGCCTGAGAAAGCTCTGCCAAATGCAGGGCTTCCTACTTGTAGCTTTGTTGTACGCAGTGGAGGGAAGGTAAAGCCAAGATTCATCCGTTTACTGCCCACTGCCAAATCTGCGGTACCTCCTGCTCCTGGCCAGGAACCCGCGCTGATGCTGAGCAGAGGCACATGGCGAGCAAGGGCTCTGGCAGTGCAACAAGACAGGGGACCTTCCCACCACTGCCCATGGGGCAACCTTGCAGGAAGGTCTGAAACCACCTCAGCCCATTCCTGTGCTCTTCCCTTTTCCCTCAGGGAAGTGAATGCCATCTCCTGTGCTGGGCTGAAGGCTGCAGGAGGGTTCCCAAGGAACAGAAATGGATGGCTGGCCTCCGTCTACTGAAGGCAAGAGACAACACAATCTAGGTGTTAATGCTGTCCTGCTTCACATGCTGGTCTCAGTCCAGTCTATGCAAGGCTTAAGATCCTGCCCAAGGCCAAATGCTTGGCCAGTAGCTAACTTCTGGGGTCCAGCAACTAGTCCACAGCTATTCAACCCCCTTCTCAGGAAAAAAAAGGGTTCAGTACTCTCAGAGCAAAATACAAGATGTATTTGCCTGTCTCTCCCCACAAAATAAAGATATATACTTCATCAAACAGGGTGGGATTTCTAAGGTCTGGGGAGAAAACTCTTTGAGAGGGAGCTGTTCCAGAACTGCTGTCTGGAGGTTTCTCGTGTCCTTTTCTGAACAGTGGTACTGACCACTGCTGAAGACAAGCACTGGCCTGGAAAACTTCTTGTTCCTAAAATATTTGCATTGAGGGGATGGACAGTTGGAAATGCTGGTGGGCTTTTGTTTTAATCAATATGTGGAGTACTCGGTTATGTTGGTAGGACACAGAAGTATGTTTGCTGTCATATCAGGGCTTCATGGTGCTGCCTATCAGGACAGAATCCGAGCACCTTCCCTGTAAAATCAGAAATATTATCAATGCTCCTCATGGGTTTCATCAACTCTGGTATTTCCTCATTTCCACAATAATCAGGATTTCATGAATGGAATAAATGTGCAAGAGCTAAGAGCTGCAAGATGGAGACAGGAGAGAAATTTCCCCATTGACTTTAATTTGGAGTTAGCAGCAGCCGAGTTCAGAAGGATTTACATATGACATCCATATGAGCACCACAGGAATTCAGTTTGATTAATATTACAATGGAAACGAGCCGCAGAAATGGTTTGCCATTTATTATGAAGTGTTGCCAAAAAAGCTCAAACACATTTGCAGCCTGGTTTGGGCCAGCTCTTGGAGAGTGCCAGCACGATAAATGACTGGGAGCTAATGACTACAAAAGGGCGCCGATACCCTAATGCATGTGGTGTCGGACACACCGGAGCAAGACCTTCGGAAGGAGAGGATGTAGGTGAATATAAGGCAACGTGACTGGGAAGAAAACCTCCTGCTGTCTGTACTTCTCCCCTCCCTCTTCCTCCCTGGTTAATGCCTCTCAGCAATCCGGGACCAAACTTCCTCCTAGGCTGGTTCCCACTATTTGCAATGTTCCCATTATATCATCAACTTTGTTTTCTGCCAGAAATTGATCCTGAATCTGGCATGGATCATATAAATATAGACCACACTCTGCTAGAAGAAAAGCCTAACGTCCCATGGTCCATGACCTTCTTACCCTGAATCTGATACTTAATAAAAAGATGGAATAATAGGGCACAGGGATGGATGCAGCGGAGGATGATCTAAAGGAACATGTGCACACAGTAACCCTGGCTCTCTCATCAATATGTTTTTTGACCTGACATCTCCCTTGGAGAGGGGAGGTGGGAATCTTGAAAAGGCAGGAGGAAACGTTTTTTACAGAGGTTAAAGCCCTGATGAGCAGCAGATCACCTTGCAGGACCTCCCGTACGTTCCCTTTCCCAAAGCAGCCTCATATTGAGACCAGCTGTTGAATTTACCTGGGGTATGTCTTCCCAAAAGGGTCCATTTTTGTTCTGAAGACTTCATGGGCTGGAAAATTACCTTTGTGAATACAAGTTAGCTCTTCTGGTAGTGGGAAATTGTCTGGCTTCATGTCCCAAATGCTTGCAGGCAGCTCTGCCTTTCCCTGCCAGATTGCAAAGTGATCCTCTGCAAGAAGGCTGCACGCTGCAAACCCATGCAACCCCCCTCCCCTTTCAATCTCTTTCTGAGGCAAAAGAACAAATTTTCTCATTATAACACATTTCTCTTCCTCCCATTTTTGATTGCTCTTTTCCTTACTGTTTCTATTTATTCCACATCCTTCAAAAACTGTGGACACCAAGCCTGGGTGCGAAGTGCCAAGGGCCGTGTCACCGTGCCATGTTCAGGGCTCACCCCACCCTGTTCATTACACCCACTCCTCTCCAGTATATGCGTGCAAATTTAAGCAAAAACCCCTCTGTTAGAGAGTCAATCCTGCAGCTCAGGTCTGCTTTTCTCACCCCTAAGTTCTTCCCAGAGTTGCTGCTTTCTTGAGCACAGTTGCCCATCCCATCCACCCCATCTTTGCTGCTTAGCACCCCGCCAAGCTTCCGTACATATATATCATCTTTCTGTTATTCTGATATCAAACTAGCCAGCCCATAATTATCTGATTTCACGCTCTCACGATAGCTTAATACCAGCACCCTTCCTGTCTCAGCAGTTGTCTGCTATTTCAAAAGCCTGCTGTATACCTCCATCAACCCTTTAAGGATGCTTTCATTTGGGTTATCAGGCCTAGGTGTAAAAAATAAGTTTATTTTGAGTGTGCGTTGTTTAAATTTCTTGGCTAATAGCAGTCTTGCAAGTGCCTCATCAGCCTTATGTGTTATAAGAAAACTGATCCAGTTTCTCTGCAAAAGCAGAACTTGGAAAGTTATCGAACACCTGAATTGTTACTGCTGTTAATAAATTCCCTATGTCTATTAATAGACTCATATGGGTTTGAATTTCCTTTGTTCCCAGCTTATTCTAAACATTTCCTACTGTTGGTCTTTAATGCCGCCAGCCACGAATACTTCCCCTAACAGCTTGTTTCTTCTATTCATCCCCTTCACAAATTACTGCGCGTCTTAATCCAAGCCGACCTCTCATCCTCCCGTAGGGATTCACGACTCAAGAGTCCTCTTTGATCCACCTATGGGAAAGAAACGCCGTTCCCCAGGACATAACAAGCTGCTGTGGATGGGTCATTAGCGCGGCCGCTGCTGGCTGGCGGGCTCCCAGCCAGGCAGCCTGGGGTGAGTCAATCATTCGGTCTGCAGGGAAGGGGCAGGGGGTGAGCTGCCTTGTGCCGCGTGGGAGTGAGCAGCAGGGACATGAAAGAGCCGAGGCACGGTCGCGTGCTGCTCAGTGGCCTGTGTCCGTGCTTTCACTCGTGCCAAGAGAGCGGAGGGATCCTTCCCGATGCTCGCAGATGCAGCTGGATGTGGGAGAATATAAATCACGTCTGTAGGTCCTGTTCTCCGATGCCTGGCGTGCAGGGGTAGCACTAAGCAGGTCAGAGCTGGATGAAAATTTTCATCAGTTTTCTCTTGGCCGAAAAAAAAAAGACTTTTTCCCCCCCATCTGAACTTTGAAACCGATTGTTTGGGGTATTTAATTCAGTAGGGAAAGTTCTCATGTTCAATCCTTCTGTTGCACTTCCTCCCTTCTTTCCTTTTTGCCATTTTTCTCAACACAACGCTTGCTTTGCTTTTCAAATTATTGTAGAAGAATTCAAGCAAAAGATTTTTCTTTTTGGAATCATAATAAGCTATTGGAATGAGGAAACAGCTCAGGTTATTGATTCAATTTGGTTCACCTTTTCTTAAACCACCCATTGCATTTCTGGGATGGCTTAGATTCAGGGTCATCTTGGACTTATTGAACTTGTATCGACATAAAATGTTATTATTTATATGTCTCGCTATTTGTTTGCCCTTACTGCTCTTCGACACATACATATCAATTTGAGATCATAAATTTTTTTTTGTTTTCCTTGCTTTTCCAGTGAAACAGGATGGGATTCCAGCTGTTGCTCTCCTCCCAATGTTGTGACATTCTGAATATCTGAAAAAAGTTTCTCCAGGAAGTCCCCATCTCCGTACAATTTCTCTGGCCAAATTTTTCCTCCTCAGAAATTTGGCCAGTGGCTTGCAGCTCCTTCAAAGCAACAGACTCATAGGCTGCTGACTGGGATCACCTTCCTAGTGAGCATGGCACCTTTCTAGTCCCTTCAGAATAGAATATCCCTTTAGAATACAAAAAATTATTAATTATTTTATTTTAGTTTGAAGAATACATAATCAGCAGACCAGAATGTAGAGTCCACAGTGACTGAAGGTTGTTTGCATCTTTTGGGGAAGATTTCTTTGTGAATCTGGTGTGAGTTCGTCTAAGTACTGCTCCAGCTTGGCTGGTTGTCCTTGGAAAATCTGTCATTTTGCACTGGGGAGGGTGCAAGTTCAATGACATTGAATATTTTCAAGTTGATGCTCTGGAAAGCCTAAACCCAGGACTCACAGGGGAATTAGCTGGGAAGCTGTCCGAGTTGTGAATGGTGAGATTTAGCAAGTCTTGAAAACATGGAAAATCCCAAGGGACTGGGGGATTACAAAATTGTCATGATGGTTTGAGAAAGGAAGCCACGAACCCAGATCAAATGGTGGGAAGGATAATTGAGTTTCTACAGCTAAGTGTTGGCTAAACAATGTAATTAATGGCTTTTGGAATGGAAAGTAGGTCTTGCTGACAAACTCGTGGTCTTTACTGTGAGAGACTGGGGCTGCTGAAAACATCCACGCTGGACCAGGCCATGTCTGAGCAGTTTTAAGCAGGCACCTTGGCAGCACCATGTTATAGGCAGACTGAATACAAGTCAGTGTGGAAACAGTACCACCAAGGAAATCATTAAATGCTCTAAACTAGCAATGTAAATGAGGGTTAACAGGCCGCATCAGCTGTCTCTGGCTTCATGACAGAGCTCCCTACCAACACCAGCACCTTGGGATGAAGGAGAGATGCTGTTCGTACTGGGACTAGAAATTAGAAACACGGAGCTATAGAGTAATTTTATTAAAGATGTAGATGACAATCATAAAATCTACGGTAATGCGTGCAGATGACAAAAGGACTGAGCAGGACAGGTTACTGCTGCAAAACCATCAGGATCGTTAAATAGTCCCAGTCCAGCCGCTGTATTTGAAGAGCCGTCCACAAAACCGCACCTGAGAGCCAGGAAAACATGTTCCCCAGGACGAGAGACTCTGTCTCACAAAGCCTCATTCAGGGCGGTTTCAGAGTAATTCTGTGCATCCGCCTGACGTCGGGTGTATAAAAGGGGAATAGGAAGAAGTCAGGAGTGACCTAGATCCTTCACGTGGCATTGGAAAAGCTATTACAGCAACACCGTGGCTCTGCTGTCAGCCTCCGGCGAAGCCTGTAGGAGCACAAAAGAGGGTTGGAAGAAAAGCTACAAAAGTCTTCTGAGGGCTGGAAAACATCCTTCTGACGAGCTCTTCACGCGCGGCACAGAAAGATGATAAAAGGTCTTCATCATGGCGTGCCCCTCTCGCAGGGCAGCAGCTGGATGGTGCGATGAGATGGAGGGGCTGGGAATGGGAGTGGGGGTGATGCAGAGCGGGAAGAGCTGCCAGTGCCTGGGGTGGCCTGACCAGGGCCAGGGAAACCAGGCGTCTCCCTATGGGCGGTGCTTTGAGTCACATTTTGATTATATTTAAATATCACACTCTGAGCTTCTCTTTTTATCTGCAGAAAGACGACTTGTCTTTCTGGGTTTTCCTTTTCGAAATTATTGCAGGCCATCCCACCTGGAGATGGAGCATGTGGACCCTGCTTTCACCTACGATGGAGAGTCTCCACTGGCCCTGACCAATGCCTTTTAATCAAGCGTGAACCCAGGGAGGGATCTGCTCCTCAGGCTGGCAGAGGCCTGAGGGGTTTCCGTCTCACTTGAAGCACGTGCTTTGCCATGTTGACTTGGGCGGGATCATCATGGCAGATCCCACCAAATCCACTGGCCCTGCTGGTCCCTTTCTGCTGGCAGCTGGGTCTTACAGGATTGAAATATTTAGCCTCACTACAGTGTTTGGGCTCAACAGAGAGTATTCGGGTGAGACTATGACCTATGACAAATAAAAGTTGCAATAAGTGGTCTCTAATGGTTACTTTTGGCTTTAATCTTTGCAGCCCCTCTGTGGATAGAAATAGCTACTCAGCCCATTCATCTCTTCCAAATTAAAATTATTTGCTGTTTGCATGTGAAGAGCCACTCCCAGGCCGACAGATCTCAGCCGCTTTCACTTACCCCGTGCTCAGCTGCCGCGGTGCCATGGCCCGGTGGGGGTAAATCTGTAATTAGTGATGGTGGGAAAGCAGGGGCCCGCCCTCGGTCCTTCCCGTGGGGCTGGCAGTGCTCTGAATTCCCCTGCTTCAGAGAAGCCCTCGCTGCAAGCTCCTTGCTCTGGCAGTATCAACCGCGGTGCCACACAGCCGCCCATCGCGCTGCTGCGGGCGATGCTTCCCGCTGAGCTCACCCTCTCGCTGGATCAATAGTTGGCAACCGTTTCTAGCCTGCATTTGCCTTTTTCTCATCACCACTTGCAGCAGATCCTTGAACGTGTGCTCTGCTCAAAGCCGGTTGGAAAAATAATTTGGTGAATTAATTTGTGCGAGTTGTTCATTCTGATTATTGACGGGCGGCTGGGCTCTGCGGGGGCGCAGCTCCCAGCGCAGGCGGGTGCCGGGGGCCACGGGGAGCTCCTGGGGCTGGGCTTGTAAGAGCATTTTCCAGGGCATCACTTTGTTTTCCTACAGATATGTCACTTGCTTATTTATTGCTCGTCTATACATATAAGAATACAGAGATTGGGTTAAAGAAAGGGGGAGGTGTTCCTGTGCAATCCTGCTGGTAAATGGCTTCCAGGGATATTTTAGGACATGAACTTGGAAATCAGGCTGTTCAATATGGAAATGGAGCTGTCTTTGCTTTCAAAAGTACTTTTCCGATGTAACGTCTTAGCTCTCCTTGGTAGGTTGCTTTCAAGCCCTGCCAGCACGCTTAGGAGACGCGCGTGAGATTTTTTTTTGTTGTTTTCCAGGGTTTATGCAGGATTTGCATCTGCCCGAACTATGCACCAGACGATCCCAGCCTGCCCGCGCAGGGCTGCGCTGTGCGTGGATGTCAAACAGGCGGTTCTTTCCTATCGCCTGCGCTCCGGCTTCAGGTTTTCAGTCTCCGGCGCTTACCCTCAGCTCGAGGATCGCCGGGGTCTGCGCCGGGGTCTTGGGGCAAAGCGCTGCCATTGCAACGGCGCGAAACGGGGCGAGACCCCGCGGCTCGGGGGGCCGGGGGCAGCGGAGGGGCAGGAGCGAGCCCGAGCCGGGCGGCGAGGCGCGGGCACGGCGGGGCGAGGCTCCCCCTGCACCCGGCCTGGAACCGGCGGGCGGGTCCGGCCGCTGCGCCCCGCACCCCCGGCGGCAGCGCCCCGCGGCGCCGGGCACGGACGGCAGGGGGCGCCGCTGCGCCGGGAGCTGCCTGCACCTGCCCTGCCTGCAGCACCGGGCACTGCCTGCACCTGCCCTGCCTGCACCTGCCCTGCCTGCAGCACCGGGCACTGCCTGCACCTGCCCTGCCTGCACCTGCCCTGCCTGCAGCACCGGGCACTGCCTGCAGCACTGGGCACTGCCTGCACCTGCCCTGCCTGCACCTGCCCTGCCTGCAGCACCGGGCACTGCCTGCACCTGCCTTGCCTGCACCTGCCCTGCCTGCAGCACCGGGCACTGCCTGCAGCACTGGGCACTGCCTGCACCTGCCCTGCCTGCAGCACCGGGCACTGCCTGCACCTGCCCTGCCTGCACCTGCCCTGCCTGCAGCACCGGGCATTGCCTGCAGCACTGGGCACTGCCTGCAGCTGCCCTACCTGCAGCTGCCCTGCCTGCAGCACCGGGCACTGCCTGCACCTGCCCTGCCTGCACCTGCCCTGCCTGCAGCACCAGGCACTGCCTGCACCTGCCCTGCCTGCACCTGCCCTGCCTGCAGCACCGGGCATTGCCTGCAGCACTGGGCACTGCCTGCAGCTGCCCTACCTGCAGCTGCCCTGCCTGCAGCACCGGGCACTGCCTGCACCTGCCCTGCCTGTACCTGCCCTGCCGGCAGCACCGGGCACTGCCTGCACCTGCCCTGCCTGCACCTGCCCTGCCTGCAGCACTGGGCACTGTCTCCAGCACCAGGCACTGCCTGCAGCTGCCCTGCGTGCTCCTGCCCTGCCTGCAGCACGGGACACTGCCTGCAGCACCAGGCATTGCCAGCACCTGCAGCGCCCTGTGCCACCTCCACCATGCACTGCCTGCAGCACTGTGCAATGCCTGCCTTGTGCACTGCCGGCAGCAGCTCGCACTTGCTCTGCACCCGCACTGCCTGCTGTCTGCACCTCCTGTGCCCCGTGCTGCCTGCAGTGCCCTGCACTGCTGTGTGCTGTCTGTAGCACTGTGCTCTGTCTGTAGCGCTGTTCGCTGCCTGCAGCGCCACGCACTGCTGGCCCTGTGTGCTGCCTGCAGTGCACTGCTGCACTCTGCACCCTGCACCATCTGCAGCAGCTCACACTGCCTGCTGCTCCGTGCAATGCCTGCACCCTGCGCTGCCTGTGCTGCGTACCACCTGCAGCATCATGCAGTGCTTGGTGCACTGTGCACTGCCTAGAGCACCATGTGCCACCTGCCCTGCGCGCCACCTTTGCGCCCTTGCACCACCTGTGGCACCATGGACCCCTGCGACACTGTGCAGTGCCCGTACTCGGCCCTGCCTCTGTCCTGTACTGCCTGTACTGTGCTCTGTCTGCATCACTGTGCACCGCCTCTGCCATGCACCGCCTGCAGTGTTATGCACTCCCTGCAGCCCACACTGCTTGCAGCCCCTTGCACTGCCTTGGCAGCATGCATCACCTGCAGTGCCATGCATCCCATCCACTGTGTGCTGCCTGCAGCACCATGCACCGCCTGCAGCACCCTGTACCGCTTCTTTTGCGTACCGCTGGCAACACCACGTACCACCTGTGCTGTGCACTGCAGGCAGTGCCAGGGCTGCCTGTGCTCTGCACTGCTTGCACTGTGAATATGTGCAGCCCTGGGCCCCACTTGTGCTGTGCAGCACCTGCATCACCAGGCACCACACTGTTGTGCCACGCTGCACCTTGTGCCTTCCTCACCATGCATCACCCTGCCTGTGCCACGCACTGCCTGCACCATGCACCACTGTGCGTTGGACACCCTCTGCACCATGTACTGTCCTGTATCAGGCACTGCTTGAACCATGCACTGCCTGCAACGCTGTGCAGTACTTTGCATTGCGTGCTGCCTGCACCATCCATTGCCTGCAGCAGTGGCCTCTGCTCTGCACCGTGCACACCCTTGCAGTGCCACGAACTGCCCTGCCCCACAGTGCAGCACCTGCAGCGTCCAAAGCCTGGGCCATGCTCCCTCACTGCAGGGGAGCTGCAGGCTGCAGTGGGGCTGGTAACATTGCTCAGCTACCCTGAGGGAGGCTGCGTAGCTGAGCCCAGGGAGGTGCAGCAGGGTAGAGGGAAGGCGTGAGCAGTGCACTGCAGCATGCAGGAGACTGGGAGCCACATGCACGTTTGGAAGAAGGGGCGAGGGGGTGTTTGGCGATGGGCTCACTGGGAGTGCTCAGTGCATTAAAGGGATTTGCCATTCAGGTGGACCCAAAGCATGGACAGGCTGTCACAGTGCATCGCACCCTGCAGCACTGCATGGGGCAGTGGCTTTCACCTGCAACGCATGCCCCACTGCATTTGGGTGCTCTGGCCTCCCTGCACTGTGGGGATGGAAAGCCACGGGGAGTTGGGATCTCTTTGTCACCTTAGGCTGTGACCGCATTTGGAAATGCTGCTGGAGAGCACAAGAAAGCCTATGGGCAGTATCACAGCCTGGCAGCCCTGTAGGACCAAAACGACTTTGCCAAATCCCGTGTCAGATTGACTGTTGTGCTTTCTGAGGACTGGGCAGGAGCCTGTCATGTTGCTGGTGTGTGGAGGCAGCAACAAGGAGCCCCAGCCCTGCTTTTCCTCCATGTTTGCAGCCAGCTCAGGGCGTCCACTTGATCACAGCCAGCTTGGGTGTCACCAAGTCATCACCCAGACCCTTTGAGGCAGCAAATGCCGGATGCATCACAACGGGGAGCTGTTGCTGCAGCATGCCGGGTCCTGCTCTTTCCACCTGAGTCCGTCAATGCCCAGGAAAACATCACAGCTTTCCTTAACATCTGTCATCTCAGACCTTCCGCAAAGTTGCATATCCTGAACATTATCAGTAAGTTGCCTCGCAGGAGAGAAAAACTTCGGCAGCGCCAGCCTGGCCGGCGGGACAGTCATCAGTCCTGGGAGAGCTGGGCAAAGTCCGTGCGCCTGGAAGCACCCGCTGCATGCGGTGTGCCTGCCGATGCCAGCCCCAACACCAGGGGAAGGGGCTGCAAAACAAACCCCCGGCAGAAGAGCAAGGCCTGGAAGATCCCTGGGTCAACAGCACGGTGCCGTGAGCAGTTGGCACTTGCACAGGCTTGGGAGGCAGCCGTGCACAAGTGCAGACCCACCGACATCGCAGGGCTGTGGGACCTGATGGCACATTTGCAGAGCCAATATTTTGCTTAAAAATGGCTGAAACAGAAGCCAGATTCCCTCCACCGCACATTATCTCCATTGTGGTGTGCTGTACTTCATGAAAAAGGACCTCTAGAGAAAAACTCAGCCGTGGACTGAGGGAGACCCCAGCCCATGCCCTGCAGGGACATTTTGGCATGAGCACAGGCTAAAAAGAAAAAAATTTCTCTGCATCTTGATTTGCAAGTGGTTATTTCGCACATTAGAAGTAAAGGACTTTGCCTTTCTCCTGAAATACCGGCATCTGTAAGAAAACATTTGATAACAGTCTTCCCCTGTTATACTCCCTGATGGAATAAGTGTTGCAAAGTGTCTGGGCTCAGCTCAGAGCCATCATGGTAATTAAGCGGCTGTTTTTAACGCTGGTACCTAAAATGATCTGTGCGGTTGCTGGGAGAGGCCGCAGGGTGGGCTTCGGGGAGCCAGCCTGGTTTTGCCGGGGGAGCAGAGACGGATGTCCCAGCAGCACAGGAAATTTTCTGGAGGTCCTTCTCAGTGTGGCTGGGTTGGCGAGGGCAGCATGGGCAGCGCAGGCAGCATGGGCAGCGCAGGCAGCACGGGCAGCGCAGTGGCAGGAGCACACTGGGCGACCTGCCAGGCTCAAATAAACTCAAACCTGAGCTGGTTTGGGCTGCTCACAGCAGAAGAAAAAGCTGTTCCCCCACCACCTTCCCCCTTCTTCCAGGCCTGACCTCACAGGGCACCAGATCAGGCTCATTTTGGGCACTCTGGGCATTTGTGAACAGATTTGGGAGTTTATTCCCTCGTCCTGGCTTGCAGCGGGATGCTCCAGCACCGTGTGCCTGAGCGATGACAAACAGGCACTTCAGCTCGGGCCAGCCCGTCTCGCCCCGGGCTGGCAGGCAGTGTCGGATGCGGCTGTACCTGGGAATCCTGCCAGCAGCTGGGAAATGTGATGTGGGGATGAGCCGCTTTGCTCTCTGAGCGGTCACGCATGAGTTGCGATGCTTCTCCAGGAGGTCGATGCATTGCTTGCACTGCCCAGGGGCTGTAACGCTGCAGCCCACAGGTCTCGCGTGGGCTGTTCCCAGCATCTCCTTGGCTGTGGCCATGGTGGAGGAGCTGGGTCCTGCTCCCATGAAGCTCTGCAGGGTCCCAGAGCAGACGTGTCCCTGCTCCAAGGCAACGCAGCGTCCTGCCGTGGAGGCTTTTGGTTCTTCTCCCAGCTCCAGTTGTGCTGCTTCGGCTGTAGACTGGGGGAGATGGGGACGCGAGTTGGGAAATGGTCCATAAGATTGGTATTGGCTCCTTCCTTCCTTCCTCCTGGCACTAATTACCAGGCCGGTTGTTTCTGAAACACCGAGGGACAGGAGTGCCTTGGTGCTGGC
The DNA here is from genome assembly GCF_964195595.1 of Calonectris borealis. NCBI lineage: Eukaryota > Metazoa > Chordata > Aves > Procellariiformes > Procellariidae > Calonectris > Calonectris borealis. The sequence goes on along the minus strand of NC_134336.1, from coordinate 7,649,367 downwards.
AAGTGTCAGCTGAGCAAAACGGGAGCAGAAGGCTCCTCTTTGCCATGGGGCCCTGGTTGTCTTTTAGGGCCAGCTCCCTTGTTATGTTCTTTAATTGCAGCATCCTACTGCTTCTGTGAGCATAAAATTCAACGGCCGCATGCACAACTGAGTAACCTCATCTGATTCATATTTTAAAATCCATAGAGCCCAAACACGATGCACTTCGTAGCAGGCAGATTTACAGATGAAGTGTCATGCTGCACCCCACTACCGCTTTCAGGAGGAGTTAAATGCTGTTATACGATAAAAAGAGTGTTTCAAGGCACGTCTGAAGCCTCCCCCTGGTTATTTAGGGGATCTCTGTCTGTTGGAGGTCTTGCATTGATCCGCTCTGAGCCATTGAGAAAGGCAGTGCAACACTTTCCTCCTTCGTGGGAACTTGCTTTGCTGAGGACAGAGGGACCTGGGGATGCTAATCTGCCTCTCCCAGAACATTAATTGAATTGCAGATATAAACTGATATTAGGGTATTTTGGAAATAAGAATAAAAAGATTTCCTGGCATGGTGCTGCAGATTTTTCTTCATTAACATTTTGCAGAGAACAAAATATGGCTCACAAATACCTGCTGTAAGTTTCACTGTTTATTACAGTGTCACCAACCATGCAACAGGCATGAGATGTGCAGGATGCTAAACACGGAGCCTCAGAGCCTGTGGTGCCTACAGGAGACAAGAGGATGGGGCATTGCCGGTGCCTTGAGTTCCTGATCCTGCTTTCCAATAATTAGGTAAAATAAGCCAGACGAGTAGGAGGTGAGGAGTGCTCCTGATGTGAAGGAAGCAAAAACCCCACCGGTCCTTGGCAAATCAGGAAAGGATTGGTCCCTTCTTGAGCAAAAAATCTTGTGATGAGAAGACACTGTAATAGTGGTCACGCAACGGTTGAAAATTAAAAAATTGCTCTTTCTTAAGAACTCTCCCTCCCCCTTAGGGAGCGTCTCTTATTTTAGGGGCAAAATAGTGCTGAGCTTAGCTTGTGGCTGCTCGTGGCGTCGCCGAGCGTGGCCGGCAGTGATTTCCCACTGATGATCCTGAAGAGCATGATGTGTCTGTGCGGCAAGGGCAATGTGAAGCGGGTGCCAGGAGGGGCTCAGAGGAGATCAAACGTTTTCCAAGGACTATGTCTGTAAGCGGCTGCAGCAATTTAAGCATGGGAAGAGATACAAGAGTGTGCCTGAGCACTGAGGAGGAAAAAAACTGGCAGCAAGGGAGAAGCAACAAGCTCACAAAAAAATCCTAGAAAAAGTGATCTGCAGATGTGTAAGTTCATACCAGGATACTGATGGTATACGGGAAAAATGTCTGAAGAGGAAGAGCCAAAATACAGCAATGCATGGGACAACTCCAGTGGGACTTAAGAGTCTGAAAGATGAGCGAAACACACGATACTCATGAGAAAGAGAGAAAACCAGACAGGAGACGAAAGCCTCACAGGTGCCGTGGTTCTCCATCTGCTTTCATAGGTAGGAGACACGCTGGTGGTGCCGAGCAGCCTGGAATCACAGCTGCTCAGAGTTATGTTTCCCTTGCAACACTGCCTTTTGTTAAACAAGAGAAAAAGCCTGGAGAAGCCCGTTTTTTACATTTCCATTTTACAAAATTGGAAATGAAGAAAAGGCAGTTTGGGGGTCTTGCTTTCATCCCTTCCAGTGTACAGTGTTTCAGTGGCAAGGCACAGGGTAGAGAAAAGGGGAGAGAAAGCGCTTAGAAGAGAAAAGGAAAACAACATATGAAACATAGGGTAGGAAAAAACTTAGTTTTTGAAACCGATGGAATTAGTGATATCAAGGTTTTAAAAAAAATTGCTATTTTCCGTTCCAGCTAAAGCAATCTTCAAAGGCCTGGACTTGACTCCCCCCTTAGTCCCGGAGAAGGAAATAAGTAGGTGAAGCTGTGAAAAACAGACTGTAAGTACAGAAGGGAATGCGAGAGAGACGGGGGTACAGTAAGAAAGCAAGTGCTGCTCCTGCATGCCCTTAGGGTCGGCCGTCACACAGCTTGTGCCCAGCTCTCCAGGGGCTTATGAGATGGTCCAGGGCAGCGCTTGATGCTCAAAGGCGTTGCATCCCCATCCAGACCTGACGCAACGGTGTTGTGCAGTGCTGGTGTCAAAGCTGTATTGCCTTCTGTGACGTGAAACGAGGCAGGTCGGGAAAGGAGAGGGTCCTGCAGGAGACTGGCTTTGATCTGAGGGTGGTAAAATCTTGGTAAACCTGCCCTGAAGCCTGGCAGTTTGAACAGCTTTTAGCAAGTCCAGGTCTAGCAAGCATGGAGTGAAAGCTGCTGTGGGAGGAGTGGGTCTTGCTTTCTGCCTTCGCCCCTGTGCCCATTGTCATGGGCCGTCGCTGCCCGTCTGTCCCCTTGAGATGCCTGGGGAAGCCATCCTCGGAGGAAAAGGAGTTAAACCAAATCCACTTCCAGCGTTAATTCATCCCCATCTCCAATCTCCCCTGTCTTTGAGAGCCCTTGCACACAGACCTCTCCACATGCTCTGTCCCAGTGCAAGGGATGCATGGTGGGGACAGCACCGGCTCGGGGTTTCCTGGTGGATCTCCTCGTGGTGGCTCCCAGGGATGTGGCCCTGCGATGGGTGATGCTGCTCAGCTGAGCCCTCTGTGGATGGGCTCCTCCCAGGCAGGTGCCTGGGCAGCGGTGGGACCGGCTGGAGAGGCCTTTGCTCCTTGGAACTGGACTGAGATGAAGCGTTGTTGGAGTCAAGAGCATTTTTTCAGCCCAAGCAGAGAGAACAACAATTTTGAAGTTCTGGTAAAAGCAGCAAAGCTCTTGTGACCATCACTGCCATCCCCACCTCCAGCTCCTCCGTCAAGAGGATGCTCTGACACACCCAGCTGGGACTAACACTGGCCAACATGCTAAAACCCAGTCCAGTACTGACTCAGCACGCTAGGAGCTTTAAAACTTTGCCACAGCAGATTAATTTCTTTCCTGACTTTTCAAAAGTTTCACTGCCCAAGTTCCGGCTGCGCTGCAGAGCTGGTGGCATGGGCGCCTCGCCAGGAGGGAGCAGGACGGGGGTGTGGGTGCTGCCGCGGGGGACCCCAGCCGCCGCGTTTCCTGGTGCCCTGCCTGGGCTCGGGCTGTTCCTTCGCTTTCAGGGCCAGCCACGTTCGTTAGGTAATGGAAAGGCTCCCTCGCTGCTCTGAATCACTGCTGGAGCGTGTTAGTGTGAGGCTCCAGCTCCCTAGCGTTAATTAGAGCCAGGCGGACCTTCAGTGGGCTCATGACAGTAGTGTCGTCAGCCACAGATTTCTCAGGTCCCTCTGAAACCTGGGGCTGCTTTCGCAGCAGGTCTGCCTGGGCAGAGCCCCGCGTTGTGCCACCTGCCCCGGGCCGAAGCTCCCCTGGGCTCAGCACGGTGTGACGAGGTGCACGGGGTCCTTCACTTGAAGGGGAGGCTGGCCCTTACGGCAGCATTTCAGAATACAGTTTCTCTCAATCTTGGGGAAAAAAAAAAAGAAAACTGCTGCTTTCCTATATTTTTCAAGGTGCACTCTAGCCTTTTCATGTGCTAGTTGACTTTCCTTAAAACTGCATTTTCCTTTAGCTTGTTTTTGGCCATTTTAACCCCTTGTTGCCTGCGCTCCTTCCATGCTAGAGACACCGACCCGTGCAGCGATAACCTCTTGTGCCATCGTGGCTGCCAGCGAGGAAAGGGCTCCCCATGGCCCGGGGAGCGCGATGCTCTGGAGCTGCGGAGGTGCAGCACTGCCTTCAGCAGATTTCATATCCCAAGGACTTGGTTCCTGACCCAAATGGTTCCCAGCTACTGCCTCTCCTTTCTTCCAAAGACCCTTGATTGCACCCATCATCAGGTGCAATAGCCTGGAAAAACATCTGGGCTGGCCACCAGACGGGGTTAAGCTGAGGCTGATTTTTTAAGAGCCTAGGATCTGGCCATATTAAAAGCCTACCAAGGGAAAAAGAAAAGGAGATGGTTTGGAAAGCTTGTTCTGAGATGGGCATAGGGATGCTTTTTAGGAAATAAAGTAGTTTGTTTGAGTCTTTGGTACTGGACAATTTTCAATGCCCAAGAGGGGGAAACTGAGGCAGCATGAGGATTTGGGAAACTCCCTGCTACACTTCTCATCAGTCACACCAAGTGACCAGACTCCCCGGATCCACTCCAGGCTCTACACAACCCTGTCATTTTCTTCTTGATTTACACATTTTATTGCACAAAAGCCAGTTGAGAACATCCAGATTGGACACCCCTGATGCTCCTGTGTGTAAAATCCAATTGCAAAGCCTTCAGTTGCTACTCTTTGACTCAAGAAAGGCTGAGAGTTGACTGTTTTAGCCCTATAATAGCCAAAGATGTGGCATGGATGGTGTCATTTTTAATATGGACGGTTCATGTATTATAATCCCCCACTGGGAAGTCAGAGAAGGAGTCCAGGACTGGGCTGTGATACTGCAGCTCTCCGCATGCCCGAGTGCCTGGACTGCACCATGGTCCTGTTTGCTCTGCTTCTGCCCTCCAAGGGGACGGGCAGGCTGGCAGCAGGAGGAGGACACTGGTGCCCCGGGGAGGATTTGGTCCTGCGGCCACCTGGTCCCTTTGCACACACCGGGCTGCAGCTCCGTGGTGCAGGTTCCTGTGCCCGAGCAGAGGGGCCGAGGCTGGAGCTGTGCGAGCCCAAGCTGAGCTCTTTCTGCCCCGGTAGGCTCTAGCAAGGGATGGCAGCAGCAACCTGCTGGAGGGGGTAAAAGCTGTAGGTTGCTGCAGAAGAGAAATACAACCTGTAAAAATAGCAAGCATCTGCCTACTGCCCCTTTATAGGAGGCAATAAATCCTGCCAGACCCTTTCCATGTGGCAGCCTAAGGGGAGAGGTGAGCTCCTGCTGTCCGTCCGGCCGTGGGAGCCCCTGCTCCCTGTGGCAGCGCACTCGCAAGGTGACGTATCTCCAAATTACAGACACTTGATCGTGGCATGAATTATTAGCAACTGTTGTTGGAAAGTGTGCTTCATGCGAGAGGAGCAAACGGTCTTTCCTCTCTCCAGGACAGGCATTTTTACAGCTAGCTGAAACCACAAGAAACGCGGGCAGGAATTCAGGCTGTTGGAGGTAGAAAGAGACACAGTTTCCAAGAGCTGATAAAAAAAAAAATAGCTTGCAATATGTGTTCTTTCAAAACCAAGGAAAGGAAGGACTAACCGCCAGTGCCAGCTTTGTCCTTTATTGCGCGCTGCACAGCGTAGCCTCTTCCATGCCTCTGCGGCAGATTGTATTTGGTCATCTGGCCCCAAGGTCTGAGGAGGCTTCACCTCCTGGTCCCGCTGCAAGTGACTGAGCAGCATCATCTCTCAAGGGGAGAGGGCTGGAAAAAGGCTGGCACCCCTGACAGATGCTGTAGGGGAATTCAGGTGAGTGGGGCCCAACTCTCCCCAGGGCACGCAGGTCTCCTGCCTCGTGCTCCGGGATGCTCTGCTCCCTGGATGGAGGTTTTGTGACTCGGCTGGGGACGCGAACTCTCCAGGGCAGCTGGGTCTTATGGTGATGGGGAGGGCTCAAGCCAGACGCTAGCAGCTCCAGTTCTGCAAATCTCCTTTGAAGTCACTGAAAGCCTCCTCTGCGCAAGAGCAGCACGACCGGAGCTGGTTTGCACCCAGGTTAGGGAGCAACCTGCCAGGCAGGCGTTGGGTGTCTCTGAAAGCCTCGTGCTGGGAGGAGGTTTGTGAGGTCAGCAATGACACCAGCAGTGTTGCACCCGCTGGCTCGGGGCTCCGTCCTCATCTGCAAGGATTGCTCAGGGGTAACGCCGCACCCTGCTAGCCCCGAGCCAGCCAGCACCTCCGCTCCCAAAGGAGCACACTCGGACTTCAGGTTAATTGTGTGTGGAAAGTTTGCAGGATCCGGGCTATAACTGTTACCATCCTGACGCTTATTAGTAAACCATCAGTAGTTTAAGAAACTGCTGCAGCTAACGCCAGAGACCACTTACATCCATTTTTTCAGATGTTCGTAATTGTCTGAAACATCCAGCTGAGATTCCCACATGCTGTCTGTGCCAGAGGATGAGCTGTTTTGGAAAAACCAAAGGAAAATTACTATGATACTTCTGAGGATATGAGGAGACAGATATTATTTCCCCATTGTTTATAAACAACTTCTTGTGCCTTCAAAAAGTTCAGCTCTACAGCTGGAAGAGCCCATGGGGAGATGCTGGAGTTCAGCAGCGACGCGGTCCCCACCGAGGCTGCGCTGACGGGGAGGGGAGCTTGGTGCGCCCAGCGGCTCCGGCACCAAGCCCTGATAGTTGATCTCACAGTTTGGGTGGGTCATCAAGCTTTGAAATGGGAAATTGTGGGGAGTGGCGGTCTTGAGCACCAGGGCCAGGCAGGCGGCAAGGGTGACCTGTGCCCGGGGAGGACGTGGGAAGGTGCAGGCAGTGCCGCCGGTGCAGCACCTCTCCCGAGATGCTGCTGGAAAGTGGGTGATTGCGGGGATGGTGTACAGCCATCAGCCCCCAAGATGCACCGACTGGTATGGTGCAGAGCTGCAATGGCCTTGCTGGAGGTGTGGTTCGAGGATAACTTTGCAATTGCAGCTTGGAGAATTGTGATTTCCTGATGGACAAGGGAGCATCCTCCCTAGGTTGATTTCCTGAAATATAAGAGTGGCTTAGACAGTGTTTGGGCTCTCCAGCCCCTGCCAAGCTTGCTGAAACTCCTGGCAGCGACCTGCGGGATGCTCTGCCTGCCTCCCAGCTCCACCCTGATGGTGCTGGGAGCCGGGGCTCCTCCGTTGCCCAGATCTTGCCAGGCTGGCAGATGGGCATCCATGGCTTCCAGGCTTGCTGAGTCCTCAGCAGCTTGCCACACGGGTTGCTGCAGAGCGGGGACTGCCAAACTGCTCTGCAGCTTGCCAGATGGACCACCAGGCTGGCAGGAATCGTCTGCTCCTTGCTGCCCGCCTGGCAGGCTGTCGGCATCCCCGGGCTGGCCTGCTCCCCAGTGTCATGGTTTAACCCCAGCCGGCAACTCAGCCCCACACAGCCACTCGCTCACTCTCCCCCAGCGGGATGGGGAAGAGAATCGGAAGAGTAAAAGTGAGAAAACTCGTGGGTTGAGATAAAGACAGTTTAATAAGCAAAGCAAAAGCCTTGTGCACAAGCAAAGCAAAACAAAGAATGCATTCACCACTTCCCACCGGCAGAGAGGTGTTCAGCCATCCCCAGGAAAGCAGGGCTCCATCACGCGTAACGGTGACTTGGGAAGACAAACGCCATCACTCTGAATGTCTCCCTCTTCCTTCTTCTTCCCCCAGCTTTATATGCTGAGCGTGACATCATATGGTGCGGAATATCCCTTTGGTCAGCTGGGGTCAGCTGTCCCGGCTGTGTCCCCTCCCAACATCTTGTGCACCCCCAGCCTGCTCGCTGGTGGGGTGGGGTGAGGAGCAGAAAAGGCCTTGACTCTGTGTAAGCCCTGCTCAGTAATAACTGAAACATCCCTGTGTTATCAACCCTGTTTCCAGCACAAATCCAAAACACAGCCCCATACTAGCTGCTATGAAGAAAGTTAACTCTATCCCAGCCAAAACCCCAGGGCGCCTTGGCCCAGAAGGATGCTCAGCAGCTGGGACCATCAGGACTTCCAGATGCCTGCCTGGCCAGCCACTGTGGAGAAGGAAAGCTGTGAGTCTGGGGAGCCCCAGAATCTAAATCCCATCTCTGGCACTGCAGCTCTTTGAGGGTCTTCCTCTGCTGCTGCATCTAGCAGGGTGCCACCGAGGTAGGGATGCTGTTGTCCCCACTCACTGGCATCCCTCGTCCACTGCCAGAGCCCCCCAGGCTGGGACGCAGCTCAGGTCCCCCCGCGAGCTGCTGGGGAGGGGTCTGAGCTCTGCACTGACCTGCTGATGATGTGCATTAGGGGCCGCATGCCACTGAGCCTGGGGATCCCGGCTCCTCCAGAGCTCACCCATCCTCGCGGGGCCGGACTGGGGGGACGTCCCATCTCCGTGCTCGCCCTCTGATCTCCTCTGCCCCTCACTTGTCTGGGCTCCGACAACACAGCCAAAATGGGCTCGGGTCTGCTGCAGGAGATTAACGGGTCTCTCTTCACACACCCCCTCGCCCCCGAATGCATTGGGGCCGAAAGTCTGCCAGGCAATTACATCCAGGAACATAAGCAAGTTATTGAAAAGTGTTGCTGGCAGAAACATCAGGATCTAATTTCAGCGTGTGAGTGAAAATATTATTCTCCGGTTTGAGGGGAGAAGTGATGAAAGAACAAGAGGCTTTTTGAGATGAGTCGGGAACACCAAGTTACACCAGGACAAAAGTTGAGCAGCTATTTCCCAAACCCCAAACATCCTGCAGAAAGGTTTTGGTTGTGGTTAAACCATTGCCAGGAGCTTCCCTCTGGTCCAGGATGTGATTTCTCATCCTGGGAGACTGCAGAGGAGATTAGCCAAGGTTGGAGCAGGAGCCAGTGGATGGTTGGGAGTTTGCAGGGGTTGGGGGATGCCACGGGTGGGAGAGGCCGGGGCTGTGCACGGTCTTGTGCAGTCACTGTGAGTATGGCCTCATCTGCTGTAGGTTCAAGAAGGAGAACTGTGCTCGGGCACTGTGCTGGGGAGCAGAAGAAGAAGGTTGCACCATGCCACAGGTCTCCTGGAGTGTGGTCAGTGCAGCCAAAGCAGGTTTGCAAAGCCGAGAGGTAGAGTCCAGTGGGTGCATCAGACCCTCAGGGATGAGACTTGGCACAGCCCCCCATAGGTCTCAGGGCTCGATTGCCCTGCCAAGGGGTGGTCCACGTCTGGTCCATGTCTGGACAGGGTAAGCCGTCCTGCCCTCGCCTGCCGCAGGGGGACATGGGGCTGCAACTGCCGGCCCCTGCAAAAGGCCAGGATGGGGGAGGAGGTGTCGGGGCAGTGCCGGGGGGCTGACACCCTGCTGCTCTTCCTCCCTATATCCCCGCACACGAGGCCCTTGGGGCCGGCGCTGGTGCATGGCTGCTCTCCCCGCGGCGCAGGGTGTGTGGCACGTGTCTCCAGCAGCTCCCTGACACAAGCCAGGCCCCTTCCCAGGCGCGTTAATCCTCTCAAACGCTCACAGCCCCCAGTACAATAGCAGCCTTTCAAACCCCGCCGCCCAGGAGAGCGGGAAGATCACACGCGTCGCAGGAAAAGGCTGGGGGTGCGTAGAAGGACGATTGTCTCCCTGAGCTAGGCTTTGGTTGCTCACGAGCTGCCTGCCTTTCATGTGCTGCTTTCAAAGGCAGCACTGATGTCTGGAGAAGCAGCTCTTTCAAATTACAGAACTTCTCTGCCTGCCTGCATTGTGCTGAGAGCTGTAATCCCAGGCAGAGAGCTGCAGGGGGAGAGATGCTCACATGGACACACATGCAACACCATGGCTAGACACGCGTGCACAGGCGTGCACTTGGTGACACACACATGTATGGATGCTCTGAGCAGGGCGTGGAGCAGACCATCTCCAGAGGTTCCTTCCAGCCTCAGCTGTTCTGTCACTCTGTGAATGGTTTTATCCTGCGCAGGAAATGCATGGAGATACAGCAAAACTGGCAACTGCACACACAGCCCAGCTTGGGCTCTCGTTGCAGTGTCAGGCTGCAGGAGATATGGTGGGATGAGCTGAGCCTCTGAACAGGTCGTATCTCCGCGGTTGTCCTGGGCAGGACCTGTGGTCCTGGCATGGAGCTGGACAGGCAGGACCAGTCCAGCCATCCCACTGGCTGTGTGGAGTGGGGCTATAAGCCTGGGGTAAGATGGAGGAGAAGGTGGCTGGTGGACTGCAATGCTTCTCCTTCCTGCCTGGCACCTGGGACATCCACACCGAGACCTCCCCGGCACCATGTATGTGCTGTGCGCGGTGCTGCTGGCATGCAGAGGTGGGTGGTGGGTTGTCCTGGCCTGGCTGCTGTGGCGGAGCCGTGGTCCACACTCCCATGCAAAGTACAGAGGAGGTGAATGCCCTGGGGATGCTGGGGCAGCTCCAAGCCCTGGCTGGGGTCTCCTTCTCTGCCCACAGGCTGCTCCTTGCCAGCGACTCTGTGCCAGCGGCGAGACCGGAGGGGCCCCAAGGGCTGTGCTTGGCTCTCGCTTGGCATCACTTGCCCTGATCCGATGCCTGTGCCGATGGAGCTGCGGTGCTGGCAGGGTGCAGCTGGTGCCAAAGGGCTTGGCCGCACACCTCACGTGTCCCAGACTGGTAGAGGCTGGGAGGGCTGGATTCTCCACCCCATTGCTCTGGGTCCATTTTTGGCCCACAGGGCAGTAGCTGAGGGCTGCCAGATCTGGGTGCAGGAAGTACCTGAATGGAGACAGCGTGGGGTAAAAGAGATGCAGGTGGAAGGAGCATCCTTGGGCTGGAGTGGAGTCAAAGCTGAAGGGCTGCAGTCCTGCATCCCAGGGGCCAGGCCAGGTCTGCGTGCCGTGCAATGTGCCAGGCTCTGTTGAGCACCAGGCAGGGGCAGCAGGCAGCTTCCTGGGGCTGCGTAGAGGCCAAGACCTGCTTGCTCTTAGTGCTGGGCAGAGGAAGGGTCCCTGCACAGACCCCTGCTGCCGGTCTGCCAAAAAAGATCTATGGAAAGTAGGGGGGAGACATGCAAGTGCCTGAGCACGTGTGCGCCAGGGAGCCTGTAGCCCCTTCCCTGGGCTGTCAAGTGGCAAAAATTCTGGGGCCCAGTTCCTCCGCTTTGGGTGCACTTCACGTGGTATTTTATTTGGAAGAAGGCAAGAGCACTGAGCCAGCAGTGGATGCAGTGTTACCCCTGCTGCCAGGTAGAACTGGGGCTGTGCTGGGGAGCAGGGTGCTGGGAGCCCCCCCACCCCAGGCTCGTGGCTGTCAGCACCCATGGGAGGTTTGGGAATGGGAGGTCTCGGTGGTGCACATCAGCCTCCGGCATGCCCGGACCCTGCTGGGCAGCTCTTGGCTGATGATGGCTGTGCCAGGCACATGGACTGGTGGGCGCTGGGAGGGGCAGGTGGAGGAGGAAGACTCTGCAGAATTAATAAATCATCCCTTTTTCCTTCTCTGCCCGCTCTCCCTGACTTTTGCACCCCTCCTGTGTGGCTATGCCCATCCACTCTGGGTTTGCATCTGATGCAGGGGCATGGCAGAAATAGGGGTGCTGCGGCTGTGCCGGGCTGATCGCCTGGACCCTGCAGCTATCACTGCTGTGGAGGTGGGATGGGATTGTCTCCTCCTCTACCTGCCATGGGCTGGCGCTGCCCTGGTGCTGCCTCAGCCCCTCACCTGAGTGCTGGGCTGGGTCCGCGCAGGGTAAATGAAAGACATGTCCAAGTGAACACCCAAACCATGTATCTGCTCCCTTGGACGAGCAGATTTTCACAATAAGATGTGCAGAAAGACATGGAAACAGGTTTCTGCCTTCTCCAGGCCCCAGCATGACTCCAGGGCCTTCCCGGGAGCGTGTCCAAGAATCAGGAGAGCTCAACTGCCCAGAACAGCGCAGGGCTGCTCCAGCCTCCCCTGACCCCCAAGTCCCCGGCTTCTTCCAGAGGATGGAGAGGAGACCTGGGCAGGCTGTCCTGCAGGGCTGGGGGAAGCTGCTCCGTGGGCAGGGGAGAGCGTGGACGGGCATGGAGACTTCGCTGGCTTCCAGCTTGGTGCACGGAGCCGTCAGCCCAGCCTGGGATCATGACATGGGATATCCTGGGAAGATTTGCAGTGTGGGGGGAACAAGGCTTTACTTGGTGACCTTTCTTGCTGGAAGAAGGTGATTTTTGGTGGCAGGAGGGCCACAGCACTGCCTAGGCATTGCAATGCAGGGCAGACAGTGACTGGAGATACCCCAGGGGCTGGTCCCTGGCTGCCGCCAGGCCACTGCAGACCCATCCAAAGGCCATATGTGCACGAGTGTTCCCGAAATGAGCAGAAATGGCCTAGAAGGACTGAAGTCTTGAAGATCAGGGCCTTTCCCCCAAAATGAAGAGACGAGTGTTTGACTTCCCTCTGCACAGTGCCAGACCAGGGGACCACAGGAGAGGAACAGGGACACCCAGGACCAGGGGTTTGTGTGGGAAAAGGCTGCGCTGTTGGAGGGTTAAGATGGGGGGGGTTCATGGTGGGATAGGTGACAGGCAACCGTGCCCTCGCCCAGCTGCGCGCCTTCCCCGCACGTCTGGCATCGGCACCCGCCCGTTTGCCCGTGACATGAAGGCCCGGGTGGGAGCTGCCCTCCCCTGCCCCCCCTGCCCCCCCCGCCCCTCGGCCCCACCACCACCCGGGGCTCGGAGAGCCGAAGGCATCGCTGGAACCGCGCCGAGGAGCGGAACATCCCGTTTCCGTGGCAACCGAGCGTCTCCTGGCAGAGGGAGCGTCCCCACCAGAGGGCAGTGGGCACTCGTGGATGCGCCGCTGCCCCGGGGAGGGGCCGGGCTGCGGGGGGCCGGCGGGGGGGCACCGGCCCTGCTGCCAGACCGGGGTCCCAGGAGGGGATCCCAGCCCTCACGCCTGCATCCCGGGGGGCTTTGCAGCCCGCGGTGGGGAAGGAGCTCCAGGGATCAGATGCCAGCACCCCACGGGTGCTGGGGTGCACACCCTGCTCGTCCCCGGGGCACCCAGTGCTGCTCTCTGCTGTGACCTCGGGGAGCCCTGGGCCCAGCCCGGGGACATGGACCTGCTGGGGTGGTCACCATCCCCTCCTCCTTGCGGGTCCTCTGGTTCAGCCGACGGCAGGCGCGGATGTTGGCACCTCCAGGGCTGAGCCGTCACCTTCTCCCAGCCCACTGCACTGCTTGCTCATTTAATCTCCCTTTTATTCCCTCTGAACTGAGACCCACAGTGGTCTGAGCCCTGCTGCCTCCCACGGACCTTCCCTAAAGCCTCCTTTTAAACTAAGGTACTCGAACAGTTATTTCAAGTGAAACCGATGCAGATCTGAGTCTGGATGGTCCCTCCAACGGCTCCCAAGGGAGGAGCTCAGGCTGTCCCCAGGGGGTCACGCCATGCTGGAGGGAGCTGATTCCTCTCGTGGTGAGGCAAGACCCCTCCTCAGCTCCCTTAACGCATCTCCAGCTCCATCCTGCCTTGGCACTGAAGCCAACTGAACTGGTGCCAAAAGCACATCACCACCATCAGTAACATTGCTAAGACAAGCCCTCTATTTACATATTTTATAGCATTAAACATGCACTGCAGCCCACACACCACACCACAGGGGCTTTGTGTCCCCTCGACAGCAACTCCTCTGCTTGGTGAGGACACCAGCTGGCTCTCCCCCAGGTGACCCATCCTTTCTGAAAGAAAACACCAGCAGGATCCCCCATCCCGGGTGCTACAAGGGAGGATGATGACTAGTAAATCTGCCTGCTCTCATAGAAAGGCCTGTTTTGCTCTAGCAACAGGATGGCCAGGAGCTTTCCCTGCCTTCAGTCCTCTGCCTTTATGTGATGCTATGCTCAAAATTTCTACCCCCTGCCTGCTTTGCCAGACCTGGCTGCACTGTCTCCAGTCCCATCATCTCCCAGTGCCTTGGCCCTACTGGCATAGTTGCATGTCTGGGGGTGTGGAGGGAAGCTGGGGGATCTCTGTCCTATGTGGACATCACCTACCTGCGTGGGGGAAATGAGGAGACTGGCGTTTTAGCCAGATCCTGTGTGAATTTGCAAGAGTCAGAGGGAAAGTGTGTGCGGATTTCAGTCCTTGTTTGAATGCAGCTCAGCGCCACAGCATTCCCAGGCTGAGAAGAAGTTTTCCCCGGTCCCTTGCATGGCTCTGTAGCCTCAGGCACACAAGCACAACAAGAAACATCTGTCCTTCTTTCATGCAATCAGTTTCAATCACTAATAATTATCTCTCCTCTTCCTTTTTCCTCCTCTGCTGGCTGCTGTCCTAGTGCAGCATGGCACTACTGGAGACCAGATATCCACCTGCTCGGTGCCAGGGCTCACGCAGTGTGGGGGGACCAAGCCCTGCTCCTTTTTTCTGTCCAGGCTTGGCCAGGGCTTAGCCTTGCTTGCCAGACCCTGCAATCCTGGGGATTTTGTTGAAAACCCCAGCTCTTGGAAGCAGGTGATGGGAGGATCTCAGCTCTCCTTGCTGGATAAAGGCAGTTTCCTTCTTCATGGGGAAGCAAGCTGTGAGTACAGACTGACAAAGCAAAGGCACCAATGTTTCTTATCCTTTTACAAGTTTTCCAGGCTGTCCTCTGTTTTTTTTGGGTCCTGACCATGGTAATGCATCCCTTGGAGCCATCACTCATCTTCTCCCTCTGGAGCAGGCAGGAAAGCGAGGATGGTTTCTTAACACTGCCAGAAAACACAACCCCCAAACCACATCATTCTTGTGGCAAGAGGGTTTGGGGTGAGTGCTCAGCTGGAGGGGTCACCCTCCTGCTTGTGGGCAGATTTCGGTGTCAACTGTTGGGGGAAGCTCTGAACCTCAGCCTGGGCAGCGGAGCAAGAGCAGGCTGTGGGGAGCTAGCAGGGCTGGGTCCGGGGCTGGCTCCCGCGGAGCAGCAGGCTCGGAAGTCTCGCTGCTGGGCTCCAGCCATGCAGGGCTGCGTTGTGCAAATGGCAGCGCAACAGGCTGATGTTTGTGTGGCTGGCAAGGCAAGATGTCAGGTTAGATCTGGGTTTACACTCAGCTTATCGGGTTAGATTTGGGCTTGTTTTAAACACTGGCAAGTGGTGAGCTCCTGGCTCTGAATACCTGTGAAGATGAGACATATATATATTTACACATCTGTTATTAACCTAAAAATATAACTAAGTGGCAGATTACCTGCCTTAGTTTTTCATGGAAATTCAGGGCTCCGAGTCCTTGCAGAGAATAGAAAAGGACTGATCAACCCTGCAGGTCTCCAGAGCTGGTCTATGCCCAGCCCGTCTGTGCCAATGCAGCACAGGATGACCCTGCGAAATGGGCATGGAGGGAAGAAACCCTGAGGATGCCCAGTCCGTGTCTGGACAGACAGCCCTTATCAGAGCTCAGCTCTTCCCCCAGAGCAGGACAGCGGGTATCACACAGGTCTCCCACACCAGGTGCCAGAGCAGGTCACCCTGCTGCAGACAGAAGGAGCCCTGGAGACACCCAGTCCTCAGCACCTCCTCCTCTCCTGCAAACCCATCTGAGTTTCTGGCTTCCCACAAAAGAGGGGAGGGTCACTGATTTCCAGGGCTGCTGGATCATGTAGTTTGACCTCCCACCACCTAAGTGGCCCCAAGATGTCCTGACAGCACAGCTCCCCGAGAGCTTCTCATGGTGGCAGGTAGTGAGTATTCACCTCTTCTTTTCAGTCTGCTGGGGGAAAGGAATGGGTTCACCCCCAGCCCCCGGCTCCCTTCCAGAGCTGGTCTCTGCTGGAGCAGTCTTCAACGGTGTGTGGTCTTCCCTGAGCAGGTGACTCAGTGGCCACCTCTGAAGTCATTGCACTTGATCATCAAATCAGCACATCTTGTCCCCTACAGCCTTGGCCTGGCAGGGAGATGCTCCCTATGTGCTGTGAGCTCTGTGGGAGCAGTGGGTACCCGAGCACTGCTCTTCCAGCCCCAAGGCTGCCTGTATGGTGTCTGGGCATCCCTCTATTTCCATCTGCTGGAGCAGATCTCCAGGATTGCTGCACCCACCTCACCAGTGAGCTTTCTCTGTCAGCTGGAAATTGTAAGCAGATCATGAACTGCAGTGGTGGCTGAAGGTGAAAGCTGTGCAAAGACGTGGGGACCTCTGGGTTGTTCAGTTACTGTAGGTTTTTATATTTGGGCTTTTGCACTCACATCCTGAGGGAAGGTCCCTGACTTACACGACATCCCTGCCCACCCCACCAGGATGACCTGCTAGCCCTGCTGCTGCCATGGTGGCCAGCGAGCCTTGCTGCAGTGGCTCTGGGTTTGTCCCTCACCCAGGGCTACTGTGGTAATCTTCAGGTCACAGCAGTCTTCAGGAGAAGGACAGGAACTCTTTAACCCACCGGACCAAGACTCTTTCCCAGACCCACCCGTGCCCCCGCTGACAGCCCTCATGAAATGCAGCCTTACCCGCTTGGGGCCAAGGCGTGCAGAGCTGGGACTCATCCCCGCCATCAGCAACCCAAAGTGGTGCGTGCAGTCAAAGCCAACCATGCAGACTGCCTTGTGGGCAGGTAGCAAAGGACCACCCCTGAAGGTGGTGGCTTGTTTTACCTTAGACACTGTCCTGGCCCTCTCAGACAGCCTACCTTGCTCTGGAGATGATGGTGTCCCTTCACTGGGCTGAAATATCTCTGACTGCAGACGTGACTCTAGAGGACCATGGTAGGTGAGATGGATGCTGTCCCAACGTACATGCTGAGAGTGTCCAGATGGAGAATTAGCGTAGAATATCAGATGCTCCTCACGTCTTTCCAGAGAAACCTTTGAGTCATTTGCTCCGAGGCTGTGTGGGTGTGTGGGTATTTGTGCTCATGCACGTGGGCTTGCACCTGGCTACTTGTGCAGACAAATTCATGCTGTGCCCATGCGTGCACCCTGTGGGCATGCTCAGGCCCTATGTTGTGCCCCTGCATGCTTGGACACCTGGTGCATGTCTGCAAGGAGGGGGTTGCTGAAGAACATGGGCAGACCCCCGTGCAGTCGCTGGATTTCCTTGCAGGCAGCAGCAGATGAGGTGAGGCTCCCAGCGTGGCCACCACGGCTCTGTGCACTGATGCTCTCAGAGCAGCGCGCTGTCTGAGCAGAGCAAGCTGGCAGAGACAAGATAACATGCCATGGGGAGCAAAGCCGCTTGGATCACCTCTAAAATGCCTTATGCGATCAGGCACTTATCACCTTAAATCCCCAGCTTGTCCTAGGTCACGTACCACAACCGGTCTATTACTAATATCATTAAGATCCCTTTGCTGGCTTCTAAATAATAAGCATAGGCGGGGACGCTGTGATTAATGGAGGGCTGATGGATGAAACCCCCTGTCACCATTTAATACCTGTAACAATAGATTCATTAACTAGGATTAGTTTCAGACATAAGCTTTCTATACCCATGGCTATTACTCACTCAGTTCATTAACAGGACAGCATTAGTTCTGGTACCTTTGAGCTAGAATACATCCTGCATACAAATGATGCCCGGCACTGTAACTTTCAGGAAATCCGAAGACTGTTTATAAAAAGCTGGAATCTCTTAATTCAAACCTGTCAGCAAAGGCATTTCTGCTCTCATTTTCTGCACGCTTCATTTCTGAAGGTGAAGGCTGGAGGTGATGTGCCAAAATACAGCTTCCCACTGCGCCAGCTCTTGCCCTTGGGAGAGGCTGCGGGCTGGAGTGGCCGGCGGGGCGATCCGTGGGGTGAGCTCTCTGTGCTTGCCGGGCGCTCACCACGGCGTGGCACTCTCGTTTCCCAGGAATTAACTCCAGAGAGTTTTACACGGTGGTTATTTCCCCATGCCACCAAATGTGCTTAAAGGGACTTTCTGACAAGCTGGCTGTGGGTTGCCGCGCGCTGAGAGGTGCCATGTCCTGAGGATTTATCCCCACACAGCATCCTCCCAGCTTTGGCCAGTCTGTGGGAAGAAGGAAAACACTTTTGTACCATATCTGGTCTGGGTTTAAGCATATTTCTGCTCATGGTCCCTGGAGACCGGTGTTTGGACACTGCTTGGTGGGGATGTGATGGATGCAGGTGATGGAGGATCTCTGGTGGCTGGAGAAATGTGCAATCAAGTGTCTGCGAAAGGTGACTGGGGGAGGTCGAGGTGGCACTGGGCGAGTCAGTCAAGGAGATGGAGAGACTTTGGGATGTAGCTGGCCAGTGCGGGATACAAGGGCATGTGTTGCTGTCCTCATTGATTGTCACACAGGGAAATGCTCCAGCTGTAATTGCCAGATATTTGCTTAGCTTGGGATTTTGCAGTGGCGGCTTACTGTGGTGGGGCATTAGGTGAATGAGACTTTGTGTCTCATCTTGCTTAGCAAGAGAGCAAAGCTACAGGGATATCTGCCTGGCTTAGTTTTCCGGAGGCTCTCCCGTGCCTCCTGCTAATGGGGAACGCGGGGACAGTGTTCAAGAGGGGGATGATTCAGTGGGTGGTGGCACAGGCTGGGTGGGATGTCCTGGCAGGCCTTGGGTCGTCACAGGGTGGGACTGGAGTTACCCTAGAGTGGCAAAATAAACATTTTCCAGTACTTCTAGATGAGTCCTATGCAGGGTAACTAATGCCCTGGCACTGCCCAGGGAGCAAGGACACAGCATCAGCCGCCTGCTCCCAGCGCACGGAGGAGCGGCGAGAGGTCCCACCGTTTGGGGCTTAGCTGTTGCGCTCACACAAAGCCTAGCTGCAGACAGGATACTCCCCTTGTCAGAAAAGCCATGGAAAAATGTATGTGTATCCAAAAATATTTGAGAGTTGAAGTCAATCTGCAGGATTTTAATCTACTGTGGAAAGTGCCTTCTCAGTTTATCATAATAAGTGTGATAAGTTCATTGTTACAGAAAATGCACAATATGTTTGGCCCAAAAAGCAAAATAAGGCTTCTGAGGATGCAAAAGCAAAGCTGAGTTCTTGCATTTTGATACATTTCAATCTCAGCCTCCTCCCTATTAGTATGCAGTGCTGAGCCAGGGGGGTAGGAGCTGCGATTTTGCACATATGGAAAGATAGGAAAGATAACCCATTTCCTCCAAGAACATTAACATGGGCTGGAAGAAATCACTTTGGGATTGAGAGAGAGGAACTGGGGCTGGAGGGGGAGAGAGAAGAGGTAATTACATTTCATAGATAACGATTTAGACGGCATGAACCGAGATCATGAACCCTGGCCCTGTGGTCAGGAGGCAGGGGGGGTGCACGGGCAGTGGCGGGGCTGCAGGGCATCCCTCAGAGCAGCACGCTGCGGCACGTGCTCCCGGTCCACCCGTGAATGACAGGGATTATGAAGGTCTTTGAAGATGCCATACTTATAGTGCCATGTGCGTTTGCAACACAAGGTAGGAATGGTGCATTAGACTAGAGGTTAATTTGGGGGGCAGCTTCAGGTCAAGTATGGAAAGAAATGAGGAGCTGCGAGCTCTGGTGCACACCAGCTGGCTGGTCCAGCTGCTGGTGAAAAGCAGTTCAACCAGAGTTGCTTGATTTCTCTTGAGGGCAATGAGGAGGACAGAGTAGTGCACCCGGGGCAGATTAGCCCTGTGCACTGGTCCAGACTGGGACACGACTGGCTGAGCAGTAGGTTATGGAGGGCCTGGAGGTTACGGTGGAGTCTGGACTGAGTGCTAGCTAACAGCGCACGCTCGCTGCACACAGGGCAAATGTACCATGCTACCCTGGGACAACCTCAGCTGGTGGATTGAGGGCAGTTAGCCCCTCCATGCAGCATGGGTGAGGCTGCATCTGGAGTACTGTGTCCAGTGCCGGGCCCCCAGTTCAAAAGGGTAGTGGGGAAACTGGAGTGAAGGGATGGCAAGGGGTCTGGGGCACACAACCTGCAAGGATAGCAGGAGGGATCTGGGCTGGGTTAGTCTGGGGAAATGTGAGCTGGTAACAGCCTGCAGCTACCTGAAGGGTAGATGTGAAGATGAAGGAGCCAAACTCTTCCTGGTGGCAGACACGATAACAAGGGGCAGTGTCCACAGGTCGCAGCTGGGAGGTTCAGGTTGGATACGAGGGAACCCTTTTCCCCAGGAGGGTGGTGCAGCCCTGGGAGTGGTCACAGAGACACATCCTGTAAGGATGGCATCTCCACCCTTAGTGAGACTTGGCTAGGCAAAGCCACGGCTACCCAGATCTAGGGCTCACAACAGTCCTGCTCTGAGTGGGAGGACAGACTGGGACTTCCAGACAGCCGCACCACCAGTGCTGCTGTGACTTTGCAAAGACTGGGAGCAGTTGGACAGCTGGAGCAGACGGCCCATGCAGCCAGAGACAGCCCTGGGGAGAGCCCACCCCCTACCAGAACGCCTGCTCGCACCATCCTGCTCCTGCCGATGTCCCAGCTTGGTCACTACGGCCAAGGGTGGCAGCAGGCACCATGTCCCTGATCTGAGCTTGCTGGTAGCCTTCAGCAGCGCTCATGGGGTCGGCGAGGAGCTGGCACGGCTGGACAAGGCTCCTGGTCTCTGTGCCTGGGAGAAATGAGCCCCTGCTCAATCCCACACAGCAGGCAATCCTGCAGATCAGCAATGGGAATTTTCTGTAGGGAGGATTTAAATAAAAATGGCGAGGAGGGGTGGGAAGGGATGGAGGGAAATATTTTTTTTTTTTTTCCACTGCAGATTTCAGCTTTTAATCAAAAACCAAAACCAGACTTTAACAATTTTGGCTTATTCTGGTGAAAGATTTTTAATGAGAAGTGAAATTGTCCATAGGGAAGAGAAGCTTAAAAAAACCCCCAAATAACAAAGTCAATCAACCGTCCAACCAAATTTGAGCCACAAACAAGTTTAACAAGGAAGTGGGAAGAAGTGATGTGACAACAATGGGAAGGGTGTTGGGATGTGTGGCCATGACGGAGAATGGGACGGACAAGTGGCAGTCCGGAAGATTTGGGACACGCGGAATTGCACTGTGTGATGTATGATGCTCCCCGGGGATGAAGGGTTTTCTCACATCCCATCGCTAGCTGCTGTCCCATCCGGCTGCGAGAGGCATGTGGCGATGCTGGAAGGTCACAGCTCCAGGGACAGTGGCCGTGTTGGGTGATGGCTGCTTCAGCGGTGTGAGTTGCCTGCACATCTGCAGGACACTGCCTGCTGCGTCCTTGCCAGAAATGCACGTGGCAGGAGGCATTTCCTAGCACACGCATGTTCTCAGTGCACACACGCATCCATGCACATACATGTACTTATGTACTAAAGAAAGGGGCAGCCCAGCTGGTTTCACCACTAAAGGGGTAGATACCAAAGCCAGTGAGAGGAAGGAGACCGTCCCCTTGGAGAACGGGCATGGAGGTGGTGGAGGAAGCTCTCGCATCCTACCCCAGTGGCGTTGCAACACGCATGCTTCCGGGAAATGAGCTCAACCCTTATTTTTGAGTCTTTGCATGAAAAAGGATGAGACCCCAGCTGTGCCTGTCTCAAATGCAGGTTCACTTGGAAACGACGGAGGAAGTGAAGCTCGCACCTGACCCTGGTCCTAATCCAAGAAGAGCTGAGGCAAGTCAGAAAGCAGGTCCCACCCGCGGTAAGTGGTAGGTGCCCTGTGTTTATGGTAATAACAATAATTTACCCTTCACTATCACCTTCCAGCTGAAGAGCATAAAGCCCTTTGCAGGCATTAATTATCATTAGCCTAATGACACGGTTGATGAAACGGAGGCTGTGAAAGCTGGAGTGATTCACCCAAGGTCCCAAGGCCCCTGCGGTGGCAGAGGCAGGAGTTGCAGGCAGGTCTCGGTGCAGGCAGGGGGTGCAGGGCAGGCTCTGGGCTCAGGGGGGGCACCGAGAGCTTCAGCTTCGTCTTGTGGAAGCGGAGGTTTGCTGGTCGGTTGCGGGTTGGAGGTGTGCCGCGTTCCCACCTCCTCCCTGCGACATCCCTGCTGGCGGGGGATCGCTCCACGGGGGTGGAGTGGGTGGCAGCGGGTGGGCGGGCAGGCAGGTAGGCAGGCAGGCAGCGTGGGCTGCTGCATGAGGCTGGCAGTGGCTGGAGGAGCCCTACGGTGTAGGGACCCCAGTGCTGGGACCCTCCTGGGTGTGCCCAGGGCTGGACGTGATGGCAGCACAGACAGCTGAGGAGCTGGGGGGGCTTTGCCCGGGCGCTGCAGGGGAGGTGTGGGCAGAGCTGCCGGACCCCCCCCCGGCTGCAGAGGGCAGCAGGGGCAGAGCATCTGCCATGGGGCGCGGAGCCCAGCTCGGCACGGGGCTGGCAGCGAGGGCTGGGGTGCAGGAGCCTGTTAACACCGCACAGAAATTTTCTTTTAAGGCGTGGAATGATTTATGGATTATTACCGGCTGTGACAGGGTCGGCTGCCAGGCCTGGGTGATTTGGGGTTGGGGGGCACGGGAGGATAATGGGGACAAATTGGGGCCCGAAGGAATGTGCATCGTGCGGAGCAGGGGGAGGCGGGGGGGCAGAAGAAGTGCCGCCTTCTCCTCCGTTCCCAGACACAACCTGCTCTCATTATCCTGAGCCACCACAGGCGCTAACACACACAAATATATTCTAATTTATTAGAGCTGGCAAAGATCTCTTTGCAGAGAGCGAACGTTTTATTTTTGAGGCTCAGTGGTTCAAGTGTTTGAAAGGGCAGCATTCTCTGTGCCTCCAACGTGGGGCTAATGATAATCTAAATTAGTTATTGGAAATAATTACCAAGGCTTTATTGTGCCAAGCATAGCAGAGCCCTGGAGAGCAGTCGCGCTCAGACACGGCCATGCAGCTAAAAGCTTTGATGATTCATTAATATTCAAGGGGAGTCTTTGGCTGTTTTCCCTCCTCCCTTCGCGAGCTGCCGCAGCTCTCTGAATGAACCCGAGGCCTCCGGTGACACCGGCGAGGGGCCTGCCGATTGAAATTAGCAGTGGTACAATATCAAAGTTCACTGCACTCCTAATCTCAAATGGAAAAGGTGGGTTTTGGAAGATGCTATCGCTCTGCGCGGCGGCGAGGATTCAGTGCCGAGACGGCTTCTTCTGGCTCCAGGCGCCTGGTTCCGGGCTGAGATAATGCTGGAGAGGTAGCATCTCCAAGGTTGTCCTACACAGCTGGGTTTTATGATATAATGGACCAAACCAGCTGCATAATTAATCAGCCTATATTTTTCCCCTAGTAAATCTTCCTGTGATGGGCAAACAGAAGCCCTGGAGCTGTGTTTGCCTGCCAGATCCGTGGTGGTGCATGTGTGTCTTTTTCTTTTTCTTCTCCCCATCTCTCTTTTGGAATAAACGCTGTGATTCCAAAGTGACTCCAGCGCTGTTCACGAGGATGCAGGGATCTCAGGGCTGCTATTATTTTTTGCATGCGAAGCAGCTGCGGCCTCCCTTCCAAAAACCTTTGGGCTCGAGCAGGACGGCAGGATGTATTTTTGGATGCGGACTTGGCCTGGCAGGGCTCCAGGGAGAATTTCCTCTCCTTGCTCAGGATTCTGCACTAATCAACAATTCAGTCCCGGTGCCTGCGGGCAGGGCTCAGAGCAGAGGTACCGTCCATCTCAGAGATGATAACCATGCCCAGCACATCTCCGCAGAGCCCTGCGGGCTCGACCTGCCACCGTCAGAAGCAATGGCAGGATTCCTCCAGTTCAACGAGGTCTGGGTGTAAAGAGTGAATTCTTCTAGCTTGCAAGATGGGGGACAGCCACTGCGCCTGTTTCCTGGGCAGGCAACACAGAGATGCACATTAAATCGGGACAACCCGCGAATTTCAGCCCCCATCTTATAACCCGGACCATGCAATGGCTAAAAACACCGCAAGCCCCATAAATCTTTGAGCAAATCAAGAGCTTTTGTGCCTGGAGGTGCGGGGTGGGGACGGACCCCACGCCGGCCCCAGGAGCTCGCGGGCTGGCGGGGGCGGTCGGCGCGCGGGGAGCCCCGGTGCCGCGGCAGGATGCGGCGTGCGATGAGTCATTCCCCGCTCGCCGGGTCGCGCTTCCATCCCACGCCGTCTCGGCGGGTGAGTTATGGGACTTCTCCTCTGCTGAGCAGGCACAAATCATCGGGGCCTGTCAGGAGTCAGGATGAAGTGGGCTGGCTGGAGAGTCCACACTAGTCCTTTAACAAGATTGATGCTTTGCCGCTTCCCAGGTCTGAGTTCAAGAATCTATATTTTATTCCTTCCCTTCTCTCCCTTCTCCATGCCCTGTTTGCCGCTGCAGAAACCCACTCTTATAATTCCTGGTCAGGTTTGCGTGTGCGAGGTGGTAATGTGTCTCCCTGGGAAGAAAAAAATTGTTTCTAGGAAAGATTTATGAGGAATGAATTATTTAACCTCACACTCCTGGCTATCCCCGTGCCTGCCCGCCAGGACAGACTCCAGGACTGGAGAACTTCGCCTAAGGGAGCCCAGGTCCGGACAGGCCAATGTGTGACTTATGCTGCTTGCACGTGGTGTGGCCTGACTGGGGACCCCGGTGGGGAGAGGCCAAAGGTGGTGCTGGGTCTGCAAGCGGCTGATGCCCCTGCTCCTCCCAGGTGCCCCTGCCCGGCTGCAGCCATCGCTGCCTGCCCGTCCTCCAGAGCTCTGTGGAGGCAGGCGGTGCCACTGTGAGCAGGGGCAAAACCAGAGGTGAACAGCTGGTAAAACATCTGGAGTGGCCTTCTGCCAAGGTAGGGCATCTCTGCCCCACCAGGACAGGACGCCGTGGTGGAGCTCTACCGGCACAACCCCTCTCTGGGCCAAACCCAAAAGTCATATCCGTCACCCAGGCTTGGAGCTTCCCTCCGTATCTTTGACTTCATGGGAGCCAGACAAAACCAGCCTGAGCCCCACGGGAGCAGTGGGACGGCACGGGGAGGTGGGGTGCTGGGCAGGGAAGGGGGCAGGCAGCAGGGACGGTGCAGGCAGGGCTGGTGTGGGAGCACGGTGCTGGTCATTGCTGGTGCATGGCAGGGCCAGGAACACGAAGCAGCCCAGCCCAGGGTTTTGCAGACCTGGGGCAAACCGAAAGGGACAAAACTTGTTTGCAAGATATTTTTCCCTTGAAAATGACAATTTCTGCAGGAAGTGCCTGTCTGCAGCGAATTTCCAGAAAGAGAAAAAACACACACAAAAAATCAGTTTGTGCAAATTGAAAACAAAAACCTGCCAGACGTTCCCTGCTCCTCACTCGCCCGCCCCCTCGAAGAAATATTGGCAGAAGACAGGGAAGGGAAGCCAGAAAACTTTTGAAGAAAAATATTAATGAAAACCAAACCCTTTCTGCTTATTTTTTAATTTCCAAAGGGGAGACAAAGGGCTCCCTGCCCTGCCCTCCACACTCGTTGCTGACCCTGGAGTGAGGACGAGAGTGATGCTGGTCCAGTCCTGCTGCCGCTTGTTGAAGAGCCAGCCCAGAGCCCCTGGACCGGGGCACGTCTTGCTCTGCCAACCCCTCTCCCATGGGCCTGGGGTCCTGGAGCAGCATTTGGGAATGGGTCCTGTCTGGCGAGCTGGGTGATGTCGCAGGCAGTAGAGGAGTCCCAGCACGATGGGGAGCTGGGCAGAGATGCTATGTTTGGAGAGGAGAGGATGGAGATCGGATGTCCATGCTGAAGGTGTGGAGCAAAGGAGAGCAAAGGGAGCACAATCGCCTTCCTCCTGCAGCTGCCCCTAATCCCTCTCCTGCATCTCTCAGGCTCCTTGGGAAAAAGAATAAGGAGTCAGAAGACATGGCCCTACTCCTATGTGGGTAGGGGAGAAGAAGCTGGAGGAACCGGTCAGGATGAGCTCTGCTCCCATTGCTGCTGGAGCTGAGGTGGGCATGGCTGTCGCAGCACTTGCTGCCCCCCAGGCGTGGTATGCACAGCAGGTGCTGAGGCAGGCAGGATGCTGTGCTGGTCCATGCAGGCAGCTGCCTAGTGCCTCTCTGAAGAGATGGGGTTGTATCATGCAGCTCTACCTGAACAGTACCACTCTCCATCCTCTCACAGAAATCTTCCACCCCTCCAGAGAAGCCCAAACGCTCAATGGAGACTTAACCCAGCAAGCAAAGTGCCTGGGAAAGCCAGGAGCAGGAGGGGCAGGTGACAGTGCCTGGGGCAGGAGGAATACAGAGTAATTCCACCCTGCACCCCACAGTGAGCCAGGTCTGCTGGAAGGGCAGCTCACCACGGGGAAACAGCACAGACCGGTGCTGCCTGGGCCAGGGTGGGCAGAACCCATTTGCTTTCATATGCCATGAGTTCATCAGGTCTCTCTCAGCCTTGCTGTCCCTCGACCGCAGCCGCCCTGGCTGGGCTTGTCCTGGGAGCAAACCTGCAGGCACTAACACTGCACCAGGGCACGGACCTGCCTCCGTCACCCCGCTGACCACGCACCGACCACCCCAGGACTGCAGCAAAGCAGGGATTTTTAAACGCCAGAAAACCTCCGCAACTACTGTTTTGCGGTAACTGCGGCTTCAGTCCGCAGAGATCTCTGAGCACGCAGAAAAAGCCTTACAGGGCACACAAGAAGGATTACACTTTACGACGTGCATACATGCGCTGTATGCACACAGTCATGCTTACGCCTTGTGCATCCAAAACAATGCTCAAAGACACCTACAATAATGCCTCCAGCTTTCAGTTAAAACTAATTTTAACCAGCGAACACCTGCCAAATTGATTTTACGGGTTTGACACCGGTAAATCACTTGAAATTTCAAGCCTCCACAGAATTTGCATTCTGCTATTTTCACGTCTCTTGGAAATTCTCGACTTTGGCTGGTTTCACCGTGGAACTTTTTTATGAAGCAGCCCAGGGGCCAGGAGGCAAGGAGCAGAAAAATGGTAACACAAAAGACTGCTGGGAAACACTGAATGGCTTGCGTTGTATTTTTGGGTCTGACGTTTGGGTCTGGCTTATCCTGAGTTTGATGGACTTGTCTATAGGTGAACAAATCCTTCATTTGATGGAATCTGGTTTGTGGATGGGGTTCCTTGTGGTTATCTCCCAAAATAGACAGCAAATTACACTGTTGTATGTCTGGGTGGCTCAGGAGGGCAGCTTTGCTGAACCCTGTCTGTAATTGGAGCCTGCACTTCGTGTATTCTGTTTTGCTCAAGAGAAGGATGAAATCAGATGAAATCCACAAATGATCGTGATGATCATGATAAAATCATACCACGAAGGTCCCTTCTGTGGAAATAGTTACAGGTATATCACTTGGATTTTGGTGTATCTCTGCGTAGCTGGATGAGTTGGGCTCAAGGAATAGCCATAAAACCAGGCTTTATTCGTTCCGACCCTGATGTGTTAAGTAGCTAATGGTACTTGTGTGGAGAGCTGTTCTGTTGCTTTTGTATAACAAGGACATAAGAAATGAAAAATCAAAGCATCTTTACGGTGTTCCTGAAAACAACAATGTCGCTAGAGGAGGATTTTTATCTTTGAGCTTTTTCATGGGATGGATATCTTATACTTCAGTATCCCAGCTGTTGTGTGGCTGAATGTGTCCTGCAGTTTCTTTCTCTTCTAAGCGGGCTGCTTGTGGCAAAGGTCAGAGCGGTATAGCCTTTGCTGTTTGTATTACATGGCCTGATTCGCCTCTCACTTGCAGCCACGCAGAAAAGGATGAGCAGAGGCGAGGTATACGGGATGAGGCTAATATAAGCTAGAAAAGAATACCCTTATTCTGATCCCAGTGCTTCCCACCACCTCGTCCTCCTGGTGCTTGCAAGTGAAGTGGGGCTGTGGCCAGAGAACATCATGGAGGAGAGACCCAAAAATACAGAAACAGCTGGATACTGTGGGGAGTGAAATGGGAAATTTAAAACAATACAGAAAAGGAGAAAGGAGGAACTATAAGAAAATTGAAGAGCTGCAGATACTTGCTGTATGAAAAGCCCTGAAGGGCAGTCTGAACAAGGATTGACACTCTCAGAAACAGGGTTAGAAACCCAAGGTAAAAGGAGGATGCAGGTGGTAGAACAGAAAATGGAGCGGAGACCTAGATTTGGTGCACCAGAGGTCAGGGAGGAGAAACAGAAGGTAGGCCATAAAAGATAAAATAGCAGTTAGTCCTAAAAGAAGAAAGATGGAGATAATAGCGTTAACCAAGGAACAGAGGCTGAGGGGAAAGGGGGCATGCAGAGAAGACTGAGAGGGGACAGAGCAGATGAAGGTGTGTGGACTCTCCTGGCAGGGACAAGTGGTGGCCAGGTTTCTGCTTTCACACGTCAAGGGTGTCTAGGCCAAGGTGGGGAAGATGAGCCGAGAGAAGACAGACTTCAGAGGACTTCTGTGGTTGCCTTTTGGAGAAGGGCAAGGAGTGAACACAATGGAGGTGGATAAGTGATCTGAGTTTGTGAAGAAGGCTTTGCCACTGGAAAGCATTACTGGAAAAAGGGTTGATCTTAAATGTGGGATTTTCCCTGGGGATGTTGGGAACTGTTCTTCTGGGGCTGAAGCTGGCACAGCCAGTAAGTGGGCTTTATGACAAGAAAAGTCTGGAATGAGTATGGGGGAGGGCGGGGAAGATGCTGCCATACCTTCACATTGCCTGAACACTCTGCACTGGCACTGGTGAGTATGCCCTTTTTGAACACAGGAATGACAGTATGGAAATGGAAGTGACCACCGCCTTGGTGGGAAGAAAGCTCCAACAGTTTAATTCACTGAAATTATGGGGAACCCGCTCACCTTTGCCTCAGAGCCCTGGAAGAAATGGTTCATGAAGGAGCAGAACTGGTGGCAAGGAGTCAGTCCAAGACACTGCCACCATACTGGAGACTGTAAAGTATCTATCTTAACCTGTAAACATGGGGTAAATAATCTGGCCTCAAAAATAAGGTTTTTGAACTTATGTTAAATGGGACAACAGTTAAAGTTGCTGAGATGTATGGAAAAATGGAATAAAATGCAACATGGGTTCTCCAAAGGTAGCTTGTCGGAGACTAAGCAAGCCATGGCTTTTCTGCACAAAGGCAATGCATTGCATTGCGTCTGTCTAGATTTAAACAACTATCGGATAAAGCACCCATGGGAAATTATTAGCTAAGCTAGAGAAGATGGGATCACAGAATTAAAGTGGATAAAGAACTTGCGAAGGGTGAGTCTGCAGTGGATAGTATTAAAAAGAGGTTATCAGGAGGAAGAAAGATAAGTAGTGATGTTCCCTGTGGACGGGTCTTGGGACTGTCTCCGTGTTTCCTTTCTTGGCCTTGGCTGCACCCTGCCTGGAATACACATACAGCGGGAGGATGACCATGTCAGTAGGAGCAGGGCAACCAAGAAAGGAAGAGCAGAGAGCAGCAAGGAACGGGAGAGCACTTACCTTGCCAAAAACCGATGTCAGGCAGGCCTTCCAGCCAGCAAACGGACGGCACCTCCTCGGCTGAGAGCTCAGATAAGACCAGGCAGAAACAGTTCAAGTATTTTTGTACTGATGCCAGGAACATGAGCAATATGGAAGAGTTAGAAGGCCTCATCCAGGAGGAATGAGTAATCCTGGGAATTGTGGGTATGGGGGAACTTATCTTCCAGGGCATAGATGGGAGAACAAGTGCTACAGATTTCCTTGATCACAGTCAGATTGCTCTACCAGCCAGAAACAGGGGAGACGACTTTAGAGTCTGTTTTGCTAACGGGCAAAAAAAGAGAATTTGGTCCTGACGACAATCTCAGATTGAACTGCCGTGATTTGGTTCCGTGTCTCTTAAATGGGCTGGGGTGGACACGAATTGGTCTCTGCCCATGGTTTGGATGTTGGCATGCAGACTTTGAGAAATGAAGCAAATCAGATAATGAGGCTGTCTGGCCAGGGGAGCTCCGAGGGTGGGTACGGACAAATGGCCAGTTCTGCCTGGAGCCTACGTCCCTGCGGCAGGAAAGGGCTGGAGGGAACAGCTCCAGGTCCCCACCACGGACGTACCCTAAGCCAGGCACAGCCAGAGAGCTGGCAGAAAAGAGCAAGACCGGGAGGGGAGGGAGGCCGAGGCCGGGAAAGATGGGACACAAGTAGGAAGGGTCAGTAAGGCCTTTGTAAGGAAAACAGAGAGGTGGGAGATCTATGGTTTCTGTGGGCAAGAGAGAAACTCAGGCAGGGGGCTGCCTGCATGGCACCAGGAATATTTTCTCCTGCTGCATAATGAAGTTGCCAAGACTGGAATTGACTACTGGCCTGCCTGATGCTGGTGCACTGATGGCACTTGGCTGGTGAGAGTTACTTGCAGGTTCAAGGTTAAGATGGGACAGTCACTGGGCTTTGCTTTCCTCTTGGCTGTGAGAGTTTCACCTATGCTGATGCTCGGGTACCTCTGCTCTGGGGCATGCTGTAGCGTCCAGACTTTCTGTAGGTATTGGAGGTGAGCTCGAGAAGGTGTTGGAAGGGAGAAAAGGAGTATCCTGGCCCTCATCTCTATTCTCCAGTTGCTTGCCAAGGTTGTGAACTGGACTCAGTGTCCCACCCCTCTTCCTTTGGGCAGTGTAACAAGGCCAGTCCCCCTGCACCATGGGGACCGCACTGCTCTGTCGAGTCAATGGCCGCGGAAGCCCTTGCTTGCTGGCACGTTTGCTGGCAGGTTTCCTGGCAGCAGTGCCCCAGCCCCTCTGCCCTGAGCCGGGCCAGCTCGGCAGCACCTGCGGTAGCCCCCAGAAAGGCTGGCAAGAAAAGCATTGCACAGGCTGCTTGTCCAAAGCCATTAGTGCTTGGCACCCTACTTCTAGGCAAATGAGCCAGTTAACCTGATCAACTGAACATGTGGGCACAAACACGGGCAGCCAGCAGAGCATTACCTTCCTTGTCCTACACGTGAGGCTCCTGCTAATACAGCCCTCGTGTGACAGCGTCGCAGGGCTGACTCAGACGGAGTGTGTCACCGCGCCAGCCCCCGGATCCCCGTCTGTGCAGAGATGCTCTCGCCCGGCTCCGTGCCTTGCTCCGGGAGCCACTCTGCCTTCCCCTTCCAGCATGATTTGGAGTTACTTCTGTCTCGTCTCCGGAGCGCCTGGGGGAAGGCTGGGTTTGTGCTGTGTCCGCAGAAACGTTTCATCTTTGGCTTCCTGCTCTCCACCTCCTCATCCCACTGCTGCTGGGCAGCACCTCTGCATCTAGGTCAGGCGGAAGATTTTGCTTCACCTCCTGACTTCCACCACACCTTAGGTGTGTGGGCAATTACCCAGTAACTCTGCACACACCCTGTCCGCTCTAATTACCCGGCAGAGGCAGCGCAAGAACAGAGCAGCAAACTTGTGTCATCTTCAGCTGCCCTTTGCCGAGGGAGGCTGGCGTGGGTAACCAGTGGGCATTGCTGACTCAGCCTCCCTCACCTGGCTTGCTGGGGACCGTAGCAGCATCCCTCAGTCCTGCAGGATCACCACACAGCCAACGGGAGATTTGATGGACCCAACATGGAGGAGTTCATCAGTGGCAAAATGTCTACGGCGCCAAATGTTCCCTTTAGCAAAGGCAAAGCAGCCCCAGGGCTTCTGTGTCTGTCTCTTCTTGCGTATGGTAAATGTGGATGCTCTGCAGGTCACTGGCTCTCTGTCCAGAGCTGGGCCAGTCCTGCCAGAATTGCACCCCTCCCTGCTTTCCCCAGAGCAAAGCATCTCCAGAATCGAGGTGAGCAGTCTGACAACATTGTGCATGTCCCTGCACAAGGCAAAGCTGCACCACAAACAACTATGCCCCCCCTAAAAAACTGCACAAATCTTCTCTTCAAACTCATCTCCTCTGCAGTCATTCCCAGAACATCATGAACCTCAAGGTTTGCTCAGCTCGCTGCATCCCAGCATCTCCATAGACTTTCTGGGCGCTGGGGTGGAGCTGGCTCATCCACCAGTGTGGGTCTCATCTTAATGTCACTGTTCAGTGCCTGGGCTCTTGTGGATATGGGGAAAGGTTTGAAGTGAAGATTATAGTCTGAGCCAAAATAGTGCAGTATTTTGTTGCTGATGGCTGGTAAAGGAGCCCCAAATGCCATTTTGATCAGGCTGAAGCTGGGTGTGAGCGCTGCATTCAGTGTACAACTGCAGGAAAAAAGGACAGCTAAAACATTTTCTTTGTGCATGTTCTAACTGAAACGTTTTTATTGGAAAAGCCCCCAAAAGGAGGAATAAAAAGAAAAAGAAAGGGAGAAAAGGAAAGGCTAGTAAAACATTTCATTTCCTGTAGAACGAATGCTTTGGCATGACCCAAATTCACTCTTCTGATTTCCATGTCTTGCAAGTTAAAATGCTTCTCTTTCGATTTGCCTCAGCCTGTATCTCCCCCCTTCAGGTTCTCTGCTGGCAACTGGACCGAGAAATTGCCCCCTATCCCTGCCCCAATAACGTTCTTGTTGCTTCACCCCGACAGCTCTTGGTGCCTGATTCCCCCCACAGCTGCCCAGGGCTGGGTGCAGGCAGGGTCTGCCCCACTGTGAGCCCAGAAAATCCTTCCCTGGGGCGTCTCAGGAAAGCTGACGGAGAATCTCTTGCCCGTAGATGGGAAATGAAGGAAATCGGTTTCCCAGCATTGCTTACGCCGAGCCCCATCAGAGGGGGGCAGCTTTCCTTCGTGGGAGTGGAGTAAACTGGCAGTGGGTGGTGGGTGATGGGGCAAGGGTCCAGCGGGCTCCATTTCTTGCGATTTGAGCATGACCGAGCCCAGATCCCTGGATGGGAGCATTTCTATAAATGCGAATAAATAAAGGAAGTAAATGACAGTCATTTTGGACGTTCTCCTGTATGTAAATGCGTTTCCTTGGTAATCACATCTCTAGTATTTCTGTTTATTTTTATACATCTGTTTTCGGTTAGCCCACAGAGCTCTCTGCTGAAGCACAGCAATATCCTTAGATGTCCCTCACCTTGGCACGGGAGAGGGGCCACGCAGTCTCACACATGCAAGTGTGCTAAGACACAGACCCCCCCATGCGTGTCCCCTTGCACACACACATGCACGCACACGGGGGGGGGCCCTGCCACCACGTGCAATCCCACGCACACTTGGCAGGGAGATGCAGTGCCGCAGGCAGCGGGGTCGCTGGAACCGGGTTTTTGTGTCCCTGCCCTGTCGTTAGTTTGTGGCATGCTGCTGCTCTCAATGACACACTTTTAATTGTGCCTGTTAAGTTGCCTGGAGACTTTTTAAACCCTGGGATTTGAAACATCACATCGGTATCTGAAGACGACTGCAGGTCCATGAGTGCCGGACCAGGACACTGGTGAGGGTGTCCCCTGCTGCTCCCCTGGTCTGCTTTGGGCTGAGCAGGGTGAGGGCAGGACACGATGCCCTGGCTTTGAGCCCAGCTGTGTCAGGCTTTTTAAACACCCAGCCCATAGCTTCGTGCTGGGATCTCCCTGCCCCACAGCACACTGCCCTACTTCTGATGCCCCGCTTGTCTCGGCCCCTCGGTGCCGCCCTGATGAGCTGCGAAGTGAGGGTGAGAGGTGGTACCGATCGGGGTGGAGGGCTGGTGGCCCCATCCCCTCATGCCCAGCATGTGAATGGCTTTCTGTCGATGGCCCCTGGCGCCTGGAAGCTGCCTTGCCTGGACCACCTTGCCTGGACCAACATGTGGTTTTCTGGAGAAAATGGCACGTTGGATGTTTAGGGCTGCTTCCCACAGCCCTGGGCTGGTCCTGGAGCACGGAGATCAGCATGTCCCTTCTAAGACACCACCTGTGACACCTGGGACAGCCAGTGGGACCAACATGTCCATGCACTGC
Source organism: Calonectris borealis (assembly GCF_964195595.1). Classification (NCBI taxonomy): domain Eukaryota; kingdom Metazoa; phylum Chordata; class Aves; order Procellariiformes; family Procellariidae; genus Calonectris; species Calonectris borealis. The sequence goes on along the minus strand of NC_134336.1, from coordinate 7,616,125 downwards.
GACTGTCACATCAGGGCCCAAAGAGCTGGCCTAGTCTTCCTGTGACAGCATCCCTCACGACAAGCCCCAAAGCATCCAGAAATTGGCCATCTCGGGTCCCCACCAATCTGCAATGCACCAGCTGGCCATGAACTTTTCATGGTCCCCATGTCACCCCTGTGTCACTGCTGGATGGACTGAGCTTTGCCTCGTGGTCTCACTTTGTGACTCTGTTCGTAGGTGCTTGGCTCTCAGCCCATGAAGGGAGGCTGAAAGCGAGCATGGGAGACACAGCCTGGGCTCCCTAACCCGATCCTTACCGTGCAACGGGTGAACCTCTCTCTAGGAAGACATCAATATCCAGGATTATTAGTGCAAAGCGTCATTAAACCATATGCACAGACTCTGCAAGACCTGTGGACAGGAAAAGCTACGCCCTGTTGTCTGCTGGGCTCTTTATCCACTGCCTGACTCTTGGAGGATAGTTGTTCCACTATTACTGGGGCTTCTCTTTCACTCTGCCCGTTCTCACAGCCCTCCTGACTCCAGAGCTGAGGTTTCTCATCGCCTTCCCTCCCAAGCATAACTCAAAATGAGCTGTGCCCTCAGGGATGGGAAACTTGTGTCTCCCTCCCCTGATGCTCTTCTACCATCCAGCTTGGCAGGCTGTGACCTCCTTGGCACAGTCCGTGCTTGCACTGGGACATGGTGGTGGCCATAAAGCACCACAAGGACAGAGTCTCACAGAGGGTACGGGCTCAGCTGGCCACCCTGCTCTGCAAAGGGCCCAGCATCGCCGGGCGTGCAGGGCTGCAACTGCCTTCAGCACCCCCCAAATCAGTGCTGGGACCCCCGCAGCAGGGCAGCTCCTTGCTGATGCCCTGGGCAATGAATGTGGTCCCTACTCACCCGTCTTCCCAGCCCACTCACCCTCTTCTCAGGGCTGCCCATTTGCTGAGGCTGGGGGGATGAAGAAAAGTCTGCGAGGTGGGCAGGGACCATGTTGGGTCACCAGAGCCCCAGTGCATCTCTCTGACACTCCCCTGGGGACACCCCAGTTGTTGCTCAGACATTTGCGATGCCTCGAGATAAATTGAGAGCTGAATGCAGCTTAGATGCTGGCTGGCATCTCACAGAAGGATTGGAGAATAAACCTTTCTCTTTTTGTTAAGGGTTTTGTTAAGGATTTTCCCCTAATTCAAGCTAAAAAAGAACATCCTTAATATCGGCAGTAGCTCACATGCATCTCGTCACTCCACGCACTCCATCTCCTGACAGTCACAGCATCGCAGGAAGAAAGTCGGCATTTGCTTTGTGCCATACACATCCCCCTCCCGCATCGTAACGTCGCACAAGATCCATATCCAGCCAAATAAGGTACCACCTCTGAGTGATAAATAAACCGGGGAGAACTCGCCAAGTTAAGCGGCTGTCTTCCTACCACGCAGCACCTGATAAAAGTTACTGCTGCGAGCATAATCTCAACCAGCACATGGCATTAACCCAAAGAAAAGCAGCATTTTCTCATTCACCTAAAATTATCCACCCACTGAAATAGGTACTATATTCTAGTGATAAACAGGAGCCGGCTGCTAGTTTAAGCACATGTTCTCCTACAATGCAGCACAGAAAAAGCCTGCTGCTCAGTATCATCTGCATGGCTGTAATGTCTTCTGCATCTCCATGTAGCTAGTCAGCTGGAAATAGCTGGTGTTCGGATGCAAGCTTTTTGATAATGCCCATACACACGCCGATACACATATTCACACTGTTTCCATTCGCTGTTTTGCTTTTTCATTACCCCTCAAGCCCAGTGTTTATTATTTGTGCATTTAGCTGTATCCCAGCTAGAGACCCCGACCCTGTTGTGTCAGGCGCTGTACAAGCCCTCGAACTGAACGGCAGTTCTTGCCTCTGAGAGCTGGCAGTCTCATAACCATTTTTGGATAGAAAAATATAACACTGCAAGAAAAAAAATAAAACCTTGGATTGCATGTAAAGAAATAAAGCAAAATGCTATTCCCCCACTCCTGCTGTCTGTGCTCGAGCCTTCCAAGAAGTTCCTGTCCTCATCTGTTAGGGTATCATTTTACAGCTCGATGACAAACACAGAACTTGCCAGTTTAAACATATAGGTCTCGTTTTTGCTCTCTGGTACACACATGCACTTACCTTTCTGTTGCACAGGTGGGTGGGAGAGCAGCTTTAGTCCCTGTCCCCTTGCAGTCTGTGGACAGAGGTGCAGCGACATCTTAGGGTGCCGGCAGTGTTGCCCCCAAGCCCTTTCCCGCGTGCCCCCCACCAGCCCCACGGTGCTCTCCTCTCACCCGCACCAGCGCCGGGTGAACCACACGTGTTCACCCTGCTCACGTCCACCCTGCTTGTATTCACGGGGCTCCTGATCTCCTGCTCCCCGTCTGCCGGGGGTGTATTTACCAGAGCCCGAAGGGTGCCGCCGTTCACCCCCACCGCTCCGGGAGGCAGGGAACCCAGCAAAGTCCCAATCCCCTTACAGCCTTACACGCAGAGAAAACAAACCAAACAATTACAGTAAATAAATCATATTAAATGACGCATTACCTATGAAATGGCATTGAATGCACACCACAGCCAGCCGGGCTGATGCTAAGCACGCAGCTTTTTGCAGCACCCAGGTGCTCCCCCCAAGCCCTGGGGGTGCTCTGGCCAGTGGGTGGGGGGCTGCAGCGCGCCCACATTGCTCCGCTCAGCCTCTCCCAAAGCCCCCGACTTTGCCTCACAAGTCGGCAACTCGGCGTCTGCTCTCACGCTGGAGGAAGGAGCAGGCAGGCCCCTGCGTCCTGAGCCAGCCAGCAAAAGCACAGCGCTCCCCGGGCTCCCCCACGCCACCCCGGGGGCGAGCGCAGCTCCGTGGCAGGGGCGCCTGGCTGCGGCGGTGGGGTTGGCGTACAGAGAGCGGCAGGAGTGCAGTCAGCACGCAGCAAAGCACATCTAATTGCAGCGATGGCTGCAGCATGATAGATGTATTAGCCATCACGGACTGCAAGGCGTCGTTCTGAGATAAGGGGCCTTACGCTGGCGACTGATTTATGCCTCCCTCCCTTTCTTGTCTTTTTTTCCAGGAGCTTTAAAAGGACGGAGCGGCCAAGCCTAAATGTTGAACCATCTAAACTCTCCTCCAGTGTGTCAGATGGGACTTGCAGGGGGAGCTGAGCAGGGGATGGGCCAAACAGCATTTGCTGCAAAATAACTCCATGCCCTCAGGAGTTATAACTCCGTGCTGGCCGCAGGAGGTGCAGAGTCGTGCTCTGGTCCCGACGTCCCCCTGCGACCCAACGTGGCCTTGGGGCACGACGAGACGGGAGGTCCCTGGTGCAGGATCCCCTGGGACCTCCAGCGCTGAGCGACAGTCCAAACGTTCTGCTGAAAACCCAGCAAACTCTTTTTTACATGCTAATTTTAGTTTCAGGTGCCCAGTATAAACATGCTGCGTACCATTCATGTAGCAACAGTCACAGTGCTGAAAAATGGATTATTTCAGTGCACTTGTGCTTAAAAAAGAAAAATTATCCCAGGTCTAATGGCAAGCCGGGGTGAGCTGTGGTGGTGGCAGTGGGGTTGGGTCCTGCTTGATTTAGAGGGGCTGTGGGGTTGTGCCTGTTTCTCTGCTGTGAGTGTAAAATCAGTGTAGCTGTGCTGGCAGGATCCACTCTGTCCGTGTGTGCCGGGCGATGGATCCCAGCCCCTTCTCTTCACCCTGGCACGAGCCCCGCAGGCTGCAGTGAGGATGCTGCTGGACAGCAAGGGCAGCGGTGGTTGGAGCAGGGTGCCTGTCCCTGTTTTGATCCATCTCGCTGTTCAGTGCCAGAAGAAAGTCATACTTTCTCTGATCTTCTTGTGAATCACTTCATAGCAAAAGGCTGAGCCAGCTCCCACAGGTCTCAGTGTGAGGATTTTGCTGAGAACTGGGTGCTCGAAGAGCCAGTTGGTGGCTGGGGGTTGTTTTTGGGAGGCATTCCATTGGGATGTTTAAAGTGGAGCAACGCAAAGGCACTCCTATTACCCCCCCTTTCCTCTGCTGGACAAAAGCCGTCTGGATATTCTGCACAGCCCTGGCTTTCTGCGGAGGGAAATGGCAGGGGTTATGGAGAGATCACAAGCACTGTCTCCTCGCAACACAACCGCTCCAAGTACGCGATCACCGCTCCACGCCACGAAGCACACGTCAGCGCGACAGCTCTCCTCGGGGCAGCGAAGGCAGGAGGCGGCCGCTGCCGTGCCGCGGTGCGTACCTGCCCCCGGGCCAGCCCCTGCGGCACGGGCCAGGGGAGCCGGTCATGGCACCGTGCTCCGAGCCGTGCCTGCTGCATCCTCAGGGCCAGCACTGCCGGCAGCTCGCGGGAACCTGCTAGCACCATCCCGGCAGGTTTTGCTGGAGAGCTGGAGGAATCCAGCCCTGCGACAGGCAGTACTCCAGGTTCCCAGCCTGCTACAGCAGCCAAGCACTTGGATAGCTGGCACTAGACTCTCCTTGAATTACTCATCTTTTCCATTACGAGGCCTCCCATACTCCAGCAATCCATCTGTTTGGTGGTGCAATTTCAGGATCATGCCTTTTGTCAGTGATGTTAATTTTGGCAGTCAGCAGCAGACGTGGTGCTGAAGCTCCCCGCTGAGGCCTCGCTGCCTTTTCCTGGGCATCTGGCAATGTGCTCGGAGGTGCCAGTGGAGGTGGCAGCCTCCTCCCCTGCTTGTCCGGGGTTTTGTGCCTTCTGAGACGGCCGAAGGGCTTGGCAGTGTGAGTGCGTGCTGCTGGTAGCGCACACATGAGAAAGGTGAGCACGGGAGGTTTGATGTCCTGCACCCAGGGTGTAACAGGCTGTCAAACACCCTGCTCACATTTTGTTCTCTAGTTGCAGCCCTCTGATGACCTGCCAGATCTTTGCCCATCTCTCCAGGATTTACCTGCCTTGTGTCTACCTTGGTCATGGCTGATGCTGGGACACTCATGGAGGAGACTGCAGACACTGGGCTACCAAGTGAGTGGAGATGCACTGCCACTGCAGCTGCTCAGCACCTCAGGGGGACCTTACATGACCGATCCCTTAGATGTGTGGTTATTACACCTGAACCATCTTCAGGAGCTGGATGAACAGCACATCAGTTGCTTCCTCCACCTGGTTCTCCTCAGTGATCTGCCTCATCCTCTCTGGGGTCCTCTCTTCTGTTGGTCCCCTCTGCTCTTGCATGGCTACAGACTACATTTCCCCCTAATGCAGTCTGTCCCACGACCAACAGGTAGACCATGCCCAGGATGATGGGAGTCCATCTGGGTACCCATCTGGGGTACCCAGAGCTGATGTGCAGGATTTATCAGGACTGTCTTACTGCAGTGAGGTCTGGGGGAACAGGATGGAGAGAGGATGAGAAGCCAGGCTCTGCTGACCTCCTGAGCAGGGCTCACTGGAGAACATGGCACACCCCTGCCACCTTGCCTCAAGGAGGACGGCTGAGCAAGGACCATAGGGACAACCTGTCTGTGCAAGGGGATGCACAGCATGCTCAGCTTTGGGGTAGGGGTTAGTACCTGGAATTGGGCATGTGAGTGGGGATGTCTGCTCCATTCCCATCACGTTGGTGTCCCTTACTGCGCTTTCCCCTTGGCAAGGCTCTCAGCTTTAAAGCTGAACTCTTGGTAAAGAGCTTTGGTATGGGCTTGCACCCAAAATTGTGCTCCTGTGAGGCTGGTCCAAATCCCAAAACTGAGCTCAGCAGGGAAACTGGTCCTGGAGCATCTTCCTCCAGAGCTGAGCCACAGGCCTCAGGTATGGCCCCAGGATGATGCTCTGTAGCCATCAGTGTTAGTAATGCACAAGGTCTGAGGGAGTCTATTTTACATGGGGCATGCACTCACCGTCTCCCTGCCCAGGTGACTCCCCAGGGAGGGTCTTTGTGTGCTTTTGTGCAGTCATGCAGCAAACACTTGTCCTGGGCATTGCAAAAGCTGGCAAGTGGGGAAAATCCTTTTCCTTGCCACCTGAACCCCCCCCCGGCAGAGCAAGAAGGAGAACCCAGCTGTCCTGCCCCAGTGGTGCCCCACGGAGGGGTCAGCTCGAGCACTTCCCAATTCCCCACCTCCCTCCCCACCAGCCCCACGCTGCAAGCAGCCCGGCTCTGCTCCCGCACGTGGTGCCTCCCACGGCAGGGCGCTCCCATGCTGCCTGCACGGGCTGACTGCCAGCCAGATAACTGGGCTCCTGGCAGGCTGCCTTCCCCTCCGGCCCAAACAAGCACCGAGCGGGCGGGAGGAGCCGGTGCGGAGATGTGACGATGCCGTGCAAAGCCCGGGCTGCGCACTGTGCTTGTCCCCGTTGCAGGACTCATGCCCTCTGTCTTGGCTCAGAGACGATGCTACCGCCGCATGACTCGCCCCTTGCTTGCTCTGTGCCTAACGCACTATTTGTGTTGCTTTTATTTCTCACCTGGTTATGACATTCCTCTGGGGCTTGTCATCAGGGCAGCTCTTCTCAGTTGCTTCCTCCCTCCTGCTTGTTGCACAAGTCTTGGAGAAGCCCAGCAGCAGCAGCTTGGGCATCGGGGGGCAGCAGGGGAAACGGTGGGTGCAGGACCTCGACGCAGCTCTGCTCTCACCATTTCTGCCAGTCCTTTGCTTCCTCCCCAAAGCCCCTCTCCCCTTTGCCAGGGGGCTTGTGCCTCCCCGGGACTATTCCCCACCACAGCCAGGGGCACTTTTGTCACCACCGGTGCCCATCTGCTCTTCTGGGCAGCTGCTTCCAAAACCTGAGGAAGAAATATCCCTGAGCAAGGGGGAGGGAGAAGGCCAGCAGAGAGGCCAGCCATGCATCCCTGTGCACAGCACAACACAGGGACTGGGGAATTATTGGGATGGACCAGGCTTCGATCCACAGCTCTTGCAACACCAACCCTTTCCAGATGCTAGCAGGGAAGGTGTAAGAAGCCCACAGTGGGTGGGGGGGAATGATTTACCCTCATGTGTGTCTTTGGTAAATAGAAATGAGCCTAAGCTGATCACAGGCATAATATCCCAACTGTTTATGGCTGTTAGGTACGATCAGGCTGCATATTCCTGCTATTTGTCTCAATCTCCTGCTCTTGCTAAAGCCTTGCCCGGGTTCTAAGCCAGGGGTAGTTAATAATGTGCATCTGAGGATACTCGTCTGTGTTGTGCTGCCCTGGGGGAGCAGTGAGATGGGGGCCAGGTCTTATGAGTGTACGATACCCCAGGAAGATCCTCAACATCACCAGCTCGCAACCCCTCAGCTTATACGCCATGGAGATGGAGTATCACACAGCTCATTTGGGCCCCAGCAGGGTTTGCCCACAGACGTGCAGCCAGGTCAGAGCCTTGGCAGCAGCAAGGAGCCAACAGCAAGAGCCAGACCTGTGGCTCAGACCTCTGGTCCTGTCTTTTCATGCTCCTGCTCTGAAGCCTGTGGTAGTCATGGCAAAGTCTGGGCTGGCACTGCCAGGGTGGCTGTAAACTGTACCAGCACCTCATCGACCCCATGGCATGGGTTTATCCCCTTCCCACCGGTGCTCCTGGAGCAGGGCCTGGCACTTGGCTGCGTGTCTTGGAATGACTTTCCCAGATGGTGTCTCAAGCTTCAGCAAAGGTATCAAACACTTGCTGGTGGATGCTAAAGCCATGGGTCCAGTCCAGGACACGGGAGAGCCCTTGCAGGCATTGCAGCAGGGCATTTCCCTCCTCTGTGCATTCAGTACCTGATATATCCAGGATGGTCCCACCACGAGTCATCCCCTCCTATGGCTGCCAACACCTCCGTTCATGGCTGGTGTCTTATGTCCCAGCAAGGTTCTCCTGCACCCTGGATGCTCGGCCCTTATCTTCTCCTGCAACCCCTGGCCTGTCTGGCTTCCCTGCTCGCTGCACATCAGGACCTGAGTGCATGGCAGTAACCGGGCGGGGGGAGAGGCTCTCTGCAGCCCAGATCCCCATGGTGGCTCTGTGCAATCCAAGAGGGACCGGGGTGGGAGTATAGGACCCGCGGTGGGGATGGGAGAGTCAAAGAACGAGGTGTGCAGGGACGCGTGTGTGTGTGTCTGCATGCGCATACAGCGCGGGACATGTGCCGAAGGTCTGTTCATGGGAGGGTGTATCCAGGTACAGCAGAAAGTCTGAAGGTGCCCGTCTGTGTCTGGGAGCTGCATGTATATGAGAAGATGTAGTTCCCATATGTCTGTGTCAGCGTGTGTGTGTGTAAGAATATGCCTGCGTAGATCGTGTCCTTGCGTGCAGTGTGCTTGTGTCCTACCCTCTACGTGTCCAGGGTGTATCTGTCAGTGCGGCGTGCTGGCTCTGCTGTGTGTACATCGTGGGTACGAGTCTGTGTGTGTGCGTGTGTGTAAGGTACTGGATAAAAGGGGAAATGGCTGGAAAAGCCATCCCCACTCCCATTTTAATCAGAGAAATGAAGCAGCTGTTGGAGTGAATAGACCCTGCACTAAAGCAGACGTCTTAATATCTTTTGCAGAGGAGGTGCATTGTGATTCATTCTGTGCGTCTCTATTACTCAGCTTTTGATAGGGGCTTACTTGTCTCAAGTGCTTTTCATTATTGCCCTAATGCTATCTATTAACATACTGGATGGAGGCTCTTTTCTCATCTGGAGCATGCATCACTGTGCTTTTAAAGATTATGGGGCTTGCAAATACATAACACTTTACTGCCTCCCTGACATAATTCACTGGGAAAAGAAATACATGTAAATAGATAGGTAAATAGATAACCTAGTTGGAGGGCTATGGGAGACAGAGAGGCAGACAGACAGACTGACCCTGGCACAGAGCTCAGCACACAGTTAGTTCATTTGTAATAAATGAGAAAAGAGCTGCTCTCAGTGTTTATTTAAAAATTCTTGGCCACCGTTTGGTCTCACTCGGAAAATCCGTGTTTCCTGGTTCCCAGCCTCCGACCTTCAGACTGTGGGGTGGGTCACCCTTCAGAGATGGGGGGCTGCCAACAAGAAAAGGTTTCTGTGCCCAGGAATGGGAGCATCATGGGGAGATGGGGAAGGGGAGCGGACTGTGATGGAGAGATGGGTAACAGCACGTTGTGGAACTGTGACCTGCGGATGGAGACCCCAGCAAAGCCCCTAGGATGTGCAGGTGACCAGCGACCGCAGCATGGACCAGAGCCATGGCCATGCTCCGCTCTGGCAGAGACCTCCTCAGCAGCCTCAGGAACACCATTTCATCTTAGCCAGGTCAATTAACTACTTTAAAGACTGGTGAGGCATTTAAACACTCTGATGCGACTTATGTAGGCAGTCTTCATAAGGGAAAGATTACAGGTGTGGTTTTCTGGGTCAGTGTTATTACACAGTTATCAATCATTGCTCTATTGCATGGTAGATGATGGCTGGATTTCCTGACGAGCGCGATACCGAGTCAGGACCAGGAGAGACCCAGAGCTGAGATCAGGCAGTGGGATTTTTCCATCCCCTTTTTTCCTTCAGCAAATCACTCTGCCTCAAAACTAAAACTTTTTGCAAGAAAGGAATAAATTGGAATTATAATTTAACAACAGTACAAGTGCTACTTTCCTCAGCTCAGGATGACTTTTTATTTCAAATTTTGTTGAACTGTGGTAAGAAATGCAACGGCATTGAAAGCAAAATTAAATAGACTGAGATGGGCAGAACTGAATGGTTCAGCTGAGAGCATGCATTTTCCTTCTTTCTTAATTCCTAATATTTTGGAAACCCATTTCCCTGCCCTGTGCCTGTATTACAGACACCTCTAGCCTGCAGAAAGCATGGACCCCATACCCTCTGGACTGTTCCCCAAAAGCTGTGGGGATTGACTGCCAGGTGATGGCCACATTGACCTTCCCCAGCAAAGCAATCGGGGCAGGGTACGTCCTCCCCCCCAGCACAGCGATGTTGGCATATTTGGGGCAGGATAATTTGGGGCACAGTTTTCATGTCGTATGGACATGACAGCCTCGGAGACAGCCCAGCACGCTCCCCCTCTCACCAGCTGTCTCGCCCAGCAATATCAGGGTTTAAACACGAGCTCAGCTGCTGGGGTGCTGAGCAGCAAGAGACTAAATGCAGGTTTTCAGCTGGCCAGAGGGACCCACAGCCCCAGGAGCCTCCGACTCAGGGTCTGTGGTGGCCCCACAGAGCCAGGGGGATGAGCAGGAGCCTGCTACGGTGCTGCTAGGAGATGCCAGAAGGACACCCTACACTTGCCCCTCCAGACCAGGGGTGCACACGTGCTTTGCAAATGCTTATCCCTGCGCAGCGTTGGGGCTCGGGCTGTCTCCTGCAATCACACCGGAGCAAGGGGAGCTTTCATGCAGAGGAGGCATCCAGTGCCCCAGGTTTATCATCCTCTGGTCTAAACAAAATGGGGGCGACCTCAGCCTCTCCTGCTGGGCAGGAGCCCCTGTTGCTAGGGTGCACAGATGGCTGGGGTTAGTCCCGGCACCAAGGCATGAGATGGGGAGGAAGGGGTGTACCCCGAGCTGGCATAGGTCCCGCTTTTGGTGGGCAGGTTGCCCGTGCTGGTTCAGGCAGGGGGTTAGAGAGAGCTATCCCGTGCCGCCATCACCCCTGCTCTGAAGCATCGAGACTTTTCCCTCCGCCAGCCTCAGGAAACGCCTGGCCTCGGGGCTGCCAGCATCCTCTCGGGAGCGCTTGACAGCAGCACCCAAAGGTGTGTTTTCCTGGGTACTCCCAATCTGTGAACGCAGCTTTACTCTATTCAATAAATAACCTACAGGATATATTACAACCTTTTATAAACTGAGACTGATGCTGGCTCCTAGCTATGGTTAATCATATAAACTTGCCTAATTTTATTCTATCAGCCATCTTTTTGCTACATGCCAGATGCTTGCCTTAAATGAATAGTGTTGGAACAGCCAAGCATCAAGTTAACAGAATACCAGCAAACATTCCCGACAGCATGAGCAGTCTATAAAACCTGGCACTAAACTGTATTAGAGGGAGAGATAAGCTCTTAGAGAGGAGCTGGGAAGATGGTAGGCTTGTTTTTTTTCCAAATGGCTTCATGTAGCATGTGGTGCAGGTGTCGTAGGAGAAATCCATCCAGCTATGGAAGTATCTCTCTATCTAAGGCTGGCTATGCTATGAATCTTCTAATGGGATTAAGGCTTAATGTCCTAAATAGAATATGAAATAGTGCTTCCTCTCGCAGATCTGCCAGCTGCCTTGCAAACAGGGCAGAGAAACTTCCACTTTTTGCAGATCGAATCAGTCACTCTCTGAATTGATGGCAAGAGCCTCATCAACAAGATATAATGTTTTAATGATGTTGTGACACGACCTGACACGCAGTGTCATTTGATGGATTCTCTCATGTCACGGCATATTTTTGACACAGAAAAATGTAACCTCTCTCCCCTCTTCCAAAAAAAAGAAAGGGGAGGAAGAAAATGTTCATTTCTCCAGTGCCTAAAATGCTTGGATCTCTTGCGGCTCGTGGTGCTCAGTGGTGCCCCGCTTCAGCTCCGCAATCGCCTTTTGCTGGAGAAGATGAATTTCCACTGTGCTTTTCTGTATCTGCTTTTCACCTCTGCATGGCACATTATCACTTGCTAATAACATGGAGCAAATAGCATGGCATTAATAACCGGCAGAAATCATTTCACCCCTATTTTCAGCTGTGAATCCTTTTCAAGTCACTTTGGACCTTCTGAATTGTTTTTTCTCTGCTGCAATTCCCAACCAGCCTCCTTGAATGCTCCCAGGTCTACAGTTGCTTCTCCCCTAGTTTAGTGCAAGAGCTCAGCATTGGGAGCTCGGACGGGGTCTGCTGGGCTGGGTGCAGATACCTGTGGCACAGGGAGTGTTTGCCTGGAAGATGCAGCTCTCTTATCCCAGCAGCAACACCAGCCATGGTCTTCCAGGGTAGCTCTATCTGTGTGTCCCACAAGGAAGTGGAAAACCCACCCAGCACCCAGATGAGTAAAGAGAGTGGGGATCCTGTCTCTGAAAGGGTGCTCAGAGTTGACAGAGATTCATGCACACCCTTGTGTGCATGTGTTAGGGCTGGATGCACTGAAGCTGCTCCCTGGCAGAAGCTAGAGATGCTGGTGTCTCCTGTGAGTGAAGGACACCAGTCCATGCTGGGAGGAGCTCTGTGTAGCTGTCAGCACTGAGGACCTGTGCAGGCATCAGAGAAAAAGCTCAGTGCATAGAAAGAAGGGACCCTTGGCTCCTTTTTGGTGACACCAGCCTTGCAGCAGTTCTCCACGGGCTGCTTGGTGCCTGGATGCCTCTGAGGTTGGCCAGAATTGGGCCCTGGCATCTTGGGCACCTCGTGCCTCCCTTGCCCGGAGGAGAGGCACGCTCCTACTTACACCCGTTCACACCCAGGGCTGGTGGTCCCTCAGCAGCATGGCCATCCCTGCGCTGTCCCAGCAACCGATCCCAGTGACCCTCAGAGAAACTTGCAATAAACCTGTTAGCTTGTGAATCCTCTGTGGGTGTGGGTGTGTGTGGTGGGCGCATGTTTGGGGTTGCCCTGACCTGTCAGCCCAAGACTCTGCTGCATATTTGGGAAGCCCTGACACCCCAGAGGTGCTGTGGGACCCCACTGTCCCCAGCGTTGTGCGACAGGGGAGATACAGGGGTCTGCACGGATGCTGCTGTCACAGTCAGGACCTGGGGGGATGAATTTGGGGAAAAAGAGCTGCATAGTCCTGTACAGCCCAGCCCACCCCATCTCGGAGCTCAGCCAGACCCCATGGTTCTCCAGTGCATCCAGCCCCAGCTGCATCCCCAGGACCTGGGGGAGGGATTTGAGCACCTGCACCCCCTCATGCCTGGGGCAGCAGTGTGGATTTGTAAGGGACACAAGGCGGTGGGGGGCATCTGTCTCCCAGGGACATGTGGGTAGGTGTCCTCCACCCGCCCACGCTTTTGCAGCACCCACCGGAATGCCCTCTGCTCTCCCCTCTCCGTTCCCCAGAGCTGGCGATTGCAGTTTGGGCAGTAAATCTGAACCATCCAATCCTGTTAAATTATTTTCCAAATGACATGATTTCCCTGGTGCACATAAATGATCAATTTCATGTTTTATTCCTAGCGCTATTTTAGAAAAAAAAAATCTCATTAAACTATCTTGATTAGAGAAAAGGGGCTGTCATCACTGGGTGGACAAATGGTGTGAGGGCACTCAGCTATTTCCCTGAACGCGCAGACACCTGCAGAAGAGGCCTTCAAAGACCTGAAGGTTATTTGCCCATATTACAAATGAGGTGAAGGTTAAAAAAGGTGATTAAAAGCATCTGGAAACCAAAATGTGACAGAGTCTTACAGTAACCTCCAAGCAGGTTGATTTATGACAGGCCGGTCCCACCCGTAACAAGATTATAGCTTCTCCACATCAGCCATTGTGATAAATACCAATTACCTACTTGAGTATTGCCATTCAAATTTGCCTAAGTAAGAAGCAGAATCATACATCTATGTTGATTACATATCAATGATGCGGTGGAAGCCTTTGCAACTTTTAGATCTGCTTAAGATATGCCGCCCTGATTTAGACAGCGATTTGCATACAATTTACCCATAAAGCTTTACTTTGAAAAGTATAATTACTTTTTTAATATTCTTCCTTCTGATTCAAATGTTAGAGAGGCCATATAATGAATTACTGCACTAATGAAGACAAACATGCGCTCGGGGTGTACAATGGGAGCATTGTTAAATAAACTTCCTGCATGCAACACATTTGTTGTGGTTAATCTTAAATGGAGGCTCCAATTAATACCAGCACATTTCTTCCCATAATTATTTTCAGAGGGATGTAAATGCCTGCCAGTGCTGCTCCAGCGGTTTCACCTGCAGCAGCAGGCGCTGCAGGGAGGCAGGAGGGCTCCGGTCCCACTGGGTTGACCACGTAGGGGACCTGGGCACACCTTGACCTGGCAGAGAGGCTCCAGCAGGTTCAGAGCGAAGCAGCCCTGCACGAGGTCCTGACCAGGAGCAATCGCTGCCAAGAACCTGCTAGGCTTTCTCTAGGAGGCAGGGATGGCTTTCATCACACGGGATGGGGACAGCATGAGTGGCATCTGCAGAGCTAAGGGACCTAAGCATCAGCAGAGCTGGCCTCTGCTGCCCTGTCGCATTTAATGCAGAGCAGCAGATCCTTGGAGCTCTTCCTCCTTTGCTTTTCTTGTTGTTGCCCCTTCCCCCTAATCTGAGGATCTCCCCTAAATCTGTGTTTGAATCCAGCATCCCCAGGATTTCAGATGGTTAAAACCCTCTGGGATGCAGATATGGGCTGAGGGAGTCTTGGTAGGCAAAATAGTCAGATTTGGACAGAAGGCCAACCGTATCCCGGGCTGCATCGCCAGCAGCGTGGCCAGCAGGTCGAGGGAGGTGATTCTGCCCCTCTGCTCTGCTCTGGTGAGACCCCCCCTGCAGTGCTGCGTCCAGCTCTGGAGCCCTCAGCACAGGACAGACATGGACCTGTTGGAGTGGGTCCAGAGGAGGCCACAAAAAAGATCAGGACGGTGGAACACCTCTGCTGTGAAGAAAGGCTGAGAGAGTTGGAGTTGTTCAGCCTGGAGAAGAGAAGGCTTTGGAGAGACTTTATTGCAGCCTTTCAGTGCTTAAAGGGGGCTTGTAAGGAAGATGGAGAGAGATTTTTTAATAAGGCCTGTTGCAACAGGACAAGGGGGAATGGTTTTAAACTAAAAGAGGGTAGATTTAGACTAGATATACGGAAGAAATTTTTTACGATGTGGGTGGTGAAACCCTGGCACAGGTTGCCCTGAGAGGTGGTGGATGCCCCATCCCTGGGAACATTCAAGGTCAGGTTGGACGGGGCTCTGAGCAACCTGATCGAGTTGCTCATTGCAGGGTGGTTGGACTAGATGACCTTTAAAGGTCATAGACTAAAAATCTTGGAGATTTCTGTTGCTCTCAGAAAACAGCAACCAGTGAGCTCTGGAAAAAGAGCTTGCTGGGAGCAGCGGGGGGATCTGGTGATGGGAAGGGAGGTCTACCAGGCCCAAGGAGGGATTCCCTGGCACTGGGACCAGTACCCTGGTCCAGGAGCACGCTCTGAGGTTTCTTTTCTAAAAGCAAACCCACATTTCCTTTGCTGTTTGCGTGCACGCACATGGTGATGCTGAGCAAACTGACAGGGCTGGCTCCAGGCTGCGGGGTGGGGGGCATGAGGGAGCCTGGGAACAGCAGGGGCAGAGGGTTTGAGCATGGGGGCTTGATGCTGGGACCTTTGACGTCCCGGTCCTGGGCCTGACCCCGGCATCCTCTGAGACCTTGGGCTGATTGTTTAACGCCTTCACATTAGTGCTCCCATTGCCGACCTCACCGAAGGGCTGAGCATTAGGGGCTTCATGTAGTTTAGAGAAGGGTTGTTCCTCCCTATGGCATAGGAAGGGAGAAGGACTTGGGGTTCAGGTTAGTGGGTCTTGGTAGCCCAGTTTCCGCATACCTTCCCATAGATGTGACTCATCCTGTGGCCACACACATGCAAGCACACCCGGTGCACCCATGCACAGAGCTGGGTGCTGCCTCCATCACCCAGCGTGGATGGGGCTTCTGACCTCGTGTCTGCAAAATCCTGCTGGCACAGCCACTCTGCCTGCGAGAAGGAGGGAGCTC
Source organism: Calonectris borealis (assembly GCF_964195595.1). Lineage (NCBI taxonomy): Eukaryota > Metazoa > Chordata > Aves > Procellariiformes > Procellariidae > Calonectris > Calonectris borealis. The sequence continues at coordinate 7,600,499 of NC_134336.1, read as the reverse complement.
CAAGGAAGGAGCAGATCCTGAGAATAGGGGCTCTGTCTGGCAGGAGGGCAAGCGGAGATGAGCTGTGCTGCACCGCAGGGTCCTGGAGGCACGGTCCCCTTCCCCGCCTGATGGGCGCAGGGCACGGCTGCCAGCCAGCCCTGCTAATACCCTCTCCTCCTCTTGCCAAATGTTAATGCTGATGCTTGACAGGCTTACTTAAAGAGCCTTAGCCTGTGCCTGGGAGATATTTCAAATCAAAAGGCTCTTTCCCAGATGAGTGATTTCCCAGCTGGCTGCCAGCAGCTCCCTGCTTTTGGCTGGGGAGGACCTCCTGGTCCCCCCATGGAGATGCGTCTTCCCTGGAGGGGCTGACCCACCCCGAAGGGTTTGGGGAGGCTGAGGGAAGGGTCAGGGAGCTAGACAGTGACTCTTGGACTCGGTCTGAGGGAGGGGAGACACTTCGACCAGCTCCTCTCGCCTCCCGGCACAGCACCCCATTGCATCCCGACCAGCCCTCTGACTCAGACCAGCCCGAGTGTTGCTCCTCAAGGCACCTGGGCCTGGAGACTCATGAAGATGGAGGTGCCACCTCTCTGGGCAATGTGTGCAAGTGGCTTTCCATCCATGCTCCAAAGACCAAGCATGACCTCTCTCTTGAGCCCATCTGGCTCCATCTTCCAACCAATGCCCCTTGTTGATCTCCCTCATCTAGGGTGACCTCCCTGGTACCTGAGATCCTGCTGGGACAGTGTCCACACACATATAAAGTCTTCTGCTGTCTGATCGCTTCTGGTTCCTTCCTCCTTCCCTTCATTTTCCTAGAAGCTCTGAGTGCAGGACAACAGAGTGACCTGCCCTCTCTCACTGCTGGTCCTCACACACGCTGCTCCCTGGGGAAAGCCGCTGCCCTTCTCTCTGGCTCCCTGCTTCGTACAGACACTTCCCTGGGATGCAGGTGGCTCTGGTCTGTGGACAACCTGTGCCAATGGTTCTCCAGCTTTCTCCAGGTGTGGGTCCCCAGTACAGAGACATTCAGCTCCTGGTCCTGAGCTACCCCTAAGTCTCCTGTTCAGGACTGTTGGATGCAGCCAGGCTCCCCCAGGCTCTGTGGTCTGAACTCGCTGTACCTCAGGTTGATGGGTCCATTTGTCCCAGCACTTCTCACCCTGCTCTTGCTTGTCCTGGGAGCTGATGTGCGTCTGTACAGCCTCCAGACCCTCCCATGGACCCTGCTGCCAGGACTCCAGCCCGCAGCCCTGCTCCTAGGTGTACCGCTTTGCATCTGAGGCTATTAAAACATATTTTGTTGGAATGGGCCCAGCGAGGGAAGCGATCCAGCTCCGTGTGACTGCCTCATTATTCACCACTCTGCCAATCTTTATGTCATCTACAAATTTTATCCGGAGAGATTTGGTATTTACTGCCAAGTTATTGATGGGATGGTGAATAGCATCTGGCCAAACGCTGACACCCCCTCAGCACTCAGATGATGTGGCCAGCCTGGGATCATTTCCTAGCTTGCGTGCTGATCTCCTCACTGACCTTCAGGATGTCACTTAGCTCCATATCTGCAAAGGTATTTAAACACGTAAAGCTCCATAACAGTGACAGTAAGCACTTAGCTTTTTATGAAGCTGATTTTCTGGCATCATGTGTGTCCTGAGTGCTGAAGCAAGGTCCACTGGAAGCACCAGTACGTCCACAGAAGCAACTTAAGAGCCATCAGTTTCCATGTTTTCTTCCTCCCAGATGAGACACAGCCCTCTCCAAACACTTAGGTTTCTGCTCCTGCGAGGAAGAGGCCAGTTCCTGCCTCAAGGGAGCTGCCAGGAGACCCCTGTGAAAGGGGGGGCGAGGTGCTGGCCATGGGTACCAGCAGCATCACACAGCAGGGTAGAGAGATGCCTGGGGAAGTTGCCACTGTGTAAGTAACAGCACAGTCACTGCCTGTGCGTTTGTGCTCACAGCCAGCTCTGCACCGTGGGAGAGCGTTTCCTGAACCCAGGCCACCCGAGATATTATCTTTCCCCAGCCCATCTCAATCTTCCATGTGGGGTCTTTCTAAAAGGAACGCAGAGGTAGCAGGAGGCTACATGAGGAGCTCACCTGCCCGCTGCAGAGCCACGCTGACCTTCACCCTGGACGCTCCCTGCGCTGTCATACGCTCCAGCACAACTGGAGCTGTGCCCAGACCCCACCAGCAACTCCCAGAGCCCTCGTGCTCTGCCCCCGAGAGCAGCATCCTGCAGCAGCGGCGGGGAGACAGGCTGTGTGCCGGAGGGTGTCTGACATGCAGCAGCCTGACTGCACGGGCAATCAGCTGTCCAGAGCAGGGGGCTGGTTAATGAACAATGTGAAAGCATCAGCCCTGGGATTGCACAGCCCTTCCCAGTCCTGCCGGAGGAGAGGAGGGGCAGAGGAGGAGCAGGCCAGATAATGACCTTGTTAACCTTCATCTCTCCCTGTAACGTACTTGGCTGCTTGACTCTCTTTTGTAATTAAAGTGTAGTGTTGTTTAACAATTAACAGGCCTGAAGGAAGTGCTTTCCAGCATGGACTTATGGGGAGCTGCAGAAACTGTCCAAGGCTTGTTGGAACGAGAGTTGTCCTTGAGGAGGAAAGCCAGGTCATGCCACCTCCCCATCTGCACCCCCCACCACCTCCTCCTGTGTCACCAGTGGCTGTGAGCACTGGTTTGGAGGGGTTGGAGCTTGGCAGGGCAGCAGGAGTCACTCCAGACTCTGCTAAATGTACCTGCTGCTCATGCCTCTGCTGAACTCTCGGGATCTGGTGTGAATTACGAGGCTCTGGTCTGCCAGGGAGAGACAGAGCAAGACGGAGCTGGCTGAAGCCTCTTCTGGAGGAAGCTGAAACCAGACGCGCTCCAACAGGAGATAAGGCCCACATGTTTCTGCAGCTCCCCATCCCTGTGCCTCCTGGTCCAGATCTGAGGGATGCCTGAGGAACACATCCACCCGTAAGAGGGGACCACAGATGATGGCTGGGGATGTGGCGGTCAGACCAGGTGCTCCTGTGCTCACTCCTGGCCCTGTGCTCGGTGGCCTCTGGAGCAAAGATCTCTGGAGATCTGCAGCCCCATGGCTGCCCTGGTTGCCTGGTGGAGATGCAACGCCTCCAGCAATTTGGTATGGTCTGCATTACCCTTCCAGGGTACTTATTACAGGAGAGCCCCAACCGTGGGGTTTGTCTGACCAAGCATGGGTGTCTGCAGTTTGAATGCCTCCACGGGACCCACCCACCCTGGGGACTTGTCCTGCAGCCAGCAGAGTCCAGCTCTCCTGAGCCTGTTGGCAAGTGCCCTTGGGGGTGATGAATTGCAAGAATGGCATCTGCCAGAGGGGACTGACCCCCATGGAGATGCCAGTGGGCACATGCCCACCTTCAGCCAGACGGATCCTCCTGCAGACCCTGTGGGCTGTTCCCAGCAGAGAGCTCTTGAGCAGGGTGATTTCCCAGTGCCCAGGGATCTGCATCAGAGCCAGCCTTTGCTGGCACGTTTGAGCCTGGAGAGCGGGGGAGGCTGGCTCTCTGTGCTGAGAGGACCGCTGTTTTATGGAGGGCAGAGACACGTGCAGATGAACATGGTCCAACAGCCCTCATGCCTCACTGCTAAGCAAGCGGAACAGCACCAGGCGTTGGACGCTTTTTGCCCATGGTTCGTGACACGCATGATGTGCACGCTGATCTGTGCAGCGAGCCTGAGGGAGCAGGCTCAGGGAGGGTTAACCTGGGAATCAGCCAGGCAGCTGCCAAGGCGCTATAGATTTTGGAGCAGTAACTCTTCGGCTGGAGAGTGAAAAAGGGACAGCTAATGAGGCTCATGAGATCTGTTAATACTTAACCTAATGCAACACCTACCGGCCCTGCCGATAAATCAGAGATGAGCCCCTTCATGTTGCTCTGGCGGCCGCCCAGTCTGCCAGCAAAGCCCCAGCATCTGCCAGGGGTCCTCCCCTCTCACCAGCACAGGGGCTGAGCTTCCCTTCCCCACTCTTCTTCCCCAGGAGCCTGGCAAAGACTGGCACATCCAGATCCCTGTTGCTGGGACAAAATGCTTCGGAGGTGTCTGGAGGGCGGCCAGAAACACCAGCTCGGAGGGATCATGGGCTCAGCCCTAGAAAGGTCATGAGCCTGTGGAAGTTCAGCCTAATGGTCTGAGGGTGGGGCATGGGGCGGTGCAACCTGACATTCAGGTTTTTAAAACTTCTCTAGGAAAATCTAGCTTTGGTTTAATCAGCACTGATTAGCCTCCACTGCTGGAGCAGGCTGTCCGCAGCGCTGCACATGCCGAGGGCTTGATTTCCAGCACTTGCTCTGATTCTCGAGAGACGTCCGTGCTCCCGCTTATTGCCACAGCTCATTTCTCATGCAAAAATCATGACCAACAACAGCGGCAGAGCCCTCCCGATGGGACCACGTTACAAGCTGGTGGGTAAAGAGGTGCCCCCTACCATGAGAAATACCGAGAGTGCTCCTCCCTGGGAGGTGTAAGACATTTCAGCTGCAAAGTTAGCCCACAGTCCAAACTTTTCTGCTGTCCTTGTAACAGCAGAAACCAAACTGAGCTTGTTAAACCACATTAGGGGTCCTCCAGTGGTAAAGGAAAGGAAGACAATTATCTGCCATCCTGTTGTAGACACATTTCTGGCCTCATGGTCTGACATGAAGGTAGGGCTGGGGAGAGGTCAGTCTTTAGTTGCTAGTGCTTTTCCCACAGCAGATATCACTGTTACAGATGGGCACCTAAAAACAGGTCCCAGGAAATGCCCAAGCTTCAAACATACCTGCGTTGGGTGCTTGAGGCTGAGTGAAGACAACACAGCTGGATTCCTTGTCAGAAGATGTGGTACCACCTTGGCAGGATGTGGATGGTTCCCTACTTAGGACCTGGCTCTATCTGCTTCTTGCCGTGCGTCTGCATCTGACATCTTCTCTGGTCTTCTTGCTCATGGTGCTCATGGAACAAGTTGGGATCAGTTGGTGCAACGCAAAAAACTCACAGGCTCTGCAATCTGGTCTGGACAACTTCAGACATCTGAGGACGTGGCCAGTGACGCTCGCTGAAATTTGCTGTGATTAGAGATGAGTGAGAAATCACACATTGGATCAGCAACAATGATACTAAATCCATGTCCTTTAAAAGAAAGGTAGCGTTTCAGAATGATCTCAATTTTAATGACCTAAAAATTTCCATTGGTTTTATCTCCTCCTTCTCCAAAAAGACAAAACGGATAAGAAGGGAAAGAAGACAAGAAAACAGAAAAGGGAGAGACGAAACCCCAGGTCTGGAAACTTCTGTGTTTTGGGAGGAGCACCGGGACATCTGGAATAAACTAGAAAAATTATTTCAGGGAAAAGTCTACGAATGGCACGTTCCACTCCAGCATTCCCCAGGAGAGTATTGTGGGCAGCACCTGCCCCTGGTGACAGCTGATGGTTGGGTTTTACGGGGTTCTGCTGTTTGTGCTTCTCTTTGAACCCACTTGACCGTGCATCATCTGGGTGTGAGTCTGAGCTGATACACCAAGAAGGAATAACTGAGCTGAGCCTCTGAAATCATGGACACTCGCCTGCTGTCCCCAGCACCTCTAGAAATCCACAGTGAGCAAGCTCTGAGAGCGCATTACATTTCTACTTGATGTGTTGCCAATCACCGCCATTTCACGGAATTTGAGTCATGTTCCTCTAACGAGAAGCAATTTTATCTGTTAAATCCAGCAGGTCTGTGCTAACCTTGGACCAAAGATGCTCTGAGACTTTGTGGGTTTCCCTGGTGTTTCTATGCTCTGTTCCCAACTTTGGCTGCAGAGGTCATACATGGAGGGGTTTATCTTTGCTGTCAATAATCTTGTCTGGCCAATGTGGGACAGCACAGGCTGTCTGATCCCAGATAGTGCATGTCTGTGGATGATGTTTAACAGTTCCAGTGCCATGAGGTAAGTTTTGAAACGTAAAGTCTTGGCATTTCTTTCATCTAGTAAGTTTGCACGATCTTTTGTGCTTGGTCTTTGCTGAACTTGTGAGTCATTTTGCAGGGAGCATTTTGAAATGATCAAATTCTGTTTTGGGATGTTGTCATGATACCCCAAATGCCTCAGTCTGCTGTTTCACTTTGTTACTCTCTTCAGGGACTCTTGAAAGGACACTGCTGAAGCAGCTTTCACTAGCCACTATTTTGCATTCAGCCAGCGTTTTTTCAATAGCATGATGGCTGCATGTTGCCTAACAGGTGCTCTGGACAGTGATTTGGATGATAGCTTCCAAACAAGGAAAAACACAAATTGGCCTCCCCCCAGAACCATAAGATTAGCTCAAAAACCAGAAGATTTGAAAACAATTGCTGGAGTGCATCCTGTCTTCTCGGGATGCTTTCATCATCCCATTTGCAAGCAGTATCGACCATCATGTGCCCTAGAAACTTGCACATTTGAAAGAGAGCCAAGGCTGCTTTGCTCACGTGATGCTGGGACGGGAGGCTATGCGAATATAGCATCAAACATCACAAGATGTACATTGAGATCACGAGATGTGGTCACTTGCAAAGACTTAGGGCTTATCTTTGTCTTCCCTAACCGCCAACTATCAGCAGAGCATCCCCACGGGATGGTCTCTGCCTCCCACCAGGTCATTGCCTTGAGCTTCCTTGGAGGAGCGCAGAGGAGGAGGATGGCCGTGGGCAGGACCCTGCTGACTTCGAGCCACCAGGGATGAGTGTTCCTTTGCTAATCTTCCAGGCACGAGGTGACACAAGTTTCATTTCATAGTTGTCAGGCGCTGACCCTCTTCCTGGGACTGGAGTGGCCTCCTGTCCTGGCAGGGAGGCAGGTCTAGCCAGGCTCAAGGGAGAGTATCCGAAAGAGCGAGGGACCGTGACCGAGGGCCTGCCAGTACATTTCCCTGGTGGTTTTCTATCTGTGACAAGTCAGAAAGCAAAATAAAAAGAAGGCAAGCAGTCAGCCAACCCACTTAACTGCAGTTTTCCTCCATCAGGATCTATTTAGTTTTATTCAGCCTGACATCGCTCAGAGAGAAGAAGAAATTCTGGGAGCCTAAAGCCAGAGGGAGACCACACAGTGTGCGCTGGCCGTACTGGGGGAGCTCGTCTCCCTTATTGCATCTGACACCAGGCAAGAGGAGCCAGGGTCTGCGGCTGTGGGTGTGAGGAGGTTTTCCAGGGACGGAGGCAGCCTCCCCCACCACATGCTGGCTGTGCAGGCATCAGGATCCTGATTTCACTGTCCTGCAGGCGCAGGTCCCAAGAGCCTGGTGGACTCTGCACTGCCTTAGACCCCAAGCCCCTGGATCTCCATCACATAGGAGCAGGTGGCTTTGGGCAAGACACTCCAGCTGCAAGTTGGGGAGGATGAGGTTAAGATGACGCACTGGAATCCAGAGCTGGATTTTGTCAGTGGAAGCACATCTGTGTCACTGCTTTCCAGGAAAGCCCCTTTTCATCCCAAATTGAGAGGATTTAACAGTCTGTAACAGAGAGAAGGAGAAGGAGCAGACCCACTGGGACCTCCCATTCCCTATAGCACACCCCTCAGTTGGGGGATTTGTCATATGCCAATGCACGGGAGATTTAATGAGATATGGGGCAGGGGGCTCCAGAGGGGGAAGCACTGCCAGGCCATGGCAGGTAGACTGTTCCTAGCCTGTGGCCAACACTACACAGAGGTTGTAATGTTCGCATCAGGTGCCAGCATTTTGGGTACAGCTCCTGCAAAGGCTGACAGCAAGTCATCCCAAGGACACAGTGCTGATCCAGGAGAAGGTGCCTAACAGCGTGGGAGAAGTGATAGCACTGTCAAAATGATGTTGTGGAGGGCATATGTCAATTTGGGGCTCCATAGTAATGGAGCTGTCCCTCGGCCCATCCTGCCCTGCTACCAGCCATTTCTGATCAGGCTCCAACCAGGGATTAAGCAGGCACTATGTAGGAGACACACTGCATCACCCAAGGCCTCTCTCTTTGCCTTGGTCTGGAGCAAGAAGCAGCAGGAAGCTCAGCCTGTGCTTGTCAGCACGACTCTGCAGGACAACCAGCTGGCTGAAGACAGATGTCGGCATTGCTGATGCCAAGCTATCCCAGACAGGACAGTCCTGGGGGAGCTCATCACACCTCTGGCAGAAGGTAACTGTAACATAAATTACTTTCCCAGCTCAGATTCTCCAGGTATTCCCATCCTCGCTCAGGGGAAATCTGCACCTTTCCCAGGCTGCACCTTCCCAGAGGGGCATCAATGACCCTGAGCCTGAGCTGACCATCCCCAGGAGCTGGCAGAGCCCCTGGACCTGTCCATATGGGCCATTCAGAGCTCCTTCCCTGCCAGCTGCGCAGATCCCATTTGCCCAGCTCTCCTCGCTGAGCAGTTTCGTTACAGCAGCAGCACCCCCGGCCAAATTTGCGATGTGATCTCACACCCCCCGCCACCCAAAACACTGCTGTGTCGATTGCCTGCCCGGCTGGTGCTCTCCCTGCATCATGCCTCTCTTCTCCTGGCTTCCCTTTTATAGCACATCAATCCTAACTACTTATCTCCATTCCCAAAGCCATCCCGTCCTGTCCCCTTCTGAGCTGCAGTTTCTCTATTTCGCTGGAGGATTTTCTCTGTGTTTGTACCACACCGAGCACCGAGCGCATCTTATGCACACCGAGACCTCTTGCAGCAGCACAGTGGCACAACCGGCCACCCTGGTCCTCCATCTGCATATGGTATCACCCAAGACACCATCTCCTCATCTGTCCTGATCCAGGGACTGTCCACCCTTGGTCCAGGATGGTGCAGGACCAGGGAGGGCTCAGAGAAGAGCAGTAGGAATGAGTGGAGAGGCACAAGACCTGGCTGACTGGGAAAGACTGAGTGGCTCAGCCTATTTAGTTTATCAAGGGAAGGTTAAAAGGCAACTTGATCAAAGTCTATAAATACTTACGGAGGGAGGAGATTTCTGATAATGGAGGGTTTTTTAATCTAGCAGATAAAAAATGTAATGAGATTCAATGGCTGGAAGCTGAAGCTAGAAAAACCTAAATTGGAAATAAGATGCATCTTTTAAACAGGGAGTATAATTAACCATTGGAGCAATTTGCCAAGAAATGTGGCGGATTCTCCATCATTTGTGGTCTTTAAATCAAGACTTTCTAAAAGAGATGCTCTCCTTCAGCCAAAAGTCATTGGGTTCAACAGTGCCATTGCTGGGGGAGAAGAAAAGTGCCCTGCACTGCAGGGGTCACAGGGACTGCCCTCGGTGCACTGTGGTGACCCCCAAAATCCCTGCTGCCCTCTCAGGCCAGATTCTCCATCACCTCGCAGCCCATGTGCTAATTTGCAGAGGGGCAACAAATTGCCAGATAAGAATGAGAGTGTGTCCCCTCTTCCAACCCTGAACTGAGGAACAGACACAAAGAGGAGATGGAGCTCGTGCATCCACCATGTGCCTCCCATTTCCCCAGCTCGTGGATGTGTGATGTGGATGAGACCGGCAGAACTCAAGGCACACATGGAGAGGAGATCCAGAGCCGGGTGGCTCTCCCAGTCCTTCTTGTCCATCCTCTGCAGAGGACGTGCCAGAGAGGAGGGCAGGGGGACAGGACCTCCGCTCAGCCTTGTCTCCCTTGCAGAAGGCTGTGTGCATCCACCCACCTTGTCACCTGCCCCCTCCCCTGCAAGGCAGACCCATGGGTACCCCACGGGCTCTCTGTGCCACCGTGCCGTGGTCCTGGCCTTGATGCCTGGTGCTCGGGGCAGCTGCTCCCGGGAGCCTGGCAGCCACGCACACTCCCTCACTGGTGCTGTTACTTCCCTGCTTCTTTTTTCCCCCTTGGTTTCTTTCTTGATATTTTTTCCTTGCTGCCCTAATTTTTTTTTTTTACCTATAATTTTCTCCATTGACTTTAATTAAGCTCTCCCCAGGCTCGCTCTGTAGGCAGGCTTCCCCGGGTCTAATTAGACTCTCATCATAAGTAATCTACATGGAAAGCAAACATGTGTGTGTGTGTGAGAGCCAGTGAGATTTATAGAGAGCATGCAGGGAGCAGATGGGTGCATAAAACACTACAAATAATTCTGGTGCAGATGCAGAAAAGGCAGGCGCTATGGTGGGGACTGGAGTCTTCCCCACATGCTCCCATAAGTCAAATCTCTGTCTCTCTCTCTCTCTAGGTATCACCACATTTCCCACAATAAAATCAATAGTGCAGATCAGAGTAAATCATCTTTGACTGGGAAAGCAGGACTCGTTGATAGCAGCGATTCCCAGATGAGACTTAAGGAGATGTCTCACACTGATCTGTTTCTAACCATGTACTTAAGACCCAAGGTGTATGCTGAAGTAATTATCAGAGGTAGGCTGCCCATCATGAGAGCTTTGTGCTGTTTGCTCAGGGATGGAGAATGGTTTACGATGTGGGGCTGAGGCACCTGGCACAGCACGGGAGCTGGCTGCCCTGCACGCCTCCCCGACACGGCGCTGGGAGGAGAGAAAATTGCCCTATGGGGAAAAGAGAGCTTGGAAACGGGCAGGTTTGAGACTAAGGAAGGGAGATAAAAACACCCACCAGCCGGGGGGTTGGGAGTTGGCTCCCCCCGTCATGCCAATGCCTGGCTGCCTCGGCTGCCTGCCGCCTGGGAGCCATGGACAGCCCGTCCTGCCCCGGTATGGGGCTGTGCTCGGGGACAGGAAAGGTCTTGGGATCCCGTTGGTGGGTCCTGCTGGGGTGTCACAGCAGCCCCAGAGACCCACCCTGGGAATGCACCGGGAGCACACTGACAATCGGCTGGGAACGGGTGGGAGAGCTGCACCCTCCCACACATGCACTGGGGACCTGAGGATGGACTGTCCTGCTGTGGGGCACACTGGGCACTTTCAGCTGAGAGTGGGGTCCGAGCAGCTTGGGGGAGAGGGAAGCCAAGGTCTGGTTCCAGACCCAGCTCCATCTCTGACCCTTTGGTTCTCCCTTCATCCCTGAGGTCATTTGCTGTGTCCAGGGTGGGGAGGAGGACCCAGCATCTGCTGCGGGGCTCTGAGCCCCTCTCCTTGAAGCTCCTGGGGCTTCTCTGGTGAGGAGGAGGGTGTCTGTCCTCTGCCCGCTCCCCAGTCCAAGGGAGATTTTGTGTCTGCATCGCACACCTATACCCTCACCCCGAGCAGCATGGGCAACTGTGTCCTGCAGGGTGGAAGCCACCAGCAGTGCCTGAGATGCTTCTCCGGTGGCTGAGTCTGCCAGAACCCTGGCACTGCTCTAGGATGTGGTCTGTGCCCCACGAGCTGGGGGCATGCAACTCTCCAATGTGCCCCTTTGGTTGGACTCACCCTTTTCCCCCTCTCAGTGTGACCTTCCTTTCTTTCTTAGCATCCCCATCCTCTTCATCACCGCTAAGGGATAGGACTGGCAACTGATCATTCCCTGAGGAGTTCCACCACTTCATCTGCTTCCCAGAGGCTGATTGGGATTTCTCTAGTGCATCTGTCATTCGCAGTGACGCAGGGGCAGAAATGTGGCTTTACAGACTCTGTGTCCAGCACAGGGCGAAGACCCAGTGTGTCACACACCAGAGCACAGCCACCCTGAGGTGCTGGGCAAACACTGGCCAGAAAGACTGGCTTCAAATGGGAGATAACGGGAGAGGTTGGAGATGGGTGAGTACGAGGTGTCTGCATGCGGCAATGGTGTCTGCACACCAGCAGCCTCACAGGGTTTGGACATGCTCCCATGTTTGCTTTGCCCCAAGACATTTCTGGTAGGATACCCAGCCCTCATGTAGGTACGGAAAGTGCATGGTGTGAGCATGTGGCAGCTCCCTGCCCACCAGCCCCTGCAATGTCCCATTGTTCCATACCCTCTAGGTCATGTGGAAATGGGTTGGCATGATGGAGGGGCAGAGAAGGGTCCTTTCTGCTGCACCGCGGAGACAGAATCCCCTCTCGGGTAGTCTCTGCTCATCATTGGCATGACACATTCTCATTACACGGGGAGCAGGGGCACCCAAGTCAAGCCCGTGGGTTGGATGCCCAGCATTAGGTTTCATTCATATCCCACCTACCACTGGAGCAGGGCTTAGCCTGGCACTATGAACATGGATCTTGGCCACTGTGTACACAATAATGGCCTGAATTGCTGGGGACAATGACAACCTGGGCCTGGTGTGGAAGCACGTGGTGCTGGGTCTTGGCAAGTTGTACTTAATGGGACAGCTCTGAGAGAGGAAGAAAGTGCTGCTGGCCATGGGGCAGGGCCTGTGATTCACTGAGTTTAAAGACAGAAGAAACCATTGGGCCATCTAGATCTGGTGGTTTCAGCTTTTTCTGGTGTGAGCCATCACTGGGCAGGTTCTTGGACAGGTAATTTAAGCCCTGTTGGCAGGCTGTGGCTCTTTTTCATTGCCTTTGTGGACCTTTCTGGCTGGTCCTGTGGTGTTTACTAACATAGGCTGGAAACGGCAAGATCTGGTCTCCACTGCCTCCCAGATGAGAGGGTTTGCACTGTTTTGCAGTTTGAACTGAAAGCTTGGAGCTGAAACATCTTTGCAGAAGCATCAAGGGAAGGAACCTCCCTCTTCTGTAGTTGCAATTCCCTTGCACTGAACACACGTGCCTTGTTTCCAGCAAAAATGGTTCTAGCTGGGTGTCTAACCTAGTATAGGCTCTGCCGCTAGACCAAAAGAGCTCTGCCAGACCTGGGATTTAATCCCCTTCCAATTTACAGTGTGTTTATCCTTCCTGTTGAATTGTGCTTCCCGAATGTCCCCCTTCAAGGTGTTCTCTCCAGCCCTTGTATAATTTCTGTGGCTCTTTCCTCAGCATCTGCAAGCTTTCCACAACCTCTAGAAAATCCAGACACCAAAACCACATCCAGCATTCCAATACATGCCTCAGCAACACTTTTTCATGCGGTGTATAATTAGACTGTGAAACTTATTGCCACACTACGTCATGAAGACCAAAAATGTAAATGTCTGGAAAGGCAGGTTAGGCAAATTCCTGGATGATAGGGCCACCAATGACTGCCACAGGACCTGTGGACTGACCCAAATGCTACGTGCAGCTCTGGGAGTCCCTGAATCATTGACTGTCAGAAGCCAGGAAAAATATCGTGGGAAAGGATGGCTCCATGCTGGCCTTGCATCTCTGAGCATCTGCTGCTGGCCTGGTTGAAGATGGCCCAGGGGTTAGATGGAGCTTGGGCCCAGCACAGTCCAGCCACTCTAATGTCCTTGTGTGCGTGGAAAGAAAGAGACTTCAAATGGCCAAATACCAGCTTCTCCCATGCAGGTGGGTCTCTTAGGCTGCTCACCCCAGACTCCTCTGCAGACACTGGAGACAAAAGGGCACTTCCAGGACACGAATTATCTTGTCCTGAGCTAGTCACGTGCAACGGGGCAGACGACTCACCCCATGGCGTGATGATTCTCTTTGCTGTTGAGCTGCGGGTTTGGGAGACATGATCCCTAAGGAAACACCATCCTGAACCAACGTGGTGGCCCACTGCCTCCCAGAAAGGAGGACAGTAAACTTGGCTATACTCCTCTGCAGGGGCTGTAGTCAGCCCTGCAAGCTCCCATTGCGGATAGAAAACATCAAGTTGGGCATGGCTCCCCATCACCTCCTCCCCTTTTGATTCCTCAATACCATGATCATGCATGAGATGAACCCGAGCGACCTCCAGACAGTTGGGGAGAAACAGTGCGCAGCCAAGCTGGTACTGTGTCTACAGACCTCATCTGGACCTCCCATGGTGTGGACATTCTCCAGAGAGCTTTTCCAGTTGTCTCTTGGGTCTGGAGCCACCAAACCCAGTATCAAGCCCCAGTTTGAAGATACCTAGTGGAGGAAGGATGGATAACTAGAGGAGACGGACAACCACAAAGGGCAGTTCAGCCTCTCAGACACCAGTTTCAGTGAGTAACTCACCACAGCTGTGTGTCTCTCCAGCAACTGCTGAACCTTGTCTGGGCTCTTCTGATGCACATGGGGACCAGGCAGAGGTATGAGCTCTGGACCTGCCCAATATGATGTACCTCATTTCTCTGGTCACAAAATCATTTAGCATCAACACTGGAGGGCTGCAGAGACCCTCAACCAGCTCTTTTCAGGCCCTTGACATGTAAAATAGACTGATTATTGAGATTACTATTATTTTTAGGGTGACTTGAAAATGTTTGTCCCATGGAGATGTTGTTTGACATTCTCCTTAGATACAAAGAGGCTGAAGAGCACTTCATTGTCCTTGTGTGTTGCAAGTGCTTCCTTCCAAATATACAGAACAGAAATACTCATTGATCATGTCTGCCTCTCCTCCCTTGTTGTGAGCAATTTTACCATCTCTACGTAGTAGCACCCTTTGCCATTACTAGGATTTATATTATTCCTAATATACTTCTAAAATCTCTTCACCTTGCCAGCTCAGGAGCTTGACCCAGTACTTTTGCCACTTGTGACTTGAGGACCGTCACTCTCTGGCCAGAGGAGCAGGTGTGGAGAGGCGCGAATGGCTGGAGAGCCTGGGGAGAGGGACGGGAGGATGGGATGAGTGCCAGAAGGGTATGGGAAAGATCAGAGCTGTGACCACACTTCTGAGCTCCTCCTGGAGGGCACAGCAGAGCCAGCTGTGGTGTGGGCGTTGTAAAGCCCAAAGCTGGCTCTGGTGGCATTGGCCGACTGAACGCAGAGAGGAGGGGTGAGGCTGGGGACTGGCAATCTGGGAGACTCGGGGCTGTGCTGGTGTGGTCGCCCACCCAGTTTCTGCTGAGGTTGTCTCAGAGCAGCAGGGTGCTGCAAGGCAGGGTTTCACCACTGCTGCTCGGGGGGCACAGCTGGAGCATCCCCACATCACAGCCCCTGTCACCCTTCTCCTCCTCCCTTGGTGGCCCCTGCAGGCTGGGGATTCCCAATTGCTGTCCTCGGGGGGGGTTTGACGACCGAGCTGGAGGGCAGGGAAACACCACCCCTTTCCAGCATATACTCTGTCCCCTCTTTGGGATAAATACCATCTCCTCTCTACAAACTCTCTCTGCTCAGGGTGTTACCATCCCCTCTCAGACTGCTCTGTCTCCATGCTCCTCCAGGGACTTTAAACAGGAGACATGGCGGGAGGGAGACACCTCTGTCTTCCAATTTCTAGCTGAGCCATGGCGGGGACGGTGTCCCAGTCCTGTTTTGGCTCTGTGCAGCATCATAGCCTTTTGTGATGCCCTGGAGCAGGGGAAGGAGCACCTGACCCAGACCTGCCTGGGGTCTGTCAGCCACCTCCATGCTCCCTCACACATGGATGGTGCTCTCCCGGTGCCAGAGTCCCCCCCGAATCCCATTTGTGAGGCTCTGGGTGCGTGGCCAGGAGCAGGAACCAGCAGGTTCCCTGCACCAAGTAACCTGCAGCCTGCCAGTCCCCTGCTCGTGGTGGGCCGGCCATATTGCAAAGGTGGAGAGAGATTTGCAAATAAAGGAGTTGATGATGAATTGATAAACCTGCCATCGATATCCCACCATCACAGGAGAACCGTGTTGCTCCCGGCAGAGCTGAGCTCAGGGCAGGCTGTGCACACACTCGGGAGGAGATGTGCCCACAGCTGACTTTGGGATGACTGTCCCTGCTCCTTTCTTGCCATGTCAGGATGTCCAGAGGATGTTCTCCACCTCCTCCAGGGCACAAGTGGCAGTTGGGCACTCGTGTATGAACTTCTCTGGGCTTGCAAACAGCTGCTGATACAGCTCACGCTTTGGGAACATCAGTACGTGGAGATTCAGCAGAAGAGGGATTTGCCCCTGGGATGGGACATTATCCAGGCAATGCCAAAGTTCAATGGCTGAGCAGTGAGAGACCTCTGCCAAAAGCCTGTGGTCCCTTAGTGCAAGAGCTGCAGGGACCATTTCCATGGATAATAAATTCTCAGTGTCATTCTGGGGGGAAAAATCCGGAATTTGGCTGCACTTCAACAAAGCATTTTGTCTGAAAGCAAAATGGGGCACGCGGAGGAAAATGCAAGATTTCCATTTTACTTCTGCAAAAGACTGTTTCTTTTAAAACTGACCGTGTTGAGGGGGTGAAAGGAAATCCAAGAGGAGAAAAGATACAAAACCAAAACCCACTTCATGTGGAGTGGAATAAGTTGTTTCAGGGGAACTCAGAATGTTTCATTGTGTCATCGCCGTGGAAAAAAACAGGAAGTTTCTCATTTGATTTAGGACTAACCATTTATCTTCAGTTTTGCCTTTCGGTCCCCAAATGAAATGTCACGGGGCTCTGCCTGACCCTGTGATGACTTTCTGCAGGAGCCTGAGATAGCCCCAATTGCTGGCGTTACCTCTGCGGGGAGGGAAATTCCCACCTGCAGCATCTTCTGCCTCTCAGCTTTTGCCGCCTCCCTCCCTCGGGGCAGGACAGCCCCTGCCTGGTCCACGCACAGATGGGGAAGGATGCAGGGTGGAGGGCACAACCCCAAAGCCTCTCCTGTTGCCTGTATCCGCATCCGGCTGCAGGGTCCATCCAGCCCGACTGCGCCAGCCTCCACCGCATTGGTCTGATAAACCACACATTGAATATTTGTTTCAGATATTTAAATACATCTCAGGGTTCAGATCACAGTTTCTCAACAGCAGTTAAATAAGTAACACATTCATATTTTGTAAACTGTTTCTCACAGCTTGTTTATTTAGGGTTATAACTCGATTTGGGCTCCTTATGGAAGTGTGACTCATTGTTTAATGTGTCAGCTCATTAGCAATACTTGTTTTTGCCTTATATTTCTGTGCTACCACTAATTGCTGAGCCCACTGTGAGCTTCAGCTTCCAATGACACTGTGGAAAATGCAAGAAAATAGATCAGTTACTAGATAAAAGGCAACAGAAATAAACAAACTCATGAACCTGCAGAGGAAGCTTTTTAGCTGCTGTGATTTTACTTCAAGGAGAGACTTCCCCTGCTTGGGAAATTGATGCCACCAGCTCCTGGGCTCTTCTGTCAGGAGGATTTGGGCAAGACCAAGCTAAGGAACACCACACGTAAAGAAAATGCATCAGGGCCACTTCTGCACGCCAGCATAAGGGAGCTGAACACCTGCAGCTCAAAAACCACCAGCCTGCCCTCTCTGAGGAGCTGGTGGGGCTCTGTGCCTTCGTGCCCTGGGAAAGGAGAAATCCATGGGCTGGAGTTTGAGCATTTTCTTAGTGTAATTTATTTCTTTGATACACAGTCCCCGAGGGCTGGAACAGAGGTGGTCAAACCCTCCCTTTGGCAAGAAGACAGAGTGGCCCAAGAAATGTCTATCAAGGAATTGTGCTGATAACAAACTATCCTGACCAAAGCATCCTCTCCAGAGAGGCTGCAGGCAAAGCTGGGAGCAGCTTCAGCCTCCCTGCAGCCTGACTGCTGAAAAAGGCATCGCAGCAGGAGGGTGGCTCCTCCAGGGCTGCATGCACAGGCTCAGCACCTCCTCCTCCTCCATCCTGATCCCTCTGCGCTGAAGCAGTTTGTAGGAAAAAGTGTACCAGCCGCAGGAGGGGTGGTTTCCACATTACACTCTCCTGCTCAGAGCACGCCACGTCTTTAGTAGTTGACAGCTGGAGACGGAAGAGTCCATTTTTGACATTTAGATTTCAGGGGCTTTCTGGAACAAGCCTTGAAAATCCTGATGTTCATGGTCACACTGTCTCTGGCAAAGCAGATGTTCTGGACACATGAAAATCAACCTTCCTTGCTTGCTTCCTTGCTTGCTCGCTTCCTTTATTCCTTCCTTTTCTCTGCATCACTCAAGCAAGATTTTTTTCTGCTTTGCTGGCACAAGCTTCTTTCTAAGAAGAAAACTGCTGCTGATTCCCTACATAGTTTTATGAGTTTTCATGAAGTATTTAAAGGAACAACAGCCACTGAATGAAAAGCATTTTATGGGATAGGGAAGGAGGGAAAAACCCCACAAAACTGGAGAGGTCAGTGATGATGACAAAGAAAGGGGAAAAGAGCCAGACTTGTCTGATTAATGTGTTTAACTTTTTCCTCTTTGTAGAGCCTCCAGGGAGTGTTACTAGGAAGCGGTTGCTGGAAGGGGCTGGCCGGGTCCATGAAGGAGTCAGGCGGGAAGTGATGCTTTCTGGTCCATCCTCCCACTCCATCCTCTGGCCCCAGCATCTCCCCTCCCTGTCAGGAGGATGGAGCTCTCGTAGGCAGCTTCTTCCCCGCTGCCGCAGCAGGGCACAGCCCCTCACGCTGCCGGTCTCTTCCCTGCCAGGCGCTGCTGGCCCTCGGTGTGTGGCACCGGGGACTGTCGGGTCCAGGCTTGCCCTGGATTGCTGTAACGTAGTAGCAGCCAGAGGAGACACCAGCACAACGTGACTGGCCTCAAGAGCAGCATTTCAATTAAGAACAGGAAGGCCAGGGAAGGCTAAGTAAACTCAGGCTTTCCAAAGAAGGCTGCAGGAGCCAAAGCTCCAGCGTTGTATTTCTGGCCATAAATGCTGCAGGTTTGGAAAACACCTCCATTGGTGTTTGGGTACCAGCCTGGGTATGATTAGGGTCTGGTTTCAGCATTGGTAAGAGGTGATCCTGGTAGAATCAGTTAAAAATCAGACCCTCTCCTCCCAAAGCGCTGTGCCCAAAAGTGAGGAACGCCCCCCGCCCCAGTAGCACACCGTTTGCATTCAGTCCTTTTCTGCTCGGTTTTCCAAGGAGGCCTTTGGGATGTGCCAGGCTGCATGGGGTCTTTCAACACTACTGAAAAAACGAGCTTTTAAATACAACTGGAAAGCTATCTGCTACCCTCCTGCAGTGAAATCCAGCACACCAACTGCCTGTGCTAAAATCTGACTGCCCAGCTACAGAGAGCCATCGCAGCATGTCCAGTGCTCCTCTAGCTCTGCAGAAGGGACACCCAACATGCCTCCCCCAGTCCAGTTGGAGCCCCAGACATGCTACCTCTGTCTCTGCTTGGCATACCAGAGAGAAAGAAAAATTCATTGTCTGCTAGATGTAATAGAGCAGAACTGCATTTTCCAGCTCGGAGGAGGGCTTTGCAAACAATGGAGATTAAAAAATAAATAAAAGCTATAAAAAGTGCTTGACAATGTCCTTTTAAATTATTTTTTTTTTTCTGAAAATATGCAATAAATCCCATGCAAGAGTCATAAAAGTACCTGAAATGCTCTTAGAAAGATTTATGGGCATCTTACCACTATTCTCAATAAAGTGAATATGCTACTTCCAAGATAATTTCTCATCACCCGTACTTCAGATTCCTGAACTCCTTTCAGTCAGCCTATCCCAAGAAATACTGTAACGTCAGGCTGTCTGAATTACATCTCAGAAATAATCGTCGTGTCTAATTTATACGTGTTAGCTGGGATCTTTCTCCTTCGTCCACGTTGCTGAATCCAGTGCTTTTTAGCTTTGACCATGTGCCAATGAACTGTCCCTGTAACTGTTCCAGGGAGTTTTGTCATCCAAAAATAATCTAATCATTACCTCAAAGCAGTTTGGAAACTCTGCTTTTGAGACGATTGCTCCCGATACGGAGAAGTAACAAGTTTTTAATACCTGCACACGAGATGTTGTTTGTCAAGGGAGGTGCTCAGGAGAAGGTGGGGGACAACCTCTCTCTGTCTTGCTATGAAAATGGAAGACAAATGTTTTTACTAGATGGGTCCAACCATGCGTACAAGAAAGGATCCCATTCCCAGGAGCACCTGCCATATAGATGAGGGTCACCCCATGACATCCCTCTGAGCAGAGCAGCTTCTGTAGAGGACAGGGGAGAGCCTGCCTGGCTAGACTTCATGTTGACCATGGCCATCCCCGTTCTTCACTTCTGTAAGTGTCTGCTTGGCTTTGCTGAGGGACCTGGACTCACGCTGGCCAGGATCTTCGTGGCTTTACATTGATGGCTGGGACCGTTTCTAACTGGTGGTGCATGTTTGATGGCTGGAGGTCGTGGTTTTGTTCCACGAACACCCTCCATGCTGCTGAAGCAGAGCCTTTGTGGGCTGCCCACTGGGACAGGCTGTGGTACCGGCTCATGTCCTCCTTACCCTGCTGTGTCTTCTCCATCACTCACAGCATTCCTCCTAAAATCACCATCCTTGGCAAATCACTGCAGCCTCTGGGATGTTGAGAGACATCTGCCAGAACCTGGCAGCACCGAGCTCACTCAGGGGTGAAATGTTTTGGGGAGAGAGCAATAGCATTGGGGAAGAAAAACCCCAAATGTCTGTGTTTTATATTCTTTCCCCAGCAGGAAGATAGTCTTTTAATTCTTTGATTAAAACAGCCATGACCTGGAAGAGATTTGGGTTGTTCATCCTCCTTTCCACCAATTTCTTTCATTTTATTTCATTTCATTTCATTCTAATCCCAAAAGAATGATACCCAGAATTATTAAAGACTGGTTTTATTTTAGTTTTTCACCTTCTTTCTTTACCCACAATACTTTTTGATGCTTTTCTAATGTGAAGAAGTTTGCAAAATTAGGCATTAGCAAGGGGAAAATTACAAAAAAAACCCCCAAGGAACAAGGCTGATGCCCTTCATCCTGTGGTAACCAGGGTCTGACAAAAGGACGTGGATCACAGCAACCTGCTAAACCCCCCTGAAAATGGAAAAAAAAGGCAAATTATCATTTCAATGACAACAAATGGAAAATTAAAGAAAATCACATCCATGGAGTTTTTGGTGAAATGATGGATTTTTGATAAGAGGTAATTGTTGTAAATTTCTTGGGACAAAATTGTTGTTCTCAGAGGCACCCAGAGAAAACGATACCACGGTCTCCCAGGTCAGCTGTGCTGGGAAGGCAGTGAAGCCTTTTTGGGAAGCTCTTACCTTTGAGTCAGTGGACTGCATGAATCTCACTGCTGTCTTTGTTGTGCGATTTACTAGTGGCACAACACGAGGTCGATAACAAAAAAAGGAGGCAACCTCACACAGAGACAACAACAGGCAACAAATCCACCGTTCATCATTCAACCGGTCCATCATATGGTAGTGAATAACCTTCTTGCTTTGCAAGATACTGTTCCCTTGAACCTCTGTTGATGCAAGCATACACAAACACATGTGTGCATGCGTGTACGCTGCAAATTTGTCCCTTGAGGTCCCACCAGCTGATTTCCATTATAGCAGCCACTGGAGTGAAGTGCATAGCTGAGGGTGTGAATTTCCTTGCAGATGTCTTCAGCTTGCCCAGAGAGGAGCTGGGAAGGCAGAGGGCTGTGAAGAGAACAGCAAAGTCTTGTCACGACTGGGAGGACCAGGGGCTGAGAGTGTCTGTCCCGGTTAGATCAAGCCCCGAGCTCCTCATCCTTTGAGTGGATCCTGCCTGGCCCCACCATCCATCACAGAGCCTGGCACGAGCACGCCTGGCCAAGGTCTGAGCTCAGGGCAGGGCTGGGGGCTGGCAGGGCTGCGTGCCGGCAGCTGGGTCACCTAACCTGCTCCTGCCCACACCCTGCCACTCAGCTTGATTCAGCTCGGAGAAGCCTTGAGATTTCTCTGCTTTCTGCCGGTGTGCCTGGAATATCAGTGCCCACTCAGAATGTGAATTTCCACAAAATTAAAAAAACCCAACACTCCCCCCAAAAACTCATTGCACTTTCACATGTTTCAGACTACTATTTTTAATGGCAACTGCAAAGTTGGAAACAATGAGCTAGAGCCAGGCAAGGATGACAGTGCCATGCAGAGCTGGGGGAGGGAGAAGGCCCTTGCTGCGTATCCAGCTGAGACGGGATCTGAGCCCATGTTTCCCACCAGAGCCTGAACAAGGGACACAGGGGTGAGGGGCACAAGGGACACAGATTCACCTCCTGGCTGGGGAGCCTACTAAAGGCACAAACATCCTCCTTGCCCAAAAAGCTGACGACAGCCTTAGAAATCAGCCTTTTCAGCAGTAACCAAATATGTCTGTATTGTAAGCATTGAGAAATGTAGCCTCCAATTTGGGGACATTCTCAGATGTCCAGTCATGCATTTCACTGGTGGGATTTGGGCGTTTGCTTTTTGCATTGGCAAATAAATCCTTCCCTACAAACACGCTTATTCATCTCTAGTGATGCCTTTGTGAGAGTCCCAGATCTGTCTCTCAACCACTGCAGGAGCCCACACGAGTGCCCTGGGCCGTCCTGTACTGCCCCAGGGGGGTCTGCTCTGGTCCAGCGTTTGAACCAGTTCATCCTGTGTGCACCAGACAAGCTTCCCAAGGTGATGCAGTCACCCCAGAGCCACTGACCTGACCTGGACAGGGCTGCCTTGACCTTGAAGCAGTGCTGCTGGATCTGGGGAGTGATTTTCCAGCTGGTCGCCCTTGGCTGCTCCAGTCAGTGCTGGAGCTGACCTGCAGCGAGAGGTGCCAGGCTCATGCCTGGCTGGTGCTTGGAGAGCATAAACACAGAAATAATTAGGGAGGAAAAATCCAGCATGGAGATGAGGGGAAGGGCAGTAGCACATGGCCTCGTTTTGGTGAGATGGAGAGAAAACCAAGGATTCAAATACTTCCAGCAATTAATTGGTAGTGTGACAGGAAGCATGCACTGACTGTAAAAATGTTCCTGCGCTGGATCATGTGTCTGGAAGCACAGACATGTGTGAGTGTTTGCACAGCAGTGATGATGTGATGCTTTCATACGATTTCTTGATGCTGTGGTTATTTTTCTGCGACATTGATCTGCTTAAGGAAACCCAGCTGTCCCACCTTGCCTTCTCGATCTGCACTCCCAGAGCCACTGCTACAAGAGCATCCTTTGAGCTCTGCCCAGCTCTTAGGGGACTGGCACCTGCTAGCCTCACACTCCATCCCTCACAAGGACAAGCTGTGCCCTTTAGGGTGGAGGTATATGGCCTGAAAGGAGGAGATAAAGTTAGTTGGGATGTTTGAGGCTGAACAAACTGGTGGGGGTGAGGGCTGATTGCCACCTTTTCCCTGCATCCTTGCCTTGCTCCCCATCCGACAGAGAGGAAATGTGACTGCTGCCAGCGGCAGGACAGAGGATGTGAGTGCTGCGGAGAGACTCTTGTGTCCGCCGTGGTCCCTCTGGGATCCATGTCTCTAAGAATAAGTGTCTGTGTCTCCATGGCCTCCGGAAAGCCAATCAACAACACTCGTTAGCTGCCATTTGGGCTCCCAGTGTCTCCAGCCTATAATTCAGTGGCTTGCATGCATTAATTGTCAAGCTTGGAGTGCTACAAAGATGCCCAGCCTGGCTTTCTTGTGGTTTGCACTGGCGCCTCTCAGCACAGGCTCACTATCCTTCAGCTTAGCTATTTGGCATAGCAGCTTGGGTCTGGGGCTTTGCTCTCTGAGTTACGTCCGCGGTCCTGACCTCTGTGCTCTGGTCCTAGCCAGCTGGGGTGTCCCTGGTCTACCCGGACGGACAGCCCTGGTGCTGTTCTCCCCCTTCTCACCTCTTTCTCACCCTTCCATGCGGATGTGCAGAGATTCATCCATGATCACGGACCCATCCAGTCCCCTTTCAGAGTCAGCAACAGCCTTTAGCTTTCTGATGTCCCACAGGGCTAGGTGATCCCAGCTGGTGCCTCTGCCCTGGGCAGCATGAAGCTGTCCTGAGCAAGGCGGCCACCTCTGTGCTGGCTCAAGCACATGACACATGGTTTTATTTTATTACACCATTTTCTTCTGGCTGTAGCTATTGGAGTCAGATGGTCATGAGAAGGGGAGGGATTGGACTCCCAGACTTACAGAGGTAAGTATAAACACGGAACCCCTGTGCTCGCTCCATATCCATTGTGTTTTCAGAGCTCAGTGCATGCCCGCTGAGATAGACCCCACCTCAGAAACCATATTGCTGCTACCTGGACAACATGAGCATGCCACAAACCTGCACCCATGTGCTCACAGAGCCCATGTGGACTCTGCTGCATGGTGTATCCAAGCTC
Source organism: Calonectris borealis (assembly GCF_964195595.1). NCBI lineage: Eukaryota > Metazoa > Chordata > Aves > Procellariiformes > Procellariidae > Calonectris > Calonectris borealis. Next base: position 7,576,623 of record NC_134336.1, on the reverse strand, counting down.
TTGAAGCAGGGCTTGGAAGTTTCAATGTCCTTTAAAACACTCAAAATGAGCCTAAAGAACAAAGAACTCAAGCGACTTGTTAATTCTCTCATCAGCCTCTGTGACTCCCAAGTGAGAGAGTGGAGATCCTCTTCCCCGCCCCAGTTGCAGACCCTCACTCTGTGGGCAGATGTTTGATATCTCTTTACTTGTCATGAGCTGCAACTTGCAAGTTTACAGCCATGGATGGGTGCCTGGGGAAAGAATTGGGCTATGTAGACAGAAACCTTTTCTATTGTGCTCTTCTAGCAGCAGCTTCTGGACTTTCTGAGACTATGGTTGCATCTGGGCCACCCTGAGGCATGGATCTGTCCTCCCCACTGTGCCCCTACAGTGATGAAGGTTGCGTTCATATTGGGCTGCATTAGCAAGAGCAAAGACAGCAGGCTGAGGGAAGTTACTGCTTCCCTCTAGCTGGCCCTGGTGGTGACCCTTCTGTAGTACTGTTTTGGACCCTCATACAAGAGAGGTGGAGAGCACAATCAGGATGGTCAGAGGGCTCAAGCACATGACAGATGATGCTCTGCTGGGGGAGCCAGGCTGGTTCAGCTTGCAGAAGAGAAAACTTCAGAAGGAACGACCAAATTACTGTCTTCCACTTCAGGAACGGGATGGTTTAGAGAAGATGGAGCCAGGCTTACATCAGAGGTGTACAGAGAAAGGGCCAGAGGCAATGGACAAAATTACAAAAAGGGAAATTCCACGTGGACTTGAGGAAAATATTCTTCACCACAAGAACAATACAGACCGGTAGCAGGTGCCCCAGGAAGATGGCGTCTCTACCTTTGGAGATTTTTAACAATTCAGTGGACCAGGCCCTAAGCAACCTACTGTAGCTTTGAAGCCTGCCCTGCATGGAGCAGGAGGCTGGACCGGAGACCCCCAGGTATCCCTTCCAGCCTAAATCTGCCTGTGATCCTATGTTTCTGTCATTCCTAATCGCAGTCTGAGCCCAAAGACCATTTTCAGTTCCACAGCATCGGGTGGCCATGAATCCCAAGGGATGATTACAGGTGTTTTGGTTTAACCTGATCTTTCCATGGGGTAACCTCAGCTCCTGTAATGTGAGAAATACCAATGCTCCCCTCCTGGTGCTGCTGATGGTTTTACAAACTGCTGTCAAACCTCTCTTCTTCGCACCTTCCCCACGCCCGAGGGGACTTGATTTCTTTCCACCTGGGTGAAGATAGTCCATGCCCTAATCCTCAGGTCTGCCTTTTGGTGCCCTCAACATTTGCATTTCCCCTTTTGATGGCAGGAATGCATTGTATATATCAGTTACACAATCATATGGTTGCAAAATGACGTGTTGTGTTTTGTTCTCTGGTCCTCTCCTTCAGTTTGCCTTTTGGACCATCACTGAGTTTTGAACTGATGTTTTTGTTGCACTCTCTGCAGTGCTTCTCTGCCTGCTTCCCTCAGTAATATGAGTTATTTTAGAGTCCATCCTTGCACACATATATGTAGCCATGTTCTTTCCCATGTACATTGCCTTGTATTCATTGGTGCTGAATTTAATCTGTAGTTTTATTTCCCAGCTACTCATTGTTGGATTAATCTGTCCAAACTGCAGCTGCTTATGTGATACCTGGCCATCTAAGTTTCCCTAAGAAGGAATCATAGAATCACAGAATCACTTAGTTTGGAAAAAACCTTTAAGATCGAGTCCATCTGTAAACCTAACACTGCCAAGGGAGTGAGGGAGCAGCACATCTAAGGCACAACTCATCTCATCCAGAGGGAAGCACCTAAAACAGGGCAGGCAGCTGTGCCACCCCAGGGGCTGAAGGTTAATGACCAGCTTGGGCAGAGGTTGTTCTGGCTGAAGAGCAGGGTAGGTGGCTGGTGGCACAGTCACACGGGTCTGTGAGCAAGACATCGGGGCAGGGTAGATGTAAAAAACCAGACAATGTGATGGGAGCACAATCTGCAGTGCTGAGAGCAGATTTCTAGTTTCATGTGCTGTTTCATTTTCTGTTTTTACCCACCACAGTCATTCAGTCCAATAAACTGATATTGCATCTCCCCACAAACCTTGCACTCCCCACCTAGTACAAAGCCAGGCGCTGGCCTGCCTGTCTGGATCACCTCTCAAGCCTTTTTCAGGAGGTGGCACATCTGCCCTCCCCACTCCTTTGGTACCGAGGATAATTGCGGCTCAGTAGTTCAACAGTTTCGCTACTGGGTTCCTCAAATCTCATGAGTTAAATCCACCTGGTTCTGGTGATTTTCAGGTTTTCTGGTTTCTGATTGATGTTTCAGTTTGAAATGCTTCCCAGACCCCCATCCCCAAAGAACGACTCTGGCGCAGGAACTCCATGCAGTTCTCCCTGCGAATGACGATGCAGATAATTCATCTGTGTGACCTTTTCCTCACAGAGTGTTTCTCTTACATCTTCACCATCTCTTGGCCCTGCAGACTTTTTGGCAGGCTCTTTGCTTCTGATGTATTTGAAAAAGCTTTTATTACCAGCTTTTACACCATTAGCAAGCTGCTCCTCCAAGTCTTTCCTGGCTTGATCTGCCAGGGTTTAATATTTAGCTCACTTGCCTTCATGCCACTCCATTACGTGCACATGCTGGGGGAGGCTGGTCTCAGCTAACCTGCCTCCTGTGCCTGCCATCTCCCCCACATTCCCCGGGATCTTGCATTCCCGGAGCGAACACGTGGGCAAAACCTTTTCACTCTGTTGCAACATTTGGTACTTTTCTTAAGACTTCAGTTTCTGGGGTCAGGTAACTCCCTGGCAACTTCAGCTTTCACTGTCACCTTCTCCAGCCCAGAAACAAGACAGCAAACAGGGAGAGCCCAAGGACGGGTGTAACAGAAGCTGCCTGTAAGCTGGTGGGTGGACCTGGTGCCCAGCAGCAGCGGTGCCCTGGGAGGAGGCAGGGGAAGCCAGGGGTGCTCGTGTGGCCAGGGGTCGGAGACCAGCAGGAGGTCCCTGACCGGGAGTTGGGACGAGGTATAAGGTCACGAGCGTTGTGGGGCCGCCTGCGGCTTCACAGTAGTGGGCAAAATCACTTCTTGCTCTCCAGGCAGGTCATCCCTGCTGTGTGTGGCTGAGTGATTTTTCATAATTAATAGTCTATTTTGTGCAGCTTTCTTTGATACAGACCTGTTCACAGGTCCAGGGTGGAGTCCTGGTAACTTTGGCCCTGCACACATACCTTTGGAAGGCAGCTCATGGTGGTGGTTTCCAAAGGGCTTTTCCCTTCCCAGGCTACAGCTGATGAGCACAGGGTGCCTGTGCCCCACGTTCTCACCCCAGCGAGGCTGGAGCGCATCACCCTGGCCTCAGGCCCTTCTGCCCACCTTAGAGGAGACCGCCAGCCCCAGGTAGCACCACTGGATGAAGCCCTGCAGCATTTCAGCCCTGGCTGCCCGGAGCGAGTGGCCATGGCTCCACAACCCGCTGGTGACAGAGGGACCCCTTCACATCACCTACAGCACCGGGGACAAATGGTTCTGGTTCGGTGCGCGGGTGAAACGAGCGTCTCCCCTCTGTGCTCTGCATCCTCAGCCCACGCTCCCCGTGGAGGGAGGAGAAAGGCTTGCGGGGCGAGAGGGCTGGACGCAGGGTTTCGTCTGGATGCTAGCGGGACGCAGGCGGCTGATGACAAGATGCTTGAGCCAGGTGGCTGGCAGGAGCTGCCGCCGGCATTCAGCAGCACTTGTGTGACACTGTACAGAGCCACTGATTACACCCAAGTCCTTCAGCGGGGGGGGGCACATTACAATCAATAAGCAGCTCTGGATATTATTTAAGAAGTCAACAGTACCAGCTTCAGGAGGCTCTCATCAGATAACTGAATGGCTGGGGGAAATTCAGATAACACCACTGTGAGGTCGCTGGGGAAAAGCGGGTTAAGAGGCGCAGTTGCCTCCAAGCAGCACAAACTGTATTATCTGCTGAGGTGCTACCGGGTTTCACTGTCAGGTTTTGAAGCTTTTAATGACACAGCTCGCGAATGAAAATAACACCTTTAAAATAAAATTTGGTGCCCTTTCAGTCTTAGAATCTAACTTTCCAGTATTAGTGAGGAACCGATCAATTTTTCATATGAACATAAAAATCTAGATTGGCTTGTGCTGGGATGTGACTAAATACTCAGACCTGCCAGGGTCTTCATATTAATCTTCAGACTTGGGATTGCAGCAAAATAGAAAACTAGGGGTCCCAGATTATTAATGTGCAGACTAAAAACGTCTGTGCACGGCACGTATTGCCCCCTGCTCCTTGGCAGGACATCTCCTCGCTGGTCTATCCCACACGTGTAACGCAAGGGCCGGGCCGGTCTGCCCAGCACTTGCAGGATGGATGCGGACTGCGCTGGTAAGTGGAGGGGAGTTGGTGCTGTGGGTTTTAACCTGGACGTCTGCTCTGCAGCGGGTGGTTCTCCATAAGCCCCGCGGGGCAGAGGAACATCTCGGCCCCCGGAGCAGGCTGGGGCATTGGGAAGAGCCGCTGCAGTGGGAGGTTTGGGCATAGCCTGTGCCTGTTGCCGCTGTACCTTGGCATGCAAAGTGCTCCACGCGTGGGGATGCCTCCTGGTAACTGAGAGCATTGGTTCCCAGACTGAGGAATCTGCTGGCTGCATCCCATGGGCCATCCCCCGCCAGAAATCGTTGGGATGGTGCCGCACTCATCGTTTGGCACCTCCCCAGTGAGGAGGCTGGGTCAAGTAGCAGGAGAAGGGGGTGCCCATCACTGTGGGGGCCAGAGAGTGGCTGTGGTCCCCACCCTGCTTCTGGCAGGGGAGTGAAGAGATGTGATGCTGCAATGGGCAGGAGCTAATCCTGGGCAAGGGGGCACGTATGGATGGCAGAGCTGCTCCTTCCACGATGCTGGGCTGTACTGCATGGCTCAGAAGTGAAGCCGGCAGGGACCTCCGGAGATCGTCCAGTCCAACCCCTCCTCCCAAAGCAGAGGCAACTAATGCAGGCTGCCCAGGACCATATCCAGTTGCATTTTGAATAAAGGAGATGGGAAGGAATCACTTCTTGGCATTTTACCCTGGGCATCACCATGTCATGATCGTGTTCATTTCGGTGCAGTATCCACAGATGTAAAACGTATGTTCTCTCTGGATAAAGCATGCCATGATCTCGAACCATTTGTGAAAGAGTTTTTGGGCAGTAAAAGTCTGCAGGGACATGTTTTACATGCTGTGGTTTGGCACTACTCTGTGTAACGAATACAATAAAAAAAGGAGAAAAAATAGTGGGAAATGTATTTTTGTCCCAGGAAATACCTTCCTAGGCATCACCCTCTGGGGTTCACAGGTTGAATGAAAATGGGATTGCTCGCTGGTAGCCAGCACCTCTTTGCAAAGGGAAAGAATTTTGGCCATCTTTTGAAGTGAGCACATGTGCTGCTACCTGGGGAGGTCTTGAGGTCTCATCCTTCAGAGATGCTGCCTCACCGTCTGCAGGCCTGGAGAGCGGGAGGCAGAGGGTACAGGCCGATGAAAGCTGGTCTAGGAGCAATGTGTGTGTGGGGTGTGGGACACCAAGGGGAGAACCAGGTCCCGTGAGGGCACCTTGAAACATCTTCCTGACTTGTATTTCTGAAATAAGCCCTAAATGCATGGGTCCTGCTCAGCTCGCCTGGCTCTCAGTGGCCCACCAGAAGACACTCATTCAATCCCCTGCATTAGCTGCTCCTAATTTGGCCATTCTTGCCCTCAGTCACATGCAGCACCATGTACTCTGCACTGCTTTTGCTGACTGGCTTTATAAAGACGCTCAGTGCAGAGGAGTGTCCGGAGTTGGCCAGAATCTGATGGCTCCTGCGATGGTGAGAAGGTCACCCTGGGGAGAGCACTGACTCGTTGGTGGGATCCAGCCAGGTCTGGCTGGGCAGCCAACAGCCACATCACTCACTGCTGCTTTCTCCACCTCCCCTGAGCTTGCCTGGACTTCATGCCAAGGGCTCCAGCCAGGACAGGTTGTGTTTCATGACAAAAATGAAATGTTTCACCCCCAAAGAAGCTATGACTACCGCATCCCATTCTGCTGAGTGTAGACAAGGCTCTCTCTGAAAAGAAGTGGAAATCCTATCAGGAGAAACTGCTGCTTACCCTGCCGGCACCCAGCTGGACTCCACCGAGGTGCCTGCAGTCCCACACCAAGCAGCTATTTAGCTGACCTGTGTTTGGGGACAGCGAGCTCCATCTGGGTCTGGGTGGGCGGGCATGGCACTGGGATCAACTGCTCATGGATGAGTCTCTTCAAGATCCTTTCCTGGAGACTCACATGCTCCAGGGAAAGGGAGCATGGTCTCTGCAGAAAGCTCTTGATATGGCCAGCGCTGGGACACGCTGCCTGGCACCTACCCTGCTCTCACGCTGTGGGTCCCAGCCCCACTCCCAGCCATGTGTTTGCCAGGGAAGAGCTGGGGGTGCTGGCTGAGCTGGTTGCAAGGGATGGTGCTGTGCAGCCAGCTGGGATGTCCTGAGGGAGCCTGGATGTACCGTTGCTGTGGGGTTTGTTTCTCTGAATGGTGTCCAGAGCTGGGGCAGCTCACGGGCACAAGGCAAGGGCAGAAAGAGCAGGTGTGAGCCTCAAGGTGCATCAAAACCTGCCTCCTCCACCGAGACCTTGGTTCTGCTCTGTCTCCCTTGCCACGCTGCTCTCTCTTGCATGCTTGTCTGTCCCTCTGTCTTTCCCACCTCCTCCTCCTCCCCCTGTCCCTGCCTTCCATCCCTTAGGACATCCCAGACCTGTTTCCAGACGGCCTTACCCCATGCACTTGTTCATCACTGCTCAATGATGCCCCCAAGAACTGCTCCCCAGCCGCTCAGCGTCAGCAGCAGGAGGAGCACAGGGACAGGCTGCCTCATCAGGGAGCTCCCAGCAGGAAAGCCAGCTGGGCCAGGGGATAGGGTCCACTGCTGAAGGTCTCATTCCCTGATGGTCCCCATCCCCAGCTCTGATTTACCTCCTGTTCCTTCTTGCCTTGCCCACCTCTAATTTTACCTCTTTCTCTAGCCCAGACCCCTCTTCAGCCTCATGGGGACATCACAATCTGCAGCCGCCTGCCAGTCAAGTGGCACCTTCTCCTCTCCATCCTGGTCCTGGCCTTGGCCTTGCTGGTCAGGTCATTGACAAGGGAGGCTTTTGTCTGCAGCAGACTGGACCCTGCAAAGAGAAATGCCCAGAGATGCAGGTGCTTGTGGGCAGCATCCTCTGAAGAAGGTTGTGCAGAGCCCTTCCTCCTCTGCAGCAGCTCTGCCGCTTCCCCAGCCTGCGCACCCAAGCAGGACTCTGCCCTGCGGCTCCGGCGTGCTCGGCTCTTCCCCTCCCACAGTGTGTGCAAACCTCACCCTCCTCCCTGGGTGATTCCTCCATGGAGGGTGTTTTTATAGGGGAACTTTGGGATGGAAACGGGCCATGTGCTTGGAGCTGCTTGCTCCTGCCTAATCGTGCCATCTCCAATAACACCCTCTCGTGCTGTGCTGGTGCTGTGGGCTCCCTGGGATTGAAAACCTGGGGCTGCTGGCAGCTTCTCCCGGTGCTTGCGGTGAATTTAGCACTCGTAAATCCCTGAGGTTGTGATTAATTCTTTGTGGTGTTATTTAACCGCTTGTCAGGGGTTCACATGAATGACTCCAGAAAGATGAAGACTTTACCTTAATGCACTCCAATGGGAGCTGCTGGTTTTGGGCAGCACTGTGAGCAACCACTTCTCCATGCGGACAATTGGAATAAAGGGCATTAAAGTCCAGAGCTCCTGATCTCTTGAGACCATGTGAGCAATCACACACACACGGAATCTTCCTTCTTGTGCCTTTTAGGCTAGTTTCCTCCAGAAAACTCCAAATTTTGGCCCTGGACTGATACAGACTCTGAAGTCACCTGTTTTTCAATCTCTGGTGAACTTTTAATTGTCTCCCTGGTCCTAAAGAAGGTTGTGAGTCCCCACACGTGCTCCTCCCCAGGCACCTTCACTTTCCCCTTCCCCATCGCCCCTCCAAAGCTGCTTCCTCCTTTGCAGCCTTGTCTGCATTGCAGGTCTCTATTTTTTCCAGGGTTGAGGTGACCAGTTCTGGACCTGCTCTCTGGGGTCTGGTGGTCTGTGCTCTGTACAGGTTTGCTACGGAACGTTATGCTCCAGCTTCTGCTGTCAGGTCTCAGGGAGCAGTAAATAGCTGTGCCGGAGGAATGGGATATTCCTAGGAGGAGAAGGATATGACTACAGCCTTCAGCATCACCTTTCTCTTCCCAGCTTGCTTTGCTATCTCCTGCTTCTCAGAAGCTTTGGGTGAGATCCCAAACAGAGCCTGAGTCTCTTCCCACCAGCTGTCCCCTTCTCTGGCACATGGGGAACCACCACGTGCAGGACTGGAAAATGAAGGGGTGGGGCGAGGAGATTTGAGACAGGACAGCACCGTCCTGCTAGGAGACCCCCACCCACAGCAGGGCACCAGCCTGCTCACTGCTTTCTGGGTTTCATCGAGGCTGAGCCCTGCTTAGCTCGGGCAGCAGGAAGACCCACGATCTGCAGGGTTTGAGGTGCTCAGGTCTTCCCAGGCATGCTCAGCTCCATGGACTCTCAAAGAAAGGAACAGGCGAGCTGTGCAGTCCTCCACTGCTCTGCAGCAGCAGGAAAGGTCGGGGTTCAGACCAGCCACTGATAACGGTTTGAAAATCTGCATTTCTGTGAAATGTGGATCTTCCTTCTTAAGGACACATGACCTTGAACATTTTGATTTGGTCTGGGGAAAGAAAGAAGGTAAGAAAAAGCATCTGACCCAGCACCAGGGTGAGCCTCCCCTGAGGAAGGCAGGAATGGTATTGACTCTCATCTTGCTGCTATTGCCCCGCCAGTCGTTCGTGCCTGGCTCAGGGTCTGGGAGGTGACAGAGCTCTTAATTCAGAAGAGAGAACAATTAACAAGAAATAAAATACCAGTAAGCCTTGAAAATCACCTGGAAGATAATAAAAAGAAAACAAATCTATCCCTTTTTTTTTGAGAGCTCTTCTCAGCTCAGCAGATTTATTGTTGTCTTTTTAAATTTTAACAACTTGCGAGGCCAATGCACTGACTTCCATTACATTAAAACTTTTGCTTTTTATTCCCTAATTCGAAGCAGAAGGGAAGCTAAATCACCAGGCAGTGAAAGGTTTGCAGTCGACAGGTGCTGCTGTGCAAGGAAATAGATTTCTCTTGCAAGGTGTCCTGTCTGCTGGGCAGCACACGATGCGAGGGGGATTGCCTTCCTCCGTCCTGGTGGTGAGTGGGGAGGAACAGGCTCCTGCAGCCCTTTGGGGTCCCTGAAGTGAGAACTGCTCTGACAAGCTGCTCCAGCATTTCCATGTCAGACGATGTGTATTTTCCAGGGCACAAGTTGGTTATGGGGAAGTGCCTGCTGAGGCCCATTGGCTTAGGACACCCATGCTTGTGTGGTGAGGTGGTTCTGCATGAGATGGGAGTATTGCTCTGTGCTCCCACGGGCATGGGGTCTGATCCCACCCAGTGATGATGAGGCCTCAGTCAGCAAAGACAAGGTGAAGGAAGATGCTGTGCTTAGCCACTCACCTGCTGCAAGACCCTAAGCAAAACGCTTCTGTCAAGCTTCATCTACAAGATGGACTAAGAAAAATCTTCTTCCTTGAGTGTCTTGCAAGTTTTCCTCACTTGCCACTGTTTGTCGAGGACTTGGGTGGCCTCAGAGGGATGCTCGTGGTAGTTCCCACACCTTGCCTTCACTCACTGTGTCCAAGCACAACCATTACCCTGGTTGTCCCTTATACATTCAGAGGTGACGCAGGGCCCCATGGGCACATACGGTATTTTCCATTGCCTTCAGAAGACCTAGACCACAGGAGTCCAAAGAGTTATGCAGGATGCTCCAAGGGGCTTGGCCATGCCTGGTGCATTCAGAGCCCAACATCGATGTATGGCAGTCACCCTGGTCGATGCACTGAAGGCTGTAAGTATGGTGCATACCTGCATGTTGCTGGCTCAGTGCACGGGTCTCCTGTGGTCATTAGACCTGCTGGGGCTAATGGATGCACATTGTTGAACCTGGTGGCAATACAGTCAATGCTTCATTAATAAGGGGATGTAGACCTGGCAGTCCATGCCAGCCTAACAAACAGGAGGCATCAGAGCGACAACGCGAGACTTGCAGATGTCCCCACACACCAAGCTGTGTCCCTTAGCACATCCTTGGGCTGTCTCTCCCTGCTGCCTGTCCTGCCAGCCTCACCCGGGCGGTGCCTATGGCCCGTCAGACTCGGGACAGCTTGCTCCTGCCAGTTCTTTGCTTTGCAGGACAGTCACTGCTGTCCAAAACAAGCACAGACATTCTCACCTCTGGCACGGACGTGGCTTATTCCTGTGGGGTTTTATTTGGCTGGGATTCAGGGGAAACTCCCAAAGGCGCAGGTTCTCCATCCTCCTTCACCGCCCCCCCCACGCCTTTTTCCGTGTGCCAGACACCAGTGTGCATCCTGACACCGCCTTGTCCTTCTCCGGTGTCTCCTACCCCCCACACCAGCGTGGTGCAGGACAGCCCCAGCCCAGTGACCAACCTGCACCAAAACAGCTCTGAGGCTCATCTGTGGACTTTGGTGAGAAGTTAGCCTGCCAACAAAGACCAAGCAAGGGCTGCCAATTTTGTTTCTAGCTGGAGTCTAAAAGTATTTAGAGTCAGGTCCTCTTCCTTTCCAAGCTAAGAATGTTTCACCTGGGAAACAGGTTTTCCTGGCCTGGGAAACCTGGTGGCCACAGTCCTGCAGGTGTCTTGAGTATGGCATTACCCACGTGTGGCACCAACTGAGGGTGATGCCTGAGCTTCAGGTTTCGTCAGGATGGAAAGGGAAGCGAGATGGCACAAGCAGGTGTTGTGCAACCATGTGGAGTTACTCATGGTCAAATGCAGCATCAAGAACCTGCTTTTCATGAGGAACTTGACTTGCTAATGAGCCCTGAATCTGGGTCAGGCATTTCCCACACTGGGGATGGGTGGACGCGGGCATCGGCACCCTACCAGGGAACCCGGAGACACGAGGCAGAGCAGCCAGATTGTCTCTGGCTGCGACAACCACAGGTGAATTTTTGCGAAGGGCCTTTTGGCTTCTGCCTCCTGCCAGTTTCAGCAGGCTGGGTGTGTGTCTCTGCTGGCTGAGAGCAGCCGCAGTTGTGAATCTGGCCCTGAGATCATCACAGAAACTTGGCTCTTAACTGAAGGTGCCTGATGCACAGTGGGTGCAAGTCCCTTCAGGCCCTGGCTCCTCCTGGCACACCACTGAAGGTCACGGCTGCCCCTCTCCTAGGAGCAAAGCAAAAGCTGCTTTGGAGACGATGCGTTATTTTCTGTAATGCAAGACAGGTCAGCTAGACTAGCTGCTGCCCTTCATGAGGTTTTCCTGGGGTGGGAGAGACGTTGACCAAAGCTGTGTCACCAACCAGAGCGTGGTCCATGTGATACAAAAGCAGGCGCTGCCCCAGCTGAGCGGAGCAGACGTCTCTGCAGGCTGCTGCCCAGGTCCCTGCAGCGCCCGTTCGACGCTCTCCAGCTGCTGGGGTGAGAAAGACTTTCCCTGGCACCTGCCTGAGGATCCTGCTGTCCCCGTGGGATGCCGTCCCAGCACCGAGCCCCAGGGCTGCACCACCGTAACCATGGGGAAAACAACCCGAGGGGGGGTCTTCCTTCTGCTCTCTGTCCTGCGCTAGGATATGGTTTTATTCCAGTGGCGCTCCACTCTTTGACCAAAATTTCAAAAATTAGGCACAGCAGCCTGTTTCATTTGAATGCACGTCTGGGCACTGGATTTGAATATGAAAATGGTGCACTAAACAGGGGTTAAATACAGGCAAGTGGCTAATCAGATCTTTACATCCTGCGTGCCGACTGGGATGCCCTCGCCCGATTTGCAGGTTACTCTTTCCTTGTAGTCCTTTAATTCCTTGATCCAAGCAGCATATTTAGTGAAAATCAATGTAAATAAGGCTCCTGTGGTTCTGCCTCTCCCCATCAGAGCCTGGCACTTGAGTCAGATGGACCAAAAACTGCTCTCAGCCACTTATTTATTTTTTAAAATGAATCCAGCCTAGAGCAGGATTACGTGGATTAGCAGCTGAGCATTCTCCTGCCTACAAAACATGCACAGCCAACCAGCCAGATATTCACTGATGGGAACCCTGTCCTCCAAACACGGCATGTATTTACATGGCCTCTTGGCTGCTTGCATCCAAGCCCATCTGTTCGCCTGATTCGGGGTCTGCCCGTCCTCCCGGGCTGCTTGGACCGCTGCCCTGGGGTGGGGGTGCCAGCTAGGCTGGTGCAGGCAGGCGGGCAGGAGATGTTATAAGTTTCTCTGTCTGCAGGAAAGCTCTCCTCGCTGACAGCATTGCATGCTGATGGGGTCATGGAGCTAAGTGGGAGACCTCCTTGGAGCAGGGGGTGCAGGGAGGTGAGGGCTCCAGCGGAGCAGCTGGTGCTTTTACCAGCAAAGCAGGTGGCATTTTTCAGCAAGAAGACCCTCCCTGGTGAACATCTGCAGATTGGGAAGGAGGATGAAGTGTGGCCTGAAGTTATTGGAACAAAACCCAGGCTAGGAGGGATGAATGGGTGCTTTTCCAGACCTCAGAAGGCACCTGAGCACCTTGTGTGGGAGCATGGCTGGGACATGGCATCCAGCATGTGAGGCTGTGGAAACAGGTAGGAGATCCCCCACCTACGAAGAAAAATCCTGGTGAGTCCTGCATGGAAGAAAACACCTCAGTTGCTGTCGTTACCAACCCACTGATGACTGAGAGAAGGGTTTCAATCCAGGCCTGATCAGCCTAAAGGGCTGGGCTGGCTCAGAGCCGCAGGGAGCAGCGCAGAGAGGGAGCTGGAGCCATCCTCGTGTCTACCCCCATGAAGGGCTACCCCTGGGCGCAGAACCTTGCCTCCAGGGAAGGACTGTCCTCCAACCAGGTGTTGGAGGGGTGGTGTGTGGTTTTGGGGGCCCAGCTGGGTCAGCAGCGAGCGCTGTGGTTTGTGGCAGTGCTGGGAATCCCCTCGGCTGAGTCAGGCAGGTGGGATGGCTCCACGTGGGGTGGTGCAGGCAGGATAGGCAGTATGTGGGCAGGTCGGAGAGAAGCTCCAGGGATGCAAGCTCTTTGAAAGGGCCTTGCTCCTTTGCTGCTGGGAGGATGCTGAGCTCTAGAAAGCACTTGCAACCTGTGGCAGAGCCAGGCTGGCCGGCGGGTCCCCCATTCCCCGTCCCCCTGCAGGGAGCTGCACAGCCTCCAACACTGATCCCACGGTTCTGCTTGCTGCCAGCTCCGCTCTGCTCGCTGCCTGTACCTGCCCGCCTGGCATGGGGTAAGGACCACGGCAGAGAGGGGAGCTGCGCAGCCCAGTCCCTGTGACAGGGAAGCCCGCTTGGCTAAACAAGTTTCCATTGACACCTTTTTTTTTCTTCAGTGGAAGCCTTCCAGCAATTTTTAAATTGCTCTCCGCTGAGCGGAGTGAGGCCAGCTCCCTGCCTGCTCCTTGCTCGGAGCAGACAGCTGGCTCCTGCCCTGAGCTGGCCTCCCAGGCTGAGTGCCAAGCAGGCAAGATGCGGGTCCCACGCTCTCACGCATGCTCGCAGGGCGAGCGGGGTGCCCATGCAGCTGGAAGGGGCTGGCAGGGCTGCCTGCTCCAGCCTGGCCTCCAGAGCGGGAGCGGGGCTGTGCTGGAAATCCCAGCCCAGGAAAGGCTCTGCTGCGCCTGCAGAGGAAGGCGCAGGGTCTGGCTCAGGCCCCTGGCTGGAGCTCGCCCTGGGGGATCCCCTCCTGCGAGACCAGAGCCCAGGCTCTGCCCAAGCGGGGGGCACCTTCAACGAGATGCCGGCGCCAGGTTGCACAGGTGCCGACGACCTCCATCCCCTCCCGTGATGTCCTGGTGCAGCCTGTCTGGGGGGCTGCATCCCTCCCACCCACACAGCCAGACCCTCTGCGTGGGACTGCCCTGCAGCCCTGCCCCTCTAGAAATGCTTCCAAACGAGCTTCCCAGGATGCATCCCTGGGATTAAAGAATAATTTTCTAGAGGGAGATGGGCGGGTGGAGTAGAGGTGAGACGATCAGAGATGGTTGGATGGAGGAAGGCAGAAACAACTGCTACATTTGACGGTTTCCCTTGTTAATGCATTGCTGGTGGTTCCTGTCTTGCTCGTACCAGGAGTGACACAGGCCCCTTCTACCTTGATCAGCGTAAGATTTAGACATGAACGAGCCTGTGATTCACTGAACGAGCACTGAGGAAAAGAAAGTATTGAGCAGCTTTGTCATTCAAGACGCATCATTCCGCCTCCACCGAACAAGGCAGGAGCGCGTGCTAATAATCTGGGTTCTCGTAATTAAATACCCTGCAGCCTGAATATGTATAAGAAGGCACAGTTACGGTTTCATGGAGTATCTCACTTGTGGCATTTCTGTGGGTTGGAGTTGCTTTGCTTTGCAACTTAAGTGCTCATGTAGGGCTTGCTGTATGTGGCACACTATCAAACACGGGTGTGAAAAATCCCCCAGGCCACCAGAAAATGGAAACAATCTTGTATGCTCCTGAAGTGAAAGCAGAAAGCCATTCCCAAGACATTCTTTCAACAGCGACATGGCTTTTTAAAGAATCCAGACAGAAGATGTAATAAAGGAAAAGCTATATGGAAAAAGAAAACCCCACCACCTGCAGCAACACAGTATGATAGGAAAATTCAGGGTAGAAGGGACTCTGGAGGTCTGTCGTTCAACCTTCTGCTCCAAGCAGGGACAGACCACATTGCTCAGGGATTTTTTTCAAGACCAGTCAGGTCTTGAAGGTCTCCAAGGACAGAGACTGCACAGCCTCTCTGGGCAACCTGCTATGATGTTTGACTTTCCCCATGGTGAAAAAATTTTCCCCTGTATCCAGTCCTCGTTCCCTCAGCTTCTCCTCACAATGGCACATGCTCCAGCCCCTGGACCATCTTGGTGGCCTCCTCTGAACTCACTCTACTTTACTGATGCCCACTGGTAGATCCAGAACCAGATGAGGTATCTAGCTGCAGTCTAATGAGTGTTGAGTAGAGGGAGGTCCAAACACCTCAGCTCCTTTGTAAGCACCCCCAACTGTGTTGTCTGCATCTCCAGGCATGCCCTCTCCCCTCAAGACAGAGGTGCGCACATGAGGAGGTGGCCACGGAGGGCCGCATGGGGGATCCTGAAGACAACCAGTGAAAACCCTGGTAGGAGAGGGCTAAAAGCACCATCCTAGAAGCTGGCTGGACAGACCACCAACCAAAGATGTCAACGCCATTTCCAAAGGAGGTGACAGTCCAGGGAGATGATTTGCCCCCTCTGGGACAGCACCAAAACCACAGCACCTGCCACCCCCCTGAAAGGCTCCCCGGGGAAGTGGGAGGAGACAACACCAGCCAGGGTGGAGATGCTCAGTGTGGGGAAATCAGCTTGGCTGCGGCCACTCCATGGAAGAGAGAAAGTGCAGCACCACCCTCCCCGGGCACGGGGCCAATGCGTCTCTGCACGAACAGGCAGAGTCCCGCGCATGAGGCAGAAGATGTTTACTGGAGGGACATTGTTGAAAATATTTGAAGAGCTTCTCAGCCCTTCCATGCCTCCTTGGAGGCATCTGCCCACTTGGATGTACGCACCACTGCACCAAGGGGACCTTGCCCACTCTGATGGCCATGGACTCAAACTCCAAATAAATATGCTTTGAGCAGTGTTTCTTACATAATTCCTCAGGTACTCACATGGCTCTGCTTGCACCAGCTGTAATGGGATGATCCATGGTGTCAGCGAACGGCCTTTGATGTGAATTTATAGCTAATGCTGAGATTTCAGAAGTGGCTTTGGGGGATGAAGTGCTTAACTCCCACCCCAATGCACCATATCAATCTTTCTTACAGGAGCAACAGTGACAATGTCCCCCTAAACCAGTACAAACTGGGGTTCCTGTAACTCTGCTTAATGTGTGGGGAAACATCTGGGAGGCTCATGGCAGCTGTGCTGCAGATGACGGGGCGGGTGGTGTCTGTGCAGAGCTCTCCCCATGTCTGCAGGATGAAATACAGTGCACTACTGTTATTATCCCTGTCTAGGGATTTACATGCCACTTTCAGCAGATATAACCCATTGATGTCTTCCTCTCTGGTGCCCTCCACACTTGCTGAAGGCCTGTAATTCTCTGCTGAGCTTTCCCATTGCTCTCCTTCAGACCCCCTTCTGTCTCTGTGCTGCCTGTAACCCTCAACACGGTGAAGCAGGTGATCTGGAGAACCCCTTGCTCCCAGTGCTCCCCATTTCTGTTTGGACCCATCAGCTGGCCCTTGCCATGTGCTGGGAACTCCTGGGAGTGGGGCAGGTCCTGCTGTGTTTGGACATCACATAGGTGTGATATGGCTTCCAAGGGGAAAAGGATAGTAATTGCATGTGTTGGGTTCCTCCTCGGCTGTGTTAGCTAACCATAAATAAGGTTGCATTGGCACTGTCAGATATGTTCTGTTACAATAAATAGGGAAATGGGTGTTTTTTTGCTTTGCCTTTTGTCAGAGAAACACATCAGTTCTCCACTGATGGACTGGTTGACCTCTTGGGACATGCCACCAACTGGGAGCTGCCCTTACCTGAGCTCATGGCTATTTACCCTGAGTGAGGACATAGTTCACGTCAATGCTGCTCACAGACAGGGATTTTCCTGTGGATTCCCATCCTGAAGTCTGCTGACATAAATAAGGGACCAGGTGGGTGTTGGGGAGGAGGCACACAAGGTGGAGGAGTGGTTCAGCCCGTATGCTGCTGAGAGGAGGAGCGGGGATGTTGCCCTGCTTGGTCCATGGCCCTGAGGAAGATGCTGGAGAGGGGAGGGGGGTGCAGGAAAGGCTGAGGTGGATGCTCAGTGCTGGGGCAAGAGTTTTGTCGCATGCCTTCACTGCCAGCTTCCCATCTCATATGCGTTGCTTAACCAGTTTGTCTACAGCAGTCCAGTTCCTACCTTTTTATCCCGGGGTAGTGGTGCATGCAGTATTTAAATGCAGATTACCTGGCACCGAAACACTTCATCTCATACTCGCTGGTGCTTAAAGAGTTCTGTAGATTGTCCAGCTTTTAAGCAGCTAATTGCAGAGCTATTGGCACGTCTGCAGTGCATCGGAGGCTTGAGACATACATTTTGTTGTAGGCCTGCAGAAGATTAGATAATTCATCCAGATTTGCTGACAAGAACAGACCTTGACACAGACTCCCTAGCTCATTGCCAAAGCCAGCCGAGCCCCTGATAGGCAAGAGGAGCGTTTTTAGGGAAGTGCAGCCTTTGCACTGAGCCTTGGGGAGAGGCAAACCTCAGGAACACAGCGTGTAAAGCCCAGTTGTCGAGGAATTCTGGGTTTCCGCCACTGCTTGGGGAAAAATAGGCACGAAATTACTCCCTCTGAATTCACTCACTACCCAGGAGAAGTAGCTGAGCTCCTCTGACACACAACACATCTCCAAGGGACACGTCCACAGTTGGCTGGGGGAGAAATGGGCTCCTGGATCCTAATTTACCTCCTTCACTGTCAAATGCCCGTGGCAAGTGGAAGAACAAGACATCTTCTGTGGTGGTGGTCTGGCCAGAGCTGATGGCACATCATGACCTAACCAGGGCAATTACTCCACCACCACCAGGAAGGGTTTCCCCATAGTTGCACCCCTGGCAAAGAGCCCCAGACCAGGCAGGACATGGTGCCCGTGTCACCCACTTTTCCTGGTCTTTGGCTGTAGCCCGTAACCCTAGCAGTAACTGGCCACCAGCCGTCTGCGTGGGAGAAGGATGGGTGGAGAGCAGAACGTGGGCTCAAATCCAATATGAAGGAGTCCCATCCGAGGCTGGCTGGAGGCGGCGCTTCCCAAAGGTTGGGTCAGGAAGCCTGGGCCATCCTGACCCTTCACTGGGCTATGAGATGCTCGACCCCCCCCCACGCTGCACCTCTCCCAGGCTGTTGCTGCCGTACATCTCCGTGTGCTTGGGTGCTGGGGGCATGCCAGGTTTTGCGAGGGGATTGCATGGGTTGGAGTTAGCATGTGTTGGTGCACGTGTGGAGTGAGGATGAGGTCTCAGAGATCCCTTCCTGCCCTTGTCCAGCCGCTTGCCTGTCACCCCTCTGTGCTGCAGCAGTGCCCATCTCATGCACCGCCCTTTGCACAGCACATCTCTTGCAAGCTACACCAGGGTTAGGGGAAACTAAGGCAGGCAGGAAAGGAGTGGGCTGGGGAAGGCAGAAGGTCTGCATTGCTGCAGGCTGGAAGCAAAAAGCAAGTGGCGTGAATTGACCCAGCTGTCCCCAAGGCAATCAGGGAGCAGGTGACCGCATCCATCAGGCTCCTCTGTGCAGGGTGGGACCTCCTGCGCCGGGACCCCAGGGCTAAGGCCGTGCTGTTTATTTGCAAAGCTGCTGGAGAGGAACTGGCGGGTGAGCACAGCCCTGGGTTTTGGGCCACGTGTCAGCCAGGGCGGGGGGGCCAGGCTTGCTGCCGGATGGGTTCGCCTTTTGGGATGTCTTGGGACGGGTGCCTTGTGCACTGCTGAGCAACTGGAGCAGGAGACGCGCCTTGCTTTGGGGCATCCCGGGAGCTGAGCTCTCCTCCGGCGCTCCTGGAAAGCCTGGCGTTTCTTCCTCCCCGTGGGCAGAGGCAGGGAACTGCACGTCCTCTCCCGGCCGACCTCTCCTGCCGGGTCAGCAGGTCCCCGCTGGCCCGAGCCACAGGAATGCTGGAGCACAGGCCGTTCGGATGCCGCACTGGTTAACTTCAGCCCGAGTGCTGTGCTTGTTTAAAAATATCCTCTGACAAATACCTGCACAAACAGGGGAAAAAAAAATCCCCACCTAACCCTTTAAAAAAAAAAGGCATCTGTAATTTTCCACAGGACGAAGACATATTGTTTGGCCTCCCTGTCCTGGGGCTGCTCCGAGTCCCTTGCCCAGCGCCGTGGGGTTTGCAGCCAGCGGGGCCCCTCCGCTGGTGCCTTTGCAAGCGGGGCTGAGCTGGGAGGCTGGAGCGGGAGGGAGCGTTGCCTACCCAGCGTGGCCCCGCAGGGTGAGGCTCGCAGAGATGCGAGCACCCGCCTAAGACTTCCCGGCAAGCCTCTGGCACGGCAGAGCAGGGAGCGGGTCCTGCGCTGACCCGCTCGGCCGCACCCTCCTCCCCGCCTCGCACCGGCTGTTTTCCACTCGGGGTTGTTCCCCGTGCTCCAGCCGGGCTGGCAATGCCTGCGCCGGCGCTCGGCATCTCGCCTCCCTCCCACACGGGTGCGGGTACCACCCCGCTGGCAGCCGTGCTTCTGTGGGAAAGGGCTTCGATGGGCTCCCAGCGGGAACGGGGTCCCTGACCCTGGTTGGGGCTTTGGCAGGTGAAGGATGTTCCCCGGCATGAGCCTCAATTCCAGGTGCGTGGTTTGGAGGTGAGAAATGCCTCTCAGCACCACTTCTGCCCACTAAAGCTCTGGCTGGGTTTCGTGGCACAGGGGGCTGTGGGTGAGAAACTCCCAAAGCATGAACAGGCTGCTCATCCAACTGGGAAAAGGAGGAAAAGCAGCGCCTCAGCACGAGGGGAGAGTGCAGCCCCAGGGAAAAGCCCGGTGGGGACGAGGCACGGGGTGCGGGTGGACTGGGACAAGGCTGGGGTGCCCAGGCTCTGGGTGCAGGACTCAGCCCCGTTTGGTGAGCTGCAGGCAGCCTGGGGACAACCCCGCTTTGTGGACACCCACCAGGCAGCCAGCCCCCGGGCTGCGAGCACCGGCTCGAGGGAAAGAGCCATAGGCTGCCTGGGGAGGGTGTGCGTGTCCCTGCCATAGGGCACAGCCCTCCACCTCACCCAGGCACGGCAGAGGGTCCCGAGGTACGGGAGACACCCAGCCCTCCAGCATCTGGCCCTCCTGTGCCTCCCCAGCTCAGCCCCGTCTCCTCTGCAGGCTTGCCTGGGGCTGTGGCATCACCGGCTGCACCTTTGCCTCTGGATGGGCTCTCCCATCCGTTCCCTGTCCTCCTAGGACCTCCTGCTCTCCCTGCACCCGAAGCAGGGCTGCCCAGGGCAGATGGGATCCTCAGCACCGGCTGGGGGTGTGTGCGGGAATGGACATGGATGTAAGGCTATTGCAGAGACCCAAGAGTGCAACGGCCCTGGCAAATCTCCCGTCTGGCTTCCCAAGGTCAGTGCAGTTCTGGTACGGCGATGCTCTCAGCTCCCTGCCACCTTGGGGATGCAGGATCCACCTGGGTCTGGTGCTGTGATGGGGCGAGACTCCCACGATCACTGTAAGAGCCAGGTTTGTGCCTTTGGTGGAGGTAACCTCCCTCTTGCAGCGTGGTCTTGGCAGCAAAGCCCAGCAAAGTGTCAGCTGGCCGTCCCAAGACATGCCCCGAGCGGGCCAGACGCTGACCCGTGCTCACACTTGTCCCCACGCCGTCCCCCCACACCTCGCGGCACACACTGATGGAAAACACGTTCCCCTGCCGCGGTGACCGGCAGTGCTGCCTCCTCCACCCCCCAGTTGCTGGCTCCCTGCCCCACGCACGCAAAGGATGCTTCATTCCTGGCTGATGACCGAGCCGCCTGCCCGGAGCGTTTGCTCTCCAAGGGGCAAAGGGAGATGGCTGGGCTGCGCGGCTGGCGTGGTGCGGGCACGTGGCCAGCACCGAGGAGCAGCAGGAGCCCAGAGCTCTCCTCCAGGGCTCTTCAGGAAAGCAACAGAGAGCCTTGGTCCTGTCTGAGTGGCACGGGGCTGGCTGTCCCCATGCAGTGGTCAGCATGGCTGGGAGAAGGTCCTGAGCACTGCAGCTGGGTGGTGGGTGCTGGATGCTGGGTGCTGGGTGCTGGATCCTGGTCTGTGCAATGTAGGAGAAGGCTGGGTGGCTGTGGAAGAGCATGGGAAGACCTGGAGCAAGGGGTCTTCAAGGGTCTTGGGGATCCTGGATCATTCCTGTCCTCCTCCTGGCTGCTGTGGGGACAAAGGGACTCGCTGGAGCCCATGGACACAAGGGCTCTGCTTCAAAAGGGGGCACAGCTCTGCTGCCAGAGCAGCGTGGCCCAGGTCAGCCAGAGCAACCCGGCTCGGGGACGGAGCCTGTCCCAGCTGGAAGAACCAGGGCCTCTGAGCAGGTGCATGTGTGTGCGTGCATGGTGCATGTGCATGCGTGTGTGTGTGCACGTGCATGGACATGTACATGAATGTGGGCACATGTGTATAAGTGCGTGTATGGATGTGTGCATGTGGCACGCATGTGTGTGCACATGAGATTGCACACACGGGTGTGTCAGCAAGTGTCTGTACGCGTATGTGTGTGCCCATGCTCCTACAGCCCTGTTTCTTTGCTCCGGGGTCCTGCCCACCTCCCCTTTCAACAGGCAGGGCATGCATAGCCCCCGGACCCTTCGTACAGGCATGTGCTCCTGCTCTTTCCCTTGGAAATGCAGGTATTTATAGTGAAAATATGGAAGCATGTTCAGTCCCTGCTCAGTGACCTTCAAAACCATCCAGCAAATTCAGCTTGGACCGTGAGCCCAGCCAGATGGCCCTTCTCAAACACGCTGGCCGTGCAAACTGGGGTTTTACTCTTGATTCCTGCTCCTGCTCCAAGGCAGGCTCGTGAAACAGCATATTCAGTATGTGCTCTGGGAAGGCAGCCACGCAGCCCTGCTCCGAGGAGGAGGCGGTAGGGAGAGTGCCAAGCCGGGGTGGGGAGGGACAACGCAGCCGCGGGCTGGCGGTCGAGAGGCTTTGGGGTTTGCAGTTGAAATGTGAAGCACAGAGTTAAGTTTGGGGCATCCAAAACTGGAGGGGAGGGGGCTGGGTGCGGGCGTCCGGGATTGCCAGTGCCGTCTCCAGCCGGGGCGGCTGCTGAGTGTGTGAGCAAGGTGGAGGGTGGTGGGAGACATCGCTGATGCTGAGGGGAGCCCGCAGGGGTGATTGGACCGCAGGGAGCTGCGCAGGTCGACGATGACTCCTGAAGCCTGGGAGAGGAAGGAGCAAACCAAAATAACATCACCTAACGGAAGGGAAGAGTTAAAAGACCTGTCAGAGCTGAGCCTCTCTGGAAACACAGGAGGCAGCTGGAAAAGATTTAAATAACCCTTTGCTGTGTGTCTGCAAGCCATGGGTGCCAGCGAAAGGTAGTCTTATTTCTGATAATATCTGGTCTGACACGCTCAATGTGTTTAACAGTTCTCGGTTCACTCAGGCAGATGAGACTAACTAGGAAGCAATCATGCAGGGATTCCTGGATGCTGCATTAGCATGCAACCTCCGAGAGGAATGTTTTCGCCTCTAAATGCAAATAGAGGTTGAAGCTATTGAAGAAGCTGTGACTGATCTCAGTCTGAGGAATCAATCTTGCAAATTCAGGGGTAACCAAGCCCCCGGCGCGGACGCCATCGTGCAGGGCGAAGCCCAACAGGGATGTTGGGGACCTCCTGGTGCGGTGCCTGGAGGGGTGCTGGGGCTGGGGTGCCTTTTTGCTCACCTCCACGCTGGCCACCGACAGCACCCGCAAGGAGAGACACTGCGGGAGGTGGCTGGTGCTGGAAATTTCCTCCAGGCCGGCAGGGCCCTGGCAGGGCACGGGACATGGCAGAGCCTGGGGACATGGGGCACGCTCCCCCGTAGGGACCTGGGAGGTGAAGGGGGCTCCCCGAAGGAGCTCAGCTGCCGGTAAATGCTTCCCATCGGGATTGGCACAGCCCTGCCGACGACCTCACGGGTGCTAATGGCATAGTGATTCATCCACACAAAAAATGAGTCTCTGGCAAGCTTTTCATGCCCTCACCTGTGGGACACCAGTGCTAGGAGCTGACCACATCCCGCTAAGGTCTCTTGCCAAAACGGTCCTCACTTAGATGATGGGGGACTCTGCCTGGGGAGACAGGGACTGGGACAAGTGACTGTGAGCTGTCAGGGTGACGCTGAGCCCAGAGGAGCTGACGCAGCCTTTTGGTGCGGAGACAGGGAATAGTGTGCTGGGCCGGAGGGATTTTACTGCCTTCGTGTTTGGCCAGGTAGCTATGCCAGAAGGTGAGATTAGAGGGTTCATGAACTTGTTGCATGACATACAGTGTTTTCTATTGAGTAAAGGTATATTTAATCACATGGAATTGCTACCAAGAATTAGCATTGAAAACTATTATTAAGCATTACTATTATTAAAGAACAGATTTTTCCCTAAATGCTGTTCTGGCGCAAAATTTAATACCAATAGCATACACCAAATGTTGGTCAGAAATTTTCCACCCCACTCGTATCACATAAAAAATGGAGCTATCAGCTACACGAGGCTATTCCTACAGTGTCTGCTTGGTTTTTCAGCAAAACTCCAGCCCTTCAATATGCAACGATTTCGGTTTTCAACTAAAAACATTTGTTCTTGAAATTTCCCCAAATAAAAGTATGAAAATTTAGTCCTGCTATGATGCACTTGGTTTGACATGATGTGAGCATGAACATGGATGTGAAGGAGGAGACAAACCCTGCTGCTGTTGGACTGCCTGTGCCCCTTTCGTGGACTAAGGGTTCAGCATCAGCCCTTACGAGACGCTGGAGAATCCAACCCCAAGGTGCGCAGGGGTGCGTCCATCCCTCCTCATCCCTCCCTTCCCAGGCAGGACGGAGGCAGCTTTCCCTCCCCGCTGCAGCTCCGGGAAATAACTCGGGTGTCTGGCAAGTAGGTGACCCAGGTCTCTCCTGGAAACCTGCTCTCTGAACAGGGCTGACGGAAAACGTTGTCTGGAACGGTTTTCCATCAGAAAACAGGGTTTTACTGAAATCAAATCTTTCCCTGGGAACTTGTCGATTTTGCTGCCATTTTCTCCAGGAGGAAGTCTAGCAGAATCACTTTGACTTTCTTGTTTCAGCAGTGTCAAAATGTTTATTCCGATCATGTCAAAACACCAAGCTCATTTCAGGAAAGTAAAAATATTTCAATTTGACTTTATCATTTCATTCGCTTAACTTCCACTTTATGTTCCGTGAAAGTATTTTTTAATATGTGCCGCTTGAGATCCTTTTGCGCCGCAACATCCAGGCGCTTTGCGAGGAGACGACGCTGGATCGTCACACGCGGCGTTTCAAAGGCCCGAATTAGCATTCGGGTGAATTGTCATTTCATAGGATGCGCTGCACGTGTGGCTTTCCCTCTCGGTGCAGAGCAGACGCCTTGAACGCTGCTGGGATTTTCTTGGTACTTTTCCCTCTGGCTCTCTGCGGACACCCGTGGGAAATCTTGTCTGCTGATTCCCGTCGGGAGTGGGGGGCTGGCGGGGTGGCCTGAGGTGAGGGTGACGGGCTGCGAGGTGAGATGGGCACCCAGAAGGTGCTCCCCTCTCCCCGGCTGCCCCTCGCTATCCTCTCACCCAGCCAGACCGCGGTGCCAGGGGAGCACCCTTGCAGCCGGGTACTCTGTGTTGTGATGCTGAAAGCTGGATTTTTCCTTGGCGGCGTGACAAATCGGTCACAAATGCAGTCCTTGGAGCCTGCTGGTGGTTTTTTGTGTGGGCAGATATCCCCACCTGCCTTCTAGCAGGGCACTGCCCAGCGCGGTTCCTCCTCAGCTCCTGTGCTGGCTCCCACAGCTCCATCAGCACCCGTGGGGCTGCTCTGGACCCTGGCGCTGCTGGGCACCCCCCAGCAGGGATGGTGAAGGAGATGGGAGCTTCAAAATAGCCCTCAGGTGTAAATCCCGGGGGGAAGGAAGGCAGAGGGGTTCTGCAAGGGATGTTGTGGGAATCATTCAGGTGGAAGAAAGACGGAGGTCCTGCTGGCCTGGTAGGAGAGGAGGTGATGCCAGCACCCGGCAACGACACCAAGCCTTGGCTCTGCCCAGAGCTGCAGGGGAGATGGTGGCGCAGGGGCTCAGGCTGCACTGCCATGCCGGGGATCTAGACAGTGAGGAGATGCCTGGAGCAGCAGACCTCCTCCTCCTCCTTCTCCTCTTGCTCCTCCTTCTCCTCCCACAACTGGCCACTCTCCCTTCATGCCTTCTGTCCGTGGGTCTGCCCCTGCCCCAGCTCTGCCCAAGCCCCACTGTCCCAGTTGCCCCATCACAAGGAGGGTTTGCCCTGGGGAGCAGATGCTGTGGGGCTCAGCATGGTGCACACTGGAGGTCCTCCTGTTCAGATCATTCTGAGACCATTCAGACCAGTTTTGCAGCTGACTTGCAGCAGCCAAGGCACTAGAGCATCCAGCAATCCCCAGGCACCGGAGCATCCATCC
This sequence comes from Calonectris borealis, assembly GCF_964195595.1. Lineage (NCBI taxonomy): Eukaryota > Metazoa > Chordata > Aves > Procellariiformes > Procellariidae > Calonectris > Calonectris borealis. Next base: position 7,551,362 of record NC_134336.1, on the reverse strand, counting down.
GCTGATGGTGGGCACAGATCTGGTGCTTCCTGGGGGGACAGTGCTGGGACAGGGCAGCTACAGCCCCCTCGCTGCCACCCCCACTTGCAAGGAGCAGCTCACACGTGTGTGGCAGGACATATCAGAGCTGGTCCTGCTCGCTCCATCCCCACTGAGCTCCTGTTTTCCCTTTCAGCCTCATTCTTCCCACCTTGGAGGTGCCAGGCACCTTACTGAAGCTGGACACACCTGTGTAAGGCACCCCTTCCCTCGCTCTCCCGAAGCGTGAGCTTCACATGATAAACCAAGGTGTTGAGTGGCATCATCATCATCATCAAGAGCAAAGTGGCTCCTGTCCCGGGGCCTGGGGGCCAGAGGAGCCCCGTTTCCCAGCCAGCTAGGAAGAGGGGAGGGGAGCACGGCACCCCACGGGACGCCTTTGCCCAGACGCTGCTGGAAGCGGCAGGGAAAGGACAGAGCAGGGGGTTGCACCAGGCGACGGCTGCGCTGGCTGTGGGAAGGATGAGTGCCCGGACCCTGCAGCCCCAACCACCCCCATCGCCCCCTTCCCTGCTGCTGCTGCCGCCCAGCCGGGCTCTGCTGTGCTTTTTCCCCCAAACCCGCTGCTCTGGTGCTCACCCCTGAAAGACAGGGCTGGAGGAGCAGGTGAGAGATGTGGGAGGGTTTTGACTAATAAAAATCAGCGCTTACCCCGCAGACCCCCCCCCTGCTTCCCCAGGCATGGCCATGCACTGTGGCGGGCGCCTGGCATCTGGGACGGGGCAGGCGGGACCAGGGGCCACCCCGGGGTGCGAGGGAGAGGTGAGGCAGCTCGGTGTGCCCCAGCTCTGCTCCCGAGACTGCCTCTTGCCATAAAGCGATGGATGAGCAGCACGGCCTGTTGCTTAACGGGGACGGTGGCAGTGTGCAGCTGGCTTAACAGAGACGCTCCTGCCTGGTGCCAGGCGGTTAAGTGACAATTAACCAGGTGCTCGGGAAGGTGATGCTGGAAGGCAGCCCCGCGCTGCTGCTGCGGGGTAGAGGGCTGAACATCCACCTCTGTGCACCCCAGACATATGGGTGCCTTGGTTGGGGCCACATGCACCCAGAAACGTGCTGCTCTGCACCCTTGGGGCCAAACGAGGGGGCCAGGGATGAGACCCTGGGTAAGCCAGGGATGGGAGTGCTGGGCAGCTTTGGTTGCTTTTAGGTGCAAGGAGCCATGAAGCCATCCAACACCCGCCTCTCACCTTCACCATGAGCAGCCATCCTTGTCTGCAAGGGTGAGTACTGCTTTACAAGTGGGGAAACTGAGGCAGCAGGGGAGCAAGACCAGCATGTTTCTGCAGCATGAGGTATTGATAAAGCACTGCAGTGACCTGGCAGCACGGGCAGGGAGGTCTGAACCCCATCACCCAAGGGGTGAGGTGGCTCAGGGCGATGGCAAGGAGATGCGCCCGCTGCAGCGGAGGCGGAGAAATGCTGCTGGAGAAACCAAGCGGCACCGTGGAGAAGAGGCACCCACGGGAGCAGCACGGGAAGGGTTGTGCAGGCTGGGACCCTCCCGCTCGGCTCGGCACTGGAGAGCTGAGCCTGGGCTGGAAAAACAAGGCTGGAAGAGCGGGTGAGAAATGTGGGAGGGTTTTGACTAATAAAGGCAAGACTGAGGGAAGAAACACTGCCGGCTCCAAGTGGGCAAAAGGCTGCCGAGAGAGGAGAGAACGATCCTGCCTCCAGGCCCTCGGGCTAGGGGAAGGAGACCGTGGGTGTAAACTGTAGCAAGGAAAGTTTGGGATAGATCCCAGGAGAAATGCTCTGGGGAGGAGGGAGGCACAGGGACATGCGGAGGCTGGCTCCACCCTGGGGTCTGGGTGGTTGGGGGGTTTGGGGTCAGGTCCATCCCAAGGGTGCTCTGGCACCGCACACCCCATGCGGCCGCAGCCAGGCTGGCCCCGGCACATCTGGTGCCAGCCTGGCTCAGCCCGCCTGGACCAGTAGATGTGGGGGTTGGCCAGCAGGTCCCCGTCTGCATGGCGGGGGGCTGGGGAATGCAACACCTCAGCCCCCAGCCAGCTGGGATGTGCCTCCAGGGACGGCTGGGGCACCTGCGGCCACCGCTACCGCTTGCAGGTGGTGTGAAACAGAGCGCTTGTCAAGTCCCTCCTGTATACTGCCTTATATTTATTGTATTATATTCTATTTATTAGATCATATTATACTTTATTATATTATTAGAGCTGTCAGGCCAAGAACTTCAAGGCTGGAACCGTCAGCTTCGTAGTTGCTTGGGTAACCTTAGTCCGTCCCCTTGGACAACGAGTGGGACTGCAGGAAAAGTATTGCGTGTGACTGTGGCATTAAAGAGGCTGTTACAGGCACAGCTGGCGGCAGCAAGGGTGACAAAGGCCCAGAGCGAGCCAGGGTGCTCGGTGACAGTGTCCCCAGGGCCAGCGAGGCACGGCGCGTGGGTCTGCAGTGGGGACGGTCAGTGTGGGGCAGGCGGGCGCCAGTCCCTGGGTGGATGGAGGGGAGGCAGGCTGTGTATGCGGTGGGTAGGGGCAAGGGTGGGGGGACACAACTGCTGCGGACACCCCTGTCCCCAGTGGGTGCAGGGGCAGGTGTGCGTCCCCAGTGGGTGCGTGAGGAGGGATGTGTCCTAGTGTGGTGCAGGCGGGGAGGTGGGTGCGGGCAGTGCTCGGCCATGCACTGTGGGTGCTGGAGCAGGCGCGTGTCCCCGGTGGGTGCGGGGTGAGAGATGCGTGTGCGCCCTCGTGGGTGCGAGGGGAGGCGCGCGGTGCAGGGGTGCGTGCAGAAAGGCAGGCGCCGACGCACCGAGCTGCCCTCCGGCCTCCGGCCTTGCCAGGCCCAGCACGGGGCAGAGGTCCGCAGGCATCGGCCCCAGCCCCGGGTGGGCTTCGCGCGTCTGACCTCACTGGCACCTCATACCCCTGCGGTGACATCACCGGGGAGTCACCGGCCCCGCCGGGAGCCCGGGCTGCTGGGACCGGGCGGGGAGCGGGCTGGGACCCCGAGCGGGGGCCGGGGCGCTGCGGGCGGGCGGGGCAGGGCCGACCCCACGGGGCGCCCTCCCCCACGCGGGCGCAGCCACCCCGGGGCGTGGGCGGCGGGGGCGGGGCTTGTGCGGAGGGAGGCGTGTCCTCCAGGCAGGGGGCGGGGCTGTGCGGCGTGGGGGCGGGGCCCGCTTGCGGGGGTCTCCCCCGACCGCGGCGGAGGGGCGTGGCCGCGGTGGGCGAGGGGGCGTGACCCGTAGTAAAGGGGCGTGTCCCGCCGCCCGGCGGCGGCGTTGCCCGGGGTGACGCGCGGATGCAGCCGGCACCCCTGACGTCACCCGCGGGGAGGGTCCGCTCCCCCCCCCCACTCCCCCTCCCCTCCGCGGAGCGTCCCGCCGGCGCCGAGCCAATAGGCGGGCGGGGGGGGCGTGTCCGCGGGGCTCCTCCCGCCAATGAGGCGGCGGCGGCGGCTCGGGGCAACAATGGGGGGCGCCCGGGGCGCACGTGGGGCCGCCGCCGCCGCCGGGGGTCCGCGGTGCCGGGGCGGGGAGCGCGGTGCCGGGGCGCTCCGCTCCGTCCCGCTCCGCTCCGCTCCGCTCCGTCCCGCCCCGCCGCTGCCCCGCGCGGCGCCGGGGCACTCCCCGCCCCCGCCCTCCTCCCGCCCCTCCGGGCCCTCCCCCTGTGTCACGGCGGCGCCCGCATTCGGGGCCGGGCACGGCGGAGGGAGGGAAGGAGCGAGCGAACGAGCGAGCGAACGGCGGCCGCCCCAGCATGTGGCCCGCCCGCGCCGTGGCGGCAGCGCGGCGGCGGCGGCGGCGGCGGGCAGGTGCGCGGCCGCTGAAACGGAGCGGGGGGGCGTAGGGGCGGGGAGCCGCCCGCCGCCGCCGCCGCCCTCGCCCGGCGCTGTCAGGTGCGTGCCGCCCGCCAGCATGGCTCCGCCGCGCCGCCGGACTTAGCGCCGGGCCGCCCGCCGCGGCCCCGAGCCGCCCGGGGGGAGGCTGCGCGCCCGCCGTGCCCGAGGCTCCCCCCGCCCCCATCCATCCCGCCTCTCCCCGCCCAGGTGCCCCGCCGCCCGGCTCCGGAGTACGCCGGTCCCCGGCCGAGGATGCCGCCCGCCGCCGGTCGCTCCGGTTCATCTGTTGCTGCCTGACCGCGCCGCCAGCCCGGTGCAGCCTCCGCCGATGGATGCGGCAGCCCCCGCGCCCTGCCCGCCCGCAGCCGCCCCGCTGCCTATTGTGCCGGGAACGACTCCGGAGCTCCGCGGCTGGTAAAAAAAAAAAACAAAAAACCAAAAAACCAAACCAAAAACCAACCCCCGTCTCGCCCGGGGCCGGAGAGGCGACCGATGAATATGCAGCATCCCCCCCGGCTCGTCTCTCCCGTTAGCCTCCCGTCTCCCGGCGTGGAGCCGGGCAGAGCCGCCTCCTAGAGCTCCGCCGGACTCCGGGCTGCACCCCGCCAGGACCCGGGCGCACGGAGCGGCTGCTCCTTCCCTTCTTCCCCTCCAGCCGAGCTTGGAGCCCTTCTTCGCACTCCTCTCCCTCTCGTGTTTTTGGGTTGTTTTTTTTTGTTGTTGTTGTTTGGTTTTTTTTTGGGTGGAAACCGACCGTAACTCCGGGGAGGGGGTTGTTGGGGGGGGGGGGCGGCGGGGAGGGGACCATGGAAGAAAAGCTCCAGGCGCATCAGGTGGAGATCGACCCGGATTTCGAGCCGCAGAGCCGGCCCCGGTCCTGCACTTGGCCTCTCCCCCACCCCGACTTCGCGGCGGAGGAGGAGGATGGGGGCGCGGCGGGAGGACCCCCGGCGCTGGCGGCCGGCGGCGGGGAGGGAGCCGAGAACGCGGCGGCCCCGGCGGAGCGCAGAGCCGCCGCCGCCTCCCTGCCGCCCCCCGGCGCGGACGTCGGGCAGCTCCGTAAGGCCAAGACCTCCCGGAGGAACGCCTGGGGCAACCTCTCCTACGCCGACCTCATCACCAAAGCCATCGAGAGCTCGCCGGAGAAGCGCCTCACCCTCTCGCAGATCTACGACTGGATGGTGCGATACGTCCCCTACTTTAAGGATAAAGGAGACAGCAACAGCTCTGCCGGCTGGAAGGTACCTGACCCCCCCTGACCCGAACCCCAGCACAACTTTCCCCCCTGCTCCCAAAGGCGCGCCGGACTCTGGATGCTTCCCCTGGGGCAGCCGGAGCTTGCCCCTGGCTGTGGGGCTGTGGGGGATCCCCGCTTTCCTCGTGGTTGGGGGGATAAGGGCTCGGTCAAGTTTTGGGGAGGGCTGGTGCCTCGTGGCGTTGCGCATTGGAGCCGGGGTGAGCTTGTCCCCGGTTCACCCGCTGGCCTCGGGCTGGGTGGCTCGGCAGAGCCGGAGCGCCGTGCCGCCATCCTCCCCGGGGAGGTCAGGGAGAGGGGGATGGCGGCGGGGAGGGTGGTCGCGACCCGCACTCCCACTGGCCTGCGAGCACCGGGGTACGGTGGATGACAATCCTGCCACCACGGCTCTGCCTGTCCCTGTCTGCGGGCACCCCAGCCGTGCCAGGTCCCTGAGTGCCGGCGATGTGCCTGGCAGGACAGCCGGAGGGAGGGCTGTCCCCAAACAGGTGTCTCCGGGCTGGCTTTTACCCAGTTCTGGGTAAAAAGATGCAGTTTTAGCCAGTGCATCTCCCCCGTCTCAGCCCCCGCCTTCCCCGGGGACGCATCCCCCTCCCGGGGGGCCACGCAGGCAGCACACGGCCCCCAAGGCTCCACGCTGGCTTTCCCCGGCTCTGCTCCCGGCTGGCACCATGGGCTTGTTAGAAATCCCTGGCACGGGCAGCAATCCCCGTCTTGCTCGGTGCCAGCTGGGGCTGCGTCGCACTGACCATCCCGGCACCGGGCGAGGGCACGGAGGGTGCTGGGTCCTGGGGGGGTCGCACCGGCCCCTGCCCCTCCGGCTGGCGCTCGCCCGGCTCCGTGCTGGGAAGGGGGAAGAGATTGCCCGTGTCCAGATGGTGTCAGTAAAAAGGAGACGGTTTCTCTTAAGCCCTCCCCTAAGCCCTGTCACCTCCAGTGTGATTAGTGTGTAATGAGGCTTCGGGGGCTCTAATACCAGCCTGCAGTCTTGGCACGGCGTGCCCTGGCTCCGTCGGAGGCGGCCGGACCCGGCCCGCCTGGGGGGGTCCTTCTTGGTCGCAAACAGGGCTCTTTTGGGGCAGAGAGGCTGGACTCTGTCTGTGGCACCTGCGGACGGGCTGTGGGAGCTGGTGTTGCGTGGTGTTGCTGCCTTGCCCTGCTCGTGATGGGTGGGCAGGGGGCAGCCGGTGTCCCCCTGGTGTGGAGATTCACCGGGGGAGGGTGTCAGGGGCTGCAGAGGTGGCAGTTGTGTGGGGGCCTCTCAAACCTCCACCTGGGGCGAGACCTGCATGGCCTTGGGCACTCGCTGGGGGAGAGGGATCTCCCCAAGGCTCGCACCCGTTGGGGACAGTGGGGGGCATGCACTGGTGGGATCTGGGGACACGGCAGGGGTGTTTGTTGGGGCTCTGGACTGGTGGCTGGGAGGGCTGTGATGGGGAGCAAAGGGATTCCCGGGCAGCCGTGTGTATCACCCTGGGGGTGTGGGACGCTTGGGGACCCCCCCGGCCGGGTGTCCCTGAAGGGCAGCCCAGGGGAGCGAGGGTGAGGGGACGGAGTCATGAGCAAGTTTGTGTGCCCGGCCATGGCCAGGCGGGAGCGGGGAAGGGGGATGCTCGTGTCTCCCGGTGCTGCCAGCGCCATCAAGCAAAGCCCTCCCCGGGTGGGATGGACCCCGGCTGGGGACGGCGGCGCCAGCTGTCCTTGTCACAGGCGAGTGCTGGGGTTTGCACGGGAGGGAGGAGTGACCTGTGTCCTCTCTGGGCGTGCCAGGGCTTGCACGGGGGACAGTGGCAACGCGCGGGTGTGTCTGTGCGGGTGTGCAAGGTGGCACAGGATTCCTGTCCCGCCTGTGCCGGCACGGGCTTTTGGCCCCTGGGCGAGGACAGGCTGTGACAGCAGCGTTGCCTGCCCGCATCAGTCCTGGCAGAGGCGACCCTCGAGGGCATCCTCCCGGGAAAGCAGCAGTGGCCTTTCACCGTGTCAGCTGTCATTGGGGGGTCCCCTGATGTGTCCCAGAGGCACGGGAGGGCCAACACCTTCTCCCGGCAAAGCCTCCACCAGGGAGCGTGTGGGAGCAACGCGGGTTGTTCAGCCCCGTCCCTTGCCCCCCACGCCCTTCTTGGTGCCCCTTGGGTAGCGATGGTGCCCACCCTGTGTCCCCGTACCGGCACTGCCCGGGGTGCCACCAATGGAGCCCCATCACCCGCTGTGGGGTTTGGTGGCTTTCTCCAAGGGGCTGCGTCCCCGGAGGCTTCATGGCGCGTGATGTGCAGGGGGGGAGGGACAGGCTCAGGGTCCAGCTGCTGTTGGGCACGAAGGGGCATTTGCAGGGGCTGCTCGCTCGAGTGGGCTCACCTGGGTGCACCCTGGGATGGGGTGCTCTCCACCTTCCTGGCCCATCTCTGGGTCGGAGTGGCTCCGCCGTGGCTCTGCCGATCTTCCCCTGGGCTGCGGGCAGGTGGCTCCGCTGCCTGGGCTGCACCGCGGCTGCCTGCTCCCCCCCGGCAGCCCCCTTTGCCCCCACGTTGGCACTGTGGCTTAAAGCTCCCAGTACAGCCCTCGGCCGGTCGCAGGGCAGATGGGAGGGCTGAGGGGACCAGCGAGACGCCCTGCCTGACCTGCCTGCACGCCGGGCTGGGCAGGGGACCCTCGGGCCTGTCCTGATGCAGGTGCCCCCTCCCCAGCTGGGGCAGGCAGCGTGAGGGCTGGCAACGGCCCGGGGAGAGGAGCGGCGTGCAGACCCCCTTTGCTTGGCAGTCTGTCGGACACCAGCGTGCCAGGGGTTAAACACCTTCCCCACAGCCTCGTGTCCCTCCCGGCTGTCCCCTGCCCCGGACCCCCTGGGTGCCCCTGCGCATCCCTCCCCGGGGCAGGCTGGCAGCTCGTGGTGCCGCGGGAGCACCCGGAGCGCTGGGCAGTCAATTTTGTAGTAACGAGCTGCTGGCGCCTTATTAAAGAGCCCCTGGAGATGCCACGTCCCTCCTGCCCCAGGCCTAGGAGAAGCATGGCGAATTTAAAGCGTTTCATTACCCAGCACAGCGGTGTCGGAGGGGGGTCTCGGGTAATGGGCTGCTTTAATTAGCTCCTTCGCAGCCTCCCTGCGCTGGGGAGAGTGGAACGACAGAGCTCTGGGAGCCCGGCCGAGGGCACGGCATCCCCACAGGTGCTGGCTGTGCTGCTGCTGGTCCTGCAGGACTTCTCCAAACCCTCCCGCCCTGCTCCGGCACTGGGGGGGACTTTCCCAGCAGGACCCCTTGCCGCATCCAGCCGGCGGTGGGGATGCTGCACCCGCGCCTGGCTATGGTGTCCGATGTGTCCGTCAGGGATGTGTTTCCCTAGGCTTGGAGGGGGAAGGATGCGGGCACAGGGTGCATTTTGTGGTCAGGCCTCTCCTTCCCCTCCAAGCTGCGGGTTGCATTACATGGTTTTATGGCAAGGTAAACTGAGGCACAGTATCTAAACATTTTGGCCGTGCTCAGCATTGGGACCAGGACCCAGCCCTGCCTAACGGGAAGGGGGGGGATGCTCTGGCCGCTGCCCCCCCCCGGGCTGTGCATTCCCCGGGGCTCCCCATGCCGCAGCGGGCTGGGCCGGCACGTTGGGCTCGTGCACTGGGAGCTGCTGCTGCTTCCTGATGCAGGGCAGCAGGCGCCTGTTGACTGACAGTTCTGCTTAATTAGGGAGTTGTTATTTTATCAATTCCAAAGCGCTTGAAGTTTTCTGCTCCAGCTCACGCTTTCCACTTGTTAATGGGAAACCAACACCCTCCGTCAAAAAGGCAGCGGCGCTGATGCATTTTAAAGGTTTCTGCTTGCTCCGGTTTGACATCCAAAATATAACAATCAAGCAATCAGCTGGTGGATGCCTGTTTGATGCAGCTCTGACAGCGCTGAAAACCTTAATTTCCCAGCCCTCCCCTACACCTCCTCCTCTTTTATATCCCTGTGTTGGTAGCGTGGCGGCTGCTTCTGGTGTAGGGGACTGGGGCTGTGGGGTCCTGCTGGCCCATGGGAGCCGGGAGCGCTGCATGCTCAGGGTGGGGGGCTGCCATGCAGAGACACCCCCCCATCCACCCAGGTGCCACCTTCCCCTTGCAGGGCAGGATGGAAACGAATTAGGGAGAAAAAAGGGGTGGAAAGGGTGTTTGGGTGGGAGCATGGTTTGAGTGCCCTGTGCTGCCTGCAGGGTCAGGGTGTACTGGGGTGCTTCACCTCCTCGCTGGGCTTGGAGACCCCCGAGGGATGTCCCTGTTGCTGTGCTAGCGAAGGGAGGCAGAGCCATGGCCTCGGCCCAGAGCACAACCCCACCAGGCACTGTATGGACATGGCAAGAGCATCCTTCAGGGGAGCTGCTCCCCGCTCTGTGTGCTCTGTCACGGATGCCACCCGCTGCCCGAGCCCCTGCCCTCCCCCTCTGGGATGGGGGCTAGTGCATCTGCCTGGGACGTTGCCCTGTGCGGCTGGAGAGGCTTGAAACCAGCGCCCGGGGCTAATGGGGACGACTTTCCCCTTGCAGAGGGCAGTTTGGGTGCCAGCGAGGGAGCGGGTGGTGCCATGGGGGGGGTGGCACGGTGGCGAAGAGGGGAGTTACAGGGAGGATGGAGTGACGCGGCTCTGGGGGTGACATGGCTCTGGGGGCGCACAGCGGGCTCACTCCCGTTTGCACTGGGATTAGCGGCGTGCGTGCCACCCGGCCCGGGGGGCTCGGCGGGGGGCACGGCCCCGGGGGCTGCCCGGTCAGGGCTCCCGTGGGGCGGCGTGGCTCAGCGCAGCTCAGCTCAGTATCCCCGTTCTCTCCATATATGGAGATTTTTCCAGCAGCAGGGAGAGCCCGATGCTCCCGGCCGCAGGCAGCTCTCCAGGGAGCAGAGCGGCCGGGAGAGCCCAGCCGTCCTGGGGGCCGAGCAGGGCCGGGAGGAGCTCCTTCACCTCAGGGGAACCCCTCTGCTTCATCCCCCAAACAGCCGCCGGATAAGCCCCCCGGATAAGCCGCCCCGGCTCTCTGATCCCCGCAGGTGCAATGCCCCTGCGTCCCCCCAACAGGAGGGGACCCCTCCACCCTTTCCTGCGGTACAGATGGGGACCCCCCAGGATGCTGGCCTGGGGTACCCCACGCTTCAGCATCCCAGGGCTGGAGCGGGGGACTCCTCGCCTGTCCCCAACTTCACACAGGGGTGGGGGAGCCCGCTCGCTTCCCCCCGAGCTGGCGTGACGTGCTCCAGTGCTGCCGGTGGCACGGCTGTGAGGAATCCCCCGGGCTCCTCTCCTCCTTCCCGCCTCATTTTTCTCTCTCCTTTTGGAGGTTTTCATCTTCCTTCTAATTTCCGCCCCCCCCCCCTTCTTCTGGAATCGCTTTTCGTGCAGCGCTAACTGCTGAAGTAACACAAACCTGCTAAATGGTCCGGCTTTATGATAGCATAAAAATGATACTACAGCAGTGAGTGGGGCTTTATTAAACCCAAGGGAAAGGCTCCAAATGAACAGCTTGCTCTGCTCTTAGCTTCCCCACCGCCCCCCCCCCCCCCTTTATTTTTAATAACCGCTGGAATATAAACTACAGTTAAGATCCTGCAGACTAGAAGAGTGCTCGCAGCCTGGTGTTATCTCTGTCTGTCCCCGCGTGCGGGTCCCTGTGTGCATCCCTCCCTCCCGCTGCCCAGTGCTGTGATGGGAGGACCAGCATCCTGGGCTGGGAAACGAATTGCCTGGTGCTTGGCTTTGTACTTACAAAGCCTCGTAAATATTTTGCGGGGATGCCGTGTCCCCAGTGGGTCGGGCCAGGCATGATGTGGGAGCGAGCTGGAGCTCCTCGGTCCAGCTTCCCATCCCAGTGGGATCCTCACTGGGATGCTGCTGGCAGTGGGAGGTCCCCTGGGCTTCAGGAGTGGGGTTGGAGCCCTGTCACCACCGTGTCCTCGCAGAGGGAGCACGCAGGAAGGGGATGTATCTCCCCTCCTCATCGCCACAGCGGGGTCCGGGCAGGGTCAGACCCCCAGCCCCAGGCTGACCCCTCCATCCCCGGGGTCCACCCCAAGCTGTGGTGTCACCGTGCCCTTGGGTCTCCCGTGGGGATGCTCTGGAGCTGGGTATAGGGTCTCCCCCTTGCCACCCCTCTGCACCCCAGCCGTGCCTGCGGGGAGGCAGCTGCCTTCCCCCCTGCCCTCCCGCACCCACCGGCGGTGGGCTCGCTGCTCCCCGATCGCATTACTTTTAATTAGCCCGACACTTCCCGTCAGCTCCTCTCTCCTGCTGAAGGTGCCTGATTAGTGCCGAGGTGAAAGGCACTTTGGGTTACGGAAGGACACGCGGAGAGGCTCGCCTGTCTGCCGCTGAAGCTCATTTTGGACAGCATCTGTTCATTATTATGTGGTGCCTTGGCCGGGCGCCAGCCAGGAGAACTGAAAGCCCAGGCACAAAGCTTGCTTTCACCCGCTGCGGGGAGGAGGAGGAGGAGGAGGCAGCCGGCACTGGGAGGGGGTGTGGGGACCCCCAAAGCAGGCTCTTCCCTTCCCTCCAGACACTGGAGCATCCTGAGCTGTCGCCTGCTACGGTTCTGGCTGTGGGGTGTCCAGCCCCCCGGGACCGCTGCGGGGGGCTGCCCTAGAGCGGTTAGCAGCAGGACGGGATGATGCTGGGGTCTGCATGGCTGGTATCTACTTTTTCAGGAGGGGGCTCATCCTTCCCCTCCCCAGCACCCCCGGCTGTGCCCCTCGTGGCTCTGCGCTGTGCCGGGGCTCGGCAGCTCCCGGGCTTTGCTGCCTGCTGCCCCTCTGGGTGCGGGTGCCAGGGTTGATGGCACTTTGTACCCACCGAGCCAGGGATGCAGCAGCGATGCAGCCCGGCTCGCTGCTCCCCTGGGGCTCGCGGGGCAGAGGAGGTTTCCCAAACAGCCTTGGGTGCTGGCAACGGGGGCATGTGGGGGGATGGCTCCGCCACCTGGATACCCTGGTGCGGGCAAACCCTTGCCTGCGCCTGCCCGTGGGGCTGGGCAGAGCACGGGGAGCTGCAGGCAGTGATGCTGCAGGGCATCCACCGCCTGTGCATGCACGTCTGAACTTGCACGTGTTCCCTCACACGCCTGTGTGTATGCATTCGGGGCGCGGCACGTGCACACACGGCGCACGTGCGCTGGGCTCGCCACATGCGCTCCCACGTGCGCTCACACCCGCACGTTGCAATCAGATGCACATCGGGTGTGCAAGGGCAGCGCGGGGAAGGACCCTCGAGCACGCCTCGGGCTGGCTCGCGCCGCTGCACGGCCCTCCTGGGAGCACGGGCTGGTGGCAGCGTCCCCCTGTCCTTGGGGACCAGGGGGGACAACATGGCCTTGCTGTGGGGCAGTGGGTACTGCAGGGGCTGGGTGCTTTTGAAGACGTGGCTGTGGCTCAGTGGGTGGGGGGGAGCCTGAGCAGGGGCGCCGAGCAGCCACCTTTGATTTGCTGGGAAGGGGGAGAAAAAAAACAACCCCAAAACCAAAAAACAAAGAAAAAAATCCAACCCCAAGAAAGAGAAGAAAGGCGAGGGTTGTTGGGAGCCGCCTGCCACCTGGCGCGGTGCCAGCCCGGGGACGCTCCGGAGCAGACATGCCAAGCTGTAATTGCAGACAGGCTCATTTCAAGAGACGAGACGGTTATTTTTAACTCGCGTTAAGGTAATGCACTGATCTTCTGCCTGCTGGTTCAAAAGTTCAAACACCTCCCCCCTCCCCAAAGCCCACTTTGCTCACCCACCCATGCCGGTGTCCCCCGGCCGGGCTCTGGGTGCCCCCCTGTAAGGCGCATCCCCTTCCCCGCGGCCCCGCGGTTGGGCAGCCTGGCTCTGCCAGACACCCTCGCCCTCCCCGGGGCACCCTTTGTGTCTCCCGGGGAGTCTGGCTCCTCTCCTGCGGGATTGGGAGGAGGCTGCGGCCGGGGCCAGCCCCGGGGTATGGAGGAGACGGGCGTTTGCGGGGCTGTGCCAGCTCCGTGCCCAGCCTTGGCGCTGCCGACGTCCCCGAGGGACAGTGTCGGGAATGGGCGCTGCGTGCTGGGGTGCCAGATCCTGCTCGGGTTCCAGTGGGAAAGCCTTGCAATGCTGTGAGTGGGGGCACCGCACATTCCCCGAGGTCCCCAAGCACTTTCCAGTCACAGCCCCATGTGCTGGTGGCCGTGCCGCCCCGGGGACCGCTGGCATCTCCTCCAGCAGCCAGGCTGGCAGGGACGGCAGGGTGGTGCAGGGGTGGTGGGGTGCGGGTTCCCCCCTCCTCGGGCTCGCTGGGCATCCCCGCGGTGGAGGGCTGAGCCTCTGGGCCACCCGTCCGCTTGGACCAGCTGCTGAGCCCAATGTTCCCCGTGCCGCTTCTCGGTCCACGCCGAGGACCGTGCAGCCACCTCGTCCCTGCTGTTGGCAGCGGGAGAGCCCAAAAGCCAGGTGCAGGGATATATCAACTTTTTCCCTTAAAACATATTTCAAAGTGCCAGGAGGGCCTGTCTCTGGGTGCCCTCTGCTCCTGGGGGAGCGGCTTTGCTCCCTTGACTGGGGAGACGGGATGTCACCAGCCACGCGGGTCCCAAGTGGTGTCAAGCCAGGGAGTGTGGGGACGAGCCTGGCGCCTGTTCCCGACCCTCCGCCCAACTATCCAAAGTGAAAGCGGAGCAGAAACGCTCCACAACACCTCAGGTTTGGACCTGTAATAGCTGTAATTAATCCTTTGCCCCCCCAGTCAGCCTCCCCCAGGAGCTCGGCTGCTTGGAGCTGGCGGGAACGAAGCCCCGGGGCGCTCCGGAGCAGGAGCAGCGTGTCCGTCCCCCTGTCCCCAAATGCCCTCTCGCCCTGGTTCGTGGCGTCAGCAGTTTGCCAGGCGGCCGGGAACTCCCTGCGTGGCTGAGATGTCTTTTGTCCTCGGTCGTCGCCTGGCCGGGACTGCCGGCTGCAGGTGCTTCGCTGCTCCCCCTTCCCGCTGCCATGGTTCGGCATTTCCCTCCCATTGGATGTAGCTGCTCGTGGCAGGAGCGGCTGAGGTTCGGGGCTTGGGGGGTCCCGAGGGGAGCTGAGACCCACATTTTGTGGTGTTTCGCTGCTTGTCCGGCCTCGTCGCTGGCCCCCGTGGCAGCGCATCATCCGCCGGAGCTGATAAATCGGGGGAATAGCCCGGCTGTGTCAGCGGTGAATTGTGGGGCCGTTATCTGTAACGAGTTCAACAAGGATGGCACGGCACGAGCCGCGGGGGGAGCCTTACCGGGGTTATTCCTGGGCTGTGACCCCGGCAAAGCAGGGGGCATCTCCTAGCCCAGCGGGGCAGCCGGCTCCGTGGGGGGGTTACGTGGCCACGTGCTTCGCTGCTCCGCCTGGGCTGCCTGCCACCCCTCTGCCCGCGGGGATGGGGGGTGGAGGGGGACCGGGGGGCCGTGTGGCTACCGTCGGCCACATCCTGGCGTCCACCGATGCTCGGAGCGAGTGCCGCACCAGTGTGCACTGATGTTTGGAGCGTCCCTGGAGCCTGCCCAGGCTCTCGGATGTGTTTGGTAGTGCGGGACTGGAAATGCCCAGTGCAACCCCCAGGGATGGGAGAGCTTGGGAGACCACGACTGGGACCGTGCTTGAGGCTGTGCTCGCTTGGGACCACGCTTGTGACCTCCTTTAGCAGTGGCTCCGCTGGCTCCTTCCCCCTGCGGGTGCAGGGCACCGGGAACCACCCCGTCCCGCTGCACAGCCGGTCGGAGCTGCTGGGAGCCGACGGCTGTGGGGAGCGGGTTTAAGCAGGATGAAGAAGGGCAAAGTCCCCGGCTCTGCAACGCCTCGCCGGCGGGTTCAGGCAGCCAGGATGCCACCTCCTGCCTGCAACTTGCCCGGCTGGCAGCTGGCCCTCGCGCCCTGCCTGCCCCAGGTGGAGGGCGCATGCGGAGATGAAGGGAAGGAATTAACAAGCTTGCGGAGCGACAGGCTCATAAATTTCGGCTTTTTTTTTTGAGACTGTCAAACCTATGCCTGTCCCAGGGATGTAAGACAGCATTTTATTGCTGCCTGCTTGATGGTTGTTCCCTTCTCCTCTGTGGCTGTGATTTATCTCTGCACTTTGCACTGATTGGATTAGAAGTTTAAATGCTAAGGGTGCATAACAATATATTTTTCTTATTAATATTAAAAAATCATTATTGGATTTTTTATAGTTCTGTTTTGAATTGAATCCCCTTGCTTGATTTATTCTCTCTCCCAGAGTAGAATTTAATGCTAATAGGAACAATCATTGCTTTGTTTTGAATCTTTGACTGTTTGGAAAACTTTCCCTGCAAAGGGAAATTACAGCATTATTAAGAGTCCATTAAAAGAGGGTTTGCCCATTCCTGGCTATTACCTGTGAGCTGGAGAGAAAACAAGAAAGCAAAGACAAAGAGTCTCTTTTGCAGGGCTTTCTGCTTACACCCTTCCCTAGGTGTAACACAATTATCATGCCAATTATTGTAATCAGCTCTATTCTATCGCAGGTATTAATTGCAGGTCCCGCCGGTTCGATTTCTTGCAGGACGCCGGGCGGTGAGCGCATGTGCATGGCAGCGGAGCGCGACCCGTCCGCGCTCACCTATGCACGGGCGAAAGGCAGCGGCTTGGCTGCCCGCGACGGGAAGCGATGGGGACCACGGGGCTGCTCTGCTTCCCGCTGGATTTCGTATTTTTATGAGCCCGCAGGGCTCCAGCAGGCAACGGGGCCGGGCAGATGCCCCACGGGCAGCCCTGGAGAGCAGAGGCAGGAGGGAATGGGGTAGGGGCCGGGGGGATGATGCCAGGCAGCTGGAGACGTGCCTGGGCTCCACGCACGGCGCTGGGACGGGTGCAGCGGCGACGGGGAGCTGCGCCAGGCTTGGCACGTGGGCGGCACGGTTGGCAGGGGGAGCGCAGCCTGCCCGGGCACGGCTGGGGCAGGCCTGGTCAGCCGCGGCCCCGAGGAGCGCCGGGGCGGCGCGGGGAGGCTGGGGTGTGGGGTGGCTGCTGGGCGTAGGTGGGAGCGGCAGGAATGTCAGCCCGAGGCACGCAGGGTCCCGCGTCGGCGTGAACCTCCCTGCAGCACTGCAGCGTGCCAGGCCACCACCCTGCACTCTGCACCCCAAAACCTGCACCCCTCACGCTGCTCCC
This sequence comes from Calonectris borealis, assembly GCF_964195595.1. Lineage (NCBI taxonomy): Eukaryota > Metazoa > Chordata > Aves > Procellariiformes > Procellariidae > Calonectris > Calonectris borealis. Next base: position 7,535,156 of record NC_134336.1, on the reverse strand, counting down.
CAAACCCTGCACCCCATACCCCACACCCTGCACCCCGCACTCTGCTCCCCAAAGCCTGCACCCTGCTCCCCGTACCCTGCACCCTGTACTCTGCTCCCCATACCCTGCACCCCATACCCTACACCTTGCACCCCGCACTCTGCTCCCCAAAACCTGCACCCTGCTCCCCGTACCCTGCACCCTGTACTCTGCTCCCCATACCCTGCACCCCATACTCTACAACCTGCACCCCGCACTCTGCTCCCCAAAGCCTGCACCCTGCTCCCCGTACCCTGCACCCTGTACTCTGCTCCCCATACCCTGCACCCCATACCCTACACCTTGCACCCCACATTCTGCTCCCCAAAGCCTGCACCCTGCACTCTGCGCCCCATACCCTGCACCCCATACTTATCCTCCTCAAACCCTGCACTCTGCACCCCAGAACCTGCACCCTCCACCCTCCACCCTGCACCCTGCATTGTGCTCCCCAAACTGTGCTCCCTGTGTCCTGCACCCCAAACCCTGCACCCGAAAACCTGCACCCCACACCCTGCATCCCAAACCTTGCACCCTGCATCCCCAAACCTGCACACTGTACCCTGCATCCTGCACCACCTCACACCCTGCACCCCACCTGCCCAGACTCCCACCCAGACATTGCTTATTGCAAACCTGTGCCCACTGCCCCTGTGCACCCCCTTCCTTGAATGGGGGGGATTCAAGGCACAGGGTGTGCGGGTACAAGTTTCTGGGTGTGTGGGTTCAGGGTATGGGGTACATGGCGGAGGGTGCACCCACCTGTGCTTGCTGGACACCCCATACCCGCACCCCACCTCCCTCCTACCCCCACGCCATAGCTGGAGCTCACCTACCCACCGTGCCCTCCCTGCTAACCTGGGGCTGCTGGGCTGGGAGGAGGTGCGGGCAGGGGGGCTGCGGGCAGGAGGGTGCCCTCACACACTGCGCCATGGGCTTGGCTTTCCCCAGAGCTGCCGGCCCCCCCCCATCTCGTCCTCGGTGAGGTCCGCACCTTGGAGTCACGGCTTGGGCACTGCCACCTGCCCTTCGGTGGGATTCCCAGTTGGCCCAGTGCACCCTGGGCACTGGGAAGCTCCATCCTCCTGGGCCACTGTGCATGGGTGACAATGCCCACGAGCCCCGGTGTGCTTGGCGCTGCCTCCCTGTCCCCTCCGTGCTCTGTGGGTTATGGGGTGTCGCTGCAAAGTGCATCAGCTGGGGGGGACACCCCTGTCCCCTCTTGCCCTGTCGCATGCCAGCGCGAGCAGGCAGTTGGGATGTGCACCCCTGTGGGTCTGGGGGTGCAGTGCCGACCCTTGGGGACCACCCTCTGCTGTGATGGGGTGGGAGGTCCCCAGCACACCTCTGCCGCCTGGCCCACACCGGTGTGATGGGCGTTGGGAGAGCGCTCCCGCTCACCCCGCTTTCCCACCGCGCGCTGCCAAGCCTGCAAAATAGGTTTTTTTCCACCACTGACAACGCTGTGGCAAAGGCACGCAGCGAAACAGCAGCCCTCAGTGTGATGAGAAAATGCCAGACGGGTGCGTCAGATGCCGGGCTGAGGGGAGCTAACCCAGCCACCCCGGGGATGGGGCGAGGAGGTGCCACCTCAGACCCCTCTGGAGCTGCGGGATGGGCCCCTCCTTGCATGCCGTGCCGGGAAGATGCTTGCTCAGCGGTGGTCCAGCCACCTCCCTGTGCTGCCGGGACAGCACTACGGGGCACACGTGTGCCCCCCCACCCTGCACTGGCGGGTGGCATCGGGCACGGCCGGGGCTGCCGGTACCCGCAGAGCATCCCTGGCTTCCAAGCAGCGTGTCCTTAGGTGTCCTCCCACGCGCCGGGACCGTCTGGCCGAGGTTTCCTGCACCCCGTTCACGGCCAGGCAGCACTGAGATCCCGGCGGTAGGATTCGCTCACCCTCCGTGCGATTTTTTGGCTGACCCCCTCTTGTTTTTCCTCCATCCCAGAGCCTGAGCACGCCAGCCAAGGAGCGGCTGTGCGGGGAGGCTGCCTGCCAGGCCCCCGAGCCGGCTGCGAGGCCGTAGGATTTAGGGCAGCAGCAGCCCCGCGCTGGGCTCGCGGTGGCGGCAGCGGAGGGGGCCTGGCGTGGGGGGACGTGGGGGGTACCCCCCCCCGGGGTGCTTGATGGGGTATGGCAGGTACCTCAGTGCCCGTCCTGCTGCCCATCCCCGGGAGGCAGGGACACGTCTCCATGCCCGTGTGGGGCTCAGGGGGGTGACCCCACCAGTGGGGTTTGGGGAGCGAGATGGGGAGATGTGGGGTACAGTGCTGTGGAAAGGCGGGTGTGGTGCTGGGAGATTTGGGGTACGGGACTATGCAACGTGGGGTGCAGGGCTGGGAAGTGTGGGGTGCTGCAGCCGCCACGGGGCAGCAAGGGGAGACACTGGGTGGGCAGTGCTGGCAGTGGGACCAGCCTGGCTCCCCAAAGCTCCCAGTTTAACCAGCAGGGCCCCAGCAAGGTACCCAGCTGCGGGGCCCCACAGGTGGCTCCTCAGCAGGGGGGCAGGATGCCCGGGGTCCCCTCCTGCCTCGCTGGGGCACCCCCTTGGTGGCACGGCCCCAGGGAGATGGGGCCGGTGGTGGCCTTGTTCCCTGGGACCCTCCCTGTCCCCAAGCCCTCCCCGCGGCACGAATCCTGCTCCTGCCTGCAGAGAGCGAGCAGAACCGGGGGGCTCCTATAATTATCATCACGCTCTGAATAATTCATAGCCGCATTACTCCAACAAAGCCTCTCCCTGCCCCGGCTCCCTGCCACGCCGCCTGGCAAGCTCTGGCCGGCTTTGGGGGTGCCATAAAAGGGGGGGAGGGGCAGGCTGGCCGGGGCGGTGGGGTGGGACAGAGGGGTGTCACCTGCTGCCCGCTGCCAGGGGTTGGGGGGCGGCGCGGGCAAGGGCTGGAGGAGGGGGTCTTCCATCCTCCCCGCTGCTCCCCCACGCCACGTGCCTCAGTTTCCTCCTTGTCACGGTGCCAGGGATGCTGGGGTGGGTAGAACCTGCAAGCGGGTTGTTTCTCTGCCTGGCCCAGGACACCCCGGCTTTTGGGGGGGGTCTCTGCACAAGCACAACAAGCACACAGCACCGCGATCCCTCCAGCCATTCCTGCAGGGCTGGATTTGCCCCAGGGGGGGTCGAGACCCCATCCAGCCAGGGTCCGGCTGCGGGGCTGGGAGCTCCCGCACCCAAGCGCCTGCGAGGCTGGGAGCAGTGAGGGGTTAAACGCAATAAAACCGGTGTGAAACTTTTGGCTAGGGACCTGCAGGCAGAAAGTGCATTTGTAGCCGCAAGTGGCTGCCTTGAAGACGATCCAGATCTGTCTGGGAGCCGTCTGCTGCTAAAACCCTTTGATCCACTTACTTCTCCCCGGGGAGCTCCCTGCAGCTCTGGTGCTAATGCCCCCGTGGCGACAGGGGCTTAGCTGCCAGACGGATGCAGGAAAGACCCCCCCTCCTGCTGCCAGGGAGGAAAGCAGCCGCAAAAAAAAGAGGGGGGCAAAAAAAGAGGGGCTTTGGGACACAGGAGCGATGCCACCAGGCTTAAGCCGCGGGGTCCTGGGGGTGCCTGGGGGTGGGGGCAGGTTTGTGAGGGATGGAGGGATGGAGGGAGCGTCGCGGGGGGATTGCCGGGATGCCGGGGCGTGGGGGGGCGGTGGTGCTGTCACAGGGAGGGTTTGCATCGCTGGTGGCTCCCCAGGGCTGCAGGTCTGGGGGCTCCCAGCCCTATGGCCGACTGCCCCGCTGCAGGGCTACGGTGGCTCGGCATGGGGCCACATCCATGGCTCGGCGTGGGGCCGCGTGCACGGCTTGGTGCAAGGACGTACCAAGCCAGACCCGTTGGTGATTTTGGGGGTGATCAGGGCCTGGAGCGGCTCTGCTCGGGCAAGTGTGTCCTTCTGCCTCCCTGCCAAGCCCTGGGAGCAGGACACAGCCCTCCCAGGGCTGGGGGGGCGTGTGGGGATGCTCTTGGGGGTGCGGTTGCTATTCATCCTCACCCTTTATGGCCCCACAGCCTGGGTTTGTGGGGTGGGAGGTCCGGCCTCGTGCCCAGCTGTACCTGAGCGTTTGGGGTTTATCCCGATGTGTATTTGTATCCCTGCGGCATTGGGATCACTGTGCCAGCTGTGCTGTGCCAAGCCAGTGGGCGTGAGGATGGCTCTTGGGGTCAGCGAAGGTTTGGGGTGTGGGAAGCTGGGTTTCGAGTCAGTTGGGCAGTGTTTGTTGGTGGGGTAGTTTGTTCCATAAAGGAAAAGCAAATTTGGGGCAACCACCCCAGATAGCAAACTGGCTGAAAGCAGAAGCCAGGAAAACCAGCAGCGCTGGGCAGCCAGGAGCCAGCTCCCACGGGGTTAAACAACATATCGGCAGTTTTGGTTCATAGCGATTATTTTGCTTTTATTATAGGAAATGTTTAAAGACCAGGAAGCTGAAATAAGCTGCTATACTGGACCTTGAATACCCATTTTCCAGTGGGTGTCAGGACTTGAAGGATGCGCTCAGCTCTGTGTCCTGCCCTGCCCGGATCCCCGTCGCAGATGGGTTTCACCCCTGCGGTAGCGGGGACGGGTGTCCCCGGGGGTCCCGGGAGGGGAGCAGTGCTGTACAGCCGGCACAGCATCCGCGTGGGGAGTGATGGGGCTGGCACGGTGCTGAGCCCTGCAAGGGGGAGACGTTCATGGGGGCTGTACCCTGCACCCCACATAAACACAGGGGCGAGTTATGGATGCACCCGTTAACCACGGGCTGCAAGTCTGAGTGCGGAGCAGGATGAGGCCGTGGGCAGGAGAAGGGGCACAATGTCGTACTCCCTCCTGGGGGGTGGTGTTGGGAGCCGGTGCTCTGGCAGGTACCTGATGCTGCCTGCGGTTTTGGAGATGCTGGGCTGCCCTGTCAGCAGGACGGCATCGCCTCCGCCGCTGCCAGCAGCCCCGGCCGTGCTCGCAGGGAAGGAAAACGCCATCGAGGTGGTGACGGAGCTGCGGGAGAGGCCAGGGGACGGTCACAGCCGGGCACGGTCACGGCTGGGTGCGGAGGGTGCATGGAGGGGCCGATGGGGTGGGACGGAGGTGTGAAGGGAGGCGAGCGGGGAGCGAACAAAAGCTGCATTGAATGACAGCGGCCGGCCGCCCCGCCGCCAGCAGAGCAGGAGCCTGGCCAGGAAAAACAGGGCCTGGAGCGGGGAGCACATCGTGTCCCTGGCTGGGGCCGCCGGGGCCCTCGGTACATTCTGTAGCGGAGGAAGCTGGCGCGGGGACGGGCTGGCTCGCCGGCCGCCGCGGCGCAGCTGACCCTGGCGGGGAGAGGCGCGGGGGGCTCCCCCCTCCGGGTGCTGCACCCTCCGACCGCATCGTTGGCCGGGGCTAATCGTCTGCGTAACGAGTCCCGCTGAGACCGGCCGGGCCCCCCTCTCCCACCCGCTCGAGGTGGGTCGGAGCCTCCTCGGTTCTGGGTCAGCGCTGGGGGAGGAGGCGATGGGGTTGGGGGTGGGACGGGGACCGGCTTGCAGACAGCGAGCGGGCGCCGTGCCCAGGAATTCGAGGATGGTTTGCAGGCTGCGCTGCCCAGGCAGCAGCGTCTAATTCAATTAAAGCTCAGTGTCACGAAGCCGGGAGGCCGGCAGCGCGTGGGAGCCGGGTGGGGGCCCCCGCGGGGAAGGCGGCCGTCTGAAGGGCTGCCAGGTCCCCTGGGAAACAGCCCGGACGTCAGCGGGCTGGGGGTGTCCCGTCCCCCCCGCCAAATCTGCCGGGAGACCTGGTATGCCAGGCATGGGGTTGTACCCAGGCTGGCAGCGCTGGCAGGTACCCACGGCCGGGGGACCCCATGGAGCTGCTGGGGTGTTAGGAGACTTCGAGGCACGACCCCAGGCTCTTGGACCCTTCGGGATGGGCTTGCAGGTGATAAGAGCTGGGAGCAGCTGCCTTTCTGGTGTGGCTTCCCATTGCTTCCACATCTCCTCCCCGTGCCCCAGCATCCTCCATCCCCCTCCTCAGCACCCTCCGTCCCCTGTACGCCACCCCACCTTCCCAGCCCCACACCCCCCTCCATGTCTCCCCACCCCACTCCTGCCACAGTCCCCATCCCCTAACCGCCCCTCCCCCCCCCGGAAAAACCTAAAAATTAGCGACCGGGAGGGCTGTGGATGGGGTTCAAACCCCTGCGGTTCAGGCGCAGGGCATCCTCTCCCTGCAGTCCAGGGCTGATTTGTTCCGGGTGGTCCGGACACCGGTTCTTGCTGCCCCTCTTTGGACGTTTTGTGACCCCACCCCTCCAGACACCGTTTTTTGGTGGCTTTGTTTCCAAGTGTCTGATTCCTCCAGCTGAAAGACAAGACCCTGCTGGCAGCATGGACCCAAGGAGGGTCCCGGGTCCATGAGCACCTGGGTCCATGAGCAGCTGAGCCCGGCAGCCCGTGGCATCGCTGCTGGTTTGCAGGCAGGGCAGGTTTTCAGGGTCTCTTGCTCCAGAGAGACCCATCAGCACTGAAAACAGCCCCGAGGATGCTGCGTGGCCTGACCTGGAGCATCTCCACCCACCTCCCGGTCCCGCTGGCGAGAGGGGAGCCGGCCCCCTCGCAGCGCCCATCGCTCAGGGTCAGGGTGGCCCCATGGGGCTGTGGCAGCGCTGGGGTGGATCCGGCTCCTCCCTCGAGCGGCACCGGGACCGGCTGCTCCGGCAGGCTCTGGCTGATGTAATTTTTGCCATTACAGATAAAACTGCTCCACCTCAGGTGGCCAAACTCCTCTGAGACGGGCAGGAGGGGGATTGTTGTGTTCCTGTTGCTTTGCAGCATCCTACAGGGAGCCCTGCTGCCTCCCCAGGTGTGTCTGGCTCCTGCTCGGGCTGCGTGCGGTTGCTGGCTCATTTTCGGAGCTGTGCTGCAGGGCCAGAGGCTGCACCGTGCATTTCCCCCCGCTGACAGCCCCCGTTGTGGCTCCGCTGACTTGTTACCCCTGGTCCTGCTGGTTTTATACCTGGTCTGGAAGCATCCCCCCAGCCCGCTGCCTGCCCGTTGCCTGCCCGTTGCCTACAGCTGGTGCGTGTGCAAGCGCAGCCCAGAGACCACCATGGTGGGCTGTGGCTGTGGCTTTCCTGCCACCCTGTCTGATCAAATAGGGCTCGCAGAGGGGGGACACCCTGCCCGGGGTAATGGAGCATCCCCGGTGGGGGCAAGCAGCTGAGATTTACAGCTGGGAAAGTTTGGGGCATCGGGGGAAATCTTGGGGCGTCCCTGGTGCTTCTGAGCCCTTGGAGGGAAAAGCAGAGACTGTGATTAATCCAAAGGCAGCCCGGGAGTGCTGTTGGGGGAGCAAAGCTCCCCCTCCCTGGGGTGGGATCGCTGCCAGCCCCCCGGCAGAGCACTGAAGGATGGGCTGATGCTGGGGAGCTGCAGCAGGGGAACGTGTCCCTGGGCATCGCTTCGGGGAGACAAAGCGGGCGGGCAGCGGCGGGGGGGTAGCAGGCAGCAAAGCACTCGCACGGCGCCGGGGTGCAGCGGCTCCTCTCTCTGCCACCAGCCCAGCAGAGCAGCCCCAGGCGAGGTGGCAATGTCCCCAAGGGGCAAGCCCCACCAGTGCCCCGGAGGTGACCCTAATGGGACCCCCAGGGCACGTGCCCGTCCGGCGCAGGGCAGGGACCCCCTTGCAGGAGGAGAAGGCAGACAAAGCTGGGGTGCATCGCCGGACCCCCCGCTTCGCCACCCTCTCTTACCTGCGGGATGTCACCCGCCGTTTCCCTGGCAACGGCGATGGCATCCCGAACACCTCGGGCAGAGTTTCCCTGCCTCCCCTGCGATGTCATCCGCCGTTTCCCGGGTAACCCAGCATCCGGGAGCTGGCTCTGGCAGGCAGGTAGATGAGGACCTCAGCCCACCCACTGCCTTCTGCGGTGCCCAGCCGTTCGCCACCCGAAAGCAGAGCACCGGTGGAAGGGCTGTGCCTGTGCGGTGGCCCGCAGCGGCCTTGGGTGGCTGTGGCCGAGCGGTGGGGCCAGGCTGGCAGGGATGGGCAGATATGGCAAATGGCCCGGCAGCCTCGGGGGAGCAGGCAGCCCTGCCTGTCAGACACAAAGCCCTGTCCATGCTCTGCTCCCTGAAGGTGCCTCATGGCTCTGCCTGGCGTTGAGCAGCCCAGTGAATGGGCAGCTTTGGGGGGTGGGAGGAGAGGCACAGCTCGGCGACTCGGCGCCCACCCTACGTCCCACCCCATGTCCCACCTCATCCCTGCACAAAGGGCTGTGGCTGGGCTCGTGGGGAGTCGGTGTTCCCAAGGGGAGAAAAGCCAAGGGAGGTTGGAGAGTGTCTGGGTCAACTGGTAATTCCCTGTCCTGGTCACCTTTGAGCAACTGGTCGTGGCAGGAGGTGTTAACCTCCTGGAGGGCGCTGGTGAGGCGTGTTGAGCATCCCGCTCTGTGCTGGTCCTGGGGCCGTTTTCCTCCAGGCGATGCCCTTCATGCCGTGAGCCCGTCCTGGGATGAACACACTGAGCAGAAAGTGTCCTGGCAGCTGGCATTGCCCACCCTCCTCTATAAACAGCTTTGCTGCTCGTCCCCAACAGCTTCGCTCCATCCCATCCCAAGTGGCAAATCCCCCTGCTCCCAAGGCAAGTCTCCGAGAGACCAGAAGCCCTGCTAAATCCCGCTGCAGCAGGGTTAAGCCCTGGGTTCCAGGGCAGGGGGGGTCTGGAGCACCCCGGCACGGTGGCAGCCCCAGGTGCTTTCTCCACCGGTGGATCAGGAGCCTGGAAAGTCCCCTGCTGGTGCAGCAGTCCTCAGCCCTGCCCGGGCCGGCTGTGGGGGCCCCAGCCCAGGCGCCGAGGCGGGGGGATTGTGTTTGGATGAAATCGGAGCCTGCTGCACGGCAGTCGCCAGGATTTCCCCGTGGATCCTGTGCTCTGCCCCATGCACTGGGGCCAGGGGTGTGAGCGCAGGCAGGGGCTGTCTGCTGGGAGTTTTTGGGGGGGAACCACGGCCCTGCTGGCAGCCAGCCCCTCTCCCGCGTGACCCCCGCTTTGGGTGCATCGCCTCGGGCAGGGGCTGGCTCGCTGTGCCTGTGCTGCCTGCGCCGAGGGGATCCAGCAGCCCTATCCTGCCGAGCCCCCAAGGCAGGGGGATGTCCCGGAGGGGGTCCCCCCTTTCCAAACCCACTGGTGGGGCTGTGCTCACAGCACCAGCCCCACAGGGTGCAAGCACATCAGTGCAACCCTGCATGTGAGAGCAAGTGTGTCGGTGTGGGTGACACCCGGCTTCCGTAGGCTGCCCTGTGCCTTGCTCCGCTGCGGTGGCCGGAGTCACGGGCAGGGCTGTGCAGGAAGCCCAGTGACCCGAAAAGAGCTCAGTGGGCACCCGGAGGCCACAGAGTGCCAGCGGTGCCCACGCACCCGTAGATGGGGAGGATCAGGGTGTGGGAGCCTCCTGCCCTGGAGGGTTTTACCCTGCCCTGCAATAAATGGCACAAGCCCCCACGGGGTGGGGGTTGCAAGCCCACCCGGCTCGGCCGGGCAGCTGATGGTGTGTGCGGGGGAGGCCTCCCCTCCTCCCGCTCCCTGCGCCGTGAGTAAGCGCAGGCTGGCGAGACCCCGGCACGAGGAGCTGCGGGGGCGGCGGGGGGGGGCCCATAATTAGCAGGTGCAAAGCAAGCTGCTGCCGGTCGGGTCAGCTGAGTCACCGCGCAGCCGGCGTGCGTGCCGGGGCGTGCGCCTGTGCAAGCAGGCGTGGGCGATGTGGGGCACGGGGGGTGGGTGCTGGGGACGGGGCGCTGCAGGCTGGGGTGCAGGGGGTTGTGGGCATCATGGGGAGGTGTTGGCGGGTGTGCTGGAGGTGCACGTGTGCGGGGTGGGTGCGTGCTGTGCCCCTGCGTGTGTGACCGGGAGAGGTGTGTGATGCCCCGCTGCAGGCTGGTGCCATCCCGGGTAGGGCTCAGGCTCCTCCAGCCCTGGGCCGGTGGCTGCTCTTTCAACCCCCCTGGGAAAATGGAGCTTTTTCCATCTCCCCTCCGAGAGCGCATTTGCTTTTGGTTCCTGTCCAGCATCAAGTGGGGGCTGGGAGCCGGCTGCCACCATGAGGCACTGCGATGGGTGCTCCTCAGGGCTACGCGGGGCAGAGCAGGGATGGACCCCCCGTCCCTCTGCTGCTCATGAGCCACCTCCAGCCGTGAGCCCCTCGCCCCGCACGCTGTGGCACTTAGTCACCCCTAAGAGCATCCCCCTCGGGGAGACCCCCAGGGTAGCATCACCCACCCCCACGGGTCCTGCAAGCTGTGAGCAGGCAGCAGGGCACACTGTCTGGGGAGGGCTGGGCTGGCCCTGGGGCACGGGCTGGGGCTCTGGGACGTGGCAGATGGCAGATGGCTGGGCAGAGCTGACTCCTGGAGCAATGGCTGTGGAGTAGCTCTGCCAGCGACTCCCTCTGCCACAGTCCCCTCTGTGCCTCAGTTTCCCTTGACCGCAGGCAGCCCCGGGCTGTGTGGGTGGGGGCAGCATCCCTCCTTCCCGCAGCTGACGGGGCTGGCACTGCAGAAACAGCCACCGGGCCCTGCGGTGACCTCGCTCCGCTTGCGTGACTTTGGCTTGCCGAGCGTGTGCTGGGGGGGCTTCAAGACACGATGAGCGTATCAGGGCATGCTCCGGGCAAGGGAGCTCCGGTTGCCCCCCCCGGTGTCTCGCCGTCTCTCCCAACAAGGTCTGCGTGCGGCTGGGGACCGCGTGGTGCAGCCCCGGGCACAGACTGAGACTTTTCGGCTGCCTGAGCGACATTAAAGGCATGGCGGGCTCAGCCTTGCTGGGAGCTCCCGTCCCAACGCGTCTCGCCCCAGGGTCCGCGTGTGCGCGCGTGAGTGTGAGCACACAGCGCAGGCAGCTGAGCCTCCTGCCTGCGTGGGACGAGCAGGCAGCAATTCGCCCGCTGTTGTCACCAGCGCCTGCCTGCTCTGCGTGGCCTGAGGGACAGGGCTGCTTTCCAGGGGCTGTTTTGGAGGTGCTTGACATCCCCCGGGTCCCTGTGGCAGAGGTACCACACTTGGTGGGATCTCAGCCGGCATCTCTGCGTTGCCTTTCCCTTGGCGGGGACGTGGCGCACAGATCAGGACCCCGGCGCCTTTGGGCTTGCCTGGCCCAGGAGGGACATCAGCGTGAGGCCATTTCCCACGGTGCTTCTGGCCATGCAGGGACATGGTGACAGCCGTGACCGTGGCTCACACCACTGCATCCCTGTCCCCATCCTTGTGGGATGCCGGCTCCTGGTGTGGTGCGTGTGCCCCTGCCAGACGGGCGACCACGGGGGTCTCTGCTTCCCGCAGCGGCTGGTGCCTGCCTGTCCCAGGTGGGCTGCGCCGGCGACCCGGGGCTTTGTGGCCTCCGTGTCCCATGCACACACAAAAAAAGGAAGCTGGAAATGGAAAAAAGGGAGTTGCATGGGTTTTGGAGGGTTTCTGTGCCGCAGCGTGTGCTGGCATGGGGTGCTCTGGCTGAAAGGGCTGGTGTGGGGCCAGCTGGCACTGGTGGAGAGGATGGGGCTGGATCCAGCCCCCAGCCAGCCCGGATGATGCCGGGGGATGCGACATCTCACAAGGCTGAGCTAGGTGGGGTGGCTGGATCCGGCCCACGGCGGGCGTTGCTGTGGGCTGAGGTGTGGAGCAGTGTCCTGCGAGGGGGGCAGCAGCGTGGGGACAGCAGGGATCGCGCGGGAGCCCGCCAGGACAGGCAGGGGTGCCACGGGCTTGACCAGAGCAGGGGGACCCGATGCTGCCATTGGCTGGAAACTGCTCATTATTTTCACAGACATTTTCAAAATAGTGCTGCCTTGCAACATTTCTGCGTTGCACAGCAGGTCCCCATGACAAATATTTTCTCCTCTCACTAAACCCTCCCCTGCCCCACCTTTGGGGCCTAAAACCTGCAAACTCGTACAAATATTTGTTTTCTTGAACAACCGGGATTTCTTTATTGGAATAGAACTGTTCCGTGAAACATCTTTCAGCCAAGAGTGTTTGGAGGCAGGGATACCCCCGCTGTCCTGGTCCCCATCCACCTTGGGACTGAGAGCCCTGGTGCTCCCAAGCATTTGCCATCTGTGCTTGCTGGTGGCAGGATGAAATCTCCTGCAGATATTTGAGAAGCAAAAGGCACCTTTCTGTGCGTGGCCAAACCAGCCCCTCATCTCCAAGGGCTGCCCTGAGATGCATCTCCATGCGTCTGCCCAGGGTTTGTTGCCTTTGCCAGGGAGCTTGCAGAGCACGGGGAGCCCGTCCCTGCTCTAGCAGCCAGCACAAACCTGCTGGGGTCCTGGGTGGACATCTGGGACACAGCGTATCAGAAAGGGTTTGGCTTTGTTCCATGGGCCCCTGGAAAGACCCATGGCTGGAGCTGGAGGGCACAGCGCAGAGGGACTCACTGCTCCTCCGAGCATCCCCGCGGCGCTGGTCCCCAGGCGTGGCACGGGGCCATGGGGCAGGCGGGGAAGACCTGGAGCAGAGCAAGTGTTCGGGGCACACGTGTGCCCCAGTGCATGGCTCCGTGCCCAGTTTTCCATGCTTTTTTGGGTACAGTCCAGCTCTGATGTAGATCTCAGGCTGAAAAGCAGGGCAACGTTGACCGAACAAGACAGGGGAGAGGATGGTGCTGGATGCAAAACTCACCAGGGTTTGGGGTCTCTGCTGCTGCTCAGGTCAGCGTGGTGCTGCACGTGGTCAGCGCATTCGGGCAGGACAGCAGTACAAGGGTGACGTGTGGCCGGGACCCGCGGCTTCTCCCAGGTGACCAAGTGACCCAGAGATGGCGTTTCATGGCACCCCACACATGGTCATCAGCATCGTTGCGTAAAGCGGGATGTTGCAGGCTGAGCCCCACTGCTTCCCTCGTCTTCCTCCTGTGGGCTGCAGGTGATGAAGAGGAGGCAGGTTGTTTCCCCCCTGGGAACAGCCAGCTCCTCTGACTGGTGGGGTTTGGACCCCCCACAGGGGCTCAGCATCCTGCTTGGGGTGCCTTCTGCATCCCTTGTGGGTGCTGGGTCTCCCCAGGGTCTCTCAGCATGGTTTGATCTGACTTGCCTTTGGATCCGGAGCATTTGCTCTGGGCGTACTCAGCCTGGGTACAGGCAGGGCTGTCTGTACACGTCCCCAGCCAGCCACAGCCCCGGTACCGGGCAGCGGGGGGGCAGCCAGCGGGGAGTTAAAACGGTACCCGAGGAAAAGGGAGTGCTGCTGCTTTAATTATTTGGCTGCGGTGAGAACTTGGTGTGGAGGAAATTGAACCCAGGGGAAAACATACTGTAATTTCATGCAAAAATTACATGGCAGCTCCGAGTGATTTACTGCAGCTATTTTGGTGGCCAGCTCTGGGGTGTAATTAGAGTATTACTGGATAAGTGGCTGATGGTGGAGAGGGTCTTTCCAAGGCGTCTCACCTGGTCTCCTGTGTTGGAGAGGGGTCCAGGCAGGCTGGGACCGGGGTGCTGGGAGGGGGCTTGTTTTGTCCCCAAAGGCAGCAGGACTTGATGTGTCTCAGCTGGAGGTAGGCACCTTGCAGAGCGTCCCTGGCTGTGCTGGCACCTTGTGGCTTGCCAGCACCCATGGGACCCTCGAGGGAGGCTGTAGGTCTTACCCAGCTCTGGGGTGGCTTGTGTGGGTCTCTCAGGGAAGGGGGTGCGCGGGCTCAGCCTCGTCGGGGAGCTGTGCTGGGGGGATTTCTCACCACATTGGCTTGGTGCCACGGCATTTTCTGGGGAGCTGGGAGAGGATGTGGTTTCCAGCCGTGAGACTTGGCGTGTCGCTGTCTGGGATGCTGGGGCTGGCTGGGCGCCGTGCGGGGCCAGGAGGGCAGGGGCTGCCTGGGGCTCTCCTAGGGTGCTGCAAAGGGGGCAGGGGCCGACCCCACGCTCGCCCCGTGCGTGACAATCCCCTGCTACTGCCAGCCCCCCAGCCCATCCTCGGCATCACCGCGGGGCTGGATATAAGCAGGGCGAGCAGCAGGGTCTGGCACAGGTCCCCCGAGCAGTGCCATGCCTGGCAGCACCGCGAGGTCCCCCTGCCATCTGGCCAGGGCAGGTGGCCCAGAAGCCTCCGGCTCTGCCGCAGCCCGAAGGCGAGCGGGCAGCCGTGCCAGGGCCAGCGGGCTCGGAGATGCACGACACAAGGACACAGCTTGTCTGGTACCTAACCCCCCTTCCCTCTTTTGGCATTGTATTACAGGGCAGGGATACGGGACATGTGTGTGGCTGGAGGCAGGCAGGGCGGGCAGGAGGTGGGCAGAGGCTCCTGGCTGTCCCCTGCCTCCTGCCAGCCCTGCACTGGCACCGGTGTGCAGCCTGCAGGCGGGGACCCCGTAGCCAGGGAGTGTGTGGAGCCAGCCCATCACCTTGGCATTGGGGCACGCTGCAGCACCAGCCCGGCTCTGCCTGGGCCGTGTTTCTCGGTGGCACCTGGTGCCGAGGCGAGCCTGCAGCAGGGCTCCGTGCACCGCTGCGTGATTGCACCCATGCAATTCCTGCCTGCTTGCAGGGCCGGGCCCCCCCAAAACGTCCCTCGCCGGGCTCAGCCCTGGGCTCTGCACGCCAAAAGTGCAGCCCGTGCCTTTAGCAAGGGGGACTGTGGGGACGGTGACACCATATCGGGGCCAGGCCACCGCCTGCTAAGCCCCCGGGCTCCCACAGGATGGTCCCCGAGCTCCCCGGCCCTGCCTGCTCTCTGCCTGCTCTCTGCCCGCTCTCTGCCCACTTCCCCGGGAGGCGAGCGCTCCTGCTCGTTATCTGCAGCCACCCTGGTGTGATCTAATGAGCCCTTTGGGGAGCAGTGGGGCAGGCCAGGCGGTGCTGGGGGATTCACGGAGGCGGCAGTTCTGCCGGGGACGCAGAGGGATTCCCGCGTTACACATCGCACCCAGGGCTCCTCTGACCCCGCGCTCCCCCCGGCAAAGCTCGGCAGCGCCGAGGACGGACGGTCCCAGCTGGGAAGGCTGCATGGTCCCCGCGGGGTGGTGGTTGGGGCTGCCTGGCAGGACAGGGCTTGGGACAGACACCGTGGGGTGAAGGGACCTCTCCCCTGCCAGTCACACTGGGGACCGGCTCTTCTGTCCCCTCTGTCCTGGACCAGCTTGGGAACGGCCATGGCTGGAGGAGGAGGTGTCATGCAGAGCCCCAGCAAAGTCACAGCGGGTTTGGGGGCTGTGCTGGCCCCATCAGGAGAAGCCCAAGGCTTTGGCCAAGGGAGGAGCAAACTGGAGCGGGGAGTGGTTTTGAGCAGGCTGTGGGGGCTGAATTTACCATCCAGGTGTCCCTCCAGCACTGAAATCACCCGGTGCCAGTCCTGATGCTGTCCCCATGCATCCATCCCTTGCCCCCTGGGCTCTGGGGACCCATCCCCTGAGCCCCCTCACTGGGACCTGGTGGCTGAGCTGGTGTGAGCCCCACTGGCCGTGGTGGGAAGTGGGGAAGACGCTGGTGCTGTGTTTGTCCCCTCCGGACAGCGGGGAAAGGCTGTCCCATGGGATGGGCGCTGTGGGTGCTCCCCGGGCTCTCAGCGAGGTGCCCGGGGATGGGGACAAGGCAGGACCCGGAGGGGCAGGGAGGATGCTCCTGGTTTTGAAGGGGACATGGAGTGATGGCAGCTGGCTAAAATAAACCGGCTGCCATGGAAACGGCAACACTCCCATTGCAGAACGTGGTAGCAACCAGCTGTTTGGCAGCAGTGGTAACCAGGGCCGGGAGAGGGATGCTCGGCTGCGCCTGCCACCTCTGCTTCAGTGGCACTGCTGCCACCGCAGGGATGGTTCAGCCTGGGCATGAGGAGTCCCCTGATGTGGCCAGCCTGTCCTCTGCCAGCTCCATCCTGGCCGGGAGGTGTGCAGGGGGTCTCACCCCACTGTGCAGCCCCAGCGTGCAGAAAAGGCTGAGCCAAGCGCCCACCCATGGCTTGGCACCCACCCTGGGGCCAGGGTGTGTGGAGGCTGCAGTGGGGATGCCCAAGTGGGCGTCCCCGGCCAAGTGGAGCAAGTGCTGGGCATGGGGGAGCTGCCCAGGGGCGGGCATGGGGAGCGGTGCGTGGTTTGATTTGTGTCAGTCACTTCTCCGGTGGGTTTGGGAATCGCTTGCAGAGCTCGTGGTCAGGAGGGGGAGGGAGGCACCGAGCCAACTGCGAAACACAAACTCAGCTGCCAAGTCCACAGGGGCGGCGAGGGGGAGTGCTGTGCCAGGGCGCGCAGCCCGGGCTGCTCCCGGGGGGGCTGCACCGGGGGTCAGACCCTCTGTGAGCCATGAGGTGCATGGCAAAGGTGGGCCAGGACCGGCACGGGACCAGGCAGGGGATGGGCTTCGCCTTGGGGACCCATCCAGCCGCCACAGCACCCGTCTGTCCTCAAACCTGGTCTGGAGCCCAGGCAGCCACAGCGAGGCTTGGGATGGGGCTGGTGAGTCCTGGCAGTGGGTTGGGGTCACGCTGGCGGTTCCCACCCAGACCTTCTCCTTCAGGAGAGGTTGGTGTGCGGCACGCCATCACCCAGCCCCAGGCAGAGGGACATGGCCAGGGGGCCGGGCAAGCATCTGGCACAGCCTGGCTCCACAGCACAGGTTCCCAGCTCCACTGCTACACCCCAGAGCATGGGGCTTGCCTGGAGCCATGCTCTGCCCCATGGATCTATGGGGCAGGGCAAGGCTGGACCCCCCTGCCCGGTCCCTGCCAGGCTCTGCCCCTGCTCTGCCCCGGGGGGTGGCACGGAGAGGGGCCGTGGGGGGGGCTATGCAGGGAGGGGTCTGCAGCATGGGGTCCCCCGTAAGCCCAAGCTGCCCCTCTCCCCCCGCCCCAGCGCACGCCTAGGGGTTGATTAGCAGCTCCTAATGAGATGCCGGCTGGGCTTCAAGCTGGCCGTGATGCGTGAGGAGGCGGGAGATGCTCTGGCCCGGCCATGCTGAACAGCCTTCAGGCTCCTTGCGTGTCAGCCACCTGCGACGCAGAGCCCGGGATGGACACGGCCCGTCACGCCTCTAATGGGCATTTGGTTCAATTAGCAGCACGTCAGACCGGCTCTGCTCAGGCGACGCACTGACCCGAATACGCTCGCCTCCGCTCGGCAGCCGCTGGCGAGACCCCCGCGGCGGGGAGGCGGGCGCCCTCCCTCTGCCCCCGCCGTGCCCTTTCCGGGGGCACCGGGCAGCCCGTGTGGTCCCCCCTGCCCAGCTCCAGCAGCAATGCCCCAGGGAAGGACATGCTGGGGGCGGGGGGGACAGCCCTGACTCCCCAAGGGGGAGATGTCAGACAGGACCTGGGCACCAGCTGGGGGGCAGCGAGCTGGCTGCGGGGTGCCCGAGAGAGTGCGAGGCGCTGGGGGGGCTTATGGGGCATTGCAGGGGGGTGGCTGTAGGATGTTATAGGGCACTGCAGAGAGCTGATGGAGCAGTGCAGTTTGCTGTAGATGCTATAGGGCGCTGCAGAGAAGCGGCTGTGGGACACTATGGGGCACAGCATGGGATGCTGTGGGGCGTTGCAGAGAGCTGGTTTTGGGGTCCTCGTGGGGCGGTGCAGGGGGGCTGGCTGTGGGGCAGCTGCATGGCTACAGGGCACTGCAGAGGGCTGCCTGGGGTAGGGGGGTGTGGGGGGTGCTATGGGGCAGTGCAGAGCACAGGCTGCAGTTTTGGAGCAGAGGAGATCCCACGTACATGGCAGCTTCTCAAAACTGCCTCGACAAGCCCTGCGCCAGGGGCTGCTCCTTCCCGGCAAGCCGGCACGTGCTGCCCCAGCCCCGGGGGCAGCGGGGAGATGGGGAGATCACCGGGGCTGCTCACAGCAGAGAGGCCAGCAAGGACTCACAGCCTTCCTGAGCCCGGCATGCTGCCAGTGCCAGGCTGCGTCCCATCCTTGGGGAGTTGGAGGAACCTTGTCAGGCGTTAGGCTGGATTTACAGCCACCCGGCTGCCCTCTCCCCAGCTTTCTCTTCTGTGCCTCTTCCCCTGCCTGAAGCCGGTGCGGGGTTCACCCACCCGTGCAAGGAGGGCTGCCGTGGAGCAGGCTGATGTGCCTGCAGCCACCAGAGGTGACGGGGGTCTCATCCCGCTCCTCGGGCACGGCACGGGGGTCCGGCTGCCATCAGCATGGGGCATCCGTCCCGGTTGTGAGCATCTGGGGTGCTTGGCATCCCTCTGGCGTGCTGGGCGTGCTGCCGCGGCGTGCCAGCTGCCATCTGCTCACCAGGCAGGCGTGGGCCGTGCTCAGGATGCAGCGCTTCGGTGCCAGGGCTGGTGGACTGCGCACAGCCACCAGCCGCTTGGGGCAGGACGGAGGGGACAGGCCCACGCTGGGGTGGTGAGTGGCACGGTGACACCAATGGCACGGGGAGTAGGGCTGGCCATCCCCAGGGGTGGTGCCAAGAGGCCATGGTGCTGGTGCCCATGGGCAGTGCTGTTTCTTGGGCGAATATGACGTCTTTGGAGGTGTCACTGGTGACTGTCCCATGCCACCGCCACCCCTGGACGACATCCCCCGGGATGAGGCACCATCACGGCTGTCAGCAGCCTCTGACCCCTGGAATATTTCTTCCAATGCTGGCAATTTTTGTGTGCGAGAAGTAAATAAGCATCAATTAACCCCTGGAGCCATGCTCGTGCTGCCGGAAAGCAGCCGGCAGAGCGCTCGTTAGTGGCCCTGTCGCTGCTTCCTCCTGTTAACCAGCGTGTGAATCTCTGCCAGGTAACAGGCTCATTAGCTGGATGGACCAGCAGCCTGGACAGACGTACAGACCCCGGCCACGGGGCTGGGGCTCGCTGGGAGCACGCGGGGTCTCCGTGAGCACGACCGGGCTGTGCTGCCATTGGGAGGGGTAGGATGTGTGGGCAGGAGGCTGGGGTTTGGGATTTTGGGGTTTTGTGGTTTTGCCCAGAAAAACCCCGGGTGACGTGGGGACAGCAGGGAGGGGTGGCAGCCCAGGGACAGTGGCGGGGACAGCGGACGGGTGCAGGGGAAGTGGCAGGGACAGGGGCAGGTCAATGGGGTCCCCTCATTTGCTCTCCCCAGCTCTGGCCCGGACCAGGGCTTGTGCAATCCTGCTCTCACTTGAATTGCACTTGTTTCCCCCACCCCGTGCTCTCCTTGGGGCAGGCAGGAGGATGTCCAGCCCCCCTTGCACCCCGAGACCCGTGGGCACCCCAAAGCTGGAGGAGTGACCCCCGGGACGTGCTGGAGGTGGGGATCGGCAAGGTGCTCGGGATCCTGCAAAGGGCACCTTTGTGCCTGGCATCGATGCCCATCTCAGGGGTCTACCAGCACCCCGCCGCTGTGCCGGGCACAGCCTCGCCAGACAGCGTCTGTCCGGTCAAAAGGACACGGGGGAAAGGCTCCCACCACAGCAGCAGCATCATCATCGCTGCCAGATGCAAATTGATAGTCAAGTCACTCATCCAAACAATAGGGTCCGGCTAATCCTTTTACAATGGGACTAATTGCTAATCAGACCGATTTCACACTGGTTGTTCCCCTGACAATGAGGCTCCGTGGAGAAGGGCTCCTGGGGGGGCAAGAAGGCTCCGTAGGTGCCCATGGCTCCCACCAGCCCCTCCATCCCCATGCCGGCCCTGCAGGAGGGCCAGCCCCTGGCAGACGGGCACCGGGATGGCACTGGGGTCTTCCAGGTTGTCAAAGCCTCCAGCAGCTGGTGGCCAGGGGCTGGCACGAGCTCCAGCCTCATCCTCCCTTGGTGTCAACCGGGGCTGAGCGGGGCTTGGGTCCACCTGCAACACCTGGCAGCCTTGGTGCCACCTCCAGCCCTCGCCTCCGCTGCCCAGAGCATCTTCTGCCCCTCCACAGAGCTACAGGGGCGAGGGCTGGTGCCTGAAACGGTGGGTGTCATCCCCCGGCAGGAGCCCTGGCACGGTCTAGACACACGCTGGGCACCGATGCTCTTTGCCCTGCACCGTTTGGGTACCGCGGGGCTGCGGTGCCACGTGGGGCCAGGATGCCGGCAGGGTCTCTCTGCTTTGGTGAGGGGCCTGAGCCATTGGAGCGGGGCGAGCAGGGAGGGGGTGCCATGGGGGCAGACGGGGACGGGGAGGGAGACACAGCCAGGGTGCAGGGCATGGCCAGCCCTGCAAAGGTGCAGGTTGCTGCGAGAAGTGGTGCAGGACTTTGGGTCACAGGGCAGAGAGGGGCAGAGCAGTATCAGAAGTGTCGTGGGGACCCTGGGACTGGTACCAGCCTTTGCCTGCTCCCCTTGCACCCTGCCAAAATGTGCCAGACCTTGGTGCACACCCCCGCCAAGGCAGCTGCTGTCAGGGAGCTTTTGCCAGCCCTGAGGTCCCCTGCACATCACCGCACTGCCAGGGGCTGGCTGGGAGCTGAGCCCCACATTTCGGGGCTTGTGATCATCGCTGCTCCCTGCCAGCCCGGGGCTGGGTGCTGTGGGACGCCGGGTGCTCGTGGGGCTGCCGGGGCAGTGGCGGGTGAAGCAGGTCCCTGCCTGCATGGTGTTAATAAGCTCCTGGCCCGCCTCTGAGCAGCCCGCTGCCCTGCGCTGTGCACCCCGAGCCACGGCCAGCCGAGCGCGTCGGGGTGCTAATGAGGAGCGAGCCGGGCTCGCCGCGCCTTGCACTTAATTGCTGCTGTCTTTTGGCTCTTAATGAAGCTCCGCTGCAGAAGAGGCAGCAGCCTCCCCTCTCCTCCCCTCCCTCGGGCAGCCTGACCCCCCCAGCCTCCCCCCACCAGCCCTGTCCCCTGCCCAGCGCCGGCCTGGCCCTGGGTTCGTGGGTGGTGCTGGGCGCCTGGGTGCCTTGCGCTGGAGCTGCGAAGCGGGAGGGAGGCAGTAGCAGAGGAGGAGGTTAGCACCGTGCTGAATGTCACCTCTGTCCAGCCGTGGTGTTCCCAAACGCCCCAAACGCCGTCCCCTCTCTCCGTGCTCTGCACGGCAGCTCAGTCCCAGCCGCGGAGGGCTGCAGCATCTCCTGCCTCCTGGGCTGAGCAGACCTGGGGAGCACCAGCAGGGAGGGACCGGGGCCATGCAGGGGGACCCCACTCCTGCAAGGGGCCCAGCAGCAGCCAGGCATCACCCCAGCAAGCCCTGCTCAGGCATCCCCAGCCCGCCGGGTGTCTGTGTCTGGGTGCAAGGTGGCACCACGGGGCTGAGCTGGCTGGTGGCTCCGGCTCTGCAAACACGGTGACAGCCATGTGCTCTGCTTCTGTCCCCTGCTGCTTGCACTGCGGCTTGGTCACATGGAGGGGAGCTTGGGTCATCCTGTGGCTGAAGGGAGAGGTGTTTGGGGGGGTCAGGGAGAGCTCTCCCTGCCAGGCAGGCTGGCCCAGGGCTCAGTTTGCTCCAGCTGAAGGCAACGAGCATCGACACGGGCAGCCGCCACCGCGGAGGGCAGCGCGTATCCCAACCTGTTCCCTGAGCCATGCCAGCCATGGCCTGCCCCCTCCCCAGCTGTGCACGCGGCCGTGCAGGAAGGGGTTAATGGTTAGCCCATACCTGCAGTTGCATTTTAAAGATGTGAAATTAAAGCCCGTAATTTATTCTCCCCACACACGAAGGAGCAATTAGTTCTAAACACGGCTTAATCAGTCAGCGCGAGATTGATTTCTGTAGACTTGGATTTGGTGGCTGCTGGCGAGGAGCCAGCCTGGGAGCAATCTCCAAATAAATGAAGTGCAGAGAAGTAAGCCATTACATAATATGATAGATGAGGCTGGAGCTCACTCGCCTCTTCATTAGTATTCCACTGTACGCCGGCAACGGCACCAAACTTTCTCCCCAGCACCTTGGTTTCTTCCCCCTCCTCATCCCTCCGCCCCCGCTGCAGCTCAGCAGGGGCAGGAGGAGCTGTCTGCCTGCCTTCGGCAGCCCCTGCCGAGCCCCGAGCCCGCGGGCAGTGCTGGAGCAATGGTCTCTACACCGTGGACTGATGCCTCTTTAGGATGCTCTTCCCCGGGCTCTGTGTCTTGCCTCTCCCCTCTGGACCCTGGGGAAACCGAGGCACAGGGAGCTGGAGTGGCATCCCATGAGCTGCAGAAGATCAGCAGCAAGAGGCAGATGTCCTCGTCCCCTCTCCTCCCCTGGCCAGAGCTTTGAAGGCATCTCCCCAGGGTCACCCCAGCCCGTCACCCCATGGGGCAGCGGCAGCTGGGCACCCTTGCATTGGGACATGGCCCCTGGTGCAAGCTCCCTGCCTCCTCCTGCCTTCTGCAAGGGCATCCCCGCTCCTGCCAGCGAGCTGCTCAGAGCCGCAGCAGCAGGCAAGAGCGAGAACAGAGTATTGCTCTCCATAGGAGAACCCCTTGAGGTGCTGGGTGTGGACGCAGGGAGCCAGAAGTGTCTGGGGAGAAAGCACTCCCCAACCAGCCCTTGTCTGGGCAATGGGGGCTGTAGCTGGGTTTGCAAACCCCCCCCGTGCTGTGGTGCCCGAGCTTCTCGGGCAGGGTGCGTGCCTTCTGTCCCTGCCGCCGGGCCCAGCCTGCAGACACGCAGAGAACCAGACCCTTCCCACCTGCGTCCCCAGCCCTGCTCGCAGGGGGTGACAGGCCTTTCAGGGACAAGATCTCGCCTACATGGTGCTGATGTGTCGCTTTGGGCTGTGGCGGTGACAGCGCGCTGCGCGCTGCGTGCTTCTCTCTCCCTGGTGATGAGGGAGGAGGGGAGCACATCGCAAAATGATGCCGGGCAGGGAAAGTGGTTTGGAGCCAGCTCCAGAGGGTCGGTGCCCGGCGGTGTGTGGGCAAAGGGGGTCCCTCTGCCCCTAGCGCTGGTGGGGTGCCTGGCTGTGGGCAGAGTGGGACCTCTGCAGAGGTGCGTGTGGGCAAGGCTGTGTTCGGAGCATCCCGATGGGCTCTGCTTGGACCGTGGGTGGCCAGGGCTGGGAGGGACGGAGAAGACCTGGACATGGTGCAGGGGCTGACTCTGCCCCTGTTTTCGTTGCCTCCTCATCTTGTCCCTCCCCTGGCTCCTGCCAGGGAAGAAGAGTCTCCTGAGACGTGGCCCTGCCTGGTGCAGGGCTGGTGCAGGTCCCCAGGGCATGTGCTAAAGACCCCCCCCACTCCCTGCCATGACAGTAATTGCACTAACGATAGAGAGCCGATAGATGCAGCAAAGGGCCATGACCCATGGGCTCCCGGAGGTGAAATGCCCAGCAGTGCCGTGGGAGAGACCCACTGAGCCCCAACCCTCCAGGTCCCCCATGACGCCCCGTGCCCCCCCCAGCCCTGCGGTCATCCCCCTCCTGCCCGTGGTGCTGGAGCCACTGCTGACCATCCCCTCTGTCCTTGCTGTCTCCGCAGAACTCCATCCGGCACAACCTCTCCCTGCACACCCGCTTCATCCGCGTGCAGAACGAGGGCACCGGCAAGAGCTCCTGGTGGATGCTGAACCCCGAGGGCGGCAAGACGGGGAAGACGCCCCGCCGGCGGGCGGTCTCCATGGACAACAACAGCAAGTTCCTGCGGATCAAGGGAAAGGCCAGCAAGAAGAAGCAGCTGCAGGTGACGCAGGAGCGTGGGGAGGACAGCCCTTCCTCCCAGCAAGCCAAGTGGTCGGAGAGCCCCGCGTCCCATGCCAGCGACGAGTACGACGCCTGGGCGGACTTCAGGACGCGGGCCAACTCCACGGCCAGCACGCTGAGCGGGCGCCTCTCGCCCATCATGTCCAACCATGAGCCGGACGAGCTGGAGGAGGACGACGGTACCCCCTCCTCTCCGCTGATGTACCCCAGCCCCTCCAGCACCATGTCTCCTTCCCTCAACGCCCGCTGCTCCGTGGAGCTGCCCCGGCTGACCGACCTGACTGGCACCATCAGCCTGAACGAGAGCCTGGGGGAGAGCATGCTGGAGGACCTACAGGACGGCTACACCATGAGCCCTTCGCAGCAGCTCCCCCCGGCCGCCCTGCGGCAGCGGAGCTCCAGTTTCACCTTCAACTCCAAGTGCTCCACCATGGGGGCTGCCACCAACACCTACTGCGGGACTATCTACAGCCAGCCGGCCATGAGCCTCATGCGCCGCCTGCCCATGCAGACCATCCAGGAGAACAAGCAAGCCACCTTCTCGCCCGTCAGCTCCTACAGGAACGCCTCGCTGCAGGACCTGCTCTCCTCCATCTCCTACGCGCACAAGGAGAGCATGGTCCCGGGGGACCTGCCCCTGCCGCAGGCCAGCCCCATGGTGCCGGCCCGTGGCCACAGACACAACCCGCTGCTGTGCGGGAGCGGGGAGCAGGGTTTGTCCTCCTACCCGTCCCACTCGGGCTCTCTCATGAAGAGCAACGCTTTGTACCACCCGTCACCAGCCGGTCACCACCCTGCGGTCAACACCAGTGCCTTAGCTAATCCTGTCAGCCTTATGAGCTTGCCCAGTGACACGTGCAGCATGACAGCCATGCCGCACCACGGGCATCTGCATTCCTACGCTAATAACCAAGGGGCACACATGAGCTTGCTGGATTCGCTGCAGGGCCCCTACCCGGGGGCTGTCCACCCCCCGGTGTTGGGCCAAGACAGGTTCCCAGCAGACCTGGACCTGGACATGTTCAACGGGAGCCTGGAGTGCGATGTGGAGTCGATCATCCTGAATGACTTTATGGACAGCGACGAGATGGACTTCAACTTCGACTCGGCTCTCCCGCCGCAGAACGGGCTCAACGTGCCCGCGCTGCCCGGGGGTCCGCAGCCCACGAACCAGAGCTGGGTGCCCGGGTGACGCCCGCCCCGGGGAGGGGGGCTCGCCACCGAGAAGCCACGAGGGGAACATTGAGACTAACTTTTTTTTTTTCCTTTCTCTTCTGCCTTTGTTTGTTAAGATGGGCTAGAGCCATCGGTCTGAGCTTGAGGTCGAACGTGAAACACAAACCGTAGGGTCAAATATTGAGACGGGGGAGGGCCCCAGCCCCCAGCCCACACGCGTGCCCGATCTGCTGGGTCCTCCCGTGAGCATCCTCCGGAGGACGCAGGGCAGGCGGGCAGGAGAGGCAGCCGGAGCCAGGCGGGTCCGGGGGGGAGCAGGAAGGGAAAGCCTTTCCGGACGGTCCCAGTGCCCCGCTGCGACGGTGCCGGTTTGATTTGTCCTTGGGCTGGGTGACGGAGTGGTGACGGCTGATGGCGCGGGAACACCCTGCGTGGGCATCCCTTTCTGGAAAGGGACCCTTTTCTCTCAGCCGCCTCGGGAAACGAGTCCTCCAAGTAGAAGTGTAAGGAGCGGAGATCCTGCCCCAGGGCAAGGGGGGAGCTCATCACTTCTAAATCCCGGTGGAGATCTGAGCTCTGCCAAGCCCACACGCCCAGGCCACCTCCACTGCGGGTCTCCTTGTGTGGCTCCAGGCAGGTTTTCTTACCAAGCATTGAGAAGGGGGGTTGGTGATGGAAGGCAGGGTGCGCAATCTGCAGCCCTGGGGACAGCATCTCGGCAGCCCATGCGTCCACGGATGGCTGGGGGTGCCACGGTCACGCCTGCCAGTGGGAAAGCTGCGGTACCCTGCCCGGAGCAGGCGTGGGCACACTCCTGTGCGTGGTGCACAGCCCTGCACGGGGTGGTCCTGCTGGGAGTGATGTGCTGCTGGCCTGGGTCCCCCGTGCCGGAGGCTCAGGGGGAGCTCACAGGGTTGGGGAGGGGGGCGTATTTATTTGATTTCATGCACGCTTTTGCCATTGAGTTTTTGCATTGGAAGGAAGAAAGGGGCGAGCTTAAGGAGAGGAGGAGAGAGGCTGTGGGCAACGCTGAGGGCTGCGCCCCATTGCACGTCTTGTCTTGGCTTGGCCATGGCTTTGGGAGTTGGATGACGGGGTGGAAGCTGGGGGGCTGTGATGTGGGTCATCCTTGAGAAAGGGGTGTGTGCATGTGAGAAGGGGAGGGATGCGGTGGCCAGGCCTCCGGAGGCAGCGTGGGGTCCACCCTGCCCCAAGCCTAGGTGACCCACGCTGCTTCCCCCGCGTGCCAAGCTCAGGGAGGTGCCACCGGGCTCACAGCCGGGGCTGTGGGGCTCCTGCGGGGTCACTCCTGGTTTCAGGAGTGACTCCAGCCAGCAGCCAGCGTGCCTGTCCCGGAGGGCTCCCTGCCCATCCCCAGGCTGCCAGGAGAGCTGGTCCGGGGAGATGGCAGCAGGAGGGGTCAGCCCTGGTGCGCCCATCTGCCAGGGGCTGGTGCTCCGTGGGGATGGGGACCACGATTCACGTGTGGTCCTGCTGTGCGTCAGGAGCCCAAACCGGCCCCACTGCTCTGCGGGGCAGGGGTGGGCCAGGGACCCACTGCCACCCTGCACAGCGGGGGCGAGGGCTGCCCGCTGCGGGGCAGCTCAGCCCTTGGTGCAACAGGGTTTTTGGAGTGGGGCAGCCAGGCAGGCTGATGGGCAGCTGGAGCGGCTGGTCCGGAGGAGATGGAGGGGCTGGGAGGAGAGGCTGTGGGAGCTGCTGCTCTGTACCACGGGGCTCTCTGCACAGCCCGTCTTCCTCCTGGGCACCACAGGCTTTAAAGCCCCTGTCCCTGGGTTGCAGCGAGGGTTAGTCCACTGAACCAGCACATTTTCCTGGCCCAGCTCTTCCCTTCTTGCTCCAGCACCACCTCCTCTACCACGGTGCAGGTGCTGGGTCCCACCGAGCCATAGGGGAAGCGCGGCTGCTCGGAGCCGGGGCAGGGTGGGACCCATGGGTGGGCACCTCCTACTCCTCTCCTGACCCACGTGTCTGTGGCAAAGCGTGACAGAGGAGCCCCATGTGCCACCCTTCACCTTCACCCTGGGCACACGGCTGGCATAGTCTCTAAAGACATTCTTACAGGTTAATTAATTATGTTTACATTATTTGATCATGTACAGAATTTAATATATTCTATTATATATAATCTTTCTTGAATGCTTTTTTAAAAAGGATTATTCTTTGGTCAGGATCATTACCACATTAGTTTTATACACCACCTCTCGTTTCAGGCATATTTAAAATCGTTGGAAACCGATTGCAAATGGCTATTTAATACCCGGCACCCCAGCTCTGCACATGGGGTGTGAAGGACTGCTAGCGAGGAGAGGCAGGGAGGGCAGCTGGGGCTGCCACGGGAGGAAGGGGGGCTCTGCCGGGGGAAAGGGAAGGGGTCCTGGCTCTTCCAGGCATCCCATCTCCAGGCACACATCCAGCAGCACACCAGCACGCCGGGCAGCGCAGGCCAGCTGGGGCTCATGCCGTCAGTCGGACATTTGCAGATGGGATGCTCAGGCACAGGGACCCCCCCAAAAACCCCTTCGGTGTTGCAGATATGGGCTGACCATCGTCGCAGAGGGGAAGCCGCACCAGCAGGAAAAGAAAAGTCCCCCCTTGTCCTGCGCCTGCCCCACTCCCCCCCGCTCGCCTCCCCCTGCCCCGCCGCGTGGTGCCCCCGGGCATCCACCCCCGGGGCACGTCCCATTGCGAAGCTGTCTTTGTGGTTCGTGACCGTGGGGTTGTCGTGTGTGCGGTGGAGTCGTGTTGGTAAGCGTCGTGTGTACAGTCGTCGTGCGGTGCGAGGGACGGCAGGCAGCGGGAGGCGGGCACAGAGACCCCCCAAAGTGGCTGGGACCCTGGGAAAGGGGGGGTGGCTGGAGGGGGAGGCGAGACGGGCTGGCCCCGCCGCGGCGGAGGGGAGCGGAGCCGAGGGGCTGGGGGATGCCAGGACCACGGTGCCTGGGTGGGGTGGTGGTGATGGCAGGGGTGTGACGGGGCCGTGCTTCGTGCCCGTGGGGCAGGCAGTCCTGGGGGTGGCCAGCGCGGCCGTGCCCCCCGCGGCTCCCACCGCCCCGCTGCCGGCACTGCTGCGAGCGCAGGGAAGGGGAAACCAGGGCTTTGTTTCGCTGTCCGGCGGTGGCAGAGGCTCCGGGTTCCCTCTCTGAGCACAGGGCACCTCACGTCCCACCTCGCTCGGCTTCAGCCTCCCCGCTCCATCACCCCCTCTCCCTCCCGGCCCCCCCTGCCCTGCTGCCGCCCATCCCCAGCCCTGCCCGGAGCGAGGAGCCGGCGTCGCGGGGACGCCGAAGGGGCCCCACCAGTTTGCTTCATACGGCGGTTTTCGGTCCGTCCTTTCCCTCGTATTTATAACTGTACAGACTGGGGGGGAGGGTCTCTGACAGGCGTCATCTCTCACCACGCATCTATCGTAGGCAATGGTAACTTTCTTGATCGTGCTATTAGAGTTTGTGTATGTGGCAATGTAAAGAACTGTGTATAGTGCATTGTACAGCATATTTTCATGAATAAAATTGTTTTAAATATTACGAGGCAGCAGCCCTGCCTTTAATGCTTGTGTGTGTCTGGGCTGAGACAGGAGGGACAGTGCTGGACCAGTGAAGCTGGGGGGTGCTGGGGAGAGCCAGCAAGGAGAAGATGTGATGTTTGGTGAAACTGAGCTCGCACCCAGATTGGGGATGGTTGGCTGTGCAGGTATCCATACAGTTCCACCTGGACACAGACTCTGGACATCATTCTTGGCAGTCTATAAATATACGTATTTACTGACTTTTACCAATAATATTTTCTGAAACTGATGGCCTGCCTCAGTGGTGGGTGACAATGTCCAGCTCGTGGAGGTGCTTATGCCCTGCGCCCACTGCCCCAAGCCCCTTCGCTCCCCAGCCAGGCTCCCTGGGTGCAGCCCCCAGCCTGGAAATCCCCTTTTTTAGCACTGTTGGAGCGGTTTGGACTGAAACTTCCCCTTTTGCAGGTGAATTTATTTCCCACCCTGCAAAAAAATACCAAAGTGACTGGAGGCTGTGGCTCCTATTTTGGGTGTTGATTTAGGGTCTTGGGGCAGAGTGGGTTGGGAAAACACCTCTGTGGTTCAGGGCTCAGGTTCAGGGATGGGTGTGTGCCCTAAGACCCCTCAGTCAGCCCCAAAAAGGGGACTCGGCCACCCAAGGGGCTTCCCAGTGCCTGTTAAAGCAGGCTGGAGAAGCTGAAGCCCCTCTGAGGTGCTCTCGGGCACAGAAGGTTGAGTATTGCCCTGCTGCCAGGCACCAAACGGGCTGAGGGCACGGGTCGCCTCTGAAACCCCTGTGCCCACCCCAGCAGTGCAGGCAGCCGGTCTCTCCTCCTCATCCTCCCTCTCCTCGGAGAGATTTTCGGATGGCTTCTCTGAGGGCTCTGCAGGGAGGGCAGGACTCGTCCCAGACCACTTAGGGAGGACTTGAACTCAACTTCTCCCTTGATAAACAGCTAAAACACAGGTGGGGAAGCTGAGATAGCCTCCAAAACCTATTTCAAAATATCCCCACCATCTCCCCACCTACGTGGTGCCTGTGGCTGCGATTTGCAGGAGTCTGTGCATGCCACGCACAGCATCTGAATGATATGCCTCCATATAATTGTGGCCAAGCACCCCAGTGTCACCAGTTCAGCCACCTCCACTTGCTGGTGTTGCAGGTCGAGCATCTTTCTGCTCTTGTGGATTCGGCATTGTCCCCCGTGTCACTGCCACGTAGCAAAGATGGGGAGTCCTGGTGAGGAGGCTTGAGACACCTCTCTGGTGTCTTCTGGTAACTTGGAGAAAAAGTCATTAGCATGGCAGGGCGGTCACGTCTGAGGTGCTCCCAAAGGCCTGGCACGTCCCCGTAAGTTGGTCCCTATAGGTCAGTCCCGGACAAAATGGTGAAGAGGAGGAGGGATTTCAACTCCTAAAGACTTCCCTATCAGAGAATTCAATTAGTGCAGAATCTAATTGCTGTGGCTCAGTGGAGGAGGGGGTTTCAGCCCCTGACCCAGCAGTGAGCCCGGCTGGGTGCAGGAGGGCACTGTGGTTCGCACCGTGCTGTCACGGGGCACGCGGGGACCTGGCACGGCGGTGCTGTGGTGTGTCTTGTGCAGCTACTTCAGAGCCAACACGTTCACGCTGGGTGGGGAGTGTGGGGTCTGTCTCTGTGGGGCTGGAGGAGGGGTGCTGCAGGGGGACCCCTCTGCCCGGCCGGAGGGAAGCAGAGGGGTCCCTCTTTGGTGGCTGAGCTCCCTGGGACAGGAGGGTGTCATGGGACGGGATGTGGCGTTTGTGTCCTGAGTGGGCAAGAGGTGGGAGCAGCCTGAATGTGCCACGGGCGAGCTGCAAGGGCCCAACGGGATGTCACCGCGGTCGTCACATGGGGCTCAAAGGCCAGGGGCAGAGGAGCATAACCAGGGTGTTAACTGGGGGAGGACACTGGGATCCAGGTGTTTCTCGTGGGTTTCCACAGGGATTTGTGCTTGACATGACCTCGCTGTAAGGAAACCTGCAACGTAACACGGGAGCCCCACTGGCAGCATCTGCAGAGGTTACAGGGCTGGCAAAACCACGGTGATCACAGCAAGCCATCGGGTGCTGGTCATGGCTCTGGCATGGGTTTAGCTCAGCATTTTGTAGGAGAAAGGGGCAGAACTGAGGCCGGTGCGATCAGAGCTGGAGCAAAAGAGACACCAGGAAGGGTTTGGGGGCTTGAATACCATTGCATGAGCTCCGACTGCAAGGCAGGGCAGGAGACAGCGGCTGCAAACGGGGCCCGGAGGAACAGGGACCCCCTTAGCACACAGCACAGGGACGGACGCGTCGTACAGGCTGGATTGATGGCCGAGGCCAATGTATGAGGTTCAACAAGGCCAAGTGCCGGGTCCTGCACTTGGGCCACAACAACCCCAGCAACGCTGCAGGCTTGGGGAAGAGTGGCTGGAAAGTGCCCGGAGGAAAAGGACCTGGGGTGCTGGTCGACAGCGGCTGAACATGAGCCGGCCGTGTGCCCAGGTGGCCAAGGAGGCCAACGGCATCCTGGCCTGTATCAGCAATGGTGTGGCCAGCAGGAGCAGGGAGGTGACCGTGCCCCTGCACTGGGCACTGGTGAGGCCGCACCTCGAATCCTGTGTTCAGTTCTGGGCCCCTCACCACAAGAAGGACATGGAGGTGCTGGAGCGTGTCCAGAGGAGGGCAACGAAGCTGGGGAAGGGCCTGGAGCACAAGTCTGATGGGGAGCGGCTGAGGGAACTGGGGTTGTTCAGCCTGGAGGAGAGGAGGTGAGGGGAGACCTCATCGCTCTACAACTACCTGAAAGGAGGTTGTAGTGAGGTGGGGGTTGGTCTCTTCTCCCAAGTAACAGCGATAGGACGAGAGGAAATGGCCTCAAGTTGCGCCAAGGGAGGTTTAGATTGGACATTAGGAGAAATTTCTTTACTGGAAGAGTGGTCAGGCCTTGGAACAGGCTGCCCGGGGAAGTGGTGGAGTCCCCATCCCTGGAGGTATTTAAAAGACGTGTAGATGAGGCGCTTAGGGACATGGTGTGGTGGGCATGGTGTGTTGGGCTGACGGCTGGACACGATGATCTTAGAGGTCTTTTCCAACCTGTATGATTCTATGATTCTAAATACTAATCTAGTACAGCTTTCCCAGATAGCGGGGCCAGGAAGCACGCGGGGCCGTGCAGCCTCTCGCTCCTCCGTGTCGTCTGTGCCATGCAGGCTCCTGTCGCAGCAGAGGCATGAAGCCAGGATGTGCTTTTACCAACAGCAGGACCTTCCGTCTTTGGCTGTGTCCTCCAGGGTCCCTGCCCAGATTTTACACCATCCAGCACAAGACATGGGTGCTGGAGAAGCAACTCCAGAGAGCACCAACAGAGGAAACATAACTTTTATTCACGTTATCCCTTTCCACCGGCATTATTAGTCCTTTCCCTGGCAGTCTGGTGCCCAGCCCTCCCCACTCTGCAAATCACCCCCAATGTGCGCCCCAGCCCCAGCAGTGACTTCCCAGCAGGACGTCCCTCCTCACAGTGAGCACTGCTGGGATGCAGACAGCCCAGCGCATCCTCCCCATCGCTGGTCAGACCAGCCGGGGAGAAGAATCCCCTGCAGAGCCCTGCAACGGCAGTTTGTGCCCGCTGCTGTGCAGCCAAGCCCATGACCTCCTAAATGTGGTCTTAAACATTGTGGGGGTTTGGGTTTTCCTATTTTTGTAAGAAATCATCACATGGTGCCCAGGTGACCCGTTGCTGTTCTCCGTGTCCTCAGCGAACCCAACTACCTCGCTGGGGAAACTTGTAATCCTGGTTTTAAAGAAAAAAGAAAATAAAAAAAACAGGAAGAAAGACGTCAAGTTGGTTTGACAGGATCTATTTTCCATAAATCCCTGTTGATTGGCATTAATTATATCACCCTTTCTGATTCTTTATTCATTGCATTCCATATCAACCGTTCCATTATTTTGCCTGGGATCAATGTCAGGCTGACAGACTGGTAATTACCCACGTCGTCCTGTTTCCCCTTTTAAAATATTAGGCCAACCTCCACTTTTCTCCCAGGGCCCCGGAAATTCCCGTGTGCTCTGCACCATACCGAAACTCAACAGCAGCGGTCCAGGACGTGCTTCAGCCAAGTCTCCTGGCCGGTGGTTGTCCTCCCTGGAAGACTGCAAACCCCCAACACTGGACATCTCCCGTCAGCTCCTGAGCAGAGCCCGTTTCTTTGCTCCCCATGGTTGTCCTCCTTCCAGGCTCTCAGCAGAGCTGTGTGCTGACAGATTCTGCTCTGCACACACTGACCTTCTCCCAGTGCCATCTCCTAATGCCACCACTGCCAGCAGGAGCCCGGCAGGCTCAGCCTTCACACCGCTCTCGGTGCGGCGACAGCCCTCATGCAAGTGCAAGTTGCAGCCAGCTGCGGGGGTGGGATCTGACGTTGTGACAAGAGGTTAGACAGGATGGGTCAGTGGTTGTTATGGTCTGAAATGTCCCAACCTGGCTCGCTTCCCACCCAACTCTGCTCCTGCTCCAGTGACATTCTCACCCCCTCTGCAGCAGCACCCTTCCCAAGGAGCAGGTTGCTCTCCTGCAGTCATTTCAGCCCAAACTTCACCTTTCCCAGCTTTCCTTGACCCTGTTGCTCAGCCCCGCTCTTGTCCTCAACTCCATCTGCTCCCTGTGCTCTCACACTCCCAGGTCTGCCCAGAGCTGGCCTCCACCTCGAGCTCTCTGCTCCCTGGCAGCTCTCGGGTCCTTCTGCTCTTCCCTGCGGTCCTCCCTTCTGCCGCTTTCTCAGCCTCACGGCACCAGATGGGAAATGAGCATCACAACATCAGGGTAAAGAATTGGATCGCACCAGTACCTCTGCCATGGTACATGGATGCCCTGGTTGTGACCAGCCCATCATGCAGATTTAGGAAGCCAGGGTGTCGGTGATGCCCTGACATCCTGGTCTTTGGATATGCCTTCCCAGCCATGAGCTCAAAGCCACCCTGCAAACGGACAGGCCAACAACCAGATGTACTTCCCAGTGTGACTCTCAGACTATGGACGATTTCCATCTGACTGTAAAGATGGACTGCTCTGCACATGTCCCACCCTCTGTCCTGCTCTGGGGACCGGGAGGAAATGGTGGAGCAGGACCACGCAGCAGCTGCGCGGTCTTGAGCCAGGAACAGCTGCACGCAAGGTGCTGGCAGCGCCCCGCTCCCGCAGCCATCGCAACAGAGATGCTGTGCTCGCAGTCCTGGTGACTACCGCTCTGTCAGCTCTCCTTGTGTCCCAGTCTGCAAGAATCCACTGTGGAGGTCCTCAGCTAGGATGGGCATCAGCTGGAGGTGAAGAGGATACCAGATTGCAGTGAGCTGGGCAGACACCTGGGCTCAAATTCAGCTCAGGTCTCAAAGAGGAAAGCTCTGGGGATGTGGAACAAGGCTGAGAGATCAAGAGCTAATCCACCAGCTGATTTGTCCAGTTCACACAGGACTGCCCTGACTGGCCAAGGAACCCTTCAAGAAGTTGCACAAAGCCCAGGGTCCATGAGAACCTTTCCTTCCCATCCCACCCCTCAAAGTGAGCTGATGAAGTCAGCAGGGCTGAGGAAGGCGGCTGGCTTGGCCCATGCCTGTGCAGCCTGGAAGCCATTAATTTATATCACTGGGACGGGGATGCTCTTTAGAGAGCGTTGCCCAAGACCTGTCCTCCAAAGGACGGCCGAAACATCCCAGCGAGGAGGCATGCCAAAAGAGCATCCAAGGAGATACGTGTGGACCCCTGAGCACCCATGCAGAGCTGAGGGGAGGAGTGCAGGAAGGTGGGCGGTGTTGGGGGGGAGCAGAAGGAGGCAATGGACTGCATAGGGACAGAGGGGGTTTGGTAGAGTCCCTGGTGACCTCCTCAGGAGAGAAATGTTCTGGCACGGGGAGCTCTGGGATGTGAGGAGCCAGGGGGCCCAAGGCAGCCCAGTGAGGAGGTCCTGGCTCCCATTGACCCCACAGCCTTGATCCTGCCCACAGAAAGGCCTTCACTGGGCCTGCCCTAGGTGTGCAAGGTGAAGGGCAGAGAAAGCCCTGCAGCCACCACCTTCATGCCCAGCTGCAAGCCACTGTTGCCCTGTCCCATTCCCACAGCGCCAGTCCATCCCAGCGGCACGAGGGAGGAAAGAGGGTTTTTGAGCCGAGGAAAGCTGAGACCGTTCAAGCAAAGCATGGTGAAGGATCTGCATGCTGGTGGGAGGAGGGGAGCGGGGGCAGCCCCATGGGTTCAGCGCCTGGCTGAAACCTGCTGCTGCTGAGCAGGAGGAGGGACGGGCTCATCCCGCCGGCCCCGCAGCAAAGCTGAGCTGCCCCAGGCACTGCCCGTGTCCCTTCCCACCCGCCCCAGAGCATGCAGGGGGAGAAAAGAGAGATCGGCTTCCCCAAGACCCAGGGAATTGGGAGAGGCGGAAATCCAGCATCTCTCCTGCTGTCCCCGCTCTCCCACCCCACGCCAGCTCCGCTCTGCCTGCTGCCTTCGCCTGCCTGCGAGGCAGGGACGTCCCCGTGGGGCGAAGGGGCACATCTGGAGCTGCGCAGGCTTTGGCCGGGAAAGCGGGAGGGTCTCCAGCAGCTGGGGCTGTGCCTTGGACCCTTCCCATCCCATCCTGCCTCGACAGAGCCGGGGCTGGTTTCATCTCGCTGGTGTTGGTTGCAGGCTAGTCCTGAGAGGATACTTTGACATATTTTGCTGTTACATGAGATAACTGGCACATGAGAGGCTTAATTGGAGAGCTGCAAAAGTGTGTTGCTTTCTACTCCTTTGAAGACAGCAATCCCTGTGTGGCCATGAGTACTGTCTCTGCTGCACCAGTGGCCTCCCCATTGCCCCTGTGTTTCGTTAACTCAGCTCCTCAAAGCTCCTGGATCAGCCGGAGGGATCCAGCCCGTAGGCACATCGCTACTTTATCCCTGGAGCTGAAGGTCAGGTCCTGGGGAGGGGACAGGAGCTCCCGCGGGTGCCGGCGGGACGGGAGCCAAGCCGGGGCACAGCATCCCCCTCCCCACGATCCCACGGGCAGATGTATCCACAGACGACCTTGGAGCATGCGGAAGAGGATGAGGACAGAAGGCTATAGACAAATAAGGAGGAAAGCCTTCAGGAGCATGTGTCTGTCATAAGATATTCCCTTGCAGAAATCTTGGAAACCTTAGAAAGAGTTTTTGCTCAATGTTATTAATTAAGGCAAAAGAATCCCCATATGGAAAGAGAAACAGTCAAGTTATATTTTTGCTAAATACGCGGCACCATATGGTAACATACAGAAAATTGGCCACATAGGCAGCCTAGAATATATGTTACCATATGTTCATATGTACTTTATAATTTCTTTGTTTTTGAAAGAGGGCATTGTCTTATGGGGCAAAAATGAGCAGCCCACCCCAGGGAGAAGGAGAAACATCACAAGCTGCTTTTGCTGAATGAAGCCCAAGGAAGCAACCCAACCACCTGGCCTGAGGGCTGCCTGCGCAGGCAGGACGAATAAGACAGCACGAGGGCAGTGTGAGCTTCTTCCCCGCTCCGCATCCTCCACCGTACCTCCTCGGCAGGGGCTGCACTGCCGATAACCTGCATGTGCACGCTGGGGAGACCCGGAGGAGGAGGAGGAGGAGTGAAGAGCCTCCTGTTTGTGCTGTCCCCAGGAAACCTTAATTTCCCTGCAGCAAAAGCAAGAGGGGAGAGAGGGAAGGATCTGCTGGGAAAGCAGCGGGGACCTTGGGAAAACACGAAGAGCACCCGTCCGCAGCCCGCGAGGGCAGCACAGGACCCTGTGTGTGTGTGCGAGGGCCGGGGTGCTGCTGGGGCGTGTGAGGCGTGTTGCAGGAGCACGGATTGTGCAAACGCCTGTTTCCCTGGGGAGGTGGCTGCGGGAGGAGGGGTGTACATTTTGCACGGGGTGAGGGTGAGTGTCCACCCAGATGTACACACCCCGGATACTTTCGCATCAGCTGTGTTGCATCTCACAGCCCCCCAAGGGGGTTTTGCTGAGCAGCCGGGTCAGGAGGCAGCTCAAAGTGAATCAAGCTCCAGCCGGAGCCTGTTGGCACCTGGGTGCTGGTTACTGTGTGTGCCACAGCCACAGCGGTGTGCACTGGGGTGGCTTCGGGGCTGTGCCCACGAGCGCTGAGCTCTCACTGGGCTTGTCCCCCAAAACAACTGGAGAGGATGTCTGAACAGCGTGTGCGTGCACTTGAGGTGCACAGGCATGTGCATGCACGGGGAGGTGTCATTTACCCCACGGGGAGGTTGTCACAGTGGGAGACAGCCCATGGCATGGCATAATGTCCCCAGAGACCAGGTCCCCAGAGACCAGAGACTCAGGTGTCCCCCCGGGAGGTGCAGTGCTGCCTCCCCAGTCTCCCTCCAAGGGGACAGAGCTGTGCCCCTACAGCAGACCACCGGCACAGAGCTTTGCTGTGCAAAGGTGCCCCAGCATTTGGCCCTGCTCAGCACAGCCCTAATCACTTTACTATCTGTGTTTTTTTTTCTGCTCCATTTTCCCCTCCATCTACCCTTAATCCTCCTCCAAGGACAGGCTGGAGTTTTGCTTTTCCAGGCTGCTGCAGCCGGCGTTGCACAGCGCTGACCTCCGGGCCCCGAGCCCAACCCCAGCCCCAGCAGCACCCGTCGACTTTGGAGAGCCCGCGCCCTGCAGCTCCTCACGAAGCCATAATTTAATCCACAGCCCCGAGAGCAGGGTTTCAGGGCTTGTGTCAGGCTGATTAATAGTCAGTGAGTCTGCGGGCTCCTGGCCTTCCTGACTGCCCTGCGCTGCTGCCGCTGCAGAGGTTTTAATGCGGAGCTGCAGAGAGCACTGCCTGGCTGGGACTGCGGAGAGCGGTGTAGGCAATGCTCTCCGAGCCGTGGCAATGCATTGCCGTTCCCAAACCCACCAGCACCCTGGACTGGACCCTCAAAAATCCTGCCTGGGGGGCATCGTGGGGCCACAGCCAGGTGGGCAAGGCAGAGGTCTCTTCTAGCAGGCACCTTTGCTCCTGTTACCGCTGGATGTTTGGTCCCAGGTCTGTTTGCGACTCTGCTGCACAACCCACGGCTCAGCTCCCTGCTACAAATACACCTGGCAGCTGCTAAACACTTGCTGTAAATGCAAACCTCCTCTCCACCTCGAGCACCGGCCCCTCTTGCTGGAGGTTGCTTGGCTCTGCTTGTGCCGCCTGCCCTGCCCTGTGCATGGAAAGGACTTGATGGCAAATATGTCCCTTGGTCCCAGGAAAGTGAAGACTGCAGTGAAACTGTGTGTCCCGATGGGGAATAAGGGCTGCTCCTGTCTGAGTGCAAGCTGAGGGGGTGACACCTGGTGTTGCCATCCCATCCAGCATCCTGGGGGCTGTACCCACTCCCCACTGTGTTGCTTTCCTCTGGGCAGGGGGCAGGACCAGTGCTGGAGAGTCCCTCTGTCCAGGAGCTGTACGGTCTCTGGCACCTGGTGCTGCAGGTCAGGAGATGGTCAGGAGATGATCAGGAGATGTGGGAGGCCTGGAGGCTGTCTGCCCAACCCAAAAGTGCTTCATGGGTTATGACAGGCTTGGTTTGTGCAGGGGAGCATGCTGGTTGTGGGCTGAGACCCTGGACCTTGTCTGCAACCACCGTCCTGCAGGAGATCCACAGGGTGTCTGGGGTGGACGTGAATCCCAACCTCCTTGCATGATGCAGGGTGCGTACGGGCAGGGGTTCCTACGCCTGCACCCACATGGGAAGTGTTTTTAAGGGAATGAGCTTTTCCTCACCAGCTTCTCACAAGCAGGAGGGTAGGCTGTGCCTGGAGGAGGGAGGCTGCAGCCGGCAGAGCCCAGCACCCTGAGCTGGGATGGGGTGCAGGGCGCTGTGCACGGGGACTCTGACCCCGTGATGCTCGGACCACGCGTGCCCTGCAAGGCCGCCTCCAAATCTGCAGCCGTGCCATGACATGGTCCCTCTGGGTGGATGGGCCGGGACATCTCCAGCTGGATGAGGGTGCTGGGAAGGACTCTTTGCAAGGGGGCTGGCTGGGTATTCACCTCCCCAGAGAGGAGAGAGCCATCGGGGGGGAAAAAGCAGGGCGCAGAAGTAGCCGGGGCTGAGCAGAGGCCCCGTGCCCGCGCCGAACCCTCATCTCAGACCGCAGTCAGGGGGAGGCAGACCTCCCCCCTGCCTTCACGCCTGCCTCCAAGGCCAGCAGGACCTCCCTCTCTGCCGGGGCAGCCTCTCCCCAGCACGCAGCGCAGCTGCGAGCCCTTTGTGCCGAGGTCTGGGTGGCTACCGCCGCCCAGCCAGCCCTCCCCACTGCCTGCGGCGAGTCGGACTCCACACACGCAAAGGCAGGGCTTGCTTCCAGCCCCACTTCTAAGCCCCCCCTCGGCTTTGGAGGAGCTTCATTAAAAGGAAACACAAACCAGAAGCAGAAGGAAGCACTTTTAAGTTGCTGGCAGCTTTGCCTGTCTATGAGTTATGAGGTCTTGCTTTATTCATGGGGCAGAAAAAAATGCTTATCTCCTCAGAGTCCATTATGTTTCATTTGGAGCCCGGGTGCAATCGGTGCTTTGGCAGAAATATCCCCCTTGCCCCGCTCACCCGCCCGAAACTTTATCTCCCTATTTCATTACTGGGAGTTGTGCTCACTCCGGTTTATCAGCGGTGATGGAGTGGATTGCTGACTTCTCTGCTGTCCTAGCAAAAATGAGGATGGAGACATTCTGCTCCAGGTTCCTGCTATTTTCAGAGACCTTGGCTGCATGATTTATTCATAAAAAAGCCATTATTTATGCCAAAGAAAGAAGACAGAATGGGTTAGCTTTTTAAGTGCTTATAATGCATTATATGGTACCTTAGCCTGCCAGACATCATTTATAATTGTAGAATCCCTTAACCTCCTTTTTCTCTTTTTCCTACCCTTCACATCAGTGCGGAGGGTGATAGCAAACTCGGTAATTAGCAGAAGTTGACAGATGTGGCAAGGAGAGGTAAGGTGAAATATCATCGAAGGAGACGTTTCTCCAGCACCTAAGTGAAGAAAGACCCTCCCTCCTCCCAGCCTTGATCTCCCAGCACAGGCAGCGCAGGGAATTGAACGCCGCCACGAAGGCATTAGCTCCCGGGGTCTGACGCTGGTATCCGTCCAAGCCTCCAGCTCCCAGCCTCTGTCTTACCTGACGGCCTGCAGGTATCCCAGCTGGTTCCCGTCTTGAAAAGGGTCCTGAGAAACCCATCCCTGCTCTCACTGGGAGCCAGCATTCGTGGGTGCTCCAGGTCCCCGCTGCTGCCACGAGCACCCCAGCCACTGGGGCTCCTGGTGGAGGTTGGCCCAGCCCTGGGACACCCCGGGAACCTGCTGTGTCACAGACATTGTGAGGACCTATCAACTGCTCACCCTCACTGCAGTCCTGGGGGGACTTCAGGCTCCAAGCCCCTCTTCCTTAGCTCTCGTACAATGAAAACAAATGTCAGAACAGCATCAGCCAAAAAAAACCACCCCAAAAGAGCGGGGAGGCTGTGGGCTGAGGCTGGGCAGAGCTCGGGGCTGGTGCAGCAGCTCAGCCATCTTCCACTAACACCATAGCAGCTGCCGGTGCCACAATTTCTCACCAACGAGAGCTCTTGGGGTTTTACTCCAGCAGCCCAGAGCACGTTGGACCCTGTTGCCTGAGCTCGGTTGGACAGGTCCCTTCCAGCCAAAATGCTCCTTCTTCACTATTTCTACCATCAGCCCCAGCCACACAGTGAGAAGCGCCGACCCGGGCAGCACCAGCACGACCTTCTGTCTCCAGAGCCGAGTCGTCTCATGCAAAACAAGGCACTAAGGAGGATTTTAAACATCTCCATGTTTCCTAGGTCTGCTGGTCTCATGTAGCCTGTGTCCTCACATCACTGCTGAGGCTGAAAGCAGCAGGAAAGGAGATTATATCCTGGGTCTTGGAGGAGACCACAGCATTCCCAGTATAACCCATTCTGGGGTGGGCGCAGCGGTATTTTAAGAAGCAACTTTAATTCACAGGTACTGAATCTACTGTGTGTTTGGTACCGGCCTGAGCAGCTGCCCTGTGCCTGGATCCAGCCTTTCCAAGGACAAAAGGAGGGGAGATGGCTGTCCCAGCAGTGTGGGCAGTGCCGGGGAGGGAAGGGGCTCTTTCCCCAGGCTGTGGAGGCAGGGAG
Organism: Calonectris borealis; assembly: GCF_964195595.1. Classification (NCBI taxonomy): domain Eukaryota; kingdom Metazoa; phylum Chordata; class Aves; order Procellariiformes; family Procellariidae; genus Calonectris; species Calonectris borealis. Next base: position 7,494,806 of record NC_134336.1, on the reverse strand, counting down.
GGCTGCCCGGTGCCTTCCCCATGGGATGCAACATGATGGCCAAGGGGACAGAACGCCCCACTAGCTCACCCCAAATCAGGGCAGGGGCCATGCTGTGCACGTTCCCACCTGGCACGAGGCGCCCACGCTCTGGACTGCGAGACGAAACACAAGAAAAACAATTAGCTACTTGGAGGTGAGAGGCAGCCTTCCCCTCCGGCTTCTCGTCTAAGCTGGTTTCAAGTAGGAGAAAATCCCCATTAAAAGGCAGTGCCATTTCCAAGATCCTTGAGTTCAAAAGCAGAGACAGAAATCTCAGCTCTGATTTTGCTTTTTAAGCCTAAGATAAATAAAAATGTAAGAGACGGGAAATAATGTAATGTAATCATCAAGGAGAAGAGAAACCAAAGGCTCAACTCTCACACACACACGCAAATATAAACACACACGCAGAACACATTTTAAAACCAATTAAAATCCCTTTGCAGAGAAAGCTCTTTCACCCACTCTCCGGGATACAGGCTATCTGCTTCCTTGGCGCGCTGTATATGAATAATTAAAAGCTAAACATATGTTAAAAAATGCAAACAGTACATGATCCTGGAAACTTCCCCCCCTTATTATTATTTCCACAAGAAAGCTGTTAAATGGTTATAAAACTCGTGAAATACGCCAACCTTGGCATCTCGTGCGATTCCCTGCTTTGGCTAGGGAAGAGTTAAAACCATTTGGCAGAGACTAACCCATTAGGCCTAATAATTATGAAATTATAGAGGTACTCAGGTGACTGTTAATTTCACACATACTGTTCAGCTCTGTGGCTAATGAGAGCCTGAAGAACTCAAGTGCCTCATCTTTCTTGTTGAATGGTGACCTGCAATTAATGAGCTTCTGCAAGAAAAGGCAGCATTTTGCACTTGGGGCTAATAAGATGGCTTTTGTGCAGCAGCATTGTGATACCAGGAGCTTTCGAATGAAGATTAAGAACTTTTCCCCTTATTTATTTATGAGTGCTACGCAGTCCAAGAGACCACACATGCAGAGAAGCGGCCCTGGTGTGAGTCTTGGAAGAAACTTAAGAGCACAGTTGCTCCGAGGCAATGGCAAAAATCCTCCATCGCCTGCGCTGGGTAGTAATAAGTCGGAGATAGCAGGGAAACAACTGCAGAGCGATCATCCGTGATGGGGAGGAACAGGGCAGGTGTGGTTCCAGGAAAAAAAAGCAGACCAAGACCCCCCTTTGCCCCCATCGGTGCACACATGCACACACCCCCTCACCCATCCCTGCAAGAAAGACCCCAAAATAAGCTCCTCACAGCCAGGAGTGACCAAGCAGAACTCATGCCTTCATGGCAATCTCCAGTTCAGGACCTGCACTGAGACCCTGAAATGAATCCCAGAGGCTTCCAGAGACGCCGACACAATTTCTGCCTGTTTCCAGCCTTGCGTAAGTGCTGTGAAAATTGGATGGCTGCGATGTGCGTGCACGAATCCCCAGGACTACAGCTGCTGGGCAGCAGCAGCCCAGTTACCCGGCCAGTCCCAGCCTAAACCCATCGGCCGGCTGCAGCTCTCCAAGCACACACATATGTTAGAAACCGGGATCTCCCTGCCCTTGCTCTGTCAGTGTTGGTATAGTTATTCTTGGTGGCAGCATTATCATAATCATTATTATTAACACCAATTTTATCTTTAAATGCCTGCTTGCATTGACATTTGCTTTATACACACACATATGAAGTAATAAACCCCTACCAGCTGAAGCCAATGAGCCTTTTCAGGGTGTTGACTCAATCACCCGTATTTGCACAGCTCAGAAATACCTCCTTCAACAGACCTGACCATTTTCTCCTCCTTCAAGTAACCGTCCGAGTCTTGACCTCACTCCAAGCTCAGGCGTTAGCAGAAAGAAGAGAAGCTGGCCCAGGACATAGGTATGCAGAGCAGCAAGCTGTGATCCAGGAGACCAGGGCTGCCTCCTGGTCCTTGTTCACTGGCCATGCATGGGCTGGGAGCCCATCCTGCGGAGGTCCAGTGGTGCCTGGCTCTGGTTTGTGCTCCTGCAGTTCCCTGTCATTAAAGCCTGTGGCCTCTCCAACCTTCTGGAGACTCCAGCTGATCTGCCAAGAGTTTCCCAGACAAAAGTCTTATGGAGAAGATTGCTGAACATTTTCCTCAGCAAGGTCTGTCCTCTCTTGTTGGGTAGGTACTGGTTCTCCATGGCCACGTTCTTCTCATGCTGTTTTGCCAGGATGAGATGAGGATGGTGAGTCCAAAATGCTTCTTAGGCCTTGACTCTGCACAATAGGCTGTGAAAGCTCTTGGCCTGGGCAATGTGTTATTTGAGGGGAGCGCTCCTTGCTCTGGCAGCTCTCTGAAGATGCTGGCTGTTGTCTCTGTGCCTTCAGAAGGTGGTTACTGCACCACGGGGGTCCTTCAGGATAGTCACCCCTGCTTGACACCCCAGTGCCATGGCTCATGTAGGAGCAGAATAAAGAATGGTTTAGGGAGAAGCTGTTGACCCCACTCCAGCACATCCAAACTTTTCTTTAAAAGCTGCTGTGAATAGCTGCTCCTTCATTTGCCTCAGTTTCTTTGAGGCTGCAAACAGGGCACACAGGTCTCTGCCTGGTAGGTGTCTGGTAGGTGTCTCCTCACAGCAATTGCTCTGCTATTGTTTCTACAGTCTAATCTGCAAGTGCTTGAGACAAGAATGAACCTCTGCCCATGGCACAGAAAACCCCATGGGGCCCTGTGCTGGCCAGACCTGTGGGGTGGCCAGGGATGACCATCCAGAAGATCCTGCAGCCAAAGCAAGACCTCTTCTCTGCAGACAGCAGGCACAGGTCCTCCCTGTTCCTGCAGAAGCTTCTCCTCATCCAGCAATATTGCCCATGTCCTGCTCTAGTTGGATACTGGATGCTCATCCTGGCCTGGGTGAGACACCAGGAACTCGGCTGCTCCGAAGTCACCCCACAAGCACCAGTTGCTCCAGCAAACTGCAAGGAGAAGGGCTGTTTGCGGTGGTCAGGGACATCCCCAGGGCAAGAGGCCTGCTGCTGTGTCCAGCGTGCCTGCCTGAGTCCTCCAGGTCCACTGGATGAGGTGACTGGCTGGGCAGAGGCACTTTGCTGTCCAGGGGCTGTTGGTATCAGCAGATGTAAGTTCAGAGATGCCCATCAGCTCCTGTTTCTCTGTTCTCTGTGAAAACCATCACACCCGTGCCCAGTGGGGACACCTACGCAGTGCCACAGCGCGCAGGCAGTACGACACCGCACAGAGACGCTCTCGTAATGACTATCTGGCCCCATGTTCCCCATGGCTTTCTCCTGTCACTGTGAGTGTGACCTTGGTCTTATGGGCAACCAGCCACGTACCACGGCTGTGCCACTGTGGCCCAGGGGCAGAGTTAAGGTCACCCCATGGGTTTGAAGGAAACGGTCTTCCTTTCCAGGAGCAGTGGATTTCACTGTCGATATATCCTGACTTCCCACTGCTTCTCCATCCCCATGCTTCAACCTCCAGCATCACCAAACGTGAAAATCCCCGCTAGCTCCCCTCCCAGCGTGTTGCCCTCACTGCATTTCTTCCTGGCAGGCTGCAGCGCCTGGGATGCTCATACAGGAGATACCCACGCTCCCTCAACTCGCATCCTTCCTTCTCTCCCCTGTGTGACAGCAGCGCACACTCTCATGTCTCCATCAGAGGTGGCACGTCCCCAGCCACCCATCAAAAGCCGAGACGCTGGTGCACACTCTCCTCAGGGGCATGCTACCCTTCGCTGCGGTTTGGAAGCAGCCAGCCTGATCCAGCGAGATGCTCATCTGCAAAGCAGCAACCTGGGGCGGCACAAACTCGTTTGCATCCCGGTCCCCCCCACCAACCCCGTCGGGGACCTTGGCGAGACGACTTCCGCCAGCTGACAGAGAAAGACAAGTGTCATGTCAGGGGGAGCCGTGCCGTGCCGATGAGCTGGGAGGAGGATGTGCGTGCTGTCAGGAGCTGGCGTGCGGCTTTCCATGGGTGGCCTTTGGTTGTTTTGCCTTCTTATATTTAAAGTCAATCATGCGGCCGCGTGCAGGGCACCCTTCACCGGAACGGGGAGGAAGAGAGGCACTGAAATGTATCTGACAAGGTGGGTGATGGCTGCCCTCCCACAGAGCCTTCGACGAGCCGGGGGAGGGAATGAGGAGCCGCGGAGGAGGTCTGCTCCCTTAGCCCTCTTGGACGGGGAGGGCTCTGGGGCGGCTGCCTCCTCCCAGCCCTGTCCAGCATCTGCTGCTCTCCTCCCAGGTCTGGCCAGCATCCCCTCCTTCAGCCCTCCGTCATTGCCTGTTCCTTTTCCCAGGCTTGTAGCTGGCAGAGATGGATGCTCCCTGGCTGGTGAGTCTCTCCCTCCCCCATGAAAACCGTATTCAAGCATTTTGCTCATTGGTGCAATGACAAAATAAGAACACGCATTTGAGTCTCTAAAAACGTCGTCTTTTCTCTGTGGAAGAGCTGGAAGTCCAATGCTCATAACACTATGATGGGGTAGAGATGCACCCGCAGTTTAAAAATGAAGGTGTTCGGGTGGAGAAAAATGCTATTTTAAGAGTGTCTGGAGGTCTGCACAGGAGCCTTGCTTTGGCCCAGCAGCCCCTGCGTAAGTGCCTGCTCTCCTGCCGTTGTGTTGGAGTGAATCTGGTCTCTCCCCAGCTGGAGAAGAAATAGCCACCAGTGTCCAGGCTCAGGCGTCCAGCAGACCTGGAGGCAGGTCTGGCGGGTGCTGCTGGGTGCAGAGTGACTGGAGGTGGTCCCTAATGTGACTCTTCGAGTGTGCTGTCTCAGGATGGACAATAAGGCTGGACCATGAGCCTCTGGTCCATCCACTGCCCACAACATCATCATCTCCCCCTTCTTCTTTGGGCTCAGTCGTTTAGGCCGCTGTTTCCTCGACATGTGGTACCCAAAGCTGATGGCTCCCCCAGCAGAGCCTGGGGCTGAGCTGGTGCATCTTGCAGGCTGTGCTCCTGCATGTGAATCCCAGGAAATGCTTGGCCATGATGTCCTGTAGGACTGCTTCCGCTCACTGTTGGGTTTGCCTTCCTGTGGCCCCTTTCCTGTCTCATTCCCAGGCTGCTAATGAAGAAAATCACACTGGAGCCACGAGGACCCCTCAGTCCCCGGGGCAGCCCAGCCCGACTGCCAGGTAAGAGGTAATGCATCTCCTGCAGAGTTTCCCAAACACCTTGTACCATCTGACGTATGACTTCTCTCCCATCCACGTTTCTGGAACTTGCCTGGGAGAATGTCTTGAGAAACCCTGTCAAAAGCCTCACGCGTATCTGGATACACGACACCTCCTGCTTCCCCCTCTGCCAGGCCTGCTGCTCCGCTGTACGAGGAAATTAGATTGTGCGACACACTTTGCTCCTGACAAACCCGAGCTGGTTGTTACTCATTTCCTTGTTATCTACTACAGGCTTGCAATAGCTTGTTTGATTAATTGTTCCAGTGCTTTTCGGGGAATCGGAGTTAAGCTGACTGGTAGGGAAGTCCCAGCTCTCCTTCCCTGAGTTTGCCCTTTACCGACCCTGGGAGCTCCTCGTCACAGCTGGTTGCAGCCCCAGGATGATCCTGTCCCAGCTCTGAGCCCCCCCAGACCCCACCAGGTTAACTGCACCCCCATGTTAGCCTGAGAGCTTTCCCCATTGCCACCCACCCTGTCTGGACAATGAATGATGGAGACACTAGAAACACCTTCACCCTCCTCCAGCCGCCCCTGCCCTGCCTCGCAGAGGGACCCCCTCTGGTGCTGATGTACCTGGGCACCCCAAGGCGTCTGTTCAGAGCTGCAGTCTGTTGTGGGGAGATGCGAATGGCTCCTGTCCCCCTGTATCTTCCCCCATCTCCTGGGACCTCAGCACAACCTGGGAAGGGGAGGAGCAGGTTTCTGCTGTGCCACCATCAAGACAAGCCCCCATACTCCCCTTGGAAAGCCCAAAGGCCCTTGGCCAAATGTGTGGTACCACTGAAACCACACTGTGGAGTACAGAGCATCTCTGCAAAAGCAGGTGTCTTCTGCAGCACACACAAAGAGCTGCAGGAGACCTGAGCGGGAGAGAGGAAGGCTGGACCTGTCTCGTGTCCACCAGCAAACGCGTCACTTGTCAACGACGATGATGCAGCCTGTGCAGAGCAGAAAGCAAATGGAGCAATAGGGGGTAAGATGATGACATGCTGAAGAGGAGCTGACAGGGTGGCATTGCGGCCCTCGTCGTCCTTGGCTGGGCCAGGGAGAGCTGCAGGGAGCTCAGGGTGGAGCAGTCTGCAAGGAGGTGAATGAGGTGCCTGCACCGAGCAGGGGTGGAGAAGGCTTTGGGAGGCTCAGCAGGGGAGGCAGCGAGGCTGGACCCTGGCTGGGGCTCAGCACCCTGCACTCCTCTTCCCTTGGTGGGGAGGCAGGGGAGGAGGAGGGCACGGGGATGGCACTGCCCGGCCAGACCTCCCCAGCAGTTCCGCACCAGAGCACAGGAGGGTGAGCTGGGGACCACGTCTGGGGGATCCCACAGCCTGCTCTTAGGTCCCTTCCCCATGAAAGAGGGGCTGCACCTCCTTGGTGCAACTGTGGGGCCAGGAGGCTGGTACAAACCCAGCGTGCGTGTGGATACTGCACTGCAGGTTGATCCTTTTCCCCCTTCATTCACTGCCCTTGATGGATTTTTTTTCCCATCTGAGCATTTGGACACGTCATTTGGACGTGCCATTTGCGCAATCCTGGGTCATTACCAGGAGGCAGCCCGGCCCCAGCAGCGCTGCTGTCCCTCTGTGCTCAGAGCTGGGGAGATGCTCCTTGCTGGGATGCCCTGGGGGCTTTGACGCAGGGCTCCAGTGGGGTGACCCCCCCTTCAGCTTTGGCAGACTCTGAGTGAAGGCTTGGTGAGAGCAGCTTGCCCTGACTCTGCAAAGGAGCTGCGGCACCAGGGGCTCTTGCCAGCTTTGCAATAAACTTACTGGCTGCCTTTTGGTCTCCCTGTGTCTCAGTTTCCCCAACAGCATGATGTGGGCAATGAATTGTCCTGAGGGAAAGGGGAAGGCGGGGTGGTGGTACCTTTAGCTGTATAGTCCTTGTACCAGGCAGAGCTGCAATATGCATGTTTATATGACCAAGGAAATGAATGCCGAGGAAGTGCAGGTGAGATAGGGAGGTCCGTTAGCTGCACAGAAATGCACACGGCAGAGTCGTCATCACTGCAGATGAGCCCTGTGTGCAGTCGGAGGGCAGGAGAAAGCCCTGCAGCGAGACACGCAGCGCCCAGTCTGCTCAGCTTATCAGAGGCAAGACTGAGAAGTGTTTTGATTGCAGCGCGTAAGTGCCTTCACAGGGATAAAATCCCAGGTACTAAAGGGCTCTTTAATCTAGCTGTGAAAGACAGACCAAGAACCAGCAGCTGGAAGCAGAAGCCACGGGAGTTATATTTAGAAAGGAGGCACGTTGTTAATGGAGGCAGAGAGAGGGGATCGAGTGCCCAGGGGCGACTCAGACCAAGGCTGGACACCCCCCTGGCAGAGGAGCTTAACTGAGCGTGGGCAGGGGAGTGCAGAGGGGCTGGAGGGTGAGGACTGGCTCTCCCTATAGGGATGGTGAGACCAGTGATGGTAAGGCAGTGTAGCCCTGTAACGCAGGTAGGGAAACTGAGGCAAGGAGGGGCAGATGTCTAAAACACAGGCATGTGGGTTCGGCAGAGCTGGGTATATGCACATACATATCAAGTGACTATGTATTTAGGTGCGTCCCTTAGCATCACGCTGCTGATACCCAGTGCCATCTGAGACACCCTGGGGTAGCCCACCTGGCCACCATCTGTCACGCCAGAAGGGCACAGGTTTCCCGTAGATCCTGTGTCACATCTGCCAGCCCTGTGGAGATGTCGCAGGTCCCCCAGAGCTTCTTGAATTGCACCAGGCACCTCTGCAGAGCGGCTGAGTTGCACCCCTAATTTGAAAACCTTGCTATCGGCAGTGTAATTACTCTGCATAGACACTCCCAGCACCGCTCAGATGAGCTACGCCGTGTTTCATGTACCTCTCCCCAGGCACTTCATTATAACAGCCCAACACGAGGACTGCTCTGATCCAAAGCCCCCCTGGCAGGCTCCCTCTTGCCTCCGGAGAGCTGGTGCGATGCAGCGCGTGTGTCGCAAGTGTGGCCACTCCGTGTTAAAGCACAGATGTTCAGGTAGTACATCTGATACTGAAGAATTAGTTCAGTCATGTAATGAGGTGCTTAAGTACTCAGGTAACCCCATGCCCTGTGAGTTACTCGGGGGTCTGAGCCCTGCAGGGTCCCTGTGGGTCAGGCAGTGCTGTGAAAATAGGGTTGGTAGGGTGAAGGTCCAGATCCATTAATGCCTGAAGCACCTTTGTATCAGCGGGGATTAGAGGGAAAAGGCATCCCTAGCCCTGATGTCAGGTGTCCTGTCAGCATCCTGGGTAGCTGAGTGGGGGGCTGGTTTTCCTGATTAGCAGGACCAGGCTTGGAAAAGTCCCCCAGAGCTGTTGGTCCATATGAGGGCACCAGGCACCCCAAAATAGTCCCTTGTGCTGCTCAGCCAAGCGCCGTCTCCCCGAGGACCCGGGGACCTGGCTGCTCCTGGCCCCTCCAGTGCTGCAGCATTGCAGGACGGTGAAGGCAGAGGCCACGTGTGCTGCCTGCCCTCATTAGCCACAGCCTTCAACCCAGCCACGGCTCCATCTCCTCTGAAGGCAACGTGCTGCAGCCTGAAAGGTGAAAATGAAGGTGCTGGCCTCTGCAGAGGGCACGAGGGAGGTAAGCCAAGCTGGCTGTGCTTTAGGGCTCTGTTAATTTTAGGGGACAGAGCAACATGCCCGTCCCACTTCAGTTCATGCCATTGGAGATCCCAGCTGTTACGGAAGGGCTCATCCGAGTCGTGGGACTGTGCTGTCTGTTTGAGGAAGCCAAATGTTGGGAAGACTTTAACTTTCTCTACTAAGGGAAGATTTGTGTGCTTAGCAGCCAGAATGGAGCCAGGGAAGCAGCAGGAGCTGAACAAAAGGCTGTGCAGTGGAAAATGTGCGCTCGTAGATACCAATTCACACCTGTTAACCGCTGCGAGAGGCTGCCGGCAGCACCAGGAGTGCCATTTAAATGAACTTTGCACAAGCAGGTGTGCCATTTATCCATTGTCTGGAGTCACCGAAACGCACGCACGGCGTCTCTGCCCTGGCAGGCTTCCCACGGAAGCGGCTGCATCAAGTCCCATCTGGCTGCGGAGGGGAGTTGGGAGATGCCCTCGGCACTGGCGCGCCAGCCCAGGGAAGGGCTGCCGTGCCCAGGAACGGGAGCTGCTGGGTGGCCGTGCCTGCCAGAGGAGTGAGCTCCACGGCAAGCCCAGTGGAGAGAGCAGATCCTGCTCCTGTGCTGTCTTGCAGCAGAAAAATGGGGATGAAGCTGTAAAAACCCAGGTAATCCCTCAATTTGCCCAGCTCACAGGGGGCTGGGGAGGAATGGCAGGGTCACAAGCATGCAGGAGGCTTTCCAAAACTGTCAGGGCTCTGCACGTCTCACCAGCTACGTCTCTGGCCAAGGAGCTGGGAAGCCACCTGCCAGCCTGCCTGGGAGGTTTGGGGACGCTGTTTCCTGGCAGGTCTCCATCTGCACAACCTATGGTGTTGACAAGCCCCACTGAGCATTGGGAGGGAGCCAGTGTCTGGCCGCCGACCATCTCTCTCCTCCTTGGCTCCAGCAGCACAAAGGGCTGCAAATCGCCACTAAAAATTACTTGGTGTGCGCGTGTGTGTCCTCCCTGTCATCTCGTCACTGCGGTACGGTCATAGGTCGCTGCTCTGTAGAGCATCTTGTGCCAAGCATGTGCCTGTCACACAGTGATGCCAAAGAGATGCCTGGTTTTGGCTGCCACCCTCAAAAGCCTCCTCTGGGAATCCTTGGCTCCTACCCCAGGAAAAAGCCCCTAAGACCAACGCTTCCAGGTTTAACTTAACAGCCCTGCCAGAAACCTCTAAACCTACAGAGTGAAGACTTCACCTTAGGGGGAGACCTGGCAACCAGCAGTGAGTTACAACTGGGAAAGGTAACTTTTCTCAAAAAAAATGGCATTTATTAGATGGGGGGAACAGGGAGACGTTTGCAGTCAGAACAGCACCGTGGCAAAGCCCTGGCATGACCCTGCACGTCCAGCCTCCTCCAGACCTCCTCCCTGCCTCCTCTCTCAGGTGGGGGATCTCTTTGATCCCCTTGCTTGGGAGAAGTGCCTGGGTCATTGCTAAGGGCTCCTGTCCAGTGCATGTTGCTGCCATCCCCTCCAAAAAGATACTAGGTCTCTCCCACTCCAGACACGAGCCCACTGGTACAGCCCCAAGCTCAGGAGCCCAGCTGGGTGGCATCTCCTGCAGCCACCCTAAGTTAAGTTGTTGGTGCTTTGAGACCCCACGGAGCAGCACAGAACAGGAGCTTTGCTCTGCCCAAAGCTGGGAGTCCAGCACGCAGCCAGCACGGTGACAGCCACAGTGGAGCGGGGGCATGGCAGAGCATCTTCCTTGGGATGGTGGGTGGAGGTGAGGAGCGGGATGGCAAGAGCAGGGTCAAAGCAAAGGAGCCCGGGATGGAAAGAGCCCGGGATGGAAGGGCCAGGGGAAGGTCTGGCTTGCAGCGCTCTCCTAATGACAACCATCTCTTGTGGCTTTTCCCCAAGGACGCTGTGGCGGCTCGGACCTGCTGGCTGGAGAAGGGCTGATGAGCTGCAGATTGCACCAGTTGCAGATGCAGCCTGTGTCGTTCAATGACCAGGGCGCAGTGAAGGGGGAACAGCACGCCCAGGAGCCCTGCTCCCTCCTTCACAACCTGTCCTCGCCAGGGCTGGGGGGGCCGAAGGGGATCACTGCCCCTTGCCATGGCAGCATCCCCCTCCCCAGCCCTCTCCCCAGGAAAATTTCACTTAATAGCCCAGAAAGCACTGGGGAGACTGGGATTTGCAGGAACGGCTCACTGGCCTTCCTCCAGCCTCATCAGCATGACAATTGCTCTCTCACCCGCTCTGTTTTAGATCCTACCCTTAACATTTAACCACTCCCCATTAATTTCCGAATTGCCACACACATCGCGGAGTCATTTCTTCCCCGCACCGCTCTCAATGCCGGGGCCGGGCTATTCCCAGGGAGGCCGGTGCTGGGGGTCCCGCGGGGCAGACCTGGCTGCGGACCCCCAGTCCCGGGAGGGAGTATGGGAACAGGAGGAGAAGGGAGCTGGGGACCCGCCACTTGGCTTTGTCCTGTGGCAGACACATGGAGCACATTAGCAGCCTTTCAGTGGAAGTTTGATCGATGGGGAAGGCTTTCTAACTGACTATCAAAGCACGCATGGTATGTGAGAAGCAGACACCAATTAGTGATGTCTTTTTAAAGGCTGCCTTGTTAAGAGGGGAATAAGGGGAAAGAATGAAATTGGCCAGAAAACATGGAGCTATTTAACCTTAATTAGAAGATAGGTGTGGGCTTTGTGAAAAGGCCATTTCTGAAAGGGGTTTTTCTCCCTGGGTATAAAGAGATCCTGCCTACTTGTTAGAGACTTGTTAGAGTTTATAAGACTGGGCAGGAGGCTAACTTGTAGAAATGCCTTTTATGCCACTTGAATGTGTGGCTTGCTTATTATAGTCTGCCATCCTGCCAGGGTGGCTGGTGGAGAGGAGAGGAGAGAGCAGCACTGCCAACTGGCTATAAATTTCATGAACATCATAAATGTAAGTGCTTTCTGGAGAGCTGTACAGATTGCACATAAAAGTCCCCCTTCTGTCCCTGTAAACTAAAAAGAGGGCTTTTTTGGCAAATTAAAAATTGTAGAGTGTCTTCCATGCTGAGCGAGGAAACAGCCAGGCTACAAATCCACAGCTACAAAGTCACAGCCGCACAGGGAGGTCTCCCGCACACGCTGGCATTGCCGCTCCCCAGCACCACCGCGCCTCGAGGGAGAGGAGGACCGAAAGCCGAGGGGGCTGCAGCCAGCTCCAAGGACCTCAGCACCAGGACCTGGGGGGAGGCTACATCTGCCCCTGCTGCACGGGCTCCCGGAGGGAGGTGGACCGTGCCACCTCCGTGCTTGTGCTGCTGCCAGCAGACAAGGCACGGCAACCCGCGTTGCTAGATTGCATGTGGCTGTAGAGACAAGAGAGGGATTTTTCTAAGAGCTGTGGGACTGAGCATTGCTCCTGGCTCTTCCCCAGTCCTCCCTGTGACCTTGGGGAGTCACAGCACCTTTGGGACTTGTTGTCCTGGCCCTTGGCCGGTCTGGAGCAGGCAATGCCCAGACACGAGATGTGTTGCACGCAGGTCTTGCGCGCACCAGCCCCTCCAGCAGCTCAGGGGCTGTGTGGCACCGAATCAAGGAGAGCCCTTTGAGATGGGAACACGTGCTCTTCCCCTGCTGTGGACCCTGACACCGGACGCGGTAAATAGGCACTTTCTCCATCAGCTAAACAAGACCGTGCTTTATCCCCGCTGCTGCTCTGCTGCGCGCTGCTGGGCTGTGCAGCCCTGCCAGGAACATTCCCAGCCTGCTCCCGCCGCCGTCCTGCGCGGCCATTAAAGACACAGAGCTCGCTCCTCGCGGGGCTGCTGCGGGCGTCGAGGATCCGTGTTCGGATGGCGCCTGCTGTCTGCATATCCAAGTGAGTTCAAGTTCTCACTGCACGTATCAGATTTTTTTTTCTTGCTGCTTAATAAGGACCATAAATATCATCTAATGACTGCATAGAGCAGGCATTTAAAGCAGTCAGGACACACACACACAGAGTGCGATGCTCCCACCAGCCACCTGAGTCCTGAGGGAAATACATTCCTGCACAGAGAGCAGGAGAAAGCTCTTCCAGCCCAGGCTAATGGCCATATCCAGGCTAGCAGCTGCCCATGCCAGGGAGGGCAGGTGGAGGGGGCGTGACACCTCTTTGGTCTTGTTCGTTGGTGTCAGCCATCCCTGCAGAGCTGCGATGACTGCAGTGCTTGTTCAGGGTAAGAATTGCTTTTGTGGGGCACGGCCAAGTGCGGCTGGCCAGGCGTGCCCCCGCAGGCACAGAGCGATGGAGCCCTGCCATCACCCGGCTCCAGCGAACGAAGCTGCACTAGGCTGAGGCTCCTTTTTAGGCTGCTGCCTGTGCACCATCAGCATCTGCTGGGATGCCAAGCTGGGCCTCGGCTCTGCTCAAGTGCAGTGGTCAGGGAGCGTAGCCACCGGGCCCTGCCAATGAGCTCCATCGGCTGGGTTGCTTGCCCAGCCTGCAGTCGGGGGATGCCACGTGCTTGAGCACCAGGCTCCCCACCTCCAGGAGGTCTCTGTAGGATGCTGTGCCCTGCCTGGCTCCCAGTTGTGCCCAAGCTCCGTATTCCCCAGGGAGGTGCTAAGGGACTTGCTTATCTTTGGTCCCAGGTTTCCTGGGGTCTTTGCAAAATGCACTACATGCACATGGGCAGTGTTAACCCTGGGAGCAGTCTTGGGCTCTGTGGTCCTTAAGGTGGGAGGGATGTGATGCTGTTAAACTGAATTGCCCTGGGAATCACCTTGCTAAAACAGATCCATCTTCAGCCAGTTGTTCATGACCTTCTCTTGCCAGTGCTGGGCCCTTGGACGTGGAGGGACATTTCTGTCCCACCAGGCAGCTTCAGCCTTTACTTCCTATGTGCTCTCCCCATTCAGCATCAGCTCCTGCCTGGAGGCTTGCAGACATGGGTGCAATTTTACTCTGCAGGAGACCGCAGCGTGCATGGCTCCCGGACGCTTTGCAGCTTCATTCCAGATGTGATGGCATTGCTATTGCTCCTTCCCTCAGCCATGAAACTTGTCCTGCCATTGCACCTCCTCAAGGGTCTCCCTGAACCAAATGGGAGGGTGTGGGTGCCAAGCCCTGGTGGCTCCTTTCCCTTTCTGCAGAGTGCACGTGCCTGAGATCCCAGGATTGGCAGGGAGTTGTGGCTTCAGCTAAATAAAAACCAGGGCTCAGCAAGGCTGCCTGCTCTAACGTGACAACGTGACAGTGTGTGAAGGAAGCACCCTCCTGCTCAAATCCAAGGGAAAAGCATGTTTCTTGGGGCTGAGCGCTGATTCCCTTGCAGCCACCCGGTCTCCCAGTAGTGGCACATCACACTTGGGATCCTTCGGCCACTGTGCTGTGGATTTGGGCAGCCCCACGCTCTGCCTGGCTCAGGTGCTTCCCCAGCATGGGATTGGCATTTCCACTGTGTGCTGTGGTCCCAGCTGTGCAGAAGAGACTGTTTCCGCTGGGAAAGCAGCCTGTGATGTCGTGTGATCTTGGGCACAGGCAACTCAGTCATCGACACAGCTAGAGCACAGCTTCGTCCTGAGACAACCAGCTCTTGGGCACAGAAGAGACACAGTGTGGGCATGGAGACACAGCACACTGGGGACCATTCCCAGGCAGCGGGCTGGACTCGGCATCCCGCTTTGGAGGTTAAGGGGATTCCCTCGACATCGTGGGGACATGTGTTGTGGTTTCCCTGGCCTCAGTCTGCAGCAACACCCCTGGGCACGTCGAATTTACCACGTAGACACAGCCGAGAGGGTGAGCCCCGTGTGCAACCCTGAAGTAACGAGGCTGGGCTTGTCAAACTGGGGCCGTGCCAGGATGTGCCAGAGGTGAGCGCCGGGAGCCCACGGCATACCTGAACGCTGTGCCGTGCCATGCACACCCCCCGCAGCAGCACCTCCTTCCCAGCCCCGCTTTTGGCAGCTCAGTGCCAGAGGGGACCATTACCGCCTCCGTGCTGATGCTCCCAGATGCCGCAGACCTTATCCCACCACAGTGCTCCCTTGTTTAATCCATGGCCATGTGTGTCCCGGGGGACGAGTGGGTGGCAGCAGCAGAGGAGGGCAGACACTCCGGTGCCAGCCGCACCCAGCCGCAGGGACGGGAGAGGGAGAGGTCCATCCAGCCCATCCGGAAGACAATCCTCCCCCAGGAAGGCTGCAGAGGGGAATAAAAACAGCGCTCACGGAGGGGTTGCAATAGCCCCGTTTACGGGTGGGCAGCTGACCATGACCACAGCTTAGGACGGGGCTTTCACCAGCTGGGCTCGTGTCAGCCTGTTCCCAGCTCAGGAACATGCTTGAGAGCATCCCCAGGGGAGCATGGGCGTCCGTGCAGGGCTGAGGATACTCTGAAACCGCAGCTGAAGCCCTGTGCAGTTTTCCTGGGCTGCAGCTCGGGGGCTTTGTGCACCCCCAATGCTGCCGGGCTCAGGCAGCGAGCTTTCTTTAACCCGCTCCGTGGATGTCTGTGACCCCCTGCAAACCCTCACCGTGTGGAGATAGGCTTGGATAAAGTGTGACCTGTCCTCAGATGACTGAAGCTAAACCAAAATAACCCCAGTTCAAGCCAAGTCAAACTGCCAGGACAGCCTTTTGCATCAGTTCCCTAAATTAGAATAATACTGAAGTGAAGCTGGCATGGGGACAAGCCTGGCACTGCGAGGGAGGCAGGAAGGACACCAACAAATTCCCAGGCCCCTTTCGCAGCGGTGGGTCGGGCTTTCTCCGAGATGAAGAGGCTCCAGGTCTCTGGAGCCAGGGGACAGAGGTCAGGGCTGTGGCATGGCTGACAGCCCCGCCGTCCCGCTCAGCATCCCCCAGCCCCTCTCCCAGGTGCGCTGTGCCTGCCCACCCAGCTGCACAGCCCGAAGGCAGCTGCCTGCTCTGGAGTGGGCTGCCTGCTTGCAGGCAGAGACGGCATGAGTGCCGGTAGAAGTGGCTCTTACTCGGCAGTGCTGTAGCAGCTCTCCTGCAGGATTCCAGCTCTTTTTTTCCTACTCTGAGAGCAGGGAATCAAGTTCTGAAGCCTGGTATGCATGGGGTGGGACTGCACCGAGTCCTCCATCACTGCAGGTGTCACTGAGGAGGACATTCTCCTCCGAACACGCCACCGACCCCCTGCAATGTGTGCGGGGGAGCGCTGCAGAGAGGGGATGGTCCTGCTGCCTGCGGCGAGTGGCTGGAGCAGGAGGCAAAAGCTCCCGTCACAGCACTGCCCTGCGTGACACCCAAGTGGGGGGTCTGGCCTGGGGACAATCTATGTCCCCAGCAGTGCTTTAAGCCAGCAAAGGGCACGTGGGGACAGCTCTTCACATGGTCTGTGGGAGTGGGGAGGTGCTGCCTGGCATCGGGATCTGTGGGATTTGGAGCAAAGCAGGGATGTCTCCCCAGATCAGAGGGGCAAAGCTCACCACCAACCCATGAAGGGGATGCTCCAGGCAGAGAGCATCCGCTCCATCCTCAGCCACTCAGCTTTGCGTCAGGCCTCCGACCTGCAGCCTCAGGGCTTGGCAGAGGAGTTCTGCAAGAAATGCAGTTTGGCCTGTGGTTTAAGGAGGTCTGAGAGTCCCTGTGGTGTGCTCCCAGGCAAGGGAGAAGGAGATGGGTATATCAGGACCTTTCTGTTTTCAGCTGCTAGGTGAAAGACATCTTGGTTTCCCCCTTTCCTTCCACGTGCCAGGGGTCCTGCTTGGAGCCCCACTGTGGTGCCGAGAAAGGCTGGATGGTGGCTGTCACACTCTGTCATTGCCTCTCTGGAATTGCACGGTGGGATGGTGCCGGCCCCTTTGCATGCACCCCAGCAGGATGAGCAGCGTCCTTCAGACCTGTGCTCCAAAAGCAGGGCCACAGGCACAGCGTGGCAGTGGGGATGCATGTTAACACAAACAAAATATGCTTAGAAGGGCTCTGCCATGGCTGGAGCCATGCAGCCTGCTCTGCTCCTCGGTCTGGCAGGGAGGAGGCAGGAGGTGGGTGGAGGCAGGAGCAGGCAGAGGTGTGTAGGGGTGAATCCCTGCTACAGCCATGACAGTGCAATGCACCGGGGTGGGAGCAGAGCGGAGCCAGGCCCTAACACAGGGTTGGGGGTGTCCTTGGTTTCCCTCAAGAGCCCCCTAATTGCCCTGGAGAGTGTCATGCTGGAGATGCCACCAAGCGCAGCAAGGTAAGACATCTTGAAAGGCTGCATCTGGACAATCGCCGAGAGACCGCAAAGGTCAGGAGCAAACGAGTGCTGGGTTTGGGCTCCAGGAGCAGCAGAGGGTCTGCAGCTGGCTCACCACGGGCCCTGCCACCCTGGGGCGGCACCGCGGGGACCCCCCAGCTCTCACGGTCATGAGAGCCAGCTGCAGAGTGCTGGTCCCCTCCCTGGAAAAATGCCCTGGCTTTGAAGCACGATTCAGTCCAAGTGAGGACAAATGCAAAACGTGAGGGTTTTGGCAGGAAAAGATTTCCAGGAAAATTCCAGCCTGGTAGAACGGAGACCTCAGCACGTACAGGAAGGGGGAGCCAGGTCCCTGGAGGCAGAAACCGGGCAGTATCATTGCAATCTTCCCCCCCTGGAGAAAAAAAGAAATCAGCAGGCAGTTTTCCCCACAGAAACGTTTTGGTGTTGGAAGAGAAGCCAACAAGCCATTGTCACCCACGGCAGCAGGCACTGCCATCCCAGATGCCATGTGCAGGGCAGATGGAGCAGCTCTGGGGGGGGGCCTGCCACTCAGCCACCAGCGACACCAACCCCTGTCAGCAGGGCAGTGCCAGCTGATGACAAGCAAATTGCTGGCTGCTTTCGGGATGTAGTCATTTTTCTAGAGTCGCATTAGGGAAATTGGATGCCTGGTGTAACAGGGCACAAGATTTCCCCTGCGATCCTTGCAGAAATGAATGGGCATCCTATGGGGGGGTTCAGAGGATATGTAGAACTGAAGTCCAAATCATGGGTCCTTCAAGGCTATTATTTAAAATTATTTTACTGTGTATGTGCAGCTTGGAAAAAACAGAAATCCCTAAGCTCCTGATTCTGCCCTTCCTCCAGTGGCATATGGAGTCACATCAGGCTGTGCCATGCTTTGGAGAAGCTGCCCAGCGCCTCTCCTGCAGCACCGGGACCTGCAGAAACCCAGCCCTTCCTCCATGGGCTCATTCGTCACCCATCACCACACCGGGAGGAGCAGCCTCACTTTGTCTCCAGCCTCGGGGCTCCCGAAACAGGCCCAACCCCACCCAGGAGGGTGAGAGAAGCCTCCCAGCTCCCGGCGCGCCCAGCAGTGCTGCATTAGCAATGCACAGCGCAGCCCACCCCTCCCGGCAGCGCGGTGTGCGCTGTGCAGGGTAAGCATGGACCAGCATATCAAGGGGAGGATGAGCAGCAGGATCCAGCCAGCGCCGCGGCCCCCGGGCAGCTTCCCGGGAGCATTGAGACCCGGCTCTCGGAGGCTCTGATGAGCATCCCAGCACGCCGGCTCCTCTTCCCAGGGCTGACAGCTCCCGGGTCCTGCACTCCCTTTCCCTTCATGTTGATGGATGTGGTCACCCCCCATCGCGTTTGCTGGGATTTCTGTCCCACCTGTTGGGTTGCCCTGAGCTGATTCAGTAAAGCAATCTATGGACAGGACAGTGGCTGATGTCTCTGCACTCGGCTGCCCAGGACAAATCTGTCCTGCCCAGGGGAGGGCGACGGATGGGCAGCAGTGTGTCAGACCAAGGGGTTTCTCCACCCCAGGTCAGTGTTGCTGGGGTAGGTACAGTGAGGCACCACCACAGTCCTGCTGGGAGGGAGAGGAAGGGGACAGAGGGTCCTGCAGCCTCACCAAGACCCAGCCTTCCCTGGCCTCAGCTACTGGAGGCAGGGGGTGGGTGAATATTTTTCATGATACTCAAAACTCCCAGAGAAAAACCTGAAAATGTGGCAGAAAGGTCAGAAGCCAACGAGGCTTTTGAAGGACGTGTCCTTTAAAGGATGTGCCATGCTGTGTGAGCTCTGCCTTCCCATGGCCTTAGTACCTGCACTGGGAACCAGCGATGCTGGGGGAGATGCTGGTAGCTGCTGTCCCCAGTCTCCTGTCTCTGTGATCTGGAGATGCTCTGGCAGCTGCTGTGGGGCAAAAAAATGGGCTACAAGAGCAGCCAGGCCAAGGCAGTGGCTGAATCCTTAATGAGGGTCTCAGCCCAACGTGGCCCCTGCCCAGTTGGGGACTGCAGGGAGTGCACAAAGGGCCGGCCAAGAGCAAGGGCCGGGCATGGCTGCAGGAGTCACCGTCCCCATGAACAGCTACTGCCTGTCAGGTCGACGTTACACATCGGTGGCTTAGCCTGGCATGGCACCTGTGGCGGGATGGATGAAGGCCCTCCACGGGGCAGAGGCGCTTGCATTGAGAAGCAGGGGAAACTACTTGGAGAGGGTAAAAGCAATGGTGTGAGACAGCCCTGCGAGTGCTCACGGCACGGGACCGAGCTGTATGGGGCAGAGAGGCTCCAGGGCTAAGGATGTGACCTAGCATCTGAGGAGGTCCTGCAGATGGCAAAGGTTTCTGTTTTAAGCACCAGCCTCCTGGGCACATCACTCTGCTCCAGCGGTATGGCTGAGCCAGCTTCATCCTTGGAGGGTGAGATCAGTGTGGCCATAACATCAGCAAAGCTCTGGCACAGCACTGATGGCTGACCCCAGCCTGGGCAGCCTTGCAATGCTCCATGTTGGTGTTAGCTTTGATGTGCTGCACCCCAGAAGCCACTGCATTCCCAAGATGAAGGAAAAGGCGTGTGCTTTGCAAAGCAGGAGGCATCCATCCTCTCTCATTGCAAGCACAACCGACATGCAGGCTCCCAGCAGTACTGGACCCTCCATGGGCTTGCTGAGCGCTGGACCAGGCTGTGCACCTGCTGAACCTGCAGCCCCGCAGGGCTCCTTACCAGGTTGCTTGTGTCATTTGCCTGACCTTGGGGATGGGTGGGAAGGTGGGATCCACGCTGGCAATTGATTTCCCATCTGGACCTGTGAGCTAAGAGGATCAGATGCTCTGTACCTCAGAGCTCTCTCCAACTTGGCTATTTCTTTGTGCCTTAAACAGCAATTAAGAGTAAAAGTGGAGCTGCCTTTGCCTGCGAAAGGCTCTGTCTGACTCCTGTCTCCCTACTGCAGTGCTGCTCTGATTTCCATCTCATGCATATCTTATTTAACATTCTGGATACTGTTTTTAGTGCCCCAATATTTTAAAATAAATTGCTGCATGTAAAAGACTTAATGTCACATTCTGTTATTCTGACTGTTAAAAGAAAAGTGAAATCTTCAATGGGGCTAGTGGAGCAGAAGCAATCACACAGAGGGAGGTCCTATTAATGTGTATTACGTTTCATTATTCTAGCACTGCATGTCAACTAGCTTCTCATCAGAACTCACGCAACAGATCACAGTATTAACTCCTTGCAACCAAACAGGGGGGCAGGCTTTTAAAACTCTTTCTGTGTTCCTCGCTTCCCCGGCGTCATCTCTCTGATGCTGTTCCCATGTCCTCAGCGCACACACGCACGCTCCCGCGCACACTCCTCGGTGCTGCAGCCCAGCCCGGCCCCCCGCAGCCTTCCTCCCTGCTGGGGAGGAGCGCAGGGTGGGTGCGGGCTGCACGCCCCAGCAGGGAAGAGGCGGGCAGCCAGGGAGATGAGAGAGGGAAGGGGATGATGGAGAGGGATGTGTGTGGGAAAAACAACAGGGAGAGGGTATGGGAGATGATGAGAAGGGGAATGAGACACAAGAGAAGGGGGTCCCCCGTGCCACCAGTGCATGCTACCTTCTCCCAGCTCTCCAGCTCCATGAGATATTCCATCAGGGGAGTCACCCCAATGGCTTCCCTACCCCTGAAGGTCTTTCCAACCCCCGGGTAGTTTGGTCTCTCCAGCTCTTTGGCTGTTCTCCTTCCCAACCTCCTGCCAGAAAATGCTCCCTGGCCAGATCTACAAAGCACCCACTGGTTTCAGGGGTGCGATATGTGCAGCGGGAGAAACACCTCATGGTAGGGAAGGGGATGTGGGGAAGAGGAGGACACTGCAGTCTTCGGTCAGACACACAGACCGTGGGTGAAGGGGAGGTGGAGGGAACCACTGGGTAGCAGAGGGGATGAAAGGAGGCTACAAGGAAGGAGAAAATGCCTGCCCTAAATTACAGGTGGCCCCAGCAGGCTTTTAAGCTTCATGTTTCCCTATTCCCTGTGATGAAGGGACTCCAGATTCATTGTGATCCATAAGAAAAGGGCAACTCAGTGCTGCCATGCCCTGCACGTGCTGAAGTGCAGGACAATGGGCTGAAGATCCAGCTCTTGTTATCAGCCTGGGTCCGCTGTGCATGGGGCTGTGTGGACCCATGCTGCTGAGAGGCAGCTCTGTTCAGGGAGGGAGAGGTTCTCTGGAGAAGGTGGGCTGATAAATGCAACATCCAAAATCCCTGCCACAGCCAGCTGGGGATGGAGTGGGCTCAGGGCGGGCCTGTGGGCTGGGCTGGCATTGGTAAATGACAGTTTGCTGGGCACAAAGCCTGAGGAAGGCATTGGAGAGGGACCAGAGTAGCATTCCCCTGCTCCCATCATGGGGCCGGGCCAGCCCCAGTATGAGAGTGGGGAGCACTGAGGTCCTGGCAGAGCCTCTGGGACCAGCCTGCCACAGTTACTTCCTCACCCCTCCATTCCCAGAGGAATAAATGTGAAAAGTTTGCCTGTAATCCCCCTTTTCCCAGGGCACCCCTCCTTCGCCTTTCACACCCCAGCAGGGCACAACTCTCTGGGTGAAGGGTTAGGCATCAAACACTGCTGGGCACCCACAAGCTGGGAAGAGGCAACAGGTTTGTGGAGGGGGTGCTGGCAGAACCTCACCCAGCTGAGCATGCAAGGGACATGGGACAAACATCTCTCTCTCCACTTCTTGCTTGTGTTCAGCCTGGTGTATGCTGGGAAACCCCAGCTGTGTCTGAGCCCAAGAGTCCCTGAACAGTCTGGGCAGGGGAGCCTTGCCAAGTACCCCTACTCTGCAACAGATTGCAAAGCATGTGTATTTAAATCACACGGTGCAGAAACATCCTTACAACCCATTTGGGGAGAGAAAAGCCACCACAGGCTGGGACATGGCTCAGTGAGGTGCCACACTGCTGTCCCAGGGAGCATGGGCACAGAGCCGTCAGCGGTGATGTGGGACCTGGGCCATGGCTGATGGCACGTGTGCCCCAGTCCTGGAGGTCCTGCTGCTGTTGGGAAGCACACAGGGGAACAGGCAGGAAAGGCTGAAATAACCATGCGGAAAAGGGATTTTAGGGCAGTGGGGAGGGAGGGCTTGTGGGATGGAGCAGGGAGGGCACACGAGGATGCTTCAGGCCTGGAGGTATCCATCTGTGCCCTTGGGACACGAGGGGATTGGAAAGTCACAGGAGATGGTGCTAAAGCCCTGAGCCTCCACTCTGACTCCCCTTCAGCTCTCCGTCCCAGTGGGCTTGGTCCCACAGGAGCAACAGGTACTGATACGGGAGTGTTACACCCACAACAGGCACTGGAAATGCACAAACCACACAGGGGTGCAGCCAGATGCGTATGTACACGCTCTCAATCTCACCATCCAGCACCCATCCAGCACAGGCAATGCTGGATCTGCTCTCTACATCTTGGGGCTCGGCGGGAGCACAGTGCCTGCGCTGCCTTCCCGCCCCAGGGATGACATATCTGCTTGGGACTGGCATCACAGGGCTGGCCCCCTCTCCAGTACCAGCTGTGAATTTTACTGTCCCTCTCAGCATCCTTCCAGTGCCAAGTCGGAGGTGCAATGCCAGATCAGCTGGTGTGAGCACATCTACAGGGTCACGGCTCCGTTTGGCAGGGAGCAGTGGAGTGGCAATTCTGTGGCTGTGGCTTGGGGAAGGGGACGCTAGGAAGGCCAGGCATGGGCAACGCATCAGGGTGCTGGGGCTGCTCATGGAGTGGCAGAGTATTTCTTCTGAGGAAAATGAAAATCCTGAAAAAATAATGTATTTTGTAGCAATCAAAGTTGGGTGGTTTTTATTTCCATTTTCTGTAGTTTTTTTTGTTTTCTGCCCCAGCTTTTCACAGCCTCTGTTCCTGTATTTGCTCCTTTTTTAGTTTTTCCTCTTGTGGTTTTGAGGGATTGAGGCTTTTCTACAACAGCAATTAACGTTTGGGTTAGGAATTTCATGGGTGGTGGGAAAAAAGCTTATTTTTTAGTTCAGTCCATTTCAAGTTAAATACCTGATGCTCCCAAACCTCCACCGCAGCTCAGACCAGGGACTTCACCAATGCTGCAGCAGAAGGATGATGCACATCTACTGGGCGTTGAGAGGTGCTGGTGTCGGTGAGGACTGTGGGTACAGAAACTTATTGGGATGGCACCCCTGCACCCCAAGAGTGCCTGAAACCCACCTGACATCTCCTGAGCTGCTTCCGCTCCAGCGTGAGTCCCTCTGGGCTCAGGTCTGTGACAGGGAGGGGGGGACAGCAGGCATCACATATGCTATCTCTCCCCACACCTGCCTCCCCTTCACTTCTTCTTCCAGTCTTTCAAAGAATGTATTTAAAAAAGAAACAAGAAATCTACCCAAAGCTTGTTTATTCTCTTTTCCCCCCTTCTTTCTGTCCCTCCCCAAGTGCTGCAGCTGGTGGTCCTGCTGTCCTGACTCTGTCCCCCTCACCATCTCCAGCAGACCTGTTCCCCACCCTGGCCCCTCCACACCGCAGAGAACCTGCAGCAAGATCAGGGTTTGGGGACCGAGGGGGGACTGAAGCCAAGCCCAACAAACACACGCGAGGGATGAGTTGAGGCTTCAGGAACAAGGCAAGGCAAAGTGTACTGCTCAGCGGCAGGGAGGAGGGGAGGAGGAGGGAGGGATCCCTTGCTCTGCCCTTATTGGGGCTACAAAATGCGGCGCCAGAGACACTTATCCTTCATCTTCATCTCCTCCTGACTGTCTGGGCCCAGGAACGTGCAGCACTTCAGAGCTGCCCAGCACCAGCCTGGAGTCTATACCCCAGGAGGGCAAATGCCACATCCTTGCTCCTTCCAGTGGCCCTTCCCAATAGGCTGAGCCCTATCCTGGCATGAGTGAAGAGCACAGAGAGCCTGTGAGATGAACCACATCATGGTGGAGAGGTTCCATTTTTCCCCAGTAAGGCAGGTGGAAGGTACCCAGCCCCAAGGGGCTCCTTGCTCTGCCGTGGCTTCATGGCACTCCTTGACCACCAGGCTTGTCTGGTTTGTCTGCACTGAGACCCTGTCTGGTCCTTCTCGTTAAATCTGCTTTGCCCAACACCAGCTGGTAAACGTGATGGCCAGTCTGATCTGGAGTGGTCTCACCCCATGCATGACATGGTACTACAGCTTTGCTTAAGCTAGGAGATAGTTTGGCTGAGGTTTTGCTACCTGAACCTCTACCAACCCTATCCAGAGCCCAGACGTGGATGCCGGGAGAGGCTCGAAGCTCATAATATCCAGATTATTGTGCACTGAGCTGTAATAGTAACAGTGGTAGTCCTTGGTCAAGCATATCACGGGACAGCCTCTTCTAGGGACAGACGGGTCAAGAGATGGCTGGAGCAGGATGCACACCCTCATACAAGACTGGCCTGGATAGTCCATGTCTCTGCTCACACCGAAGCTAGGTGGGACGCATCATCCCACCCTCCCTGGCCAGGCTGCCTCCCTCCGAGCCATCTCTGTGATGTGCATGACCCAGGACACCCTCCGTCTCTGTGGCCATCCCCAGCCCAGGGCCCAGAGACCCCTGGCTCCTGCTTTTGTTCCTCAGGGCCGGCCTCGCTGTGGATGCCTCCTGTTGCTGAGCGGCGCAGGAGGCTGCGAGGTGACCCCTGACATTAACCTAATTGTTCCCTCTCTTTGATTAGATGCACCACAAAGCTAGTAAATGGATCAAATTAAATTTGAGTGGCGGCAGCACAGCTTTGGAACGCTGATTAGATTTGAAAATACCACATTTAAATATCTTAGCATTTGTGGGGATTAGGAGAGAGAGGGGGAGCGCGAACACTGGGGGAAGTGGAGGAGGGGGTGGTGGGGGAGAGGCAGTGCCAAACCCCCCCCCACGCTCTGTGCTGGGATGCCCAGCCTGGACCTCCCACCTGCCCCAGGGCATTGGCACCGGCTCTCTGGCTTGGCATGTGGAGGGTCACTTCCGAGCTTCCGGATCGGGCACATTGCTCCAGGTTCATCCAAGGTTTAGCATCGCTGGATGTGATGGGTTCGCTCCCCCACCTCCCGCCACACCGCTGTCCCCCCCCATCCCCACCCGCCTGCTCTTAAATGTCATCTGGCGTTGCTGAGATTTATGCTGCACAATGAACTGCAAAAGGCAACACAAGTCCATAAATGGGAAAGAAAACTGGAGCCTGGACGAGGAGACTAGGTCCTGGGTCTGGATGCTGACTGTGGCAGGACTGGCTCCCGGGCACCGAGCCCTCCCTCCTGTGACACCGCGGGTCCAGCCAGGAAACAGCCCCCAGCACCTGTCAGTCACCAACCCCGATGTGCTGGGATCACGAAACCCCATCCTTGCCCCTCTCCAACCAACCCGACTTTGCAGCACTCTGAGGGGAAGCCCAGGGCTGGATGACCCGTCCCAGTGAGTACTGGAAGTGCTGGGACTGGGCTGTTTTGGGGGCTTGATCCTGGGCAGGCTGCAACCCCCCGGGACCCCCCTCCCAGGGCATGCAGGAGGCCATCTCTGAAAGCACAGGGGGGAAATATTGCAATGATATACACCTTGTGTGCATGTGTGTGTGTCTGGAGGGAGGGAGGGCTAGATGCTGCTCAGAGGCAGGTGAATGATGGAGGAAAGTGGCTAATTACTCCATGGAAAACGCCGGGCATTGCAGGGGTTGTCAATGACAGGGGATTTTGGCCCGCTCTGGTTCTGAGGGATCACACTGATGCTGGGAGCATGAGGAGAAAGAGAAGTGAGCTCGGCTCCTGCCGGGCCCCACCAGGGAGAGGGAGACATGGCTCTCCCACGTGGCTCTGGAGTGATGGTGCTTGCCGGCACTTGTCAGGCAAAGCGCTCTGCCAAGAGGAGGTGGTGGCCAGCCCGCTCCCCGCCTGCTCGTGTCACGCCACCATGCCGCAGTGTGACAGGTTGGAGGAAGGCAAGGCTCCATCAGAGCTCAAAAACCTCCGCTTGAAGTGGCAGCTACTGGGCAGCCCATGCAGGATCTGCCCATGCCCAGAACCGTGGCCTGCAGCAACTCAGAGGAGGTCCCTGGAGGTGCAAACCCAGGTGTGTGTGCATGCACACATGTGCGGTTGAATGCTCCCCATGCCGCGTGCATGTGAGAGCATGTGCAAAGATGTGCACAAGTAAAGCCAGGGTGTGCATGCGTGCCCCCGTGCCAGCGCGTGTCCCTGCCTGTTTGTGCTTGCTTGTGTGTGCAGCACCCCTGGCAGCTCTGTGCACGCTCGAGGTGAGCGGTGTGGGTGCGTGGGAGCGCCGAGGTGAGTGGGGCTGTGACGACGTCACCAAAACACACGCACATCCTTCAGGAGCGCGCAGGATGCAGTCCAGCACTCTGCTAAGCAGAAACATCTGGGACACATCTGGCTCCCATCAGAGGGACTCCGAAATATCTTTAGAAGAGCGAGAGAAAAGAGAGAGTAAAACTCCTGCTGGGGCATTCCTGTACATCCCAGCACCTCGCACTGAGTCCAGCCACTATCCAGGGCCAAGTCCCTGCTCGCCTCCTTCCAGCCATCCTCCAGCCAGAAGAGTTCCAGGAAAGGGAGAAGTGGGATTCAAAAGGAAAACCGGCACGGTGGGGTAAGGGGGAGGAAGGGAGGAGCAGCGAGGGTTTGCAAGGAGCTCTCGCGTTTCCAGCCTCCCTGCAGCAGGCAGAGCTGGAGCTGCTGGGAGCAGCTGGGAGTGCTGGGGGCAGGAGATCAGTGAGGGGCTGGGAGCCTGCTTTCCAAACCTGTCCTGGGGAGGAATGGCAGCACAAGCCAGCTCTGCCAGGCAGCGGAGCCTGGCCACCGAGATGGTCAAAAAGGAGTGTGGGGTGCTGCTCTGTCCTTACGCTGACCAGCCTCCAGATGCCCATCTGCCACCAGATCTCGCAGGTGGCCTTGGTAGATCTCCGAGCACCCTCTTTCTCTTGGAGAGCACTTGGATGCCAGAGCTGGGAGAACCCCAGGAGCGAGAAGGGCTTTATGGTAATAGCAACAAGATGTGTGTGATTCAGTTGTCAGCAATAAATCCCAGCCCGGAGAGGACAGTTAAATAGGGAATGTCCCACTGGAAATTTTGACATTTCAACACTACTTCCATTCTGAGAAAATAATAAATGTTAAAAAGTGCAGAGTCCCAACACCTCTGTGAGGTGTGAATGCACGGGTGGGATTGAAGGACATGACTTCATCTAAGCAAAATGCTTTTGTTTTCCTGAGCAGAAACACTGACATCAAAATGGGGTGTTTTGAGTTCATCGCAGTCTGCGGTGGAAGCCACCAGCTCTTCCTCCCATCCCAGATAGCAATGATGTGTCCAGACTGGCTGGGGGATGCTAGGCAGAGTAGTTGGGAACACACTTTTTGATCCTTCACAGATCCTTGCCCCGAGTTGAAGGCTCTGGCTCCCTCACCCTGAGGTGCTGAGTCCCAGGGACACTGTGTTTGCAAGCACTGAAGGCTGGGCAAGACAAATGTAAGATTTATGGGTCCTGTGTAAGGTTTGCAGCCTTGATGCTGGCAGATCTGAGACTATCCAGGCACTGAAAGGCTGAGCTGAGCTGTGAGGTTTCACTGCTGGGCGAGACATACAACCTACAGTGAGCTGTAGGTGCTTCAGCTGCTCCTCACCCATCTCCAACCCTCTGCAGACCTCCCCTGGCTGAGCCAGGACATCTTGCAGGGAGATGCATGGACAGACTCGGCTCCATAGTCTCTGCCAACCTCCTCCAGCACTGCTCCTCCCCTGCCCCAGGCACACAGAGACTCCCAGGCCATCGCTGTCGGGCACCCAGGGAGCCCACACTTGCCTTGGGGCTCTCTCATGTCCTGGAAGGGCTCAGGTAGCAGCGTGGGGACAGTTTGCAGGGGAGGGAGGGATTTGGGGCACATCTGTCGGTGTGTGAGCATGTGCTGGGGTTTGAGCCCGGGGCTGTGCGTGCATCAGGCAGGCAGCCTGCCCGTCGCTGCCTGTGCAGGCAGAGCCATCTTGCTGTGCCGCGATTTGCTCACGTGTGTGTGGGTGCAGAGGGCTGGGTGTGTGCACGGGTGTGCGGCACACACGGTGCCTGCATGCCCTTGTGTGTCTCCTGACCAGGAACATGCGGCCTGTGGGCTGGTGGGTGGGATGTGCCCTGCATGGGGGGTGGGTGCCGTGGGGTGCACACAGGCTGGGGGGCTCGGTCACCCACATCGGGGTGTCAGATACCCCCTGTGCCCCAGAGCACGAGCCCAAACCAGCTGCACAAACCCCTCGGTGTGGGGTGGGATCTGTTTGATAAAAGCCTGACACTGAAACAGGAGGGTCTGACATGTCCCCTGGCCCCCCGTGTCCCCCCCACAGCACTGTCCCCAGCCAGGGCCACCCGCAATGTGCGGGGAAGGGGCAAAGGCATTTCCAGGGTGAGCTGTGCGAGGCACAGATGAAAAGCTTGGAGAGAGGGAGTTGTGGAGGCTGGGAGGGGAGCGGCGGGCAGACAGCAGAGTGGATTTCTGCTTGAGTGGTTATTATACCGTCGATTTGAAGAGACAGATGACGGCAGTGGCAGAGGAGGCAATAATTGAAAGCGCCATGAAACATTAATGAATGCCCAGGGACTGGATCAGGAGTTGTTAACGCTCACTTCGCTCTCTCTGTCTCGCTCTCTTTTTAAAGTCAAAATTGTTCCACTGCCCTCTAGGCGAAGGATTTATTTTTTTTTTTTCTCCCTGATTTAAAGGTGTAGGCGCCCACCAAAGGAGCCCTGGCTCGGTGGCGAATCACATCTGCTCTCCAGTGGCTCTTCCACGAGGGGTAGCACCAAGCAGGTGATTACGGAGAGCGAACTGCAGCAGTCGCATCCGTAATCAACAGGCTCGCTCGGCACGGAGCTAATGGGAGAGGTGCAGGGGGTAGGGGAGCCGAGGTGGGGTCAGGGGTGGCAGGGACTGCCAGCAGTGACAGCACCATCCCCTCTGCATGCACATCCATGGAAAGCATCAACCCACGGGAGCGGAGCCAGCCCTCCTGATCTGAAGGCTTAGCCTGCTTGTGGACAAATCACCACCCCACCAAGCAGGCAAGGTGAGCCATGATGCTGCCCGTGGCCCGTCGCTGCTCAGAGGATCAGGGAAAACAGCCCAGAGAGCATGTCTCCACCAGGATGCCCTCCTCATGGGCTCTGCAGATGCTGTCTGTGCTGTTTGCCACTTAGCGGGGCCTTAGGGGTTGAGGAACAAAGAGCTTTTAGCAGAGCTGTCAGCAGCACCGGGGAGGTCTCTGACCTGCAGGTACTGGGCTGTCGCTCAGAGGCTTAGCCAGAGGCTGGGGGATCCCTTGGCTTTGCACTGAGGGATCTGACATCATTTAATGTTTGCTGCTCTGGCCCTAAAAGGAAATTAAAAGCCCTCGCCTAAAGGAAGGGTAAAGTGGAGGTGAAGTAGTACCTCTTCTCTGCTGCTTTTCTCCCTGGAGACGAGCAGAGGGACAACACAGTGGGGTCCTTGTGTCCCCTGCACAACCAGGGCACAAGGAGTGGTGGGTGTGAGAGGGAACAAGATCTATTCTAGGGCACAAAGACACAAGAACCAGTCCCTGGGGACAGCAGGGCTTGGGGGCTGGCTTCTGGTCCCTTTCCCAGCCCCTCCTGTCCCGGGCATGATCAGGGCTCCACAGCTCCTGGAAGATGGCAACACTCGATGGAGCAGGGAGCAGTAATGCCCACCTCCCAGCTGCAGGTCTGCAGCTGGACAGGACACAGAGGCAGGGACACAGGCAGCCCAGGCTGTGCTTTCAGGGACATGAGGTAGCCCCATGCCAGTGGAACACGGAGGCAGGCTGCACTATTCTCCACGAGACACATGTAACCCCCAGGGTTAATCCAGGCTGTGCACCAGAGGAACTGATGCACTGGGTGCCAGGGTGGAGAGCAGGGCAAGTGCTGGCCTTGATGGGGGCAGCTGGCCCCATTTCACTCTATTGTAGCCTAGAACAGCAAAGAGCTGTTGAGGCTGGTCCCGGCCACCTGAGCTCCCCAGGAAATCCTGAGATGGCTCGAGACCCCGCAGCATGCAGCCTGTCTCCTCCAGCATCTCGTCCCCGCAGGCGCAGCACTGGCTGCTGCAGGGCCAGCGTTTGCCTGCGCAGTGCAGGGCAGGAGTAAATGCAGCGATAATGATGGTAACCATTCCTAATGAGATGAGGAGACCAGGAGCTTAACCATCGCCCAGGTGAGGTCTTCGAGGCTATGTGGTGACAGCGATTGGCAGTGACAGCATTCAGGAGCCCTGCTGCAAATTGGCACTGTCATTTCTTCTCACTGTCACTGCAGACTACGCTGGTGCAGCCCTGATTCATGTGGGGAAGCTGCTCACATCCTGGCTGGGTCCCTGTCCCTAGTGTCACACCGGTGTCCCACGGCTTTCCCACGCTGTGTGTTCCCACGCGCCGGGCTGGAACAATTTTGGTTGGAAAGTACCACTTTCTCATCCCTCAGTCCCACCCAAGGCATCTCCACCATGGGAATCGATGGTGGAGGGATGGCCTCGGGTCTTGGGCTGAGCTCCCTGTGACCACAGGAGCCAGGGAGTAGCGTGCTAGCCCAGAGCAACCCCAGAGCCCTCTGACCACAGCCTACACTGCCTCTTCTCAGCCTCTGCCAGCACTAAAACCTTAAATATGAAATCCAAGAGGCACAACTGAATTTTGCCTGTGAAGCCAGCAGGTTGCACATCCTCTTTGCTACGACTGGGAGGCCAAGTTGCTCAAGGGTCTCAGAGGAGCCATTTGTTTCTGGGGCTCTTCCCAGGCCGTAGTGCTGGGCTGAGGGAGGAGCTGAGGTGGAAAGAGCTGTGCTCAAAGAGGCACAACAGGGGCACAGAGAGATGTGAACAAGTATGCTCCTACCTCAAGCAAAAAATAGGACCAAGAGTTGTAACATGATTGAGAATTTCCTTCCCATTGCAGCTTTGAGCACTGCAGAGGCAGGGCAGCTCCAAAGGTGTTAGTAGATGTATTTACTGCACCATGATGGAGAGCATCAAAACATATATCTGAGGAGCTTGGGGCAGATTGTGCCTGTATCAAGGCAGGTGAGGAGGTCCTAGTGGTGAATGTCACCTCTTCTCCAGGAGCTCTGTCCCCAGGAGGTGGTGGGATACTCTGCAGTTCTGTGGTTGCACAAGCGCTTGTGGCCCGACAGGACTGCAGTGCCCGGGGAGTGTGTGCTGTGCGGTGCGGTTGCTCCCAGACATGTGGCCATGGGGCATGTCTCCTGCCTGCCTGAATGTGACCAGGAGCATCAAGGGAAAATGCACTCTGCCTGAATGTCCTGCAGCCTGGCTACCTGTGAGGGGTCCCTGAGAGCGAGAGCAGCAGGATGTGGTGCGGTAATCGCACTGGCCCTTTGCTAAGGGAGCATGTCTCGCGTCTCCAGCTCCCCCGCCTGTATCATCCGCGGCATCTTGTTACCTCCTTGTTCTTCCTCTGTCCTGTTGGTCCCTGAGTCTCAGCTCTGGTGCAGTTTCTCCCCCACCTCCTCCACAGCCTGACTCCCAGCCTGGCTTTCCAGGCTGCAGCATCAGCCCTCTCCTGCCTTACCCCACCCATCCCATTCACCCTCAGAGCATCTCTAATGCCTCTGGTGGTGGTGTCACTCTGCCCTTCCCTCGTCACAAAGGGATGGGAGAAGAGGGAAGACCCCCCTTGCTGACCCATCCAGGAGTGCAGCAGCCCTGTTCACATCCCACACCCCTTTCCCCACCAGCCACGGCTGTCACTTCCCTCGGAGAGAATTGCCAGGGAGGTGCCGAGTGTATTTTTAGCTTTGGCGTTCATGTCTGATAAGTGTTTTGACCTTTTTGAGCAGAGCTAATCGTGCCGTCTGCTCCTCACTCCGTCTCAGCTCGTGCTCTGCCTGCCGGGGAGGCGAGAGAGGAGCTGCTGGCTCGTGGATTGTGGTGGGAGAGGGCTCCTTGCCTGGGAGTCCTACGTCTGCACCAGGTGTGTGCCCTGACGCCAGCAGCTCGCACCACTTGTCTTACAGCCTCATATATGTGCTCTGGGAGCGGATGCGATTTGAAGTCCTAAAGGGATGGGATCAGACCACCCCACCCATGGGGCAGGATGAAGGGTGCTGGGTGGTTAGTACGGTGGTTAGAAGGGCCCAGGTGTCCCTGGGCTGGAGCTACCTGACCATGTTACCTGACATCCCTGTGCTGGCTTTTCTGCCTTTCTCAAAAATAACATCACTTTCAAGGAATAAAGTATGCCTCCACCACCACGCTTGGGTGGTACCCCAGGGCTGTGCCCCAAGGACAGCCTGCCCAGGGAGAAGCGGGATGGCTGGGGGAAGGAGCTGGCACGTCCTGGTGTAGACACCACAGCTTTCACCCTGGCAGTAACCAGAGCTGAGATGTGGCTGCAAAGCACCCAGAGACAATGTCAATGGCCTGGAAACCACTGTCAAAACTGGCTGTGTCAGAAAATGGGGATTTGGGCCGAACTCCTTGCCTGTGAGAGGTGTCTCTTTGCCAATGGCACAGCTGAATGGAGGGGAGGTTGCAAAAAAAAAATGAGTAGTTTCACCTCAGTTTCACCTGACTGGGCAGGGAGTGCTGGGAGAAGCAGGGAGGTGGCGAGCTGAAATGCCTTGGCACTGCAAAGGGATGCCCAAATTCAGCCACCTGACCATGGGGACGCTGGGAGGAAAGTCAGACCTTGGCCATGTGCAGTTCACTGCGTAGGGACGGGGAAAGGTCGTCTTAGTCCTTCTGATCCTCAGCCACCCCTGCAGCCAGTGCCCCAGTGCAATTTTGTTATGGTAAGAACTTGGCACATCTTCCTGTGCCGTAAACATTGATGAATCCCCCCCAGACCCATCCAGCCCCCTCTGCTAGAAAAAAGACTGGACATGCTGACCACAGCATCCTTCTGCTTGGCGGTGGGTCACAGGGACTACGTGAGCTGCCTGCTCCGGTGCCCAAGATGGCCAGGGGAGGCCAGGCCTGCACCAACAGTGTGCCTGCACCGGGGAGATGCTCTGCGGTGCTGCAGGGAGCGCCGGAGGTAGAGAGGGCAGGGACTGGCCTGGCAGCTCCCTGCAGTGTGGGATGCCTGCCAGGAGTAGGAAAGAGCTGGTGGGATTTGGGGACCCGCAATGATGCCCGGGGTACCGGCTGATCCCTACTCGGGGCTCTGCTTGCCCAGTCCATCCTGTCTCCAGCCTGTTCCCTCCCAATAAAGCCTTGCAGGGAGGAAATGCAGGGAGGGCACTCTGTGGTGGGGGCAGGGTGGCACTTAACTCTCGCCTGGGACCTGCTGATCCAGCTGTGCCCCGTGAAAACCCTACAGTGACGACTGGGAGCTAACCCCTCATCTGCTGCTCCCCTCTCTCTGCTGCTTCTCCAGACAGCCTGAGCATTGCACAGAAAAGCTGCTGTTGCCTCCTGGACTTTCACCAGCCTCTGCCAGGGTGGGTTTGGTGAAGAAGGCTTTCTGAACCTGCAATGCTCAGATCTGCTCTGACACTTGGGCACCTCGTTTGGACAGGCAGACCTTACGGCTCTGTGCACATTGGCAGACCCCCTGCTCAGGCAACCACCCTGCTCAGGCATCCCCCTCCGGTATCTGGGGTCAGGAATTGCCTTCTGGAGATACCGCTTTTGCACGTCTTCTTGCAAGTCTGCACATTGGAGAAGGCAGGGCGAGGTGTGCTCTTGGCTTCCCCGGGGCCAGCCCTGGGAGCCGGCAGGCGGATTGCTCTGCGGATCACGCCAGACAAGCCTCGAGCCCACACTTAATCTTGCTGCCTGGGAAATTAGGCAGAAAATGCTCCGATTGAGTGTGAAGGCCTCCGCTGTAATTTGGAGCGAGCAGATGACATGCACTTATTGTCGGAGGGAGATGAAAGCTTTTAGAGCTGGTGAGCACTAGCAAAATCTGTGAAAATCTCTTTTTTGTCAGGAGTGGTAGATACACAGGCAGATGAAAGACAGAAGATAAAATTAGCCCGTATGCAAGAGAGAGAGAGGGAGAAACAGGGAGAGAGAGGGAGAATATTTCTCAGAAGACTCTTGGCAGAGAAGGTTTCTAACACTGGTGACTCAAAGGCAAAGGGGAGTCATATATATATGTGTGTGCGTGCATGAGAATATACATACGTGTGGCTATATTTGGCTGTACTCCCATGGCAGCCTCAGCACCTGGGGCTGATCCTTTTGAAAGCACGAGACGAGGCTGCACTCGTCTCTGCCGTGGCAAGCAGGGAGCCTTCGCCGTGCTGCCTGCGCCCGCGCTGCGGCCCCTCTGCCCCTGCGCGACGAGCCCCGTCGTCGGCAGGTCTGAGGTGCGGGGCTCCCGTGCAGGGCGGTTCCTGGTGAGGATACAGGACATCCAGCCTTCAACACGAGGAAACCATGGTGGTCTGCGCTGAGCCCAAACTGATGGGTAGTGTGTATATGCTGACCAGCAGCCACACGCTCTCTGAGGTGACTTTGATTCCTTTATTTTTTATGGTTAGGCTGCTCAGATGGAAGTGTTCAGCTCCAGGTCACAGCTATGCTCCGAGGGGCAATAGCAGCAGGAGATCCCCTGACCACTAAAGCTGGCTGCCAGCGTTTTGCTGCAGGCTGCCCCAGGTCTTCAGCCTGGGACAGTACCTCTCCAGCGGTGAGGCAGGAGAGACCAGGACAGCCTCTGTCTGCAAGCGACCTATGCTTCAGCTCTGACAGCAGGTCCTGTCCAGGGATCCAAGGCAGAAACATAACCCCCTTCACTGTTCCTACTTTTGCTGCTGGAAAGGAGAGGGATACTGGTGGCTCTGCTGTCTGTGGCATCATGAGGGAGAGTGGCTGGAGTTTTCTCTGCATCCATGAGGATGCTGGATCCAAAAGTGCCAGCGGGGTCAGGAGAGAAGGGTCCCTGCGGGGTGTCCCACTGAGCTGCGTTGTGCTCACGACCAGCCCTGCTCTCCTGGCAGGGCCACGGTGCTCTGGGCCCAGCACCCTCCAACAGGCTGTGGGGATATGGAAAAGCAGACAGGGAAAGCCCCTCAGAAAGTCCCCTCAGCACTGCTCAGGATCTTCCTCTCTGTGGCGATCAGCAGCTTGATGATGGACTTACGCTGAGAGATGGAAGAAAGGGAAACTGTTCTCAGATCTCCTTGCTCTCTGCGCTGGTGGGTACCAAAAATTAGAAGGGTCTTTTCTTCCCCCAGCCCACGGCTTTTGCTGCACAGGGACAGTGTGTTGCCATGAGCACTGATGCAGATGTTACACCTAAGGGAGGGTTATGGCCCTCTTGGGACGCTGCAGCTACACCATACCCACCTGCCGATTGAGAATGCAGCTGAAGGGCAACCACCATGTTGGAGTTGATTTAAGGACCTCTATGGTCCAAGACCACCCTCCAAAACAGCCAGACCCTGCAGGCACCGGGGATGCGGTGGATGCTCCCCGTTAGCTCAGGGCGCAGGGGCGGGAGGACTTCCTGTTGCCCTCACGATGCAGCCCCAGGAGCTGCAGCATCAGGAGACTCCCTCGAGTTGTACGACACCCACCAGTGTGAGTCAACATGAACATTAACAACAAACAGAAAAACCCTAGTGTTTCTTCCCCCGCCTTTCTCAATGTGCCGTCTAACAGGACGTGGGCTCACCGAGGAGTCGCAGGATGGGGCTCGGGGGCCAGGAGCTCGGGTCCTGCTTTCCTGCCCCATTGCCTCGTTACAAGGGGACGGTGCTGTTGGGAGCATGCTGGGGGATGCAGGTGTTCCCTCAGCAAGGTGGACAATGGGTGGGAGATGTCCTCGGCCCAGGGCTGAGGGATGCCCAAGGGTCTGCGGGAGCGCGCTGCCAGCGTGTGAGTGCCTGGAGAGAAGCACAGAGCGCTGCCTGCTCAGTCGTGCAGGCGGCTGAATAAAAGAAATAAATAACCCAGCCGTGAAAAGTAAGCACTGGCCAAAGCCTCCCAAGAAGCCGTCTGTACTTCCCAGCTGCAGTCCCCGTTCCCTGGCTCGGTTAACCCTCTGGGAATGACAGGAGGGATGGCAGCTCCTGCAGCCCAGCAAAGACGCAAACCTCTCCCTCCTCCAGTCCTCCAAGTGCTCCGAAATGCCTTTCACCAGCAGAATAATTAGAAATCTAATTCCTATTTCTCCTGCTCAGCTAATTGTCTGTGGACGATTTGATTGTAAGAGTGTCCAGTGATGCAGAATAACCATCTTATTTCTGCTAGACATTGCCTTTGCAATTAGCACTATTGATTGCATCGCTCTGTTCTCTCACCTGCCGGATCCTGGGGGACCAGGGGAGCGGCTCTCACCTGGCTCATCCCTCCCAGGATGACGAGGCCGTGCGCTCCCTTTCGCAGCACTGTCCCTCGGCCCATCGTGTCCCATCGGCAGTGAGAGCGCAGGAGGATGAGCTGTGCTCTCCAGCGCGGCTCCTACGCTGCGCTCTGCTCCACAGGGGTGAACCTCTCTCCCCAGGACTCACAGCCACGTATGGGGACACCCGGGAGGGTCCCCCCAAAAACACCAGGGAGCTCCCACTGAGGATAGAGCACATGTCTTTGCCTGCTAGGAACTCACCTCTCTAGCTGGCTAGAGCTGAGAAGGCTTTTTTTTTTTTTTTGTAAAAAAAATAAAAATAAAAATTCAGATTTGACAACACCAGAAGGTTCTGGAAGAGTATGTCAATTCTGCTGAATGGTTTGTTTGGAGGAAAAAAACCCCAAAAGATCAAAACATTTCATTTCAGCATTTTCAGAGTGAAATGTTTTGATTTTTTTTCTCTTCCAAATGACTTTGTTTCAAAGTTTCCCTTAATTTTATTTTTCTAAACATCAAAAAAATTCTGTGAAATGGCTGCGGTTGGAAGAAAATGCATTGACTTGGTCACAACAAAACCTTTTGTTTAACCCCCACCCCCCAAGAATTCCCCCCCCTGTTTTTTTGATTTATTAGCATTTCCAAGGATTTTCGTTTGCAGGCCAGCTCTAAATTATATATGGTTGTGCTTTCCCAGTCACGAACGAGTCACAGATCTGTTGCCCTGCTCTACACAAGGACAAAGGTGTCTTGGGGGGCTGCAGACCCACTCTGCCCGCAGACTCCAGCCCCCCCTGCCAGGGTTCAGTTTGGGACCGACTTTGTCCCCATGATCTGGCCCAAAGGTCTGTGGCAGACGCCTGTCTGCTGATTTCGGAGCCAGCCTGGCTCTGCCTGCCCCGGGCACCACTTGGGGAGAACGAGGGCTTGCTGGTGCTTAGAAAAAGCAGAGCTGGGAAAGGAGCTGGCCCTGGCTGACCTCCCTCCCGAAACGCTGGGAAAGGCAGGAGCCCTCCTGCCTGCACTGGTGACAGGCAGCAGCGATGCGGAGGCAGCTCTGGAAGCGTGGAGGAGAAGATGCTCGTCTTATGCAACCCGTTGAATCACTACCTGAACAGCCACCAGCTCTGGGCCAAGAGGGGTTTGGGCTCCAAGGTCCAGATGGCTGCAGTAGCGAAGAGCTTTCCAGAGCAAGAGGAAATCGGTGTAAATAGCAGACTGTGCAATTAATTTCACCCACACCAGATTTCCGTCCCAGCAGAATGGGAACAGCCAAAGCCCTCCCTCCAGTCCTGCTGCCTCCCAGTACTGGGGAGCTGCAGTATTGCTGGACCATACGTGCAGGTCCTGGACCCATCCCCCCTCCTGCAAGCCCTGCTTGCAGACCCACCTCCACCTTCACAGCCTGATGGGTCTGTTAGCGACAGCCCAAGCACAGAGGCCAGCCCTGAGTAGGGAGCATCTAGACACCCGAATCTCCTACAGCCATGATTTCCCATTGGATGGAGGCATGGGACATCCCTGCACAAGCTGTGATCCACCCCATGGCACGTGGGTCCCATGAGTGTCCCAGCAGCCGGTCGTAGGGACCAGCCCCCCGGGCTGGGAGGCTGCTGGCAGCCGAGCAGGGAGGAGCGGGATCCCAGAGAAGGAGAGGTGCTAGGAAGGAATTAGTGTCCAGATCTATAAAACACTTGGTCCCAATTATTATAATGCACTGATTAGGGGAACTCAATAGTTCTGCTGGTGGTTAATGGCAGTAATTACCCAGATATGACTACAGTGGCAATATTAATAAGTCTGGGCCATTAGTATTTGTGAGCAATGAGCAGAATACACATCCGTGAGCCTCTTGCTCGGTCTCTCTCTCTCCTTCAGCTACTTCAACTGGGCTGGGAGAGGGGCTGAAGCTCAGCTGCAGAGGAAACAGACCCAGGACCTGGCTGACGTTTGTCAGATCCAGAAGAGCATGGTTGAAGCCACCTGTGCACACATGGAGATTGCCTGTTGTCCAGCAGCAGTGTCTATGTTGAGGCTGGAAACCTGACTGCTCAGAGCAGAAATTACTTGCTTTGATGGTGCTACTGCAATGTGGGGCTTCTGGCCACCTGGGGTGCCACAGCCTGTCCCCTTGAACACCTGCAGATCTGCTGTCCTGCAACGTGGGTCACTTATTTGACACAGGCAACTCAGCTGCCCGACCTGTGTGCAATGGGGCTGGAAACACGGGTGAGGGGCTGCGGGCTGGGCTCTTGTCCTGGCGTGAGCCCATGTCTGCCTGATAGAGAGGAAGGAGCTGTGATGGATCCACTGCAGGGAGGTCTTCACAAGCATGATGAATGACCACCCTCAGGCAGGGAGGGTGGGGAAGGGCCCCTGCAAGCAGCTTGGAAGAATTTCAGTGTGAGAGAAGAGAAGGGGAGCGATGGGCACTGTCTCTCTCAAGAAGAGGCAGGTCAGGGCTGATTCAGCCAACACTGATGCTTACACATCCACTGTGAAGCCTCCGTGTCTCTGGTGAAGGTGTGCATGGAGGAGCCCACATGGCGCTGTACATGCATGATGCTCACCAGCAGCCACTGACTGCAAAGCCCACCCAGCACCGCCCTTCCCGAGCCCCGGGCTCAGCCAACATGGACCTTCACTGGGCCCACAGAGGGGAAAGGGCTCCATGGAAAAGACGTTTTTTTGTTGCATGTTTGCAAGGGGCTCAGGCGGTGGGAAGCAGCTTCTCCACAACAAGCCCCAGCCTCCGCCTCGCCGCCATGCTGCCCAAAGCACCATCCCCAGGGTCAGGTTACCAGCGCGCTTGTGGCTGTCTCCTTGGCTTCCCCGTTACCTTCTCCGTCTGCGTCTGACTCGCAGAGACACACGGCTCCTACTGCCTCGCATGTGTATTCCCCCAGGGAAACCCCTCCGACTGCATGGCCCGGCTCTGACTCCAGCCTTGGTCTGTGGTTTCTCAGCTATTTCTAAAGAAAAAGGGGTGATTAATTGCTCCCTCATTTGCCCTCAGCAGAAGATAACTATCTCTTCCACCAGCCTCCAGGAGTTTGGCGATGGTCGAGAGAGCAAGGGCATGCTCCTGGAGAGATGCCCAACTTCCATCCAGCAAGCGATGCTGCCAGCTCTCTGCTTCCAAAGGCCAGGAGGGCTTGGGGATGGGGACAGCGGGGCCCCGGCCACCGTGATCAGGCGCCGGTGCAAGGGGGATGCTCACTGCCCTGTGCACTCTGCAAATCCAGCCTCCATCCTTGCTCCGAATACCGCAGGGAACTTTCCCACTCCGTCTCTGCAGCTCAGTCATAATGATGGGAGTATTTAGCACACGGCGCAGTGTATTCAAACACTCCCGCAGTCAGAGACACCCTGTCACCCAGGTGACATGCCTCTTACATGCTGCCAATTTAGCAACCGCGGCAGCATGACGCCCCTGGAATCTGGGTTAGCGCTGGCAGCCGCCGCTGCCGACAGCCCCGGCTCTGCCGGGAGGAAGGAGTGGGAGTGCATGGCATCCCCGCCGATGCACTGCCCCACGGACAAGCCCCCAGCACGCCGGGTGCAAGGTGTGAGGCCATGGTAGCCCCCTCCAGCAGGGAGGTTCAAAGGAGGCAGATAAAAAAAAGAAAAAAAAAAATCTCTGGTTATTTTCCATTGCAAATTTTGTGAAGAAATCTTCTTTTTCTCCCTTTTCCCTGAATTGCCATCAGATTCCCCACTCCCTGCCAAACTCTTTCCTTTCATAAATGAAAAACCCCAAACAAAAGCTGTCAGGACAGAAGATGGTGAAAATGCCTGGCTTTCCAACAGCCAAAGCCTGATTTTCCTAACCAAGACCAGAAACATATTTTACCCTGAGAATTTCCAGTTTCTTGGTTTCTGTTACAAAAAAAGGAAAGATTTTCCCCAGATCAGCATTCTGCAAAAGTCACTCAGTGAGCGACCGATGTTTTGACATAATTACACAGTAATTAAACTGTTTGCAGTGGTTTCACTCCAGATGCCAAAGGACAACACCCTATCCCCGTTGCATCCCCCTGGTTCTTGTATCCTGCCCCGATGCAGGGGTCAGACCCTGGTGTCTGGGGTGACCCCGCTTGCAGCCAGACCACGTAGGGTTGCAGGCACACCATGTCTTGCATGGGGCCGGGTATAGTGAGGGCTGGCCAACACGACTCACCCTGATTCACCCTGAAGTGACCTGTCCCTGGTTCACATCTGTGTATAGAATGAGATGTGTGTGGGGTGAGAGGTTTGGAATTAGGAAACTTCCCATTTATCTTTTATTCACTGCAATGCCTGATGCACAACCTATGATCAAGAACAGCTTCTGAAACACAAAGCCTCACCTTTCCTTTGTGCTGTATGGCCCAGTAGTTAGAGCACTGAATTAGACTAGGGATTTTTTCATGCCTTTACTTTGTGGTTTTACTATGTTTCAATTTTAAGATTTGAAAAGGGTTCTTTTGGCCATTTCCTAATCCCTGCTGTCTTTTAGCATGTCTCAGCTCCCACATCTTCCTGGCTCAGATCATTGCAAGGTCTGGGGAGTTGCAGCACTTGAGTCCTGCTTGCACTTTGAAACCAGCCCCACCGTCCAGGCAGGCAGGGCTGGTGCAGGGTGCGAAGGTGGGATGTTGTGGAGATGACTCCCAGCTCTCCTCCACATGCACCAGGACAGCTCTGGGATGCTGCAAATGCTGCGTCTTCTTTTCTGCGTGCTCTGTTCCCACACCACGCCACCTCCACTCCAATCCTGTGGCTGGGGCTTGAAAAGGGCTGGATAATTTTATGATCAATAATAACATTGGTAGTTATTCTTGTCAAGAGAAGGTTAATTGTGCCTCCTGCCTAGGGGCACCAGCTGATCACCGCAGGGGCCAGGAAGGCATTTTCCGCCTGTGTTCAGCATTTCACAACCCGCTAGGCTGCAAGATTCAGGTTTAACCATGTGCTGAAGCATCAGGTGCTACCGTGGAAGGCAGCAGGGGAGCATCACCCTGATCCTGCTGTTGAGTGGGTCGTTTGCTGGCATGGGTCCCACGCAGTGATGCTGCCCCGGGTGTGCTCATTACCCATTGCCCGCTCATGGCTACAGGACTGCCCTGGGGTGTGGAGGGAGGGAAGCCCTTGCGTGCACTCCCACCGTGATGGCATGTCCTGGGGGTCACCCTCTCCAGCCTGACACGGGGGCACAAGGGCTGCCCAGCACCCCTGCAACAGAGGGACGTGTCTGAGCTGGTGGTGACTGAGCTGCTTCTCTGCCCCCAGCCCTGGTGCAACTCCGTGTCGCAGTAAAATTTTATGACTTGTGACTGTCATGAGGATAAAGGCTGTTATGCACCCAGCAGTGAGAACAGCTAGAGGCTGGATAGCTGTGAGCATCCTCCCCACATAGATCCCAGCAGGCAAGAGCTCCAATACTGGGCTGTGCTGGACGAGGGGGTCAGGACAAGACTTCTGCACTGGAAGGGTAACAATGGAGTGAAAAGTTAGGGTGCTGGTGCTGCTGATGGCAAGAAATACAGCAGAGAGACCTCTGTGCCTTTGCACAGTTGGTAAGGACATGGTCCTGCATGTCTGTCTGTCTGTCTGTGAGCCCCCTGTGCTCTCTTACTGTCCATTCCCAGGCATCCCCACCCCCCTTTTCACTCTCGTCTCCCTCTTGCATTTATAGTCTGCGCCCGTGGCCTCATCTCCAGCCTCGCGTGTGACCTACTTACGCGCACAGCCCCAGTTCTTGCCTTTTCTCTCCCGAACAATGACGCCGTCCAAGCTGCCGTGCCGCGTGCTCCAAGCACAATGAGAGCAGCTCTCGCAGAGCCTTTCACCGAGCCCACGCCGCATCCGCCGGTGCAGCATCCACCATCACCGGTGGGTGCCGAGCTGCTGGGAGGAGGCTCAGCACCCCAGCTGGTCTGAGTGCTGCCCAGGGCTCTCGTCCTGTGGGTAACCCCTAGCAAGGAGCTTCCTCCACTGCAGCTGGCAGGCAGGGGAGAGCAGTGCAGGCAGGAGCGGGCTGTGCTCCTGCCTCCCAGGCTGCCTGCAGACAGCAAGGGCAGCAAGGCAGCCTGTTCAGCGTGCTCAGAGGCAGGGTGCTCAGACAGAGGTTTCTCCCAGCTGTGCCTGGGGCCAGCCTGCTGCAGCACCAGCTGTGCTCACCCCCACGCCAACGCCAGCCTGACGTTCCCCATGGTGAAGGACTGCAGAGAGCAAGATGACGACATTCCCCCTCAGAGGCCCCTGCTGCAATAAGAAGCAGGTCGGAGCACAGGGAGCTGGGATCCTCCCTGCCATGCTGAGTTTGGGTTCAGGACAGAGCTGTAGGAGAGGCAGGTGCCACGCCTGCATTGGAAGCGATGCTGGCCGGACCCGGTCCCGGGAACAGGTTTGGATCATGGGGACGCGGTGGCCTGGCAGCAGGCAGGATGGGTGCCACAGCAGCTGTATCTCTGCCCTGGATCAGGGCTGCTGCTGCTCACTCTGCTCCACGCTGCGGGGATCCTGGGGGGAACAGCCGCTCTGCAGAGTGAGCATTGCTTCTCTGGGGAAAACCATCTCCCTGAAAAATCCCAAGGGAAACAGGGGGAGAGCTGCTGCACCATGCACACAGGCATGCACACACGCCCACGGGCACAGGTGCGCGCACAGCAGATCATGCTGTGCAGATGTGCACCCATGGGTGCCCGCTCTGGCTGCTAAGGATGGAGCTGGAGTTACAGGGCGGGAGGCTGTGCTGGCTCAGGTGCTGCCACACACGAGTGCTGCTATATGGGTCTATAAAATGATGGTGACAGGCAGCCGGAGCGCTGGGATGCCCACACTCAAGCCTGGACCGAAGCTGCCTGCGGGTCTGTCGAGAGGATGGGGCTCCCCGCCTCGGCTAATGGGAATAATAAGGTAATTAGGGGCTGTATAATCAGCATGAAGGCAGGGTCTTGTTGCTATGCAAGCACTGAGTCAAGAGATGCCCCTGTCTCCCCCTGCACACCTGATAAGTCTCCAGAGAGATGCTCTCCTGAGATTTGTGGCTACTCCAGGCCGTCCCTGCTGCTTGTTACAGAGCAAAGAAAACCATTCATTCCTCCTTCATCCACTGCTGTCTTCATCGGCTCTGTGATGGGGAGGTATTGAAAGGGGTTTCCACCCCAAGGAAGAAGGCAGAGGAAGACTTCCCCTGTCCTGAGGTCATGTTGGCTTATATTTGGCCTCTCAGCAATGCCAGGCAGCTCCTGTGTGCTTGGCTTGAGGTTTCCACTTGCACATAGAGATAACAAATTATTTCAGCCCCACCTTGCCCCCGAGGCACCTCCAGCCCCATCTGCCTGGGGCTGTCATCCACACAGGGATGTCTGAGTCAGG
Organism: Calonectris borealis; assembly: GCF_964195595.1. Lineage (NCBI taxonomy): Eukaryota > Metazoa > Chordata > Aves > Procellariiformes > Procellariidae > Calonectris > Calonectris borealis. The sequence continues at coordinate 7,451,118 of NC_134336.1, read as the reverse complement.
GATGGGGGCTGCGGGGAGCAGGGGATACAGCTCAAATCGTTGCCTACCCACCACGTAGTGCTGAAGGTGCCCGTCGCACCCAGGCTGCGCTTCCAGCCCCAAGCAGAAACCTGTCGCTGCCGCCGCACATCCCCGTGGAGCATAGATCGTGACACAGCATCGCCTCAGCGCCTTTTTTACGCGCCACGCTTAGTCCCAGGCTGCTGCCCCCCCTACCTCCGCATGCCCCAGCTGGCTCCTGACCCTGTGCCGAGGCAGGGGGGAGCCAGAATCTGTCCCCTGCCTGCGGCCGTGCTGCTGCACCGCGCTGCTCTGCCGCCGCAGAGGCAGGGCGCGGAGCGCTGACAGGGGCTGTAAATTGTCAGGCCCCGTAAAGCATTTAATGATTTTGAATTTATCTGCATCGATAAATACATGACAAGGTAACAGTCAAATAAATACCCATTAGTGCACTCGCTCTCTTTTTTTTAATTACGAGCTCGGGTGTAACCAATCATTTTCTGCTAAGCAAGCGCTCCAGGAAATCTTCATTAGCACCAGCCCCGGCCATGGTGAGCTCTGCAGCCTGGAGAGGAGGGAGCAAGCCAGGAGGGAGGTCTGGCCCCAGCTGCATCCTGCTCTCACCCAGCAGAGGCAGAGAACCTGGCTGCCGCTGGGTTTTCTGGGCATCCACCCCCTTGAGAGCGGGCTGCAAGGGCCGCTTTGCTGTTGTGCAAAGAGCCAGGCTTGTGGACCTGAGCTCTCTGCCGCGCGAAGTTGCTGCCCAAGCTGCGCCGGGTCTCCTGCCTTCCCGTGCCAGCCTGGGAAAGCCCCTGGAGAGCTGGGGAGCAGGGGGCTGGGACCAGCTCAGGAGGATGGTGATACCCGCTCTTCCAGGCTAGGCTAGAGGTAATGTCACGGGAGGGGGGCTTGGGACAGTGATCCTGGCTGAGGGCTCTGTGCACCCCAAGGGCAGCATTTTCTGGAGGCAGATGCCAGGTTATCAAAGCATGTGCAAAGAGGGGTGGATCTCACTTATCGCTGGGCCATCACTGCCTTCGGGCATCCCTCACCACTCCCCTCCACACTGGGCAAGCCAGAAAGTGCCGGAGGGGTGCAAACCACCCAGCTCAGCGTCTCAGAGCAAGTCTTGCTCCGACAGGTGTGCCAGACTCAAAAGGGGTCATGAAAAATAAAATAAAAATGCTGAGAGACAGGACTGGGCAAGTCGATGGGCTGTGAAATCCCAGAGCCCCAGCTTTGCTGCTGCAGAACAACCTCCCACGTGAGCCGCGGTGCTGCTGCCGACAGCACTTGCTGCCAGCGATAAGGAATAGTGAAAGACACAGGCAGGAGGAACAGGGTAAAATACAAGTCCCTGGCTGGCGTGGCCCCGGCAGGGGTGGTGCAGGGTCAGGCTGCCGGCCAGCCGCTCTCCCTGGGTGCGGAGCCAGGGCACAGGTTGGTAAAGGAGTGGAGTCGAGGGCAGAACCTGCTCTGTCCCTTTTGAGCATCCCTTGCATTAATCTTCCCTCCGTGTCAAACTACTGGCTCAGAGAGGGGGCAGAGGGAGAAACTGGCTCCTTTGCTTTATCTTATTTCTCTCTGGCAACACTTTTCCAGCAGAGCAGCTTTTAAAATCTGAACATCTCCTGGGAACATGTCGATCCTGATGATTTTTTTCTAAGAAGAAGTGTCAAATTAAATGATTTCAACTTTCACATTTTGTTTCAATAACGTCAAAAGGATTCTTTCCAATGAGAGATGAACATTTCAATTTGACATTATCATTTGGTTTCATTCCATTTGGGCTTTTATATTCTCATATTACTTCAAATCTACATTTCTATTCTATCTAGCATTTTACTGTTTAATGATTCAGCAGCGTCAAAACCCAGCTAAACATTTTGATATTTCTGGGTGGAATTCCCCTCCCCCCTCCCCAAATTTGTACATTGTGAAAAAGTCTGCATTGGGAAGACCCCAGGTTCCCAGGGGAGGGAGCTGCCATGTTGCAGCTGGCTCTGGCTCCAGGAAAGAGCATTGTGGCGGAGGCAGCAGCAATCCAGGGGCACTTTGTCCTATGCTGAAACCAGAGGAAGGACACCAGATGTGACCTGCTCCATGCTGTACAGCCATAAATAGTGAGTGGCAGCGCTGGCAGGGAGGAAGGTGAAGACATTGTACACAATGTGGAGAGAAACACATCAATAGGAGTTAGGAAGGAGGATGCCCTTGTTACCCAGAGGAGCTCCAGGAAGAGTCTGTTGCCCCTGGAGAGCAGGACAGGCTGGATGCAAGAGCCAGATCCATGAGTGGCAACACACAAACAGGGTTTCCTTGAGGTGCTCTACATGAGGTTTTGTTTGAGGAATGATTGAGAGGAGCCAGGTTTTTCCCTTCGTGAGCCACCAGCCTCCAAGGGCTAGGATGTAGCTCTGCTCCCCAGCACTGAGGGAAGGCAGGAACCTGCTTTCTCCTTTGCTGGAGCAACACTGGTGGAAGAGGGGCTGTGCTTCACCTTCTTATCTGGGCACAGACCGTATTTCCCCACTGATGAATCAGTGTCATGTCAGGTCCCATGCAGCTGGTGCCAGGACTATGTGCTGGGCTGGAGCTCTGTCCCTGGAGGAGGCAGCGTGGCTGCATGCCCTCCCTGCCCTGGGCACTGCCCCGGCTCCATGCTCTGCAGAGATGGCTCATCCCCTCCCTGGGCAGCGAGGGGCCGCGGCGGGATGCCGGGGTGCCCTGCTGCCTGCATGCCACCTGCTCCCTGCACGCAGCCTGCCAGGCTCACCGGCATCCCTGTTGTTAGCAGGATAGATTAAAAGCTGGTTTAATGGATATTTATGATCCCCATCACAGTCTTTTACTGCCTGTCCTTCCGCATTATGGGTGGCGCTGCCACCACGTGCCCAAGCAGCGGATGGGGATGAGGTCTTTTGGTCTGCATGAGGGGACTTGGCTGCTTGGAGCCATCAGCATCCCCCTGACACCCCCAACAAATGCTTCAGACAGGTACCCCTGTGCCAATGGGATCTCTGTATATCCCCCCCCTAGATCTCATAGGAGAACAGTCCATAAGTACCCCCCTAAGCCTTTTGAGTCCTACTCACCAGATGGGGAAACTGAGGCAGAGGGAGGAGTGAGCGGACATGCCATTGCCATTGCTGCCAGCTCTTCCCCCAGCACGCAGGGTTGGGCGCTGACACACATGTGTGCACGTGGGCCAGGAAGCGTGCATGGGCAGGCGTGCGAGTCAGGGATGGCATCTGAGAGCAGCCCTGGGCGATAGCACAGTGGCCGTGGGGGGGTTCACACTGGGCACAGCGGTGTGGGGCAGAGAGGCAGCAGGCACTGGCAGGAGCCGTAGATAAAATCCAAGTCTGTGGGAAATTGCTTCCATTGGCATTTGCTGAGCACAGCCTGCTGCCTTTTGAAGCTGGGGATGCTCTCGGACTACATGGGAAACCCTAATTGAATCCCCAGTCTCCCTCTCACTGGATCTAAATGAAACTCCTCCAGGATAGCATATTAAACTTGACCTGTGCACCACCTCCAAGATTAACATCAGAGGAGGAAGAATTAAAGGTCTGTGGAGGGCAGCGCAAGGGAGGAGGCGGGCATGTCTCTCTTCTCCTGCTCCGGGAAGGGGTGGAAGGGCAGCTCTCCGGGGAGGCGTGCAGTCCAGCATGCTCTGCTGAGCCACTGGAGCGGTGCAGCAGTCTGAACGCCGCGCTTGCTGGCAAGGAAAGTTATGTTCTTCCCCAGTTCGGCGATAACATGAAAGGCAAAAAAAATCCCCTCGGAGGCAGCAGGAGAGACCAGGCATCATTTGCTTTCCCGCAGCGCAGATGCTGCTGCTGGCCTTGCAGTGTCCTGCTGCCCATGGGGGCTCGGAGCGGCTGGGGCTTTGCAAACGCCAGGGACCCAGCTGGGATGAGGAAGAGTGCTGGCGGTGGGAGGAGGGCTTGCACCCAGTGTCCCAGCAGGCATCCCATGGGGCTCACGCTCCCTTGTTCGCTCTGCACCACAAGCTGGGCTACTCTGGGGAGCTGTGCACGCATGCTGCCTCCCCACGGACCACGCATCGGCCATGTCTGGGTCACATCCAGCCCGTTTTCTGGGGAGCTGAGACACAGCTCTGCTCAGACACGCTGCAGAAGGAAAGGTCTGCCCAAGGTGGGCCCAAGATGCACCTATACCTTCCTGTGGATGGGAATCTTGGGCTGATCCTCCTCTCCCTGAGCCCTGCCAGCAAGGGAGGGAGCGTTTTTGCACCAGCATCATGCTCTGCCTATCAGCGAGCAAAAGACACCGCAGGCACTTACAGCTTTCAAGAGCTGACAAGCTTGTGAGAATGAAAAGTTCAAAACCAGTGCTCGGGACGTGTAAGTGTCTGTGAAACTAACTGCCATTTGGGTCGGAGCACGCGTGCCAGGACCCGTCTCCTCCTGCACGGCGCGCGCCTGGAGAAAAGGTCACCCTTCAGCAGGCTGGAGTCACCCAGCCTCCCCGAGGTGGGGGACTCGGCTCTCGCTCCTCTTAATGAGGTGACCTTCGCATCAGTGGACGTGAGCAATTCCCCCTGAAAAGTCGACAGGTCAAATTAAGCAGCTGTTTTATTCTGCCCCGTCTCCAGCTGTCGGAGATCGGAGCGCAAGACGGACAGAAGCTGAAATAAAAGTGTCGCTTGCTTTCCTCCCTCCCTTATTTTTTTACAGCCTGTAAATGACTGGCAAGCTTCTCGGATGTTTTGTCTCAAGGCAGAATCCCTGCAGCTCCAGCCCAGGGGCGTGCAGTGTGCATGTGTGTGCACGTGCGTGTGTGCTGCGGTTAGGAGGAGCTGTACGAAGGGGGATACCAGTGCTCCCCAACTCCTCTCCAGGCTCCCAGGGCAAGTGCATATGTTGATCTCCGAATTGCTGCCACTGCTGGGGAAGACTTTGCCAGCCCATGCAATGTGCTAGGTGCAGTCTTAAACCTGTTCAAGCCAAGAGCAGACCCTCCTGGCGCCACACTGCTCAACTCCTCCCTGAAATTACTCTGCCTTCAGCACTGTCTCATCCTCTGGCGAGGTGTCTGGGGGCAGCAGCTATCTGAAATAGGCTATGGGGTCCTGCCCGCCTGACTCAACAAGGCCTGTCCTGGCTCTTCCCCAACTCAAATGCCTTGTGTTGGATGTTCCCAACCCAGCAGGGCTGCATGGACCCTTCTTCACCCAACAGGGTCTCCATTGACTTTGTCAACCTCACCAAATGTCGTGGACCTTTATAGGATGTTCACTCTGCCAGCAAATGGGGTGAATGCATGCCCAGGAAGAGAAGAGATGGCAATCATGTTGAGCAGTGATAAAGGAAGGATCATGGGACACAGTGAGGAGTCAGCTAGGTACATTGGGAACCTGTCCTGGGCAAATTTTAGACACTGGTCTAAGGCAAAGTGTGGATAATGAAAGGTAAGAGCAAGGCAGGACCATCAAGGCTGGTTTCTGGCCACAGTAAAGGAAGTTTCTAGGATGGGTTCCTGCCTCTTATGGTGAGCAGGGACCTCTCTTGGGCTTAGTGCAGGTCTGACTGGAGAGGACTTGGTCCGAGCTTGTGTTTGGCAGGGGAGACAGGGAGCTCTGCATCTCCAGCCATGTGCTGATTGAAAGCTAGACTGCAGTGACAACATGGGGACATTTAGGCCTTGTGCAGGCTTAAAAACTGGTAACAAGTTGCTCTGGAGTCACAATGTAGAAGCTATTTCAGTCCCTTCATGAACGTCCACAAAGCCTCAGGACACATCTCTGCAGCCAGGCAGCCTCAGGCCAAACCAGAGACATGGCTGTGGCACCAGAACCAAGCCAAGGGACAGCTGAGCATCAGGGCTTTGGGATGGGAGTGTGAAGCTTAGAGCAGCAAGGGAATATCTCACTTGGGGAGTTCCGTTACATGCTCTCCAATGGGGCACATTTCGCTGAAGGCTCCTTCCATGAGCATCAGCCCATCATGATGAGGGAGACCAGCCACGTGCTGGAGGCCACACTTGAGTGGGGAGAGACCTGGGGAGCTGCTAAGGCTAGTGATGTGCAAACTCAGAGTGCAGCCAAGCACAGGGTGCTATTATGCCAGTATCCCTGGAGCAGAGCAATTTCATCAGATAGATTTATCCTGCCACAGATTCCCCCCGAAGCAGGTCTCCACATCTTCTCAATAGAGTAATACCATTTCTCAGGGTAGAAACACTGAGTTTACAGAGTCCAGGACTGGAAAATGGAGCCCTCCCTTCCATGGATGCATTAGTGGAGCCCCTGAGCACTGCCAAGCTGAGGACCTAGAAGAGACAAGCGATGGAGGGGAACCGCTCCTCCCTATTGCCCTGCATTGCAGTGGGGCTCTCCTGCCAGGAGAAGCGATCCAAGACAATTCCTCAGAGGTGAATCTGAAACTGCCTGTGCCCAATCCATGGGGATCCCCACACAGCCAGGCATGGCAAACGTATTGTGCATGTGGCCAATATCCCAGGGCCACATTTCCTGAGAAGGGAACGTGGACCCTAGTCCGAAAACTTTATTTGCAACGGGTTGGTCATGCCAAGTTGCAGAAGAGTCAGAATTGCCAGGGGCCCATGTAGCATTTGTATTGGCACGACCTACCTAGCATCCAGCAGAAAACAGCCCCGTTACCTGCTGAACTTTAGTGCCCCAGCTGTGCGCAACTGCAGGCTGCAAAAGTGGAAGCAAAGATATTTGTAGGGTTGGCTCAGTACAGAAAGCCCATCTCTGTCCGATGCAATTCCCACAAAGATGGCAACAGTTCCTGACCTCCCTCTTGCATCACAAATGCACTGCCTAAACTCAGGCACTTGTCTATAAGCCAGGAGAAAATTCTGCCTCCTGGGCTGTATTTAAAATTTCACCTTCTTAGAAGACCTGGCTATTGGCCAGAGATGACCTCCACATAGAAGATTCTTGTAAGACCATTTCTGGAGAGAGAAGAGCCCTAGAAACCACACCATGGAGTCATCAAAGTGCCGTGGGATGCTGTTGAGCCTGTGATGAGCTGGGCCAGCTCTGGCCCCAGTGAACCTCACCCCCTCCCTCACTAAAACGTGGCTTTTCCCACGGACCATGGTGCTCTCTGGACAGGGCAAGCCACCCTTCCTACCTACGTTTTGTCATCCTCCCCATTTAGCCATCTGCTTATCACGTGTGCTTCATCTCCAAGCCCCAGAGCACCTGTTCTGGCCTCAGCTCTGTCTCCCTAAAATCCCCATCCTCCCTGACCCCAAGACTGCTTTTCCTCCCTCATCCCAGCACCCAATGCAGTGGTAAACAGCTTCTGGTGTGGGAGGGGAGTGCTGTCCTTAGAGGGGTAAGATGTGGTTGCTGTGGCTTTGCCACTGGGAAGCAGCTGTAGGAACCTACGCAATAACGTCACCTTGTCAGAGGAGAGACAGGGACATCCCTCCAGGCCCTGGTGAGCACTTGCAAGAGCTGGTCTGTTCTTCTCCTGCGATGGCAGTCAGGGTCGAGATGAAAAGGACTGGGGCATAAAGCAGGCTGGGTTTGTTGCGGTGTTACTTCCCAAGGGAGTGGGTAGTGGCGTGGGTGAGGAAAGGCAAGAGACTGCAGCAGCAGCCAGAGCAAATCATTCTTTATTTTATCTCCAGGATAAAAAGGAATATGGAAACCAGGTTCCTAAGATGAGGTGCCTTCATCTCGCTGCACAGCGTTTGATCATTTTAGATGTTTTACAAGGAGGTGTATGGTTGAATTATCATTAGAGGAGGTGATGGAGTGAAGAGTAACAGAAAACTTCCCCCATGGTGACCCGGACTCATGTTACGTGCTTGCAGGGAGAAGAGCAGGAGAGCACAGGAGCTGGTGAGGCTCTCGGCTGGGGGACTGGGAAGCAGCAGCAGCTCCTGAGCCCTGCGGCAGAGTCTGGCTGTACCCAGATGCCCAAGAGCTTTTCTGTACTCTTCATGCTGGGAGATGGGTCTGGGAGTTTGCAAGAGCAGCAGCGTCGCAGCTTTCCAGCTCCCCATCTCCTATCTGGGGAAAGGGAGCACAGCCTGGAGAAGAGATATATAACCCAGGTACATTAGAGCCTTCAAACCCAAGAGAAGCTGAAGCTGTGGTGGTGGTAAGCCAGTACAGCATGACATGGATCCATGTCGGCTGGGTTGGTGGGGCCAATGGGCTCCTGAGTGGGGGATTCCGTCGGTGGCTGGGGTCCAGAGCAGTGGCGTGTAGCAATGAGGACAAAAGGATCTCAGAGCCAAGGATCCTGGGGCTGGGAGCGCTGGCATCCCCATCAGAGTGGGAATTCTCGCCTCTTTTTCCGCATCAGTGCCCCTAATCATCCATCCATCACCCATCCCTTCTGTCCTGAGTCCTCCAGCAGGTGTGAGGATGGATGGCATGCCTGAAATTGCCAAAGTCTGCTCTGTGTGCATGCTTGCTTAGCAATAGAGCAAGTCCCATTTCCAGAGCCTCATTAGTATTTGCATTGTTGCATGGCTGTCTAAGAGAAGTAGCAGCTAAGTGAGCCAGTCAGATCTTGCTAATTTGCATGTTAATGAAGCCCACAGAACACAGCTTAGAGAGACTGGCAAGTAGACCTCCAATTGATAGATCTATACATGCAGCCTGTATATGCTTTAGAGACACAGCAAACACTGTAGGCAGACACCCAGATGGCTAGAGAGACAGACAAACAGATGGCTACATACAGACGTACTGGATGTGGGGAAAAATCTTTGTGGAGAGAGGTAGGGTGAAGCGCTGGAGAGAGGGGGGAAGGATAGAAAGATGGATAGATGGATAGATAAAAAATATGAGTGGAGAAACAGATTAGTCAAGGATTGTGAACATGCTTGGAAATAAGAATATTACCAGGTTTTTTTTTTTTAAAAAAAAAAAAGGTTGTGCATAATGACTTGCAGAGCACAGGTCCCGATGGGGCTGTATTTACATCTCCGCATTGGATGATGCTGCAGAGGATGGGCATCCAGACAGACATGGCATGGCTGGTGGACGAGACGTACGTGGGGTCTGGCTGCTTAGTAGGTAACTGCCCTGCCCCGACTTTGGAAGGAGCTTGCCCAGGGTGCAAGGACTATCCAGGCATTGCTCTCCTTAACCGTCCCTTGGAGGACTAGAAAGGCTGCAAAGAAGATTGTAACCGAAAGAGCTATATATGTAAATATATACATATTCATATAAATTCCTAGTGTGAGTAAATGGAGTCACGTGCAGCCATGAAAGGCAGCAGTCGCAGCTTGTGGGGGAGCTGGTGAAGAAGGAAGCCTCTCATCCTTCCCTGGGAAAGGGGCTCCAGCAACCTGGAAGGTACTCCTGCTGAAGGGTCGGGAGAGCGCGATGCTCCCAGCCTGGGGAGCCAGGGTGAAGAGCCAAGAGACCCCTACTCCAAGCATTGGTGGCCCAGCTGCGACACCTGCAACCGCACCTACGCCTCTGCGGTGGGTTGACCCTGGCTGGACACCGGGTGCCCACCAAAGCCGCTCTGTCACTCCCCCTCCTCAACTGGACAGGGGAGAGAAAATATAACAAAAGGCTCATGGATCGAGATAAGGACGGGGAGATCACTCATCAATTACCGTCACGGGCAAAACAGAGTCGATTTGGGGAAATTAGTTTAATTTGTTACCAATCAAATCAGAGTAGGGTAATGGAAAATAAAAACCAAATCTTAAAACACCTGCCCTTCTTCCTGGGCTCAACTTCACTCCTGATTTTCTCTATCTCCTCCCTTCCCAGCAGCGCAGGGGGACAGGGAATGGGGGTTGTGATCAGTTCATCACACGTTGTCTCTGCTGCTCCTTCCTCCTCAGGGGGAGGACTCCTCACACTCTTCCCCTGCTCCAGCGTGGGGTCCCTCCCATGGGAGACACTCCTTTACAAACTTCTCCAGCATGAGTCCTTCCCATGGGCTGCGGTTCTCCATGGACCGCTCCAGCGTGGGTCCCTTCCATGGGGTGCAGTCCTTCAGGAACAGACTGCACCAGCATGGGTCCCCCACGGGGTCACAAGTCCTGCCAGCAAACCTGCTCCAGTGTGGGCTCCTCTCTCCGCGGGGCCACAGGTCCTGCCACGAGCCGGCTCCAGCGCGGCTGGTCACAGCCTCCTTCGGGCATCCTCCTGCTCCGGCATGGGGTGCTCCATGGGCTGCAGGTGGATATCTGCTCCACCATGGACCTCCATGGGCTGCAAGGGGACAGCCTGCCTCACCATGTTCTTCATCATGGGCTGCAGGGGAATCTCTGCTCCAGTGCCCGGTGCCTCCTTCTCCACTGACCTTGGTGTCTGCAGGGCTGTTTCTCTCACATCTTCTCACTCCTCTCTTCAGCTGCAGTTGCGCAGTTTTTTCGCCCCCCTTCTTAAATATGTTATCACAGAGGAGCTACCACCATCGCTGATGGGCTCGGCCTTGGCTAGCGGCAGGTCCGTCTTGGAGCCGGATGGCATTGGCTCTATCAGACATGGGGGAAGCTTCTAGCAGCTTCTCACAGAAGTCACCCCTGTAGCCCCCCCACTACCAAAACCTTGCCACGCAAACCCAATACAACCTCCATGGGGGCCAGTGCCACCAACACTACTCCCTAACTGGGAGAGCAGAGGGGGGGAGTTGAGCGTGGAGGAAGTTCACAACATCTTCCAACAAACCCCATCTCCTGGTGGGTTGGGGCTAGGACACCACATGAACATGTGACAATTGACGAAGAAGGCAGCGCTGTCTCCCTTGGCCAGCATTCCTCGATTTGGCTCTGGGTGGGGTTAGGTGCCCCATATCAGCAAGCTGGAGCCACCAGCTAGTCCATCACGGATACCCATGAGACTGCTACTTACAGCCCCATCTCCTCTCCTGCCTTTATTTGCCCCCCTCTTGCTCTGTCTGCATGTTTTCTGCCATGAGGGGTGCAAGATGCAGGCAGGGCGGGCAGGCATACACCCTGCACCATGCAGGGAGGGTTCCTGCAGGTTTGCAGCTGCAGCCATAGAGGAACAAACATGGACCTTTAGGGCTGGTGTGTTTTGTCTCCTTGTCCGAAGGTGTCAGAGGACTGAAGGCATCTCTGGACACAGTTCAGGCTCACTGGGAGAGGAGGGTCAGCCCCGAAACTGCAGCAGTGGCTCTGGATTTTAATGCAGGCTGCCCTGGAGCCCAAGATCTCCCTGCTTGCATGGCCTGGGTGGTTGAAAGCCAGGCAGGGCTGGAGCCAAAGGCAACATGCACAGAGGCCAGTGCCTTGTCCCTGGTCTCAGGTAGATTCAGCCCTCCTTGGGCTCTCTGGAGGCCACCGTGCTGCACAGGGGTGCTGCAGGTAGCTGGCAGGAGCATGCAGAGGGGGATGTGAGGGACCACTGGGGGTTCGGTCAGCCTGGACCAGTTCCCATCGCTGATACTGGTCTCACGTGCCCAGGAATTACAGGGGGAGGAGGAGGCAATTCTGCCCAGGATGGGGCTGTGGGGAGGGCTGGCACGCAGCTCCATGACGGCGCTGCCAGGTCTCACACAGCTCTGATGTCTGACGCGTCAGTCAGCACAGCTGGGCCCCTGCCATGCCCATTAACTGCAGCGCTGATGTGGATCGGCCCCGAGCCCTGACAGCCCCTGCAGAGGAGCATGACAGGGCTGAAATGGGGAGCACAGGCACAAATTACAGATGCCCCCACCGAGACATATACAGTCCCTCCAGAGCACCCCAGAACTGGGAGGGACCAGGGACAGGACCGTGACATCCTGGAGCATCACTGCTTTTGCAGCACTCTGAGCTTGGATACCTTCTTCCACAGCTGTGTCCACCCGGCTCCTCCTCATTAGTGCCTGCAAAGTGCTTTGAAATCTCCAGCTGGAAGAGCCCATAGACACACAGAACATTATTAATTCATGGCAATAATTGTTTCCGTGCCCTCGGCTTCGCATTGCAGTTCTCACACCCCATGCTCTCTGGGGCCCGGGGAGCCTCGGACACAAAGTCCCCTGAGCTATCAGGGCCACATCGCATAATCGAGGTGATGCCTTGACAATCCGTCCCTATTCTGCAGGCGGGATTTGTATGCAGCAGGGAGCGCGGAGCTGGGCGCTCCTGTGGGAATCGATGGCAGTGGATTAGAGGCCATTGACAGCGGGTAATCACCCTGCACCACAATGCAAGAATTTGGCTGGCGGGATTGCTCTGCAGCGTCTGCTCAGAAGAGTTCCTCCCTGCCTTTTTCTTTTGGAGCATTTCAAAGGGTCCCTGTGAGCATTATGGGAGACATCCTGCACTGTCTTTGGGCTATCCCCAGGGCAAGAACAAAAGCAGGCAAAATAGTGCTGAAAGGACCTGGCTTGATCCAGCCCTGGCTGCAAACATCTCCACACCTGTGTGTATGGGAGAGAGGGAGATGTGGCAGGTCCACACGTGTGACCCTTGGCCATTAGGCTGGGCAGAGGTTGCGATGGCTGGTGGGTGGTGCAGAGCTGGGGAGGTGTCCCAGTCATTCAGAGACCCTGTGTTGGCTTCCTGGGGCTTACCACAGCTTTGCCTTGATTTCCCAGGCAGGAGAGAATGGGCAGACCCAGTCAAGCAGACCCTGGGACGCAGAGGCTCTTCCCCAAATCTCCAAATCTTCCCTTCAGGAGCATCCTGCCGTCGCTGGCACTCCTGGGTGTGTGAGATGACAGCTCTTTTATCCAAAGACAGCTCTGCTCTCTCCTCCTTCAAGTGCGCCGAACCCCAGGCTATTTACAGCATTTTTTCCAGTGTTTCTGAGTGGCTCTCGGAAAGTTTCCATCTCTGTTTCAGATGGGAGGCACAGCACTTGGCAGCGTTGTTCGAGAGCATGTGTGCGCCTGTGCGTGTGCGCAGAGGTGGGTGACGAGCCACTTGGCAGCGCGGGGTCTGGGTATACGTGTCGGCGTATGCACCGCGAGTGCATCGGTGCCTTTGCGGGGAGAGGGGGTGACAACAGGTCTGTGCTCAGACACACCCGCCGAAGAACCAGCCGTTGCTGACATCTGCAGTTTTCTCTTACCGATGCTGCAAGTTTTCTTTTATTTCCACCCCCCGCAAGACTTCTATGAAGAAAATTTCAAGCTCATGAACCCAGCTAGTGAATGGAGATGCCAAGCACAACTGTTCCTGTCTGGCTGCCTGTTTGCAGGCCAGAGCTCTGTAGGGCCATTACGTGGGGAACCTCCATTTCAGCCCAATTTGAGAATTCAGAGCCTTGCTTCCATCCCATAGGAAGGAGGGAATAGCTTGAACTTCTGGCTGTTCTTCCCACCTGGTGTGAGGACTTCAGCCAGCCATATGGCCATGCCCTGTTTCCTCTGGGTGAAATGAGACCCTGCCCACATCCTGACCATGGACACCCAGGCCAGGGGTTTGCACCTAAACAAATGCTGGGAAAAGCAAGTGAGACATCTCTTGCCCTCTGTGGCTGAGTCTAGGACACAGGAGCCCTCACTGTCCTGTAGACCAGGACCACTAGCACCCTGGGCATACGTCAGCCCTGAGGTCCAGCATAGTTTGGAGATCTTGATGCTTGTGCCTGGCAGGAGAGCTGAGGTGCATCATCCCACCAATGGAGCCAGGCTTTCAGGCACAAGTGTCTCTAATTATTAATTAGCTGATGAGAATTTATTACGTCTTAGTACAGCTCTCCTGTTGCCTATGACACTTACTGGCAAAGAAGAGGAGAGAGGCCTTGATGCTCCTGTTGCAAGCATTGTTGTGCAGGAACAACTGATCCACAGAGCCTGTAAGCCCTTGTCCCACGCTGGCAAGGGAGGGTCAGAGCTGTAACACATCCCACAGTGGAGAAGCAGGAAAGTCCAGCCCCGTCCTGGTTATCTGGCCTGACTTAGCCCTGCTCAGCACCGTTCTTCATCCGCACAGGCTTCAGCACACGCAGGATGCCTTGGCCACATCATGCCCTCATCGGGGTTTCTCCGGACAAGGATGAGCCTGGGGGGAAATAAAGGAGCTAGCACCCAGACATCTCCCTCTCCTGGCCTTGATCTGGAGGAAACCTGCTCCCAGCTCCCTCTCTGCAGCCGTGAATGGGTCCATGGGAGCTGCAAGCCAGATGCGCTGCACTGCGGTCCACATGGCAGTGAGGCACTCTCCCCAGCCCCAGTGCCCGGCAGCTCCCCTCCTCCGTGTCATCCCCCAGTGAGGTTGTCCCTGCTGTGACCTCAGGTCTGCTCTCTGCTGCCTGAGCAGATCAGGAGAGGTCCCACTGGCTGCAGCCACTGTGGCCAGGAGCTGGCCAGGATGACCCGCGCTGCTGACTCAGCCCGTGCTGGGCTGCTGGCATGGGCTGGCAGAGGGAAGGGTTAAGTGCGATTGGGAGGCTCTGACATTTTGCTAATGTGCTGTGTTAATTGATTCGCTCATTTCCATTTGTTCCTGTTAAAGAGAGACAGATGAGAGTGGTCCTGCAGTGCAGCAACTTGGCAGGGAGCGTCTCCGCTGCGTGCAGATGTGCTCCTGACTCATTTATTACCATCAGGCCTCCAAGCTACCAGCGAGCCCGAGCATCGCGTGAGCCTGCTTTCTCCAGGACCAGAGAAGAGCAAAGCAGCGGACCCCCAACATCCCTCCCAGGGCACGAAGGCCACGTGCCCCATCTGCGCAGCCTGCACAGACTGAGCCTGGCTGGGAAAGGGGAAGAAACTGCTGTGTTTGGGAGGAGAGAGAAAGCCAAACGAAGGGACAGCAGCCTGTTTGGAAAACACGTGGCCCAGGAAAGAGCTGGACTGCCTTCAGTCAGCATGGCCCTAAGAGAAACACCAGCCATTTCCATGCCAACAGCTTTTGATGTAGAGCAATTACAGGTACCAGGAGACTTTGGTCCAGCCTGTGGCCAGCCCAGGTGACCCAGCCCCAGCACCGCCCCAGCTCAGCAAGCTCCACTGAACTACAGGACTGATATCAGCTCTAGAGATGAGAGGTGGAGGCCAGGCACAGGCAGGTGTGCAGCTTGCCAGAGGTTGTAGTGAGAGAAGGACTCTGCTCTTTGCAAGGGACATGGCCTGCGCACAGCCTCCCACCACACAGCACGTCAGGACAAGCAGGGATGCAGGCAGCAGCAGCACCTGAGGGGAGCTGGGGTCATGGCCTGCCCTTGTTCTTACCTGCAGCCCTGGAAATCGGGGGACAGCCGGCACTAAACCCATGCCCTGCACTCCCTCTTGCCAGACCATGCTGGTGCAGGCAGCAGTGTTATGCCCAGAGCCTTTCCTCACACCTGCAGGACCTGGCTACCCAAGATGAGATGCCCAGTGATATCTGAGTCACTTGACCACTTAGTTATTTTTCCTGTTGAAAAATGCAATTATGACAAAAATCAAATTGCTGCAGGGAAAGAGCTCAATTTCAGTCAAAATGCTTATTAAAAACATATGTGCTCTGAACATTTTTGCTGCCCAAAGAAAAATATCTCAATCCAAGTGTCATTATTTGCTTGAACTTTTCTGTGGAAGAAACTTCTCTTCTAGGCAGCCTCGGAAGGGACGAGTCTGTGCCCAGCCCTGAAAAGAGCAGCACCAAGTCTGGTTGCAGGTGGGAGAGCAGGCGGCAGCGAGGACTGCGGGACGTCGGTCTGTCTGTGCCCGCAGGAGAAAGGCCAGTGACCCCTTGGACGGCGATATCTGCTTACCAGGGGCTGTCAGTCGTGGTCGGTCACTCCTGCCTCTGCCTGTGGTGAGCTGCATTTGCATAGCTGCTGGTGTCTGAGCAGAGCTGGGAACTCAGCCCTTTGCACATCTCTTAAACCCTCATCCATTCACCCGTCTGATGCAGAAGGCAGTCCCGCTGGGGAAGGGGGATGCATGGAGAGGTCAGACTCTGGGCTTACTGCCATGAAACACTTCCCATCACAGACTGACCACCTCTGCTTTTCTGCTCTTGTATATATGTGGGCGTGTGTCTTCGCGGGAAGGTGTGCATATGTGTGTACAAGCGTGTGCGTGATCATGCGTATGTGTGTGTTTGCATGGACACATCGATCTGTGTCTCCTGTGCACGTGAGTCTATGCATGTCCATGTGCTGGGGTTGTATAAAGCCAGAGGATCTTCACCCAGGTGGGGAGATCTTGATCAGAGTCATTTGGAGAGGCTCCAGCAAGCAAATGCCTCGCCAGGTTTGCCTGTATTTCAGGAAATGTTAATAATGTGCATCCTCGAGTCCCTGGTGCTCCTGCACAGTCCCTGTGGCCATGCCCCTCTCCCAGGGAGCTGATTACAGACGGTATCACTGTTGCAGAAACGATGGATCAGAAACACAGGCAGCTAATGCAAAGAAAAGGAGAGAAAAAGATGCTTGGGGTTGAGTGGGTCCTTGAGGAGGAAAGAGCAAAGCACAAAGACAAACCATGCTGAAGCATTGCTCTGGGGAAAGACAGCAGAGCCCTGGCACGTTCCTGTTGCCAGTTTTAGGGTTCTGGTCGGAACTGGTCTACATGGAAATTAACTCACCTTTGCTTTATTTTGGACCAAAGAGGCAGAAATTTTCCCTAAGCAGTGACCACATGAGGTTTCCCGTGTTGCAGGACCCCAGCACCTTTACCTACCTGTGTGAAGGAGATGAGGCTCACAAGAAGAGCGGGCAGGACTACACCTTAGTGAATCTCAGCCTGGCTCTGCCGGGGGTTACAGGCTGCCTGTTCTCTTTTAGATGCTGCTTTCCCACAGTGAGTAATGGGCACCTCTTGATTGCATCGGATAAGCTCTTGCTGCCTGTGGCACCAGAACTGAGGACACATCCTTGGTGGTGCAGGGTGCAGAAACACCCAGGCTAGCTCCATGCAAGCTGGTGTCTCAGGGAAGCATGATACCACGCTTCACGGAGGTATCAGCCTGGTACCTGCAGCAGAAGAAAGGGAGCACCATCCTGATCCAGTGCCCTGCATGGCCTCCCACATCACTGCACTCAGACAGCTGAGTGTGTAGCATGGGGGCAAGTGTGAGGGGTTAGAGAGTGGACAAAGCTGCCCAAATTCGCACTGCTGTCAAAGCACAGGGCTGGTACTCCCAACCTCTTTCTGCATCTCTGCTGATGGGTGGGAATATGTGTGGAGAGGATGTGAGAGCTCACGTCCATATGAAATCTGCTCCAGATTTGCCCTGCTCCAGGGCTCATGAGGCCTGAGCTGTGCCCATGTCCTGTACGGATGAGCTCAGAGCCCCCTTTCCTCTTCCCAGCCACTTGCTGTGGTGAATGTATCTTCCTCTGGGGTGAAAGCCGGGGAGCAGCTGGCAGCCAAGCTCCCGCAAGCAGAGGAGAGGAGAGGGCTCCAGCTCACCAGGGCAGGGAAGCTGAAACGCATCAGGTTTTTTTCTGTACAGTTATCACTTTAGTCTGAGTGATGTGCAAGCCCTGAGGCCATAGTAGCCTGCTCTTGGTGATGAAGGAACAGGGGTTTCTCTGGCAGAGCCCTTTATTGGCGTGTGGGTTGGAGACGGGGGCCTTCTCCACCAAGTGTGGGTGGCACAAACAGCAGCAGGCAATTCCCCTGCTGGCAATGCCTGTGGCTGCTCGGTCACCAAGTCCCGCTGCCTCGCTCCTCCTGTGAAAGCCAGCATCACTCCCGTGTCTCCGCCTGCCCTTTGCTTTACAGTTGCCTTCTGCCAGCCCTTCCATCTCTAGTGTTCTCCTAGGAGACCCCAGTTTTCCTCCTGGGTCAGCTTTTGCTGGGCTCTTCCCTCTTTTCACATTTCTGTTCCTAAAGTCACTTTAATCCAAAAGGAAGAATAATTGCCTCTTCCATTTAGCTAAAATGCAAGATCATAAACTTGCCCATCAGCTGCAGCAAGGTCAGGAACTGCCCGTAAAAGGCAGAAGGCATTTATTGCTTCCAGAAGAGCAGAGTTCACTCCCTCTTGTTTCTGCATCCCCACCCTGATGCCTCCAGTGAGATCTCACTAGAGCTGGGTGGATGCAGCAGGATAAATTGGCTGAAGTATCCCCAAACAAGATTTGTACTGTACAAAGCTCTGCATGGCAGCAGCACTTTTGGCTGTCCTCTCTGCATGATGTTCAGTGGGTCAGGGTCATCCCTTGGTAGCATGTCTGCTCCTCACTGGAGAAACGACTCTGTTTGTAAACCAGGCTTCAGAGGCTTCACAGGTTGCAAAACGCTGCTGTGACATGGGGAAGACTCCACCATAAGGATATTTTGCTAGAAAATAAATTTCTATCGAGATTCACTGCTGACAACAAGAACCAGTGCTACCAGAGAGGTTGACTGGGGAAAGTCTGTGTTGCCTTTCTCTCGCATGAGGCTGGTTGGTGAAAAGTTACTTATTCTGAAAGGAAAGAGACATCCAGGTGCACATTTTTTTTGGTCAGAATTTTTCATGAAATTAAATGCAGCTTTTCGGGGTTAGGCTTTTTTCTCTCCCACCTCAAGCCTTCTCCCTTTCCATCCCTTTTTCCATCCCAAGAAACATGAAGGGGGATGAAGTGATAGCAAACTACCAAGCTAATTTTCATCCTCATTTTTTGGAGGAAAACTTTAATCACTCCATCTGGGAGGGGGAGAGGGGGTAATACTCCACTGCTGCATTGAAAACATTTCAGCTCTCTAACAAGTTGAGATGGAAAAATTTGGTCTCCTTGACTTTGATGCCTACTAAGTGTCACTTAAATAACATGACAGACGGAAGCAGACTCCTCCTCCCTGAATCCACCCACAGAGAGCGGTCCCCTGTGCCAAGCATCCCAGGAGGAACAAATCGCGCTTGGGCAGCACAGCCCTGCGCCTGTTGTTGGGAACACATGGACATTCAGGATGTGGAAAGGGACCCTTGGTTGTATTCCCTGGGCGAACAACCTCGTAAAGCCACACGTCTGCCACAACGGGTGTGCCCAGTCGCTTCCTAGCCAGGCAGCAAAACCAGATGGGTCTAAACTTATTTGGGAGGTTCTAGGGAGAATCCTCCAGTCTGATTTTCTGAGGATGAGTGAAGCTGCAAAGGCAGCAAAACCAGATGGGTCTAAACTTATTTGGGAGGTTCTAGGGAGAATCCTCCAGTCTGATTTTCTGAGGATGAGTGAAGCTGCAAAGGCAGCCAGTGCAGGGAGGGAGAGATGCCCAGCACCAGTCAGGATTGTCCCCGCACTGCAGAAGGGGGATGCCACTGGCTCCTGCGCCCAGCCCAGCGCACGGGGCTTGCGCTGTGCAGCCGCTCTGTGCTCATTACCCCACGCAGCCCCAGAGCCAGGATGCTCCAGACCCAGCTTCCCTGCAGGTTCCTGCCCCCACCGTCCCTCAAGTTGGGCTGCACCAGGCTCTGGGTTCGTGCCGAAGGTGGGCTCAGTGCTGCTGCCCACACCAGTGCCGCTCCTCCTCCTCTGCACCCGTCTCTGCAGTAGTGACCGAGTCCAAGCCTGGGACCCGTCCCTGACGAGCGCATCTCTGCTCTTTGTCTGTCCCCATCACGCCGAGGTCAGATGATTCGTGTGATTCATGTGGCATGACTCCGCATACGCCTGCTTCAGCATCGTAAGATGTCAGTTGCCATGGAAACGTGATACAACACATCCTGGCATCGCTTGGGTGAGGTTTTCCAAGCTGGCAGGGTGGGGAGGTCGTCCTCTCCCCTCCTTTCCGAGGAAGCTCGTCATCTGGGCAGGGACACAGTGGGAGATGCATTAACGAAAGCCTCCTGCTGCCGACATCCGCCTCCCTCGCCCTCCTGGAAAGGCCCTCTTCGCCAAGGATCACCCGCCGGCCACATCCTGCCCGTCCTCAGCAGCTGCACGAATCCAGCCAGGGTCCCTTCCCCCTCCACCGCTGCCAGCAAGGGCAGAGCTTGGCCCTGCCGATAGCATCTGCACGGCTTCTGCTGGGGGAATCTTTGTCCTGTCTGATCCAGAGAAACCCTGGCTGCATCCCGAGGAAACTGTGCCCAGATCGGGCCCTCAGAGCTGAACCGCTGCTGGGGAAGAGCACCTTCGTGATGTTTTGTCCCTTGCTGACCCCAGACGTCGGGGCCGGTAGGGATGGAGAGCCTGGCTTTCACCAAGACCTGAACCTGCATCCTACATGCCAGTGAGTCCCCAAATGCTGGCTGATTCTGGGTTCCTCCTTGGTGCTGTCATTTCCCATGGAAAAAAGCCTGGCTTTCATCCCAGTGCTGCCTGGGACTGATTTGGAAATCTCTGACCATTTCATGGGAAGGGATGGCCATCTTCACCCCAGCTGTGGTTACAGTGGATAAATGATCCCACATGGGGAAGGTGTCACCTCCTGCGACTCAGGATAGGCTGTTTGAAGTCTGCAGGGTACCACACATGCTGGAGCAGGAGCAGCTCTCCAGGAGCAGATAGATGTGGAAAGATTCAGGACTACTGGGAGCATGGCCAAAGGGAGACTCGTCGAAGGCCCAAGCATGCTGCAGATGCATCTCCAGCCAGGCTTGCTGATATATGGTTGTTGTAAATAGCTCCAGTAGGAGACAGTGGGCTTAACTCCTTTCAAAGTCTAAGCCCAAGTGATTTAGGTGCTCAGATCTCATTGCCATTCCCTCTAACTCCTTTCCCGTTTCCCTGGTCTGTAAGTTTTAATTTTGGGATTGCAAAACTGTGGAAAGCTCCTGGATCAACCCTTCATGGGGACAGTGTTAGCCCAAGGATATCAGTGCCCATGCATCAGGCTGAGGACTTGGCCTTTGCTCAGTAACTCCAGAAGGGAAAGCTCTTTCATTCTCCCCAGCCATGAAGGTCACTCCAGCAGAAACCTGTCCATCTGCCTGGCTCTGGCATGGTGCGTGTGTCCACAACTGTAAAGTGAGACAGGACAGGTGAGACATGGTCAGAGGCTCCAGCATGGGAGGTCCTGCACCCATGAAATGTGGGACGGGGAGACACACTGCACAGAGGGTCAAGGGCCACAAGACTTTGGAGAAAGCAAGACACATAACCCCCTCTCTGAGAGGTGCATAAAACAGGTAGGAGGTGTCCCCCACACTGAACATGGCTTCCCCAACCCTTGAGACACAGGACAAGAGCAGAGAGGAGGTGGGACAAGAGGGCAGTGACTGGATTTTGGGTGAACTGCAGAGTTCTGCAGGCTGAAGCCCATCACTGCCTGAGTGTGCAGAGACGCTGCTGGCATTGCTGCCCCCGTGGCTGGCAGATGCGTGCATGGCCACATCTGTCTGTGGGGTGGGAATGCCCAACCAACTGGCATGAAGATCTCTCCAAGCACTCACCTCCTGCCCACGTGCCCTCCAACATGGAAAAGACACAATCCCAAGAAGAGGATGCCCCACAGCATCTTCCAGGACAAGCCAGGTGCTGGGGCTGCCTGGTGCTGTCAGAGCAGGAGGAAAACAGCAATTAGTTCCTTTGCTTCTCCTGTTCCTTCCACCGCTTATCCCAAAGGGGAGAATGGCAAAGTAGGGAGATGTCCATGCCTGACCCTGCCAAGTGCTGTGGTCCCGGGGAAGTGGCTCCACAGCAGGCAGCTGCCTGAAGAGCACTCAGCACAGTGGGGACAGCTCTGCCAGGACCTGATGAGGACAAAAGTGGGGGGCCCTTAGTGTCTGCCCATTCTCTGCCTGCTGGTACAGGGATGCACAGGCAGCCCCCAGCCCAGGCAGGGCAAAGCACTCCTGTGGGGAGGGGGCTTCAGCCAGGAGTGATGTGACACCAAGGGCAATGCCACCCTGGAGTGCCTGTGCACCACAAAGAGATGCTGCGTCTCATCCTCCCTTCTCTAAAACCACCCTAGACACTGACTGCCTCAGAAAAATAATTTCCTTCATCTTCTTCCCTTCTCCAAGGCAGAGGCAGGCTGGGCAGGTCTGGGGAGCCTGGCAGATAGTGATGACCCAGGCGGAGGCTGGGGCGTCAGCTCTGGCAGCAATCACTGTGTTCCTGCCACGTTGCTGGCCTCCTGGGAGCGGAGGTTAGTGGGCAATGTCTATTTATAGATCCCTCAGAGCAGAGCAATCATTTCCCTGGAGTCAAGAGCAACAGAAAATGCCAAATGTATCGAGGATGAGCATCTGCTCCTGCAGCCCCTTCACTGAGCACTGTTAGCACCCAGGCTGGCTGGGTTCACGGGTCCCGTTTTAGCGCCTTTCTCTCGGGGTGCTGGGAAACACGCCAGCCTGGGAGAGTCAGACGGGATGATGTGGGGAGCCAGGCAGATGGGTGTGCTGGGCACCTGGCCTGAGATGAGCGCTTGTGGCCCCTACCCACCTCCCTGGGCTCCGTGACTGCACCGCCCTGCTCCAAAACCCTTGCTCCCGTGGGAATGACTCCCCTGCCTCTTTTCATGGTGTACGGCTGGCCCCACAGCACCCCACGCTGAGCAGAGACCTGGCAGAGACCTGAGCATGAATTCAGCGCTCAGCCCACCAGGAGGCAACCCTGACTATCAGAGGTGTCAACAGCAGGACTCAACGGTGACGCCTGGCTCCCAGGGCTCCCGCTACGCTGCTGCTCCGGGACTCGGCAAAGGTGCCGCAGAGAGCACAGCCCAGACGATGGCTCTGGACTGCTGCGGGTGCAGGTGCTGCTCCATACTAACCTCCAGAGCTTCATCCCCGTGCACAGGGAAGTGGGATGGGGGCTGCTCAGTCTGGTTTGGTGGAGGCAGGAGGACAAGCTTGGATGTGACTGTGAGCACCTAAGGGGTGTGTGAGGCTCCCCCCGCGAACTCTGCTGCAAGGGGCCATGCTGGCAGGCACGGGCGAGCACGTGCCACCTCCCTTCTGGCTGTTTACATGCCACAGCCAGCGTGCGGGTGCCATGGCCGCCCGTGCCATCTCCCACAGCCGGCAAGGGAGCACGGCTCCCCTCTCATGTGTGCCTGGTGCTCCCCAGGCAGCGCCGCGTGGTGACAGCCTGAGCTGGCAGCTGGGGCAGAGATGCCTCTGACTGGTCCTGCTGGGGCACCCGGGCCAAGCAAGTGTAGGATGTGCTGGGGCCAGGCACGCGCAGTTCAGACCAGAGCCTGAGAGCCGGTGAGAAGAATGAATGCTCTGGAAGGCCGGTACTCGGGGAACCCTGCACCACACATATGCTGTGGAGCCACGGGCATCAGCCCATCCACACCTCTCCATCCAGGGGATGCCTCGCCTCTCCTTGCTCACCTCCAGAGGCATCCAGCATTTCCAGCAACCTCCTTTCAGGAGGGCTGCTGCCAAATGAAACTCTCCTTGTCCTCAGATTTTGTCTTGCCTTTTGGGAGCCTGACCTGTAGAAGACAGCCTGCAAAGTCTCACCCACCTGCTTCACCATGCCCAGAAGATGCTGTTGGTTTCCTGAACAGGAAGGATGCTCTCGCCTGCAGTGGGGATGGTAGGAGGATAGAGAGGGTGCATGTCCCCCTGGAAAAATGCCCACACAAGGACAAACTACAGGATCCCTGCCGCAATTGTTCTGCAGGCTGGGAAAGGGGTGAGCTGCAGAGAGATGGTCCCTGCCACGTTGTCCAAAACAGGGTTCATCTCTGCCTGTGGCAGGTTCCCAGCATGGGCACCACAGGGCTTCTTGTGGGCCTGGTGACTCCATGGGATGCAAACAGCCCCCATTGAACCCCAAGGACTGGCTCTGCTGGGAGAAGGCTCATGGAGGGCTCGCTACAGCAGAAAAGTGGGTGCCTTTGGTGCAGGTTGGTGACTGGCGTGGGGTTACAGCGCTGTGGGGAAGACGGGTCTGGGCAGAGCTGATGCCTGAGGCGTGCAGGCAGTGGGGCAAGGACCACGAGGGGCTGGTCCCACATCACCGCCTGCACCCCATTGTGAGCAGCAAGGCCAGGGCCAGGCAGGCTGGGTGGGATCACCCGACTCCTCTCCTGCCCACCCGGCGATTTCCCGCGGGGCGGCTCTCGCCCCCGCCGAGCAGCATCGCTGGCAGCGGCACCGCGGCCTCGCGAGGGAAGCGGCAGAGATTGAGAGCAGAGCCCTTGGCTGCTGCCACTTCACGGCACCGTCTTCGTGATACAGCGTTGCCTTGACAACTGCAAAGGGTCTTTTACTGCCTGTCGGCTGCTGAGACAGAAAGGGGGGGAGAATAAAAAAATAAAGAGAGGGGGAAAAAAAAAGAGCATTACCTCCCAATTCCTCAAAGTGGTTTGCATCATGTGAGAGGGGTCCAGCATGCGGGCAAGGCTCGGCTGGGGCATCCCCCAGCCCCAGCTGGCTGTGGGCATGGACTGGCCCGGACAGGAAGCCCGGTGGCTGCTCGTGGTCCAGCACTGGTGAATAATCCCCAGCAGTGAGTGGGCTCCCATTCCTCCCCCTTCCTGTGCCTTCCCATGTCCTTGGCATCAATCAGGAGCTTCGGCCACCTCGTGGCATGGTGCAGCCTTGGACCAGTGCCTGAGATCAGCTGGACTTGTCAGCTTGATCAATCAGTCTGCCCTGCAATTAGGGTTTTGTGTCATCCGCCTCTATCAACACCCGGCATGCTTGCCTTGCTCACGGCTTTTCCCAGGCCCAGGAATGGTCCTGCCTCACCTCTCTGCAAACAGCCCAGCTGCTTCCCCATTCGCAGGTGCCGGGATGGGATTGCCCCACAACGCTGGCTCCACACCCAGGACCTCATGGCAGAGCAGAAGGAGCAAATTTGGTTCAGCTGGGTCAAAAAAGTGACACTAGGAATGGACACATCTGGGGGTTGTCCCTTATGCATATTTTATAGGCAATGTGACCCATTCCTGATGCGTGTGGTCCTCAGTTCTGCAGGCATGGATGGCACTGCTCGTGCCATCCTTCTTGGTCTGAAACGCTGGGCTAGAGCCTCAGATCTGTCCTAAAGGTAACACAAACTTGTTGCCTGGAATTGCTCCTAAACTCACAGTCACTGTGTGAGGAGCTTGGCAAACCCTGTGGTCACTTCTGAGCACTCAGACATGGAGGGGATGGACAGGGAGTCAAATAATTGCATGCAGAAGGACCAAAGGCTCCTGGTGATGTAGGGTGTGATCACCTTGCCTGATTTCAGGCAGCTCAGCTGGAATTAGATGTCCCATGCTGGAGGGTCAATAACAATAAATAGTTGTTTGTAGAACAGACTCATTTGACCTACTTTGGACAGCCACAGGCTGAAGGGCACCCCACCAGCCATCCCTCCATGGATTGATGGCTGTCTAGACAAGGAGTGCCGCTGCAGACATCCGAATGCAGTCATCTGAACCTGACCCTGCTGACCTGCCCTAGGCTGTGGAGCATGGCCGAGGGAGGATTTAGACCCAAAACAGGAGTCTCTCGGACAGCCAGCCCTTGTTCCGCCATCACCCCCAGCTTCCAGGGTGGAGCATGCAGCGCCATGGTGTTGTGCGGTGCACGAGCACCTGCACTGTGACTGCAGCCAGGGCTGGGCTGTGGACAGTCACTGGTTAAGTCACTCCCTGAGGTTTGCTGTAGGGTGTTCGAGGCAGCACCCTCCTGAACGTGAGCAGGAGCGATGCTCATGGTGTTCACGTTACAGCCAGTGGCCTGAGTGCCCCGGGGCTCTCAGCAACATGCTCTGGTCTGGATGAGCTGTCTGTCCTCAGAGTATCCTGCTCTCGAGCCCATCTGCGTCTCCATAGCTGCCCTGCTCCATCCCTTCCCTGATGCATGTGGACACAAGCACTGCACACTGCAGCCACAAGCCTGGTGGCTTCAGGTCAGATGTGGGGATCAGGCATGTTGTGAGTCCAGTCACACAGCACGGGATGTGCCAACACGGACAGGCATCCTTTGGCATTCCGACCCGGCTGCATAGCCTGGAGAGGCCAGGGACTGCAGGTCTGTAGTACAGCAAGATGCAATATTACTGACCCTTCAACAGCATTAGGGAGGGCTGTTTCAGCCCAGGGCAATGGGGCACTCATGTCTCCGTACCTTTCCCTGGAGAAAGCTCTTGTGAGCAGCTTTTCCAGAAAGATTCCTGTGCCTAAACAGCCTGGAAGCAAGCACAAGTCTTTCTAAAATTGTCATCCTGAGCAAAGAAGAGTCTCTGCATTCCAGGGTCATTGGACAGAAAAGATGCACTAAGCCGGATCTTAAACACAGCATTGTTCTGAAGGATCCATGAGCCCTGAGATGGTCCGTGGTTGGGGGCAGATTCATATGGCTGAACCCTGTGATTTCCCAGCCGGGTTGCATCCTCCAAGTCCTGGCCACATCTGAAATGTGCTAAAATCCAGCTGTGAGCTACAAGGTGTGCTGGGTAATGTATGCAGCAGAGCCCTATCCTGCCTTGCCCCACACAGCCCCCGACAACCCCCAGAGCTCCCCCAGAGCCCCCGGGTGCAGCAAGGCTCTTTCCAGCCCTGGATATTGCGTAGCAGGGGGCTCTGGTATGGAAGGGTTAAAAACGTGCTGTAGCGTGACAAAGTACCAAGGTTTCTGGTGGCTCCCGTGGGTGCTGGCAGCTCTCCAGCTGTTTGGCCACCTGTGGCAGCTGCTGCTTTCTTCAGATGCTGCTGCTATTGCTTTTAAATTGATGATGCAATTGGGCCTTATTTAAAGCAACAGCTCTTTCCCTTCCAATACTGCTCCATGATGGATATTGGCTCTACTTCCCTGCTTCTCTTTCTCTACCTCTTCATCCGGACTCTGAAATGCCCAGGGATGCGTGTGGAATGACTTTCTACCCATTGTCAAGCACTTACAGTCTCCCATAAATAATCTAATACTTGTTTGGTCTAAATGTAATTAAGATCCTTACTCCATGCTTGGCGACACTGACCGGCCATAGCGCCAGTGATTTATTGTGTTGTATTGTTTAGGGCTTTAATTGCATGCTGTAGTTTGGCACTCCACTGACAGCTTCTCCCAGGAATGATATGTTTACACTGCAGAGGAGTTTGGGGTGATAACTGTATAAAGCAGTTTAATAACAAAGAACACACTTCTAATACGGAAACCTGTTGAAGGCGTTGCTTTAGAAGGCTTATTCTGAGAGCAGAGCAGGAAGTTCCCCAGAGAAAATCAGCTCCTTTTCATACACAGAATATTTGCAAGCTGCTTGCGATTGTAGTGATTGTTACAGAAAATTATGTGAGAGTTATATTTTCCTTCAAATAATTTAACTCTGTGGATCCTGTGGGTATTTAGTGTGGGCTCTTTGAGCTGTGTTGGCCACATGGTAATCAGTCACGTTAAATCACATGGCTCTGCTGCCAGGGTTGGATTGGAGAACGCACTGCTACTTACTGTGAATATTCATGAAAGCAAATTAGAAATTCAGTCCTCCTGGGCATGTGTGTATGCAACTTTGGTATTGCTTTTGTGCCAGGAAAGCAGCGTGGCACAAATGTTCAGGTGGCGCGCACACAAACCCACCCAAGGTGAAGCCCTGACGCCTGCAGTTTCCTACTTGCTGCAACACCGTTGCGGTCTCCGGCCAGCTCTCTGCCTGCTGAGGCTTCTTGCTCCTTGCTCAGAGCTGTAGCATCAATGCACATTCCTCCCCACATTGTCATCCACATGCAGGCAATTCAATTCGCCCGTTTTCAGCAGCACAAGGTATTACAGAGCTCAGCTGGGGAAAGTCTGGGGTGTCCTCCGCCTTGCAGCTTTCCTCCGCTCTCTCTTGCATCCTCAGCACCTCCTCCCATTACCATCGCTCTCCCTTATCGACACACACTGCTTCCAAATTAGGACAGATGCTGTCCTGCTTCTCTGCTGGGCTGTTCTCATCTCTGCGTGGCACTGCTTCCACGGGGCTGGTGAAAAGCAAGCCAGCTTCTCCCAGTCTTCCCAGATAAGCAGGATTAAAAACCTTGCTTATTCCTTCTCCACCTGAGCAAGGGCAGGAGGGACAGAAGGGGGGTCCTTATCTTTTCCTTATCGCCAGTGCAGCTGCTTGTCCCTGGTTGAGGAGGAGAGATGCCCCCAGACCCTGCTCACGTAGACACGTGTCTCTTCCAGTGCCTGACAATGACCTTCCTTGTATTAACAGGCGCCTCTCTCCTAACACCGGTTTCTTTTTAACCGTTGCCGAGGCCTCTAGGGAAAACCTTCAGATACCTGATTGCAGCAGATACCAAGGGAAAACCACAGCAACCCTGATCCTTTTCCTTCACGTATATGCAAACAGATACGCTTTAAACCATCTGAAAACCACAATACACACTGCTTTTGCAGCTCTGTCCCCTTCTCTCTCTTACAGATGAATATCCATGATTCCTTATGTTTTCAAGCCAGCCCCAGAGGGACTGGTTGGTCCAGAGGTTTCTCCAGGGTATGGCCTTTTATCTCCTTCTCTCAGCTGGATCATCTCACAGCCTTCTCAGGCTGGGAAAGTGTCTCCGGACACAAAAAGATTCCCAAAGGTTCAGGGCATGGGTGTTGGGCATCTTCTCATCAGAAAACAAAACTGTGTCCATTAACGCATGGAGCAGAGCTGCCAGAGCTCGATACGGCAGCATGGCTTGGCCCATCTCGGTTGGAGATGCTGCCGCACACACCCCCACCACTCCTCCTGGGTCGCTCCTAGGGCCGCCCCTTCACACACCCTTCTGCTGGATACATCCAGCTAATTGCTTTCCCACTGAAATCAAAGCAGGGCTCAGAGAAAGCCTGTCCTTGCCAACCTCCTGGCCTTGGCCTGGCCCTTTACCCTAACTGAATTGAGCTAAAGTAAGGTTATTTGGCACCCGCAGGGCTGTTGACCAATTATAGAGCACCTTGAATTATCACGACACTTGTACCTATACCAAAAATATTGAGCACACTGTGCAGAGCCTTGCACAGTCTTTTTGGGTAAATGTTATGACCGCCTTTGTAAAGTATGCTCAGATTTACTGATGGAAAGCGCTGTGCAAGAACTAGAATAGTGAATATATTGGATAGTGAGATATAGAGAAGTGCATACGCAGAGCCCAGCAAGGGGAATGGTGTTCCGATCCCCCTGGACGGCTCAGCCACTGACACATGGGTATCTCAGCCAGATCCCAGCAATGCCATGTCTGGGAGGCGAGGAGGTGTCGGGGCTGGGCAGTGTCCTGGTGCTGGGCTGCTGGGAGGCAGCAGCTTGTTAAAGGCGCTGGCCTGTCGTCTCCCCAGCCTTGAGAATGACAAATTCACAGCTGCAGTTTGCAACGAGTTCATTAGCTCACAGGCCAGATCAAAGTGCCGGACCCTGGCATCAGCGCTCTCTGAGGAGGGTTGAATATCCACCCAAGCTCTGTGGTATGGGACCATGCCCAGACCTCAGTAGTGTGTAACTGCCCCGTCTTGTTCGATCATCCACTACACGGTGCAAAGGGATGGAGAAGGTCAATCACAGTGAAGGAGGTGGAAAATGCACCCTGGAGCCTGGATAGACTGTGGGGTCCACAAAGACACCAGCTCTCACTCCCTCCCACATGCACATGGGGGTATCTGAGCCTTGCATCAAGCTGCAGCAAGGAAAGATCCAGAGATCTGGGATGTCTCATCACCCATTTGCTTCTTCTCTTTGCTGCCTTTTATTTTTTACACCTCCAGCCCCAGCTAAGAGCAAAGCACGGTGTGCCTGGCACCGTGCAAGGGCAGGCAGGAGATGCCAGAGCTGGTGCTGTGCACCCTAAGGCAGTGGAGCAGAGATGAGCCCCCAGAGATGCTGAGGCAGGGAGCTTCGGGGACAGCTTTGGACTCGGTGCAATAGCATCCCAGGGATCACTGTGGGGCCCAGCCTGTGCCCTGGAGGGGTAACTCTGACTGGGAAACACAGGGAGGGAAGGGGCTGAGAGGAGAGGAAAGTCAGGCTGAAGTGCTGACCCCATCGAGGTTGGGACACCACATCCATCACATCCCCTACCCCAGGGCCGGGAGGGCTTTGATTTTGCTTTCAGATGGCTTTTAGAAACCAAATTTGGCCCTTTGATGAACATAGGTGCATTTGCACACATACACCTTCACACACATAGACATTTTATTATGCACATACACGTTCACGTGGGCAGACACCCTTGTGCATCCCCACGTTAACAGCTGTGACAGATGTCCCTGATGCCAAGGTCCTGGGTGAGGAGGGACTTTGCAGCCCTGAGCACCACCAGCAGCCCAAATCCTCCTGCCCTCACACCTGGGCTCCATCTCTCCTCCCTCCCTCCCTGTCGCACACATTAAGGGATTACACTGTGATCTTTTAAATCTCTCTGTCAATAGATTTCTTTTTTTGCCAGCCGATTTTTTTCCAGCTCAAGCTCTTTCACTTCATTAATGCGCCCAGAAGGGAAGAGCAGCTGCCTGCATTGTCTGTCTATGAAAATTTCTTGCGCTGCTGGATTTGTAAAACAACTGATTAAAGACAATGCAATTAATTATTCCTTGATGAAATAGTGGAAATTATCCTGAAAAATGAAGAAATTTAGCAGTGGAACATTAAATCCCCATAATTATGTCATTTCTACAAAGGGGGCAGGGAGGTGAAGTATAAAAATAAAATCCAGCCGCAGTCTTTGTGCCGGCGTCTTGCCGGGTGCTGTGGGATATGGTGCCCTCCGGCTGGCTCCTGCCTTGGATGTCTGCCGTGCAGGATACCCCCAACACCCCGTGGACACCCCCAGCACAGGCAAAAAGCACGAGCCGAGAGTGGCCGGTCTCTGTAGAGCCCTTGCAGGCTGGGCCAAGACATCTCCCGTGCTCTGGGCTGGGTGTGAGCAGCCATCTGTGCTTACAGCATCCTCCGTCACGGAGACCCCAGGGTGGGGTTGGGGGAAGTGCCCACACCCTGGCACCACCACCACCCCTGCTGGGACAGCCCTGGAAAGTCTGAGATCCCTTGGAGAGGAAGCTGTGGCCCAACCTTCCTCATCCTCACCCCTGCTCCTCACAGAGGGGACAAGGCTTCAGCCTCAGCTCCTCCCAGGGCCCCAACACCCATGTCCTGCCCTGCCGTTGTGGGCAGCCCCATGTGCAACCATGGGGACCCCAGATGGGCTCCCGGGATGTGCCCCACGTGGCTTGGTCCATGGTGTCCTGTGCACCAGCCCCTGGGGTGTCCCCCAAGCCAGGCTCCTGGAGGTGTCCCCTCCATCCCTCCCCAGCACTACCACCATCCACCCACCTCCTCCAGCATCCTCTGCCCCACGTGCTCCTTTGGCTGCCTCTTGCCTGTCATCACTCCACGGGCCGTCCCCTTTCTCACCACCAATTCCTGGTTCGTCTTTCTCTCCTTAAACTCTGGATCCTCCCACCACCGGCTCTCTCTACCTTCCCTGGTTGCCCCCCGACGCTTTCGCCCGCTGCCTCTTGCTGTCGGCATCCCTGCCAGACCCATGACCCTGGGAGGAGAGCTGGCCCCGGGCACCGCTCTGTGTGCCCCGTTCCACCCACGCTGTCTCTTCCTATCCTGTCTCTTGTGCTGGTGCGTGTGCGGGGGCGGGGGCGTGGGCGTGTGCTGCTGCATGTGCCGGTGTGTGTGCCTGTGCGTGTGTGTGTGCTGGTGCGTGTGCCTGTGCGTGTGTGTGTGCCAGTGCGTGTGCCTGTGCCTGGCTGGTGCATGTGCCTGTGCGTGTGCCTGTGCCTGTGCGTGTGCGTGTGCTGCTGCGTGTGCCTGTGCATGTGCGTGTGCTGGTGCGTGTGCGTGTGCTGGTGGGTGTGCGTGTGCCTGTGCGTGCGCGTGTGCCTGTACACCGTCAGAGCAGGGAGAATCCCCGCCATGGGGGAGGGGTGTAGTGCTGAATCACAGCCCCAGTGCGGGGGAGCGCGGGAGGCAGGGGGAGCGCGTTGCATGGGGAGAGGATATGCCTCCTCCGCACTCGCAGCTGGGGACTGTTGATTTTATTTATTTATTCTATTCTGAGATTTATCAAACGTGGGACTGGAGCCTTCCCGAGCCTGGTGTGCGTGGAACGAATCCAGGCCCCACATACTACCTGCCGAAATGTAATTACCAGATGCGTTAAATGAATAAATCTTCCGGGCACCGTTTTCTGTTAGCGCTGTTAAACCCACGGGGAAAGCCTCCGACTCTGCTCCGAGCTGCCTGTGCCACCTCTGTCACTCTGAGCCCCCTGCGTACCCCAGGCACAGGGTCTGGGATCTGGACGGGTCTGCACTGAGCTCCCCCGGGGTCTCACCTCTGGGTCATCACCATCAGGTCATTTGGGACCAGCTTTATGTCCCTCAGACCTTCTCAGCACGAGGGGTAGACCTGCAGTGGAGACCCTGCCCATGGTGTGGATGCTGTAGCTCTAGGAGGGATGAAGCGAATAGGTTTCATGGTCTGTGATAGTGAGCAGAGTGCTGCAGAGATTTGAGAAGGGACAGGGTCCCTATGGGATGTCGAGCAGAAGGCAGGCGAGGGGTGACCAGAGGGTTGCTCCATTTAAAGCTTTGGTGAGCGAAGAATAGTACAGGGGCCTGGGAGTGGGAGAGGGTCTCCACCTCAGCCTTGGAGACCAGACATCCTCATCATAGACCTGGCATCAGGAATGGGTCCTGGGTGGGGGATCCCTGCAGGGTGGCTTATGCCCCTTTCTTTAGGAAAAGCACCTAAGCAGGATGTTTGTGCTCTTTTGGGAGAGGACACTCATTTTCCCCTTCATTTTTATTTCGTTCCTTATACCTCTCCACTGAGTTCCTCTTGGAGGGGCTGGCTGAAGTCTGCAGATGCAGTGCTCACAATACAGTTTAGTCTCCAAAATGGTCTTCAAGTCAGCCACAGCCAGGCCCGTATTCCTGCTTGCTCATCCTTCGAGGGAGTTCTTGGGCAGGCTTTGCTTTTTGTTTATTGATGCATTTCAGAAAGGTCTGCTCTTTCGGTGAGCATCAGCTGCCCTCCTTTTAGCTAGAAACAAAGCACGAAAAGTTTGACTAATCATGTGCTGGTTAATATTTTTCTAATTCCAGTTAAAAAAAAAAAAAGGAAGTGATGGAAATGTGGGTTTAAGGAGCCTGGGTGTTGAGGACAGCTCGTAAAAATTGTTTCGCACCCATTTTCTGACCATTTCTACTAATCACATACCATGAAATGAACAGTTTGCAAACACCCCATGGGCTGAAATTTGTTTGCATAAACTGTTCAGTGAACACTTGCAGATAACAAATTCATTTGCAGAAATCAGGATCAGCTTCTCAGCAGCTCGCAAATGGGAAATAAAAAAACAACCTTCAATGAATCGTGCACAAGGAGCTTCTTCCTGCAGGACCACAGTTGTCTTCCCAGTGATGCAGATGTTTTTGGTGGTGGTGCAGAAGGGCTGCGTCACTTTCTGGTGCAGTCAGAAAGAGCCAGGATCGTTTGTGGTGAATGGTTTGTGGTGATTTTTTTTTAAAAAATGTCGTGGGTTGTGTTAGAGTGTTCCTAAGGAAATGGATAAGGATTTCAGAGTCGCAGATCCCAGCTGAGTCTACAGGAGAGGCACTGAGCCCCCAGGGAGTCTGTATGCAGTACCAAGGGGGATTCGGTTGGAAATGAGACCTTTGCAACACAATTCTCTTTTGGTTTTTAAATAGAGCAGAATTAGTGGAAATTTGACTTTTTTTGGGTGCTGACAGCTGGTAAACCCAGCCATGGGTCCTGTTGAATGGGACCCTCTTTTTTGATGCCTCCCTGGGGCACCCGCTAGGAACAGAAAAGCCAGCAGAGATTCCTGGTGCAGATGGGGTGAGCAGGGCTTCAAAGGTCCCTCTCCAGCCAGGGAAAGCTGTGTTGGGTGGTGCTGGCATCTCTGTTCCTGCGGTTTCTTCGTGCTTCCCCCAGGTATCCCTGCTCCTGGAGCTGTTCTGTGGTTTCTATTATTTAAGAGTGAAAAATGCAATTGGACTAGCAGAGTGTGCAGCTATCCCAAAGCAGACAAATAGAGTACAAAGAAAAGTCAAGTTTCCAATCATAATTTTTTCTTAAAAAAAAAAAGATATTTTTCTCCTCCAAAGAAGAAAATTTAATTTCAGACACTTTTTCATATTGTAAATGCCATTTGATCCTTCTTGCTAACGCTCCAATACCGTGAAGGATGTGTGATACCCAGATTATCACAACTCTAAAGTGGTGCAGAAAATGACCCACCCCAGCTATTGGGTCCTATCTCCCTCGTGGCACCCACGCTGCTGGTGACGTGCCCTGCTGCCCGCTGCCTGGCCTGGTGGCATCAGGAAGGGTTGTGTCCTCTGCCGTGATGGCTGCTCCTCTGCAGGGATTGGAGCAGAGCTGTCTCTGCTCGGCTCAGTCCATTGCTGGGCAGGTCCTGGGTCTTGGCATGGCAAGCGGTGCTGGGGCGAAGAGCGGAGCTGCCTCCCAGCCACCTGTAGCAGACTCCCAGGCTCTGGGGTGGGCGACAGGGCAATGAGGGACCAACAGATGATGATGGGGATGAAACCAGCCGACACACACCGAGCACCAGAACCTCCTTCCTCTTCCTCTGTCTGTCCCTGTCCCGGCCAGCAGGACCCCAGCAGGACCCCAGCTGGGAGCCCACCCCCCTCCATCAGCTGCTCAGACTTTCCAGGAAGGTACTGAGCTCCAGGAATTAAAAGCTTTGCAGCGAGATGTGACAAAAAGGAAGAAAATGCCTTCAAACATGCCTCCTTCATCTCTCCCAGCACTTCACCTTTCCATCGGCTTCAGTTATTTCACAGCCTCTGGAAAAGAAGAAGAAGAAGGAGGAAAAAAAAAACGGTTAGGAACTTGCTGAATAAATCATATCCATTCCCTCCCCCACCTCCCTCTTTTCTTTTGTGCAAATCAAAGGCTGGGAGCTGCCAGGAGCTGACAACGGTGCCCCCAGCCCCCACCTCACCGTTCCTCACGGCCCCCGTCCTCGGGAACTTTGGGGGAATACGCGGCGGTTTCAGAGGCAATCAAACTCTG
Organism: Calonectris borealis; assembly: GCF_964195595.1. NCBI lineage: Eukaryota > Metazoa > Chordata > Aves > Procellariiformes > Procellariidae > Calonectris > Calonectris borealis. Next base: position 7,416,386 of record NC_134336.1, on the reverse strand, counting down.
ACAGCCCAGCCGGAGGGACGGAGCGGGGAAGCGGGGAGAGGGGAGCGGGAGCGCTTTGCTGCTGTCGCTCCTGCAGGCGCTTGGTAGCTGCTCCCCGTGGGTCTTGTAGTTTGGAAACAAGGTACCGAACATGTGGGGAAGCCTGATAATCTCCAAAGTGTCTGTGATTAAGTGAAACCAGCAAATTGAGATGCTTAGACAATTAGTAATCTTGGCGTGAAAAAAATGCAAGAATCAAAGAAGAACGGAGGGTTTGGGGTTTATTTTTATTTGGTTTTATTTATCTTATTTTATCCCTCCCTCCCCCCCATCCTTCTAATTTCCTAAGCTTGCTCCAGTTAGATTTGAAGCGAGAGCGAAGGCAGGAGTACTCCCTGCCCCAAACCCTCCTGCCCACCGCCCGTCTCCCGTGCAAGAGCCAGGGGACAGGCGCTGCCGCCTTGCTGCTGCTGGCACGGAGGGAGGTAACCCAGGGCTGCTGGTAATGTCTGATCAGGCTGCCAGCCGCACTCCCATCGCTGCCACGCTGCTTAATTCCCCGCCGCAGGGCAGGGGAGGTGGCAGCGTGCCCGTCGCAGCCCACGCACTGGCAGGGCTGGCAAACGGAGCTCTGCCCGCACCCAGCTCCCGGGCCGGCAGGATGGGCAAAGCCGACTGCGCCGCAGACCCAGGACTGCACGTTCCCCAGCTGCCCTCCTGCAGCTGCCTTCCAGCAGCAATCTTGCATGGGTGCAGGTGGTGCCCAGGCCATTAAGGAAGCTAATCCCAGACGTGAGCCCAGCCCCAGCGTGGCAGCTGTCGAATGCCCATGCCAGGTCCTGTCCCTGCACCGCTGTGTGCCCAGTGCCCTCATCTGCTCCATAAAACCCTGCTGTCAGGTTAGGGTACAACTGGGCAGTACCTCTGTATAACATACGGCGAGCTCAGGGCATCTGGCGGCACAGCCTGACATCAGCAAAAGCATAGCCAGGAGCAGGGCAAGGGCGTCTTGCAGGAGTCACCTGTGACTCTGGGCAGTTCTCATTTCGTCCCTATGCCCCTGCAGTTTTTGAAAGCCAAAGTTGATGTCTCTGTCATCGGCTCTGCCTCACCCAGCTGCCATTGGCGTCCCAGGGGTAACTCCAAGCAGCTGAGCACGCTGCCTCCCTGTGATGAGTTCCCCAGACTTGGCCAGCCTGTACGTCTGACGGGCTCAGAAGCAGCATCATTCCAGACTTGGAGGATGCAATCAATGCACGCTACATAGTGTGCAACCAACTTAGTCTGCAACCAATGCACATTAGGGCTGTGAGTTGTCATGGGACCCACCGTCTCCTCTCAATAGAGACAAGGACCCTCTGGGCAAATACAAACCCTCAGGGCACTCCTGTGCTAACATGGGCAAGGTCTCATCCCCCAGTGCAGTGGCCCTGTGCTGCCCTGTGTGGCTGGACTTCCCTGCTCCCAGCCCAGAGTTGTGTTAAAAACTCTGGGGTTGGCTCAGGCACCTACACTTGACTTCCAGGTTTCATGCTGTGTTTGATCTCCCCAGATAAAGCTTGGAAGAAGCTGTGTGTTTGCAGGACTCTCCTAAAGCTGGAGCTGCCCTGGCTTCTCAGGCTACCCATGGGACCTGCCACCACTCATATCGGCCAACCCTGCCAAAAGCTCATGTGAAAGGACAGTATCCCATCACTCCAAGGATGGGGAGCTGCTCTGCTGGGAGCTTCTTCCCCCAAACCAAAGCATCTGATGGTGACTGCTGGATTCACCTTGATCTCCTGACGCCAGAGCCATCGAAATGCAGAGGTCTTGAGTACACAGAGGTGCCTGACTGGCACCTACAGCCACATTCCTGCTTGCTCAGGGAAGCTCTCTGTCTGCAGCAAACATACTGGAGAGCTGGACACTCTCTTCATCCTCACACTCCCCTATTTACCTGACATTGGTTTTGCCCCTTTGCAAAAGCACCCTTCATGACACTAGATTTCCACTTTTCAAAGGCGGCTCAAGCAGCCCTTTGTATATCACTTTTTGACCAAGTTTCATTTCTTTTTCTTTCATATCCTGTCTCTTTATGTGTTTAGAGTTTTATCTCTGGGATTCCAATTCCTCCTTGGGAGGTTGTTGCATAAGTAGCCTCCATACTGATTGCAAGGATTTTAATTTGGTAGCTTTCATCTTAAGCTGTTTCTAAGGCACTTCCTCATTTGTTTAAAATCACCCTGCCTAAAGCTTTCAAACTGTTTTTCTGGTTTGATACTTCCCAAAGGGCTGTGGGACTTAATTAGAGTCCCTGCTCCTTTGTGGTTCAGTGACAGTTGTCTGGATTAAGTCAAGAGTTGCCACTCCACTTGTGTGCCCCAGACCTCGCTTTGCAGCTCTGACATTGAGACATCTCCGATGCGACTTGGATCTCTTAACGTGCAGGTAGCCACAGCCACGGCTCTCCTAAGGGCTTTTGTGACCCCCTGGCCCCTGGGCTGCCTGGCTGTGAGAGCCAGGGGGACACAAAACCCCAGGGGACAGGACAAGGCTCTTCCAGCCAAGGTGAGGATGAATGCCCGGCCAGCATCCAACAGAGAAAGCCTCTTTTTAGAGAACAGGAAAGTAATTGGAAGGGAGAGCAAAGCGAGGAGCATGAGCAGAGAAGGGAGGGAATGAAAGGGGAATTCATACTCACACTTTTCAAAACTCTTGGTTGGCAACTGCAAGCCCAGTTGCTCAGGACTGGCCTGGGATGAATGCACAAGGGCAAAGTCAGCTACGCAGCCTACCAGGGTAAGTCCACCCCACACAGCCCCCCAGAGCTGCTGGAGCCCATCCAGGGCAAGGAGGATCTCTGTAGGGCTGAGCCCAGGGAAGGAGGGCTGGCTTGAGGGAGGCATGATGCACTGGCACAAGGAACATCGCAGTCCAGCATCCAAGGTGACCCTGTGGAAGACGTGTACACAGCTGGTACCTGTGCCGTGGCATCCCTTGCTCCACGGGGGAGATCACCTCTGCCCATCACACTGCTTCCCCTCTCCCTTCTGCCATCCCCCTTTCTGATATGGGTCTCTACCCATCCCTTTCTCCTCCCTGATGGTGCCTCCATGGTCTGGCTTTCTCCAAACTGGAAGGGAGTTGGGCTGTGAGGGTCAACCTCAGGCCAGCTCTGACATCCTTCGCAGCGGGGGTGTTTGCCTGAGCCCCACCTCTCGTTTACGGGATGTGATTTATGATGGTTTAATTGGTGTTGGTTTAATTTGCTCATCCAGCTCCCATATGTGTTGGGAAGGGGCCAGAGAGAGCATTAAAGGATCATTACACATTACAGGAGTCTTTCTCCATCTCCTCTCGGCCGCTCCTTCCCCTCCCTTACATTTTAGGGAGCCAGGACACTCTGGCATGAGGTGGGAACCTTTCTGGGAATCCTGACTATGGGAACCTTGTCAAAACCAGACAGAATGGTAGCTTGTGCCTGAAGCCGCATCTGCAGTGCCTAGTGCTCCCCTCCCCACTGGTCCCCCAGCAGCTGCCAGGCAGGGGCATCTCTGCAGGGAAGACACTACCCAGCACCAGTCCCCGCGTCCTGCAGGAACTGTCACGACTCGTACGCTGGCTGCAGTCGTTTACAAAGTCTGACTCGATCCCTTCCAGCACTGCAGCCCTTTTTGCAAGACAGCTCTGCTTTGTGGAGGCTGTCAAGGAAGGACACTGGGCAGGTGATGGGTAGTTGTGTGCCTCAAGGATTTGAGGTGAGTATCCTTGTGCAAGGTGTGTGTTGGATGGGATGGTCTCAGGACAGGCTCAGAGGAGAGGGGATGCTCTACACCGCATAGGGATAGTGAGGGTCACAGGGACTGGGCCTTCACGTGGGGAGGGATACTATACACTTGGGGAGCATGAAGTGAGAGTCAAGGATCCCACACGCTCTCTGCCCTCCAGATGTACCGGCTCCAGGCTCCTCCGCACCGCTCTGCTGTCGCACCTCAGCCCTGCCCGGCATCACCCTGCTGCCAGCCGCTGTTCCTGGATGCAACCTGTCCCTGCCCCGAGGCAGGGCTGGCACACTCCTTCCTGGGACCCTCTGAGACTGGGGTCTAGGCTAAACCACCACTTCTTTTTCCCTCCTAGGGATCCTCTGTTTCCCAGTGGAGGCAATCTCCTGCAGCATCCCCAGATCATGATACCTCCTCCCATTCAGTCACCTTTCCCAGACTCCTGCTGTGCCTTACACCTACAGCAAACAACAGGGCTGTCTCCAAAACTCTCTTCCCTGCCAGATGTGCCCAGTGTATCCCAAGAACTGCCAGCATCTCAGGGCAGAGCCACCCACTCAGCCAACTCCCAGCTCTGTAAAAAGCAAGTACAAGAAGTGCCCCAGCCCTGTGTGCCCTGGTGCTGCACTGAACGCCCTGCAGCAGCGCAGATGTCTTCTGAGCTAAATAAGGGAATCAGCCGGAGCTGTTAAGTTCTGTACCCTGTGGATGCTGGAGGGAAGAAAGTGACAATTATGTGCATTATAGCAGGAGCCCTACTATGCCAGGCGCTGCACGGGCACCAAGGGGAGCAGCTCTGCGCCGGCAGCCTCAGGGCATTCCCACCACTTGCTCTCAGATGCCAACATTTTGCTGCTGGGCTCCCTGGGCCAGGGATTCACAGGTCCCTGTGGGGTGCTGTAGGCAGGGAGCAGAAACTTTGGGCTTTTCCTTGACAGCTGGTTTCCTTCAGGGTTTTGCTGGGGACACCCCATGCCTCCTTCTGCAATTTAAGGAGAGGCACCTGGGGGGCAGGAGGACATAGAGTGGGGGGTGATGTTCTCAAGGCTGTACAGAAGAGACCCCTCTCTGCCCACCCTGGGAGGAGAGTGATCTCCAGGATAAGACACGGGGTTCTCATTTTTCCCCTCTAACCAGATCTTCTGCTTTCCTAAACTGCCCATGGAAATCCACCGTGGAAGGAAACCCCAGCGAGGCAAGCTGGAGTCCTGGAGCCGGGCGAGTGCTCAGCGCGGTGCAGGCTCTGAGCGGAGCTGGCTGGGGAGCCTGGCGATGCTGCCAACTTGGCATGGCTCAGGCGGCAGCCCCAGTCCCAAGCCACTCAAGCTGTTGGGAGTGGGTATAAAACAGACCCTGCTGGCCGGTCCCCAAGGGGAAAAGCTGGCTTGGGCAGGAAACATCATCGCTGACATTTAAGAGCGGGGGAAAAGTGCCCAGTTGGCAGGCGGGGAGAGCAGCACTGGGTACTCCAGTAGCCCTCCTCCCCCTCAGGGCTGCAGTCCCCTTTCTCATGCTTTACCACTGGCTCCATCTCCCACTGCTGTTTCCCTTCAGCATCTACAAAACAGCCCACAACTGCCACGCTCCTGCCATGGCTGCTCACCATGACCGGCGGAGAACCGCTCGGTCCCGGCTCTCCCCAGCTCCCTTGGAGCAGAGCCATCTCTGTGGATCACAGCGTGCCAGCCAGAGGATCAGGGGTATTTCCCATCCCACACCAGCCTGGGACATGCAGGGCAAGGCTGGCCTGGGATGGGAGCTGCCCTTCTAGCTCACACGGGGTCCTGGGGCAGGACCAGCCCTGCTCTGCAAGGGAACACGTGGGAGAAGGATGCTGTGCACCAGTCTGGCTGTGTTTACGGAAGACCACAAGCTGAGGATCTCCCCCAGCCCCAGTTGCCCCATCCTTGAGTGACATCCTCTCTGCAAGTGAGCACGTAGAAAACCCCATCCCACCAGGCTGGGAGCCAGGGCAGCCTCCAAACTCAGCTCCCGGTGGGCGGCTGAACCTGACTCAGTGGGAGCTGGAGCCCTGCTCTGCAGATGGTTCCAGCTCCCCGGTGGGGTGACTCACCCTCCTGCTGTTGGAGGAGGAGCTGGGTTGAGCAACCGTGGGCTTTGCCGGACCCCACGGTCAGGGCAGGAATGTCTGCGGGGCCAGCTGGGAGCGTCTGGTGGATCAGATCTGCAGCCACGGGGCAGTGGAGGTGAAGCCCCCAGGCACTGTTGAAGCTCAGCTCCAAAACCCAGCCTGCGCCCTGCAATGCCACATGCCCCTGAGGACCAGGCTGATGCAGGAAAACCTGGAGCTTCTCCTCCTGGAGAAGGAGGGAGGGTCAATGGGCAGAAGGCTTGGAGCAGGAATGCTGGGCTGGGGGTGCCTGATGGGGTGCAGCCCTGGAAGAGGGTATGGGGATGGCATGGGCAGGTGGAAGGAGCCCACAGGCAGGGCATGGGGATACCGGGTGCTGCACGGAGCTGGAGGTATCAAAGCAAACCCCATCACTGCAGAGCCCAGAGTTTGTCCTGGGCAGCCAAAACCTCTTCCTGGGCTAACTCACATACCCAGGCTGGAGGTCAGCAAAGAGCAGGAGGGACAGCAGGGCCCTGCTCACCCCGAAAGGACCGGTTAGCATGAGACCTCCTCATCCCACCATTATCCCAGGGGACCATGAAGAGACAAACTCCACGCAGGATCCTGGGGGATGCGCACGTGAAGTCCTCAGGGCTGGTCGTGGTCCTGCCCACATCTCCACTGGTGGCTGTGGCACATGGCTCCCAGGGTAGGCAGCAGCCAGGGATGCTACCTGAACCCACAATTCCAGAACATTTGTCCCAGCCCCATGGGCTGCCAGCAAAGCCCAGCGTGAGCATCTCTCGTGGTGCCCACTGTGTCGAGATGGAGCGTGTACCTGCGAGCACAGATGGTAAACTCCAACAGCAACAGAAACACGGAGATCATAATTATCTGAACATAATGAAGGGTTTCATTAAATACACTTGGAAAACAACTCAGCAGCCGCACAAAGTTAAACTGCTGGTCTCAACTCTCCAAACTATTTAAAATTTATTAGCTTCCCCTGCGGGTCTCAAGCTTTTAAGTACCAGAGAATTCTTGAAAATAAGATATTTTTTCCTTTCTTTCCCCCCATCTACTTTCCAATGGTTTTTTTTGCCTTTCAGAAGTGTCTGTGGGGGGCAACCAACAGCTCCCACTTTGTTGTGCTCTCCACCCCTGGCAGACACATTTTCTCTCCCACCTGCCCCCTGTCACTGCTCCCCCTCCCCAGGCTGCTTTTCACTTGGGCTGCAGAGCGCAGCCGTTTCCAAAGGGATGATCAAATCAGAGACACCTGCACACTGATCCCTGCTAAATCCTGGACTCCAGACTGCAGGTGGTTCTTGTTGCAAAGGGATTAGTGGGAGGCTGAATAAACCTGGGTTTGATCTAGTGCTAACTGGCATGGGGTAATGCCCTCGGCTAAGATGAGATTTACCGAGCTGTATCTCTTCATGTGTGAGGGGAGGCAGTGCTGGGAAGATGTTCTTTCCTGCTCAGAAAGAGAAATTCCTGTTTTTGAATAATAGCAATAGCTCGGTGCTTGGGGAGGTGCTGGAGTCCAATGCTGGATCTGTGCTCAGCAAAGCTGAAGCGGGGCTGGCTGCACACAGAAAGATCCATGAGATGTTCAGGGGCTTTCTCCTCTCACCCCATATCTGTGGGGAAGTGTTTCATGTCTGGAGAGGCAGGGAGCTCCTTCACAGGGCATAGTGGGCTGGGAGGAAGGAGACCTTGGTTGCTGTTGCAGCAGTGGAGCTGATGGCAGGGATGGGGCTGGTTCTGGTGCCAACGAAGAACGAGGGGTTGCGCTGGAGCCTCGTCTTCCATCTGTGAAAGACGCAGTTGGTGACATGGGAACGTCACCTTTGTGGTGACACGTTCATTCCCATGAATGTCCCTTTTTCACGGGAAAACTTTGTGGCCTTACCTCTGCTTTGGTGAAGTATTTGTGCTGAGGAAAAGCAAGGTGGGATTTTTTCATGGGAGAGCATAACGCTTGGTGCCAGACTGTTTCATTAAAATATTCTGATTTACAGCCCTTGGATTCAGGCTGGAAAGGAGCTTCAAACATAAGGATGACGCAGTGGGATCAGGTGAAACTTAGTATTTCTCCTCCTTGTGTGTTGGAAGCCCCAGGAGCTGTCACTGACAACCACAGTACTCTGTTCTTCCACATTTTTGGAAATAACAGTTGAACTGAGAAATTCAGGTTTTGGCCAAGCTTCTAATGAACTCTAATAGCATTGTCCTGGGACTGCACTCGATTGTGAAGTGAGATCAGCAAAAGCTGCTGGGAGTGGAAAGATATCAGGGGAGAGGGAAGGTTCCCAGCACCATTGCATTGGGGTAGGAGAAGAAAATGCATCTCCCCTTTGCCATTGCATGTACAGCCTTGCTGTGCATCTGAACTCTTTCTGCCCATGCTCCAAGCCCTGGAGGCTGCATTACCTGTTGCTCACAGCTGTGTTAATGTGGCCTCTCCCATGCTCAGTCAGCTGGGAGCACGCATCTGCCAGCAAGCGATCATGGAGGCGTGCTGTAAAGGACACGTCTGCAGGGCAGTGCAGGGAACAAGCTGTGTGCCAGGCGCTGGGGGACTTGAGCAGCATTTGCACAAAGCCAATAACAGGGTTGTTAAGTTATGAGAGAGCAGGGGACAGGCCTTGGAGCACTGCCTTGCTGAGCAATCCATTAGGGGAGAGGCTGTATGATATAGGCATATTTGCAATATGCTCTGCAGAGAGTTGGGTAGAGATAATGCAGTTACAGGTGAATTAAAATAAACTCAACTGCCCAGTGACAACCAGCAGCTGCTTTAGACCTCAGAAACCCAGGGACAGGAGGAGGGGTTGCTCGCCTTTCTCTTGCAACAGGGCAGGCTGCAGAGCTTCACAGGAGAGCAATACGTAAAGTCCCAAACATCCTGCAGGAGGGAGACAGATGGGGCCAGGAGGAGATGAGGAGTCCCTGGAGCAAGTGGGTCTTGTCATTCAAAGTCATTTTGAGCCCTGGAAGGCAGTGTGTGGGGGTGATGTGACCACAGGGAGAGTGGGACAGCGAGTCTGCTCCCAGCCGTGGGGCTGCCAGTCTGGTTTGGGGGGCAACAAGTGGAGGTAGAGGAGAGATGTTGTGAGTGAGGAGGGGGCTGGAGGGCATACTGCTGCCTTGGCAGGGCTTTGGCTTTTTTTTCTAGCACCTGCATTGCTGCCTTGCCTGGGGAGGTGGACCAGGATTGGAGAGCAGGGAGGAGAGGAGCACACATTGAGCAGGCAGCTGCTCCCCCAGCCAGGGTCCCCTGGGCACTGTGGCAACAATGGCAAGACATGGGCATCAGGTGCAGTTATCTGGCAGAGAGGGCTTTTCCTCCAGGAATTAACGCAGGAGCAAGGCCAAGACTCTCAGAGCACTGATCTGAGGAGGCTTGGCTGGGATGTGACGTGCAATCCCCTGCTGCTGGGTCATTGCTCTGCCACGTGTGCAATGAGCTGGTGGGTCTCAGCCTACTCCAGCAAAGAAAAGTGGGGCAGCCGACCCTCATAGGGATGGCCAAGGAGAAGAATTCCTTAGAAACCGCGCTCGGTCTCACTCACAAAGATGCTTTGCCCCCAGTATGAAGGTCTGCTCAGCATAGGAGATGGGATGCATGTTTTCCCACTTTTATCTTGAATTAAAGTGGGGGGGTGGGGGGTGGGCATCTGCTCCCTCTTTTGTGGATGCCCCAAAGACAGCAATTTCTTTTCCCTCTTTTAAAATGGCCAGATGAGAGAAACTATTTCTTTCATTAAATAAGCAGCTCCATACAGTGGCATTGACTGTCTTCCCACCCAGAAAGGGCAAACTGGAGGGAGACAGATGTGAGTCAGAGGCAGCAGGCGGGCAGGGAAAGTGCTTGCATTCCCTCTCGGGGAGTCAACCACGCAGAGACAGGAGCCCTGCCTGCAGCTTGGCTCATCAAAGCCGCTCTCCTAAGCAGAAGGGGCAGCTCAGTGTGTAAGTTAGTTACACACTGCCCTGAGCAAGGCACACATCTGCAAACTGGCAGTGCTCCGCAGGCATGGCCCTGCCGCCGCACCAACCTTGGCCGTGTGTTCCTGGCTGCCCGGGCATGGGCGAGAGCAGGGCGCTGCAGGCAGCAGGGCGCTGCAGGCAGCGGGAGACTGCAGGCAGCGGGGCAGCAGCTGGAGCTTGTGCTGCACTCCAAGAAAAATTTGCAGAGTTTGACTAGGAAGCGGGAGGGCCTTGTCCCAAGGCAAGGGGTCTGCAAACCTTGTCAAAGTCTTGGAGCAGCAAATCAGTCTTGGTGATGAACCCATGGGAGATGCAGCAGGGAGCATGAATGCAGAGTGCTAGCACAGCTTGGCAGCTGGACCTCAGCTGAGCATAGATGCTTCAGCAGAGAGTGATGGTCTTTCCTGGCCCAAAGGCATGCTGCCTCATCTGTTCCCATCACAGCACCTTCTCTGGGGCCCGTGGGGAGTGCTGTGGGCACTGATGGGTGGGAAGGGCAGGGACTGGCAGTCCAAACCCTGCCAGGCTTCACTTTGGTCTGTCCAGAGCCAAGTCTGTGGCTGGTCGGGGACAAGCCCTTGGCCTCCAGGGCAGAAGTTACCAGCCCCGCTGTGAGGACAGGGCAGCTGATGGCTGCTTGGTGCCTTCTGTGAAGGTGGTCCACACCATGAAATTCCTCCTCCAAAGGCAGGCCAGGGAAGGAGCTCATCCATGCAGCTAAGCCTGGTGCTTCCCAAGCAGAGAGAGGCTCTGTCCTGCCTCGTCTGTGCTCGCTGTGTCTGCCCACGGGACGGCCTGGAAAGGTGGATCTGGAGGGATACCCAGCTGTACGCTGTGGGGTGACTGCAGGTGAACCTCCAAGGCTGCTCTAGCTTCAGCTCCCAGCTGGAGTTGGGGGAGTCACGGTCGTAAGCTGTGTCGGTGCATGCGAGGGATCCGAGCTTGCGCGGTCAGGGCTGTGCCTGTGCCTGTGCGGAGGAAGAGGAGAGGATTTTGTTTTCCATCTCAATCAGCCTGGTCTCTTTAGCGAGCTCTAACAAAGGGACGGTGGCTTTTCATGCTGCTCTTGATCTCGGGGCCAGTAGCAAAATCCTCCTGGCGGGTCCCTGGGCACCGTTCCCTCCTCTCTCATCCTGTAGCGATGCCGGAAACACTGCAGGCGGTACAAATAGAGGGCAGCATTAGCGATGCAGAGTGATGCAGAGCCAAGAGGGGAATTGCGCTCCAGGAGCACGCAGCCCTCCCTGCCAGCTGCCTCCGTGCCATGTCCTGGTCCCGGCAGCCAGCACAGGCTGGGTGCTGGGGGGCAAGGGCAAGTCCAATGCAGGCAGCTGGCTCAGGGGGCTTTTGGATCAGTGTTTTCCTCTCATTTGAGTAATTCCCATGGTTAGAAGGGGTGTCCCATGCCAGTAGCACCGCAGCAGTGGGTTTCTGGGGGTGGCAAGGCAAATTAGTGCACAGGGGACACTGGCTCTGTCCTGACTGTCTCCGAAGTCCTCGGTGACCTTGGGGAGACTCCTCCTGACTCTACAGCTCTGCTGTCCCTCATTTTCATCAGTCCTGCCTAGGCGAGGCTGGGGGCTGTGTCCAGCTATCCTAAAGAGCAGTTCTGTCTCCCCAACCAGTTCCCACCTCCTCGTCCCCTGGGAGGCTCCAGTTGATTTCAGTGAAGAGCCATTTCCCCTTCAAGCTGCAGAATAGAGAAGGATTTCACTAATTTTTTATTGTTTTTTCCCCCTCTATTAAGTCTGTGACTAGAACATTGTGGCTTTTAAGTTTATTCCAACTGTTTGATATTTTACATAATCTTATTATTTATGTGACAAGATTAGAAGTACTCTGCATGCTGACAGGGAACTAGCACACACGCAATTTCTTGCCAATCCTTCACGAATTTGCATTGTATTCCTGACTTCTTAGAGTCTGTGCAGATTGTAGCGTTAGGCGGAGAGAGAGGTATGTAGGGAAACAGAGGGGGAAGGTGGAGAAGATGGGAGGCAAGCTGCTCATCTGAGAGCTGTTGGCTCCCTCCTGTCCTTCCAGATCTTTCGGCCTTTGCAGAGCGGGTACCCAGTGCTCGGTGCCTGTCATGCTGGGGCTAATGGAAACACCTGGCCAGGCTTCAAACCTTTGGCCTCTAACAGCAAGTGCTAAGCACACAAAGGTGTTTGGTTTAATATCCCGCTGCTTGCCCGTGGGATACTTGATTTATTCTATGCCTGTAAACATTCATTTCACACCTAAACAGGGGCAGGTTCATCACTTCTGCAATCATCATTTATTCATGTCGTGAGGGTTACAGGAAGCAGAGATAAATGGATTTCCATGAAATTGGTGCTCCAGGCTGCTCAGGAGCCTCCATCCTTCTCACTGGGCTCCAGAGCAGGATGGGAAACCTTCTCTCTTCAGGTCCTCCACCCTGGTGCTTTGGCACAGCGTCCTCCGCAGAGCTGTGCCGTACCTTGGGCCAGGATGCGGTGCAGCCGGTGGGGTCCGACCCCCAAACCAGCCAGGGGACACTGGGCTCCTTCATTCCCATGTGTCACGAGGTCTCACCCATGCTCAAGGGACAGCACGTGCAGAGATATCTTGCTGTGGGTCCTTGCTTTGCTGGCTTTCTGCTGCCTTGGGGGAGCTTTCTTTCCTCTATATCAAGGCAAGCATTTGCTAAATATACTTTTGGGGGGGGCAGGTAATACCCACCCTTTTCTGGAGGAAAAATCCCTGCCTTTTGTGCCCCAGGTAGAGGACAACTGGCTGAGAGGGGCTAGTGCTGCACTGCACCTCACAGCCACCCTGGAGGCCACAGACTTGGGACAGAGGCTGGGACCTAGTTGTACCTCCCTGTGTCCATCAGGGCTGGAATAAAACCTCCTCAGTGCCTACAGGACATCACACCCTTGATGGGGAAATCCTACATCTAGCTGGCCCTCAGCCGACTGGTGCTCCCTCAGCGCACCCCAGGATGGCAGAGCAAACCTCAAACCACCAGAGATGGATGTGCCCTCCCTAAATAATTCATGGCTCAAGCTTGCGCTTGGCTTCCTTTGTTATCTTGTTACGAATGAAAAAATGAACCAAGATTAAAGAGCTCTGGCTCTGTTTCCAAATTTATAGGCATTTAAAATGTGATGTTTGAGTCTGTTGCTGCTCTGACTGTTGTCAGGCTGATTCAGTGCAGAGCAGCGTGGGCACTGTGCTCCCAGCCGGCCCTGGGCATCGCTGTGCTCAGATGTGTCAGACGATGGTCAGCATCCTGAACACCCCCAGGGATGAGTGGATCCAGAGGGCTCACAGCCACGTGGCCACAGGACTTCTTGTAGTCCCCATGGTACTCGGCTTCACCACCGCATCCTCCTCCTCCTTATCATCACCCCCTCTGTCCCACTGCACCTCCACCCTGCCACTCTTTGCCACTCTGCACCCCTCCTGGATGACACTCTCCACCTCTGAGCATCCCACCTCCCGCCCCTGGCACTAAGCTCATAAACCTGGCAGTGCTAATTGGCTCTGACTTTGCTCTGCTCTGCAGAGGCTCACCTTCTGGAAGTGACCATTTCTCTCTGTTCAGCCCAGAGGGAGCCGAGAGGGCTAACTTAGATTTAGACCTTGAATTTTTAAATGTCTGAAATTAGGTGAGATGAATCCACAGCTTCTCTGGCACCCTGTCCCCGTGATTAATCATTGTCTGAGAGCAAAGCTGGGTTCTCCCTGCCTCCTAATTCAGCACCATTTTTTATGGAAATAAAAGCTTCTGCTGTGTCCAGTTCTGCTGATGCCTGGGGCACCAGCGGGAGCTCTGCTGCATCGCACCTGCACCAAGACGACCTTCTTCTGCAGAGCCCGCCAGGTAGCCAGGACAGTCAGGGAGAGCAAGGAGCTTCACCTTCCTTGTACACCCTCTGTCCCGGGCCACAAGAGAACCCGTGTGCCTCAGCTTGGGTTGTGTAAGGAGCGTCCATCCTTCATCAGGCTGTGTGCCAAGGGATGCTCTCCCAGGGCTGGGTCACATGGAGGAGCTCTGGGGGAGGGCTGAGCTCCCTGTGTCCCACTGCCTCCCCAGCGCTGGAAGTGTGTCTCCTCTCAGAGCCACAGCTTCGGAGGGGGATGTGGAGAAAATCCTATGGGACATTGAAAATGCAGGACGAAGAAATGACCTGGAGATTTTACGCCAAGACAGTTTAGTTTCTTGAAGCATCCGCATCTAATTGCCCTGCACAGCCCTCAAATATCTTAATTTTTCAGTGAAGTTAAGCTATCCACTTAAGGCCCATTTCCACGCAAGAACGGTGCAGCTTTTAAAATACAAGAAGAGTTAAAGATATGGCATCACCTGGAGCTGACAGCACCATGCACAGCTAGGGCTGCTCCTCCGGGAAAGGGGTAACTCTGTGATGCCCTTTGTAATGACATGGCTGTGGCCATTTTCAGTCATATTTTCTGTGTCTTGTCATCCAAAAGGGACCCAGTGTCTTCTGGAGAAACAAAGTGCACCGTGCAGGTGGTGACAACATGGAGTGACTGCTGGCACTGGGCTCTCTCTGCTGACCTCATGGACATTTCAGGACAACAGCAGGTGGGACCATTTTTGTTAAATCCAGTAATCTATACCCAGGATGGGGGCAACTATCTTGCAATGTCCCTGGTTGTTAATGAATGCACTGAGACATGCACCCCGTGTGCCTGGCTGGGGGCAGCTCTCCCCCAGCCACTGGAGCAGAAGGAGGGAGAGATGGTGTAGATATTGCTCATTGCAGTGCACGCTCTGCTGGGGGTCTGCCAGGCTGGTTCCTGTTTGGGGACTGAAGCACTGTGGAGTCCCTTTGCAGGGACAAGCAGGGCTGAGCTGAAGCTGTGGAGGCAACTCTGCAGAAAGGCTGCTTGGGATGATGCTTCTGAGCATACCCTCTTCCTTGGAGACTTTTGTGAGAGTCGTGCAGAAAGCCAGCCCACGGCAGGAGGGGGACAGGGCTTGTGAGTGTTGCTGCAGCAGCCTGATAGCAGGATTTACCCTTCTGCTGTCTTTTCCTTTCCCTTCCATTAATGCAGCTTCTGGTAGTTCACACAGTTGGTCCCATTGCTTGTAGGTGGGACGCAGCACTCCCAATGACCACCAGACTGATGTAGTTTGCTTTCCTGTATCTCTGACTGACCACAGAGGCAGTATTAATGGTGTTTTTCCAAGGGTCCAGGAAAGAAAGCCAACACAAGGCAAAAAGGGTTATGTTCTTAAGTATGGTCAGTGATGTGAGGATCAGGAGGACTCATGTTATCAGTTCAATGTTCGGAGCACTCATGAGGAGGTTGTTTACAGACATCCCTGTTCCTATCAAACCTGTGACTGATGCTACATGTTCTGACGCACAGCTTTGGCTTGTTACATCCTACCCGCCCATCTGCAGATGCACAGGTACGCTGTGCTCTGATAACCTTCTCCCTGCCCAGGAAACCAGACCCAGATGTTTCTCCCAAACTCACAGGCAGTTCCAGACACTTTTTTTTTTTTTTTTTTTTTGGGGTGGGGGGGGAGCAGAGTATTTGTGAAAATTTGTTTTATGGCTAGGAGCCAGTGAGTTTCTGTCCCACATTGCATGCTTACCTCTCTGCTTGCCACAGTGTTGGTGAGGACCAGGCAAAGGCAGGTAGCGCCATTCATCAAGGACAGCTACGCATCGATGCTAACGGATGCTCAGCCAAGGCCCTTCCCCCCACCACCCCATCAGTTTTTATCCTAAAATTAGCCTGGGAAAGCTTATGCTCTCATCCTGCATCGATGTCCATCTGACAGGGGATGAACTGACTCAGAAATACAGAGCACAGAACAGACAGGGTGAGAGGAAAATAGCTCTAATGTAAAAATAAACGGTGTCCAGCCACCCACTGCGTCCAGCTGAGCTCCTGGTAGGGTCTCACATGCCTGACACAGAGCAGCAGCTGCCCTTTCATTAGCAGCCTGCTCATTTTCTCGCCCTACAGCTGAATTCCTCTTGAAATAAAACGACACAAAGTGACAGGAAGGAGAAAGAGCCCCTGACTCCAGCGCTGTGAGCTCAAAGCAGCCGGTGTGCCCTTGGCTGTGGGGATGCACTGCCTGGGTCCTGCTGAAAGTGTGGGGAGGTGAGAAGAGCCCTTTGATCCTGCCCTGTCCCACAGCCCCTGTGGGAAAGGACTGGAGGGACCACTCTGATCTCCTCTTCACCTCGTCCACTGCTTCTTCAGGACCACCCCTTTCTGTTCATGTGTGGCTTCCAGGGCTCTGCTGCACATTGCTTCACCTTCCCACAGCCAGGACCTTCCCATGCTTCTCCTGGATTTGGACGGCTGTGTTTGTTCCCTGCTCAATGGATGTCTCCTGAGTCCAGAGGACACCACTGACTCCAACCCTCTAGATCTAGGGTAAACGGGGTCACCCCAATCGTCCTTCAGAGGCACTGTGAATGGACTCATATCTCCTGTGCCCGTGCTCAGGAGGAGAAGCAGCTGGGATGAGCAAGGAGAGGCTGGAGGAGCAAGGCTCCGAGTCTTGAAGAAGTCTCTTTGTCCTGAGTTTTAGCAGCATGGCATGGGTTTCACATCAGACTGAGTTGGGTGCATGAAGGGTGCTAAGGTCCTCCAACAGCATTATACTGTGCTAAGTGCCCTTGCAAATCTGCTCTCTGGGGACTGTTCTGGTTATGGACACAGACTTTCCTTCTTTTTCTGGGTGCTGAAGCTCCTGCTCATTGCCCACTGTGTGAATGAGGCCAGGGAGATATTGCTGGAGAAGGCCTCAGGTGATAGAATATCTTGGCTTTGAACTTCAGACCAACAGAGCATGTCCCACCGCACTGCCCAGACATTAACCAGCCCTGAGCAAAGCCCTCTGCACCTTTCACATCCACCCCTCAGAGCTGCTCCGCCGGAGTGGACCTGTGTCCATGTGCTTAAAAATGTCACCACATCTCTGGAGTCACCAGACCCGGAGTCCCATCTGTGTTCCCTTTGAAGCCCAGGGAAATGACCCTCCTGAGCCTGCAACAAGCCAGCTGCACAAGGAGCAGCTCGTGCAAACCTTCCTCGCACTATTGGTGCACATTTATTCACGTGAACCATCCACAGACGTGGACAGGACTGCTTGCGCTAGCAAGCGCTCACATATCTGAGCAAAGGCTGAACAATACAGCCTCTGGAAATGCAATGAGCAGATGGAAGAGGACCTTTAAGTCTTTCCAAGACACTTTGCGGAGATGTAAGAGCTCAAATTTCCTGGTTCTTTTTCTCTTCCTGAAAAACCCACAGCAAACCCTGCAACGCAGAGGAGCTAGGCACAATAATCTCGCTTCAACTCCCCGAAACTAGCCAAGCAGAGGAGAAAAATGATTTAGATGATTTACAGCACTTCGGAAGAGTTGAAAAAAGTGAAGTAAATAATAAATCAAAACCAGCAAAAAGAACAAGAATACATCCATCTTTTATGAGCTCTATTCACTGCTGTATGTACAGTTCAGACATAAAACAAACGCGCCGTGCAAAGTTGCTGCTGCTTCAGAAGTGTCTGTGCCCAGCAGTTTCAGAGCACTTCCAAACTACATAAAAGCAGAGGCAGAGGGAGGCGCAGGCGTTGTCTGCTGAGTGCAGGAAACCAGCTCCTATTTTCTGCCTCCTTATCAGCCTTCTGCATGGCCCAGCATGGGGATGATTTCAGCTGGGAGACGGTGCGCACAATGAATCCCTGATAAAAATGATTTTTTCCAAAAAACACGTTTTATCTTCAGGGTCCTTGCCCCATTGAAATTGCTCCTGATGTGGTCGTCAGCTGCAAAGTATCCTCTCGCTCTTATCACAAAGTCTCACAAATGCTGTTGTCTGAAGGCTGCCCAGAGTCCCCCAAAAGGTCCCTTCACCCACCTACAAGATCCCCTTGCCATACTTCACTGGGAAAGGGGCTCCTGCAGGCCTATTTCTCTGATGCTCCTTTTGACTGCCAGCGTTACTGCCTGGGAGGTTGCTGAAGGGTGCTTCCAAACCCCAATCCGAGTGGGGGTCACTCCACAGCAGAGCAATGAAGGCAAAGCTCAAGAGGCAAGTTAGCACAGAAAAAACATACTGTTTTGAAAGACAGAAACTTTTCCCAAAACATAGCTCTGCTTCATGAGAACAGCAGATGATACAATCACCCATGGCCTCATGTTTGAGGAGC
This sequence comes from Calonectris borealis, assembly GCF_964195595.1. Lineage (NCBI taxonomy): Eukaryota > Metazoa > Chordata > Aves > Procellariiformes > Procellariidae > Calonectris > Calonectris borealis. Next base: position 7,398,394 of record NC_134336.1, on the reverse strand, counting down.
TCCAGATATCCTCTGTACCAAATCCATACCAAATCTTCTCCAATAGCTGTCCTTGCAGACTGAGTCCAAACATGGAAAGCATCTGCTTCAAGGTCCTGGACAGAGGCAAAATCCTGCAAAGACACTAATCCAAGAGACTCCTCCTCTTTAGGAATGAAGTCTTGCAAGGACACAGATGTGTTTTTGGTGCACCTCTTGCAACCAACAGAAATCCCATTTGAATCCCAAGAACTCGGTTTCCACCTCCTTCACCCCAAGGGACAGCAGCCCGATGTGATGCGGCCAAGTCCATGGCCTGGTCAGAGCTATCTCAATGGGGACACAAGGACCAGTCTTAGTGTGCAGGATGATTCTATTCACACCCAGGCAGCCCTGAGCATCTTCTGGAGGGCCTGAAAGTCTGTGCCTGAGCCTCCCCTATGGCCCCTTGACCCTGAGGGCTGCAGCAATTGGACATCTTTGGATCAGGAAACATTCCCAGCCTCCATTTTTCCTGTTGTGCCACTAGCTCTCAAGGGAAATAATAGCCAGGTTTGAGACACATCAGCTTTGAGGAACTACCCCCTGGTCTATCTAGCCCACTGATGCAGAGGCCCTGGTCTGTTCATATCCTAACGGATTCAGTGCAACAGGACAATCCCGATCCGCGTGGGAGTGACGGAGACCACATGGGTGAACTTTGCTGACATCCTCATCAGCTTTGATAAATGGTAGCAGACGTGTCAGGATGGGGCTGGTCACATCTGGGCTTGGTAGCTGCTCACCCACATCAGGGACTGGATGACATGACCGATTTTATCTTGCTTTAGGCAGGAAATTTGAAAGACCAGGGAGGAAGGAGCCTGAGGTTCTGCCTTCATCCAGGATGCCCTGGGCCCCCACAGCTGTTTGTGGCGAGGTTGGGTCCAGACCAGCTGAGTCATGAGGCCAGTTTCTGGCTCATCCTAACATAGAGTTCCTATCTATCTCTCACATTTCACAGGCATCTGTGGCCTCTCTTGAGCTGGCAGGCTCCTTGCAGGGTCACATCCCACTGGCTGCTGGCTATAAATCTGTCTCCTGGCTGGTGGTGGCTTTTCTTGCAGGATACTGCAGCAGCCTGTCCCTTCAGTCCCAACAGCAGTTGGCTGCTTTTGTTCACTGGGCAGATGCCCTGTCCCTTTGCTATCAGCCAGCAGTGACAGCTGGCTGCCTTTGAGACAGGCTCTGGTCCAGGACACAGGTAGACTCCTCAGATAGCAGCTTCCAGCATCACCTTTCTGCTTCTCCAAGATCCAAGTGGAAAAAGCTCTGGAGAATCAGTCTCACCACCGACCTTCTGGACCCTAAACCCAGCTCCACCTCTTCAGGCTCCAGCAGGAGCCCCGATACGCTGCACTTTCATCACCACTAACCTCCAACAGCCTTTCTGTGGAGGGATTTTCGTTTCTCAAAGGCAGCAGCTCATGGCAAGATTAATTTAACTTCCAGCCCTATGAAATTAGTGCTCTCCCAGCTCACTGTAACCCACCTCAGCTCCACAAATCCTGTGCTGAAGAAGGAATGGCTCAGGAGGATCTTCTCCACTCCACTAGGAGCAGATCTGGGAGCAAGGATGCTCTGAGCACCGCGAGAAGCAGTAAGGGCTGGCTGAACTGTCAGCCCAGGGAGCTGCTGAGGCGGTGCTCAGGCTGCCTACCAGACAGCAATGGGAGCCAGTGGGAGCTGAGATACATGTGGGATGGAGCTAGTTTGTCCCCATCACCACAATGGCAATGTCTCTGGTCATACTGGATCCTGACACCCACTAGAAAGAGTGTATCCCCTAACACCAGTGCCCTCTGTGAGGAATTGAGCTACTTCCCGCTGCTGGGGCAGCCAGGTTTCCAGTGAAAGCCATTTGGGACACACAGCATTGCCCATGGAGCCAGGATCTCTTATCAGATGATGAGACTTTGCTCAACTTTTTCTGCATCTGCCCTCCTCCAACTCCAGCACCTTTTGGGGCTGTCTTAGGAAACACTTTTCTCAGACACCCATATCCCTCTGAGCAAGCTCAGGGTCTTGGTGCAGCAGCCAGCAGGGTCTAACAGAGGGATCCTGCCCTCTTGCATGCCCTGGGCTGATGGGCTGCAGCACACTCTTCCTGAGCAGCCTTGCAGAGCAGCAGGGAACAGCCCGGCAGCCTCCTGCAAAACACCATCACGCTGCAGTGCAGAGCAGTGACTGCCAGTGGCCAGGGGGCTGGAGGAGGTGGAGCACCAACCGCGAGGTCTCATTGTGCAGAAGGACAGGCTTTCCCTGGAAAGATCCCAGTCCCAGGTAGTGAGGGTATCCCCACAGCAGCACCTCTCTGGGTAGGCATGCAAGACAGCCAGACTTGAGACATGCCCCCTCCCTCTGACAGAGCTCCCCCAGTTAACAAGACACTTTCTCTCTGCCTTTCTAAAGAACTCTGATTTTTCAGCCCTCTTCAGAAGGACATTTCTCCTAATTCAGATATGGAGAAACTGAGGCACAGGTGAGCATGGTCTGTGCAAAGCCTCAGAGTGCCTTGACAGCAGAGCTGGAAAGTGCCCAGGTCATCACCTTGGGACCTACCCTGCCCCAGCTCCTGGTGACAGATCCCACAGAGCATCCTTACACCAGGTTCTGGCACACTGGGTACCTGAATGGTCCCTTAGGGGCACCAGCCAGCTCTCAGGCTGCTTCCCGTGATGTCCCAGCACATGCCCCCCAGCTTGCTGGATCGCCCCCAGTCAGATCCAGCAGTTCTGCCCTTTGCACGTGGCATGGCATGTGCAATGGAGAAATGGGGTGGGCCAAAGGCGATGGTGCTGGGCATGTGGGGCTGTTCAGCCAAGGCCCAGCACCCAGTGTGGGCAATCTGAGCAGCAGCAGAAAAGAAAGAAGGAAACTGGAGCTTTCTGTCCTTCCCCGATTCCTCCAAAGCAAGCAGTGCTGTGTGCCCTTGGGGTGCCTGGTACCTCCCTTGCAAGCTCAATGCCAGAAGCTGTCTGTGCCCTTGCCGTGCTGGGTAGCTGGAAATGGCCCGTCTGAAGCAATCTGCAATGCGTGCTGCTTTTAATTAGAAAGGGCTGCACGCCCACCTGCAAGCCGCTGTAAATCTGGTCTGCGCTGTAAAGAATGTCCTGGATTTAAGTTGTAATTAGAACTTCTATTGACGGCGCAAAGCCTCATTTTTCATGTGAAGCTGCTCATTGCTCCCAGTCAAGAAATCAATCTGGGCCCGTTGAAGAGATGGGGCCGTCAGATTTGCAGGATGGATTGATGGTGGAGAATACAGACTCTCTTAACCCCTCTGCTGCCCTGGCTCTCACTGGGGGTGGGAAGGGGCAGCGGTCAGGGGGCAGGAGGACCGGTGCCTTCACGGATCCCTGTGCCCTGCTGCAGGCACTCTCGGTGCAGAAAGGCAGCAAGAGCTCTGCTTTACGGGATGGCAACTTGCAGCCTGCCTGCACTCCCTGTTTGAGCAGCGCAGGACAGGGGCAGGGCCTAGCATCCTCCATCTAGCTGGAAGAACAAGAGCACTTAAAAACTATTTCAGCTGTAACACACAGTTACAGATGCTTGCAGCATCCTACCAGCTGAACTTGTTACCAGTATTTCACCAGCCTGGGACTCGCTGGGAAAAGCAGCGCTGCTGCTCCCAGAGGGCTGCACATTTGCTTCTTGGGGATGCTGTTGCCTTCCTCTTCTGAGGATGTTCCTTCTCACAGAACCTTGAGCCAAGGCCATAGCTGGATCCCCTTATCCCTTTGCTGGGCTCTGGAGGAGGTGCTGGCTGCTCCTCCTGGCCAGCATGGCATGCTTGGGGGCTGCCTTCTGCACACACTGCTGAGACCATCGTTTTCAGCTGGAGCAGTTCTCTTTGCAACAGAAAAAGTCACCAGGCAACAGCCTGTGCTTTGCAGGTGCTTTGCCATGATTTAACACATTGCTTGTCCCTGGTGGAGGGGGGATACCAGGGATTAGCAATGCATTTGTCCAAGTCTCTATGCCACTGCAGACTGATTAGACTCGTGCCTACTTAATTACAGCATATTACCAACCCCTGCTAGAGCAGGGACGGACCAACACAGTCAGTTGGGGACCTCATAATGGAGAGAAAAGAAATAATAATTTAGGGCAGCAATGTCAGCTTTTTTCTCAGCCAACATCCATGGAGCTACACTTTCTATTGAAGCTGCTGACACAATCTCTGCTTTTTGGCCCCATGCTGGCCCTACTGGCACCTGGTGCAAACCTTCAGACTTTCCTCAGCACCACTGCTCAGCTGAGGCAAGTATAAAGGGCTTCTGGTTGTCCACGGCAGCCTGAACTCCATCAGTGCTCTGTTGTCCTCTCTGATGAAGCCTCTTGAGCATCACTCCTCTCCTCTTTTTCTTCTTTGCCAAGCAAATCAGTGTCCTTCTCCATCGACCTCCGAGGGTCTTGCAGAGGAACCCAGAGCAGGGAACCTCTGTGCTGATCACTTCACCTTGGTTGAATGCCCTACCTGGGATTACAGCTAAGGGTCTTCAGCAAATCCCCTCCTTGCCAGGCCTCCCTGCTCCACAAACAGCAGCAGTAGAGCTGGGACTTGCCCCTCACTCTCTTGCTGAACATAGGAACATAGGGACATAGGAAATCGCAGCACCTATTGGGTTCGTCAAGGCTCCGGTGGGTGACTGAGAAGTGGGGCAGGGACTGCAGGAAGGTGGCAGATGTGTGTGCACACTCCTCCCTGGCAGTGGGATGCTTCTGATTGTCATAGTTTTTCGGTCACTGCTCCGCCTTCCCTGATGCTTTTAATAGTCCTCTTGAAAGTATTGGCATTTGTGCACCCACGGGTGTGCACATGCCCCTGTGCCTGCATGAGTGATGCTTTTCTGTGTGGGGATACTATCCTCTGGATTTTATGGCCATCTGTGTTTCGGCACCAATGAGCATCCTGGTGTGTCTCTATGGGTGCGGGATCTGTCAGCCCACATCTGGCTGTGTCTGTCTTCGCTCCAGTTGTACACGAAGGCTGTGTCTTGCATGTGGGCTGGGAGGCTGATCCTCTCCTGTGTCCCCAACCCTGCTCACCTCCTCAGTAACAATTCCAGGTCCCTGGTATTTGCTGCTGGAATAAAAAATGGACCCATCAAAGGCTAGGGCAGAGACTGGAGGAGAAGATGATCTCTGCCACCATCTACTGAGAAATCAGAGGCACACCTTTGGGTGTTCAGGCCGCACAGAAGGACTGATCTTACCAGCTGTCTGACAGATAGCAGTCATAATTCATATGTCTGAGCACAGAGTTCACCATATTCCTGTCCCAGTTGCCTTCCTTGGGACCTGGAGCTGTAAGGTTAACATGCGAATGGGAAAAGAGGAGGGATTTTATCTTAAAGGCCCCTGACTCTTTGTGAGGGTTCTATTCACACATGTCCCTGTTCTGCACCCGTCTGTAACATGAGTGCAGATCTTAGGGGCCTCTGATGGCATACCTCTGTCCCTGCCAGCCTTGGTGCCAAGAGGCTGCAGCCAGGGAGGGGGCAGAAGAGAGGTGAGAAGGGGAGGGTTAGCGCGGAAGGTACTGGACAAGGTTGTCTGCTCACACGAGGAAGCTCTTGCCTGATTCAGTGCTGCCCTCTCTGACCACACGCTCTACCGTTGTGTTGCAGTCTCCATGCCTGTTCTGTCTGCTTTTGCAAATATCCCAATGGAAGCGCAGCTGGGGACTGGGGATCTGCTCCACAAAGGAGCTGGTCGAACCTACTCCACCGGTTAACAGCTCACTGCTGAGGTGCTTTGCTCTGTACAGCACCGGGCACAGGGGACAGACGACTGCCCTACCTCCCATCTGGCTGTTCCCATCTCTCACCTCTGATCTCCAGGGAGAGCATCTGAAGGCAGAAACGCTCTACAGAGACCACAGGACTCCAGCGCAGGGGCCTCAGTAGCCAAAGACAGCAGCCGGGTGGCCTCTCCTTCTTTGGAGACTGTAGTGGTTGCTGTGTGGAGTGCCTAAACTCTTGTCTATTTAGGGAAAGGAGTGGTTTTCCTTCTTTTGTCCTCCAAGTTTCTGCCCTGTCTGCTTAACCCAAGAGCTCCCTGAGCTTCCCTGGTCCAGCTCCATTCAGCATCATGTTCACATGCTTGGAAAAAGAGAACTGCAGGTTGGTGTCTCATGTGCCAATGGAAATGAGACAGGACAGAGAAGAAGGAGGAGCAGGGACTCTGGAGAGCTGAAAAATAGGAATCACCACCCAAATTTGCCCTGTTTGCCAGAAAGGTGCCATGCACCCTATTGCTGCCCTTGTCTTTCTCCTTATTAATAATGGCGACAGCGGCAGGTCTTTCCACCCTCTGCATCCTCACCACTTGCAGCTATCTGCTCCGCGAGCTCAGCACCCCAGACCTGTAGGGAAGCCCCAGCCTGGCTCCCAGCTCACGGGGGACTCTGCCCACCAAGCGAGGAGTCCCTAGGGCACCCACACCTGTCTGTGCTCCTGCTTCTCCCATGATCTTTCTGGTTGTATTTTGAGGTTGATTCTCCCGCAGGATCTACAGTGGTGGGTCACAACCACAACCCTCATTTTCTCTGACGTCCTGGTCAGAGGGCAATGTCCCAAGATGCCTTCCTCATCAGGGAACCCACGTTCCTCGCACTGCCGGCTCCCACGGGGGGTGGTTTGGCTGCCGGCTCCTGATGAGGAGCACCACCCATCAAATAGCAGCTGGTGCCAGCTCCACATGGCTGGGTCAGATTTAGGCATGGATTCAGGAGTGCAGGATGCTCTCCCACCCCTTGTGACATGCTGGTTGTCAGAGGATGCTGGACAACATCCTCCAGACCGTGGTCCACAGGGAGGCAGGAGGCCAGGTGGTATTTTCAGGAGCTGCCCTTCCTGGGGACTCCTGAGGATGGTTTCACTGTTCTGTAAATATAAAATATTGAAAATCTGGAGACAGCCTCCCCAACAGAGGGTCAGGAAGCTGTAAAGAAGGTGATGTGAACTAATCAGAGCTGATGTAAAGCTGCCAAGACCAGAGTTAAGCCCGCAGTGGATTTGGATTCACACTGGAGATAAAGAGGCAGCTCTCGGAGAACTGGCCTCTGGAGCCAGTTCGGATTAACCCGGATTTTCAGCATTGTTTCATGCTATTCCAGTCCACAAATCCCGGCGGCTCTGCCAGTGCATGTCGGGATGGACCACAGAGCCCTGGAGACACACGCAGCTGTGCCACCCCTCTGCCAGCCCAGCCCGGTCTTGCCTTCCCAGCACCGAGTGCTTGTGCTGCGAGCTGGTGCTGCTCTACCGAGCCACAGCACCTTTTTCCTCCTGTCCTCCTGGCAGAGCAGGGTGGATAAGGCAGGTGAGACAAAGAAGACCCCTAAGCTATAAGCCCATCCCCAGACACAGCCTCCACGGGTGCGTGCAAAGGGCCGACAGCCTGCGGCAGCGCTTTACAGCGTGACTCACATCCCTGCATCCCTCCGCAGCCCAGTCTGCCACCACCTCTGCTGCGCAGCAGCCTCTCTGCAGGGCTGGCCTTGCCCCTGCTAATACATCCCCCACGGAGAGGAAAAGCCCACGGCAGCTTTCCTGCCGGTGCCCTCCTGGCATCGTCAGAGAGACGAGGTCCCACATGGGAAGGTGCCTGTGCAGCAGCGAGGCTGGCATTAACCCCAGCCCTGACGTGCCTGGCTACGGCACCCCATGGCCACGGCACGTCTGGGACTGCTGAAGGTGTCACACCGGGCCTGGGACCGGGGTGACACTGTCCCTAATTGGGAAGCTGGCACGAGGCGCCTGCCTTATGAATTCCCACCCTGGCTCCCAGCTGAGCAGAAGGAGCGGATTAGTCATCCTTTCCCCTGGTGCCGAGCTGGCTCTGGGCTCCCGCACGCTGCTGCTAATGCGTTGGCTCCACTTGGGCAGGCTGCGAAATCCCGATTCTGCAGCTTTTGGGGAAGCGAGAGATGTGTGAGCCGTGGGGTGTGTGTGATATAACACCCGAACCTCGGCAACGTCCCCTGGATTTGGCCTTTCTCCCCAGGTTTGTACCTGGTACCGAACTATGATGTGAACCTGCAGAGCAAGGCGGGGAGGTACGTGATGTTGTGGGAGGGGGAACAGGAGCAGAAAGGGGCTGGAGAGTGTCATGGGGGACAGGAGGGTCTCCACATTCCAAGTATTTCTGGATGCCACTGAGAGTGGGCTCACTTTTTCCTGCATCCCCGTGCGGGTACCACCCTGGAGGGGGGTTACTGTGTGTCCCCAGCTGGCTCTGGAGGGAGTCTCCCCTCCCAAAATAGCCTCTGCTCCTGCTGGGCTACTCAAGAAACTCCTTGGCCCAGGGCAGCTCACAGGGCTGGAGCAGAGTGAACCTGCCAGAGTGAACCCCTGCAGCCAAAGATGCTGGGCAAACACCTTGCTCCAGCCCTGCTCCAGGGCTGGGAGATGCCCTTCCCACCTCCACCCCCTTGCCGATGTGTCCCAGAGGAAGGAGACACCCTTAAAGCTTTTGGAAAGGGGAAGACAGAGGCCCAACAAGGCTGGGCAATTGTAGAGCATGGGGATGGGTATGGCATCCATAGGTTTCACTCTGCTTCAACATGCATGTCCTGGAGCAAAGGTATGCTCCAGGCCATGAGAAGGAGCATGTCTGGCAGGGAGCAATGGGTAAGAGTGACCATGCCATGGCAGACTGTGTCCCAGGAGTGCTGCAACAAGATGGCTCTTGCTGTGACAGGAGACGTGCTACAAAACCACCTCAAAATAGACTCCAGGAGGGCTTCGTCTCAAAGCCTATTATCTGCACTGAATGCCAGATTAGTGAGCAAAGCCCTCCTTCGGCTTTGAAAATGCTCTGGTAAGGAGGGATAATCATGTCACTGAGGCTCTCCAGGAGCCACCATGGAGGAGCTGGGGACAGCAGTGACCTCAGCAGATGCTTTATGTAAAGGAGATCAGGGGAGAGGGGTCATGGCACCTCAGTTCAAAGGTTGCTTTCCATGGCCACCTTCACCAAGGATCATCTATTTCTCCTCATCCTGAGCAGCCACCATTTGTCAGAGCTGCATGCAGGCTGGCCACACACCCCAGCACCTCCCACCCTCCCTCCCAGCTCCACAAAGCACTCTGATTTGGCATCAGCAAGGCAGGACATGCCCCCAGCAGGTAGCATTGCAGTAATCCCCCGTGGCACATTTTTCCTGTGGGCAGAAAAGACAGAGGATGAAGTGCCCCCCTTCAGCAATCCCACACAGACCCCCAGGTCTCCCAGTGCATCCCTGAGCAACTCAGCGCTGCTCTCTCCTTCAGCTCTGCCTGTACCTCTCGGGGGCTGCCTCCTTCCTTCATCTCAGTGTGCTGGCAGGAGACCAGCCCACTCCATGCACTGCTTGGCCAGAGCACTTTCACTCCCACTGCCAGTCAATTATCAAGTCCATTAGGGGAAGGAGAAAGCAGTGTGGCTCCCAGTGCACTCTCCTTCCCCATCTCCCCCTTGGTTTCTTGTGCCAGCCTCAGGCTGACATGTTTAGCCCGATTGTAACATCAGCACGTTCCCTTAATGCTGTGGAATAAGCAGAGCAATGACTTATGGACAGGTGGCTTTATTTCAAGTACGGGAGATCCCCCCAGTCAGATCACATAAGCTGTGAGCAAGTTAGAGATGAGCTTCCACGGGGCCTTGCTAAAACCATTACTCATAACGTGCACCTAATCATGGGATATTCCTAGGCTTTTTGGATTAGGTCTCCATGCCGCATTGGGAGCATGTGCTGGGATTTACTAGATGTTTTACAGGTTACAAGGAGGAAAGAAGAAGCCTTTACTCTTTATGGGGCAGCTTTTATGCTCTGCAGTTTCTGCACCATGTTTTTACTGCTTGCAATCCTAAGCCCCATCAATCCAGAGCGAGCACCAAGGGAAAGGCTCGGGGGCTTGATGGTAACAGGCAGCGAGCAGCAGGCACCAGGCTGCTGTGCAGGGCCATGGGGCACAGGCAGCAGTGGATGCTCTGCACCAAGGTCTGGGAGGCTGGGAAAGGGGGGTCACTGGGATAGGGTGTGCTTGGGGGGGCGAGGGATTCCCAGCACATCTGCATTGCTATTCTGCTGCTGCCTTGTAGCAGGGCTTGGCGTGCAGCCAGAGCCAGCTCAGGGCTCCTCCGCAGCACCAGCAACACTGCATTTTGCTGTCCTGAAGAGGGAACAGGGTGTCCCAGCCTGGAGAAAGGTGAGAGAGAGTTTGTAGGGAGGATGTGGAGACCCAGACCTCCTGCTACCCCCAATCCCGCCATACGTAGCTGGGCACCTCTTCAGCAGCCAGCCCAGCTTTTCAGGGCTCTGGCATAGGCAAAGCTGTCAGACAGGCAGTGGGTTTTTGCCTGTCCTGTCTGGCTCTGGCATAGGCAATTGCATGCTTGTGCCTGGAGCCTGCTCTGTGAATGACAGGAGGAACCCAAAGTCCAACTGCTGACACTCAGGGATGTCTCCAGAGAAGTGCTTTGGACAGTAAGTGACTCCACTCAGCGCATTTGGAAGGGAGGAGTATTGTTCTTCATCACCAGTCATTAATGATTAATTGCATGTATTTCAGTGAAGTCTGGGGACATGGCCAGAGCAAGGTCTCTTGGGGGAGGTACTGTGCAAGCACTGTGCTGTGGTCAATCCCCATCCCAAGGGAATTGTCCCCAGCTAAAATCCCTGTTTCACCAGCCTAGTGTATCCCCCCATGTCTTTCTATAGCCTTAGCTGTGGGCAGCAGATGGTTTCATGCACATCATAACATGTTGCTTCTCAGATCAGATAATTTGCTCCACGACCTCAATGCACATATAATATTTTGTCACCCTTTATCACTGCAATTTCATTGCTATCATGGCCTAGTGAATCATTATTGATAGACTCTTAATATCACTGCTATTCCTTCAGAGGAATGTATTTTAATGAATTTTCTTCTCACCCAGCAGTACGGCTGCACTCTGATATGGTTCAAGGGGTAGGGCTGTAGCTGTAAAGCTGAGTACATCCCACATGGTGTAGAGGTGACCGTGCCAAGCTGCCCTGTGCTTTATTATCCGGCACAGTGTGTGATTCCCACAGTCAGTGGCTGCGATGTAGGGACACACTCACGATGCTCAGGAACTCTCACGTCTGGGGATGCCTGAGTTTCCGCTGCAGCTCCACACCAGCTCAGATTTGGCTGTTGGAAGGTTTTCTTTGAAGTGTTTTCACATTCTATTTTCCTTTTCAGAGGATGAACGACTCCAGGACATTCAAAGCAGGAGGTTTGCTCTGCAATGCTTTCCTTTCACACCCTTATTTTCTGGTGTTGGCCCTGAAATATCTCTGCAGGTGCAAAGAGCATCAATTGTCCGATCGACTGAGCCACCTTGACCTGTTACAGAGCAGCCACGCTCACCCAGGAAGGCAAAGGGAGAGGCAGAACCAGCTACAGCCGTGTTTCTGACCTGAAGCTGTGGAAGTGACGGATGGCTCAATCAAGAAAAGGAGAGTTTTAGGCACGCACTTTGCTGGGACAGCAGTTCTTTGGACACTGGAGAGGTGCTGTCTGCAGAAGTCAAGGGAGCCTCCCCGGGCAGTCTGCAGCCCTGGGTCTATGGTGTGTGCTGCCAGCGAGCAAAGAGGGCAGCTGGTCCGCATGTATAATTCCTGGCCTGGTTTCAAGTATTTCAAGCTCAGTATAAGCTGAGCTCATCCTCCTGCCTGCTATGCCCCAAGTCCCCGGTTCAGAAGGCAGGGTGCTGAGCCCTGTCTGTCCCGCAGCTTGTAAAGTGTCTGTCACTCTGAGACGGTGACAGCTCGACGGGCTGGATGCACACAGCCTCTGTCTGCTCAGGAGAGCAGGGCTGGGGGCTGGATTGCAGTGACAGCTATGGAAGTACAGCGGGTTAGGAGGCAGTCAGTCCCCGGCAGAGCCAGGTGTCAGGTTTGCAGCTTTCCCTCTTGTGGGACCTCCTGAGCCCAGCTCAGTATTTCTGCTCTTGCAATGCAAGCTTGTCTTAGGGCAGAGCAAAGCAGTCGCTTCCTTTTGCCATATTTGCTCATAAAAAAAGTCTCTGAAGTAAGTGCCTGGCTCCATTCGTCTGCTTTGTGGAAATGGCTGAGGGACACGGGAAGGGACAAAGCAACGGGTCCATCCCTGCAGCCCGAGTGGGGACCTCTGCATCTGTGCGGCACTGGGATGAGCTGTTGTGTTGCTTAAAGGGTTGTGCTATAGGGCATGAATCAATGTGAGCAGGAACATGACCTCCTTGGAGCTTGGCCACGGTGCCAGGAATAAAGTGAGCCAAGAAAGCATGCTGAATGGACGAGTCAAGTCAACAGCCCCTTGGAGCCGAAACCCTCCAAAAAAGGCGGAGGGCAGCTGGGCAAGGTTAAACAGTGCTTTGCTCTGTCTGCCAGCCAAAAGGGAGGCACTCAGGAGGTAACCCTATTTTCTGACAATAGCTGGCTCTGAAGCACTTGATGGTTTTAATAGTGTTCGGCAAACTCGAGCAGAGGAGATTGTGAAACCGCAGCACCAGCTCCTGCAGAGAGCTGCACTTCACGTGATAATGAACCTCTGAAAGAGATGTTTTTCACAAAGAACACAAAAAGGAGGTGAATGCAGAGAGGAGCCTGTGACTAACCTAGCCTGAGTTCTGTAATTTTGGGGATGGTAAATGGGTCCTCAATGGGATGCCGGGCTGTGATGGGGACCCGGGACAGAGCGTTGGGACAGACCACTCCAGACCCAGAATGAGCTCTTGCGAAAATGATTTGAGTTCACCAAGGAGAGCAAACCAGCCAGCACAGGCCAGCGCTGCCAGAGGATGCGTGGTGCTCAGGCGGGGAGGTCGTGGCGAGAGTCCACGGCACACGAGGGACCTGGAGCTCATGGGTCTGGGTGTGAGACAGGGTGTGAGGTATCGTCCACGCAACACGCAGTCCAGAGCTATCCCCAAATTCCCCTCACCCACAGCAGAGGTGAAGGTGGGCTTATTGCTCTGCTTAGCCCTGCATACGCAGGCAGGCTGACAGAGTGAAGATACTAAACACCATGGGGGGAAAAAAAAAGACTCAATTATTCTCATGCATACAGACACAAATTAATTAACTGAGTATGTCACAGGGGGACATTTCCCATGACCTGCAGAGAAGAGTTTCGGGGAGAAATGGCTGATGATTAATGCTCTTCTGTTCGTGCTGCATCAACAGGATCCTGGGAAGGGCTGTTTGAAAAAGAGAAGGCTTTATATACCTTCAGCATGCCTGTTGGAAGACACTACGTATTTAGGCAATTGTTTGCTGCTAGTTTTTGCCAGAATTTTGTAACAATTTGTGGTGGCACCGAGGTTGGCATAACCGATGTTTTCATCTGTAGAGAAACAGCAGAAAGTGTGATCAGAGTGTGGAGAAGTTTTAGAAAGAGTCAGAGCAAATCCAGCTACTGTGTCAGAGCTAAGCAAGCCAAAATGCCAGCTCCAATTCTGCAAATAACTTGTCTGGAAATAAATTAACACCACAGAGGATGCGGGAAGGTGATAGCTGGATTAAGCCCCTCACCACTGTGCTTACGTGGTGGTTTAAAGAGTTGAAAAATCAACACAGATAATTGATACTTCACAGATGCACAGTACTATAATGATAAATGTAAAAAAGGGTTGTCTCTGCTTGCTTTTAAAGGGAATATCAGGGCGGTTCACTTACCACCAGGCAGCCAGTCAGGAGTCCAGCAGCTCGCGTGTTGCAGAATGAACGAAAGAAGAGATGTGAATACGCTACAATAGAAATGAAGTTCATGGCCATGGTAACTGTATTAAAAATTTCATATTTAATCATGATGAGCAGTGCCAGCTGAAAGCAAGGATTGTTAGAGGATGGTGTCAGACCACCCCCCTGCTCCCAGAACACACAGATTATTTTTTTTATTTCAGCTACAAAATGCAAGATTTATAAATAGAATGCTCACCTGGAGACAACCATTGGCTGTGGGGATCTTCCAGAGCATTAGGCAGAGCTCAGGGGAGCAAAGGCCAGGGATAGGTTTTGTACATGTCGCTTTGATGATAGGAAAAAATCTGTCTACTCTCCCCAAAACATGGACTCTGATTGACAGCGCTGCTGCTTTGGATGAGACCCTGCAAACAGGTCTTCAGCTGTTGCCGAGTGGCTCATACAGCACATTCCCACCTCCGGGTCCCAATATGGGAAAAGTTCTCAGTTAATACTTCAGGTTCTGTGTAACAGTTACATGAAAGTAATTTTTAAATTAAAACATCTAAGAGAAAGCACCAAGTTGTATTACACTGGTCTCAAACGAACAGTGTCACTGAGAAGGGTGTGATGGCTTGTGCCAAAATTATATCTGGGTTTGGTGAAAAGAAAAAACAAGTCTTTGGAGAAGATGATTGGAAAAACCTCCAGCACTTGTTCATTCTTGCTTTCCTGGGGTCAGATTTACTAGGTGACATTACTGCTAGAGAGGTAACCATGCCCAACCAACCCATCTTTGCTAGGCAAGGTATACTTGAATGAATGCTGTCCTACAACAGGCAAGAGTTTATCGGACATGGATTTAACCAGTGCAAAATGAAGCCTGAGTAAAGACATGTTGTCACTGCACACTGGACAATGCAGTGCAGTGGGTCTGTACCAAATAGTGCCAAACTAAAACTAGTTCCTAAATCTAAATGTGATGTCAGGCTCTGATCTGTTCTTAACTCTGTTAAATTACAGAACAGCACCGATGAAGCATGTGTTGTCACCTGCTGACATTTTATTTAACAGATATAAGAAAACAAGGATGCCTTCAGTGTTGGAAGCTGCTGTCAGAGTCACTGGGGAGTTGGGAATGCATAAAGAGACAGACAAGGCAAAACAAACAGCTCAATCTGCCTTGCAGCCCCAGGAGCTGGCGGTGCTCCGGGAGAGTGCCGTTGTGCTCGGTGCAGCGAGGAGCCGGGATCCCCACGGCACAGACCGCCCCGGCCGTGGCACCGGGGCTGCCAGACCAGAGGTGGGCTGGCATGCATTTCCCTGCCTGGAAAAGATGGCTTGAAAGCTCGTGTGGGTCCAAGCTCTCTCCTCTCCTGTTGCAATCAGCAGAGAAGAGCTGGTGCCTCCAGAGCATCTCTCAGAGCCTCTTCCAGCAGGTGCTGGAGGGGCAGGTCGCTTTTTGGAGGTCCTGATGTCTCTCCACTGTCTGTAGAGAGGATAGTCAGCTTCATTTCTGACTTTGAAATCTAACATAGACATCCACGCTAAGAGAGGGAAACCCTCCTCTGTGGAGGATGTGTAGCAGCACGAAGGACTAATTACACTGGAAATTACATGCGGGAAGCTAACACACAGCAGGTGAGAGTGCAAGTTTGTCCTCGCCGCAGCCGCAGGGACTGGGGAGGTGTATCCACACCTCTCAGAGAGACACGGTGACAACTCGTGTCTCTGCATGACCTGCCTCTGCCTGACTCCACCTGCCTCGCAACCCCTCCCTGGGGCTTTCCCTTCAGGAGCACGCTTCTGTTCTGCATGGGATGCATGTTCACAGTGTGAAAGCCCCTTCCTCCGCCCAGGAACCTCCTGCTCCCAGATCAGGTTCCTCAGTCCCATCCGACAAGGTCCCTGGAAAATGCAGTGTCCTCCTCTGTGTCCTTCTGGACACCTCTCCCTCCACTTAACCTCAAATCCTGGTGCCAGGACCCTCCTCCAGGCTCAGGGGTGGATGTGGCTGAGGCGATGCCCCACTGGCCTGACCCTGGAGGATTTGCTGGGTTAATCACTAGTGCTTTGCAGCACAGAACAAAAACAAAAGTAAATATTTTCAAAGGTCCTCTGTGAATTAGGGGCTCTCACACAGCTAGCTGTGGGCAGTCGTGCGGCTTCTTTTCGATGAATAGTTTATTCACCAGAAAAAAAAAAAGATATTTTGCTGTGACTGAATCTGTTTTCAAAATTTTGTAAAGTAACAGAAAAGTTGAATCATTTTAGCAACAGGAAATTCTAAAGTAATGAAGTTTTGATTTCCCATTTTAAATCCTAGTGTTTTCTTTTCAAAATCATTCACATTTAATAAAAATAAAAGGTAAATAAGCTTACCTGTTGACAGCAAAAGAAGTGTTTGGTCAACCAGTTTGTCATACCCTCAGTAATTCTTAATTCCTTTTTCAGTTTAACTAATGAAGTGAAGAATCAATTACTCTCACAGCTTCCAATCTGCAAAGATATTAAGGTAATCTGGGGCCAGATTCACAGAAGTATTAATGTGCCTGACAATGTAGAGAGGCACTTGACAGAAACCACCAAATGCATTTTGCAGATGTATTGTTTTGCATTTTTCCAAAGACACTCATTAAAAGTCTGCGAGACTCATGCTCAGACATCCAGAAAATGGGACGTACACTCTTAGTTAGACTGAGGACCTCTGGAAATCTTATGGTGGGCCATAATGTCAACTGTTCCTAATTGCATGCAGAAAAAAACTCTTTTGTAGGTGCTGTTTGCTGTAACCAGAAGGCAACCAGCTTGAATCCAGGCTAGGTGAGAGATCGGGCTTCTTGTCCACTTGGTGCTGAGATCTCTGCTGCTCTCTTCACACACGGTGCTGCTGCGAATTGGGGTACAGGATGGGGGTATAGACTTCATAACGGGCTGTGAGAAATCACAGCTTACTGGACTACAGCACTGGCAGAGCTCACTGGTGTTCTAGAGCATTACATGGACTTTACTGGTCTAAACATGGAGCATTGCATGGACTTTACTGGTATAATCATGGAGCACTGCATGGACTTTACTGGCAGTTTTTAGTTTAGCACCTGGTTATGGGCTCCTCTGTCCAGATCTAGAAATGAAGAAAGGTGCACTTCTTCCTAATGTGAAGCCATCCATTCATTATCGTCAGGGCCAGCTCTTTGCAGAAAGTCAAAATCAAAAAATGTTTATTGGCATGGTGGATGTTGCACTTGGGTTTTGATTCAGCATCATTTCCCTGCTTGTCTACTCAGAGCAGCTCTGCTGGAGCCGTCTCCGTAAATCAGTGCAGGTACATGGAGCAAGAGTGGAGGCAGCCAAATGGGAACTGCTTGACTGGTGCGCATCTGGGCAGGTAAAGCAGGCAGGTGACACGTGTATAACTGCAATGTATAGAAATGCAAACCTGAGCCGGAATTAGTGAGAATGCTATGGATCAGCAACAAAACAGATGGAGGTTTGAACTCATATCCTGGTTCTTTAGGCCACCCACAAGCTCTTCCAGAAGGGGGTTCAAATGTTCTTCATGGAGCATCACACAGTCACCCCCACCCACGCTCATGTCCATACCTGAGCCCTTTGCACAATTTTCACACTAGTTTGGAGCCTTGTTTCCCAGGGGGTCACTTACCTGAGCCCTGCTGACCTGCTCTCCTGAGCCCAGCCTGAGTCTGAGATCTCCTGCAGCATAAACTCAATGGAGGGCAGTTACCCTGAGGGAATATGGGGTCCCTGCAGAGGCTGGCCTTCCTGCAAGGTAAAACATAAAACCTGCCTACGGGATGCTGAAATCCGTTTGCAGAGGTTTGGCGAGGCAAATACATGTTGTGGTCTTTACTCCATGGGCAGAAACAGCCCTGCTCAGATTCTGGCTATCGTAGAAATCACTGAGAAGAGCTCAACTCTTTTCTAGTCCTCACTAGCTTTAGGGGAGATTCTGCAGGTTATCCAAATGCTGGTGCTATACTAGCTGGAGCCACCTGCCACCTCTGTCCCCATGTCCCTATCCACCTTCCAGCTCTTGGGGCCATGTCCAGCTCTTGGGGCCATGTCTCTTCCATGTCCCAGCTCTTGGGGCCCCCAGGGCAGGAGGCTTGGCTGGGGCGATGGCTCTCCCCATGGAGCCTGTCAGGGCTTGTTACGGCTGCCAAAAGATCATCGCTGACCATGCCCCCAGTGACATTTGTGCCTGTGTGTCGTTACAGTCTCCTAAATGAAGCTGTAAAGGGGAATGGATGAGGGATGAGAAGGAGATTGCCTCCAGCCTCTGCTCCCTGCCTCTTCTCCAGCGGGCATGATGGATGGCAGGAGCGGGGAGCGGAGGCTGAGTCAGCTCCCAGGTGACCTTCGCAGAATCCCTCCCGGTCCCCGTCTCCCTCGCTGTTGCGCGGGGCCACTGAGCCTGGGCAGATTAATGGCAGCTCACGCTCAATTTCTCTGATGCACTTTTGCTGAGAGACAATCGTACATCTTCCCCACGTCTTCTCTCCATATCTGAGGTCAGGCTTTCAACAGGCAAGAAATGTTCCGAAATAAATCACCGCCATCCCTCACCCAGGGCTCTGCCAGCTCCGGGGGAGTGGGGCGAGGGGGAGAGTGAGTTGGAGAGCTGGCATGGGGGGACCAGCACGTGCAGACCAGCACATGGGTCCAAGTGCACTCACTACATGGATTTTCTGCCTTGGGGGTAAGCCCACAGCAGGCAGCAGGCAGCAAAGGTGCCGTTCCCCAAGGATTTCTCCAGGCTCCCTATGTTGTCTCCCTGCATTTCTTGCACTAGGGCTCAGCATCTCTCAGCTAGGGACCCACTTGTTCTGCACACATTTGCATGCACTGAGCATATCAGATGGGAGATGGGGTGCACTGAGCAGCACATCCTTCCCTGTGGAAGGGATGTGCCTATCCACCGGGGTGGCCTGGAGCAATCCTCACAGAGGCAGGGTCTCAGCCAGGATTTGCCCCATGCCTCCTTCCCTTTCCCATGCCAGGTCTGAATCTGCCCTGGGGTACGGCCTGTGTCGCCAGAGCTCCAGTTTGGGGAACACTTTGATGCTTTTGGGGTTTTGTTCCTAACACCGGGAGGTGTGCCGGTGCTGGAGGGTTGAGGGGAGCACTCCCCCTCCCAGTTCTCTGCTGCCTACCTGCTGCTTAGGGTTTCTGCTGAAGGAGATCAGCACCTCCAGGAGCTAAGGGCGAGGGTGAGACCCTCACAGCAGTGGATCAGGGCAATTTGCTGCTGTTCTGAGCCACAGATATGCTGGACAGCTTGCACACAGACAGACACATCTGGCCCTGCACCTCCATCCGCTCATGTGGCTGCCTCGGCCCTAGCCTTGCTCATGCACCAGGGCCAGGCAAGGAGACAAGGAGCTTTGAAGAAACCCAAGAAATGTGTCTGTGTTTTCTCTGCACTGCAGTTCTGCTCCTTTCCAGCTTGATCATTATTTAAAATGGGGGGGAAAAAAATGGCCTTTGCTTTGCTCCAGGACCTGTGAGAGAGCCTTGAGACTGTGCAAATGCAGGCAGCTGTGCACACCCTCCTCTTGCTCCAGTGCTGCTGGGACAAGTTGTCCTTAACTGACCTGGTCCTTATATTTAATCTCTACCCCATCACACTGGGAAGCGAGGTGCTAAAGAGGGAAAGGTGCAATTACTCTGTGCTTAAAAGCCCATGTTTAGATCTCAAATGGTGCAGGAGGATACATCAATAACCTCATTTAATAAATGGGGAAACCGAGGCATGCAGAGGACAGGGAATTTCCTAGGCATTGAGCTCAGCTCCAAAACCCTTGCCCTGTCCTCCTCCCCCATGAGCCACAGTGGCTCATCCTGTGACTGAGCTTCACTCCTGACACCTTGGCATGGACATGATACAGGCAGCTCTGAAGGCTCTTCCAGAGGAGTTTGAAGCTTCACGAAGCCTCAGCTTTCCATTTTTTGGCCACACAGAGGTGCTGGTGATGGTGGTATCTCTGTTCCTACAGCACGACTGAGGGAGGGCATCCCCTGCTGCTCCCCTAGCCAGTCTCATCCAGCTTGTCCTCTGCTGAAGGGTGCTGAGAGCGGTTGGGTTGCTGGGGTCCTGGTTGTTCGTTGGCCGTGGTCCTAAGGCAAATTGCTTACTTAAGGGCACAGCAGGAAGCCCAGGCACACACATGGTGTGGTGTCACCCATGCGCGCTGGGAACTCAACACCAACTTTACCAGAGCGTGCAAAGCTGGTGGCCGCAGCACACCATCCCCATCCCTGGTGACCCGGGTATTCTGGCATGGCTGAAGCCCTCTGTTCCTCTGCCTCGCTGCCTTTTGTAAAATCCCAATTTCCCTGGCAGGCATGGCACCAAGCAGCTCTGAGGGCAGCAGGAGCCCTTGCTGGTGGTATGGGTTCTGCCCATTCTGCAGGTTGCCCTGGAGCATGGTGTCCAGGACAGCTCTTGCCCCTTGTCCCCAGCCATGGGGATCAGCTGCCAGCAGTTATCCTTTACATACTCGGCATCCCAGGCAGTGTGGCCATCCCCTGCCCTAATATTGTACCCCTTTCTCTGGAGACTGCAATTCTGTGCCTCAGAGCTCAGCAGATGAGCAGTGAGCCTGGGATTCCCCACAGGACTCTGCAGCCCCTCCCCAGACACCTTCGTGCTCAAGGTCCTGCCCAGGCTCCAGCAACTTATCAGCCTCCCCCTCCACATCCCTGCCCCCAAAGCCCAGGTATTCAGTGGCCTCATCCCGCTCTTCCAAATGACATTTCTTCTCCAGACGAAGTGGTGGCCACGATGGAGACTGCCCAGAGCAGAGACCCTTCCACTGGGAGCAGCAAGCTGAAGTGGGGCAGGTGGGGGATGCCAGGGGCTGGTTGCACAGCCCAGACTCAGAGGATTCTGTGTCTCACTGTGAATTGATGCTGGCTTTTCCCAGGGGACCCCACCTTCCTGGGAGTTTGATGTTGTCAGTCTGCTGTTTTGAAAGCCAAGCTACTGAGCCTAGGGAGAATTGGACTTTTCTTTAATGAGGAGCCACATTCTGGCCTTTCTGATGGTGCGTAGCCAAGTTGGAAATAGAGACTGAGACTGTGCCAAAGACTCTGAACCGGAAAACAAAAGTCAGCCTTGAGCTGTGCAACCTCTATCATTTTTTCTAGTCATCTCAAAGCTGGGGCCGGATGAGTTTCCTTAGTCCGTCCCCAGCACAACTGTGGGTCCCAGTCCACGTGGGACTTCTAAAAATGTGGTTAAGAAGTGCTACAGTTTATTTGACTGCCTCTTGAACATTTCCCAATCTGTAGTGCAACTGATGCACAGAAGCAATCGCAGAGGGAATAAGACTGCCTCTGGGTCTGTGCTGCACTGGAGCTAAGTCCCAGCTGCATTTTTGCCTCCTCTGCATAACACAAGTGACCACTGCAGGTTGTGCAGGCTTGAGCTCTGATAGAGGCTCAGACCAGAATAATGGTGCTTTCATCGCCTTTCCCTCTGCTTGGATCGTCAAATACCATCAAAACAATGCCTTACCTGCTCCAGTGCATTTATTGTTATTTGTGTTAAACTAAGAGAGATCTGAGCCTCACAGCACTGCGTGCTGTATGACACAGTGGGAAATAGGTCCTGAATCATACTCTGAGATTGAACTGACCAGATCTCCACCGACCATGATGGGAACACGGACACCCAGCTCGGCTCTTGGCATCCACCAGGAAGGTCACTTACAGCCATGTGTGCAGAAGTCAGTGGCAAGGATGGTATCGGGGAAAATTGTCTCCAGAACAAGTGAATGCACAAGATTCCTCTTGTAATATTTTGGAATTCAAATTCAATTCTGGAATCCAAAAAAAGGAAGTGGCAGGAGGGGAACAAGCAGCTGTCTAGGAAGCAGAAAGCTGCAGGGCCAAACTTCATCAGCCTGCACTTGCGTTGCACACAAACCCAAGCAAGCCAAGGACATGCTGAGAGAGGCTGGTACACAATACACTTCTGTGCCTGGAGCTCTCCAGAGGAGAAAGAAAGGTCACCTGGGAGGAGGGAACTTCCCTTGATGCTCCTGAAAATCATCTCTGAACCTCTGTCAGGAGAATGACTGTGCCCTGAACTGGAGTTGCAATTTTTCCCTGCTTTGCTGGCCATCGCAGGGCTCCGGTGTAGCTCTCAGAGCCCTCCCAAACCCACACAGCAAATCCTCCCTTTTCACAGCGGGGAGGAGCGCCAGGCAGTGGAGCTTGTCATCGTCCCCCCAAGAGGGGACCCGGGGTGCCACAGAGTCATATGACTCCTCAGGCAAGATGATGCATTACCCTGAGCTATTTCTCTGAGAGGAGTCAAAGGGGAGAGACATCATGAGCTTTTCCCAGGGGAAAGCAGGGGTAAAGCAGTGAAGGTCTCCTTCAGGAGTCTGGACAGTGCTGCACAGGAGCAGCAACGCCGAGCTGGCTGCGTGGCCCTATGGATGCTGAGGCATAATCTCAATGGGAGAGGTAAGACTGGAAGGAAGCTGCTCCAAGTTCTTTGCTTTGTCAGTGACTACATATTGTATTTTCCCATCTGTAAAACAGGAAGAAAAAACCAATCTCCCTTCCCTCCCAGAGTCTCCGTGTGGATTCATTCATTTACGTTGGAGTAAAAAGATGCAAAGTGCTGTGTAGATGCAAAGTCAAGCCTGACCTCCTGGCTCCTGCCACACTGACCATGCTGCAGAACGACCTGGGCTGGCTTTCCAGGATGTTGCTGTGCGCAATCCCCTGCCTGTGGCACCACGAGGGCACACCGGGCATGGCACAACACAGGACTGGTCCATGGTCAGGGTGACCTTTTCAAATCATGAGGCATTCCTGCTTCTTCTGAAAGTGAAAACAAGTAGGAGTGGGATGGGATTGGGAAAGGGTCTCCCCCACTCTCCAAATGGTTTGGATCTGGGTATTTGAAGGGGTGTGACTGGTCTCAAGCTCATTTCCAGTGTCGGCTTCCAAGGGGGTTGTTCCAAAAACCCCAGAAGCCCTGTTGGTTTTTTTCTGCTCCCACCCAGCGCTGCGGTGCCAGGGTGCTCACTGTGCTGTGCCTGGGCACCGCACCAACCTCATAGCACGTTGCACCATAGGCAAGCAGGGCAGGGCTGTCCCTGGGGACAGCAAGGCTTCGTAGGAGCTGCCAGCTGCTGCCCCACTGCGCAGGACACCACCAGTCCCAGGGAGCCCCGTGCACAGCCCAGCATGTCCTTAGGTCTCCAGCACCAGCCAGCCCTGAGCTGCACAACCAGCATGTCCATGGGCAGCCACCACCCTCTGCTGGGTGGACGTCGACCGGTGCAGGACGGGCCCCGTGCCCCTGCAATCTCATGTCCAGAGCTTGGCTCAGGCAGGTCAGATCCTGGCAGTCCCTGAGCGAGCAGAGCTGGACGCTGGCACATCCCCAGGGAAAGCTCCCTAACTCCGTCTGCCCTCCCGCATGCTTCTGTCTTTGACAGCATCTCCAAGGAAGCAGCCAACAGATGTGACAAACAGGCTGACTGCACGATCTCTCCCACATCCCCCGGAGCCTGGGCTCTGCCTGCTGAGACCCCTTCACAGCCCATTAGGCAATTCAGGTTCGGGAACACGCTTCGCTCTCCCGGCGGCGGCAGGAGACAGCGGCCGCCTCCGGACCCCTCCTGTGCCTGCTGAGGGGACCGTGGCTCCCGATCACTTCCAGCTGCTTAGCTCTGCGCTGGCTGGCAGAGCCCGTGGGGAGCAGCCGGTCGATCTCCCGTGGGTCACCTGGTGACAACAGGGGGGAGAGGAAGGAGACCAGCCATTGTGTGGGGGCTGCCTGCACCGTGCGGAGGAGGCCAGGCTTCCACCAAGCCTTTGGGCAAGGTGGGAAGGAAAATGAATTAATTGCACAGAGGAGCCCCTCCATGCTGCCCCAGCTTCCCAGTCCAAGGCGGTGGTGGCTGACCCAGCGTGGGCAGCGGCCGGGCTCTCCGGAGGGTCTGCCCTCAGCGGGCACGAGGCACCAGGGACCCCAGAGCCAGATCCGATCCTCCGGAATTTCAACCAGTCAGAGGAGGGTTTTGAAGTTGGTTCAGTGAGACGCTGTGTCTCAGACCTTCTCTCAGGGCCTTATTAAAATGCAGACTGCAAATTCAGATACTGTAAACAAGGTCACTGGAGAATGAAGATCAACAGAGTGCAAGCACAAGGAATGCAGAGCATTAATATTCTGATGTGTGAGCCCGTCCTAAATATTTTATCAGGCTAAGCTTTTTTGTGTTGAGGCATCCTTCCCCTGCTCTTCCTCCTCCTCTTCTGCCTGCTTCACGTCCTTTTCTCGCGTTCACAAAAAGCACTTTGTATTTCGGCTGAGGCTTGAAATGTATGCAAACCTTCCGCTTCCCCCCCGAACAAAACCCTCGCCCTCTTCCAGGCAGAGGGGGAGAGATTTCCTAAAGGGGTTTCTTTTGTTTCTGTCAACGTCTCACTTAGGCAGTGGTCTCTGAGACTCATTGAACGCTGCCAGTGTCTTATCACCCACGTCTCCCCCCGCCGCAGAAATGCAGGGATTCCCTCCCACCTCCAGCGGCTCTGCAAAGCGGAGAGCAGCGTGGCAGCCGGTGCGTTGTGCACGCCTGTGCGCGATGTGCAATCGTCCTGTCCTTTGCTCGCGAGCTGTGGATGGTTTTGGCTGGGAGATGATCCAGAGGTACTCGATCTGGTGTCAGAGCAGCCATCGCAGGGTCATTGGCTTTTGCCCTGCACCGAGAGTGGCTGAAAACCTTGTAGATAGTGAAAAATGAGCTGAAATCCAGCGCGTCCTCAGCTGGTGGTGAAAAGGTTCTTTCTGACCCCAAGAAACATGTCCCCATGCCCTGAGGCATAAGATTTGATTTTGCTTATCAGGATGCTCTCTAGCACAACTACAAATGCATCACACAGTGCTGAAAGGATCAGTGCCTTTATAAATCCATAATGGTTTTTTTAAAATTATTTTTACATTGGGGCCACACAATCCTGAAAGGATCCATACCATTTCAAATCCCAAAATAGTATTTTTTTCCTTTTACTTCAGGTCAAGCTGGGAAATTTGGACCTTGCTATCAAGTCTCCCCTTCTGGAGTCATTGCATGACATGGGAAAACTGTGCTTCAGAGAGGACTCCACTGTGGCTCTCCTGGCCCAGGTGTGAGCAGTTGTGTTTGCTGAATGTGATCATTCAAATGAAGTCCAGAGATTCAGGGAAATGTTTGCTGATCCTGAAATTTCCCAGATCTGAGTATTTATCCACATTGCCAACTGATGGTTGCGTGCTTTCCTCTGTGCTACCCACTAACCCTAAATTTATCTTGTTTGAAAAACTACAGTCATCCAATTAGCAATAATACCCAGCAAGTGGAGTGGCCAACCACACATCTCAAGTAATAAATAGCGGAGGATTGAAGTGAACAGTTTGGGAATAGTCAATTGAATGGGAATTATTCATGCAAACTGTATCGCAGACTCTTAAAAATACCAAATGCACTCCAGAAAATGAGGGCATTTATGTAATGACATCTCATTAAAAAAATAATCATAAGAAATTGATTATTAATAAAATATTGAGAGATAATTAGCATTTTTTCTCAGCAGAAGATTCCAGAAAAGGGGCCACTTCTCCTTTTCAACTTCAACTCTGGCTTCCAAAGGACTTGAAAGAGAATCATGTGCATTAACCAGAGAAATCTGGCCTAAAATGAACATTTAAATGCAACATTTAAATGCAACATGAGCTTTTTAGTAGGTGAAATGTTGGAGTCTATACAAATTGACATTTTTTGATCGTAAATAATAGTCTGGATCTGAAACTGCTGTATAATTAGCCATTCTTGGATCCGCAACCATTTTGCCATTGTGCAGAGTAGATTTTTTTTTTTTTTAACCATAATGTTAATAACACCAGCGCTAAGCAGGATAACAGACACTAAGGAGTGGATGTGTTCATGCACCAGCAATGGTGGCTGGAGGCATCATTTGGCACCTTCCCTGCACCGGCAGGAGATTTTGCTGTAACCGTGCTGACCCCTGAGAGCTCATCCCCCTGCTGCCGAGCGCTGGCGGTGGCAGATGAGAGCCCCTGCGTGGGTACGGACAGACAGGCGTGACAGCGGCAGGAAATGAAAGAGGAAAATCTGACTGTACAACACGCGTTATCTGAGTCAGAACAAGTTTCTGCCAGGAAGAGCTGACGTCCCTGCTCTGCCCGGGCTCGGGTGCCGGTTCCCAGCCCTGTCCCTGGGGCCAGGGAGATGCTTCGTCCAAGGATGCTCACCCAGTGGAGCCCATGGCTCCTGCAGGCTCAGCTGCCAGGAAGGACATGGGGTGGTTGGGCTCTGCCCTGGGGTGTGGGGTCTTGTTGTGTAGGTGCAGTCTCGGCCCCTGCCCAGGAGGCTTTCCAGGCTAAGCCATAGGGGCAAAGGATGGAAGGGATACGGACTCTGGAGAAAGGATGGCCCAGATCCACAAATGCACGTGTACCCCAAGGTCCCTAACACCTGGAGACCTTATGAAAAGGATAGGTGCTCCAACAGTTTAGACATAAATGCAGGTGAGGCTCTCACTCCTCTTCCAGAGCACGAGGCTGCTATAACTGAGCATCACACCTTGGGTCACGCACTACCTGCACATGCAGAGAGCCGCACATCCACTGGACCAAGGCAAGGGAAAAGCGAAATGTGGAATTTGAGCTGCTGCAAATGATCCAGCCCGCACAGCAGAAAGGGGTACCAAACTGTTTGTCCCCATGTCTTGGGCAAGATTGGTTGCTAAGACCACAGGTGCCTCCCTGCAGGCCAGCCATCAGGCTGGTTCAGTGTGCGGCTGCTGCTGAGGATCTTGGCAGCATCAGGACACGGGGAAAACCCTGACATGTTTTCACTCACTTCTTGGCACAGCTCGCTGGAAAGGCCTGAGCACGTCTCCTCTCCCTCGGTGGCTGTGTGCTATGGCCCTCCAGTCCAGCCAGGGGGACCCCGGGGAATGAAGACATTTATACTGCACATTGACTGGCCTGTGCTCTCTTCTCTTTTGAAATATAGCAGCTTATTGATTTATATTTAAAAGGGATGAATGCAGCATATATCAGTATATTAGACACACTCCACACAAACAGAAAGGGCACCACTGCCTTCCCACTTGAGCAATTCATCACCTGCCAGAGCTCTCCCAGGGTAACAACTGAGCAGACCAAGGGGGAGAGGGGATTTCTCCCTTGTGCAGGCTTCCAGAGCAAATTCCCCAGCATGGAAGAGAACCGTTGTGGAAGCTTCATCTCCAAAATGCATGTACTTCTGTATTGTTACCCTCTGCAAATGGTTTTCCCTCCTGGCCTCTAGAACATAGTGCAGAGCTTCCACCCATGTCACAGCTTGGGGAAACTGAGGCACACAAAAGCAACTTGCTTTTGTAGGTTGCACATTGCAAGCCTGAAAAGAAGCAAAGATTTGAACTCAGGTCTCCTAAGCATTAAACCAGTGGCCTGGCTGACAAACACCTTCCCTCCAAGGGGTGCTTAGGTGGGATTCAAGCTACTGCTGCAAATCATCCAGCCCAGCAGAAATGGGCACTGAGCTAGTCCAGCCCTGAGACCTTGGGCAGATTTGGTTACAAATAGCACAAACGTCCTGCCGGTGCTGATGGGCTGATTTGGAGCATACACAGCACCTTGGGCATTTGGCTCAGGGTGCTGTCATGGATGGGACAGCAAACGTCTGCCCAAAGGGTCACATTTGCGCTCCAGCCCTTGGCTGTTAGGGGCTTTGCAAAGCCTCCTTGTGCCTTGGCATTACGGTGTCTGTGAAAAGAAAGAAAGAGGTTCTCCCTTCCCAACCAGCCGCACTGGGAGGCACCTGGGAGGCAATTCTTCATCTCCCAGGGGTGGCAGGGGATGAAAGCAAGCAAAGCCCCAGCACTCCTCAGGTGCCAGAGGCAAAGGAAACTTCCTTGGCCCCCCTAATAGAGCACAAACTCATCCTGGTAACACCGCACACACAAATCCTCCTCCCTTCCTCTGCTGCAGGAGACAAAGCAGTACAAGCACCTTTTCTTCTCTCTGCCAGCCAGCCTGGGGCTCAGGGAAAGGGGCTGTTTCTTGGCTCCAGGCTGGGTCCCAACAGAGCATGCTCCCCACCATGCTCACACGCATGCACTGGGGCTCCAACAGCTACAGAAGAAGCCCCTCTCCTTCTCGATCAGAGAGAGGGAGGCAGGAATTTCAGGTACCAAAGTGAAAATTACAGCATCTCTTTTGACTTATGAGTATTTCTGTTGGCTCTTGCTTGTGCTGGGTTTCCATTAGCAGCACAAGCGTGGTAGTTCATCTATCACATTTACCAGCCATAGAAATGACATCGGGGCAATATGAATATATTCTGGTGCATTAGCATTCGGGATAGATAAGGGCAGTAGCAATCCACCAAGAGGGCAGCTAAGTGCACCAGATAGAAAGGAAGAGGCGTAGACATGCCATGCTCACTGAGCACTTGATATCTGAGTCAAATCCAGGCTGCTGTCTTCATACAGGGGAGCATGCCTTTGATATAATATCCCCCTGAGATATGATATACACCTGTGATTATCCTGACTCGCTATTCCATGTCCCTGTGCTGCCCTGAGCCGACTCTGCAAGCTGCAACGTTATTTATCTGGCAATAAACGGCCTTCTGTCTGCAAAATGAGGGCTTCAGCTGGGAAAGTAATGGGCAGTTTCGGCTCAGCTGGAGATGTGCCCGGAGGTGAAATCTGATTGGGAAGGAGCGTTGTCCTCCCGGCTGAGCGAGATATCCCCGTGACCTGCTTTCCAAGGTGGCCAGACAAGGGCAGCCCGGGGAAGGGGAGCTGCTGCAGCCTGCCAGAGAGCTGTGCAGCCACCGCAGCGAGGAGGATCACATGGAGCCGAGCACGGTGCCTTTCCCTCAGCGACTGTCCCTCAGGAGGATGCTTCTCCCCATGGCTGATTAACAGGGAAGAAGAGCATATCCATGCCCAGGAAGGACTTAGCCCCTCTGCACATTGCTGCTTCTGATGCCCATCCTCCTGCCCCCAGTCAAGCACCCTGATAATGCCTTCCCTGTCAGCTCCTCTCTTGCACTAGAGGGACAGATCCTGCCCATCGTGTTTCATCCTGCATTGAGAACTTGGCACCCAGACTGGAGAGACGACCCCACTGATGAGTTGCCAGTGTCCTGTCCATGGGGTGCTTCCTCCTCATTCGTGGGCTTGGGCCGTATCTCTGGGAAAGGAAGGGTTAATAAATGGTGTGTGATGGGGCAAAGAGCAAAGGGAGAGTAAGACTTGTCTCCACCAACATGATCCATCTGGAAGTGGAGCAGCACATAGAAGGAAGGGATGTAAAGTCCCTCATCATCAGGGAAAGAAGATGGACGGTGCCAGCCCTGCTAGCAAGTGTCTCGGAGACTTGGTCCCCCCAGGGGACAACAGAGGCGGTTGGCAGCTGCCTAATGCAAAGACAGCTCAGGTCTGGCTCTCAGCTGCGTGGCGTTTGTGATAGCCCAGCCTGTGCAAGGGGAACGACAACAGCAACTCCATTTATAATGTGCTTTGAGATCCGTCTGTGTAGGATGCTGCAGGGAAACCAGGCACAGAAATATTATCGTTAGCATCATTATTATTATTATCAGTATTCCCCTGAAGCTGGTGGTGGCTGCAGAGCAAAACCATCCAGAGCTGCTCCGGTGGCATTTCCCTCCACCCACCCCAACTCCCCATTGCTTTGACTAGACACAAATTGCCCCCAAGAACATCTCTCTTTTCTGAACGTTGATTTCTGTTTAGTTAATTAAATGTTTTTAGTCCTAGTTTTCAGTTTTCTGCACTTCCAGTGCAAAAAGCCAGTCAGTTGTAGGGGGAATAAAATTATCTTCTTCCACAATTCTCAGAGAAGAGGAAGTCTTAAGTAGTTCTATAGCCACCTGTAGCTATAGAGATACATGACCTGTTTCCACTGCACCCACTGCCACGCTGTGGGAAAAGAGGCAGCATTGGCCCCAAATCCCCACTCACTGCCACTTTTGGTGCCACCTTCCCCCTCCGGGCAGCAAGGGTGATAATTGCCTCCCACAGCATGGGGAGGGTTAATTAGCCAGCGATTGTTCAGTGCTGTGAATAGGTAAAATGCTGTCTAAGTGCAGAGCATTATGATTAATAATATCCAGCCTACTAAAGCGAAGTGCTTAGAAGGATTCAGAAAGGATTATTCATTTATATGAATACAGAGGATATCTACAGTTACATTAAATGGGATAAAAATCTGCAGGGGACCTAAACCCTCACGCTTCAGGGCATAAACCAGCCATTAGCTGCCTGGGTTGGGAAGGAAGATCTCTCCAAACACTTTAGCATAGTGTCACGGTGCTCAGCGGGAGACCCTCATCTTCCTCGCGAGCATCCAGGAACAGCTCTTCAGCCCAATCTTGCAGGGATGAGACCAAGCCTGAGTCTATCTGGCAGTTCACAACTTCTAGTATTGCTCCAGTGCTATATCTTCTGGTTACCCTGCCAGTGCTAGCCCTGTGCTAACCTTGTGTCACCACTCGCTGATGCCTCGCTTGTGCCCTGGACCCAACTTGGAGAGCATCCAGCTCCTGCTTTGCTCCACAACCACTGCAGTCAGGGCAGTGGGACCAATGTGGCACAAAGAGAGATGACACTGGTTTTGCCACTTCATGCTCTTCTGTTAAAGTTGAGGAAAGGAGGGAACCTGGGTGGTGGTATGTGACGCTGAGAGCTGGAGGGGTGAGGGGGTGAGCTGTCTACAGAGCTGGGTGCCCAGGCATCGCTGGCTCTCTCAACCGGTGGCATGGACCTTTGCAGGCACCTGCCTGCACCTGGTGCTCATATGAGCTGCTGCAAGCGCTCGGCCTCAGGGTTGCACTGAGACAGCTACACTCTTTCCAGGCTGGTGCTCACCTTGCTGGGGTATGGGCTGAGCAGAGCTGTCTGTCGCAGACCACAGGACAAGTCTTATCTCTGCTGGGCACATCTTCCACTGATACCTTGGACCAAGACTTCATCTCACAGGAGGACTGTGAGGATAACAACCAGAAAGTGAGGTGAAACAGTTGTATATTGAGGAGACCTCTTACAACTCAAGCAGCTCTGTTGGTGCCGATTCCCCCCAGCACCTCTGACTCCCTTCAGCAAAGAAACACGGGTCCTCGCAGTGTGTATCTGCTCAAAACTCTCCCCCCCCCACCAGTTTATTTATTTCGCTGCTCAAACAGGAACATCTTGAGCAGAAACTCCAATTTTCCACCCATCTTCAGAAGCTGATCTTCTGTGCTTTGCTTAGGAGCTTGAAATATTTCTTCACTTTTTTTCTTTTTGTTGGGGCAGAAAACCTGCTGAAGGTATCAAATGGCAAAATACTGCTTAAGAATTGCTGGTTATGTGGTATTTTTGGTCTCAGTGGTAAGAAAAAAGTACCCCAGATTTGATCTTGGAGCGTGATGAGAAGATAAGGATCACAAGAAATTAAACTCAGGAAATGCAGAAAATCATAATGCAGGAAATTAAAAGGCAGTAAATTCAAAACCGATACAAGTTTTTATATAGCATGTGGTTAATCTGTGGAGCTTATTGCCACAAGGTATTAAAACAGGTTGGATGTGCATATGAACACCATCATCTGCAGTTACCATAAACACAGTAAACATTAAGCACTTTAACCCTCTTTCTACACAGCATAGACTGACCACTCTTGCGCTTGTGGTTAACAAAGAGCTTCTTCAAGAGGAATTAGAGGGCAATGCTGACTGACTGTGTTAGAATTAATGAAACCCTCTATCCAATACCTGCCCCTCCAGATACGGTGCCCCCGTGTCTCTGCTGGGGATCCAGGCAGGAGTGCTAGAGGAGAGATGCTCTGTGCATGTCCTCTACCCACCTGCCCAGAGGAGCTCAGTGCATCTGTAGGATCCTGGAAAGCGGGCCAAGGCAGCAGTAGGATGGAATGATGAGCAGCAGCCCTTGGGTTGAACAATCTGAAAACAGAGTCCTCTGGAGCTCGTCTGGTTCTGATGCTGCTGAGGCTTGGCTTCACTGTCTGATCTTCAACACCAATCCTCTGCAATCCTGCAAGGTCTCCCACTTCATGAATAACTGACCGCATGCATAAGCCCACAGTGCCAAAACCAGTTACGTTCTGGGATGCCTTGTTTTCCTCAGACAACCAGGCCCCTGTAAATGACTCAATGCATCCCTCATCAACAGGGTTAGGTCAAGGCATTTGGGATGGCCCTCCAGACCTAGGTGAATTATGAACCCTTCTGCTGTAGCCAACTGCGAGGGGTTGCCCAAGCAGCACTTGCATCCCATTTTGCAGGTTAAAGGGGTCAGCAGCAGCTTGTGACTTGTTCTGGGCTGGGTGCCTCAGCCCAGAGGGCTCCGGTAGACAGAAGATTACATGGACGCCCATGTATTTCTTTCTTGCTGTGCTCATTACAATAACTGAGGCCCCTTCCTTTGCTGAGAAAGAGCCAAACCCAATTTGTGTCATCTCATAATGTGTACTCTAATACGTTACATTGGATCCAATTAGGTAATGGCAGCCCCAGCAGCAGAAAAGGGGGGGGTCAGACTTCATCCTAGTTTGGGCTGTGCAGTCGACATTGATCCTAATGAACGCCAGGCAGAGGGGTGTCCCCCTGAGCCGCTCTTTGTGATGCTGGAGCAGTTCAGGACTG
Source organism: Calonectris borealis (assembly GCF_964195595.1). Classification (NCBI taxonomy): domain Eukaryota; kingdom Metazoa; phylum Chordata; class Aves; order Procellariiformes; family Procellariidae; genus Calonectris; species Calonectris borealis. The sequence goes on along the minus strand of NC_134336.1, from coordinate 7,365,964 downwards.
GTTAATGTGCACTTAACACAAAGTGTTATCTGAAAAAGATGCTCAGCGAGAGGGAGCCGACACGGTGCAGTGTAATTTATGCCTTTAGAATGGGATCCTCCATGGGCATTACAACAGCACACTCGGAAAGGACTCAGCTGCATGCTGGAGAAGAAAGGAAGGCTTTAAGTGAAGATTTAAAGAAGGGGATGGAGCATCTACAAAGAAGGGGAACACACGCCCTCCAGCTGTGGAAGAAGGCAGAAGGGAGACTGAGATAAAAGGGGAGCTTTGATCTTCCTCGATCCATCGGGCTTCGATCAGCCGTGTCCTGCTGTGCTGGGGCTGGCCGAGGGCTGGTGTGTGACTGCCTCGGTGCTGAGCTGGCTGTCACAAAAGGCACGTTCATGGCTTCTCTGGCCTGTCACCGGGCTGGGGTCCCTCTGCTCAGCCGGGTGCTGCTCTGCCCTGAGGCCCCCCCTACAGGGTCCTGCCACCGCTCACCAGCCGTTCCCACCGGCCGTGTCGGAGCTTTGCTGCAGAAGGGTAAAAGCAACAGTTTTCCTGTGCCAGAAGCTCACACTGGGCTGGCTGGGTTTCCTCATTGCTGGTTTGCAAGTATTTAAATGCACTCACTTTTCCATCTATATGCTGCTGCCAGAGTTCAAAGCCATAGGAGAGGCAAAACTTACCCTGAATCCCAGGGCTTCTGCTGCTAGGGTTTTAGGAAAGACAGCAGAGTGCACACAAAGTGATGAAATGGTGGGTTTGGGCATTGCTCAAACAATACAGAAAACCTCATGCACATACTCAGATGCCCAGTGTAATACAAACCCGCCTCAGGCTCACATTCCTACTTCGGCAGCTTGTGATGAGCTCAGGGCAGAATTTAATCATTGACATGTAAGGGAGAGAGCCAGACCTCCCATTATCACAGCCTCCCAACCCAAGATGCTCATAGCACTGGCACCTCCCTGTTGGACTGCAAAATCTCCTTAGTGGTAAAGAAATGAGAAATTACACCCCCACTGCTCCAAGGAAGTTATCGGGAAGCTTCAAGGCCAATGGATAACCCACGATTCAGGCATCAGAAGTACATGCAGGAGAGCAAGTGACCAAAGGTATTTTGCAATTGCTTTACAATGTTTTAATTGACCTGTAGTGATGCAGGGCCTGTCCACCCAAGTGACACAATGTGCAGACAACACCAAACCCACAGAGGCTGTTCAGTGCCCGTGGGTGGCATATTCATAGCAGAGCAGGGAACTGATGCACAAAAATCTACCTTGAGAAGAGAAGCTCTTGCACCCACTGAGACACCTTGCTTTAATCAAGGCAAGACCATGATGGTCCCATGACACCCTCTTATCTGTATGGGTCATTTACTGCACACCAGGAAAAGAGGATTGAAACTCTGCTCGTCCAGCCCGCTTGCGCAGCAGCGCTGGCAGTTTGCTGGGTCCCGGTGCTCTCTGCAGTCCCGCTGCTCCTCTGTCCTCCCCACCTGGCACAAAGTGCCTGCCTGGTGTCGCTGCCAGAGCAGCTCAGTTACACTTATAAATCCTCTTTGCAATTTCATTAATTTTAAAGCTCCCTGTTACCAGCTCCAGCCCTTAATCTCACACTCCGTAAATCAATCAGCAAGGGAGCTGGGGAGCAGAGGAAATCAGCTCCTTTCGCCCTGGCTGGGCAGAGCTGGGCAGCTCGTGATAAGGGATGTGGGGCTAGTGGGGGGTCTCTGTCCCCTGCCACAACGTGCCCCTTGTGCAAGCCAAGAGGCGCTGGCAGGAGCCCAGGGGGAGAAAGCAGGAACACATTACTGGAGAGCAGGCGTGGGTCGCTCCCATGCCCAGAGCTAGCCTTGCGTTGATTTGTGGAGTCTAATTAACCTCAGACTTGCAGCATTAATATTTGGAGGGTGCTTAGTCGCACCTCGTACAAACCCCGTCTCACCCAGGAGCGCAGCAGCGGGTGTTATTGCAGCCGGCAAGTGGAGCTGAGCGTGCCAGAGCCTTTTCAGCCTAAAGAGCCAACCCTTGGAGTTTGACACTCGCCGCGGTGATGGATTTGCTCTGAAGGAAAATGCCCCTTCGGCGACCATTAAGCAGACACATTGTTTAGATTTGTGCCGAGGTGTTTTTACGTCTCATCTGAGGCTTTCAGTGAAATGAGGCCGGTGGACTCCACGCAGCTCCCAGCCAGGAAGGGAAGGGCAATTATCCGTGGTGATAAACTGAGGGGATGCTGCCCAGTTCAAACCACTGCAGACCAGTGGAGACCTAAACAGTCTCCTTCCAGAAGGCAGGTGAGCAGGGCAGAAATCACTCGCTGCCTGCTGGCTCTGCGTGTTGTATGCCATGCATGCTGATCGGGTGAGCTGCAATTTATCAACAAAAATTAGGAGTGGGAACGCTGTTTATCTAGAGAGTGAATGAATTCATTTTTGCCTGGGAATTCCAGTGGAGGTCTTTTTCCCCTGAATGCCACACTGGGAGTGGAGATTAATGAATTTTGTTTCATGCAACTTTTCTATGATGGAAACGCAAGTTTGTCAACTCTGAAGTATTTTGCAAAATTATGGTGATTTTGCCCAATTTTGTTTATTGGAGAAAAAACATGTGAAAACATTTAAAATGGCCAGTTTTGACATGTTCAGAATGAAATGTTTTGATTTTTTGGGTCTGAAACATTCTTCAGTTTAAAAACTCCCTTTCATTTAATTTTGAAAAATCTAAAAGCTTGATTGAAGCAAAGTATTCCGATACTGTCAAATGAAATGTTGACTCCAAACCCTTTAAAAATCAATTTGACAATAATTTGGAAAACCTTTATCTTTGTTCAAAGCTTGAATAACATTAAAAAGAAACAAACAAATGCAGAGTTTGCAAACGAACTAAAAGGGATTTCTTTTCCATGCAGCTTTTCTTGTAAAAAAAAATTCATTTTCTAGGTTTTCAAAAAAGGCCAAAAAGACAAAAACCCCTTCCAAATCTGAGGAACAATCTGGCCCTTACAAAGCGAGGTGACTGCATCCTACAGAGTAAAAGCCTTGAAACGGATGTCATGGGTAATGAACAAACCAGAAGCCACTGTGATGGAGCTGCCAGACCTGAAACCGCTCTTGTCTCCATAAGCAGGGAAATACCAGTTTGCAGCAGGGACATGGCATTACCTTTGGACATGGCTTACCAAGGCAACCACACCACTCCCTCTCTGTGCCAGAGGTTTTAAAAAATATGGTGGCAAATTTGGAAATCATCATAAAATAACTCAAGGGATGGTCTGAGGTGTTGGAAACCTGTTGTGCAATGTGAGAGGAAAGAAGTGCGAGGTATTAACATCACTGTTAAATCCAAGATAACATTAATATCTGACTTATCTGAGTTTAGAAGTGCCTTTGAGAGGAGGAGATACCAAAAAGCCAACTGGCTAGCAGACAAAGGCAGAATATCAGCTAGCAGCTGGAGGGTACAGCCAGACAAACTGGGAGAGGGAGCTGAGTGCCAGTGTTAACAGTCAGAGAGATAAACCCCTCAAACAGCTTGCTCTGGCACGTGGTGGAGTCTCCATCGCTCAAAGCTGTTCATTACTTGGATATCTTGCTGCAGGATCTGCTGTGATCAAGCAGAAACCCTGGGCTCGAGAGGGGTGAAATTCTCCCTCCTGGCCAGAAAATCAAACCACATTGTCTTCACAGCTTTTCTTGGCCTAATTTTTGGAAAGAAGAGGCTAGGAAGGCTGTTTTCCCAGAGCACAGGCACACCACGTAACCTGTGGCAGAGAAGATCCCTTCCCTGTCCAGCTTCCCAGCAGCCTCAAATGGAAACCGCAAAGAAAAACAATGCCATCTCTGGTTCATTCCCAGTCCCCACGCAACTATGCCCGCCAAATTCTTCTTCCCAGGGATGTCAGTGCCCCTGGCACGACACCATCCATCATGCAGGTGTGACCCACAGCTCTGACCAGCCTGTTTCCAGCACAGCCTCCCACACAGATTGTGATGATGAGTTCAAGGCTGCACCAGGCATCCTCCTCTGTGCACCAGCCCTGCCTTTCACCAGCCATGACTGAGCTGATGGTTCACAGACCCCCATCAGTCAGATCACTACAGGTCCTCCAGTCAGGCTGTCTGCATGCGGAGTTAGGGCAACGAAAGAGAGAGAAAAAGTGGAAGAGAACAGAGAGCAGAGGGACGGCTCTGGGGAGATAAGGCAGGTGACTGGGAAGAGGGATGGGGAGACCCTGCGTGGTGTTCCTTCCACATCCTCACCAGGAAGCTCCAGGTGGCCCCATGCCTGGCCCTGCTCACTCCTCTCATGCTGATACCACCATTGGTACCCCCAAAAGAAACTATTCTTTTGAGCAGTGAATGCATCAGTCTGCTGCCCTGCCTGGTGTCGTTCCCCATGTCCCTTGCACACCCACTCACAAGCCAACTAGTTCACTGCAGGCAGATGTATGGGACGGGGTTGGTTTAACCCAGCTGGGAGCAAACTTGCTCTTCTGCACCCAGTGGTACCAGGGAGACCCGGTGCTCCTGCTGCAGTGGTACAAGTGAGAAGCATCCCTCAGGCTTGTGCTGGGCATTGTGGCACCAAGCTGCAGCAGTGCCACGGCATCTCCCATTGCTGCCACTCTCTGCTGCTCTTGGAGATGATGTCTGCAAGGATAAGCCCCAGGGTAAACCTCCTTTCTGGGAACTGCAGTCCTGACACCACTGGTGCAGAAACAGAACATCGCGGCTTGGGCACTGTGCCTCCAGCTCATTCCCAGAGCCGGCATCGGTGGCTGCAGAGGAAAGTGAAGGCCAAACTTCCAGCCCTGCAGCTTCCTCCTTGTCCAAAGCAGCCCTGGGCCAAACCAGAGGAAAGAGTAGGGCAGTCCCTTCCCATTCACACCGTAACAGCCAGCAGGCAGGATGCTCCACTGCCTGCCCTGTCCTCAGAGCCTCAGGGGTGTGGAATAAAATCTGCTGCTGACCCAGCATGTCAAATAAGAATTTCTGGAGACACATTCTCTTCATGCTGCTTCATCCCTCTTGCAAGTGCTTTGGCTCCAGCAGGGTTTTCCTGCTCACTTCCCTGTATTTGTGGGAGCCAAGTGATTTCTCACATATGTGGTTGGAGTTGAATAGCCTGGAGAGAGTGAAGCTTTCTGGACACCCATGATATAAGTGGTTTTAGCCTGTCTGCAGAGCTGTACTGCATGACCACCTCACTGGTCTGATTGGGCCCTGCTCTGTCTCTGTACAGGTGCGCTCTCATGACCCACGTGTGAGTGATGCTCTGTGCTGGAACCACGGGCCGTGGTACCAAGGAAAGCACCAAGGGAAATGCAGGAGGGCACGAGACAGCATCCCTGTGGTAGGTGACAGGTTGGTCGACATAAAGCGCTGGGTCTTGGGTTCTGCTCCTACCTGTGTCTGACTTGGTCTGAGGTTGTGGGGCAAGGCAGCTTAGATCAGTTTCACATCCTTCACATCCTGAAAATATTCCTTCTTTAATCTTCTTGCCCTGCTTTTTTCTTTTGGGCTGTGATCTTCCTGGGGAAAGCACTCTCTCCTAGGGTGGGCCCAGACTATGGACCATATAGGTGTTCTGCTGGTATCAACCATCAGGAAGCCATATGCTGGCCATGGCGCCAGCATAAGATGAGAATCCAGCCCTGCCCCAAGGTGCTTAGGGTCGAACACACGGCACAAATGCCTGTTCCTCACTGCGCTGCCCGTGCCGTTGGATAACCTCTGCAGAAAATCGTGCTCACAGGCTGCACAGTGGGTCAGGGTTTTGCACCCTGCAGGTATGAATTGCTAGTGGTGACCCAGCAAGTCACTTCAATCCCCCATGCTGAGTGCAAGGAAAAGTAATGCTCACTATTTCATCTTCCCCCTCCCTCCACCTCCAGCTCTGTGCACTTCCCTCTGCTTGGCTCCAGCCCTCCACGGTTTATCAGGAGGCTTTCCTGGGACCATGTGTCCATGCAGCAGCACCTTGGGAAGTCTCAGGGACCCAAATTCAGGAAGAAAGCTGGGCGTGAGGGAGAGGTCCATAGCTAGCCAGGCTAGTCGGAGCCACAGGGGCTCTGCATTGAGCCAGACACTGCCCGTCTACCACTGCCAGAGCCCTGATCCCTGCTCGGATGGGTCTAAGGTGGAGAGAGGCAGTTCTACCTGGATGCTGAGAGCTGTGTGTCCCACCGAGGATAACGTAGATGGTTGTTCCCACCTCCCTTCTGAAGCTGCCCTGGTTTAGCTGTGCCGAATGCTGCCACAGGTGGCTTATTAGCATCAATTTTCTTTCTTGCAATAATACCTACAGCCAGGAACTCGAGATACTGAATTATTTTGGTAGTAAAGACAAGGGCCAATTGTGAAGGGCTGCAGAAAGTCTTCGTGATATCAAGTGACTGGTGACAAAATGGCAGATAAAATTGAATGTAGATAAATGGAAACTAACGTACATGGGAAAATACAGTTCTAACTTTATGAATTAAGTAAAGTACCATGAGCTGCCTGTCACTTGCTAAAGAACAAGATCTTGGTGTTATAATACATGCGTCTTTGAAAATGTCATCTCTGTGCTTGGCAGTGGTTAGGAAAAGCAAATCAAATGTTAGGAATTATTAGGAAAGGAATAAAGAACAGAAGTATAAAGACCAGAAGCTGTCAGTCTATCCCCGTGTAAATCCCGGGTGGGCTCTGCCATCAAGCCTGGGTAATTCTGGCCCCAACTCTGGTGGGACATGAAGCGGAGTGTGACAGGAGTTGGTAAAGTCGTGCATGGCCCCAAGAGGGTGGGCTGCTGTTGGCTTTTCTGCCTTTCCATCACAAGGACCAGAGAACTTCCCACAGAACTGATGGAAAGTTCACGTTAAACAGAAGGAGGTGGCACTTCACACAGTACGTAGTGAAAATGTGCAACTCCACGGACACATTCACAAGAGGAAAATTCATCAAGGGATGTTAGATTCAAAGGTACCTTTGGGTTCGGAGCCTTTTGTCTGGACATCAGGAGAGGATTGCTATGTGCTCGCCCTGTTCTTACATGTTACCCTAAGCATCTGCTATTGCTCTAGCAGTAAAGAAACTGGTGGTCCTGGCCTCAGGGAGTTGACGGTCTGAATCAACAGGACAGATGCTGGGAGACTACAAAGTTTAATAAAACAGGAAGGGAAATTCAAGTCAGTGCCCTCACAAAGCGAAAAATAGCAATGGGATCTTAACCAGAGTATTAGACCACAGAGAATCTCCATGCAGAAGTCCAATTAAGACTGTCCAACCTTCAGGATGCTTTGATGAGATCTTACTCTCCAAGACATGAAGCCAGAGAAAAGCAGGTGCTATGGCTTCATTGCTCACAGAAAAACTCATTTTAGCATGGCTAATTTAGGAAGCAATCAGCAAAATGTCAAAAAGCTGGTGAGGCCGGGGAGGCAGGGAGGAGCTGGGAAGGGCGGCAGGAGGGGCTGGAGGCTGTTAAGGAGCAGAAAGGATGGAGCAAGCAGCCGTTTGGTGCAGGGCAGGAGGAGGACACCCTGGTCCTGGGCCTCTGGGTGGCCAAGCAGCCAGCGGGCCATGCATGCCTCCAGTGCCCCTGACTCACAACTAGGTCCCACTTCGATCCTTTATCGCTAACACCTCTCCTCCCCATCTCTGTCTATTCTAATGCTTGTGTATTGCATAGAGATGGAGGAGTTGATTAAAATAAAAAATTAGGGGGATGGGTTTTGAGATGTTTTAGGATGCACTAGCCCAACAGCATCCCTGCCTCCAGGCTGATGAGCTCTGGACACCTACACCTCCGGTGCCGTGGGGACTCCCTTGGGGATGGGGGACTCTGGTAGCGCTTTGTGAATCTGTGCGTTTTTCTTCCTTCCCTTTCTAGGAAGATTTGTGGTGGGTTTAGCTGCAAGGCTGGAAGTACCACAGTGCTTCCCCACCCTCCCCACACACCGTGGGCTGTGGCCAGGCTCTGCGCATCAGCAGTGCTGCCAACAGGAGATTCCATGGCCCCGGGCTGCCTTTGCTGCCCGGGGGCAGCTGCAGAGCCCGGCTCATCCCTCACGGAAGGCTGCAGTCCTCGGGGCTCCGGTGCCTCCGGGGTGCTCAGCAATCTCTCTTGCTTGTAATAACCAGCCGTGCGTCAGCTCCACACTTTCTCTTTGCCCACGGCTCACCTCTCAGCCACATGTCTCCAGTCTGCACCCAGGAGGGATTTCAAGTGCAAAAAACCTCCTTGGGTGTTTTTTTTTTTAAAGGTTTTCTTTCCAGTCACCTTTCTTTATTCCAAAGTACTTAAACACCCCTCTTTCGAAATCCCTATTACCCTGACTCAGAGACTGAGCTTTAAGTAGTGCTTTGAATTAAGGTTCTCAAATATGCATTCAATTTCAGTTTAAAAGGGGTAGTTAATGTATGTTACATAAATAGTTATTATTAAATACGTTCACTGAAGATTAACAACTGCTGTGCGTAATGGATACGTGTCTAACTACTATGATATATACTGAATTTCCCTATTATATAGCTGCTGGATGTGTGTCTGCTAGAACAGAGCAAAAATTCACAGTGAATAATTTAGTAGATGAATTTAGCCTCTCTTTCTGTCTGTGAAACCGCATGGCATCCTCCAACGTATTCATCACTCTGGTCTGATTCTGCCCGTTTCCCCCGCACGGGCTCAGCCGAGCTCGCTGGGACGCAGGTGGCTCGCGCGCTGAGAATTGCAGCCGCCTGCATGCACTCCCCGCGTCCCGGCCCCGGGGATGCTGTGGCTGGCACTGCTTTATGAGACCAAAGCTGGCTGGGCAGCAGAAGCCCTGCTCTGAACTCTGCAGCCCGGAACACTCTCGCGACTGTGCCAGCGGCCACTCCTGGGCAGCAGCAAGCAGCCACTGCAGTTGCTTTTTGATTTGATCATGCTCCCAGACCTGGAAAGCCAGAGGAAACTTGTCCTGTCAGGGTCTCTTCTGGTTCTTAAAGAAAATTTCCTCTTGGTACCTGAGTCCCTTTTTCTATTTCTGTGTCTAGACAAGCTGGTTGGCAGGACATTTGCTTGGGCAAAAATGAACCTTGTGGAGGGAAGACAAAGTCCATGCTGGTAAGCACAGGTCTATATACAGGGAATTGCCCTCCTAAGGCATGTCTATGTGGAGAAGATGATGGATATGATCTTCCCTGAAGATTTACTGGAATATATCTCTGGGTGGGTGCTCTTGAGCTGAGATCTGGACGGCAGAAGGTGCAGGGGTACCTGTAAGTGGATCGCTATGGTGGCACGCATCCCACACCCGCCCCCTCTTGCTGCTGATGCCAGCAGAGCTCCTCTTCTGCAGGAACCAGCACCTGCCACAAGACCTCTCAGCACATCCAGGTGAGCCAGCTCCTTTCTCCAGCATTCAATACCATGTGCAAATGGGCAATATTGTCCGCATGGGTGACACCATAAGCACAGCTGGAAAGCAGACCGGTCACAGGCAGAAGTTCTGCAGAGAGACAAGGGACCTACTGCTGCTGTGGCTGGACCACATTCCTTGCTCATTTTGCATGGTGTCCCCAGCACAGAAGACAGGATCAATCCATTGAATCACCTCTACCCTAGAAAGATCCAGATGCATCAGATCTGCAGCAGACAGGTGGGGGGAACAACTATCATCGATTCCCAGGAAAGGCACCCTTCCCTCCACTTAGGGCAACTGCAGACAGCCAGTTCTGCCTGCTAAGCTCCTCGTCGACAGCAGCAGATGCCGCAGGGCCCTCATGGGCTGATATAGTAGAGAAATCAGCTCCTTTCCTTGCTCAGCGCATCCTCACATTATTGCTCCCTCTTGATGCTGTGTAGTTTTTCCCTTTCCCGCACTTCCTGGCTAGCTTAGTCCCATCTAAAGCTCATCAAAATGTGGCAGGGGGGTACACAGGTTGGGAAGTTGCCTGACACTTTCTAAAAGCATCTCATAGAGCTGCCACAGCTCCTTACTGGGAACATAATGTGCCCACCAAGTCTGTGTTGTTCCTTACGTGCGGAGTAGGGGAAATAAAGTGCCCTTCCCTAGCCCGGTTCCCAAAATAAAATGAAAACAGAAAAAAAGGATTTAGGATGAAAATAACTGGCTGAGGCATGTCCTCTGTGGTAGGAAGATCAAGTGCTAATGATGGTTCTGGCACGTTGGTGACAGTTTTGTCTGTTGTATGTATATATATTTTAACTGTGAGACCACATGGGAGGCTCTTTATGCAGTCGAAGTGCCTTTGACAGCCGCTGAGAACACATTGGCTCCTTTCTGCTGGCAAAAGACTCATCCCATTAAAGGCTGTCGATAAAGGGAAGGGAAATGACAAGGGTGCTTGGGAGGGAGGGAGGCAGCAGGAGGAGACAGGAGCTGCCACCACCAATGTCATTACCAAGAATGAGAAGGAGCTTTTGCATAAATGCACCATGTGTTTTCATTAGCGTGGCGGGGAATGTGCTGTTCTGAAGAGAGCATTTATACCATTGAAGGGAAAACAGATACCCTGTGACTGTCACATGAGCACCCATGGCGCTGACGGCTTCGGCGTGTGAGCATCCGTCATCCCCTGCCTTTGCCGGCTGCCAGCGCAGCGCTACCCGAGCCAGCGAGCACCGGAGGGCCGGGAGTGCGGCCGCTTGTGCCTCTGGAGCAAGCGTGTCTGCCCAGCCAGGGATGGGTCCTTGTAAGTGCACATGTATGCAAGAGTGCTGGTGTGCATGCAGATGCAGCACCTGTGGGTGTGTGTTGTAAGGACCGCTGTACTGTGGCTGTGTGGAGCTCCTGGGTGTTTCCCAGGGTGTGAGGGAACAGTCATAGAATCACAGAATCACAGAATAGTTTGGGTTGGAAGGCACCTTTAAAGGTCACCTAGTCCAACCCCCTGCCGTGGGCAGGGACATCTTCAGCTAGATCAGGTTGCTCAGAGCCCCGTCCAACCTGACCTTGAATGTTCCCAGGGATGGGGCATCCACCACCTCTCAGGGCAACCTGTGCCAGTGTTTCACCACCCTCATTGTGAAAAATTTCTTCCTTATATCTAGTCTAAATCTACCCTCTTTTAGTTTAAAACCATTCCCCCTTGTCCTGTCGCAACAGGCCCTGCTAAAAAGTTTGTCCCCATCTTTCTTATAAGCCCCCTTTAAGCACTGAAAGGCTGCAATAAGGTCTCCCTGGAGCCTTCTCTTCTCCAGGCTGAACAACCTCAACTCTCTCAGCCTTTCTTCACAGGAGAGGCGTTCCATCTCCCTGATCATTTTCGTGGCCCTCCTCTGGACCCACTCCAACAGGTCCATGTCTGTCCTGTGCTGAGGACCCCAGAGATGGACACAGCACTGCAAGGGGGGTCTCACCAGAGCAGAGCAGAGCAGAGGGGCAGAATCCCCTCCCTCGACCTGCTGGCTATGCTGCTGGTGATGCAGCCCAGGATACGGTTGGCCTTCTGGGCTGCGAGCGCACATTGCTGGCTCATGTCCAGCTTTTCGAACACCGGTACCCCCAAGTCCTTCTCGGCAGGGCTGCTCTCAATCCCTTCATCCCCCAGCCTGTATTGATGCCGGGGGTTGCCCCGACCCAGGTGCAGGACCTTGCACTTGACCTTGTTGAACCTCATCAAGTGACAGTGTTTCTCTGCAGTGCCACCCACACAGGTGCTGTTTCCTAACTCTGCTCTGGGACCTCTCTTCTCACAGGCCAATTTCCAGCAGCCTTGTGTTGCCATTACTATGATGATAATAAAATCTTATTCAAACATTAAAACATTATTGTACCTGTTGGTTAGAAAAAAGTCAATATGCTCTGGTGAGGCTCTGGTTATCCCAGCCAGCCACTCCCTGGCATGGCTGGGTCCCGATATGATGGTGAGAATATTTTCCTCCTGGGTATAAAGTGCAGTACAAGCAACCGGGCCCTTTCTGTTCAATCATGTGAAAGGCTAGGGCCTTCCTGAGTCATAGCAAGGTCTGCTACTCAGCAACCATCTAACCTGAAGGAAAATGTGATATAGCCTGGGGCATGACAAGCAACACCCAGACAGAAGCAGGTCAATGAGGAGAACTATGTATTTAGGAGATCTTCACCTTCTTGGAGGGTCACCTGAGAGGAGATACCTGTGGCTAGGTAGGAGGAGATGAGAACCTCACTATACCTGTGTATACTTGTAGTGTCCATGCACACACTTGGGTTGTTGGCTGATCTCTGTCTTTCCTCAGTGCATATTGTGCCCCTTTGCTTATGTCTTAAAAGAACTTTTCTTATACTCTACACTTGTCCATGCTATGTCTGTGCTAGTGACCCAGGGTAAATGCACATTTTGGGGCAGTGCTGGTAGTCAGTTATATTTGGTTTATTTTGGGCTTATTTCACTATACGGCAAAAGAGTGGCATTATTCTTAATAGAAGCATCTGGTGATCACATTCAACACCTGATCATCCCAGATCCAGCCCTGTCCAGAGCTGCTGGGTCTCACCCATTCACTCTCAGAGCTCCTGCTCCAGCACTCCTGTTGTACTTCCCAAAAACTTGTGAAAACATGAGGCAAGGGCTTGCATCAATGAGTTGGCAAATCCCAGCCCTGCGATGGGTTGAGAGGACAGAGTGGGATGAAGAATTGGTGCTGGGGGTATTGCTGAGGAGTCAGATGGGAGGTTGGGATACAACATCCTACCCTATCCAGCCACGGCTGTAGTAAGGTGCCTTTTTATTTATAAATCATGGACTGTGCATACTGCCAGGAGGGTACCTGGCACCTGCAAGTGTAGGGTCTTTCGCAAGTGTAGGGTCTTTCTTCATAGATGTAGTGATCTCACTGCAGTGAGAGCAACACTCTGCTTTGCATCTTTGAGCTCACTTGGTACCCTCAGACCCTGCTGGTGCCTCCATGACCCTGTTAGAAACATTCAGACTCACAAGTAGAAGCAGATATCTGTCTGCACTGATTCCATCCTAGAGTAGTGCAGACTGCAGAGTGGAAAGGAAAAATTAGCAGTGACTGGGACATTAAAAATCCCCATCTCCTCATGTACCAAGGCTCAAGAAGGCCCACATTTGCTGAAATCAACACCCTGCTGAGCAGGTTCTCCATTCAAAGCTACATGAGCCTGGCACCTTCTGTCATGTTGCTTGGTAGCGTGAGGTCGGTGCATGCAGCTAAGCCCATATCCCTCCCAACACAAAGCCAAAGTCAGCCTCACAGTCAGGAGCATTTGGACCACCAGTCCACAAATTCTCTGCTCTCCCAAGGCTTCCTAAGAGCAGACGTTAAATTTCAGTTGCTCCTATGACTACCCTGTTATCCGTACCCTGGAACTGGTCCCACATCGCCTGACGCTTTTTCCTGTTGAGTAAGTCTTTATACATGAGTATGAGGCTCTAATCACAGCTTGTTTGCTAGTGGTAATTCTGAGTCTCCTACGGTGTAGGAGATGGCTCCGCACTGCTTTGCTGTGACTGCACCTACAGGACCAGAAACCTGAGGTGTGGTTGTCCATATTAGATATCCTAATGCCTCGTACCGCACTGAGCTTCATCACTACAGGGCAGCAGAAGCACACAGAGCATGAGTGGCTTTGCTTGGCAGCAGAAAGTCAGTCCAGGCCAGGGCCGTGCAAAGAACTGCGTCACTCAGATCATGTCCCTGAGACAGCCTTCATCACGTTGTGAGGGCTTTTGTCACTAGTCACGGATGGAATGAGTTAGTCATGAGATGTTGCTAATGCCCACTAACCATTTTAAACCTTCAAGCATGGTGATACATGCTCAGCTTCTGTTCAGGCAGATTAGCACCCAGGGGCACTGAAAAGTCTTAAAGGACTTGTACGATCATTATGATACCTCTTCTCCCCTTGGTTTGTAACTCCCATACCCTCACAAATCACCCAGATTGAGCTTGGTGTAAGGTACGTTTGGGCATGTGGGGAGTGTGCTGGGGTGTGGGGGCTCATAGAGCAGGAGGGGGAGAGCTGGGGGCTGTCCCAGGCCACCTCCCAGCAGCTTGTGCTGAGACCTCTGCTCCAGGGTGCAGTCTGCAACCGGACTGATGGAGAAGAGGCTAAGTGAGGGGGGAGACATCTCTACCCCACACATAGCCTCCAAAACTGCATTGCCCCTTGTCCAAAAGCAGTGCGAGAGAGAGAAACTCGGTCCCTAATTTTCAGATGTGCCAGCACACAGCCTGCAGTCCCGCCATGCTGCAACAAGGAGCCAGTGCCCCGCTTGCGCAGCCCTGCATGCCGAGCAGAAATACCCCAAAACCCCTGGGATTCCCAGAGCCTGAACTACCGCTGCCTGTGGCCTTCCAGGGACTGGGAGAAGCCACCTCTTTGGCTCAGCATCTCTGTTTTCCCCCATGAAAAAAGAAACAAGAACGGACTAATGTGCTTTGAAATCACTTTTCATTAGCAGTGTTTTTTCCTCTCCACCCCTGGATGCAGCTCACGATTCCCTCTCCTGGAAGCAGAGTGGGGCTGCACAGGGGCAGGAGGGTCTCCAGGACTTTGGAGCCAGATTCCCCAGGGAGACAGAGACCAGCATTGCCATGTGGTTCTCAGCAGCATCACCAATTTACACCTCCTGTAGATGTGGCTTCCTAATTTCTGAGGTACCTTGGAAACTGTGAGTTGCCTCCTCCAAACCTTTATTGCAGCCCCTCCTCCACACTGATCAGCTGTAATTTCCGAAGCCAGCCAGCTGATTAGAGAAGGCAAATGAATTCTTTCATTAGGAGAAGCATTGTTATAATTAGGGTAGAAATTTGGTACTGATGCCTTTTAGAAAAGGAGAAGAGAGAAAAGCCATCCCTGTTTGATACTGTTTTAAGGCCTCGTTGCTTAAGAAAGAAAGTAATGTATGTATATTTGGTTGGGGTTTTTTTTGTATATTTGCTGGCCATGCTGAGCTACCGCAGTTTGTTAATATAAATAAAAATCATCATTATCATAATTCATTGCAAAAAGATTCAAGAGGTCACAGAGATATTTTGGAAGATGTTGGTGAATCAAAACAAATTGCATTTTCAGCAGCTGGCATTTCCAGCTCCTGCACGGTACCGAGCGATAGGCTGGAGGAAGAAATAAATAGAGAGGCAGAAAGATAAATCGAGAGCACCAGATAGACGGGTTTATGTAGCATTTTCATGTATCATTGTTGGGTGACATGGTGTGAGTTATCTCTGTAATTACAGCCCTCCCGCTCCCCGGCAGCTTGCTCCCAGGACCCGCGGAGAGCACCTGCCAGGAGCTGCCTGTCCCTGCTGGAGAGGAAGGCAGAGGGCAGCAGCCTCACACCGGGCTGGGGGCTCCCCGCACGCAGGCTCCCACGCAGCTATTAGGATGGCTGGCGGGGGTTGCCTCTGCCCTCTGGACTTCAGCGGCAGGGGAGGATGACAGCAGCATCCAGCTGTCACATCTGGTTCTCCTCTTGCCTCCCACTGGAAGCACATCAGGAATAACCAGGTTTGTCCTGGCTCAGCACACGGGACTCTCTGGCAGGGGATTAGTCTGCATATCCAGGGGTGCATGTCCACCTATACGGGGGATGAAGCATGGGGAGAAGGTCTTTGGATGGTGATATTCCTTGAGGCAGTTTTTTCCCAATGGTGTTACAGGAGCTGCAGGGTGGTACAGACTCCTCAGTCTGGTGCAAACCCTAAGATGGGATCAGAACAGCAAGAACTAAATCTCTAAACCAGTTACACAGAAATACCTGTGAATTTATGGCAGGAACTACTCAGCTAGAGATGTGGATTTTAGGACCGAATATCTTGCTTCATCAGTACGTATTGATGCAGTCAGCACATGCTGTGAAGATGAGTTCTCCCATGGCCAAGGGCAGACTGGGTGACGAAGCAATACAAATGGGAGTTTGCAAGGAAACAACTGCATCTTGCCCCAACTTTGTCTAGGTGAGAGGGAAATCATGGCTTTGAAAATCATAGGGACTGCTGCAATCATTAAGGCTTCTGTCCCTCTGCTCTTTGGAGAGGTCTGAGGCCAGGATGTCATCTGAAGACTGTTTCTCTCTCTTCAAAACCTATAAATTGATTTCTGCCAGGGCTTTGAAAATGAGTTTGCTACCCTGCTTCAAGACAGCACCGGAGCTAGGCTGTTGCTGAAAGCTTCACTCTGCTCTAGGGTACCTCATACATCTGTACAAGTTGGTGTTGCTGCTGTTGAACTGGTTTGTTTCAATGATTTGGTGGATGAGATATACCAAGGACACCTGATAATTTCTGATTATTGTTGATTCTAGGCAGCATATTATTGCTTATGGGAGCATCAGCACTGGGACCATGGGGATGTTCTGACAGATGAGATTTACTGAATCTGGCTGAATCTGTCTCACCCATATGTGAAAGAGACAACTACGAACTTTCTGCGCTCTGTGTGGTTTTACCTTTATGGTTTATTACACGTTTTCTCTGTCCAGGAAACATGGACAGAGTGATTGTCCACAAACTGTGTCTTTCATAAAAGTGTTACCATGCTTTCCACGTCCCAGCGTTAATTTGTCCTACCTGGGAGACAAGAAGAGACATTTTGCTTGCCTCTCCTCTTCATTCTTGGCACTGTGATGTGGTCAGGTCCATCACGGACACTTCCTGAAGGGAAGGGCACTTTGAGGGATGCAGACCCTGGGCTGTGCTCCATCTCCCTCCGTGGGACAGGGCAGTGTGGTCAGGAAGAAGCAATGCAGGCAGATGCCAGCAGCTTGGAGCATCCATAACTTTTGTTATGCTCTTATAAATAGGTGCAAAGAAATACCCCGATATCGGGGGTGGGGGGTGGAATAATAGAAGTGACACAGCAACAGGCTTGGGAGCTAAGAGTAACCTTTCTTGCTCCGAGCTTATCAGACCTATGTCCTAAGATCCAGAATAACTGTCTGGTCTCCAGCTGTGCACCTCACAGCTGCGTACATCACTGCTGCTAGCGCCCTGGGGAACTCCTCCTTCAGAGCTACCCGGGGACCTAGATCCACAGGACATAGAGAGGAGGTGAGTTTCTCTCCTGCTCCTGGACTCTGCAAAGTTAATGGGATGTTTTTGCCGTCTGAACTGCTGAGACATTCCCGGGATTTCTGTGGGGCTGGAGAGGGACAAGACTCACTCCCTGAGAAGGTGCTGGTTACAGCTCTTTTGCCAGGCCGTCAAGCCAAGCAGTAAGTCTACTTGGCGTGAAGCACTGAAGATCTCTCCCATAGCTCAGCACCCACCCACTTCCCAGGCAAGTCCAGAGAAGCCTTCCTGGCTCTGAGCAAGCCTGCAAAGCCCTGAACCTTGGCTGGTCCCGCAGCACTACTGTTGCATAAATGCCTAATGCGATATGGTGTCACATTCTCCATCCTGTCTGTTTTTTGTCTCAGGCTGGCGAGGCAGCCAGTGCAGACTATCTGCACCACTCTTCCTCCTTCCCCTCTGCCCTCTTCCCTGCATGCTTTCTCTTGGGGGTGAAACACCTCCTCCTCTTCACTGGACTACCACTCTGCCCATCTGGCCCTCCTGCAAGCCAGGAGCCTCCACAGCTCTTTCCAAGGACAGGAGGGTAGAGAGCTCCCAGCTCCTGCTGGCTGTCGCTCTGCCGAGCCTCCAGCCAGCAGCCGTTCGGAGAAGGAGTGCTGCCATCGCGTCAGCAGCCAGAGGGTCAAATCCTTCCAGGAAAATGTAATCACTTCCAATGAGCATAAATGCAATTTAGAGGAGAGCTTTGTGGCTAGAGATTATAGAGCCCAGAGGCCATGTGTGCTCAGCGGCTCTTCCCAGTCTGGAATGGAGCGGGGAAGCTGGAAGCTCCCGCCCGTCCTGCTGCTCGCCTGGAGGTGCTCCATGCCAGGAGAAGAGCATGGACCATCTTCTGCCGACAAGGCCAAGCCAGGCTGTGCACAGATCCGCTGCCCATTGACTCTCCCAGTTCTCAGCCTGTGAGGGCTGCCTGGCTCCCGGCCATCAGCTGGGGACTGAGGGGAGAATCCTGGATCTGTGCAGCCCTGAAAAGAGCAGCTAAAGTTTTCAGACAAAGTGTTCATCTACAGACACCCTCACACCACCTTTGCACTTCAGGTTCGCAGTCTGCCCATTGCCCAAGAGACAAGATGCAATGAGTGGGGCTGATGTTGTCCCACTGTGCACCAGCCACTCACAGGTGGAAACTGAAGAGCCAGCAGCACAGGGGAGCATCTCACCTGACAGGTGCCGGTGGGACCTTGGTACCCAATATTTTGGGATTTTGAGCTTCAAACAACTTTTTTATGATCTTATGTGTTGAAGCTGGGAGCTAACTTCAGCTTTCTAAATCCCTGGACCATCAACTGCGGTTGGCTCTTTGGGTGCAGGTGCACCTTGTGTGCGATGGAGGGGGTGGTCTCCTTCCCTTCTGCAAAGCAGAGTGTGCTCAAGATGGGGTCAGCAGTCAACAGGATCATCTGAAAAGCCATCTTTTTGGGAGCTGTGTGTCCCACAAGTGCTATCAGAGCTGTTTGCCCATCACTGTCAGCTGCAGTCGTCCTGATTCAACTTCTCTGGTCCATCTGCTGTGAACCTGGAAAGCGGAAAAGCTTTTGCACTCTTGGCTGAGACATGATGCCAGCTCGCAGGACGAGGCTGCGTTTTCTCGAGTGTCATCCTGAGTCGAGGTGAGGGACGTGCCAAAGTCTCAGATTTCACAAAGGATTCCACCGCAGCTTGTCCTGAAAAGTCAAAATCTTAAAGACTTTCATGAGCTGATTCTCCCTTCCAAGTCTGATTTCAAAGTATTCATCTTTTTGAAATGTTTAATTATAATTAGCTTAAATTTCAAAACAAGAGGTCATCTGAACTGGAAAATAGATTATTTTTTTTCTCCTTTGAGAATGTCAAAACATTTCATTTTGACAAATTCAGAACTCCCTCCAAATTTTTTTCTGAGTCAATAAATAAATCAAAACCGACCTTCTCTTAAAATAAGTGTCAGTTTTGAAAAAATCAGCGTTTTCCAGTGGAAAAAAACAAAATTCATCCAAAAATTCCTACCATGCTTCCATCCTGACTTCTTGTCTATGTGCCTCTCCTATGCTGCATTCCCAGTAACTATGATCCTAGCTGGGTTAATTAAAATGGGCAAGGAGACAAAGTCAGGAACAACTCCAGCCTGAGCAGGAAACTTTTTTTCAGATTCAGAGATATGTTGAGAACATTTCTCTTTTTCCTTATTTCTACAAGTCTGAGGTTGAGCAGCCTTCAAGGTGCGGTGTCCACAGGGAGACTTTTCTTTGCTGCTACCTGTGACCTTAAAATCCCTACCTTTCCACCCAGTGTGCGTTCTCTATTCATTCACATTTCCCCTAAAAACAGGCTTCAGCTACCGAGTCTATAAACACAAATTTATTGCTGATGCAATCCAGGAGGTGCTTAAAAAAATCCTCACACCTCACTGAGACTCAACTTGAGAAATTCAGCTGGGACCAGACACTGATCCAAAATACACACGTGTGAGTCTGGAGTAACTTCACCGCCCCTATTCTCAGCGGACATGTAATGGCATATTAAAAGTGGAGTCTACAGAAAAGCTCTGGTTTCTGTAGGATTTGTTTACACCAAAGAGACTGAGAGGGAAATTAGGACACTGATACAAGCAAGCAAAACTCTGTGGCAAGCTCTGTGCAATGCCATCGATGGGACTAGCTGGTGTGATATTTGTTGAGCTTTGATCTGGGATGGTCTATCTTTTGTGGCATCTTCTCGCACCATAGAGCAGCGCAGTGCAAATAGACACTGCCCAAAGGGAGGAGTTTAAAGCCACCTTGTGCTAGTGCCAGGGGTTTGCCTGGGAAGTGCTACCAGGCCAGCGCAGCAGCAGACAGACGAGAGCTCAGCAATCTAGGTACCGAGGGGATGTAGTGCCCTTCCCCAAGCACGCTGTGCATCCAAGCAGCTCTTTCCTCCAAAACAAGGTGGCCTCACCCGTGCTTCCCTCAGGGAAAGAGCCTCCTGCAAGCTGCGCTGTGGGAGGATACCAACTGGATCCATGCAGGGGCTGGACCCGAAATTCAACCTGTTGGGCAGTGATGCAGCCCATGCCCAAGCCCTGTTTATTTTACCTGCATAACCTCTGTGATTGCAGAGGTTTGTGGCCGCTGGACAGAGGTTTTATGGTTGCCAGTGGCACTGAAACATAAGAATTATTTCCTCTGTGAATCCAGTGCCCTGTGTAAGTCAGCCCAGAGTGGGATGGCAGTGATTTACTAGGAAAATATGCCTGCTCCAGCTCTCCATGATGCTAATATAAACCAGACACAAACCCCGTAATTTCTGTGAGTGCCTTAGGACTGCCCTAGGTATAAGTGAGATGAGCAGCATGGCTGGAGTGGCGAAGAGTGAGCAGCACAGTGCAGGGTTCAGCTGTGTTGCCTCAGGTGGGACCGTGGGCCTGATCCTGCTCTCAGTCCGGCAATGCTCTACCACCAGCCTAGAGTGACAACTTGTTTTCCCTGGGTGTCAGAAGAAAGCAAGGGCCAAGCTCTTTGCTAGGATTCAAGACCAATTTGCTAATGCCTGCAAGGTGCTGGCTGGGACAGTGATGGAGAGGAGAGCCCACCATCACCGCAGCGTGCTCTGCCATGGTGTAGGGCCCCCGGGTCTCCTGGGACTGTGGGCAGTGGGTCCCTGGACCACAGGGGACTTGTCTACCTCAGACCTCTGCCCCCCGAGGGTGCCACCTATCACTGCTTTAAATGAAACCCCTCGTGCAAACAAGCCCAAATTCCCCAAGGACTCCCACCTTCGCCCGTCTCCTCCAATCAGCTCCCTGAAACACAATTCCTGACACAGCCACCACGCACGCCACCTTTGAATGAAGTTGCCATAGTTACTGGTGCCTCACAGCAGCAGGCTGAGCTCATTAAAATGATTTGAATGGCTACCCTATAATCAAGCCACTCGGGGAGGGGAGGTCTGGCGGGGAGGAGGGCCCCGGGACGTGATGGGCTCCAGCCCCCGCGGTGGAAGGACTGCTGGAGAGCGGCTGCAGAGCCTGCACGGCTCCGTGCACAAGCTCACGAGAGAGGCATGGGAATAGTGCAGAGCTGGGGCAACCCCGAGGGGCGGCAGCACACGCTCCCCGAACTGCGCTGGTCCCTCTTTGAGGCAGAGGTGGGCATCGGGCTCCTCTGCCAGGGTCTCCTTCCCTGCAGTGAACACCAGCACTTTCCGCCACGGCATGGCTGAGGCTGCAGTCACAGCCTCCCCCATGTCCCCACATCTTCAGCAATGATGGTTTCCAATGCTCTCGAGCAGCCCAGTAGCCGACGCTGGGGATCTGGCTTTCCAGAGAAGAGTTGTTTGAAACATGAGCCGGAGCCTTTCTCCTCTTTCAATCCATAATTTACAAATTGCTGTTTAACAAAAAAACCCCATCATTTTTTGGATTCACCCAAAACATTAATCCAAAATAAGGTTTCATCCTCTTTTTTTTTTTTTCACCAAGATAAGGCTGTGAAGAACAAGTATTTTGGGGTTTAGCTTAAACCAAAGCAGTTTTAAGAAAAAAAAAAGGTATTAAAAATATCTTGGAATACTACAGGAAAAAAAAGTCCCAAAGATGCTGAAAATATCCTGCTAAAAAAACCACAGGTCTTTCCGGAGCACTTTTGCTCCAGGGAGCAGGTCACTGTGGCATCCTCAAGCAGGTGCTGTTCAAGGCTGCAAGACAGCGTGGGTGAGGCCACCGCCGGCTGTGTGCGGATGAGGATACCTGCGGGAGGAGAAGGCACGGTGCTCCCAGGCGGCTGGTTGCTGGGAGATGAGGGATTCCCGGTTCCCTCAGCCTGTCATCAAACTGAGCTGCTCTGCAAGGAGAGCCCCTTCCCTCTGCCAAGCCTGACCTGCCGCTCCTCGCAGCCTGGCTTGGGTGGCTCCTCTGCTCCCCACAGCCCCAGAGCTCACCGCACTACCCTCCCCATGGCAGGCACAGGCCCGCGCCCCTCGCTGTGCAGAGAGCTATCAGGGTACACGGATAATCTTTTACTCTTCAGTACAAATAATTTATTACATTAAAATAACGTTTTTAAAAAATGAGTACTTTGGGAATAATTCAGGCTCGCCTGCGGAGGCATTTTTCAAAGTGCCATAATAGGCACTTAGAAATGGGTGGTTATTTTTATTCTCCGAGCCTGTCAAGAAGCTGATGGATCGAATTGGCTGATGACAAGGCAGCTGAGTGCTCATAGACGGAGACCACAGCGTGAACGCGGAGCCCGTTACAAATGAGCAGCCAGCTCAGGTCGGAGCTGTTGCCAAAGCGCCGGCACCTCTGCAGCGGGGTCCTGCTCCCCCTGGGCAACGGTGACCTGGAGCAGTGATGTCCGAATGGGCCACGGGCAGAGAGCAGGCAGCCCTCGCCCAGCTCCCAGCAGCGAGTGCCCCTCTTCCCTACAGCTCTGTCCCAGCAGCAGGGAGCAACAACACCCGCTCCCCTCTCCATCCCGGTCTAGTCAAAAAGCCTCTTCCTGCACCCCCCACCTCCTCGCCAGGAACACAAGTGTCCCAGGCATGGCACATGCCGCTTCCTTTCCCACCCCCCTGCCTTGCTCACCCCCCTCAAGGGCCTCCCCGGTGCCTCATCTCGGAGGTTAAATCCTGCACAGGGGATAAACCTCCTCCCCCTCCAGAGTCTTTCTGGTTAGCACTGGCCCGTGTGCATGTGGCCAAGGTCAGACATGGGAGAGGGGAAGGGGAGAGCCCCGCTGGCAGGACCTCCAGTCATGAGAAGCCACCAGCCTCTTGCAGCGGGGTCAGAGCACCAGCCAACTGGGGCGAATGCCCAGACTTATCTCCTGTTGACATGGCCCTCCTCATATCGCAGTTTTCCTCCCTTCTCACCCTCCTCACCACAGCCAAAAATAAAACTTCTTCTCTCTTACCCCAACACTAGCAAGGCTGCTATGAACGTTGCAACCAAAAACTTTCTGCTGTGTCACGGAGGCTGGCAGAACAAGGGATGGAGTCTGGAGATGCGTGCCCGGAGACTGGTAAGAGATGGCTAGGTCTTGGGTGGAAGGATTTGCCACGCATCAGTTAAACGCACAGCCTCACTGCGTCTGCTGGTTCCTCATTATCCTCTTTCACACATGGAAACCTGATTTCTAGGGAGCTAGAAGGCAAATGACTAGTGCAGACTCAAGAAGGGCCCTGATCGCTCTGACACCCCAGCTCCTCGCCCCCCACTTCCCCTGATCCCCCCCGGCCCATCTGCTGGGAAACCACAGCTCCTCAGCCATGCTGAACCACTGCTGCCGCACCGCAGGAACAGATCTTTTGGGGTCCTCCATCAATAACACACATCCCCGTGTCTGAGCTTGGGATTCTCCCTGTCTGCTGCTGGTGCAGGGACACAAAGCGCAGCTGTGCGAAGGTGGTGCCACCCTCAGCGGCACACAATACATGCACACATGCCATGCAGAGATCTGTGTGTGATACATGCAAAGAGGGAAATGAATACTTTCCATCCTCAACGCCTTGCCTCCACAGCCTTTGTATGACGCTTCTTCAGGACAGGAGAAATTGAAAGTCCCTGTCCCCGCATCCCAGGCAGGAGACAGGTCTCATCTAGGTCGAGCAAGTAACAAGGCAAGGGGGCAGAAGGGGTTGGGTGCATCTGGAGCCACTGCCCTGCAACCCCCACAGACACTGATCCTGCTCTGCTGCCAGGACAGCGCTTTGCAGGAGCATTTGTGGCACAGTTCCACCGGTTCCTCACTGCAGCCAAGGATTCGTGAGAGTTGCTGTGCTCCAGGCAGGCCACCCTGCGAGCTGGGGGTCAGATCCTTCCCTGGCCTCAGCCTGCAATTACTCTCAAAGCAGTGCAGAGGTCTCCAGGAAAGAGCCTGGTCTTTCCCCAGTCCTTCTCCTCCCAGCAAGGAGCAGAGCCTTTGCTAGCAGAAGGTCCCATAACCCTGTGCTGCAGATCAGCCAACAAGTTGAGCCATGGCTTACAACACAGCTGACTCCAGCCCTTTCCCAGCCCGTGGGCATGCTGCGTGCCTCAGGTGTCTTCCTGAGACATCTTCCGATATCAGCTCTGGTGTGAAAAAGCCAGCTAATCATATTATGTCAGAGAGCTTGGAGAGCGAGGAGAGGTGAGGGAGGGAGAGCTGCAGGCAGACCCGCTGAGCCTTTCAGCTGTGTGAATAATTGATAAGGCCATTCAAAAGGGCTCACACCGCGGTGCCCAGGCATCAGCCAGCCCGGCCTCATCCCCTACCGCTTGCACTTTCCCATGCTCAGAGACCAGCAGAGCATCCATCGGAGCCTGCCTGTGCCTGCCTGAGCAGGACCAGCCTGGATACCGAGGCAGAGACGTGCTGGGGAAGCACCACCAGCAGCAGCTCTCCTGTGGCTGGCAGAGCAATCCTGGTCTATCTGACTGAGTCAGAGGCCTTCCTGCACTTTGCAGAGACTTGGAAGGGGAGATATAGACCTGGTACTGAGAGTTCAAGGCAAACCCATCCAGTCTTGTGGCCAATTTCATTAAGAATTTAATTTGTACGGAGCCATACATTCCTGCTTGAGGTTGACAGATCCCTGACCCAGGCTGCAGCATGGGGAATATATGGGAATACTGAAAACCTGCTACGATTGCTAAGGGCTTCCCAGAAGACCTGGGGAGTGCAGGAGAGAAGGCTGGAGCATGATGGATATTCTGCGGGAAGCTACGGGATCTGAGCTCCTCCAGTCCTGTTTTTTCACCCTGCTGACCAGTGTGGACATGCAGTCCCACCAGCAGCTTGACATCTCTGGAGAGGGAGGACTGCTCAGACTGCACCCGTCCTGCTGGCAGCTGCAGCTCCTGCCCAGCTGGTTCAGCTCCTTCCAGCTCTTCCCGGCCAAACCCCAGTCCCTGCCTGGAGAGGGGTCTCAGCTGCAGGCAGCTGCTCAGAGCAGCACCTTTGTGCATCTTCCCTGGTGCTTCAGCCTTTCAAAGCTTGGCATGCTATGGGAGAAATTAAAAGGAACATTACTTAGAATTTCAGAGCCCAAAAGTTGCAGCATCTTCCTCTCTCACAGCAGCTGCCTCCTACCTGCAGCTTCAAAGCTCTCCTGATGCTCATGAATTGATCCTCTATTCCTGGGAAGCAGGGAAGGTTTACGGGCTCATCTCCACTCTACTGTGGCACAGATCTGGCAGGATACATACCCAAGGTGGTATCAAGAGCCAGAGGCAGAGCTGACAACTGAGTAACTCTCTGTTATTCTTCCTCCCACTCCAGCCTTTAAAAGTCCCAGTTTCCTCAGGAGCAATTTCCCCCCCTAAGGTAGGGAAAAAATACAGCTGGTGGTGTATCAGCTGGGAATTTCCTACCAGTCTCCCTTTCCTCGGGAAAGGGTTTAGGGCGCTGGGAGACTTGTTCCCCTGCAGTGCAGCCTGGATGATGAACTTGCCTGGCCCTGCTGCTCTACAGAGTCAGGGAGGGGATGCAGGGCGCACACCCAACCTGCTGTTCCTGACCCAAAGCCTTTATCTCACCTCCATCGCCCTGATATCAGGGCATGTCCAATTAGAAGCCACAATCACCTTTGGCTTTGTTGGTTTGAAAAGCCTCATTATGTTGGATTTTTGCTGGTTTAGATTCTCTCCACATCCTGGGTTTAGCATGTCCATGCTGTGGAGGCTGGAAGGGTCACCGTATGACGTGCAGTGGTGGGGATGGAGATGGCTCAGTGGGCATGGGGCAGAGCTGTGTGAGACTAACTGCTTTGCTACAAGAGGGGTAAGTAAGTAAATCGCACACCAAAGCTTTCCTGCTTTGTGCAAGTATCCTACATAAGACTGCTTCTGCAACAAGCTGTGTGTAAGCCAGCACAAGGCTGTCCAACCTCCCTCCCCCAAATAAAGAGGCCCTCTGAGCAGGATCACAGCCAGAAAAGCAGTTCTGCTGAGTGATGAATACGGTGGCTATTGCTCAGTGAAAAGCCTCAACTAAAGGCAGGAAGCTGAGTAGCAGTGTTTGTCTGTAGTTTACTCCAGAATCCTGCTGTAGTTGCTTGGATGAGCAGTCCTGATCGATGCTGGTGTGGTCTCCACTTGTGAGTCCATGAGAACGGCATATTCTTGGACAATGGATCACAAAACATCTCTAGAGCAGGGCTGGCTCTGGGTTTTCAGACTCAGAGGAGCCATGGGCAGAGCTAAACTGTGTCCCCTCCACCACCCAGCTATGGTGACAGCCCCCAGAGCACACAGCCTCACCCAAAGACAGGCAGCCCACGCTTCATCTGTGCTGTAGTGTGGTGTTCTGTACAGATACCAAATCCCAGCAGACACAGAGAACACCTGCACAGCCCAGACAGGCAGCAAGGACATCTGCAAGGAGCAATCCCAGATCCTCAGTTTCTTATAACTGAGAAGTCAGAGGGGTCACCCCGGAACCCTTGCTGCAGGCTCCTTCATCTTACGCAGTGTGAGATGTTCCTCTGCTCTCGCTCAGTCTGTGCGTAAAGGTGTCTCTGTTCACTTGCAGCTGGAGCACGTTGTCATTTTCTGTGATTTAGTACAATTAAGAAACACTAGACTGTGGTCTGCAGTGAGTGTATTAACACGCAATGCCTCAAGGCATTCCTATGAACAGATGCAGGCGCATGGGCTCAGACCCCCATTTTTTCAGCCAGCAAGTGGAAAGAGAAGAACAGCTCACGGGCTATGGTTCAAACAGGATCTGAAATATTCTCCTAGCAAAAAGTTTTCCAGAAAAATGAGACATCTGAAGACTGGAAGCAGGAGAAGACTTAACACATGGAAGAGCTGCAGCCAGGCGTACTGTGATCCCTGCACCCAAAGAAAGAAGCACTGCTGCGACTTTGCCCTATAGCAGCCGTCACCTCCTCTTCTTTGAGCTCTTGCAGAGCAGGGAAGTGGAGTCTCACACCTTTTGCCACATGCTTCTGCAGTGAGGGAAGGGGAATTGCTTTCTCCAAGCACCTTGATAAGGGTATTCCCAGCAAAGGCATCACTTATGGGTTTCTTACAGCTCCAAGAAGAATTTACCATAACATAGTGATTTGTTCCTAACCGGACACATGTTCCTGTCTCTCTCTGCTCTAGTCTAGACCTGTTCAGTTGTTCAAATTATAGATGACTGCTCTGCAGGCATCTCCAGGCAAGTGTTCAGTGGCTTCAATTCCTGGCTGTCTTTCCTGTCTATGCCATTGCCAGGATGTTATTCTGGACTTCCAGGGAGACTGGAGACCCTTCAGAGGATAATCCGGCTCATAGCTATGAGCAGGGACAGAAGCAGGACTAGTCAAGAGCATGTGTTCTTGCATTTATATAGAATGTTTGGGGCTGGGTTGTGTTGGGGCTGTGGAGATCCAGACCTTTTCAGTCACCCGTTTGTGAAGGGCCAATTTCTTGATGTTTGCTACCAAGGTTTTGTCAGCTGCAGACCCTGAGCGAAGTCTTCTTGTTCCCAAGCTGTATGGTGGAAACCAAACGGAGAGCAGCCCTCCTGGAGCCAAATGCATCCCCATGATATGCTACCACCCGTGAGATGGAGTCCCTGGACTCAGCCCAGACACCCAGTGGAGCTGAGCATCCATCACTAGCTTCAGTGTCCTGTCCCCTTCAGCCAGGACAGGTGGCTTTTCCTGTCCTCAGTGTCTGTGTAGGTTTTCTAGCAGCTCACAGGTGTGGGGTGTGCTAGAGCCCAGTCACTGGGCATCTGATATCTCAGATGGGACTGGAGGCACCCCCAGCAGCTAACAGCAGGGGGAGAGACTAAGTCGTTCATCCCCCCTGAACCAGGTATGGCTGGGTGAGATGATCCCCTTTTAGAAATCAGCCAGGATTAGAGGGCAGATGAGGGAGGTACTTGGGGGCCTAGGTATCTCAGGACTGTCTAGTGTGCCTCAGTTTCCCATCTGGCAAATGCCCTTTCCTCTTGCCATAAGATAAACTTGAGGGACGGGGAGAGGGAGGTGGTGTGGGCTCTGGGTGGTTTAGGAAGAAACATATTCAGATGTAAGTGAGATGCTAAATGTTAACTGTGCAGCACCTTCAGGGGCTTGGGAAGGGGATCTTTCTTCCTGAAAATGTCAAATTGGATTGGAAAAGAGACCTGCTAGCCCAGCTGCATGCCGCTGGGTTCATGGCCAGAGATGCTGGAGGGAAGCCTCCACCCTGACAGGTAGCCAGCGTAGCTGAGATGAGGGTCTGTGAACTACACTGGATCAAAGAAGAAAGGAGGGGAATAGCCTCTTGTTTTAGCACCTTCATCCTGGAGGACAGTCACATCTCTGGGGATAGGGAGTGGAAAGCTTGGCTGGCCGCTGTGCCGTGCACCCAAATATGCACCAAACACTGGCTGGGGTCTCAGTGTATGAGAGCACTCATCCCTCAAGGTCTGTCTCCCTTCCCTTTCCTCCACCTCCAAGGAGCTGACCTTTCTTGCCAGGACCCTTGGCTTCAGCTTGGGCAATGCTCTGGGATGGGACAGGGGAATTGGTTCTTTGCTGCTCTCCATCCTTGGACACCAAGCTGACCCATTCAGGCTCAGCTAAGCCTCACACCTCACCCTCCTTCTAATGCCAGGGAGCAGCCCTTGGCTGGGAATGCCCCATGAGGTTTGCCCCCTTTTACCATGTGTTTAATTGCATGCTAAAGCAGAGAGACACATCATTGCTCCCAGGGAACCTCCAGGCCATACAGGGGATGGTGAGATCCCACTGTCTCCTTCTGGGGAACCAAGAAGGACTTGGACCGTTCGGAGATGGCTGATTCCATTTGCAGTCCTGCCTGCTCAGCCGGACCTGCCCAAGAGATATGGGAGGTAGCTCACAAAGCAGCAGCACCCTAGGAGATGACTCTGTCACCATACCTGCAGCTCCTTTTCTTTTGTTGCCAAAAAAAAAGGGCTCTCGGGCTCTCCTCTGAAGCCATTACTGTGAGCGGCTTCATGCTTCCCTCTAGTGGTCCCAGCTCCCCCTCCAGAATCACTGCTGTCTCCAACACCTCTCGATCCCACTGCATACTGTGATCATCTCCCTGTTCCACCCGTGTCACCAGTGCTCTGGTCAGAGCAGTCATGCGAGCAGAAATACTCTGGAGTAGGCTGGGCTTGAGGATAGGTCATAGCATGGCTGCTTGGGAAGGAACAGCCCAGCTCGGTGCTAGTCCTCAGCTATGAACACAGGAGCTCTGAAACACTTGCCGTGACTTGTGAGTGGGTCTTTCATCACCTTGCAGGTCTCATGTCTCTGGAGTGTTTGAAGGTCCTTGTCCATTAGCAGGGTGCAACAGACTTTGCTTCAGAACAAAATCCTGAGGGTTGGTGTTTAGAATATTTCACCTCTCAGGTGAATTTTTTCCTCCTTGTTCACCTGAAAGATTTTGCAGTCTATTCCAAAATGCTGACTCAGCTTCATTTTTTGTACTAGGTCCCCAAATGCTGTCCCCCTGGCTGGGGATTGAGCCAGGAAGGTCCCTGTCTTCCTATTTAAGGATTGCCCAGTTGAGCCCATTCTCTCAAGCCAAAGCCTTGACTGAGCAAGTCCAGCTTTTTTAATTAAGAGTGTTACTCTATGATCTAGGGTCCTGGTTTCAGCTGGGATGGAGTTGATTTTCTTCCTATTAATTGGTAGTGCTGTGTTTTGGATTTAGTATGAGAATAATGTTGATAACACACTGATGTTTTAGTTGTTGTTAAGTAATGTGAACGCTAGTCAAGGACTTTTCATCTTTCCATGCCCTGTCAGGTGCACAGAAGGCTGGGAGGGAGTGTGGCCAGGACGGCTGGCCCAGCTGGCCAATGGGTTATTCCATACCATATGATGTCATGCTCAGTATATAAGGCTGGGCGAAGAAGAAGAAGGGGGAGACGTTCGGAGTGATGGCGTTTGTCTTCCCAAGTCACCGTTACACGTGGTGGAGCCCTGCTTTCCTGGCGATGGCTGAACACCTGCCTGCCGGTGGGAAGTGGTGAATGAATTCCTTGGTTTGCTTCACTTCCGTACGTGGCTTTTGCTTTCCCTGTTACACTGTCTTTATCTCAACCCACGAGTTTTCTCACTTTTACCCTTCTGATTCTCTCCCCAATCCCATGGTGGGGGGAGTGAGCGAGCGGCTGCGTGGTGCTCAGTGGCCAGCTGGGGTTAAACCACGACAAGAGAGCTGTTTGGGCTGTCAGCTTCATTGCTAGGATGCACTGAAGATTTGTGGAACGGACCCCACTGGGGAGAGATGTATTCAGATTCAAAGGTAAAAAGTGATAAAATGAGAACAGGACAGACTGCTGCTCCAAAAAGGCATATCACTGGGCGTGCTGGAATAAGAAAGAGGAAGAAAATCACATCTCTCTCAGACTGATGACTTTGTCCCACACCAACAGTATGATCTCACCAGCCGCCTCCATGGAGGAAGTTAATCCCATTCCTGCAGGTGCAGTGCAAGGAGAACAGCCTGGCAGCTCCTGAGTGCACAGCCAGGGAGGACCAGATCAGTCTCAGTGTCACAGTGTGCACTTAGAAGTGCATGGGGCAGGTGCCAACGAAGTTCTGACTTTCCCTTCCAATAGGCCAGTGGATACCTTACTGGGTTTTCTGAATAAAACAAAGCAATCCAAGCAAAATAGGAAAAGTCGCAGTTTCTGGCACACAGTGTTTGTTCTTCTTTTGCCCAACAGGTGCTGTTCAGTCCAGCTCAGCCACACAGCCTGGTTGAGGCAACTGGTGGCTGCTCCTGTGCCACATGGCTCTTGCAGAGCTCACTTTGCACAGGAGCAGAGATAAGCTCAAAAAAAAAGGGACCACACATCCCAAACTCCTATGCATGTCGCAAGGTAATTTTCATATGGGAGTTGTCTTGTGCACTTACATCCCTCTGAGAGTTGGGCCCTGGTAGATACCATTCATTTCTCCATCACCTCATGATAAAAGACAAGTGAGAAAATGTGGCTCTAGGCCTGGGAAGTTTTTAGCAAGGCAGATCACGCCTGATAATTAACATTGAGAGCACTGAGCTCATCCACTTGTCTTCATCTCAGCATTGTCCTTGTCTTGCTACATTACTTTTTGGCAGTGGCCCAGCCAGCACATGAGAGATATTGAACTGACCTTACAGCAAGGCAATAAAGCACACGCAGAGCATCAACACCCATCCCAAACCAACAGACCCACAGAAGTCAGCCAAAAGACTCTTGTCAACTTTGTTGACCTCCACATCTATCCACATCCCTGAATGAGAAAGCTTGCCAGAGGAGGAGCAGGGCAGACTCCTGGGCAGGACTGCAGCCACCACTTGGTGTTGGCTCTTTGGGTGGAACAAAAGTGCTTGCGTGTTTATGGAAGTTTTTGATGTCTGGTCTCTGCTTATGAACCTGCAAGATGACAAAGTACATTGCACTATCTCCAGCCTTGGCTTTCTGTCTCTGTAGGAAGACAACTCCATACTGTAGTTGTGCCCCTATATTTACATCCACGATTCAAATCAACACAGTTTAGTGATGTGCGTCGGGTACCATCTATTTCCCCAGCATAAGAAGCAACTGTGTTCAAAATGGGTTTTTATTTTAAAAGAAATGAGCAAAATAAGAAGAAATAACAACCAAAGCCCTAAAGAAAACAACAGTAATGTTTGCACAGGACAGTATTGCCTGTGCATGGCTCAGCTGTACCCGTAGTGGCTGCCAAAATAGACTCTGGGATGGCCAGGGCAGGAAGTGTGGCCACAGTAACACTCCTGTGCCACGCAATGGGAAGAATCAGGACATACAGAGTGATGGTCTGACCCTGTACAAACGCTAAAGCCCCAGCTCTGTCACACTCTGTGCGGCTGCATGGTGGCTAGCATAGTTGGTCAGACCATTACCAAGTGCTTACTCTCTCCTCCGATGCTGGACACCTGCAGCAGGAGCATTCCCTTTGATCTCGTTCCAGTCTAGCAGATGTTAATGGGATGGCGTGCCTCAGCCAAGCCCTCTCACAGATGGAGCCCTCACACAGGAGACTTCCTGTGATGCCTGTCATATCAATAGCTGTAATCTGCTCCTCGGAGTGCACAATTGTGCCTGACCCACTGGACCTGATGCCGCTTTGCTTGGCTCGCTCTTTGCTGGCCTTCTTTCATTCATGCCCCACCATATACTTACACTGATCTTCTACGCCCTGCCTTCAGATTTGCAACCTCTTGGCCTTCAAATTGCTTTCCTGATTCTCAGTGGGACTTAGATATATCCTTTCATTCTTGTCTCTGTCATCTCACTTCAGCGCTTTGTTTTGCCTCACTGTCACTTCACCATGGAGGAACAAAACTTAGCCTGCTGGTGGATCACAGATACTCAAAGAATGAGGAACCAGAAGACCTGAGTCTTCATCTGTTTTCCTGTATGATCCCAGCAGGTGAACCCCACCCTCCATGTTGAGAGAGGTCAATCTGACCAGTGGAAGAGCTCTTTCTTTCTGCCTTGGCAGGTGGTTTTCGTGTTACCTGACAGTGAAGCCTTCCGTCAGCTGAGTAGGCATGATCCTTCTCTCTGTGGTACCCAGCTCTAAGCATGTAAGGTCAGCTGCTGATCTACTTTGGAAGGATACAAATGCATCCTCTCCTGTTGTGGAGCAGCACACCATGGTGTAGGCTGTGGTAGCAGAATGAGGCCAACACAAGCTGAGGTTGAAGGTAAACAGGGTTTCACTCAGGTAGTCGTCTTCATGTCATGTGAAAAAGAGGAACCAGAAATACTTTGGCAGCAAGTGTGCTCCCTAAAGACTGTTTCAAAGAGGAAAAACCAGAGACCAGGCTACATTTGGGGACAGCTCAGCTGCAGCTGGTTGAGACGGATGCTTCCAGGTCAGCATGGGAGAGGATGGAGCTGGATCTGGCACTTGAAGACTTGCTGCCCAGTTCTTCAGTCCAAACTAATATGGAGACTCTGACTTCCCATGTGACTTATGGGCCACCGACTCTTCACTGACACTGGTGACAGTCAGGGGTCCCCATCAGGACATGTTCTACCCTGGAAACGCAGAATAGTAGAAAAATTGAGTGTTCAAACCCCACCATGATAAATGCAGTGTGTGGCCCAAAATTGACAGCCAGGAGGTGACATGCCAGCCCTGGACCTCTTCTCCCACATATCCCCTGCACCAGTGCAGCTCCTGAGATGTCAGAGACAGTGCTCTGACATCCTCGTGTCAGTGTTAAAGAGGGATCAGTGCTACCCGGTGCTCATAGCAGCCTGAACATCCCTGTGACACCAACAAAGCTTTTCAAAGTGTCTGGCTCAGCACGCGGTTCATCTGGTGTCAAATCTGGAAGCATCTGATCTGTGTGTCTAATGAGCTGGTGATTACTGGTCCAGATGGTAGAGGTCAGAGCTGGGTCAGGACCCTACCGGAGTCGCTTGTGTGAGCAGCACTTAATGCAATCACTTGACAGGGGCTAAGGAAATTTGCATCTGCTGGACTTGCGCCCTGCAGGTTACGCTGTAAATAACTGCGAGCGTTTGGGAACATGGGAGCAGTCAAATTCCTGCCTGCGGACAGGACACGTCTCCAGTGCTAACCCCCAACCATGTGTTGTTCCCCTTTCAGCCTGGAGCAGCTTTTAGCTCCTCGACCAGAGAAGTGCTTCCCACTAACAGCTCAGTACAGCCAAGTCCCTCACACAGTCCACTGGCTCCTCTACCTTGTATCAGGGACATCAGCCACAAAATTACTGCGGGTGTAACCATCTGGTGGCCTCAGTGGCAGCCTGGGCCTCCAGTTGTGCCCCCTGAAAATGTTTCATGGGACGAGCTCACAGAGGGAGGTCACACCCCAGGTTGTGAAGATAATATCGATGCAATGAGACAACCGGGGCCTGATCGTCCATCGTCACCATCCTCACTATGGAAACGGAGGTGATGCTTATGGTTTATGAGGACACTTGTTGTTCCTGACAATTTCTGATGAGGGTCCGTGGTGTGAAGAAGCCCCAAGCTCCATCTCCTGCCGATGTGCCTTCTCCATTGTACCTGGGAGAGAGGAGAGGACATGAGCAAATACTGGTGCTCTCAGCCTCACCTTGCTCTGGGAGGGCTCCTGGCAGTGTCCTTTTTGTCCAGGAAAGACGAACAGAGCCATGCCAGCCAGAAGACACCCCCTCCCTGAAGATCTCCTCTTGGGTTTCCTGACTTGGCAGTTCTCCTCAACTCACAAAAAGCACCAGAGGTTTAATTTTTCACCTCAGATGAAGACTAATATATCCTCTACCCCCAGACTGAGTTCTTCCGTGAGATGGGTTTTCCACCTCTAGCTGTGCATCAGGCTCAAATAAGTCAGTTCTTAAATGATCTGACTCCTTCCTTACGTATTTTGATCCTTTAGAAACAATTCAGTGCCCCACAAATTATTGTCATTGGCCAATATAAAGATATTTTTTGACCCTCAGCATTGCTTTTGTATCTGAAAAAAGAAAGAGCCAAGATGCTATTGTCAGTTATACAAAACCAAATACAGGCTGTGTGAGCAAGAGCAGACACGCAGCTGCTTCACTCCACATGAAACTCTATCCTCTACCGGCCACTGTCCCAAAAGCAGCCTGCGGGACTGCAGGACTGGCTCTTGCATCAGACCCAGACCCATGTGGTGCAAGGCTGCACTCAGACTCAGGTGGGATGGAGCCTCCT
This sequence comes from Calonectris borealis, assembly GCF_964195595.1. Lineage (NCBI taxonomy): Eukaryota > Metazoa > Chordata > Aves > Procellariiformes > Procellariidae > Calonectris > Calonectris borealis. The sequence continues at coordinate 7,331,358 of NC_134336.1, read as the reverse complement.
CATACCTTTCCAGTCTGTAGCACATCACCCACGGGCTGGGCTCATTCCCAAGACAGAGGACTTGACTTAACTGGGATTCCTAAACCTCACTGAAAGCATGGACAGACGCTATGAAATCCTCTAAGTACCTCATTGTTTCAAAGATTTTGAGGCCAGGAGGCACCAATGAAGGTTTTTGGTAACCCACACTCAGAATATCCTCTAGGGACTCTCTTCCTGAACCGAGTCATTTGCTTTTGACTTAAGAATGTCTTCAGGAAAACAAGCCTGCTTTTATCTTTTTTTTTTTTTTTCATTTTATGGATCAATTCACTGCAACTTTACTGGCAAAAAATAGCTCTTGCTCATGTGTAAGATGTGTATGCTATTGTCCTATTATAAAGCCATTGTCATGTTGTTATTGTTATATTGTCATTTCATAAAATGACTGAAAACATGAAGGTTTTATGGGAAATGCCTAATCTTGGATACTTGGGATTATTAACTGAAAAGGACTTGCAGCACCATTTTATGTTATTTTTATTTATTCAGCCACCCAGACCTTTCTTCTCTAAGCTCACAATAGCAGATATCATTTCACAGCATTATCACAGCTGAGAACACCAGTGGTTACACAGACACTGCTTTTGTACCATTTGTCTGTTTGCTTCGCATTTATTTGGGCCAAGACAAAAAATTCTGCATTCTTGGCCCTTTCTGGTGGAGCAGAGGGTCACACCACCGGTTCCACTGGCCCCCCTTGCCAGGCTCCTCACCAGTGAGAAACCTGGAGGGATGCAGGAACAAAGCCATTTTGTCCCTGTTGAAGAGGGATAAATGCGAAATGAGGCAGGAACTGGCAAGAAAGGTCTGGGGTGCTCTGTAGCAGTTCTGCAGCAAGAGACCCGGTTTGATTGGGGTGACCAGCTTGCCGGCAAGAAGGTGACCAGCGTAATGAGATGTGCAAACATTGCCTGCAGGCACCTCTGACGAGGCTCAGGACCTCTACTTCAAGAAAGACGTGAAGCAGTTGGAGAGCACCCAGAGGACAGCAACAAGAATGATCAGAGGCCTGGAAACACATCCTCCAAAGAAAGATAGGAAGAGGTGGCATGTTCAGCTTACAGAAAGGAAGGCACGGTATTGGTCTGCAAGGATGTAAAGGATTGCTGCAGAAAAGAGGATAATGTGTTCTCCATGCCTGGGGTGGACAAGGCAGGAAGAAATGAACTTAAGCTGCACAAGAGAGATTCACGGTAGCACCTGCAAAGCCCGTCTAGCAGGATGGATAAGGAAGCACTGGTATAGATTGCTTGGGGAAGATGTGGGGTTTGCATCACTGGGAGTCTTAGAAGTTAAGGAAACATCTCTCAGGGATATCAGTAGCATCCCTCCTGCACTGGTAACTACATTTGCCATGGCTGTCTGGCCCAGAATGTACCCACTGCCTTCCCACGAACTGCTTCAGAAGCAGGACCTGGCTGAGGTACCGTCCAGCAGCCAGAACAGGGACAGCTGCTGGAAGGGAAGAGCACAATGTCCCTCCTTTGCTCACTGGCCAGCAAGCCAAGAGAAATAAAATGGAATAAGCACAAGAACCGAGATAGTTTGTGGGCAGAAACACTGAGAAGAAAATCCATAGAATAAAAGATGCCAAAAAGACTCCCTGCCTCCAGCCTGGGGAAAACGAGAGTGCAAAGAGCACATCATCGAAGCTTGGCTTCGTGATGTTTGCACCTCCTCCAGATGGGCAGATATAGCGTGGGCAGACCCCTCCTTGCTGTCCTGCTTCCCTCACAGGCAGCAGACACAAGCCCACCACTTGCTGTCCTAGGTATCTCTTCCAGGACCATCAAGCCAAAAACGACCAAGTGCCTGTGGCGTGTAGTTTTTTTCATGTAATGAAAGAGGGAAGCGAATTGCCTACAGCCCATGTCAGTCACAAAAATGCCCGAAATGCTCGGCTATTTGCAAGTACATGCAGTGAAATGTTCCTAACTCACTGCAGCCTGGAGGTTACAAATGGGCCAGATTCTTCCCTCTTTCCCAAGCATCGGAGTAGGTTGACTGCAATGGCAGATCTGGAGGGAGCCTCAGAAACCCTTGAAGAGAGCAAGGCACTGCCTTTGCCAGCCTGGGTTTGTGGGAATCCCAGAATGCCCTCTAGTGGCCTTGCTCCCAAAATGTCCCTCTGGCTCCGGGTACGCAGCTGCAGGGTGGGTTGGGAAAGAGGAATGATTTTCCAGAGCTGTTGAGGGCACGCAGCTGGGGCTGAAGTTAACGGGAGGTGCATCTGCTTAGCTCTGCTTAAAATCCCCTTCCTTCACGAGGGGACTTAATACCACTCGTGTTTGCACAGTTCATTGTGTTTGGTACCCAGCTGAACTTCTTCCTCTTCCTCCTTCCTCCTCCCATGGTGGCTCTGAGGAGCTTCAATCAGCTGTAGCCAAAGAGGGGTCTTGGAGGGCTGGGAGCAGTGAGGGGCAGCAGCAGGAAAAGGGAATTATTTTGCAGCCCAGGCGACCTTTCCTCTCCCTCCCGGCATTTATTGAAGTTTGACTCGAGTTAGACATCTTCCCACTGCAGGAGACTGCTGCTGTCTCAGAGCCACCCCCCCACACTTGCCGGTGATGTAACTGTGTAATTCGAAAGCAGCTGCACTCAGACTAAAGGACAATTATCTAATAGCGAGATTACGATTAATTCTGCTAAAGGGAAACAATTACCCTTTTGGATCTAAATGGAGTATAAAAAGGCAGAGCATTTACAGATGGAGGGAGAGGGCACACGCTTCCTGAGGGCTACTCTGTGCTGCATGACCTGGCAGCATCCGTGGGCTGAATGTGTTGGGCTGAACGCCCCTGCCCTGCAGACGTGTGGGGCGGGAAATCACCTCCTTTGCAGATGGGCTTTCCCAGCCCATTGACTCACAGCCTGCTGTGGCTCCACGCACTCCAGCCCCAGACAAACACCTCTGCCTTCGCAGCACCGCTGCCCGAGCAGCCCCACGCAGCCGTAAGCCCTGCACAGCCACGTGCACCCCCTCCCCATGACACCTGCTGCAGAGAGGTGGACGAGCATCACCGGCAATGACACAACGGTCCCCTGGGAGGAAAGGGTTAAATGATACAATTCGCCTTTTCATTGCGAATAGATTTTGCTCTGCTCTGCCTGCAATACTGTTTATCAGCAATTGCAGGCTTTAAAATCCGTACTTTACAAGTGCAGCATAACCTGCCAGTTATAATTGGTTGAATTATACCTCAACCCTGATGCAACTCTTGATGACTCTCTGCCTCAGCCAGAAAACTGATAGGAGACAAGTTTATAGCTCTCTTGGAAAACACAATTATAAATTGCATCCCCACCACAAGCCCTGGAAAAGGTTAACTGTTTCACTGCAGTGCTCAAGGCAAGTGGGTTTCACAGCCATTTCTTTCCCCATGTAGGAAGGAAAAAGAGGAGAGAGAAATCAGAGAAGTTCAGAGAGAACCGGTAAAAAGTAATGGAGAGGAAGAGGGATGTACTGGCCTAGTTCCTATTTACACCAGGGCTCCCTGTGTATTTCAAACACACAGGAATGGGCCGAAGTGTCTATAGGCAGGAGACCTGCACATCAAGGAAAGGTATCAGGAGGCCCACTGTATTTGGCCATCTAGTGCTCTTACAGCCTTGCATGGGCCAGATTATGCCACAATCCCAGCCCTGCTGAAGCCACCGTGGTCCCAAATCCCTCACTGGGATGGGTGGCCTGCTCAGAGCTGGTCTTTATGCTATTCCCCTTCAGCTCTACAGATATTTGGGAAGCAAATATCACCAGGACTGATCCCACTGCAGACAGAGCCCACAACCAGAATGACTCAGAAGGTGCAGCATCTCCCACGGCCCAAAAGACCCTGGGCCTTGGGGTATCGTGGTGAGGACCAGACGTGATGAATTAACTGCAGCATACCAGCCCAGCACAGACAAATCACTTCTCAGAGCACCTGGGTCGCAGCACCTACAGGCACTTCTTCACAGCTGTAAGTGGTGTCTCAGAGTCTTTCACTCTGCTGCCCAGGACTTGTCTTGGAGGCGCGGCAGGACTAGCTTACAGCAGACCTGCTTCTGCAGCGCTTGACACAACGGCATCCTGATCTGCACTTGAGCCACTGTAATGGGTTAAGTCTTGCACCAAGGTCAGGCCGAGCCTATCACTAATCCTTGCATCCCTAAGGACTGCCTGGATTTTGTGCTGCTTCTCTTGAGCAATATAACAGGGAACAGAGGACGCAAACCCACACAGCTACAGCCAGACACTGCCAGGGCATGCAGCTGGGGCATTTCAAAACTGCCTCTCTTGCCTTCAAAGATGGGATTAGCTCCCTTTCAAAAATAGAGAAGAAAGAAATCTGTCTTGACTTCATTTGAATCATTTGAAATGGAACTAGAAGCAGCTGCCTGTCCTGGTCACCTCCTCTGCTGCGGGAAGCACAGCTCTTCTGCAGAAGAGCAGAAATCCCAACTAGGAAATCCCAACAAAAGCACTGGGCCTCCTGGTAAATAAGTGGGATCTTTAATAAAGCACTTCTGGTTTGTGCTGTGGGTTGTATGGGCCCACCTCAGCCACAAATCCTTCCTATGACATCATTTAGAGTTTGCTCTGCAAATGGCCCATAATTAAGCCCAGAATGGAGCTATCCTTGCATCCTGGGAAATGCTACATCCTTCTCCCAAACTGGTCTCACTGAAGCTCCTTTGGCACTTGCAAAACCTTGATGAATCCAAGCAGCTTGAGAGCAAAGCTCTGGAAAGCCTTCTGCTGGTCCTGCCTCTGATGGTCTCTGGCTACCTTGGCAGCATGTCAGATAAAACCTTCCGAAGGTACACGCTGATGACCCAGATCCAGCGTATGCAGAGCAGCCTGGGCTCCCCGCACACAGGGAGGGCCAGCCCAGCACACTGACAGACCAGAGGCCATGGAGACTCGTCTGGTGCAGGAGTGGCTGTGCATGTAGGGTTTCTGTATGGGTGCTGGGTCACTGGCCAAAGCAACTGGATTGGTGCTCCTGGGGATGTCCTCAGGAGAAGATATGGCCAAGTATGGCCATACCCTAAACATCACTTCCCAGCACTGTCCACCTCCAACACAGCCTCCTCCAGCCATAGACACAGCTCCTTCTTTCCTTCTAACCTGCAGTGAGGATCTGCACTCCAGGCAGAGGACATATGGTGCAGTGTCTTGCTCTGCCTGTTGCCCACCAAGGTGTTTGCACAGGGATAGCCAATTGCTCAGTCAAGCATCTTGCTCATTCTAGGGTTTTTGCCTTGGAGATTTCATCAGGAAAGGTTCCTTTTAGTTTTCATTCCAGGGAGAAAAAACTCCAGGAATTTTCCTGAGCCTCTCTAACCCTGACTCCCCCAGAGCATGGTCCTGCCAGGTTGGGATGGGATGAGTCAGCAGGAGTATAGAGGTCGCCCGTCTGGGCCACACAGCCTTGTGGCATAGCCCATCCTCCTTGCACCTTCTTCCCTCTCCTCTCAGCTCCTGCTGACTCAGGGCACAGAAGCAGCTTGGAGCCAATCAACCCCTGTCTCCTCTTTTCAAATTCTCTGAAATATGGGCCCAGAAATATTTACAGTCTCTCTGTCTGTCCCTGACCTTCAGCTTTTATTTGCGTACGTAAATTTTGTTCTATTCCAGAGCTACAAGTTTCATATCAGGGCAGTTCAATCTTTATGAGGATAAAGTGTTTGCAGTGCTCTTAAGCTGCTTAATGTAAGCATGTGTGTGAAAGATTAACAGCTTTATAAGTCGGAGCAGTTAAGTGACAATATAAAGAGAAAGGAAAGGGGAAAACATCATCAATCTAAAGCAGCACTAGGAATATTTGAGATGAATTACTGAAGGGAACTGGCTGCCAAGCCCGGCGGTGTCTCAGTAAGATGCACCAATGACCAATGCAGGAGCCCTCTCAGGGGAAAGGTAGAGACAGAGCAGCTTGAAAGGATCATCTTCTCCATAGCTCTCAAACCTGGAAGAGAAAGGAAACTAATTTTCCCTTGATATTTATGACCATCATTTGGTGCTCTGTTCAAAGCAGACATCTGAGTGGAGGAAAGAAAAGGCAGACTCTTAGCACAGCTAAATATGCGCTTCTTCAAGCCACTGTCAAGCCCTCAGAGATCAAAGCCATCCCGCAGCCTGTGGGAGCACCACGGGGCTCGGTACCTGACTCCCACCCTCCCCATCGAAAGCATCTGCTGGGGACACTCACATTTCTTGTTGCTGAGGCTGAGGAAAAGTTTGCAGTTGGTTATAGCAGGACTGATGGACACAGAGACCATCTCATCAAAGACCTAATGCTCTCCCCAAGGTATGAGATGGCATAACAGCAGTAAGAAATGTTGGAAGACAAAGTAGACATCACAGGGTTGGTTTTTATTTGACTGTCAGCTGCTGCACCTGCATAATGGTCCAAAAACCTCTCTCAAGATATCAGTTGCAAAGTACAGGGTTATGGAAGGACACAGACTTTTTATGACCTCTAGCAAACCAGCTAATGTCTGTGTCCTTGATTTTACTGACATGCAGTTAAAAGATAATTCTGCCTGTCCTCCAAGACAGGTGGCTGGTTTATTAATGAATGGTTGCAAAATGTTCTGAGATCCTCTGACGAAGCATCTCTGGAAGAGCAAAATATGACGATGCCAATGGAAATTGGCTGTTTGGCTCCAGATTTTAATTGCATACAAAAAGAGAGCCACACATGAGAGCTTAGCCCATCAAACAGGAAACATGAGGCATCGGGAGAAACAGAGAACGGCACCGGACGTCAGCGAACAAATGCTGGAGCCATCCTTTGCCAAAATCACACATGATGAATCTGTCAGTAAGAGGAGAAGGCTTCATCAAGGTCCCACTGGGAGAGCTCCTAGATCAGCACCTGAGATTAGATTCACCGTGAGATTATTCACTTTTTGTTGAACTATGGATTGCAAGATGAAGCAATGTACCTGCTGAATGGTTGGCATTCACCCCCCATTTTGTCTGGGAATTTTTTCCCCTTGTTAGAGCCTGGTAGGAGGCCTGGCCATCTTGGACCTTGCCCTGGTGTTTGGGGCTTTCACTAAGCACCTGATCCTCTCAAAACGTGTTGTGCACGAGTCATTCGTGCCTTTCTGTGATCATCCATCCAAATTATCTAGAGGCTAGTGACAGGCATCTGCTGCCTGGAAAGTTGGGCTTGAATAATAACATCCTCTGAAGCACCATTATTAGAGTTGGGGAATGTTTGCGGATGGAGTGTATCTCTCTTGGAAAATGCCTGTTCATCAAAGCAGAATTTTTCCTCCAGGGAAGTGCTCCTTCTGACAAACTTCAGCATTGGATAAAACGATCGAACCAAAGTATTTCAGGGAGGTCAGAGGACTCCACTTCAGAGTTGCTGGAATTTCCTTTTATGATGAAGAACAGAATTGCAGTAGGACCCAAACATCTAGATTACATCAAAATGGAGTATTTCGTTTATCCTGATGTGGGACCTTTTCCTGTGTTTTTGTTTTCTTTTCAATTCAGACCAAAAGAAATCCATGCCAGTGGAATAGGAAATCTGACTTCAAAGCAAATCCTGGTCAGATCACTGAAGAAATGCCCCAGGTTTACAGTCATGGTTAACAGGGGTCCACAGTGATGACAGAGAGGTCACCAGGACCAGAGGAGTGGAGTTGGAGGTTAACAAGCTTAATAAATGTATTGCAGTGCTTGGTATGCTCCTCTGTTCCCTAAATGAAGTCCAGGCTGTTTTCAGGGGAGAATAAAACCCGCACTCTTTGCATCAAGGGAAATCTGTGCTATGCAAACAATAAAGATAACCAGGAAAGATAACTTTGCAGGCTCTTGTTTTTACATCTCGGCAGGAATATAAATAAGCACAAGCAGTTGCCTTAGAGATGGGAGAAGCCTGTGGATGGGACTGGAAATCAATGTGCCACGCAGCGAGCACTGGGCCCGAGTCAGCTCCCCGCTACGCAGGCAGAAATCTATCCATCCACCTTGGGTGTTTATTTATTTCTAAGGCAACTACCACCATGGTGCCAAGGCATATGCCTGTCTCAATTTCAGGCTAGTTACTCTAGATTTGTGGCCCAGTGACTGACAGCCAAATTTGGTGAAAGATATTGCAGGAAAAAAAATTATCCAGGGTGTATACTTGAGCCGATGGGAGATTTTAACTTAAAGGGTTGCTCCCTCTCTCACCGCAGTAAAGGCAGTTTTTTGAAAATGAAGCTTTCTTTGGGAAAATGCATAGGTTTCAGTGACACCTGCAGGGACAAGGAGGAAGGCCATACAGCCATTTGCAGCCAAAGCCCTCCTGAGGCAGGTCACTTGGCCCATGTCACTTTTCTCCCTGATTTGTTCCAGATCTGAAAAAGAAGGGACTTCACAACTTTTTGTACAGGAATGAATCCTCCTTTTCAGACAGCTCTCACAATCCTGGGAACAACCCAGTTGTCTAAGCTATGCTAATATATCTTTGATGGCCAACTCCATGAGAAATGCAACCTAAAGCTTCCAACATCTGAATACTTGATTTTGCAATACTAACGATGTTCATTCAATAAGGTCTCCCTTTCCCCTCCACGTACGCACTCTGCTTCCTTCTGAGTCTCCCTTTCACTGCATATAAAAAGCAGAGAGAGCGTAGTACCTGTATGTCAAAGCAAAGATCGAGAGGTGACAATCTTAACATTGCTGAATATATTTTTGATGTTAAGGTCGAGTAAATATTTCACAGTAGAGCACCCTGCAATACATCCAGCCCATGTAACTCAAGCTACCCTGGATGACATGAAACTAGACAGATCCTAGCTAAATTAAGATGCAAATCTTTAACATCTCAAGAGTTAACTACTGAAATAACTTCCCAGGCAATGGATTAGACATGGATTACCTGAAGGATCATGGGATTCTCCAGCTGTTTTTTCACGTTTAGGCAAATTGGATCCAGAGTTGAAATGAACCATGTGTTTCGAACTTCATCACAATATCTAGAAGAGCGTTGGCCAACCATGTGTTTCAGCAAGCACGTAAAGACCGAGATACCTTCTGCTCTGAACAGGCCACTCTACAGGAGCCTCGTCAAACAGCCTGAGCCCCCACTGATCCTGGGCTCAGCACAGCCTGCCATATACTTACACAAGGTTTGAAATGCTTTCAGATCAGGTCCACGGGCAGCTTTCTCCCAGGGAAAACCATCAAATCTTGGACTTGTAAGAGGATGGCTAAAAAACATTTATTGAACTACTGTTATTTATAAATCAAGATGCAACTTCTGCACACCTAGGATTTGTTATGTTAAGTCAAATTCCTGTTTTTGGTTGACAGAGTTCTGCCATGACAGATTAATACTGATTTGAATATAACCTCAAATCTTTCTGGGACATTTTTTACATGGTCTAGTCCCCTTTTGCTCTTTTTTATTCCTTGCCTTTACTCTCAGCCTGCTTAGCGGTGGGAAGAGGTTCCCACCTTGATGACATTGAATTTTAACCCCAAATTTTCAACATGAGGTTATCTCGGGGATGTATTTGTTCTTATTGGTAATATTTTAATAAGTGTAAAACTAAGAATAACTCTTCTATAGTACAATCAACAAAATCCCCTGCAAGGAAATAAATTCAGACAGTAGTATCGACTGTGGGCCAGATTATCTGGTGCTCTGCATTGTAAGTGTCACTGAATTTTGAAGAGAGAAATTCTCATTGAGTTATTTACATCGTATGTGCTTCTCAAAAGATTAACTAAGGGTCTGGTAATTGGCTTCACCCAGGTCCTAGTCATTCTCCACCAGCAGGAATACAGGAAAGCTGTCCAGAAACTTGCACAAATTATTTTGTCATACCATCAAAAAGGGTGAGATTTTTGTCAAAATAAAGTACTTCTGTTCCTTGGAATGGGATGTAGGCTCTGATGGGCCCCTTGCACCTGCCCCAAGATTTTCCTGTGCTCAGCACACTGCAATAAAACCAGTGGCACTTAGTATTAGATTTGCAAAGGAGCTGCTGGCTGACATCGATCCCAGACCACACAGATCCCCAGGGATCTGCTCTGCTCCCTCTTGGGTGCCCCTGTCCTGGCTGTCCCCAAGAGGGCTGAGGCCACGAGCAAGGTGCTGGAGGGCAGGGAGGACAGGTATAGGAGAGACCTCTCCACGGGGCAGGGGGACCAGCCCTGCACCCCAGCACACGGCGTCCTCCTGTCCTTCCTCCTTCCCAGCAGATTAAAAGGGCCATGAAATAAACAGCAGCAATAGCGTCTGGGAGCAAAGTGCTGAAGAGGTTTTCCAACCATTCCCCTGGAGTATTTCAAAAGAGCCTGCTGCAATATCCTCCCCTGCAGGACCCGATGGCCTGGGCATGATGTCCTTCGGCAGCAAGGTGCTTTGTGGGAAGGACGCTTGCACAGCTGGGGGAAGAACCAGCCTTCCCAAACTGCCTTCCTCACCATAGACACCTTCCTCCACCCATTCGTGCACACCGACCCATGCCCACAGATGCAACACACTTATCTGTGTGCACATGGACATTCATTTATCATGAGAGGCCAGCAGTTTTTCAGCCATCCTGACCCACTCCTTTTTCTGTTGTCTTGCTGGGATCAGGATTTTATCCAAGCTGACCTGGGAGCTCTGCTTTTCCTTTGGGTGATCTTCTCTATGAGGGGTTGGTAGCAAAAGCTCCTGGGCTGTGTAGCCGTGGGACTGCACTACCCTTTCGGCAGGGACTAGGTCATGATTTATAAGGTTGATTGTTCTCAGAGCTGTGGAAATACCCTGACATTTCTCCCTATCCCTGTTCCTGGTGTTGCAGACAGACTTTTCATGATTTCTGTATTCTGCCTCAAGCACAGGCACTCTCACAGGGAGTCACAGAACTCAGCTGCCTGGGGCATGCAGCTGTGCCCAGGGCATCTCAGCAAGTTCATTTCCCCCTGGCCCCAGCACTCCCGGCGTGGCAATGGCAATATGTTTGCCACCAGTATACGCTCACATTTTAGGTTTTAATGGAAGTTTGCCCCTCATGGGCTTTTTCTCTGTCTGATTATTGCTGGGAGCTCCTCCAAGAGCTCATCTCCCTGGGAGGTGAGATGGGCTTTGCTAAGGATATGTTTTCCGAGGAATGCGTGGAAAACAGCTGGGCGTTTAGCTCTTACAGAGGAACAGCAGAGGAAGCTTTCACTTGTCTGCCTTCCCACGCCTGGTTGACCTGTGATGCTGCCGATGTGCCCAGTGCCAACAGCAGCCCACTGCTCACAAGGCCAGCATTTATTCTTGCTGCAATCTGCCTTCAGAGAGAGATGCTCGCGAGGAGCAGCTCCTTGCTGGCAGCAGCTGTGCCTCTGTGCGTCTTTCTCTTCCAGAGGGGATTTCTTTCATTTTAAAAGATCTGAGACTTTCCCTGGGGTTTGCATTTGTTCACAGGTTGCCTCTGGGAGAGGCAGAAATAGGGGAAGGAGGGAATAGAATATGTGTCCTCTGCTCGCTCCAGGCCTCTCTGCAGGGGATGTTGGGCAGGCTGAGCACATGGCATTTGGGCTATGGCTTGGCTGCAGCTGGCAGGACGGGGCAGCGGGCACCTGCTGGCTGGCAGAGCAAGGACTGCTGCACCCCGGGGTGTGCAGGGCGGTGATGATGCGTAGCTCTGCGGTGCAGGGCGGTCTGTACCCTGGCACAAAGAGCTCTTTTGCAGGAGACTGGGAGAAAGGCAGTGGGGGAGGCCACGGGCTGTGGGCGATCGAGAGGAGATTGCATAGGGGGTATTTTGGCCAGGTGAGGGGTAGGTGCTCTGGAAGGGCCATGGGGACTGTCTCAGCCAGGAGACAGGACAAGGGCAGTGATTTTTCCCTGTCTTTAGAGAAATGGGGCTGTTGGCTGGAGACGCTGAGAGGGGAAGAGAGGGAAGAAAGGACATGAAGTCAAGAGAGCACTCTGCTGGCAGGGCAGAGGGACTCCTTTCTGCTCCAGGATTTGTTGCTCAGTTTTTCTGGCTCTGCTGAGGCCCACAAATCACCCCCATTTCCCCAGTCCCTCTTGCAGGAGCAGATGCTGCTGGGGTCCCCCAGGCTGCCCAGCACAGTCCTGGGCACAGGCTCCACTCCTGTAGAAGAAGCCGCCCCGCAGCTGACATGGGGTTTGCTGGTTACTGGCTGGAGCCAGACACCAGAGGTAGCTCAGCACATCTCCGGAGAGCTCAGCATCACCTCGGGCAGGACTGCCTTGGCCCCGCGGTGCCCGAAGCTGCCAGGGTGCCAGGGCCCAGTGCAGAGGGCTGCCCGCGGGGCTGCCCTGCAGCACGGTGCTCATGCAGGGTGGGGTTTCTTTTAAACCTGTCGTCAGAAGACTTATGAGTCAAGTGCAGTGTGTTATTGGTGCTGTGTGACTGGCTCCCCGGGAGCCTGCCTGCCCTCGAGGTGGCAAGCTGTTGCTCCTGCCCTTGGAGGGGAGCCAGCTCTGCAACATTACAATTTAATTAAATTACTCCAGCAGCTGCAAGGGAATGAGAGAGAAAGAAAAACAAGGGTTTGGCTGTTACCTTCTGGAAGGGGGAAGCATGCAGGGGGGAGCTGCGAGGTTCTCCTGATTGCACCCTGTATCATGCCATCAGGGCAGCATGAGGGGTTAACATCTTTTAGGCTCCCTCAACTCCCCTGGGACTGGGAGCACCATTGTGGGTCCCTCACAGTCCTGTGTAGGCCCGGGGCAAGGCTGTCAGATTTTCCCTCTGCCCACCCCGAAGACCTGTACCTCAGCCTGTCCCCTTGTCCGGGTGCAGCCTGACCGCTCACCTCTCCTTGGACACGGGACAGCAGGCACCCCCCTGCCAACAGGCACCCCCGGCTGTGCCAAGGGGCTGAGGGCCGGGTGCCCTATACCCACAGAGAGCCAAAGAAATGGAGAAAAAATTAAGAGCTACTCACCCACCTCCTCCTTGTTTGCCCCTGCGGGATCCTCCGAGGACTTCTCCTCCCTTTCTTCAGTACATCCCATCCCCACGCGCCTCAGCTGATCTAGCAGTAAAAACAGACCCTTTGCCCCACACCTCACCACTCATTTCCCTTCCTCCTCTAAATCCCTCTGTGTTCTCCCTGCGTCTCCTAAATTGTTGAAGATTTATGTGTCAGTGCTATCACCTCCTGCTTGTAGATTTTTGCTCTTGCTGTCCTTCCCAAAGGAGCTCTCTCTGCATGTTCTCACCAAAATATCCAGGGAGAAAAGGCACGTTACTGCTCAGTGTTACAAGGAGAAGATCCCTGTATGGTCCTTTACCTTTAGGTCAGCTGGAGCACTGAGTCCTCCAAATCAGCCTGGTGCTGGCACAGCTCCCTGGGACACCGGAGCTGTGGACTAAGCTGAAATCATCATATAGGCTTTAGCATCACTGGGAAAAATGGGATTGTCTTGATAAAAGGGAAAAATAAACAAGAACAGCAAGGATGATGTGGGAATGAAGATGCTTTAGATGCACTGAGATGGGATTTCACCACTCCAACAAAGAAAGGGAACAGAAAGCAGAGAGACTGAAATGGAAAGCAGTGCTGGTGCAAGACTGAATGAAATAGTCTGGAAGTCGGAGAGAGGTGTTCATGCTTTTGTGGTAAGGCCTGGAAACAGTGAAGCAGACAGTCCCATTTCTTATGAGAAGGTGGTTGGTTGCTTTCTGTGCAGTGGCATCCTGGCAATATGGTCTGACTTCTCCAGCATCTCTGCGACCCCTTACGTGCTCTAACCTGAGAAACACTTCACTTTTGCCCTGGCAGTTTCTCTTCCCTGTCATGGTATCTGTGCAGGGATGATTTCTCAAAACGTCCTGCCTCAGGGGCTACTTACTCTTTTTGCTGAGAGCTTTCATGGTGGCATGCCTGGATTTCTCTTCCCAGGTTATCATGGCTCCTGGTCCTGCCAAGATCATCCCCTCTTTCATCTCCAGTGGGAGATGCTGTGACTGGGGAGTGGAGCTACCCTGATCTGACCACACAGACACACTCCCTCTGAGTCCTGTCCTGTACCTTTTCCAACTCATCTTCATTTGGACAGGTTCATTACTTGGCCACCCTTCCTGGAGGGACAAACCCAGAGCTCCTGTATTAGGTAGACACACTGTTTCCTCAGGCTAAATTCTTCTGGAAATCAACAAGAGGTTAGAAGCACATCAATTAATTGGTGGTGGTGATGGTATCTCCTCATTCCTGATTTGGGTGAGGGAGCTGTGGGGGTGGTTGAGACACTAAGTGTTAAAGAAAGCAGCCCTCCTCTCTGCTCCCCATCTATGCTGATCCATGGATCAGCCACTACCCCATTTTCAGGCTGGATGGACAGGAGCAGACATTTAAATCACCCATGGACTGAATCAGAGACCTCCAGATGTGGGTCAATGCTGTCTGAGCTCTACAGACAGGCTGTCTCATCGGGGCCATGAGAAATCAGCATTCCCATACAGATTGCCGTTCACCCACACCATGCACATGCAGCAGAGATGAACCTTGTGCCTCTGCTAGATGCAAAGGACTGGCACTCTCCTTTCCCCCTGAACGTGAGGCTGCAGCAATGGCAGGGGATGTTGTCAGCTCTCCCAGACCATGACCGTGACAGACAAGAAGGCATCTGAAGGTGGTAGCCATTGGCTTTCAGAGGAGGCCAAGTCAGGAAGGATATAGCAGCTTCAAGTAAGAGGCTTCAGGGACTGCATAGGGAAGGTCCAGCTGGTAATGGGCAGAATCCATCAGCAAAGCACATTTAGTCCTGACCCATATCTGAGCTGCCTATCAGCTTGCAGACAGAGGTTATGTGCTCCAGATACTCCTGTCACCCACAGAAACATTCATGATAAAGGCAGGCAGTAAAAGCCATGGAAGAATAATTATCCAGGGGCAGGAAGGGAATAAAAAGGGAAAGAGCCTTGATGTAACATAAACATCATAAAAGGCCATAAAAGCAAAGCAAAGGGAAGTGTGAAGGAGACTGAAGGTTGGCAGCAAATGTACATAAACAGAAGGAGCCAGTCTGGAACGGTCTAGAAATAAGGAAGGTTATGGATGGACTGAAATGGAGAATAGATGAAGCTGAGATGAAAATGAGCAAGGAAGTAGATTGATGGACTAGATAACAGCACTGAGACCTGCAATGCAGAGCTATGGAGCTCATGAAAACACCCTGGTGAGGGACATTTCCAGAAGGCTGAGTGAGTGGGACTGAGGAGGGGGAGAGCAGCGGGAGAGGGGAAGGCCAGAGCTCCGATGGCCAGCAACAACCATGAGGTGGAGAGCAAGGTAGAGGTGGGGAGGACAGGCTCAGGGCAGCCCTCCCTAAACTGTCATATATGCCTGTGCAAAAGAGGAGATGGTACCTGCTAGGAAGGTTTCCACAAGAGCAGGGCAGTGGGCAATCCATGTCAGGATGTGTCTGGAGGCTGCCTGTTCCTGCCTGCACAGAGCAGGTGAGGCTGAGCCAGCACGAGCAAGGGCAGAAGGCTCCCTGGCTGAGCTGGAGCTGAGGTGGACTGTCCGCTCCACACACTGGAGCCCGTTTTGTTGTCCTCAGCGTCCCTCACTCTTGGGAGTGGAAAGGCAGATGGTGAAACGGAGACCAAGGGAAGCCTCCGGGCGCTGATGGAGCCACTGAGAGATGCTGCTCACGGAATGGGGGTGGAAACATCCTCCAGCTGCTGCAAGTGCCAAACATTTCTCATTCCTCATGTGCTCTTATTAACACCTCCACACGCAACAGAGCTGCAAGCAAGGTCTTCCTGAGCTCTGCTAATTATTAAACATACTTCTGTTAAGCTTAACTAGACGTGCTTGTCAGCTGCTGGCAGGAAGAGAATAGTGGGAGAGACTTGTAAACACACTCTGATGACTAAGTGAAAACATTGCCAAGATTGCAAGGCACTGGAGCCTGCTGCCTTCAGGTGTCGTTGTCTACCTTGGGTTTCAGCCTGGCAGTCAGGTTGGCCAACATGGACTTCTCTATTCTGAGATGAGGTTCAGAAGCCTTGCAGGGACAGTGCTGACAAGAGAGTGCGTTTCAATGCTATTGCTCCTGATATCTGCTGTTGGTCACACTGAGATGGTTCACCAGGACCTTTGCTGCCCTGGGGCATGCAATGGCTCTTGGGGAGTAACCTACCCATCACAGAGACTCCTGAGATCTCTGTAGTGCTGCCTTGAAGCCTTTTGCTGCTTCCTCAGAACCTGTGTCGGTATGAAGGAGATCTGGCAGCAAGTTGCACCAGCTGCTACACCAAGGAAGTGGATTTTAGGCTTGTATACAACAATCTTCACACTCTTTCAAGGCCACTTCAACCACACTCCCAGCACGCAGGCTGCAACATGCTCCTTTACCTACCTATCAGGCTTTGTGGCAGTGATCTGCACGTACAGTGCATTTTCTCTGCTCCTTGGTTGTTTTACAGCACCTAAACTCATGATGATCTAGGAAAGAATGGCTGGAGCTATTGGAAACTCTTGTAATCCTATTCAGAGAGAGAAAAAAAAGACCATATATATTAATCAGCCAGCTAAAAGTCTGTGAAAATTTGAAACACCTCAACTATTATATCATAACTTCTCCAATGAGAAATGCTGTAGAAAACATCCTGCCAAGTTCAATGTTTATCCATTTTTGACCAGCATCTCTGAAAATAACCAAAGAAAAATCTCCACTTGGGCTGGCTTTGAGGTCTGGAGAAGGCTTTTTCTCCTACCAAATCCACCTGCAACACAGAGCACCTTACTCCTTACTAACAAACAGCAGCGCAATGAAAAAGGATGGATCTGAGGATGAAGATCAGCTTCCTTCAGTGTTTTCTGCTGCAGACTGTTTGTGGCTCCATTCCTCCACCATCCAAAAGAAGCAACTCTCCAGTTTCTCAATTCCGGGCAAAAGTCAGGCTGATGAGACAGGTGACAGTGCGATTGAGATATTTTGCTATCATGTATTGTAATTACCTTGTCAGTATGAGGTAAGACAGAATCGGAGTAGAAATGATCCCAGCTAAGTTGCACATTTATTGAATGCAAAGTCTGTTACAGTGCAGCGTTAAGGTTGGACAAATAGCAACACAACTCCAACAGCACTGGCTCAACTGGGTTGCACTTTCTGCATATTTTGGGACACACAATTTATAATTTAAATAGCAGTCTATCAGGCTGCACACTGACCCAGAAAAACAGTAACAGAAAATCCTGCATGCTTCTAACATGGCTGAGCAAATGCTGCTGCTGGCACGTTCACACTCCCAGTTCCTCTATTAAGACATTTAATTTTCCTGCGTTTTTTTACAAATAGGAGACAGAAAGAGAAATTACTCTTGTTTAATAATGTTAGCATTTAAATAGCCTTAATTAGGCATGGGATAGATGTGCATGAGCTGTTTGTTGCCTGTGCTGCTGTTTTTCACTTGGAGACAATTTTCTGCCATGGTGGATGACAGGACTGCATCACAGTTACTTTGTGATAGGAAAAGATAGACTTTTTTTTTTTTAATGTGAAGCTTATAATTTATGGATTGTACCAAAACTCAAGGGGGAAACCTGAAAACCATAAGGCCTACTCCATCCTTCCTGCATGCATATTTTTGCTAAGCTAAATAGAGGACTCTGCAGAGACAACTGCAAATTTTTCAGAGAGAAGCCTGAAAGCCTCATGCCCTGTCCTTGCCAAAGCCCCTGGTCAGGGAAAATGTTAACGAGTGTCATAAGGGTGACACAGGAATTAGAAGACACCCTGAATGATGCACTCTCTGAAGTGGTATGTAAACTGCTTATCGCTCTCCAAAGCCCTCGATTTATACCCCTTCCCCTGAGAAAGCCTGCAGCTGGAGGAGGCAGCCAAATTGGCTTTAACCCCTGGTTCACTAGAAACCTGGCTCCGAATCACACCATCCTGCTTTGCCACCGCAGGTACACTGAACTGTCTGTCCTTTTGTGAGCGAATGGCACAGGTTTAGGAAAGGAGTGGAAGTCGCAGCCGATAAGCCGGGGAGCGGTGTCTCTGCTCAGAGCGCTGTGGAGGCTCTGGCAGTCAAAACAATGCCCAGAATGGCAGAGGAGGGCTTTTATTTTAAGGTTACTCTGTGCAATGTCACACAATAATATACACTCCCGCGATAAGGAATGTTAATAATATTCCACTTTCTGCCAAGAATAGAGTCCCTATCTACAAACCCCACCGCTCTAATCAAGCGAAACAAAGCCAAATGTATGAAAACAACAAAACCAGGAGCTCGGGAAGTATTTGGATTCAGGAAAGACTAAATATTTAACTTGTGAGGCCCAATGCATCCTGGAATGTATGGGGCACTCCAGGAACAGCTAGCCATTGTCCAGGGGCCACAGGGGAAGCCCTCTTAAACAGGCCATGTCCTGCAGGGCCACCAAGCTGTCCCAGTCACCCGCAGTGTTTGCACTGGGGCAGGAGGTAAGGAGGTCCTTGCGGAGGTGAAAGGGAGGGTGTTTCTCCATTAAGGGTGTCACAGCCAGGTACAGTTCAGGGGCTGTATAGGCTGCAGCACAGCATGATGTTGCTGTGTTTCTGTTTGATGTGTGCAGGAGAAGTCACAAATTTCTGCGTGGTCTGTTCTGGAGATTGCATCATTGCCTTTGCTGGCTGCTGCTGCAAACATTCCACATTTATCAGCACCTAGAGAATGCTTTCTAGCTGATGGAGCCTCTCATGGCTTCTCTCTTTCATAGGGAAAAGCAAAAGATACCACGCGTGGTCCTGCTGCATGCTCAGGGCCAAGCAGCTCAAGTGTCTACCATGAGAGCCCTGCTAAGCAGGGAAGCACTTGGGGGCAGCTCCCGTGGAAGCTGGCCACGCTCTGTGTTCACAGAAACCTGCCCAGCCTTCCCTGTCTGCAGGAATCCTGCTGCTGGGCCGGTCATGGCACTCTTGTGACCTCACCGACTGGTCTCGCTTGCTCTCAGACCTTTGGTCACTTTCTGGCTCCTGGCACCTGAGTCACACCTCCCACAAAACTAAAATCAGAAGCTCAGTTTTTCCTGCTGGAACCAACTTCCTAGCGTTGCATCTGTGCCCAGTGGGGCTCCTCAGAGCCTGTCCTGTCCTGGCAACTGCTGTTGCTAGAAGTTTGGCCATGATAAAGATGCCACCCTAACCATCCAGATTCAAGTCATGGGTCTGCTAAAGGCAGATGTAACTCATGCTGCCCAGTGCTGTATGACTTCATCTGGAAGGGGGAGAAACAACATCTCCTCTTCTGTCGTGTTACATCAGTGGCCCTCTATGCTCTTCTGTCCGGGACAAGGACACCTGGGCTTCAACAGCCCAGTGGCAATGGCCGTTCTCTGTGAAGCAGGATGGACGAGACCAGTTTGCAAAGCCAAATGCATGCAGAGAATTGAAAGTGCGGACTTGGGGTGAAAGGATTCCCCAGCCCATGTCATAAGAGCCCACCCTTATGGAGTGGGGACTGCAGGTGCCTTCGTCAGACCCCCAGAGAACCAGCCAGCAGTCTGTCCACAGCAAGAGCTGTAACCTCGATGTAACGATGCTTGCCTCTTCTAGCCTGTTTTAGCCTGCAGCATCCACATTCCTGACACACAAGGCTGAATCTCTATGGGCCAATATCTTGTAATCACAAGGTAACACACAAATGCAACTCTGAAGTATGCCGGACACCTTCATAATATTAAGAATAAGCATAAAACTAGGGATCAAACTCCCATAAAATTTAATAGTTCAGGGTCAGATGGATGGGGTACCCCAAGTGTGCCTTAGGAAAACTCGGTGGCACAGGCAGAAAGCCCTGGTGTCTAGACCGCATTACATGTCTTTGTGGCTGTGTCTGAACCTGGAGATACATGAACCCAATGAATTTGACCACACATCAAACACACAGGCATTTCCAGGGAAAATTACCCCTGCATCTCATCCAGTCCTATCCCTAACAGTCCAGCATGTATAGTGTGAGACGAAGACCTGGAACAGACAGCAAAACAATACGATACATTTTCATTTTTCACTGTTTTTATAAATATATGCATCTACTTTTTCAAGAAAAGAAAAAGAAATCCCTAGCAGTGAGTAGAGTGGATTTTGCCTGCTTTGCAAAAGTTCGTCTATTGTTCAAAGCAAACTCTCCTCTCCAACATAAACAGGGACTCTTAAAAACATTCTCGTCCAAAACAATTGCCATGACTTTTGATGTTTTCATGGTCCTTGCTCTCCCCTACTGTTTGATCATTATGTTTTACAATATTTTTTCCCCTTCCTCACAGGCCCTGTTCCAGGTGCCCCTGCTCTGGAATTCATGGCTTCATCATCCAAGCTTCTGTATTCAGTGAGATACAATGGAAAGAATTTCACTGCATTTATTTTGACTTAAATGACTCCCCCTCTTGCCTGTTTACACAGCCTCCTTTCCCTCAGCAGAGTTCACAGGTATGCCTGCAGCCAGACTGAAAGAGCTCAGCTCCTGCGGATCATCTCCTTCCTTTCTAGGAATCCCCCTCAGAGTTCTCCTGTAGGTCACTTCTTCCTTGGCATTCAATAAGAAGCTGCTGAACACTTCATTTTTGTTACTATAAATGAACATTCAGGATCTGGCGCGGACCATGATGTACTGGATACTGTACACAGAGGAATGATCCTTGCTCCTAAAACTGACACTCATAATGCACAAGGCATGTGAGGACACAGCAGGGAACATGAAGAGCAGGGTGGAAATGATCTCTGCACGGCTGTGAAGCACTTCTGTCTCTCCAGGGGAACAACCTCTCCCAGCCAAGCAGAGTCCAGGCTTTCTTCTGATCAGGGCAGCTCTGGCAGATGTGCAGCTCTTTCCTAGACGGATCTGAGACCCTGTGGGTGAAAGGAGGAAATCCCCATAATAAAAACAAGCACACATCAGAACTGTCAGTTCCTTTTAATCCCAAATCCTCTCTCTTCACTTTTCAAGGATGTGTAACCAGGATCAGAACCAAATCATCTTTTCAAAGTAAAATAAAGGTAATCAGTCTCTTTAAACCTATTACATCTGGTTTTTTTGATTTTTTTTTTTCACCCCAAACATTATACTTCTTAAACAATGCAAGAATGGGATAACCCTGAGTTATAGGGCTTGGATTAGTCAAAACATTACATTTTGCTCCAGCAGAAAAAAAACCTCAATAAACTTAAAATGTTTCAGTATCTGAAGTGATCCAGTGCCATGCAGGAACACTCACCTGTGGCTGCTACCTTTCTTTACTAAATAAGAGAACAAATAGACTTGAAGATTTTAAAATACAATAATCCTGGGAATACACAAAGTATAATCTATGCCATAAAATCAAAAGAACTGGTCAAAATATCCCCTTTGGGAATTTTCTCTAACTACATCACTCTAAACTAAACACTGCCTAGAGTTAACACGTCAGGAGACCCAGAAGTATACAGGACATCGGGTGCACATCCACAAACCAGCTCAGGCTGTGGCTTATCCCTGATATTGGCTCAGAGCAATGGACAGTTACAACTCCTCTGTGTTTTTACTGCATAAAAAAACTTGAAACACCACCAGCAACAAACTCCACAGCTGATGGAGCTCGACCAAGGGCAGCATTTCCACTCTCACGATAATTTTCACGGCAGTAGCACCCTTGGTCTGGGTTGTCCCATCCTGCACCATGTTGTCCTACACAAGTAATGATACTTGCTCTCTATAATCTCCACTCCACGTGGGGAGGAGCAGGGTGCCACCCATGGGACCAGAGGGAGGGTGACCAGGAGAGATTATCAAGGGAATCCATGCTCTGAACAGGGCTCCCAGCTCCTTTTTCCCATTTTAGTGATGCTCAGAGGGGTGGCACAACCTGCAGACTGCCATGCATGCACCCAACGCACTCATCCAGCTCTGCTCTGGGCAGAAATTAAATGATTTAGACCCAGTTTCTCTCTTCCAATTTGACTCTTAGCCATGTAGTGATTTCAAAAAAAAAAAAAAAGAGATCTAGTGTTTCTGTTAATTGGGACAAAACAGAGCAGGCCTGTGGGGCCTTTCCTTAATTCACTCCCTGAACAATGTTCACTGATCAGGACTAGAGATTCAATTAAGTACCTTGGGGTGGTAATTCACAAAGACAAAATAAGGAGTTTGCAGATAATTTGTCTTCCCTTCTATCCCAGAACACTCCTGCTGAGCAACACGGGTTCTGTCTCTAATTGGCAACATTAATACAATTAAGATGGTAATTTTGCCCCGATTTGCTTCTGTATTACAAAGTATCTCACTTCACATCCCTCAACACATTTTACTCTGTTAAATTCTATCATTATTTCTTTCCTTTGGGCTAACAGGCAAGTCAAAGCCTCGCCTTCAGACACCGCAGCCTCCCCCAGAGCAGAGGGCTCGCGCTCTTCCTGCCTGCGAAATTTTCACGGAGAAAAAGACGTAGGGGTCCAGGGTGGGGCAAATGGAGATGATTGTTTATTTAGATTCAAACACAGTGTTAATGAATGTCTCACGAAAGCACTGGGCACGTGGCAGTAATTAGGAGGAAAATAGAAAAATAATTACAATGTCAAAACACCCCTGCAATATCTTCCTGCCCCCTCAGTTACCTACCAACCCTCCAGCAAGGCAATCTTCATCAATCCTACCTCCTTCTCTTCCCAAAAATAGTCCCAGGATCTATTCCCACCATTGACTCAGCTCTTTTCATTGATGATGGGATGAAATGTTGATGGTATGGTGGGGAACAAGATGGTCCAACAAGGAGGACTGAAGGATAAGAAGGGTAGTCTATCCCTGGATGAAGAGAAGAGCACTGGCTTTAGGAGTCAGAGACAAGGAGAGTCCATGTTTTAAAGGAGAAACAAGTGCCTGGTCTGGACTAACTCCTAGCTATGCCCAGGAACAGTTTGGGAGAAACCTCATTGCTCTGGGGAGAATGGCCTAATATCTTTAATAAATTAATCACTGCAATAAATTTTGTGCCAGCACTCAGGAATGATTCCAGGCACTTGTGAATTTCCACCACAGAGGTAACGAGTGCCTGGTGCAGTATATAGTGCGATGGCTGGCGTGGTGAGTAGCAGGTGAGGGTCTTCAGATGGGAAGCTTTTGGTGTGACTTGTGAATCTGTTTCTGGGCTGCTCAGAGTCACTCAGAAGAACTGACAAAGAAATCATCCTTCTTCTAAAAAGTATATGCATGCATTAATTTTACACACTAGCAAGGCAGTCTTCAATGGGTCTGAGTTCTCTTCCTCCTCCCACTCAAGAGAGCAATCTGTACCATAGCGCAGGTAGGTTTGAACACTACCCACTCACGTGGCTTGGGGCATGAGCAAAACACGCTGCATTGCTCTGGGCTTTGCCTTCTCAAAACTCCTCCTTTGTGAGAGGAAGCCATTGAATTTGCTTTTCCTCCTGCCCAGTTAGAACAGGGATTTTCTGGAAGCCAAACAAAGGCAATGGAGATTGTCTGGGAAGATAAAGAGGGAACAGTCTGAACAAGCAGGAAGCTAAGGGGGGAACGAGACTTAAACGTGGCAAGTAAACAAAGTCATTTCTGTTTCATGCCTTGCAGAGAAGGAGGAAGAGCTTGAGGGGCCGTGGAGGTCCCTATTCATGGACAGTGTTTTGGGAACTGTGGAGACTGGCCACAAGATCTGGGAGAAGAAGTTTTGATCCAAAGCCACCAGGTTTGGTTCCCCCTACCAGCCAGCCACTGCTGAAATCCAATGGCAGGAAATTACCGTGACCCTTTCACAGATGGAGAAGCAAGACATGCACAGGGTTTGCCCAGGTCCCAC
The DNA here is from genome assembly GCF_964195595.1 of Calonectris borealis. NCBI lineage: Eukaryota > Metazoa > Chordata > Aves > Procellariiformes > Procellariidae > Calonectris > Calonectris borealis. The sequence continues at coordinate 7,307,582 of NC_134336.1, read as the reverse complement.
ACTCCTTGTGGAGAAAGGTTCTGAACCCTGGCCAGCTGGGGCCCTCCCCTAGGACCTACTCCCCTGCCTCCCAGCCCTACATTTAGCAGCTGAGTTGCAGGAAAGAACATGATTTAATCTCTTCCTACCTTAAAGTGCTCTGATTGATGGACCAACACCAAGATGTCTGAGGGCAACCCATGGGCTGAAGTATCTTGGCATTAGAAGAGACAAATAACAGCTCTCAGAGCAAGGAGTCCAGCAGCAGGGCAGTCCTCGTGAGCCAAAGCGCCTGTGGGCTGGGAGCCACCACCCCGACACGTGCCTGTCATTAAACAGGGATCTGGCTGCTAGTGGTGGAAAATTGGACTGTGCTGTCCTCACACATTTGAAAACACTTGCACCAGGGGCGTCGAGCATGCTCCTGAAGCTCATGAGCTGCCAACTCAGAAGTCATGAGGGAGAGGGTAGGTTGGGCAGGTAGCTGGGTCTCAGCAGGCTCTGCTGATGTTGGCTTCAGTGCTCTCCGCTGCCTGCCTGTCTCACACAGCCAAAGGTTAACCAGCAGTTCCCAAATCATTAGCAACTCAGTGTATCCCAGGATAAGGGACAGAAACTTTCCTGAGGATCTAGAGTCATAGCATGGCTATACATAAGCTGGAGAAAAAACCCTGCACATTTGTGTCCTCACACCGTGGCTCTGGGTGGCCTGCTGCCATCACCAGTGCCACAGGACCAGCAGATAGTTGCCCTGGGTGTGTTTTTCTTCTCCAAGATGAGGTCAGGCTGAAGATTTTGAGCATCATTTCCGACCTCCTGGGTACTCCAACTGCCCTGAGGTCCTTCCTGCTCCCCGGGCAATGGCTGAGCTTAAATCAAAGAGTTTTTCCAAAATTCTAGGTCCAAAAACCAAATTGATAGTTAAAGACATGCAGTTCCTCTCTCTATAAAAAGGTGTGCCTTGTGCCTGCTCCAGATTGGTCCCGTTCCCAGCTCCACCCACTCTGGGTCTTGTTTCTCTCATGCCTGATGGATTGCAGAGCATTTAATGAGCAAATGTGTAGGTCCAGAGACAGTGAACAAGTTACACCATCCTCCTTGGTAAGCTGCCTAGACAGAGCTCCTCAAGCCTGCTCATTCAAAGTACATTGCTCTGCTCTGAACTGAGGATTGAGCACAAGACTCCAGTGGCTGCTGTAGCACAAGGAGAGGACTTTAGTCTCTCTCTTCCCTGCTCATGCAGCCCCAGCTGCCTGTTCAGCATGAGGAGCTCAGACCCCAAGGAGGTCTTTGTCTTTGTCCCAGAATAGAGCTCCCCTCCTGTAGGACAGTCCTGCGTGTAGGACCCTATCTTTGGCTTTTCTCCTCTCCAGTGGAAGATCTTACTTAGCCAACCCTGCCCCAGCTTCCAGCACAGAGAGACAGCAGAGGGCAGCTCAGGATGGAGGAGGTGGGTGGATGCAGAGATGACAAGGGCCAGGCTTGGAAGCAGCAGGGACGAGGCATCAGCGATTCTCATTGCTGTGATTCACCAGCCAGGGCTTTGCTCACGAGGCAGTGGGGGGATTTCCAGTCCCAGCTGCAAACAAGTTTTATGTTTAATGCTCTGACAGTAAAACACACTCAGGTAGCAGGACTCTTTAAGGATGTTGTTGAGCTGGCTTATGTTTTACTTGACTTGGTAGCAGGGCAAAGATGCATGCACAAGCAAAACCTCGTGTGCAGGCTCTCCCAGGGTATCCATCTGTATCGCTGGGAGGTGTGATCATGGAGCAGCTGTCAGCCTCAGCCCTATTAACCCCTCAGTTAATAACTGTAATGTTAATCCCTACTTGACCCCACAGTTAACTGCCTCCAATCATGCAACCGGGCCAGAAAAGGAGATTATAGATAACACAACCTGGATGATGAGACATTTAACGAATGCCTAACAGTCATACAAAGCAGGTGGTGAATACTGCCTTCTACACAGACAAGAAAACTGAAACTCGAGGAGACCATGTCATTTTCCTAAGAATGTGTCAACCAAATGCAGCAGATGGAGTTCAAATGTGAGTTTCTGCCCTAGCTGTAAGTCAGTTGGTCAAGCAGTTGGACTAGATGATCTTGTACCTCCCTTCCAACTGAAATAGTCTATTCTATTACATTCTGTTCTGTTCTATTCTGTTCTGTTCCCTTGGGGTCCTCCCTTGTGGGTCTTAGACACCTCATGAGCTGCTCCCTGTGTTCAAGAGGTCAGGTTTTGATAGTTAAAGACATGCAGTTCCTCTCTCTATAAAAAGGTGTGCCTTGTGCCTGCTCCCAATTGGTCCCGTTCCCAGCTCCACCCACTCTGGGTCTTGTTTCTCTCATGCCTGATGGATTGCAGAGCATTTAATGAGCAAATGCATAGGTCCAGAAACAGTGAACAAGTCACACCATCCTTCCTGGTCACTGTGAAGTGTCACCACCAGCGCCCAGAGGTTGTGCACCCATTCTGTTCAGCATCTGGGTGAAAACACCACCTGTGCAGAGCAGGAACCTTGGTAGAGACCAGCACTGCTCCATGACTGGAGCTCTCTGCAAAGGCCAGAGCAACTTCGGGAAGTCAGGTGTAACTTCGGACAAGGATGAGGTTAGTTATCATTGGTTAGTTATCGGCCCTTTCCTGTCACTGCAATTGTTCATAAAGCAATGGTTATGATCTAGGACACGTTGACATGCCAGCAGGCAGTGCAGAAGGGCATCGTTGGATCTCATGCTGGTCTCCCACAACATTCTCCTAGAGAAGCTGGCAGCTCATGGCTTAGACAGGTACACTCTTCCCTAGGTGAAAAACTGGCTGGACAGCCGAGTCCAGAGAGTGGTGGTGGATGGAGTTAAATCCAGTTGGTGGCCGGTCACAAGCGGTGTTCACCAGGGCTCAGATTGGGGCCAATCTTGTTCAGTATCTTTATCAATGATCTGGACTAGGGGATCGAGTGCTCCCTCAGTAAGTTTGCAGATGACACCCAGCTGGGCGGGAGTGCTGATCTGCTCGAGGGTAGGAAGGATCTGCAGAGGGACCTGGACAGGCTGGATCGATGGGCTGAGGCCAATGTATGAGGTTCAACAAGGCCAAGTGCCGGGTCCTGCACTTGGGCCACAACAACCCCAGGGAACGCTGCAGGCTTGGGGAAGAGTGGCTGGAAAGTGCCTGGAGGAAAAGGACCTGGGGGTGCTGGTTGACAGCGGCTGAACATGAGCCGGCAGTGTGCCCAGGTGGCCAAGAAGGCCAACGGCATCCTGGCCTGTATCAGAACTGGTGTGGCCAGCAGGAGCAGGGAGGTGATCGTGCCCCTGTACTCGGCACTGGTGAGGCCGCACCTCGAATCCTGTGTTCAGTGTTGGGCCCCTCACCACAAGAAGGACATTGAGGTGCTGGAGCGTGTCCAGAGAAGGGCAACGAAGCTGGTGAAGGGCCTGGAGCACAAGTCTGATGGGGAGCGGCTGAGGGACCTGGGGTTGTTCAGCCTGGAGGAGAGGAGGCTGAGGGGAGACCTCATCGCGCTCTACAACTACCTGAAAGGAGGTTGTAGTGAGGTGGGGGTTGGTCTCTTCTCCTGAATAACAAGCAATAGGACGAGAGGAAATGGCCTCAAGTTGCGCCAAGGGAGGTTTAGACTGGACATTGGGAGAAATTTCTTTACTGAAAGAGTGGTCAGGCCTTGGAACAGGCTGCCCAGGGAAGGGGTTGAGTCACCATCTTTGGAAGTATTAAAAGACGTGTAGATGAGGTGCTTAGGGACATGGTTTAGTGGACATGGTGGTGTTGGGTTGATGGTTGGACTTGGTGATCTTAGAGGTCTTTTCCAACCTTAATGATTCTGTGATTCTATGATTCTATGACACCAGCACCACGTGGCATTGCCATTCCCTCTCCAACTCTTGTGCTGCCCTAATCACTCCAGAGAGGGAGCCCAGACAAGGGTGCATGCCACCTTGAGAGCAGCACAGCCTTGAGAGCACAAGGCTTTTGTTGATGGAGGAAGCAAAGATGTTTCAAGGAAGTTTGTCCCCATCCTCCAGCAGTGAAAATTCCAGATAGAGGCTGAAGAAAAGAATACAATCCTTCAGCTAGAAGACCCAGCTTCCCTCATTTTGTGCTGGCACAGATGATGACCCTGAGCAGGGGATAACCAGCCCAAAGCAAAGATCAGTAGCTGGTATAAATTGATGCAGGACTGTGGAAGAAACAGCACTGTTTTACCCATTCTTTCATTTTCTCCATGACAAATTGTGCCTTCCTATGTCTCAGGTCAAAAATGCTGAATAAAAACAGAAGCATACACAGCAATATTCTTTCTATTTTCTGAAAAAAGAATGCACCATAACTGCTCTTTGCTCATGCTCAGATCTGCTCTGCTTACAAAGAAGCCATGTGTTTGAATTCACCAGGGATAAAGTGTTTAGCCAAGTCAGTGATTTCTGCACTGCAATCTGAAGTCATGGAGGCCACTGGGCACGTTCCTCGCAGACCTGGATTTCTCCTTTTCAAGCAGTTTCCTCCCAGTCAGCACAGTTGTATTTTTTGGCCTTTCCCCTCTGTTTCCTGTTGGCTTCCTTCTTCCTAGCAGCAGCACCATAATCTGACGAGCTTCTGTAGCTGCTGTGCTGGATCCCTGCTCTGCCAACTCCTCTCAACCCTCCTTCTGACCCTGCTGATGTTTTTAACATGCTTTGCTTCACTCTCTGCCGCAGGGCCTTTGACCTCTGTGCGCCGAGAGCTTTGAATCCCCTCCAGAAGGTGATGCTCAAGAACAAGGACAGCCATAGCTGAAGTGCGGACAGTATTTCTTGCATGTGCATGTGCATCAGCTCCAAGGGCTGTGTGATTTCTGGCACAACAGCCTTGATTCTCAATTGTTTCCTTAAGAGAGATTTCATTTGGAAACGTGATTTATGATTTTAAAAAGGGAAGCAAAGAACACACCACAAGCCTGCCAACTGGGGCAGAGGCAGATACACCTAACCATCAATTAGCCAGCTGTTTGCTGAGTGTAAATAAGCTTTCAGTGATTGTGCAGAGACACACACACTCGCATGCAGACAAATTAACAGGGCTTAACTTAGCTTTTCACCATGGGGCAAAAATCCGCATGGCTATTTAAGTCTCATCATGGCAGATATTGAATAGGCTTTTTAAAAAGCACTAATATTTACCACACTTACTCTTCAAGTCCTGGTCCATGTACAGGTTCATGTAATTTGAAATAAGCGTGCAATCCTAAACATTTAGCTAGAGTGACGCAGAAGCCACAGGGCCTACCTTAAATCCATTTATCTGATTTACATCAGTTTAGTCCCCAGGTCTGAACCAGAAGGGTAAACTATAGAGATCTGAGCAGTTTTACACTAACGTGAATCACAGAGAAGTTTTTACCGCCTGATCTTCACTTCTTACACTGCTTGATTTAAACTATTACAAGAAGAGTAGGGATGAGATATACTATATCATCTAACTTTCAAAAATGACAATACAAAAAGATGAGGATGCCAGTTCAGAGGGAAGCAAAAGGTGCATCTAAAAGAGTAAAATATTTGCAGACTAACAACACTGCTTAAAGACGTCATAAATCTGTTCAAAGTAAATAAATATCACTATTAAAAAGGATGCTGAAAGACCACACACAAAAACAGAAAGTGTGCTTAGTTGAAGAACAGAGTAAAGGAGGCTATTAGAAAGAAAAAATCCTTCAATATTGGAATTCGTGCCTCTATGATGAAAACATGAAAGATCACAAACTTTCATAAGTTAAATGTAAAACCAGTAAAAGAAGGCAATATATATCTTGAAAAACAACTTGCTAAAGACATAAAAACCGCTAATAAAAACATTTTCCAACACATCAGAAGCTGTGAGTTTGCCAGTGGGTTGGTTTAAGTAGCATGATTGAAGTAGAAAAGGGCCACTTAGGGAAGACACTTTCCTATAAGAAAAAAATATATGAATTATTTGCATTGTTGTTTATTTACTTTGTTAAAGCTCAAGGATGGCATTCCTTTAGTAGAGATGAATGTAGAGAATTGTTTTAACCTAATTTGTCAATGGAATGGATTAAATGATCAAAAACAATTTACCAGAACTGCATGATACTAACCTAAAAGTTTTGAAGGACCTCAAATATGAAATTGCCGAACAACTCCTGAAATGCACAATCCAACACTAAAATTAACCTCACTAGTAAAAGAATGATAAGATGCAACATCATCTTTTAAAAAGGTTACAAAACTTATCTAGGAAACTACAAACCAGTATGTCTGATTTTTTAATCAATAAGCTGATGGAAACTGAAAAGATACAGGCATACTCAAATCAATATTATGCACTGGGGAGGAAACCACACTGCTTTCACAACGTGACGTTGTGCCTCCCAGATATACTAGAGCTCTCTGAAGTGATCACTCAGTCTTTGAACGGAGTCAAGATAATGCATCTGGGTTCCTAAAACAATCTATTGAGAAGGTTTCTTATGGAAGGCTCTTAAAAAAATCAACCTGTCATGAGGTGAAAAGGAAGGTCTGCTCCAAATTTAATAACAAGTTAAAGAGCAAGAAATAAACCTATAAATAGATGGCACATATTCACAGTGGGACATTACTGGTAGGACCCTGCAAGAATCTGTGCTGAGGTACCATGAATACAGATGTTTGAGAAGTGCAAAGGGATTTCATGATTGACGGGTGAAATGCAATGTCAGCAAATGCAAAGTAATGTCTATGGAAGGAAAAAAAACCACCCTAGTGATATGTACAAACTGAGGAACTCTAATTGGTACCCCCCAAAATAGAGCTTAATGAGTCATTGTCTCTTTCAGAAATTGTTGCTTCATGCATTCACTGAAAGCATCAGCTCAGTTTTGGTTAAACAAAATGTTTGGGTCCCCATCCCAGTCTGGTTCAGAGTATGACATGAACACATGTGCTGGCACAGGGGAGGACTACTCTGAAGGTGGAGATGTAGGACAGGCTCTGATTACTTCCATCAGCCATAGTACTGGCTCCTGATAACTTGAAATGTTCAGTAAACTATGTCCCAAACAGCCAGGATAGCTCAGCTTGGAAAAGAGATGGTCTATGACCAGTTGTGGAAAAAATGAGATAGGAACCGCTCTTAACTATTTCTTATAGCACAAGGGGATGGGCACTGAGGGGCTTTTTCCACTTCCTAAATATTTTGCCATTGAGGATGGCTCCTAATTAAGACACCTCCATGCATCTGTCTCTACACATGACACAGGCTGCCCAGGGAAGAGGTGGAGTCACCATCCCTGGAAGTATTTAAAAGACGTGAGATGAGGCCCTTAGGGACATGGTTTAGTGGATATGGTGTGTTGGGTTGACGATTGGACACGATGATCTTAGAGGTCTTTTCCAACCTGTATGATTCTATGATTCTATGATTCTATGATTATTGTCAATTCATTTGCGTCAGCTGAAGTGTCTGGTATCATTTGAGTAGCCCTGGGGTGCTGAGATATCTCCATGAGGGTGATGCAGAGATGGAGCACTCACTGCATGCTTTGGTTTTTTAGACTTACCCTAAGCACCTGCCAAGTTAACTGTGGGGCATTCCTCTGTGATGCCCAGCATTAGATGGGATGGACATGTGCCCTAGCGTGCTTGAGGATCCAGCTCTCCTGCATGCTCATTTAGCTCCCGGGTTACTGTCCTTCCTCTCCTTCTCCTTGCACTGGTTCTGACGTCTGCAGAAGCAGGAGGCTCAGCTGCTGGTCTGTACAGCTGGCAAGTCGCTTGTGCTATGCCTCATGACAAAGATGCATTGCAGTTTCTTTTTTCTGGCTGCCCTGATGCGAGGGAGCTGGGCTGTGTTTTACTCCAAGCAGTGGGAACTGCAGACATTACTGCTCTGTGAAACTTTCCTTTCCCCACTACTGTCTAACCATTATTTGAAGCTTGCTACAGTGATTTGCCTCAATAATATATCACAGAAATGAGTTCCACTGGTTAATTATATATTGTACAAAAGCAGGGATGTAATTCTCACCCCAGGGCAGGATTTCATATCCATTTCCTTACTTTCCTTGCGATTGGTGAAGCGTGCCTTTAGCAATCTCAAAACTCATTTAACCACATGGATTAAAACACCATACTGTGACAGAGGAGAAAGATGACAGAAAACCCCCAGGTCATACACATGTACATACACATACCCTCACATGCACAAGCATAAATGTGCTCTAAACCATCGATCAAACTTTAACTGTCATTTGTCCTTGCAAAAGGCTCATCGCCGCCAGTGCCTCTTCATGGCACCTGCTCTTTGCAGAGAGCTCTGCTAAGTCTTCTTGCAGGCATTGTTTCTTCCCAGGCATTTTTAGGACAGGGAAAAGCCACTCAGAGCAGATGGTTTTGGCTTTCTGAGGCCAGAATAAAAGGCCACCAGAATAACCATTTTTTGACTGCTAAAGAGGATCAGCAACACAGCCAAGCATAGCACCAATCCTTGCAGCAGAGCTTGCCCAGGCCTGGGGGTGACCTGCAAACAGGCAGAGATGGAGGGTGGATGGGTCATGCTCAGAGTGACCAGAGAAGAGGAAGGAGCAGGAACCAGAGACACCTCGTTCCTCTCCCTCAAGACCCAGGTACCAGGCTGTGCGAGGTGATGAGCAGGATGTTTCTGCTCTCAAATTTAAGCACACAGCTCTACTAGCCATGCCCATTCCTACCTTCCTATGCATGCCCAGCTTGCCGGACAGCAAAAGGGGTGGCACAGTGCTATGGATCCCAGCTGCTTGGCACTATGCAACTACTCCTAGCAATCTTGTCTGCTGTAGGTGCCAAGTCCTGAGCCAATGTCACCCTGCAGCAGACCTCTGTGTCCTTGGACAGGCAGTCCAGAGAACAATCACCTTGCACACACCTCTTGGTCTTTACCCAGCCATTATCTCCCTCAAAATTAGGGTGATTCAAGTGTTCTGCTGTATTTGGAAAACATGTAAAGGTTTTTTCCACCAAAAACTTAACAGGCAGTATTTTTTTTTTGTTAACTTTCACAGAATATTTATCTCTTTCCTGCTTTCTTTGACACCAGAAGGGGAAACAAAAATAAGAATCCAGACTGTTCCTACAGGACTGCAGCAAGAACTGGGGGTTGTTCATACACATGGAGCAACTATTTGCATTCGGTCCAAATGACTTCAATTTTCAGTGGTGGGGAGGGGACAACAAAGCAAAGCCCCAGGGGAGAACTTAGAGATCATTTGTGCAAAACAAGCAATCCACAGCTGCAGGGCTCATCCCTGTTACCACCTGGAGAAACTGAGGCACAGAAAGGGAAAGGACCTCCCCAGTAAAGCCCAGCAAGGAAGGCAGAAAGCATAAATAATTCATGTTGAGTGGAGCTCACCACAGGCTGAGTGAATTGAGGCTCATGGTGGAACCCAGCTGCTGTAGAGAGAAGGGATGTGAGACCGGTTGTACTTCCCGGTGAAATGAAGTCCTTGTGGTGTCTGGACTGTGGCCAGTTTTGGGGATGCCCTCTAGCACAGACAGAGCATTTCTCAAGGCATTAATCCTGAGCCAATGTCAGAGCTGTGCACGGAAACAAAGAGAAACATTATCTAATAGTTTTTGGATGTCTCTTCTTGGCCCAGATAACATCACCCAAGGAGGAGCTTGAGGCGTTTCCCTGTAGCATGACTGAATTTCACCCTGGCTGCCTCCCTGGTCTCAGCTTTCAGATGTCATTGCCACCATTATGCACAGCAACTGACAATCGCAGAGATACTTGCTTTCTCTTCCTGATTTCTCCCAGCGATGGCTTTTGTTTGCTAAGCTGCTTCTGACCTTTCCAAATGCCACCTCCATTTATGGCCTCCTGCTGGCCCCTGACCTGCCTGGGAACTGATGCTCTTCAGAGACAAAGGCCTGACTGCTGAGCTGGCTTCCTCGTCTGGAGGGTGGTCACCAGCCAGCAGAAGCAGGGACACTTACAAGAATTAGATCAGCAAATGTTGAATGGTGCCAGTGGAGACGTGAGGTTTCCAGTGTAAGCCATGGGAGCCATCTAATGTGGGTCAATGAGCCTTTGTGCTGTACGAAATCAATGAGTGCGTGTCAAGATTGGAATTGCATCTTTACCTCTGCTCTCTTTCATTGTTCCAGGTTAGCCACCTGAAAGACCCCGAACCAGCAGGCTGGGACCCTGCGGGAAGCCCAGCTCCACGCAGAAGGAGGTCGGGTGTCCTGGGCCTGTTGGCATCATCTGTGTAACCCGGCGCTGCACCTGGGATGGAGACACTTGTAAACGTTGGATTTCACATGCAACGTATCACAGATTTGAACTGTTGGGCTCTGCGTGTTGCTGAGCTTGAGATGTGTTATCGCTGGTTCTTCCTGTTGCAGTGAAAGGCTGGCTAGTGCAAGGGGGAGCTTGAGGCCAAGCAAACAGCGTTCGGCTCCTGGCTGAGCTCCCTCCTGCCTGAGGCCAAGCAAATGACTTCACCCAGTAATCCTCAAGTGCCCCTTTGTGAAAGGGAGCAGCAACAATTACTCGGAGCATTTGCATTTCCTTCTGCATTAGGTTTTATTTTGTCTTTTAACCAGCAAGAGCCACATGGGCACATTGGGCATCTCCGTGGCCCTGCTGACCCCAGGATAAGCTGAACTGTGCTCTTTCAAAGCTTATTTCTGCTCACTGACTTGAAGGGCATCCTTGCTCCATGGCTCCATGGCCAGGTGCTCCCTCTGCCTTTGGCTTTCCAGCTCTTGTTCTCGTGCCGATGAGTGCATCCCACAGAGGCCACAGAGGAACAGGCCCCATATCCACCCCAGCCAGGTGGTAAGGAAGTCCACTGAGCAGGAGGAGAAGCAATGGACACTCCCCAAGGCGGGCCTGTGTCTGTAGGAACCTGCCACTCATATCAACCTGGAAGCCCGAAACCCAGATAGATAGTTGTTCAGCTGTATGCTTACTTCTGGTAGGACATAAATATCTCAAAATTGGATGGTGTACAACACCGAGTTAGGAACATGTGGATCCTTCAGGAACAATTTAGGATTCACCTTGCCTTGACCACAGTGGACAACATGCAGACAGCAACTTGAAGAATTTCACCCAATCTCTATTTTTCAGCCCTTCATCCTCCTGTCCCCTCCTCCTTACAGCTCTCTCCACTCACTGTGTTTGATTCACTACCTCCCAGCAGGGATTTTGCAGCTTCACTGTAAAGTATCATACAAAGTCGTGGCGCTATGTACAGATTAGCTGAAACAAGACCAGTTGGAGTCCTCATTTAGGTTTTAATTAAGGCAAAAGTACCATTAACTTTAGTAGAAGCTACTTGATCAAACACTGCATATAAATGAAGAGGAGCTGAATGAAGATTTGGCCGGCAATTAAGAAAACCTACTGTAAGCAGCGTGCCAGGATGCCTTGGATGATATTTCTTTTTTGGGAAATATTTGAAAAGTCATCTTCCATAGCTGTTCACACTCCTTGGTGACAAGGACAGCTCTGCAAAGGCCCCTGTGGTGTATGATGGGCTTTTTGCCAGTTGTTACACATCTTGCAAAGATGTCTTCTTCCTAAAGCAAGGAAGCCTGCATCAGGGATGGGATTGTTTTTCAGTGCCTGGGCATGCCTGGTAAGGAACCAGGGCTCCCCAACTCTCAGTGCACATGTAGAAAAATGTCTCCCGGTATCTGCAAACACAGAAGAGAGAAATGTCTGCCTTGGGCATTTTTCACCTTTGGATGGAGCTTAAAAAACACTTCCGACCATGGTGAACATGAACATTCCCAGTCTGAAGATATGTGCAGAGGTTCTGGCTCCCTGGGAAGAAGTATCACCTTCCCAGAGGAGGACAAAATTACAAAAAAGTATTTAGCACACGGGTGGCTGTGTGCCAGCTGGACCAGCAGTCCAACCTGTGCAGAAAGCAAACACAAGAGCAGTCAAAGTCCATGGCCCAGGGAAGACCAAGACTCATCTGTCAGGATGGGCAGTGTCTCACTGAACATCTCATTTCCAGTTGATGAGCATGACCAGTAGTACCTTCCCACTTGCTCCAAGAAAACTCCCAAGAAAACACCAGAGATGTGTGGTTTCTTCTGTTCAGGTATTTTGGCAGGTTTCAGTCTGTGTTCCTGTGTGTGTGTCAAGACATTGCAAGTATCACTTCTGGACCTCAGTCTTAGCAGGGAAACCAGTGGCCAAATAGCTCTGACTGTCAAAGCTGTCTCTGGTCTGTCCTTCCAGAGCAGACTGGAGGTGCAGCAACAAAGCAGCATTTTTTCATCTCTAAATTTCCTGGAAATCAAAAGGGTCAAGTACAAAATATCTCACACACCTCATCCTGCAGAAAACTTGGGAGCCATGTAGAAGTTGTGTGCCTCTTGTGTCCACAGAGCATGTCCTTCTGGAGGGCACAACTCCTCACTGCTTGTCACTGCCCAAATCTGGTCAGGGTGGGGAACCAGCTTGGATGGAGCTGAGCATTTGCAACATCCCCGTGCTGCATTGCAGCTGCAATGGCATTTCAGGTAGGTGCCACATATACTCATTCATGGAGTGAACTGGGAAAATGTTACAATAAGAAAATTGCTGCCGAGCTAGAGGAAAGGCTCAAGCAAATTCCCACTGTACAGAAATTTGTTCTAGGTTAGGAAAAACTGGTCCCCAGTTGGACTGAGATGCTGCCTGACAACCCAGGCTTGCTGGCAGGGACCACCAGGGACCTTGGCAGGGTACGGGACAATGGTAAGTCATCCAGATGATGATACAGAAGATCATCAGCTTAGATGATCTTACCTTTATTGTTATTAACAGAATGATGCTGTGCCCAGGCCACTTGCATCCTTATTGTAAAATAACACCGTGACTCTTACTTGCTCTCTGTGTCTCTTCCAGAGGGATTTGAAAGAACCAGTGTGGTCCACGCCTGGGAGCACCATTAGCCCTTGCCTCCGAGCCAATGGGACTCCCAAATATTTTTGGATTTGCAGGTCCCAAATGTCCATAAATTAGTACCACAAGTCCCTTGGCCATATTCTGCAGAGCAAGGGCTGTTATCATCATTTATACCAGGATAATCTTTGCTTAGTGGGATGAATATAGGGCTAGTTAGACACAGCCTGAAAGGACCATACAAAGCATATGCAGAAACAAGGGGAGGCTGCAGACCGCTCTCTCGCCTTCCAAGGCTGTCTACAGAGAAAAGAAGTCCTTGTCTCCCTGAAGGCTGCTCTCATTTTGCTGCCTCAAATCAAGTTGCTACTGTGCTTGTTGACACTTTCAGAAATCAAAAGCAAGTATTTTCCAGAACAACCCTCCCAAGTATTTACTAAATGTGTACTCCAGTGCACTGGGAAAACAGAGAAAAGGTGAAGGCCAAAAGAGAGGGGGAGAGTGAAAGGGTCGGGGCTGCCACATGTCTTTCACTGAGCAAATGTACTTGCCGTTACCCAAATACAGTGAATCCACTATTACCAATTTAGAGCTTAACAGGATGCCTTTGGCAAATGAGCAAGGGGTATTGCCAGGAAAACCTCATGGCCTCATAACAGAGCTAGCTGAAATGCCTAGCTGAAACATTTTCAAGGCTACGAATCAAAAAACCCCTCTGTTTCAGATATTTTTATTTCTTTTCATACTTCTGGGATTGAGATAAGAGACAATAACCGGAAAATATCCAATTCAGGGTACTGAATGAAGAAATTCCATGACAGATTTCCAACAAAACAAAAAAATCATTCATTCAAAATAAGTGGTGGAAAATTCCTTGTTCTAGCCAGCTCTGCTTTGGGAATCATTTCCCCCTTCACTGAGGTACATACAACTGAGAAACCCCAGAGCTTGCTCAGCTCACCTTTTTCCTCCATGAAAATGTGCCTGGGTGACAGGTGAGACAGCAGGGAGCTCAGCTACAGAAAATGGGAGGAAAACGTGCTGGAGCTGCACATTGCCAGGGCCTGTCCCTTACTGCAGCCCTGTCTTCTGAAGAAGTATTCTAAATTTTTGTCAAAGGCACCTAATTTCCTTTGGGAGTTTTTAGCCAGTGAACTGAAGAACACAAGAAAACATCAGATCATAATAGATTGTTCCACGTTGTCTCTGGTCTCATCTGCAGCTGTGTTTTGGAGGGAAAGACTTAAAACTGTTTGCTTTAAACAATTTTTAATAGGCTTTGGACAATTTTTTTTTTCAAAATCAGGTATTTCACATCCAAAAATCATAACCTTGATTTTTTCCCCTTTTAACTAAATGAACAACTGAGTTAATCAAACAATTAGAATGCTTGTTTTTTTTTCTTTTTCCATTCATACCCTTACTCAGTAATTTGTTGTTTTTATTATTACTTATTTTTAGCTTGATCTTCTGTTGCAGAAGTTGATTGATTAACATTAGCTAGCCAACTGGTGGGATTCTAAGAGAGAAAAATTCCTACTGAGAATGAGGAAAATGTAAAACACATTAAAAATTCTGAAAAAAAAAAAAAAAAAAAAGAAGAAAATATATCAATGACCCTCAGAGAAATACTTGGCTTATAAACTTACTCAAATGTCACTGAAAAAAATGCTTCTGCCAATGACCTTCATCAATCCCCTTCTGGCTCTTACACTGTATTACTTCTGTCATGGCTAAGTCTGGATTCCCAGCTCAGACCACAGCCTTGTTGTGCTGGACACTGCGTTCACTGCACCACCTCCCTTCTCCCTCCTGGAGATACAGAAGCTGAACAGAGATGGTGGTTTGCCTCATGTCACCCAGCTGTCCCTGACCACGCTCATGTCTCCCAAGTGCCTAACTGATGCTCACCTGCTTGCCATGGGCTAAGTGGATTGTAAATGCCTTGGAGCACATGCCTTCTCACAAGTCTAGAAAGCATCTTGCTGGCGTATTGATTCAATAAGGATCTCCACGCCTGATGACATTGCCCTGTGAGAAACATCCCACTGACTGCTGCAGCTCCAGCTCCTCCTTTATGACTAAACGAACCATCACACCATGTCACGACACGTGGCCCTTTCCACAGAAGAGGTGTATCAGCTGCCTTGGCGAGAGCTGAACTAACACGATTTTCTTCCGAAGTTCACCTCTAAAAAGACGGCATGAGCAATTGTCTGCCGCTCTGTGTGGTTCCAGATCAGAGTCTGACTCGGGAAAATGTTCCCATCCAAGTCATATATGTACATTCTTTAGTCATGATGACTTTGACAAATTACTTGCATCAGTTGACAACTGACATATGAAGGAGAGACATCAGATGAATCTGGGCTGGCAAAGAGCACAGGGAAGCCAGGAGACAGTTCAGTTCATTCCAGTGTTCCTTGATTTTTTAGCACACCAACAACAAATCTGTGTGGGACTATTTATCAGCATTGCAGGTAAGGAGGTTTTGGGAGGGCAATGGTTTGGGGACCCTTACGAGGGTCTTTCTACTCGAGACTCTAACAAGCAGGCAGGAAGAAGATGAACCAAACATGCCAGTCGAGGTGAAGTGTGAAGTCATGACTGGTTTTCAGAGCCTATAAAATATGGAACAAGGATTCCAGCTGAATGACTTGCAGAAATGACTCTGTGGGAGCTGTGATGTTTTTCATAAATTCAGCTTGTGCGCGTGCAGGTGAAGGCAGGTAACTCCCCAGTAATGAGGGGTAGGTAACGCTGAGGTGATTGCCTCGATGGCTCCCTTCAACAGGCCTCTCAAAGAAATTTTCAGTTCTTGAAGGCACAGTTGACAGAAATGTGGTTTTCACTCAGGCAGCTTCAGAGGGCAGACTGGAAATGGTTTGGATTTGGCCTGAAGTCAGGGAAGATGACACATATAATATTTTTCTTAAATACACTAAGCATTAACTCTGCATTCCTCTTAGTCACACTTCAGGTATCCTTTTATTTCCCGGAGCACATCCAGCTAGCGACCTGCTCTTTAATTACATAGCAAATGTCATACAAATACTGTCCATGCAGTAACTAGGGCAGGTTGTTGCAGGTTACCTGGTAATTATCTTTTAAGTTACTGAGTAATTCAAAGATGAATTACCGTGTAATTTGCTGCCTGTAGATAGCATGACCAGCACTCAGGGTGGAAGACACGATCTATTCTTGTCTCACAAATGGAGCCAGGCACCTCTCAGTGAATGCACACATCTAAAGGAAAACACAGCCAACAAACTCAGCCTTACCCCATGAACAAGAGGCACACTCCTGACCGGGAGCTTCCAGCTCATGACTTGTTTGTGGATTCCTAACAGTGATAATAATAGTATTATAATAATAATAATCTGGTAGCAATGACTCATGGCCTGCAGGAGCCTTACTAAGGGCCCACTTATGCTAAAGAAATCCTCCGATTCTTTTCAAACCCCCCGTCGGCCATTTGTCTCAGTGGGAATGGGATTTAGCTGGATCCCAGCCATACAGAATGGAAATGTTATTTCTCTATAGAAAAGGGCTTTGATTTACTTGGAGTCACACGTTCATTAGGACTTTCAAGCTAGGTCAGAAACAACCATTGCTCCTTGGCTGCTCCATCCCCCAAACAGCCCGAGAGGAATCACAGCTAATCACAGACACACGCGAGCTCTAACTCTTCTCACTTAATTGCATGGTAGGAGGCATCTCGTAATCTGTACCTTCTGGTCTCTCCCTGGGGTAGTTGCTTCAGCTGTAACTTTTAACACTGCTTGTGTAAATACAAGAGGGATTTCATTTTATTGCACAGGAAGGAGGGAAATATTAAGCTCATCCTAATGACAGCATCAACATGCATTGAACTGATGGGGAGAGGTTGGCTTGATCCACAGTGACATCACCAACCTGAGATGAGATCAGCTGAATGGCAGGAGCAAAGGGTCTCTCCTGTGCTGCTCCAGCCTGCTTGTGATGTTCATGGAGAGCACAAGCCAGGCTGGGTGTCTGTTCCCACCTGAAGGTGCGAGATATGTGATGACCTAGGATCCTCAGGTGACATCACCTTGGCATTGATTAGGCAGGAAGGTGAGATCATGCTGCCCTTGAAGAGACTAACTTGAAATCCAGCAGACATCTTCCTGCTATGCCCCCCAGGTGTGGGAGCCTGTCTCCTGCCACATCAGGACAGACCAATCCTTCAGTGGTATTCATGCTGTCTGAGCAGATGACATGTAATCCAACAGCCTGCCTTGAGCAGCATCCAGGGCCAGGTGCTCTGGGGAAAATGGCAAAACCACGGACAAATGTGACGGATTAGCAATCCTCTTCCAGCCTCACTCCTCAGGATTGCTAAAACATCCTACATCCTCATGTACCTCCAGAGACTGTTCACAACCAGACAGAAGCTGAACATCTTCAGCAAAATGTTAGCTGCCTGTTGCACACCAGACTTCAAACTTTCAGATGTGCTGTTCAACTAAATCTCCACAAATAATGTCATCCTTTTATACACATTGAACAGGTTGCTTTCTAACAGAACTGATGTCCTGCTGCCCTTGTCTGCCAGGCAAGTAGGGAGCAGCCAGTCATTTATTTCTGTAGCACTTGCTATTTCATGGATAACTCCGAACATGCTTGGGTTATATTCTCCCCATTCACTGGTCCCAGGCTTTGAAGGCTCTCCTTACACAGACAGCTGTTCTCCCTCCAGCTGTGGTGCCTCTGCCAATCTCACCCCTCACTGGACATTTTCTACATCTGTTTCATTGGGTTAGAGCTGAGATGATTAAAGCTGAATGCAAGAATGAGGACACACCAGATAACAGCAGCACAGTATGTTCTGGCTCATGGTCCAGCAGTTTTTAATAGACTGTCACCCTTGACGACTTTTCCTCACTGCTGTGTGCTAAGCTGTCTAACTGCCTTCACCAATACTTCTGTCTGTCACCATGTATTCTACTAAAGCATCACCGGAGTTTCTGTCTGTGATTTCCACTCTAGCTGACTGAAGTTGACTTACTGGGCTTGATTGCCTTGGTTACTTACTTTGGATCTCTCCTGGAGAAGAGCCAAACCAGATAATTATATGGGCCTATTTAAAAAAAAAAAAAAAAAGATACTATGGTTATGGGAAGTGGATCTGACATGCTAAAGCCGTACTTGTTCAAGAAATTGTGTGGATTTACTACCACATAGACCATGTAAATGGTAAAGAAAATTTGTAAACAGAAAATTTGTTTCTAATGTGGCTATTCTCTCCTTTGGGGGATCACATTCTGGAGCAAAGGAATTCTGGGGTAGAGATGTCCGTGAAAACCATGAACTTCTAGCAACTTTGCCATAAGTAGGGAAAGTGAATTCAGAGCTGTGAGCTGGAGCTGGATCAGGTCATGCCTGGAAAGTGTGGTCTACCTTTGGGTCTACCTTCTTGGGATGAGCTACCTCTCTGGTCTGTGGGTCCTCTCCGTCTTGACAGTCCCAAGTGGACCAGGCTTGCTCCTGGTCCCTGGCTGGCTCCTTGGCGCTTCTGTAGTGTAAGTCATGAAGATTCAAATATGGAAATCTGATGTCCACAGTCTTCAGCTCTGATTCATGACAAAAACTTTTTGAGAAGAAATTATGTGCTACTCAACCTATATTTCATGAGAGATCTCTCTCCTGTATTTCTGACAGCCAGCCAGACTGCAGATGCACACTATGCAACATTAATACTTGTAAAGAAAGCCAAATTTCAAATTTTAGCCATACAACACATGTTGCAGTCATGGCAGAGGGCTTATGACAGCATATGAAGCTTGAGGACTGCTTTGCCTTTTCAAATGAATGCATAGAAAAATACTAACTGTTCTCCAAAAAAATCCCCAAGACAAATATATTATATCACTACCATCTTCCACGGAAGCCAGAGCATCCTGTTGCATGTTACTGTTCAAACACACATGAAGAGGAGACATTTTGTTTCAAAAGGTTTCCAGGCCAGGGCTCAGCTCTGTGAAGATTAACAATAATGCTTGACTTGGGTTGTTGACCAAATCCTACAGGACAAGAAGTAGGGAGCACCATTGGAACTGGCAAAGGAGTGGTGTACGCCATAACAGAAAGCACTTCTTGACCTGGTGGGCATCAAACTGCTGGAGCCTGCTGTCACTTGAGGCTGTGTGGGCAGACAACGTCAGCAGGCTCAGAAAAGCATTAAACATACTCATGGGCAGCAAGTCCATGAAGACATATTTAAAGGGACAAGGCAGGGATGTCCTGTCAGGTATTTCTAATCCAACAGTTATAGATGCTGGGTGAGTACAAGGAGAACAGACAGCGGAAAGCAGCCGTGCTCATGTGCTCTCCTTAAATAGCAACTCTATTGCTGCTGCCAGAGACAGACCCCTGGGCGAGATGGACCATCAGTCTGACCCACTTCTTATCTTCTTACGATTTTATGCGTATAAATAATTCTACTGAAGTAAAACATAGAAATATTTGCAAAATCAAGACTCAAATGAAGTTCATTAAATCACTTATACTTCATGAGCTCCTTTGGCCCTGCCTCTATGAATTCTGGGAAGGAAGGGAGCAAACATGACCAGATATACAAGGACTTCAGCCAGAACCAGAACTTGAAAAGGAAACAGAAGTCAACAGAGCAATGACTCTTTTCTAAGACAGTTTGAGTGTCTGGCAGAGCCAAGTACTGAACTCTGGGGTCCCCCAGGGCCTTTGGGGCATGTAAGGGAATCAGGATTTTTTTTCTTCCCTTTGCCTCATAACAATTTACATTCATGATGGTGCTTCCTCCTTCAACATCTGCTTATCCAGCACTTCTGACCACCTGGCCAAGCACCTTTAGGAAGTCTAAATATATTGCACTCCCTCCACCTCTCTAAGCCATGCTGCAGTTTGTTAGTGCTTTAAGAATTCAGATAGGTTAAATAAGTAACATTTGCCCAGAGATGCATTCATTTTTCCCTGTCATAGAGCTCACTTTAGGTCAGTGATTGCCTCAGTTGTTTTTAGTGATCCTAAACTAAGGTTAACACACCTCTAATTCCTGGGATTGTTCTTAACACCTTTCAAAGGAGCTATTCATTGCTGACTGTGGTTTGGCCCTGGGGGCAACACGATGTTGTTTTTAATGCTACTGTCTATACAACAGAAGCTTTAGAAATCAAGAGTCACTTCAGGGGAAGTATTTCCTTATCAGACTGTGGTAAAGACATACACAAAAATGTTTAGCATCTTTGAAATGCATTTTTTAAGACCAGACTCCCTTGTCTGGCAGCAGGAACTGAGGCTGCAAAGAAAGTTTTACCTATAGTAGGGTCTTGATAAGATCTTCAGGTCATATCAGGCCCTTTGGTATCAACAGTCCCCTTGGCTGTGCACTGCAAATGCCGCCTCCACTTTTCTGACCGCCCCAATGATCTCGTGTGTCTTGGTCTCTTGGGAGCAATGTATCTGCATCCCCACTGAGCGGTTTGTTTTAATCAACCACAGCCCCTGGATTGATTAACCTCACTCCATGGGTGAAAGCCTTTAAAGAAGTGGCTTTAAACTTCCCAAAGTTCCCACAACTTGTCAGTGTCTCCTCATACGCTTCTCCCTGCCCATTTCTTACCTCAAACCCCACAACCTTTTCTCTTTGGCTTTAGAGTTTTGCCTTCTTCCTCTTCTGGGAGATCCCTTCTTCCTTCCTTCCTTCCTTCCTTCCTTCCTTCCTTCCTTCCTTCCTTCCTTCCTTCCTTCCTTCCTTCCTTCCTTCCGTCCTTCCTTCCATCCTTCCTTCCGTCCTTCCTTCCTTCCTTCCTTCCTTTCCTTCTCTTTCTTTCTTTCTTTCTCTTTCTTTCCATCTTTCCTTCTTTTTCTTTCTTTCTTTCTTTCTTTCTTTCTTTCTTTCTTTCTTTCTTTCTTTCCTTCTTTCCTTCTTTCCTTCTTTCCTTCTTTCCTTCTTTCTTTCTTTCCTCCATTCCAGGCCATTTATCTTCAGACTGTCTCCAGATCTTCCTGAAGACTGGGAGGAGGCAATTCATGCACATTTCAAAAGCAGTACATAGGCAAAGGGGCTAAAATCATCCTCTTCTGCCTGTCAGACTGCCAGATGCCCAATGTTACCACCATTGCTATTCATGGGGTGCCTGCTCTGTGCTCCTTGGGTACAGCAAGAAGGACGGCCAGACCCCACAGAGTTCCCACACAAGCATAGGAACGGCCACAGGAGTCCTGGCCAGCTATCTTTACCCAAGACAGCAGAGCAGACACAGACCAACAGGTCCTCCTGCAGCTGTGCAGAGCCTAGGATGAGAGCTGGAAATGCAGTGGCAGGCCAGGGAGTAACGGCTGACCAGAGTGCAGAGAGTGAGAGCAATGAAACTGCCAGGAAGCAAGATGAC
Source organism: Calonectris borealis (assembly GCF_964195595.1). Taxonomy (NCBI): domain Eukaryota; kingdom Metazoa; phylum Chordata; class Aves; order Procellariiformes; family Procellariidae; genus Calonectris; species Calonectris borealis. The sequence continues at coordinate 7,286,321 of NC_134336.1, read as the reverse complement.
ATCACATAATTTAAAGATTTGAAAGGATGAAATTGGAACAATTCAGTTCTTATTGTCATTTTTTTGTGGGGGGAAAGCATCTCCCTTTCCCAAATGCAACCTGTGCCTACTGTCCACTTTTCAAGGAACAGAATAGCTGTTTTGCATCGACACAAATTTCACCAGGCTTGCCTTCCGCACTCTGCACTTCCTGGGTGTGTAAATCTCCATGCTGACCTCTCCATAACTCCTGTCATGTTGAAATTCTTCCCTGTGGCATGTAGAAAGCATAGCTCTGGTGAAGCTGTGTCATCCTCTAGTATATATAAAGTTGCCAAATAGGGGCCTCCTTTTTCCCTGTGCTTTTCTTTGTCTTATATAAGTTTTATCTTGAATATGAAACAGCAATATATTGAAGGACAGCTAAAGAGGTACTGCTGTCCAGAAATAGATGAATGGTCAGGTATAGAGTCCTAGCTGGTTTGTCTCACCCATTTAAGCAGGGATGTTTTATTAAAAGAGTTAAATTACTTTCTGCTGGCATGTGCCTATACCTTGGATACTTTCAATCATGCATGAATTGCCAAGAGCTAAGTGGAGAGTAATTTTCTGTTGGAGAGATGTGCATCACAGAAAGTCCTTTATGCACCTGTAAAACAAAGATATTGAAGGGTTTCAGAATCCCCCAGGCTTTGGAGCAGAGCCCGAGGCAGAGCCCTTTGCTCCGACCTGGCTCTCCATTTTGCTGTGATGGAGAATAAAGATGTCATCTGCAGTCACATGCAAAAATGGAGCATTTCTCTGCCCCAGTTGAGGGAGGAACACTCCTGTGACAATGAAATAAAATCAGCAGTTCCCAGTGGTATATGCTGCTACCCACTGCCCCACTGGCTTTTCAAGAAAAAACCTCCCCTGCTTCCATGGAGTGCTCTGCTGTCAGTGGACCACAGAAAACGTTATTGGAAGAGTCAGAGGTTTTTTTGTGAAGTTAAAAAACTAATGTTGAAATGCCAACCCAAAATTCTTTTTAGAAAGGAGTTTTCTCTTTTAGGAAAGAGAAAACAATCTTGTTCACTTTCCTTTAGACATTTTTTCAGGTTTGTGCATTTTTTTATTTGCTTCTCTAAAAGAAAAACTGTAGCAGAACAAACCCCTTGGTGTTACATGACAGGCCTCCACATCACATACTGTACCTTTGACAGTATGAATAACAGGTTACTCCCTAGTGCAATGCTGCTTTTGCATAGCAAGCTCCTGTTAGTTCTCTCTATTTATTCTGTCTTATCTTTCTCACATTTCATCACTTTCTTGTTATGTTTGCTCAGTTAAGTCATTAAAACCACTTTGTTTTTTCTCTTTCCATGTTTAGCCCTAGGAAATCAGCTAAGCCTATGTAATCGATTTAACATTTAATTTCCCCAAAACACCCTCTTTACTTCTATGTGTCTGTGGCCCTAAGACATTTCCATTTCTGGGTGGATTGGCTGGTGTGAGAAAGAAATCTCTGAGCCAGCTCACAGCTTTGAAAGACAATGGGGAAGGCTTCTCCACCTACAGTGCAGGTACCCTCTGCTACTTGCAGTTGTGTTGATGTGTTAAATGCCTGTTTCAGTGCTGCATTGGACAAAATGGGCAGCAAAAGAGAAAAATATCTCATAAGCAACTTCTGGTTTTCTACATTTCAGTTCTCACCTACTGTAGTGAGAAGAGCTGAACACTCTATTGTTTCCATGTTATAAAACTACTTGATGGGGGATTAAAAAAAAAAAAGAAGAAGAAGCAAAAGAGAAAAGCAGACATATCCAAGTCATTTGGCTTTGCCTCATTTCTCACAACCTTGATTTCCATAGAGACATTAGCACAGCTTCAACATGAAGGCACAAATCAGCAGTCTAACACGGATATCAGACCCTCTCACGTAAGATCTTCAGGCTCCAAAGACCTCCCCAACTCCTCTTGGGTCCTTTCCCTCCAGGATGTCATATTGCATGATCCTTTTCAGGACCCAGTCAAGCTCTGGCTTAAAATGAGGCGGGTCCCACAACTCCTGCCCCACCTCTTCACTGCCCCAAGGCCTAGAAACCTCCTTGTAATTTCATGACACGTTTGTACTCATCTCCTTGTGTCACCATGGTCCTTTAGTTTAAATGACTTGCAAACCTTCCTGATCTTTTACTCCCTGGTATATTTACAGAAGATTTTAGTCTTTGTTCTGCTGGATGAGAGGAGTCAGGTTTTTGGACTTCTCTTCTGGAGACAGCTGTGAAAGTGTAGCTTTGAGAGCTGCCTTGTCAAATCTAAGGCCAGTTTTCAGGCTGACAGAGCTTCATTTGTCTTACCCAGACAAACCAGATTAAACCAAAAGCAAGTACACTTTCCCCTGATACATCCCCTCTGCAGAGCACCTCCACACTGCTCTTAGATGAATCAAGGCAGGGTCTCAAACCAAACCCGCCCCTGCCTGGAGGTTCCTCTCACCTTTGCGAGCTCTGAGACCTCCCAAGGCTTCAGCGGGTGAACAGAGCACTTCGGGTCCCCCAACATCTTCTGTGTCTCCTCTGACAGAGGGTCTTTGTTGAAAATGGATTTAAATGGATTTTAAAGAGGATGATATTCAAGAAAAAACCCAGACAAACAAAAGAAGTCCCAGCTGAGCCCATTACACATTATTGAGTTAAATAAGAGGGATTTTACACAGCCTGCAATTGGTTTTAAATCATGGTTCTAAACAGCTGCTGATCTCTAGAAAGCCTCAGAAGGAGTGTGCTTAGGCACAGTCCTGCTAGCACGCCACATGCCATGAATGGGCACATTTACAATCCAGATTTTATATCTGAAGAAAGAATTTGCTGACTGCTAATCTCTGCTGATTAATAATGTTTTCACAAAGCCACCACAGAAGGTTTGCTAGTCTTGTCTAGAGAGTACCAGACTTTGGCCAAGCAAAGTCCTTTATCCAAAAATATATTTGTCTAGAAAGTGCAATTATTATTCTTAGGAATGCCAGGTATGGATGCCCATATTTCTTGTTCTTGCTAAGTGCAACTTGTTCTACAGATAAGAAGGCTAAAGGGTACAAGATAGGCAAGGTTTGTCAGGACAGATAATATCTTCTATTAGACCAAAACCAGCATTAGAAAATTCAGACAAACTTTCAGACATGGAAGCAGACGCGAAGGAAGCCCACGTGTCCAATGGCTGACAAGGTTTTTTCTGCCCATTCATCACAGGAAAGATATCACACTTCCCTGAAAACCTTGCTTTGTTCAGTTTAATTCCAATTAAAAGTGGCTTAAACTAGAGAGAAACAAGGCAGACTTGTTTCACAACGATAGGTCCACAGTGTGAATTACTTGCTGTTTTCTGAGTCAGATAGCACTGCTTAACAGCAGCCTTTTGCTTTTGTCAATACCAAAGTCAAATCACTTGTGCTAAAATTATTTCAACTTTCATCTTTATGCTTGACGATACCAGAGCAGTATTATTGAATGATCCAGTTACCGGGGTAAGGGTCGCTCTGAACATGAGGGTAAGAAGATCTGCCTTTAATATATTGGAGTGAAATAGGACTTCTGACAGTTTGAAGTCCAAATCCTAACAGGAAAGGTAACATTTCTGGCAGTGTTGAAATCTGGCACCTTTCTCCAGAGAACGTCATTTTACTCCCAATAATCATCAAGTAGTTATGAGTAACAAATGATTTCCTAGAAATCAGGATCAAGTAGTGAATGTCAGTCAATATTCCAACAGGCTAAATTATTTGGCTACAGAGCTCATAAGAAACAATCAGGCCAGATCCAGTTTCTAATAATTACAAAGGATGATCAAACCTCTCCGTTACGACAGATGCAGATGGAACAGATTGTTCCTTCAAACTTCTACTCTGCCAGCAGAACCGGTGTTTCACTCAGCTCTGCAAGACTTTTACTCTCATGCAATTTAGTAAGTGTATACTTCATTTTTAGAGTACAATAGGCAGGTGGGCTTTTCTGAAGGGTTATATCTGCTAAGTGATGACAGGTAGCAACAAAATACTGTGGTGAGCAAAATAAAAGAGCAAAATATCAGTATGAGTGGGTGCTGCTTTGTGCTGCATTTATAAGTATATAGGCAGTTCATTAAAATAAGGCCAGCTGCCAGGGCTGACATCAGACATGTGAATTTGCACAATGAAGTTGTCCTCCACATCTCATACCCTTCACCATTTGCCACAACAGGGCCACAGCAGAGCTCATGACTGGGATGTTCAGAACTAGAGGCCCACCAGTGGAGCTTCTTAGTCACTAGAAAATGCAGAAAACTGGCTGTGTTAGATTAATTGTAGGAATTTAACATGTGCCATATTCAACTTTTCAGCACCCCATCACCCCGTGGAGGCTTCAGCCTGAGTTGGGCGCCCTGTCGGTGGGCGGTGGCGATGGACACACACCTTAGAGTGAGGTTCATGAACACTGTCACGCTGAGCTTGCCCAAGCCTGATGGTAGGAATTTGTGAGAATAACAATATCAGTCACAGTCCCAAAGGAATTTAGGTGCCTGTCACCACATAAAGTCTCCACCATCCTACCTGGACAACCCAGTGGTTAGGGTTCATCTTGACTAACAGTGGATTGAGACCTTTCTGCTGCTAAATGTGGCATGGACCATGTATCTCACCTCCCAGCTGGGGCCTGAACTCCTGAAGACAGGAGTGCAGGAAAATGTCTTTCAATCTCTTCTGCTGAGGCAACTCCTCAGCAAAATACTCAGATGCTCATTGATGATCCAGCTACACAAGTGTCCTAACACTGAGCTATAAAGTCACATCCCCAAACCCAGTAAGCATCACTATTTCCACACCAGTGGACTGCAGGTTGACTGAAGGATTCTGACGCTGTCTCTTTGGCATATAAGTGAGCAGCATTCACTTAGCAGATGACCGACAGCTTTTCCACATCTCCGCTGTACCCACAGTGCTGGTGAGAGCAGGGAAGAAGTGTGAAATCATGCTTCAAACACACTGCAGGGCAGCCACCTCAAACCACAGCAGGACAGATTTCCATTGCACGCAGGACAGGCAGTGGTGGAACAGGGAGAGGAGGACTGACAATGTGGACACCATGCAAAACCAGCATCAGGGACGGAGTGAGGCATTTCCCGCTTGAAAAGCAAACAAGGAAGATCTCATGCTTTTGCATCTGTGTCAGGATGGGACTGTCCCCAGCTGAACAAGTTGCCACCCCTGACAATTATAGCCCTAGTAATCCGCATCATCCAATGAAGATGAAGCACTCGGGTAAAAATAGCAAGCGGGTCAGGAGGAGGTTATAGAAATACCAGAGATTATTCATATTCCTTCAGGTAGCTATAAGAAACAGTTTAAACACAAGAATGACAGATTAAAGGTGTTGTTGACAGAGAGAAATGACTGCTTTGAGGTCTAAGCCACATTCAATCCTCTCTTTGGATGTACAAGCCAAAGTCTTTTTCAAAGGGAGCCCGCCATAAAGAGGTAGCAAAAAATAACACACATGGTCCTTCCGTGCCACCGGTGATCTGAGATCAAAGTGGGGATACAAACAAGAGGTTCACGTTGCCTCATCCCAGGCAAGCTCCTCTACGATGCTGCAGCTTGCCCTTTCTTTGCACACATGGGTCTGAGCAGGGACTTTGGAGTGTAGCAGACTTGAGTCCTAGAGAATTTAAAACACTGTCTCCTGTCTTCAGAGCAGAGCAGAGTTTGTTGGGGAAGAGTGTCAAAGTGCACTTAAAAAATTATATTTCATGCACCCACTGTCCAAAGTGTAGGTAACAGGTAGCCACAGAAAACATAAACCATATATTTAGAAATGCCTGCCAAAGTTTTCTACTTGTGTGTTTTGTCCTTGGTTTCTCAGTCACTTTAATTTCATCTGTCACAGGAAGATCCATCTGTAAACCTTATTAGATTAAAACTAATGTAAGACAGATGAGGCCGGAAAACTGTTTTTCTGCCTCCTCAGGATTTATATAAAAAAAGAACAATGTGGGTTTTTTAAAGCAAATTTGCTTAATTGACAACAAAAGAACACAGAACAGCAGCTGCCAGAACTGCTTATAGGTTGGGACAGGATGCAATAGCCTCCTGTCCCGGCTGAGCTGCACCAAGGATCTCCCTGAGAGCCAAGGCTGAGCCCCCAGCACTGCCAGCACCCTCAAGGGACTTCACCAGCTGGGGTCCCACATGTCCAGGCAGGCCCATGGCTGTGGCTGAGCTGGAGACCAGCACTCCTACAATGTAGCTCAGGCCAGAACTGAAGGTCCACGTCTGAGCTGAAATGGGTCCCTGGACCCCATGGTCAGGGATGTGGGTGGGGACCCCAGGTCAGTCAAGACCATTAAGGCCAATTAGTGTCCTCCGGGCCCTGACAAGCTGTCTACCCAACAAGACTCTGACCACTTTTTGGTTGCTGGAAATCACGATGCACTGTTCACAGGGTCTTTTATATGTGCAATAGAACATTTAGTCTTCCTTTAAATTCTCCCTGCATCTACCTTTTGCAGACAGTCCTCCTCATTGCCTTGTTATCAGCTGGTGCGTGACACATCCAGCTGTGACTCACGGCAGCATAGGGTAGAGCAGCTTTTAGGGTGCTGGCTGGTTTGCTGCGGGTGGTCACCGCTGACACCTCTTGTTGGACAGTGATGAGCTGATGAGCTCCCGGGGGACATCAGAGGCTTTCTGGGGCCAGCACCATCTGCCAGAAAGTATTGAAAAGCAAGGGATGCTGACAGGCTAGACCAGGTCTCATTTGAATGTCATCTAGGGGAACGTTTGGGGCATCTTTGGTACTAATAATTTTTAATGCTTTTGTATATGTGCAGCAGAAAGCAATGTATTATTGCTGTGAATGCTGGGCAACACAAGCATGAGCGAGTAATGCTCCTACGATTAGAACAAGGTCAACTTGCCAAGACAAAAGACCCCAGAGAGAAGAGAGACACTCCATCTTGGAGCATCTCCCCTTTGCAGTAAAGAGATGACATTTAAGGTCCTAGATTTCCCTAAAAGAGTTGAAATATAGCCGGAACAGCAAGAATTGACCTGGCAGAGCACTGTCCCCTAAAAGGCAGCAGGTTTCCCTGGTTGAGCACAGAGTGATTGACCCTGAGACAGAGAAAGGCAATGGGAATACTGGAGGGGATGGAAAAGCTGCCTCAAGGACAAGAGGTGGAAAGGGTCCTTACTTCAGTCTGAATTCTGAGAGACAGAGCCCTGGACTACATGGGCCATCGCTCTGACCCGGCAGGACTTCTCTTATGTTGGGTGAAATGAATGGTGTTATCTTTAATTCTCAGTCCACTTTACCCATGTGGCAGACTCCAGTGTAGAGCAGAGATGGGTTAGCCTAACGTGAGCTAACTACAGCATTGGGAATATTTTGGCTATGGTCTCCCAGCTGACGGTGTGGGGTAATTCATCTAACCACGATGCAGAAAAACGTGACCTTGAGCTCTGAATGCTTGCAAAATATTGCTCCTACTACCTCAATTTGCTCATTTTAAGTTAGTTCAGGTGTCTCCAGCCACTCTACAACTGGTAGAGTGGATGGAGTCAGAAAGTCTCAAGATGTTAAACATAGGATCATTTTGGCATTTCCTACTCCTGGTTCATGGGAATGCAAAGCAAATTGAGCGGTACCTTCTAGGTACCGTGCAAACCCTTTGAACTCCGTAGTAATAGAAAAGATATTAAATTACTTCCTTAATTTTTCTCATATTTATCAGGTCTCAAGAGAGATTACTTATCTGAGAACTTAGTCGAAATAAAGTAGGCACACTACAGCTCACCACCCAGCAAGTCACAGTCAGTAGGGAACAGGTCTATTCATATCACCTCCAGCCATGCCCTGGGATGGGCATAGAGAGAGCTCAGTATACAAGTCATGGTTCAATGATACTACGTAATGACAACTTTCCACAAGATAGTGGACTACTACCAACTTCCTGGTGTTTCATAGAATCACAGAAAGATTTATATGATCTGAAGGGAAACCAGAGTATATTTGCGGCACTGTCATGGCAGGATTCATTTGCAGCAGTAGTTTCAAACTTTGGAGGTGAGCCACTAGCTCTTATATCAAGTCCAGAACTGAGAGAGACTTCAGTGACACCAAAGACAGTGACCTACAAGGCAATTTCAAATATTCCTGGCACAAAGCACCAAAGGGCTTTCCGTTTTCAGTCTAGTATCTAAATGCTGCTGAGATTTTAAAAATGTACTTAGTCCCTCAAGGGCTAAAATATTTCTCTTCAAGAAGGATGTGACAGCATCACTTTGGACCTGCAGAGAACAGTGCATGGGGACTGTGTGTTGGTGGATTCTGAGACCCAACTTGGTAGAGCAGCCTCTAAAATATTGAAATACTTTGCCCAGTATTTGTCAGTGAAATACTTTAATGTTTCATTTTAGAACGGCATTTTTTTGCCACAGAACTGACCCTCCATTTCTCTCCGAAGGTATGAGAAAAAGGCTGAGTAACCTGAAGCACCTGGGACTGAGAGCCCAGCATGGGACACTCCGATGGAGATCTGCTATCCAGAGCTGAGCCTGAACATCAGCAATGCTTCAGGGAAGGTGCAATGGGACTGAGGAGAGCAGAAGCTCTCAACACCCTTGTTGGACTAGGGAGGAAGAACAATGACACACATTTTCCAGTGAAAATGAAGGGGAGAGACAAAGGGCACAGGCTCGTTATCAGGGAGTAAGCAGGGGTGTGAACAGAGGGCATACCAGCCACTCTGGCAGCTGCTAATAAGCACAATCTTATCTAGTGTGAAATGTGAGCTCAGCCTCACCTGCTGAAGAGAAAGCTGCCCCGGTGGGGTGTTCCCCACATTCCCTCTCCTCTTCCAGTGTGGGTGCGTGCACACATGGTACACAGTTACCCCCGGACAGGCTCTCTGCCCTGCCTGCCCCATGGGTTGTTGACATGTTCATTCCGAACAACCCAAATGCAAGCTCTGGGCATCTTCATTTCAGATACCAAGTCATTTAGACCCTCAACACTCCTCTCAGGCACATAAATGCTCTGTGCAATCCATGGGAAGTGAGGCATCCACAGCGGTGTTGCATTAGGGCTGCAGTCCCACATTTCCCATCACTGGCAGTTATTCCAGAGGCTCCTGCTGTGCTGGTTTTGGCTGGGATAGAGTTAATTTTCTTCATAGCAGCTAGTATGGGGCTATGTTTTGGATTTGTGCTGGAAACAGGGTTGATAACGCAGAGATGTTTTAGTTATTACTGAGCAGTGCTTACACAGAGTCAAGGCCTTTTCTGCTCCTCACCCCACCCCACCAGAGAGCAGCCTGGGGGTGCACAAGAAGTTGGGAGGGGACACAGCCGGGACAGCTGACCCCAACTGACCAAAGGGATATTCCACACCGTATGATGTCATGCTTAGCAATAAAACCAGGGGAAGAAGAAGGAAGAGGGGGACGTTCGGAGTGATGGCGTTTGTCTTCCCAAGTCACCGTTACACGTGACAGAGCCCTGCTTTCCTGGGGATGGCTGAACACCTGCCTGCCGATGGGAAGTAGTGAATGAATTCCTTGCTTTGCTTTGCTTGCGTGTGGCTTTTGCTTTCCGTATTAAACTGTCTTTATCTCAACCCACGAGTTTTCTCACTTTTACTCTTCTGATTCTCTTCCCCATCCTACCGGGGGGGAGTGAGCGAGCAGCTGGGTGGGGCTGAGTTGCCGGCTGGGGTTAAACCATGACACTGCACAAGGAGGTGCCAGACTCTGCAGTGGCAGTGCACGTCGCAGTGTCACCCTGGCCCAGGCCCTGGTGACAATGCCAGCTGGTGCAAGCAGCACCATGCATAGCACTGCACCTACCATCACTAATGATGTTGAGTATATGAAAGCAAGACAACATGGCAGCCCAGCATCAAGAAAGCTCTTGTCCTAGTAAATGATGCAGATGACAAAGATTTATCTACGTACATGTGCCTGCGTATGTGTAGCTACTCTCCTCTAGTGCATCAGTTCGTGACAAGCATCTGCTTCATGACAAGAAGCGTGGTGAGTCCACGTTAATGTGGCTGTGCCCATGCCTACGTTGGTGAGCTATGTGGGGTAGCATATGTGTCTGCTTGTGTGGAAGGTACATGTCCATACGTGTTCAACTGTGCATCCAGGTGCTGGATGGTTATTTGGTGAGGTCCTTAAACAACATTTTGTATCTGTTTCCTTCAGCAAAATATATATGTTTTTAAATTAAACCAGAAGCTAAATGTAATTTGCACATTGAAAACAACATTCAGCATGTCTGTGCTTCAGGACAAGCCTTGGAAAATATGGAGTTTCATCTATAGGCAGGACTGTCTTTGGAAAGACATTTTAAAGTGTTTTTTGCTTTCCCAGTGTTCTGTGGGAGTTCAGGAAGCAGACTCCAGTCCCTTCTCTCCTGATGGCAAATGTGTATCTCTCAGCACTGTTGGCTTCAGATTTTAAAATACCAGTTGGATATGCCATCTGAAATCATCTCACATTTGAATATATTGGTATTTTTAGTTACTCATTCACATGTGTGGCATCCAAAATTATGCTGGGACCTGCTCAGAGCATTATCTAAGGAACGCACAGTGCAGAGTCCAACCCCAGCGGGGTATGGCATCACACAAGCTGCTAAGTCAGGCACCTCATCTTGTGTCTGCTGCTGCAGCGAGCAGAGAGACCAGCACGGGCAGAGGCAGCGCAGAATGGGAGACCTCCTCAGGTCTTGGACAACCCTCCAGAAGAATCCCACTTTCTCCCAGAGAGTGCAAAGGGAGCAAGCACCGAGCTGGCCAGCTGGGATGGGAGAGGGTGGGCAGGGGCAAAGCTCCCAGTGAGATGCAAGTGGAGCAGGACACAGAGGGGGCAATTTAGACTGCACATCCCTGTGTTTGTCCTACATGTGCACGCACAGCCTTCCTCGGAGTTGACAAGAGGGGTCCTCTGAGGATGTAGGGGAGGGTGCAGGCAATATATTAATTTATTCTCTCCTTAACATCTCTCAACACTATTGTTCTCTCCGTCTGCACCCAGAAAAGGCTGTAGCACTGGGACGGTGTACAGTTAGAGTTCACCCTTTATTGTTTTGGCTTTGATTTTCCAGATCCTTTCTTTGAATGTCCTCTTCAGAGAAGAGTTTATAACAGCATGTGAAGCATGTTAGTGTCCAGACATAGTCCTGAAAGACACGGCTCTTGGGTACTCATCTTGTCTCAGCCAAAGGTTTCCTTTATAACCTCACCTTTGAGCTCACCTGTAAAATTACCTGATTTGAGCCATTGAGCTGTTACTGAACAGAAGGCTGGATCCTGCCTAACACTCTGCTGAGATTTATTTCTGCAGAGACCCAGTGTTATTCCAGCACTCCTGAAAGGTTAGGCAGGGCTTGCAGATTTTTGTCACACTGAGATACAAGGGCTGGTGCAAGACTAACCACGTTGATGCTGACGCAGCTAGGTTGGATAGGAAGGGGGGAGGTATGGTGCTTGTGCTCAGGCCAGGCAGAGGTGTTTTTAAAGCATTTATAAGAACCAGTAATAACTACCCAAACACACTGCCTTCCAGCCACATGCTGTACCCAGAGACCCCTTCTCATGCAGTCCTCCCACACCTCTGTCTCCCTGTAGCCTGGTTAACCACCTCCATGATTTCTACACCAAACCCCCAACAATAGGTTAGCCCTAGGGTGACAGAAGTTGGCCAAACAGCCCATGGAGGATATGTGCTTCCTGTGCACCCCCTTCTCCCATGGAAACCTGAAAATGAAATTCTTTCAGACCCTGAGAGAATCTCAGATGAAAGACAAATACGGGAACTAGCCCAGAGGCTTGGGACAGCGTGCACAGAAATAATTTGGTTTTGAACTAGGTTTCACTCGTGTTTGTAGTTTTTAGCGGTGCTCCAAGACCCGGGTGTGGAGGCAGAATTCCAAGCAATAAACAGTGTTTGAAACAAATCTTTGAGGGCTGCCTTTAAAGATGAGCCCTCCAGGTCTCTATTCCCCTCAGAGTGGGAGAGGTGACTTGAATTACGTCTCCTGGCACTAGTCATGTACGTACCTGTATGTTTATAATCATAGACTTAGAGCAAAACACAGAATTATATAATTCTCTGTGTATTCACATTGCAGAGCTGTCATTATTACTCTGTCTTGACTCTATGCACTGGGCAAACGGACAAGAAAATTTTGGGATAGGGTTATTTGCAGTTTTTAAGCTTCTTTTTATTTCTTTCTCCCTGAATGTTGAGAGAAGTGCTTATAGCCTGATCAGTGCCTGATATATAAAAGCTCACTTCCTAGATGACAAACTCAAACACCGGAACCTCTTCACTATCAGGGACACGAGACCTCCCTGTAGTTATAAAGCACATGTCTACACTGTCCAGGACTTCAGGACCAGAACTGGTGAATGACATCAACATGATCTTATGCATCAGCCAAGCAGAGTCAGCATAGCCTGGAGCATTGTCTTCTCCTTGGGTCACACCGCTGGACTGGTGAGCTGTCATGATGCTACCCATTGAGCTGTCCCTCTGTGAAATGGGGGTAGAAATGCTTCCAGAAGGTCCATATGGAGCCAGGAAATATTTTCAGTCAGCTGAGAATAAGCACTTCTACTTTGCTTGGAGAGAGCAGTGGCAACCTGTGCTCTGGCACTGTGGCCTTCACATTTTCCACGTTCCTCCTGGCACTGCTGAGGTTTCACTGATTTCAGTGCAACTTACTCCTGATGTGTATTGGTGCATGAGAGGGTACCCAAGAGTTTCACCATCTTATGGGGAGAGAAACTCTTACAAGGTGATGAAGGAGCCATCTACTCTCCTGTTGCACCACGAGTATGGAAAGAAAATACATGTTAGAAAACCTTCCCAATGGCATTGAAACAGGAACATGCTCTCATATGGGCATTTGTGAATCTCTCCTTGACAAAGTCACTGCTCCCTGGTTATTTGATATGCTCCAGCCAGAAATCTCATATGCCAGGCAGTACATAACCTTAACAAGACATCAAGCCAGCCAGCCTCACACACTCTCAACTTTCAGGAGGGCAAAACCCATTCAAGCATCTGTAGAGCTGGTTATATTTTATTAAAATGATGCTGGAGAATAGGGCACGAGAGAGGATTCCTCCCCACGAGAGAGGGAGAGGCATTTGTGCGCCAGGATTGCTGATGTGAAGGGAAATGTCCATAAATGGCAGAAGGGGATGTGGGGAGGATGTGCTTTTGGGTGAACTCCTCCAACACCACCTGGGTTGACAGCTGAGCAAAAGTGCGAATACGTGTGACAGTGATATACATGGGAACCAAAGCAGGACAGCATCTGAGAGGTCCAGAAGAGGTTCAGCTGCCTTGTTATGACATGCTCTGAAATAAGAAAAGGGAACCATCTCATCATGCTAATAATTTTCTGGAAACAAAAAGTAAGATGAAAGGGGAAGATATTTTGGCTTGTGCCTAAATTGACTATTTTCTTTGACTGCAAGCACAGGACTTGTAAGCCACTGCATGAAATGCGACAGGAATGTAATGGATCTGCCTGTCTTGATTCAACACCAGTGAGGACAGGCAGAGCCCCCATGACCTCATAGGTGTTTTCCATCTCTCATTTCTCTGACTCCATGATAGAATGAGACAGGAGGCATTAAAAAGACATCTGAAGGGAAAAAGCTTTCCCATTACATCAATAAAAAATACTAGCCCCAGCGGGAGGAGGTTGTCAAAGACGCCCAGCCTGAAAGCCTTAATAAAACCTGTCTTCCGAGCAGTTGATATTCCTCTCCCTACAACATGTAAAGCTGCAAAAGCTGACAGCCAAGGCAGCAATCAGAGCCTTTGGCTTTGAAAGCAGAGGCCGCTTTGCTGTCGGCTGCAAGAGTTTCTAGGGAACTTGAGCTTCTTGAACACTTCCCATTCAAACGAACAGTGCCGACATGCCCTGGGTGGAAGGAGTCTTTTTCTCTCCTTTCCTCTGCCAGGTCTCCTCCGTCTTGCCTTAGCAGAAGGAAACAGCCTACACAAGACCAAACTGTTCATCAGCTGGAACCAACAAGCCAAATTGCTTTTACTTATTGTCCCTCCCGCAGCACCTGCTCTCTCTAAACATCACAGATACCACCCGGCCCCAGTTCTTATTTCCACATTACAGCAGAGCCTCCCACTTTCTCAAACATCAGGCAGGCGAACCACTGCTCATAGAAAATAGTTACAACACTAGCAGTTTGGGGCCGGCACGGTTGCAATGTGCATCCCAGGCTGGCAGTTCTCAGGGACAGTAAACACAGATCATGGAAACACAGGATAATTCAGGTGGGAAGGGACCTTAGGACGTGTCTAGACCAACCTCCTGCTCAGTTGTTACATGCCATCACCTACACCATTGTCTCTGGCCATCTGTTCTGTGGTCACAGATCTCCAGATGCCTGGCACAGAAGTACTTTTCTTGGAACAGGGGAGGCATCATGTTTGCAGTTCCCAGTAACTTCCAGCCTGGCAAACTAACAGCAACCCTGCTAGCCTTTGCCTCTGTTTTCCAGGATATGGCCCTTTCTTCTCAAGAGTTTCCATCTTTCAAATGATTCTCCTTTTGTATCAGCCCTAGACATGTATCAGTTGTATCTCCCATCCTTGTGATCCTGGTCACCTGGTCTCCCTTGTTCTCAGAACAAAAAATAGGTGAAGGAACTGTAGCAGAGACTTGAGCCTCCTGCTGTAGGAATCACTTCTCTTGGGGGAACCTGGGCAAGAACCCCCTCCATTTCCAGAACAACCTCCCCACATCCTACCATAGGCTATATCCCCCCCATCTCTACTCCCATTTCACAGGGAAATTCGGGAGTGACAAATCTCTGCTGTTCCATGAGAGGGCAGTGTGGTCTGGAAGCAAAGCCTCCACTGAAAACCGTAGGGATGTCTGGGCAGGAGGAGGCCGGGACTGATGGGGGAAATGTCCCAGAGCATTTAATAAGGATGCAATCAGTCATGTTCTTGGGGACTTATGAAGACTCTGCAGACCCCAAGAATTTACTAGAGATGAGATCCTCTCTGTGTTTTTTTAAAGTCTGGAATGGAGCTAGAAATCTCTTTGAAACACTGGTGAAGAAAGAAAGTTAAAGAAAGGAGGTTATTATCTATTAAATTCTGTACAGAGCAGGTTCTGAAGGACTCTGCTGGGTTCTCTTTAGAAATCCTGCCTCTTGCTGAACTGCCTTAGCTTTGTACTACCGGAGTTTAATCAGAAGGGACATTCTGCTCATTATGTTTTTCACAAAAGCTCACTGAGGTTCTTGGCACATCATCACGTCTTCAGAAGAGACCTCGATACACTGCCTGCTGGGAGCTGAAGGTGTAAAGGAAAATCTAGGCCAAGCACCCTGGGAATATTTCATCCCTGCATACCACTGAGACAGAAAACAGCATCCTAACTGGTTAACTTCTCTTTGTGTGGAGTCCAAGGAGGGTCATCTGGCTTCCCAGCAGCTCACCTACAGAGGTCCTATCCCATATCCTCTCTCCTACAAACATTTTTCTCTATGTAAATAGGCCACAAGTCAAGAAGTTGCTCCCGAGAGAGGTTACACCTCAAGTAGCAACTGTCCTCCTGAGCTGGGGCTCATCCTGAGTTAGTTTCTCTGCTTTCTCTCCTCCACCAAGGAGCCATGGGACATGTGTGGCATGGCTAAAGAGGCCGGACACTGTGACACTTTGGTACCTTTGGTACCTTCAGAAATGATCCCAGATGTAGGAGAGGAAGGGAGGCTGTCTCCACTGACTTCATCTTTGCTCTGAGACATGCAAGAAAAGAGGATTCCCCTCTATCCTGCAAGCAGTCTCTCTGGAAAGAGGAGATATCCTCTTCTGTGGGAGGAAGGAAACTTCCTCCTCTCTCCCTCATCATGACAGAGCAAAGGGCAAACCATGAACACTCTCTCCTTAACCATACACAGCCACAAGAAAGACATAAAGAGATCTCTGCTCCTTCAAGCTGCTCCGTGGTGTGGCCCTAGGCAGCTGCAGTTCACATTATTTGAGACCCTCTCTTGTAACCTGCTGGCGTCTGCCTCATCAGGTGACTTCAGCCAAGGTGTTGCCTCAGGTTCCCTGTCTTACAAAAGGAACATTACTACCACCTCACACCTTAAAAAAAGTGTTGAGACCTAGAGGGAAGTGGCACAGAAGGGGTAAATATGATCACTGTGCCCACAAAGTGCGTGCTTCCCATTTAATCACCTAGCAGACATGCCATGGGGATGCCTTTGGAGATGCCTCTGAAAGCTTCTGCTGACCATGTCCCACCCAGTGTGCAGCACACATAGTTATGTAACTTATTTGCCTCTCTTTTTTAAGAGGCCCTGAAGGCACCAGTGCTAATGGAAAAAGAAAACAAGCAGGAGGGCAGGGATGGGACAGATGGTCATCTTTCCAGCAGTGAGGTTTTTATTTGCTACTATGAGATCATTCTAGGAAAAATAATATCAACAAAATAGGGAACAACCTCAAGTTTCTTCAATGCTAGTGAGCTTGTTTTCAGTGGACTACTCTCCTTTTTTTTTTTCCTTTTCCTTCTGTGAAGCTATTTCTTTCTATTACTATACACACTCTGCTCTACAAATTCACTTATCTTTAGGTCTTTGGAGTGTCTTTCATATAGGACCATTCCTCTGTGCTGTAATTCTGCTGCCCATGTGGCCCTTGAGTTCTGGTAGGGATTGTGTCTGCCAAGGGTGCAGTGTGGCCAGGGATTTCATTCTCGTGCCAAGGTACTCACACATAATCATAGGCAAGTTTTTGTAAGATTATGCTGAATCAGTTGCCCAACAATGCTGGAGGGATCCCAAGGCTATTAAGATCTTGTGTCATGGATCTTTGAAACTGCAACCAACATCAGTTGTTTCAAATCAACACTGGATTTTCAAAAGACTTTTCAAAGATTTATTTTCTAAGTAACTATGAGGCACTCTTCAGTGACATCTTCCATGTGAGGAGGTTCAGCTGCCAGCAAACCCCAGATCTTGGTCTTTTTAAGATGTTGATTGGTGTGGCTGGTGACGCATTAGAGCAGATGACTGTGCAGTTCAAATTTCCAGTGGCTGAAAGCTAAAAATCAAAGCTAGGAAACACTGGAAATAAGTGAACAGTAAGATTGATCAACCATTGTCAGAAATCCCTAGCTTTTACACAAAAATACAAAGAACCACAGACTGTCACAGGTGATCCCATTTCTTCTGGCTGAGTGAGACTATTTTGTAGAAACACCTCCTAATCTTGGTTTGAAGTTAAGTAATAGGTTCCCAGCATGTTGCCCACAAGATCCTCTGCTGTTACTCATAACCACAGGATTATGAACACACCAAATTTGCCACCACTTAAAACCCAGATTGGCAGCAAAAGCCAAATACAGCCAGGCCCACAGCATGTTACTTGCTCAGTACATTTACCTGTGGGCCAGAGAAGGCTAAGACTCTTGCGTTAAATGATGGAAGCTGGCCACACCTCTGGCTGAGGCACCTCACTAGTTAATCATTATAGCCATAACCACAGAAGCAATGGTGGCAGTATGGCGGTACCATACAGCTTATGAGTACGGTGCAGTGTCTCTTCAGTACATGACGAAAGGACAGCTTGGAGCTTTAAGCCATTGATGAGCCACCCTTGCCCGTTGTTGAATGGACTATGAAACCCTTTTTGTTTTCAATGTGGTTGCTAAAGAAGAGAGCCAGTACTGTGTCTGAAGTTAAAGTTAACATCATTGCTGAGCTCAGATGTTTTCTCAAAGCTATTGATCTCTTGTAGCTGTGCTTCCTCTTGGTATCTGAGCTTCAGTTCACATTTCTCTCAAGTAATACTCCGCCAGAGATCTGGGCTCCAGAGGCAGTGACTTGCTGTCTCTTACTCCGTTCAGATCCGTTTCATTTGCAGTCATGACTCACTCCTCATGGCTGTGTTAATTTCTCATAAAGCTGGGTGACTTAATCATACCTTCTCACTGAACTAATGCTACTGCGCCTTACCTCCTGGCTACACCAGCCAGAATACCTGGGTAATAATGCCGCTTCCAGCAACCTCCTGACTCGTGGGCACAATTATCCGACTGCAGCAAGATGCTGAGCTGGGCCGCTTGGTGCTACTGTAGTAACACGTGTACCCGGAGCTCCGCATGCCTCTGCTCCCGGGAGGTGCCTCTGCTTGCTCTCTGGAGGAGTTGTCCCTAACTAACAGATGGGCAGCAGGCCTGGCGATCCCAAACCCCGCTACCGAAGGAGTTATTCTTGCAGACTAGGCTCCTTCCTGGACTCAGATCCCTACGTCTCACCAAGATTTTACTTGGCAGCTCAGCAAAAGGTGCCTCAAGAAGTCGGCTCCGGTCTGGCGGCAGTCCAGCCTGCCGCAGGCAGCAGCCCCCAGGTGCCTCTTCACCTGGTAGGAAGTGCCAGGGTTCACCCTGCTCCAGCCTCTCCTTCCCAGCTCTTCCACCCTCCACGGTTGCGGCAGGAAGGGAGGCTTGGACCAGGCTCTGCCAGCTCTGTGCTTGCTCAGAAGAGAAGAGGAATTCTCCAGCATGGGAGTGTGGTCTCCAAATAGGATCAGGAAAGCTGAGCTAGAAGGGCTGGAGCTTTTAATAACTGAAAAAAACCTACTCTCAGGAAAACGGGAATGACAACAATATCTTGTTCACCAAGTGTGACAACCTCCTTTGAATGCGCTGGGATGCTTTAGAGGGGAGGTCGTTAGTGGATATGAGGCACTGCCATGCTTGCCTCCACAGGCTCTACCAGTTTCAAACCCATTCGTCATCAGTCACTGCTGCGCTCATACATATCTCCTTTTATCCCACAGTCTATTTATATTTTTGATGTACATAATGTTACAACAAAAACCACAGAGCAAACATACACATTCTTAAGCTATAAATATTGCTGGAAAATAACGACATCGTGCAGACAAAAGGAATTGTTCTGATAATAAATTATTGTCTTTCCCTTATTATGCACCAAAAATCTGTGGTGACTCACTGACAAGTGCGTTGTTTGCCTAGAGAGCAATTACTGGACTAGGGGAGGTTTTTGCTTAAGTTCCCCTCCAACTCTCCTACTGAACTACTGGGCAATCGAGAATGTGAGAGACAGGGAGTTAGAAAGCTGGACACGCTCCAGCACCTTGTCAAAGCAGGACCACAGGGTCTGAGGAGGAGTATGTCCTGCTCCGCAGCTTCTCCCTGATGTTTTATTGGATAGTGGAGAGACGAGAGGGAAAATGAAGCAGCTGATTAAAAATGTTCCCATGGCTCAGCTAGAGACATATATAGCTGGTGTTTCCAAAAGTCCAGAGTTAGGTGTCTGCTTCTGACAGTGCCAGCCTTAAAAATAGAGTAATTCTGACTTTTTTTTCAGATTGGTGCAGAGTGACAATGTAAGCATGAACACTACACAAGAGGTCTAAATGCCACCTCTCTTACAAGATTTCCCTATAAATACTCCCATAATGCCAGAGAGAAACACTATTCTGTATTGAAAAGAAATCTGTTTATTTCCCCACCCACCTCCCCAGATTGGACACCTTTAAGATTGACAACTCTTCTTCCCTACTTCACTCACACACAAGCACTCACACCCACACCCACACCCATGCCTCTTAGTACTCAGCTCTCCAAGACAACAGTATTTAAACACAACGGTAATTAGATAAAGAGTATAACCTCCCCTAACTTGGCAGTGAAGTTCGTTGATAAATGGGAAATGAAATGGGATGCAATTAGAGTAGCCTAAATGAAACAAAACTGATTCAGACCTACATGATATACCTTTCCCTGCCCTGCCCAGTGAAGGAGGAAGGTCACTCACCTCCCTGTACCTTCAGCTTTTGATGATGCTGTGCATGATCATACGACATGCACAAAGTTGTGATGTGTCTCCAAGAATGAGTCTGCCCGGTTGCCCTAAAGAATTTACTTTTCTCAATCCTCTCTGCCCCTCACCCCACACACATTCTTTTCTCTTTGGGTGGTGTGCCTTCATAACCGTATTACATTTATTTGCACTTACTGTGTCTTTATATTGCCTTTACTGGAATTGCGTTCTACTGGAATCATCTAAACCGCATGTGCACAACAATTAATTAAAATTTCTGTCTCCTCCTCATTTGAATTTCTCTTATTTCAACTTTCAGACATGATTCCTTTCTTGAAAAGTGGTTTTCCCACAGTCCTTCTTGCTAGTGAGGGTATCCATCCTTCGTGATCAAATCAATCTTAATTTACGAGAAGCTAAATAAATGAGCTTTCTCAAGGCTCTCCTAGAATGAACGCATTTACTCTGACGCTAAAGTCTTCTTTTTTAGCTCTCATCTGTGTGCAGTCCATTTTCCAGCATCCTTTGGAGCCATGGACACCGGTACTAGAGGCAGTATGGCAGCAGTAGTGGCAGCATCTCTCTTAAATTGCCATCCACCAAGGTGTCTCTGTAGGCACTGGGGGTCTTTGCTTCCAGTCCACAGTTTGCTCATCCCCCATACAAGGCTGAATTATCCAGGCTGTGTGGCCCAGGGAGCAACTCACTTGGAGAATGTAAGAGTCTGCTTCAGAAAGGGATGAGTTAACCTCTGGACTCCGCCAACAGTATTGACCAGATCTCCGTTGACTCTAAGGGGAGCTTAGCACACAGAGACTCTGCAGACACCTCTCATAATGGAAGGTGTCTTTTTTCCATACTGGTCCCACCTGTGCTGCGGATGGAGTTAAAATCTCCCCACTACACTCTTCTGACCCATCGCTGCAGGAACAACTTATTACCTGTGTTGTCTCAACCATAGATAGCAGTTCCTTTCTCCTGGAGCACATTTGACTGCATTAAAAATGAGTTGAATGTATTCTTATTATGCAGCAGGAGGAAATTAAGAGCGTTAGCATTTTTTTCACAAAACACAAAGGGACGGCCTAATGACCAAGTGGGTCAGGAATTCCTTAGCTTTTTCTGGGACTTTCTCTTGGTCTTATGTGTCCTAGGTAAATATCTCTCCTGGGGCATCTCTTGGGTTATTAGATTAAAAATTGCACCTGAAAACTTTGATGTATTTTCTCGAGAAAAGAAAAAAATTGTAATTTCAATTGATTTGCTCCCTAAAAATTATTTCAATGATGTAATGCCTTTTCAATTCTTTGACTCTGAAGATGCTTTGAAAACCTGGACATATTTCTGTCTTCTGTCCCAAGCACTGCTTCTTCTCCCACTATCTTTAGCTTTCTTTGGCATTTTTTTTTAATAAGTAGATCATGCAACGGATATTCATCACTATTTCTCCTTTATTCATCAGTAATGTAATACTTTATCTCTAGTTGCAGGCTTCTCCATGTCAGTGAGAAAAGGAGTGTTTCTGTAAAAAGTGGTCTTATTCTTCATTGAGAATTTGTGGCTTTTAGGGGTTTTAATGAACTCTTACAAAACTTCCTAATTTCATTCTCAGCTTTCTGTATCTATTTATCCTTTCCAATCAATTGCCCCTAGTTTGGGAGGAGCATTTTCTAGGGCACTGACTTGTTCTTTAGAGTACCCCCAAGCCTCTGTAAAGGGCCAGTCCATATTGTAGCATGCGGCATTCAAAAAGGACAAAAATATGCCAGTGCCTTCACTGTGAGTTTATAGACTGTTACTGGACCCTAGTCAACTGCCAACTGGTGATTAATCGTTCTTTATCCACCTGATGGCCATCCAGGGCTGTGTTACATATTCTTGACAACAATCTCTTTTGTATTAGTACATTATCATATATTATTTTAAAAACTAATGATATTTTGCAACCAGTTACATGAGACCTCCAGCATAAGTCATTGCTTTGGAGTCTAATCTGCTCTGTATAGCAAGTGCCTGTAGCATACTACATTTGTGCAGAAAAGCATGTCTCATTCAAAAAGATTGCTAGTACTAATGCTTAAAAATATTTATGCCTATATTGAATCCTTTGATACTGCTGAGAGCTGCCATCAGGGCTGATGTGCTGAATATAAGTGTTTAACTCTGGTATGGGGGAAAGCCATATCTATAATGTGAGATGCAATGTGGTGCATTACCCATAATTCTTCAATGTTAATCATGAAATCATCAGGACTTGGGTTAATGGCTTTATCTTTCAAGTGCAGATTGCAAAATACTCACAAATATGACAGCAAAGAGGCCTGAGCCTTTAGTTCAGGGAATAACATATAAAGATCAGCTTGGCTGTTAAAAATAGAATGAGGACAGATAATGCCTGAAGCTAAGGTTACATTATATAATACATCAATAAATTGAATACTAGTGTATCTGAAGGACAATAAATGGAGAAGAGAATAAACTATGCATATAAAAACAGCTCTTCCTCCCATTTGTATGACCATGAGTGAGGAGCCAAAGCTTGTTTTGCACACAGAGACCTGGCCCAGTCATTTTGGAGAAAATGCAATTTTAAGCATTGCATGGATCTGACGAAAACAGCCTTGAGTGTGCATGAGTGAACATGTCTGTGCACCCCTGAGGTTGCCAGGACTCCATGCTGGTGCACAGAGCTGGGTGCTCATTCGCAAGCAAGCTCAAGCTTCAAGGTGTGCAGGAGCGGCAGGAAGGCTGTACCTCAGGAAACGTGCACGAACGCTGTAGGAGTTTTGGCCCCAGGTATTTCACAGTGTTTCCTTTTCATGCATGTGAAACAGGCTAAAGCTGCAGATGAGCTGAAATTGGAACTCTCCCTCCTTCCCCACGCAGGGGAAGCTTTCTCTGTTTTAACAAACAGGCTCTGCCCTGATTCATGCATACTCTGGTCCTCACTGCATTTCTGGTTGCTGTGATATTTCCAGGCATGATGGGAAACAGAAGCAACAGTAATCACATTAAAAAGCTAGTCTGCATAATTTCAGTGACATGAAAAATATCAGATAATTCAAATCATCTCTGAAGTGTGTTGTACATGTGCAGCTGGCTCTGTTGGGCTAGCACGGTGTTCTACCCTGGATAGCTAGCTTAGTGAAAAAAGGACTAACCAGGCTACAGTGCTGTGCCAACGCAGTCACATTGTGTAGGAAGCTCATGCCCTGCAGGATCGCGCTGTGCTATGTAGGTACACCGCCAAGGGACTGGGGAAGGCAAGACATGCTTTAGCCCGATTCAAGGGAATCCCAGTGTTCCTTTCTGACATGTTTTTCTCTAATGGATCAGGGTTAGTAAGTTATTCCTTCAGCAGATCACCTCTGCTCCCAAGGTTTGGCCCCAGGAGTTACTGGACTTTCTTCACAGTTAACCTCTTGAATAGGCTGACCACTACACTGATCTCAATGATCAATGCCCTGACCCTCAGGCATATGATCCAGAACTAAAACTTCCTGATGTTCAAGGGTGTTTGGACATTTGGGACAGCCCACTTCCTTCATCTGCAGGATGCAAGCCAAGATGTAGAGAGCATATAGAGACTGTCAACCCCCTCGGGGGAATATGATGGGTGACAAATCCCATGTAGTGCTCAGGGGGATAGTGAGGTCCTTATTCATGCTCTGGGCCAACACCTGGTGTTTGACATGGTCTTTGTTTGAACAGGTCACCATTTCTCACAGCTCTGAAAAGGCAAGATCATACGTCATTCTCATCTGCAGTCCCATTGTATCAAACATCTTATCTGAAGATATAGAGCAGTGGTATTTAAAGCCAGCAGTCCTATTTTCTCTTAAACCTATTTGATGGGAACAAGAACTAAGGATTGAAAGCTACTTCCTTCTAGTAAATTTTATCAAGCAAATGGCCAACCTCTGAGGATTCACGAAGGAAATTCTCTATCTTGGATCCACTATGTGCATGTTGGCAGGCACTATTCACAGAATATAGTTACAAGTGCCTCTTGATGAAAAACACAAAAGTCCCACACTGAATAAAGTAATTCAGGCCATTTCCTTTTAGCACAGATACCTTTCCTGACAGAAAAATAAAAAAAGATCCTGACTTACAGGCTTCTAAGTGTAAAGATAAAATGAAATTCCTCAACAGAGAGGAGAAAATCACTCTCAAAACTGAACCTTTTTTCTTCTTCTTTTTTTCTCCACACTTATTACTCAATGCCAAAAGGCTCTCTTTGAATTGTCCAATGTGTTTGGAGTTCTTCTTGTTCCCATCTGGGCAAATGACTTATTCATCATGTTGGGCCTCAGAATAAATTGGATTCTTCCTTCCAGTTAACTGACTAGATTGACACAATGTGCAGAGCTATTCCAGCCTTGTGAGTATTTTCAGCAGCAGTGCCTCAGCCTCTTATTTCCCCAATTTCTAATCTGTCAGTTTATTAACATCAGTTGAGTGATTCCTTTTACAGTCCCAGAGAATGTTGTTTTCACTAAAGAAACTTCACTATGAGTGAATACCAAGTATGTCTGCTGCACTGTATTTCTCAGTAGTTAAAGGGCGTGTGGGGATTTATATTCTGTACAAGGCTGGAAGAGGCTTTGCATTGGAAGTACATTGTCTCAAAGGAATTTGCACAAAACTTCCTCTATGATGTGAGCCAAGCTATTTTGTAGACCCTGCATGTGCACCGCCCCATCAGCTGATAGCATCTTGGAAAATCATAGAATCATAGAATCATAGAATCATACAGGTTGGAAAAGACCTCTAAGATCATCGTGTCCAACCGTCAACCCAACACCACCATGCCCTCTACACCATGTCCCTAAGGGCCTCATCTACACGTCTTTTAAATACCTCCAGGGATGGTGACTCCACCACTTCCCTGGGCAGCCTGTTCCAAGGCCTGACCACTCTTTCAGTAAAGAAATTTCTCCTAATGTTCAATCTAAACCTCCCTTGGTGCAACTTGAGGCCATTTCCTCTTGTCCTATCACTAGTTACTTGGCAGAAGAGACCAACACCCACCTCGCTACAACCTCCTTTCAGGTAGTTGTAGAGCGCGATGAGGTCTCCCCTCAGCCTCCTCTTCTCCAGGCTAAACAACCCCAGGTCCCTCAGCCGCTCCCCATCAGACTTGTGCTCCAGGCCCTTCACCAGCTTCGTTGCCCTTCTCTGGACATGCTCCAGCACCTCCATGTCCTTTTTGTAGTGAGGGGCCCAAAACTGAACACAGTATTCGAGGTGCGGCCTCACCAGTGCCAAGTACAGGGGCACGATCACCTCCCTACTTCTGCTGGCCACACCAGTTCTGATACAGAAATATGAATATTCTGATACAGAAAAATGATGGGTAGCAGCACCCAGGGTTTAGCTAAGATTTACATGCATGACTAGAAGGTCCATTTTTGGTTGCCTAATCTGAGATTTTTCAGAGAAAACAAGTTTCCCATAGGCAGATGAACTGCACTTCCCGGGTATAAGGCATCTCAAGCCCCTCATGTCTGAAAAACTTGGCTGTAAACGTGGGTGGCTGGAGCAGAGCATTTTCGGCAGGGGCAGCAGCTGTGGAATTCACTTCCTCCATCAGACGGTGGAGCAGACGTGAAATTCAGACAGGAATGTGCTGGCTTTAAGGACACATTACAAGCCTATCTGTTCACTCAGGTTTTTGGTCGAGGTGTGGTTTGGGCGCAGTGACTGAGTTAATGACGCATCGTTGTTCAGTGGGCATGAGAACTCCAATTTAAAGATTTCAGGAGACTGATGGTGAAACTCCTGAACTGTTTATAAAGATTGGTAGTGCTATCCCAGAGACATCACAATTTTAGATGGTTGGATCTATCCCTTCTGGCCAGTGAGACTCGGTCAAAGGGGGCAGCCACCTCAGTCATGAACAGCAGAAAATTGTCAGCAAATAAGTGACCCCTGAAAAAAGAAGATGGGTGCAGAAAGTAGAGACACAGACAGCTATGGCTGGCTTCTCTCAGTAGTCTCAGGTGGTCCAACTTGTCCTGGAAATTTGCAGACCTGGGGCTATTTACCCAACTGAGGGTTCAGTCACCATAGCTGGTGTCCTGCCACCACGACCAGAGCTCTGCCTGGGCCATGTTGTAGTTCGTTGGCTGCAGTCACCCAGCTCTCATGTTGGATACTTGATATTAGACAGGCAATGGTGGACTTGCCAAAGACCTTTGTTTTGGCACTGCTCACCTACAGACAGCTGTCTGCACTGAGGCCACAGTTCTTGTTAAGTGAAGGGCAGTATCAATATCATAGCTACCCAAGCGTCCGAGAAGCAAGATGTAGCCAGTATGGTTAATGAATGGGTGACTCCATTGGGATTCATGGTGTGTAGACTGGGCAAAAAATGGAGTATAATTACGATACAAAATGCTATCACAGATGGGAAAGCATGGCAAGGGCAGGGGGATCAGAAAACCTCTTGAATATTCTCCTCCGGATGAGTCACATTTTGCATGTGAAACTGGGAATTTGCTCCATAAAGAACTGAATATCAGCATCAATTCCACTTTCCAGGAATAGCAACGTATTGCCAGTTCAGCTCCTGCACTCTTTCACCATCAGAAGAATTGGATAGGTCTTTGGTACTTAAGCCAGAAAGCATCCAGGCCAGCCTTGTAACTGGAGAGAGCACCTCAACTGGCCTGCACGTCACATACCTATTTTATCTCTGGCACTGGGACATTGCTCAGCTGAAGGGTCACCATTGAGCCTGGAGCTGTATGTACATAAGCAAACAAGCATTCATACAAGACAGGGACAGAAAGCAAGAGTTTTATTTAGGGAAAAGAAGCAGCGCTGAAACCATTGAGAGTTGGTTTTCAATATCTATTTAGTATAACTGAGATCTCTGGAAATGTTTTCTGGACGAACACAAGTCCTTTCCAGAATAGCCCTGTGGTTAGGATGTTCATCCTAACCTAGGATGATCTCTCATCCCTAGGCATGTGGGAGATCAAATTCCAGTTCCTGCTTTAAATGAAGCTCAGCTGTGACTTGAACTTGATGTGCCTCAGCCTTTGCAAATGCCCTAACTTCTGGCTTATTTTGGGGTGACTAATCCCCTCCACACCCTACCAGAGAAACCTTTTCTAACCACCAAACACTTTTCAATAGCAACAGTTTCTCCTCTGAAGAATCCCAATTGCTTCTAGTCCACACCCAAACGACTAGACAGACAAAGGAATGCCATCTCATTTGACAGAGGACAAATAGATGTGGACAGAGCGGAGGTGGGAATCCTGGGCTCCAGATGCTTGACCAGTTGCTCAACCACAGGGCAACCATTCATGCAGAATACGGGTAGGCGTCAAAGAGCAATCGCTGACGCTGAGCATTCATGAGATGCTTAAACACCCTCCTTTCTAATCATATGCAATGAGTACTCAGGCTTTGGGAGAATCCTTGTATTTTTCTGCCTTTGTTGACTCCATAACTCACAGAACACCTTTGCCTGTAACCCAGCCAGTCTACCATGGCTGCAGGCTGCTGGGTATGGTTATCTGTGAACCCCAGGGCTGATAAGATAACCGTAATAAAAAGATGCAGGTCTGAAACATGCACTGCTCTGGCCTGCCCTTTTCTTGCTCCCAAGGTGCTTTTCTTGCAGTGCTTCTGTGTGGGGAGGTGAGGTGGAGAGGATAGCGTGTTTTCCTACCTTGGAAACATCCACAGGGCTGTCCCTGCTGCCAGGTGGCAAGAAGGAGGAAAGGCTCAGTTATGTGGGATTCGAATACAGTGGTCCTCGGCACAGTCTTGGCCTTGCATCGATGTGTGTCCTCTTCTCATTGTGCAGCAATTCCCCAGGGCTTTCTCTGCCCTCGTCAGGCCGTCAGACACTGCCAGAAAGAACCATCCCCATGGCTGCCGACCAATTCTTCCAGACGTTTATCTGATACTGAGAGACGGATAATGAACGCATTTGGCATGAACAAATTACCCAAACAGTGTCCTCTTTGTCTGAAGTCCCACTGATCCTGGCAGGGTGCACGGAGGTGACTCCTCTAAGGCAGCTGCTGAGTGACTCTGATTAATTCTTTTGGGCAGGTGCCACAGGCAAGTGAGAGCTCCAGTGCTCCTGGTCACTGTGTCACCCTCCCCAGCCAGCCTGTCTGGCAGGAGAGAGGAGCCAGGGACGTGCAGACTGGAGGAAGTGATCTCCAGCCAGCGATCAGCTGCTCGCTGCCTTCTGCCACTGGCACTCCTGTGCTGCTAGCTCATGGGATGCCCCTGCAAGAAGTTCACACTTGGTTGAAGTTGCTGCAGGGGGAAAAACCTCTGTCATTTCAACTCTGCATGCCTGGAGGCAGGTTGGTTTAAAACAAAGGTGAAAAGACCACAGAGGTGGAAGCGTAGATCAAGAGTCTGGACCACCACAGAGACTGCAGACAACTTCAAGGCTGTGCCATGGGCCTGTTTGGCTCCAGCAGCTCCAGGGACAGAAGAAGAGGAATAAAGTCACCTTTGCTTCCTATTTTCACTCTGCTGAGGGCAACTAGATATCACAGCATGGTCACTTGGTCACTCACTGAGCAGCTCCTAGCACACCCCAAGCTGGTGTCTGGGACAGGCTCTCAAACAGCCTGAGAAAAGATGGGAAAAGTGTAGAGCAGGCAATGTAAGTTCTTTCCTGTTATAAAGCAATTGCTTCTTCATTCATTAAAGCAACAAATCCCAGACTGCAGCCTCCACACTCCACTTCCCTGCGGGAGCTGATTGTTCATCTCATCTCCAGACCTTACCCTGGCAATGGCTTGTGCTTGTGAGCTGGAATTGAATGGAGTGCTTTATTTCATCCCAGTCAAGAGCTTGACCCAGATTTGCTTTTCACCCCTGAGGAGTTCAGGTCTCACCTTTATCACAGGAGCAGCAGTAAAGGGCCAAATCCTGCAATGGTGTGAGTAGCACCATGAGCCGTGGGAACGCACACTGGTGCTAGTGAGAACTGTTTTTCTTGTACCTGCATCTGTCTACCCAGGAATGCTCCAAGGCATGGTAGAGCACTCTGTACATGGAAAGAAAAGGTGCTTGAGCAACCAGCTGTCCTTGCAGCTGAAGATTTGTGTTTGCATATAATACGGTCTTTCACACAGGTGGACTACGGCTGTCGAGGTAATGCACGGAACTGGATGAAAATGACATGAATATGCCAAATCCTGTTTCCTCCCTTATGGTTAAAACTCAGAGAATTCATGCCCAGAAATTTCATTACTGGCAAAGTGAGATTTGCAGATGAGGAAGTAAAGCCCAGCCTCACCACAGGAATGACTTCGTGCAACAAACTCAAATCAGTCTGGACAACCTCTATTCCAGATTATTACAAGAACTAACAAACTACAAGAACTAAGGAACAAACTTTGCAAACATCTGCTAATCACTTCCAGGTAGTTATGGAGAATTAGATGGGTGCCCAACATTGTCAGTGGTTGCATGAACTTCAGCAGGGCTCCGGTACACCAGAGAACCAGGTTAGGTCACTGTGGAGTACCATGTCTACAGCCTTCAAAAACAGGAAATAAAATATGCCATTAAAAATGAGGAGACGATGGAATCCCAAGGGGTGTGTGGCAGAAGACAAGGAACAAACAGCACATCAACACCAGTTTGAGATCCATCCTGTTGAAATAAATGAGTCAAGCGGTGTTACAGGTGCAGTCAAGAAGTCCCCAAGCCTCAAGAGAGTGGCTGTTACCCTACCACCACAAGAAGACCATGAGCTCACTTCAATTTTTCCTTCAAAACACAGTTTAAATGAAAAATCTTCCACTTAGAGAAAAATATTTATTGTAAAATGCCAGGTTTGACTCTATTACCTCAACATGGAAAGTTTAATAAAGTGGGGTTTTTTTTCCCCAAAATGTGTATTTTTACAAAAAAAAAAAATCTTGGACATCATTATTAACAGATTTTTTTAAACTAAACTAGACTTTCAGAATCCAGAGTTTTGTCAGATTCCATATGTTTTCCAGATTCCATTTTCAATTATACATAAAGAATAAAATAATTTAAACTTCCCCAAAAATATATCTCACCATTCACCTAAAATGAGTTACTGTGTTGCAAGACGTTGCCAAAGAATATCAAGCTGTGTCCCAGAGCTTAAAGACCAAGATGCACACCAAAAGGAGCAGAAAAGAACAAAATCAGTAACTATAGAAAATTACAAACGCTAAATGACATTAGAGGATGAAACTTTAATTGTAGTTCCTATGGGAAGGATAAGAAACTCCAGACATCCTCCTGGAATGAGATCTCCTTCTCCTGGGAACAGAGATGATCTGTGGTTTCTCTGGGTTTAGCTCATTTTTCTGTGTCTGTGTGAGAAATTTTCTACTGTTTCCTTTGAACCCAGAAGAATCCCAGGGCCTGACCTTGGAGGCAGGGACAGACAGCTCGAGTTTTCTAGGACACGATCCCACCTCCATCACTCCAGAGGCAAAGGCAGCCTTCAGGGAAGGCTACATCCACATTAATCGTGACCAAGTCATCTTGCAGGGGGTCAGGTGTGACCAAGTCAGCTTGCCTGACCCACTGTGGATGCAGAGCTTGGAGACATGGCATTTCTCATCAGTTCCTAATATCTGTAGGTCAGAGGGGACAAATCATCCCATCCACAGCAAGCAGGCTGGAATTGCCGGTGCTATGGACCCCACTGGCATTTACGATGTACCTTGGGCTAAGTTGACACTGAACAGGGGACCTGGTGCCAGAGCCCAGAGCTTACCGCTATCACCAATTAATATCCAGGTTGGTTTCTGCAGCGAAATTATGCAACTCCGCGTCGGTTCCACTCAGGAGTCTGCAGGCTGCAGACACAGCTTTGAGATCATGGGCTCTGCTGGCTTCAAGCAGAAACAACAGGCTTGGCATGACAGTTTCTTTAATCGCCAACAGTTGCTGAAATATTTAGATCCTAATGCTAACACTTGTAAGAGACTACATCTCATGTCCTTCCATCCCCTGCTCTGCTGGCTATCCACAAAATAGTGTTATTGATGCTCTTTGCACCGGCTTCAGTGACAAGACACTGTTTTTTTTTTGTAGTGTTTGAATACTGCAGAGGCCCGGATTTAGCTTGAGCATGGGTAGAAGATCTTATGGAAGAAATAAGGAGAGCTGAGGAAGATCAAATGTCCTTCATTGCATCAGGCTCCCATGACAAACAAAGCCTAGCTGCTGATTCCTGCTGGCCCTGGGCTGACTCCTCAGAGAAGAGTTTCGTGTGTGAGCTGGTGGGCGCCAAGCCCCTACAGTAGTAATGAAGCCACATATATGCAAATGAGTCAGGCTTGACCCAGGCAGGTAAATCACCAGGAAAAATGATAACAAAGAGTCACTGTACCAGCTCTAGCAAGTAATTTCCACTTAGCCATGGGAGAGGAATGAAGTGTTTTATCAAAGGACCCATCATCCTGCATGGGAAATGGATGTAGGAAGGACAACTGCCCTTTGGAAGGAGAGGATTGATTCACCCAGCACCCTCTCACGACAACAGAAATGACGACTGCTGAGTAGGCTATTTGAAGGTTAAGTATTGACTAAAACTGTTTGAAATCTTTCAACAAAACATTTTTTTCCTCACAAACAAGGAGTATTTGGCAAAACCGACGAGTATCTCATTCTTGTGCTTTTTGCCAAAATTCACAAAGGTCTTACCTTTTTCCTGGAAATTTAGAAAAAAACAGCATTCTGTGGAAACAGGATTCATGTTTCCCGACTGTGTAGTCTCAGCCCTTGCTTTCATCATGGCAATAAACTGCTTAGATTTCTGATTCTCTCAGACTGTAACCTTTGCTGGCCTGCCAACATCTGCCTGCATCCTTGCCTCCGAGTATCTGTTAAGGCAGTGGATCCTCACTGGATTTGATTTCTTCATTTTTGGACTACACTGCAGAGGTCTTCTCTTCTCGCCAATGTCTTTCTAGAGGTCACAGTTCTTCTGGAAGAAGAGACTTGGGACATGCTAGAGCCTTGAGAATGGATCTGTCCTCAGCACAAGGTTACTCCATGGGCATTGACTGCTCAGTATATTGCTCAGAAGACTTGTTAGTCAGCAACACAACCCCTTCGGTTACTGCTTTCTGAGTGATTTGTCTCTCCACTTGCTGTTTGAAATGTGTCATCATAGTTGTGGTCTCATTTGACTACACTTTTTTTTTCCTTACCTTCTCTAAGTCTCTTTAAGCTGTTGGCTCATTTGTATTCCATACACTTCATACTTACAGCAAAGACCAGCTCTTGCCAAACCTGCAGTTAGTTCCTGTGTTCAGTAACCCAGACTTCACCACAAGGCTGCCACGTGCTATATAGTTAATATTTGCAACTAGGATAAACCTCTCTTAAAAACTGAAGCGTAGAAGCTAGTTTTTGGGCCAGAAATTGGTGAAGCGATACTAACTCACAGAGGGTGAGTTTCTGGCTGGTCCACCTTGCCACAGATGTAAAACTGTGAGGAGATTTAGAAATCTCTTGAAATAATCCCCCTCTCTGCTACACTCCCGCATCAGTGCTGGGCCCTAGCACCCAGCTAGGCTCACGCTGGGCGCTCTCTGCTTGGGTTGAGGAAGAAAAGCCATAGTATAATTACACAGTTCTTCTAAATGTTTTTATGAGGCTTATAACATCTAATGTTGCCCATTATGAAAGACTGCTACTTACACAGATGGATGATACACATGAAATGGGAATCCCTCCCCATCACTGTGGGCTTTGCAGAACTGGGAATACTGTATCTAAACTGTGACAAAGTTCCCATTTTTGTGTTTTTATTTTTTTTATTATGTGCTAGTAGGAGAAGCCAGGAGTTTGAGAGCTTCAGCTACAGTGCAGCCTGGAAGATGCTCTTACAGGCTCTGTCCTCACCATAGGGCATGCTGTCTCTCTCTTGCCATAAGACATGTTAGGCAGAGAGATTTAGAGTTTGTACAGGCCACAATGCCATCTCTGGACAAACAGCTAGATATCTTAGGCCTGGTAAACAACAAGGCAAGACTAGTAGAAGATAGTTACCTTTCCTTTTTGCTAATTAAAAGAAAATCCCAGCCATTAAATGCACAGAAGCAAACGTGAAAATGCCACTGTTCAGCAGCATGGACCTGGTCCGTGGAAGTTTGTCACCAGGCTGGTTGCAAAACCCTTCTGTGAGAAGACAGAGGGACTAGACTCTGCTTTCAATATCTGGACATCACGGTGATGCTTCAAGTTATAAACCTCAGTCACTACATAACATTAAACAAGTTGTTTTCCCTCTCTGTTAACATATTTCCCTTGTGCATTCAGCTTATAAAGTAATTAGGTGCAAAGATTTGCACTCTCCATGTGCATATATAGCATCCAGCTGTTTGGAGCCTGATCCCAGCTAGGACCCTAAAGTACTTACCAGTCTGTCATTCACTATCGCTGTTGCTCAACAGAAGAGACAACAGAGGTGTCAAACCACCACAAATTTCCCAGAAGGAAGTGACATTCTGCTCTCAGATGCAGCTCCAAAAGAAATTTCATTGTCCTCTGTGTTTGCCATGTGTCTATAGCCAAAGGAGCCATGCCACATGGAAGGAAGCCAGGCTAGTCCTCCAGAGAAAGTTGCTGCCCATGGGGCAACAACAGAATTTCTTCTCCATCTCTTCTTTTCAGGAATGCTAAGCTACTAAAATAATAAATAACAGCAGTGTCTGGACACTGGTAGGTAGGCCCTTCATCTGACTACACCAAAACACTAACTGTTCCAAAAATACTGTACCCACCAGTGGAACGCTGCCTCTTCTGGGGCAATAGCATTCCAGAAAACATGAAATAACTATGAGTAATGCTTCCAGTTTGGGGAATTTAGGCATGCAGTATGTGCTCACAAAGGGCACTAACTAGCTAAGAAGTGACTTGATTACAGTCTATAATTAGCCAGAGGAAAAGTAGATCTCTGATGATAGTAGGCAGACTAAACCAACAGCTGAGGCAAGGTTAATGAATCATTGACGCAACTTCAGTGTGTGGTGGATTCTCCATCATTTGGAGTTTTTGAGTACAAGACCAGGCAGCTTTCTGCAGCATCACCAGGGTTATGAACTCAAATCACTTGGTGACATTCCAGGTGCTTTATGTCTCAGGAGGAGCGATAACATCACTTAGTCTCTTCTGACCTCAAAACCAACGAATCACTGGAGTTCGGGTTATGGCTAGAAATTTGTTTTGCACCCCAAAACTTCACCAGAACATACTATCATTTCTTTAGGCCTGAATTCCTATCCTGCCCTAGCACCCTGTGCTGGAGGGTCCCCCGTTCCTGGGATGCAATGGACATGAAGATGCAGATGTCTGGACCACCTGCTGCTGCCACCACAGCTCTGCTGACTGGATACTTCATGAACAACTGTATTGGCTTTGCAAGGACAGGATCCTTCTGTGTTATTGCCACAGAACATGAAACATGAGGGTGGGGATTCCTCCGCTCAGACATGGCATCTCAGAGTTGGATGCTGCTCTGCACTGGTCCCTTCTGGTTCACTTGGAGGGAAAGAATCTCCTCCAGAAGGTGTACCCATCCAAATGTGAGCTCTAAACCACTGTGCTGACTCTGTCCCAGAGGTGCCTGACTCTCAGTAGAGGAATCTGGAAGTGATTCATTCTGATTAAATCATCTTATTTCCAGATGTCTCAAAGCAGGTGACATGAGTACCCCTCTGAGTGTCCACAGCTAATTTCCCATGCCCATATTTAGGCAATTGCCATTAATTCTGTTTTTCGCATTGCCCAAATACCAAATCCCATCAGCATCAAGGGGTAATATCAGGTTCCTCTGAGATCAGAGGCATTTGGATTCCAGTGCTTGATGTGAAAGCATCCAGTTCTAAAACCTGTGGCCTGTTAATCCCCATATATTTTTTAAATGTAGGAACCCAGCCTTGCAGCCGACACTGTGTGAATTAGGGTGTGCAACTGAACTCTGCCTGCACGTGCTCCCTGCTCCGTTTCCCTTGCAGAACAGTACTCTTCCTGCAAAGGAAGGTGTCTATAAAAAGTAGCAGTGAGGACCGAAAAGAATTTCCCATGTAGTTACCAGCAGTCATGCATGCCACTGTGTCAAATCCTGAAAATGAGTCATTGCCAAAGAATGAGAAAGGAATTAACAAAGCCAGGTGTTTTATTTGACTTCTACCCTTGAATCCATCCTTCCTGGTCCCTCCATGTCATCGTCCAGCAGAAGAGCTCTTAAGCTTAGCAGGACCATTTTCTCCCAGAGCACAGTAAAGCAGGAATTCAGTTTTCGTGAAGGCACCGAGGCCAAACCTCACCCTGCAGCCTGGCAATGACATGACTTTTTGTTCAGCGTCCAGTGGGAGCGGCAAGGCTGGCCCTGAGCTGCTAGCCTTCAGCAGCGTGGGCTGCACCCATTAAGTGCACCCGCTGGAACTGTATGGCTTATTAAAGGCATTTCAGGTGCCAAGCCCTTGAAAAACCTGCTGCTAAAGTATTTGAAATTATGATCCTTGGTGGCTGAGACATCCCAGCTGGTCCAGCACCCTGAAATGTGCTCTTGGTGCAGAGCTGCTTCTCCTTCGGTATCCCAGCTTAGTTTCCCAGGCTGTGGCACTTTCCTCTCTTCCCCTCAGTCTTATAACTGTACAAAAGGAGTCACAGATCCAGGTTACTGCTAGACATTTCTCCGTGTTTCTGTTTCCTTGGAAGCAGCCTTTCTCCTTTCAAACCTGAGAAGTCTTGTGGTGCTACCGCCATCACTATCCTTTTCCTGACCCAGAGGAGAGACCTAAAACCCCTGCTGCTCTTGGAGCATATAAAACAGAGGAACAAAGAAACCTTTCTGCCAAGAACCAATTTTTTCCCAACTTGTTTGTGTACCTCTGCCCTCCTCACTTGCCCTGTGCGTTGGGTTTGGAGTCACCATCTGACACTGGTACAGGAGGTTGGAGGACTAGGTGGAGGCTGGTGCACTATCTCCAATCTGTGCAACCAGCTGCATCTTGGCAGGGCAAACTCAGGTGAGCTTTCTAACACCAGAAGCAGCGTCCCTCATTAAGCAGCTCTTCTCTTTCAAGAGCTGCAGAGAACTGTCCTTGTGTGGACACGACCTGGGCATCATTTCCCTTTCACACTGGTGTGAACATGCAGCAGCTGCATTGATGTCTCTAGAGCCAGACCACTGTGAGCGAGCATCCCAAGTCTGCAGTTCAATATATAGTTGGAGGTGAGTCATGCCTCGCTGCATGTAGCTTGGTCTGATCAGATCAGCAGTCCAGGAAGAAAGCCTGCTTGAGAAACAGCATGTACAAGCCATTTTTTAAACTACATCGCATCCAGCATGGACAACACTCCCGGACACCACTGTTGAGAAGGACCCCAGCCCAATGTCTCCACAAAGTCACTACAAATACTCCCTGCTCCATCTTTGCTCAACTCAGAATCTTCGCATCCCCCGCCAATCTTCTGGAGCAGGGTTTGTAGGAACCCCAAGCAATCACCAGGGACCCCTTGGTTGAGTGCCCAGGAGTTTCTATGAAACAGAGAAGTTGGCGGACTGAACAGCTCCATCTGTTAAACACAAGCCCAAGGCAGGACAAAGCAAGCAGAGCAGTGCCAGGCAGCGGCTTGAAGCAACGTGAAGAGCAACAGGAGTCTGATGTCTCTATAGTCTCTCTCCTATACTGGCAGGTCAGTTATCCCAGAGCGATGGCATCTTCTGGGTCCACAGACACAGCCACAGCCTCAGTGAATGTAGCACATGATTGGTGAGCTCCTTAAGCTGCTTTAACCCTGGGAGATGCATATCCTGGTCTGAAGGATAATGGTGTGTCAATGCTGTGGCATGTGTGCTGCCCTCACCTCAGGTGTGCTCAGGTGTCCTTTCAAAGGTAGCAGAGCACAGGAAGAGTAGTGACATGCACGTATGTACACTCACACCAAGCAAGACCAGACTTGCTCTTGCCCCCAGCTCTGGAATTGCCGTGGCCCCACCGGCAGCTGTAGTACCCTTTAGAAAGTGTCCATCCCTTAGCAAACCACACATTTACCATTACTAACCATAAGACCTTCATTGCACAATCCACACCCAAGTATTTCCACTTAAATACTCCTTATTTACCCACATGCAAATTCACCCAGCATCAGAAACATATTTTAAAACCTGAGTTATATTTAACAGTAAAGACGTTAGATTTCACTCTGCTACTGGGATGCTTCCACTTGGCCCAACAGCGGTGCTGTGGAATGTATCTGACCCTCTCAACCCCTTCCCTGCACAGCGCTATTTTCTCTGTTTCATGGACAGAGGTTCCGACAGGACTATACCTGTACTGTGATAGCAGCCTGAGGCATAAATTCCCCAATTGTTCACACCACCTATAAATTGGCTTGCTGTAGGTAATGACTGTGACCTTTACACTTTAAGCCTTAAAGTATGGTAGGTTAAATGTAAATTAAATATGTAGGACAGATGCTCATAAATGTAGAAGTGTTACAACTGCCAATAGCGTAGGCTGCATCTTCACTTAAATTAGGCTAAGTAACACAAACAGGAAACAGAATAGCAGGAAAAATGTCAGATGTGTCAGAAGAGAAAAATAAGTTGGGACTTTCCAAAAGTGAAGACAGCAAATTAACTCTAACTGCAGATAACAAATTAGGTATATCTGCTTGTCTTGTGTGAGATAGTTTTACACCAGTGATGTGACAAGGAAAGAGGAGCTCCCCTCAGTGACAGAGCTCCTCCTGCCCTTAACTACAACTGCAATCTGCTCCCGGTTCTCATTAAAAACTTGGTCCTGCAACACGAGTGAGTTTTAGCCTTGGGAAGGCTAGGCTCTTCTTGGTGATAGCAGTAACAGAGCTTCTGAGTCTTTCTAAGTTGTTATTTTGTATCTCATAAGCGATATGATTTGCACACACTAATTAATCAAATCTTATCTATTCCATAGTCTTTCTTGTTCACCTGTGGTACTACATAACCAGGATTTTAACATAAATGTTCAATGTGTTACTGTAGACGTCTTGCTCCACATCATGACAAGAATACAACCAGCAAGACAGGGGCAAATTGTATAATATATTTTTGATACTTAAATTTAAAAAGTTTTCTGACCTGGTACAGTACCTGGGGCATTATATGACCCTGAGGTCCCTGATAAAATGACTTTTTGTCTAATGCAAACTGACGCTGTGGTCAGTGTTGAGTTTAGATTCCTGCAGCTCACCCATGAAAGGAACCAGCTGGGTGTTTGGACCCTCACCCAAGCTGCGATCCTGCCATAGGTTACGTGCCAGTTCATTCGCAGAGACTGGGCTGCTCAGCAGCCACCAGCTCGTCAAATGTTTGCAAGCTAATGGCTGGAGGTCACAGCCTCAGCAGAAACCTCAAGCCAGCAGAGGTAACTTCCGTTCCCACATGCTGAGGACCAAACCCTTTGCTGTCAAGACATGGGCCTGATTTCCCCATGCTGGTAGGTGGGTGACAGTAAATAGCTGGGACATCTCCAAAGAAGTATCAACTCTGGGGATTTATTCTTATATGCTTCCCTGAACAGATCAGATTCTTGATCTCCACTGTGAATGAAACACGTTCCTGTGGTCTATCTTTAATTTTTTTCTCCTCAAACTTCCTACTGCACCTCTGTGAAGAAGTCAGCTCCAAATCCCACTGAAACAATGGCACATCAAATCTGCAGAACTGTTTTCTCACATGCTTACATATTTTAATTGCTACTTTTAACTGCAGCTAGTCCTGAGCTGGAGAAGAGATGTCACCATCTCAGTGGGTGTGGGAACATACACTTATTTCCAGACCCACAGAGCACCTTCTGTGTGCACTCACATGCAGTTTTCTTGAAATTAAGGAAACATGCTGAAAAAATACAGCCAACTAATAATGAATGGGGGGGGAGTAATCTCCAAGTGGAGACCTTTCACTCCCAGATGATGAAGCTGTGACTTTGACAGCACTTTTTTGTGTCCCCACACAGGCCAGGAGCAGTGAGATAAGTGCCATAAGCTGCTCCAGGAACCCCAGGGTCCAAGCCTGCTCTCCTGGTCCCTGACAAGGAGCCTTCCTGGCTGGCAGTGGTACCAGTCACTCCCTCCATCAGACCAGCTCCACGATGGTCCAAGAAACATGGAAGGGGATCCCTGTTGCTCTTCAGCTTTCCATGAGAAAATTGCTGAGAGCCTGGTAATTACAGCAGTCCTCTAGTACGAGATTTAAGAACCACCACACCCTCAGAAGTGCAGTGCTTGCTTACCAGAAAGTGAGACTGTGTCAGCTTTATCACTAGCAGAGATTTAAAGGCTGAAGAATGTGTTTACCTGAAAGCATCGATTTCAATAATGGAACAAAGTTAAAGAAATATAAAACAATAAAACACATTATTACATTGCATATAAAATTAAGGAATTTCTTTAACAACTTTTGTATCTCAGCTGGTCTATAAGAGTGGCCGAAGTCTCTGCCACACGTTTCTGGGCTGGCAAGCCCTGGAGAGCTCTTACAGATGGATGTTTCCTGTTCTTATTGAAAAGCTGGTGACGAGTATCAGAGCAGTCACACTGGGCAACCTATCTCTACCTCCAGAGGCAATACCTGCTTCCTAATGTCTTCCTTCTGAATTTCCCCTCAGTCCTTGCACCAAAGCACTGGATACCCTGCAGTACTCTGGGCTCTGGCAAACCTTCCAGAAGTGTATTTTGATTAACATATTCAGCTTCAGACTTCTTTTCCTATGCCCTGCCTGCTTAGAGTAACTTTAGAAATGATGCATTCAGTAATATCCTTTTATTTGTGTTTCACATGAATACCTGGAGAAATCAGCACCTGAGCCTACAGAGAGGCCCCAAAATGAGCTTGGCTCCACGGTACATTCAATTCAGGGAGACAGTCACTTCAGCAGCTGTCAAGAGAGAAATCTCACTGGCGTTTGGCATTTTTGCAGAAGGAGATGTCAGGTGTTCAGTGCTCAGAAACCTGGCGCTCTCTGCATAGCAATGTCTCCCCTCAGGAGTATTTGGCACAGCGTGTCACACGCAGACTTTGCATTGGACTCCACGAAGTGGTGATCACTCAGCTGGCAGCCTCAAGAAGAAACTTTCTGAACTCACACCTGAAGTTCCTCCTCCAGTTATCGGTCTCTGCCTGCACCAAGTCCAGGACTGATGGTAAATGACACATGCAAGTCAGGGTTGGAGCTGGGCTCTGCTTGGCAAGTTCAGATTCCCTAGGGCAAAGTTTGCCCAGAGCAGCACCATCACTCCCAGCTCCAATACTCTGCAAATGTTCGCCCTGCACAGTATTTGCTCTCCATCCCTGCTCAGCCCTTTTAATGCCTTGTTATCTCAAGGTGAGGCCCTCCGACAGCACCCTTGTTAATGCCTATGCAAAACTACGCTGATCTGATAGACAGATAAGGATGAAGTAAAACACATTCCTATTCCAGCAGGCACCGGTGTGCCAAGCCTGCACACACTGTAGGTCGGGCCAAGGAAAGTAGGGCACTCTGATGCAAGAACAAGCCCAGCCACACGTTATCTGTTGATAGTAAGGTATTTATTTAATCATAGTTAAAGCAATGGACCTGATAGTCTAGAAGGACATGCTAGTACCCTACAAATGCCCACTTTTCAGCTTTGCCAGTGCATCTCAATCCCCACAGGCCTGAGTCCTCCCTCTGCAGACAGGCATGTCAGGCTGAGAACTTCCCTCCCTCTTCCAGTCTTAATCCCATTCGAGCAGAGGCTGGTCAGGTTGCTTTTTGGGGAAGGTGATGCTGCAGCTCCCACATTTTCTGTGACTGCACAATGGGCAAACCAGCTCACATGAGAAGCTCTGAGGTTCTCTGACCTTCCTCTCTTGCAGTCTTGGTGACAATCAATAAGGTACAGGTTTGGGTTTCAAGAGGGAGACCAATAAATCATTCACCTGCTGCTGGGAGGAAGCCACAGAGTAGGGTTTGTCATTTTGCATTTGTATCTTGTACCACAAGATTTCATGACTATGTCACAATTTGTAACAGAAGAGTTTCAACTGCCCTGAACGGAGCATAAATGAATATATCTGTGACAAAGCACCAGAAGAAACATTGGGACAAGGGTTAGAAGAATGACATTTATTGATAAATGAGGGCATGATCAACAGCAATCAGACTGGTAAGCACTCAGGAATGTGTCATTTGCATAAAGACCACAGTGCTGCTGAGTCACAAGGTGAAGGATGGAAGGATGGTATCAGGTCAAAAACTGGATGGCAACAAGATGCAGCGTACTACATGTGATGTTCCTCTGCCTGTTATCCCAAGAGAAGACACGCGTTAGCCATGAACACACCTGAAACAAAGAAATGCAAAGGGCAGCAAGCCTGCCTAAGATTTAAGGAGGGTGAAGTACACAAGGTTTGGAGACAAAGGTTATATAGTAAAAACCGTTGGCTCCTAAATAGTATAAAAGACGTGACCAAAAGCCAGTTTGTTGTCATCAATCAAGAAAAACCAAAGAGACACTGAAGACTTGACAGCCAATAGCCCTCATCCTTTATGCCACATGCAGGTGACCCTGACCAGACCGCTTGGACTTGGTGCTGGTGAGTGGGATTGAGAGTGGGAGCGAGTGAAATCATTTCTTGCTTAAAAAAAAATATCATCTTCCTTTTCACTAAGGTCTTGCACTGGGTTTAGTTACATGAGTTTCCTTCAAGGAGAAAGAAAAGACTCACTGGGGAAAAGTGGGCATTAGCCAATAAGTAAACTTGCCTGAGAAACTTTGGGGTGGGAAACACCATGATGCTGCCTGCTGAGACTTGCTTCTGTATGCCATGTCATCTGGGACAGCATCTTTGCCTGTAGCATGAACAGGAAAGGGTGCTGAGAGAAGCTTTTAGCTCCTTGCAACACCCAAACACTTGATACATAACTGGAAAGAAGTGGGACCTATGCTTCTGAGGGGCAACTCATGTAGTTTTAGGAGTACAATAGGAAGTAGCTTTCATGTCTTTCCTTTGGTTTTGTCATTGGCAATTCACCCTTGGGAATAATCGTTTAGAGGTCAGTTATCCTGACACCACGTAAAGTGAACATGACACTTAGCCCTGAGTTACTTAGCTCCTTGTGGGTTGTGACAGAGTGGAAAAAGTGTGGGGGAAGCGAAGACTGGTGCCAGAATTTGGATGCAGAACAGGGATTTATAAGAAAAGCATTGTACAGAAGAAAGCCTTTGAGGTGGAGAAATGGGTTGGGATCCTATAGAGTGCTTAAGACTAATTTTGTGAATAGACCAGGACTAAGACTCCATCTGAAAAAGCAGCCAGGCTAAATACACTGCCTTGCAGCTGTGGAGGGCGCCAGGACTGTGACTTCCACCCTTTGATACCTTTTCCTTCCATCTCATGCTGGAAAACAGTGTAAAGAGGAAAAATCTGATTCCTAAAATGGGGATCCTGGAAGGATCCATTTTGCCCCAACCCTAACAGGATAACCCCAATCCCGTCATTAAAAACCTTTGAGAGAGGCTAGCAGAAATACTTGGACCAACTCTTGCCTGTGTCAGCAACCCAGAAAGAGATGCAGATCATGGATAAGGGGCCTGTTCAAGTAGCCACATTCTCAGGAGAGGAAGATTTACAAAATCTTCAGACGCTTTGCTTAACTTAATCTTTGTAGAACCAAACAGTAGAAATCATTCCTTGAGACAGCTAAGCCAGCTTCAGCAAGGTCTCCCATAATGTTATGCAATAAGGAGCTCAGCTCTGATGTTCTTCCTTTACTTCCCTCACATCTGGTGCCTAAAGAACGGGACTGCAATAGGCATCCTGAATGTGAAGAGGGTTGGGTGTACAGATGTGCCACCAATTGCTGGAAGCAGTAGGACAGTATCTGGATGAAAGATGAAATCTTCTGACTTCAGACACTTCTCCTAGGGGTTGCTGACAGCCCAAAGCTCAATCCACTTCATGAGGTTTCTTCTTTAGAGCAGAACAATGCCATCTTGAGCTTCCCCTCAGAGACCTATGAAAGCTAAATGTCCACTGGGTGCACTTGGCAGGAGACACTCTCCCCCACTAAGTCCATTGTTGAAACAAGGACACTTCAGGGCAGGGAGAAGGAGAGGGGAGAAGAGGCACTGAGTAGACCCATGGGAAACCAAAAGTATTAACCAGCAATATCTGTATGTACCCATTAAGTCTCTCCACTGTCCTTCCCCCATTCCCATTAAGATGACAAGGCCTCCTGGAGAAGAAGGACTAAGTAGTATGTTTAGCCCAGATCAAAGTTTAGAAAACCAGGAATTTGCTTCATAAAAACAAAACAACAGCCCTTTGTTGTGAGCCCTGCTAAGGCTCCATTCCCCAAATATGTTCCTCCAGCTACACAGGGTGTCTCTCTGTCTTTATGTTTGTGTGGCCTTTCTACTCAGGAATAGCTGTGTCTCATTTCCCCTGAAATTCATTCTTAACTGAATTAGAGGAAACATCCCTACCAGGGAAAACAGTGAGACCTGATTTGTTTAGCCATTTTCTCAAAAGATGCCAATAAAAAGATGTCCTCTCCTGGAGCCATAGTCCAGTATCAGTCCTGGTCAACCTGTATCTCTGTGCACCAGTAGGTCTCCACAGCAAACTGCGTATTTCAGAGATAGCAGGACATGGCAATAGCTGTGTGAGGATAAAATTCAGGACCAGGATTTCTAAAAGCAGAAGTTCAATAGTTGAGGACAGTCAGGAAAGCTGGCAACACTCCCTGATGGTTCAAGCCCTCCCAGTGATATCTCAGTGCAGCTTTAGTTATTCCATCCTGCTGTATTGGTTGCAGTGATAATGTGAATTTTACAGCTGCAGAACTTAGTTTGAATAACAGCATCTCATACATTGGTCTGCGAGCATCCATGGGGTGAGTCAGAGTGTGTTAATTCAACTTAGATTTGACCTGGAGAACATTTTAACCAACACCACCCTTGGGAAAACAAAAGTAGTAAAATTTTCTGAAAGAGCAGCCTTACACTGGCTGTGCTTCCTTCTCTGCCACATCTTTCCAGGAATAGCCACCAACCTGCTGGCCAGGCCCCCAACCGTGCATTAAGCCACACTGCGTTTCCAGGCACACATATCCTTTCTGGGCACACCTGGGACCTTACCTGCAGTCCATTGGGAGTTTGAACATGCATTTGGCTCCAAGAACAGCCTGCCCAGGGGGTAGGGGGAACATAACTCAGGAGACTTCTCATGCCGAAACTTCTTTCTGTTGTTTCCTGACTGAGGAAGGTCTAAGGGTTTGGGAGACAAAGTGGGAGATCCCTGTTGGATCTCTTGTCATCTCTTGAACATTTCAGCAGTTCAGAGAAGAGCTGAAGTATCACGCAAAGGCTCAACCTCCATCCCCCGCAACCCTTCTATGTTTAACCCTTTATGATTTATTATCAAGATAGTCTCTGACTTGTGGGTCCTTCAGGTTGGCTGTGCTTGGATAGGGATATGACAGGGATGGTTTTCTCCCTTTTATGTGCGGAGGTAGGCAGGTCTTGCTCCAGTAAGGGCAAGTAAAGTATGAATAGGAAGCTCAGAATTTGGCCTAGGGCTGAGACCATCTTATTCCAGCAACGGGAGAGCAACTGGCTTCCTGGTGCCTTCAGGGATGCAATAAGAGAGGGCTGTCTGCCTGACTTCTGCATTACGCAAGGCATCAGAGCAGCAGTGAGAAGGTCCCTGCTCTGCAGAAGCAGCTGAAACAGGAGCTGCCATCCACAGCACTGCCAATGGCACTCTTGTGAGCACATGGTGGAAAATT
Organism: Calonectris borealis; assembly: GCF_964195595.1. Lineage (NCBI taxonomy): Eukaryota > Metazoa > Chordata > Aves > Procellariiformes > Procellariidae > Calonectris > Calonectris borealis. The sequence continues at coordinate 7,241,683 of NC_134336.1, read as the reverse complement.
CAGTGATTGGAAGAGTGCATCCTTTGGACTAAGAATGCTGCTGTTCTCAACCACCTTCTACCTCCAGACACAGCATATCTTATCTTCAGCAGGAATCCTAATATAATCAGTTTCTGTACAGATGCAGAAATTACTTTATTCTTCCACATTCATCTCTCTCCGCGACTCCATTTGTTACTTTCCAAAGCCTGGGTTCACTATACAAAGCACATTTCATTCCTTTTCCTTCCTTATTGAGCATGAGACAAAGTGATTTATCTGTGGCTAATGCACAGGACCATACAGCCCACAGCAGGCAGACAGCATCTGCACTGCATGAAAAGAGTGATTTTATGGTGCCTGGGGATTGTGCAAGTGTGACCAAGTTACCGTGGCTCAACAAGACGCAGTGCATGCACTGAGCTGTGAAAAGTGTTCATGTATGCTCTTAACCCACAGCAAATCTGAGGCAATGTGACTTAGCTTAACCCACCATAAAAGAAGGTGCATTCCTTGCATTTGCCATGGATTAGGAGCATATCCACAGACAGCTACCATCATCCCCTGGAATGCTGTAATTTGTTCAGAGACTGGATCATGATAAGTCCTACTGGTTCTTGTAGTCCTGGGTTCCTAAGTATTGATGTAACCTCTGAAAGGTAAAGCTTAGGTATGTAGGTCACTGGGGGAAGGTAAATTTTAACACCAAAGTCACTAGGAAATGTGGAAAGTTGAGAAAGGTTAGAGTTAGCTGAGCCAGGGACTTGCAGTCATGGTAATGAAGAGGAACTAGATCTAGATCTGATACCCTCCTGTGGGCCAACCTAAGTGGTTGACCAAAGGTTCAAGCCACATGGATCCACCCTGAGCGATGATTTGGGGATCTTTGGTGGTGCCTACAGTTTGCCTACATGGTGGCTGAAGAGAATCAGTCGTTGTGGTGGCCTACAATAAGTATGGGCAAAACCAGGTCTCCATGCCGTAATGTCCTTGCAGGGAAGCACCTTTCACAGGAACCACCTGGACTGTGCAGAGCTGCAGATATTCAGGCAGAGCTAAAGTAGAGCAGAAGTTTTATTCAATTTCAGACAAATGGTGAGTTTCAGATAAAAGCAAATAATGCAACTGGCCAGAAGGTACAGTTATTGAAAAAATCAGCTGATGGAGACTGGGTGTGATGGAGTTGAATGACTGAAAGCCTTTTTCAGAGACAGAGTTCAAGAGCTATGGAGCATCTCTAGCAGTAAAAGAAGTAGGGGTTAATTTGACAATTTCACAGAAGCATCCACTGAATGCAAAGAAAGGAAGCTATGAGAACAGCTGTCTTTGCAGCATGCAGTTGTGCTCCCCAAGGGTAATGAGTTTAAAAGATATAATCAGATACATCAGATCATCCTTACCTAGGGGATGTTCTTGTCAGGCAGCCTCTGCTCTGCATTCCTCTGGTGTATCAGGAAGCAATGAAATGAGACCTGAATAATCTTCTCAAGGATGGCTGGGACAAGTCACCTATATCATCTGGGTATTTCCAAATGAAATTGTAGAATAACATCATGGAGACTTGAGAATATGTGTGCTATAGCTTGAGATTCAGTTGAGTTACGTCTCAAGTCCCTATACTGTCAATAGAGAGAAACAGGAGCACTGAAGGCATGACATACCCTGCAGCAGAGACCTAAAATAGGTCAGGTGAATCAAGGCTTGAAGGAGCCAGTTTTTATTCTCTGAGTGCAATGACTGATGCAGACACAGATGTCTACAGTGTAGACATCTAAAGTCAGGGGAGACAAGCTTGAGCTTTGCAGAGCTGCTCCTTCTCCGTTCGGCTTACACCTGAACAATTGGTCAGGAGCAAAATAGTACAATTTTCTCTGCTTGCATCTGGCTCCCATTAAAGTGACACATGAGAATCAGGGACTGTCTTAGTACAAATGGCTGACAGAGCCAGATAGAGCAGCTAAAACAGCAAATGTACCTAGTAAACTTTCAGACTCATCATCTCAAGCGAACAGCTTCTTTGCCTTGCCTCTTCACCCCAAGAACAGTATCAGGATGAGGCTCACTCCTCACATACTGCGTGTGAAGAACAGTAGGAGAGGCGACTGTGACCAACATTTGTCATGCCACCAAGCCAAGAAACACTCAATGCTTCTCAGGGGTCCCCAATATTTAAAATGCATTATCACAGACCAAGTTGGTTCATAACCCTCTTCATATCCACAGTATTAGCTGTCAAACCTGCTACAGGTTTGCAGATGGGCTAAATAAATGTGCATTCATGCACTGGGGACATCACAGGGGACATCATTTATACACAACCTGATATCTGCAGACATCATGATTTTATTTGCTTCTACAAACCATGGGAAAAAAACATATGGCTGGAAAGAGAGATTCCTGTTGTCGTAAGGATTCAGGGTTTGAACTGCAGACAGCATGTAAAGGATAACATTATCTCCCCAAAGGGCAATTTAATCTGTGTGCCTTCCAGCACAGTGCATTACAGTTCTGCAACATTGAATGGTACTGTGGCTTGAGGGCTCCTGCAGAATCTACAGAAAATGCATGCAATATTTTGCAGTGAATTTGCTGCTGTTTCACCAAGAGCCACACTACTAAAATAGATGGATATAAAGAAAGCATTTTGGCCAGTGTTGGAAGAGCTCTAGACAGTGTTATGCTGAAATTCACAGATCCATTCAACCTTTCCAGTCAATTACAACATTACAGTGGTTTCTCCTGCTGTAAGTGCAAGTAGGGTTCAAGCAGAGTTTCTCCCTTCATGGGAATAGCAGATGACTCAGCTTCCCCTGTATCCTGTGGATTGACTGACTTTGGTCATGCAGTAGCACCAGATTCATTTGAAGAATCAATCAAGGCAAGAAATTATTTTGCCTTGGGTCTTTGCTGAAGATCTTTCTGTTCCCTGCACTAAATCTTTAAGATCTGTTCCTGAAATGTGGAAGTACTGCCCCACTGTCAGACAGAGCTACTATCCCTGTTTCAAAGGTATTCTTGCCTCCCCCTGCAGCATCACACTAATCCTGCTGCTGGGAAATTGCCCCGAGGACCAAAAGTAGGTCCAGGATGTGTGACTCCAAATGCTAAAAAGTGAATGTGAGCAATTCCCAGCACCTGCCCTGCAAGTTGCCCTCCTTGAGTGCTGGGAGGGTGCGGTGGGGATTGCGAAGTACAGCTGTCAGAGCGGGGAGTGGCGGCAGGCTTGTCAGAGCTGTCTATATTTAGGTCCCCGCAGGTTGGAACAAGAAAGCAGGAGGTCTCCTTCTTGTTCTCCCCTTCCACATGAGTTTGCCTGGCAGCGGCATCTATCTAGCCTGACCTAATTTTATAGCTCCATTTAAACTTCTCCAGCCTTGCAAGCTGACAGTGCATCCTCACGAGGTACCTCAGATGGATTTCTAACATCTGCTCATTAAAGCACTGTCTGTGTCTGTCTGTCTTGGAGGCAAGCTGCCTGTTTTTCTTCAGATGCCGTACTTCAGACTGCATCTTTGAGCTAAAGATTGCTCATTAATCTGTCTGGTCCAGCACCTTATTTGTGGAACTGGCCAGGGCCACAGCAAGATGCCACAAACTTAATGGCCAGTGATCAGTGGTGCCATGGAAAGGGATCTCTCTGTCCTAATCCTGCACTGATGAGCTCTTCCCCAGAGCAGAAGGTGACATTCCCTCGGGCAGTCACCTTCACCATTATCTCAGCTCTTCCATCTGCAGATATTTCACAGGCTGCACCTCTACAGTTTTCCAGCCCTTTGAAATGGGCTGTGATGGTCAGTGATTCAGTGAACTGCTGGTGAAGGAATTGATCTCTAATATGTCATCTTTGTCTAAACCTCTCACATCCATCTCCTCCATCTTTTCTTCCTGTTGGACTGGTTTCATCAGGTGTCTGACAGCAATCCCATTGCTCCTCCTCACTGTCACCTCTGAGCACTCTCCATGCCATTGATAGTGACTTCAGTGCCTCTGCCAGTGTACGGTCCATAAAAATCCGTACACAACTATGCCTCAGTGCATGGTCTGCTATGCTGGTACCCATCTCCTTAGAGGTTGTGGGATCTTAATGGCAGAGGTCAACACATTAATCCATCTCCAATGCAATAGAAGCTTGACAAAATTAAAATATTTTATTTTCTCTCTAATCCTCTAAGTAACCTCTAGTTACTTCCACTCTTGTACTATCAAAACCATTAACCTTTCTGCAGTCCTACTTTGTCCCTTTCTGTTTTCCTCCTCTGTTTGTTTCTCCCTCCACCCATTTTTATGGCAGTGTGATAAACAAATCTGAATACTCTTCTCTAGGCAACAATGCTGACATTTTCAGAATTATGCCTTGAGTGTCGTGTTCAATCTTTAATCACATTTCTTAGTTTTCCTACCCTTAACTTCCAAAATAGGGACTGCCAAGTCCATTCAAGGGGCTTGTGATAAAACCTGAAAAGCTCTGAACACAGAATAAAGTTTGGCAATAAAAGGTCCACACTGAAAGGAGTTTCTAATTGACAACCTCTCCATTGTCCATGCAAAGGTCTGAAGTTCAGTTCACAAGAATTATTTTGCTTTCACTCTTGAATTGCACAGAAATGAAATCTCTCAACTCTTGCTGTCCCTTGAGCTGTTTCTGATGAAGCTGCACTGGAATGGTCACTCTAAGTCGTAACTGTCTATTGTGGGAACCGAAGAGAAATGAAAGACAATTCGTTTGAGGCTCCTCACAACCCATCTGTCTTCACTTGGCAAACATCTGTGATTCCTAAACTGTTGCTCATAACCCTGCCCAACTGGACCGTTTCTTGTACTCTCATCTTTCACCCTGAGCAGGTCAGAGACCTCAGCCTTGCAATGCTAGATGGAGAGTTAACATGCTCCTGAGGCAGGACTTCCAGGCTGTTAAAGCAAATTAGAGGAATATCAAGGCTGCAAACTCAAAACATCCGAGAAAGCCTGGGGGTCCCTGCACAACCACAGCTGAGTCCCTGGACAGTGCTATCATGATCATGTCTTTCCTATGTCATCACATACAGGTTTTTTCCCATCAGATCTCAGGCTCAATTCTTTTAAAAAAAAGTTCTGTGAGCCTTTTCTTACATTTATGTTGTGCAATTTATTTTCTTTTAGGTTTTTCCAGATAATGGTCCTTTTCTTGGAAGTTGTCTTACCAGCATACATAGATACGGCTGGAGCGGGCTGGGGAAAGCTTTCAAATAAGTTTCCCACACACCAAAACATTAGAACAAACAATAAGAGAGCAAGCTGCAGTGAAGGCAAGTGCTGCAGAACAGCCCGTTGGAGGGCTTGTTAAAGTGCCATGTCCTTGTATCTACTGCAATGCTGAGAAATCAGCAGTTATGCTCTCATCTGCAAGCCAGGTCTGGGATGCCCTGTGCTGGCTGGCACACAGGGTTTGAGCTCTTGCTCAATCTGGGGCTTCTTCTACCTGCCTGGGAAGAAGCATAACCTTTTCCAAAAGGATGCTTTGCCTTTTCATTTCACATGCTGGGAGCTGAAGAGGAACCCAATGTCTTCTTCCCCATCTGCCTCGTTCCCAGTCATGAAAGCATCTGCCTCCATCGATTTTTCTCTTATCCTATATAAAGTCTCTTTATTCTCTTGTGTGCAGTGAGCTCAAGTCCTAGACTGACCCTCCAATTCTCCCACCCTTAAAAGTCAACTGTTAATTATAATTACTTTTCAGAATACACCCAGAACTGAGTCCTGCCTCTGCCAAGGGCACCCTAAGCTGTTTCTCTACTGAATGCAGTTCACTCCCCTTTGGCACGCGATGCATGATTACAATTAATTTGCTGCTTTTCCAAACTGCCATGAGAAATAGAGCTTCCAGGAAGAAAAAGGGCCCAGACTCTACTCCCAGTGCCCTGAACAAGACAAATGATGAACAGGGTCAATATCACAGGAGGGATCCTTCGGTTTCTTCCAGGAACCGATTTTTTCTGCAGTATCTTTGTCAATGTCTTCAGCCCCTTTAGACCTCAAGTCCTGGCTGATCCAAGATATTACTTGAACTGCCTCCTCCAGTTGGCTGACGTTGAAAGCTCTGAATGAGACCTGGTGGCACCATGGCTACAGGAGATCACATAGGTGTATTAGGAAGGCTGCATACAGCTGGGGCGGGAGTAGCCCTGGCTGCAAACTCTACACAACCTACAGAGGTACCTATATCTCAACTAACTCAGAAGATGCAGTTTCAGCCTTGGTGACAGGACATTCCCCTGACCGATCACAACAAACAACATGACACCCAGCAAAGACGATGAGGGAGCCCAAATCATTCCAACAATTAGCCAATAATAACAATAAAATGTTTCTAGAACACTTTTCAAGGTTTCTGATGCATAAGTCACTGATTTATCTCATTCTGGATTGAGACGGCTTCTGGGCCAGAATACAGCTGCTACTGAACAGGGCACAGATAATCTACGTAGTTCGGGAAAAGACAAATAAGTTTGGAGCCAGATCCCCCACTGATATCAAAAGGCAGAACATCTTTTCCCGCTCCACTACTTCATGCTGTCATTTCAAAAGTGCAGCCTGGCCCTGGCTTCCAGTGGAGCCTTGGGGCAGAATTGTCAGACAGATGTAGTAACCTCTGCTGGAATTCACGATAACATTCGTTCGGAACCCTTATATAAAAAATATAGCCAGGGGTCTTCAGAGACTGTAACCCGTCACAGTCTTTCCAGATCCAAAATACATTGACTTAGTTCTGACTCACAGACCAACATGCCAGAACACAGCATCTCGCCCTGCAGCATCACAGCTTCCCTTGGTGGTCTCCCACGTAATCCTGGCTAGCTTGTGGGAGCTGACACACAGCTAGTTACAGCAGCAAAACCTCTCCCATTGATGTTCTTGGGACTGCTCTGCGTGGCTCTCCCTTATGACCATAAAGCCTCCCTCATATAACTGCAGCTTGCATGAACCTAGCAAGACTTCACCCAAGTCAGACCTCTTGTGTCCACAGTGATCCTGACATGAAGCACCATCTCTGATGGCTTTATGCAATTTCCCTCTTTCAAACTGCTGTTTTGGGGTAAAAAGAGAAAAGCGAGCCAAAGCTCTCTCCCTCAGACATCATCTGGCCCCAATGTAGCTCTCTGCAGGCACCATCTCCACTGGTGGCTTGGGAACATCTGGACACCAGCCTTTCTCAGCAGAGCGTGCGTTCAGGCAGGGAATTCCACCCACCTCTTTTTCCAACCACTGTCATCTTTTCTGGGTGTCATCTCAAAACATTCCAGGTTTATATATTCAACAGGGCATGTTGCAAGGCGTGAAGCAGGCTATCGCTCTTGGCTTTAAACATCCTTCTGTTCTGCAAGGTTGGGATAGTTCTTGCACAAACGCAATTACCACAGCAAGCTGTGGTACCTCCTACAGGGTGATTCACTGAGCTGTCACACTCTCAGGGGTTACCCCCATCCAGGGTTATCTACCTTCTGTAACAAAGAAACATTTCTTAAAAGCACAAAAGAGAGAGAGAGAGGAGACACACTGGCCACATGGCATAGTAGGTAATTGCACAGCTCCTGGACTCTGCATAGCAAAACATTCAGCCTTGCTGTCTAGATCAATGGATTATAATGCACACCTGCCTACCTGGGATATTGGTCTGAATGTTCTAAAGAAATTCTGTAGAAAGATAGGGAAATATATGGAGTTCAAGTTGTTTTGCAAAACTGGCCACTTTTTGGAGTTGCTAAAACTGTGGGAAGGTGTAAATCCTATAGAAAGAGACAGAAGGGCAGGGTGCAAGTCAGGCAAAGGTGGCAATACATTTGTTTATTACATCATTCCTAGGTGAAAAAATGCATTTATCTCCCCTTTTTTTTTCTGCACTTTGTCCTGCAAGCCTTCTCCAGGCCAGACTTCCAAAGTCCCAGAACAACTTAACTCAGTTAATGCTTTTTATCAAAAATAATGTTTCTCTCCTTCCTGAAGACATTATTGCTCAGGGTGAACAATATTTTCTGATAGACTGTGAGTTTTCAGAGGTAAGAATAGGAACCTGAAGAGGGAGATATGGTACTTCACTGACCAAGAGTCTGTATTTCCCTTGTGAATACTGTGTACATAAGGATTTACTATGGTCTTGTCATCTCTTGCATCTCAGCAACTCCCCTTTTTTTCAATGAATGCACCACAATGCACCTCTTTGTTAACCCTGACTTGCTGCTCATACCCAAAGGCTCCCATCTCCCAGGCATTAGGCACCTAATCTTAGATCAAAAGACTGAATCTTAGATCAAAATTGCCCTGCAGCGATCAAAATTGAGTTACCTGAAGTCACAAAGGTGGTAGTAGAAGAAGGAAAACACTTGACTCTCCACAACCATAGGAACATCTCTGATTTCTGGGACCTTTTCCTATTAGAGAAGGATTATTCCACCCCAAAATTATTTGAAATAGCTCAAAGATGGGGTGATCTGTCATGGGGGCCAGCTGTGCTAGTGTCACTGCCTCTCGCTGGTACAGCCTGGGCAGCCATTGGGGCATGCTTGCCCTCTTCACAAAACTTGGGGCACCAGTGGAGCAGGGATGGGAGAGAAGAGCTGTAGGAAGATGCAGGGTGTCTGACAAGTCAGGTTTCCTATTTGAGCCCAGCTTTAGGGCAGACTCTTTGCATGGCACAGGTAAGGCTGTGTGGCTGGGAGGGATGCCAGGGAGGAATCCTGGAGAGGCTGCAGAGGAAGCTCCAGCACCTCGGGTGTTTTCTCTCTCATCCCATGTTGACGAAAGGAGGTGCATGGCAACACCATCAGGACAGCAGGGACAGGTTCAGTGACTCCATACCAGAGAAAGCAGCCCAGCATTGTGAAAATGAAAATCTTCTCTCAGTTCTTGTTGAATTGTCCACATTACACCAGTGAAACTAATTTGTCCCTTCTAGTCTTCACCACATGCAAAGCCCACTCTGCTGCAGCCAGAGACATCACAGCAAAGAGGGTGAGGTTGGGAGCACGGCAGAATCTCTGCCCCATCCCATCAAACCTCTCTGTGCAGCCCCACACCGAACCCAGGGCAGAAACTTCGTAGGTGCCAGGATGTATATGCTGTTTGAGAGCCAACATGAGGGAGAGCAGCCATAGCAGCTAAGGTTCATCCTGCATTGGTCCTCCAAGAATCAGCAGGTTGGGGCCAAGCAAGAGCCCTGAAAGGATGCTCAGAGAAAATAACCAGGCCTTGTTCTGCAGGGCGGTTGGCTCAGCCTTCAAACGCTGATGATCTCCCTGCAAGACAATACTGTGTCTGAGCTATAGTGTGGTACCAGAGGCCCCACGCTGGCAGGAGAGCTGTTTCTCTGTCAAAAAAATGGACAACCAGGTTCTCCTGATGGAGTCCAGTTTCTATTGACAGCAATTAGTCTTGGTATGCCTGGAGAAGTCTGACAAACTGCAGATGCCACCTGGACGTTCACAAGTCTATGGGGCCGGATGGGATCCACCCGAGGGTTCTGAGGGAGCTGGCGGAGGAGCTTGCCGAGCCGCTCTCCATCATTTACCAGCAGTCCTGGTTAACTGGGGAGGTCCCGGACGACTGGAGGCTCGCCAATGTGACTCCCATCTACAAGAAGGGCCGGAAGGAGGATCCGGGGAACTACAGGCCGGTCAGCCTGACCTCGGTGCCGGGGAAGATCATGGAGCGGTTGGTTTTGAGGGCGCTCACGAGTCATGTCTGGGACAACCAGGGGATCAGGCCCAGCCAGCACGGGTTCATGGAAGGCAGGTCCTGCTTGACCAACCTGATCTCCTTCTATGACCAGGTGACCCGCCTAGTGGATGAGGGAAAGGCAGTGGATGTGGTCTACTTGGACTTCAGTAAGGCCTTTGACACTGTCTCCCACAGCATTCTCCTAGAGAAGCTGGTGGCTCACGGCCTAGACAGGTACACTCTTCGCTGGGTAAAAAACTGGCTGGACGGCCGAGCCCAGAGAGTTGTGGTCAACGGAGTTAAATCCAGTTGGCGACGGGTCACGAGCGGTGTTCCCCAGGGCTCAGTACTGGGGCCGGTCCTGTTCAATATCTTCATCAATGATCTGGACGAGGGGATCGAGTGCTCCCTCAGTAAGTTTGCAGACGACACCAAGTTGGGCGGGAGTGTTGATCTGCTGGAGGGTAGGAAGGCTCTGCAGAGGGACCTGGACAGGCTGGATCGATGGGCTGAGGCCAACTGTATGAGATTCAACAAGGCCAAGTGCCGGGTCCTGCACTTCGGCCACAACAACCCCAGGCAACGCTACAGGCTTGGGGAAGAGTGGCTGGAAAGCTGCCCAGAGGAAAAGGACCTGGGGGTACTGGTTGACAGCTGGCTGAACATGAGCCGGCAGTGTGCTCAGGCGGCCAAGAAGGCCAACGGCATCCTGGCCTGTATCAGAAATAGTGTGGCCAGCAGGAATAGGGAGGTGATCGTGCCCCTGTACTGGGCACTGGTGAGGCCGCACCTCGAATCCTGTGTTCAGTTTTGGGCCCCTCGCTACAAGAAAGACATGGAGGTGCTGGAGCGCATCCAGAGGAGGGCAACGAAGCTGGTGAAGGGCCTGGAGCACAAGTCTTATGAGGAGCGGCTGAGGGAACTGGGGTTGTTTAGCCTGGAGAAGAGGAGGCTGAGGGGAGACCTCATCGCGCTCTACAACTACCTGAAAGGAGGTTGTAGCGAGGTGGGTGTTGGTCTCTTCTCCCAATTAACTAGCGATAGGACAAGAGGAAATGGCTTCAAGTTGCGCCAAGGGAGGTTTAGATTGGACATTAGGAAAAATTTCTTTACTGAAAGAGTGGTTAGGCCTTGGAACAGGCTGCCCAGGGAAGTGGTTGAGTCACCATCCCTGGAAGTATTTAAAAGACGTGTAGATGAGGCCCTTAGGGACATGGTGTAGTGGGCATGGTGGTGTTGGGTTGACGGTTGGACACGATGATCTTAGAGGTCTTTTCCAACCTGTATGATTCTATGATTCTATGATTCTATGATTTCTTCCCTGAATCCTCCAACTTATTCAGAGGGTGCATCATCCTTGCTGTTGCTGTCTTAAGTCCTAGCAAGATGTGCTCCATTTTCTGTGATGGGTAAAAACATAAAAAATACACAAAAGCTGATATTTAAACCTGAAAAAAACAATTAGACATCCAGGTCTCATTGAATTAGTTGGAGCTACATATCTGAATACCCTAGGTGGTTCCATTCATTTCAGCCCAGACAGCCGAGAGCTTTGAAGTATACGTTTCATGGAAACATCAGGGTTGTAGAATAGCCACAACATGCTCCTGCATGGCCTCGGGACTGCTCAGCAGGACATACAGATTAACGAGCAGCATCCTGGGCTGAAGGAATGGCACAGTGAAGCTGCTCACAAACCACTTATCCAGCATGTTTTTAATAGGATTCTTTTTTCTTGCAACCCAATCCCTTTCTAGTTCACGCATGAAAACATGACCTACTGTGAAACCAAGTCAAAAAGGTACTTAGGCATCTGACTCCTACTCCTGAGATCACAGATAGTGTTGATTGACAATTTTAATGGCAGTTTGGGCACCTAAATCCACTCAAAACCTGGCCCTTTGGTCCTGCTGTTGGGCAGCTCATGCACTCTCCACTGCAGAAAATGCCCGTTCTTCAGTTTGAATTGCCTCCATTCTGCACTAGTTTTGCACTGTATCTCCATCTTCTTTGATCTTCATTTCTTTTTTTCCTTCCCAATATCTCTGAGGTAACAGACGAGGTTGACTGACCCTAAAATCTAAACCTGTGCTGCTTCAGACTGAGGAAACTACACTTCATATGAGTGTGCGTGGGCCTCTGAGCCACAGTTGCACCTTTGCTACAAACACTGGAGCTGTCAGTACCATCAGACTCAAGACACGAGATGTATTTCCAGGAGACACAGTACAGAGTTGCTCTTCTCCAGATCAGCTGTGAAACCAACAAGCCACCATGATTCACATATGTTCACTAAAGATGTTGCATTTCCCAACAGCAGAGACAGCAGACTACTCCAGACCATTCATTTCCTAGCTACAAACATACTACTTTAAGTTAGTCCCATAACAATGATATTTTCTTTTCTCAACCTGTTTCACAGTCATGCTGCATCCTGTTACCCACCTGTTGTCCTCTCCCGAGAAAGCTTGCTTTTTAGTATTCAAAAAATGAGTCCTGTAGTATCCTTAACAAGGGTGGTTTGATGTTTAATTTGAAAACATCTTTGCAGTGGTTGGGTACAGTGATTGCCTGTAAAGAACTCGAAGATTTTTCTAAAAAGCTGTCTTCACAGTAGGAAGACTATGTGAACAGTCTTCTGAACAGCACTAGTGACTTAGGAAGTTAAGTCAAGTCCAATTACAAATTTCCTTAGCACTAAAGTGCTAAGCTAAAGTCTTGTTGACCTTCAGCAAGATGGAGCTTCTTGGTGTAGGTACTTCAAAGTAGCTGGGCCCCTAAATCCAGAGGAGCTGGACACCTACACTCTTCTGAGAATCTGGACCATAGATCCTGAACCATTGTAGAAAGTGAGATTCTGCTGCCTTTATCACTCATTCACCTTTGAAAATGTTACTTTTCTGTTTCCAAGATTCCTTAAAGGATTCTGCATTATTAGGAACAGTGTTCACTCACATGTTCTCTGTTTTTCTCCTCCACTTAATGTTGAGTAGACATATGGCAAACACTCAACTCAACTTTGGTGCTAGTACTTTCATTTTTAGATTGAAGTGGACCTTCTTGTAATGGAGAGGTTAAAAACTTTCTTATATAAATGGATCATTCTTCAAAGAAACCTCTTCTAGTTTCAAAAACAAATCCAGAGTAGAATAGTGAAAAAATTAATCTGCATCCCTGGGGCTCTGCTCAGCCACCTGACTCTACACATGGCCCTTTTCAGTTTTCCAGACAGCATGCACACCACAGATGCCTGCAATGTGTCCTCAGCCATCTAAGCTCTGTCTTAGGAGCTCATGCCATGTCCATCACTTCTGGTCTACCTATATGCTCCTTATAGTTAGATGGACAGAGAAGGGTTAAATGGATTTAAGGATTTAAATGGGACAAATTATGGAGATTTAGCTATGGCAGAAAATAGTTTTAGTCATCATGCTGTCAAACAGCTTTTATTATTCATATGAGGGGAAATGAGAACAATGCAAAGTGCATTTGTGTGCTCCGAATAAGGGCACTGGTTCTTGGCCTTGGCAGCTCTCGTGTCTCTCATGCAGCCTCCATCTCCCAACATGGAAAAGCAACTAATGAAGCAGCAAGGGGTTCAAGGCAGCATGCAGTGCTCTGGTGCTGAATCAAAGCCCTGCTGCTCATTTCCCTTTCCCCTCTTCACGGGCGGAATTCAGAACCGTTGGTGATTAACTCTGGGTTAAGCCAAAAACAGGAGCAAGAAAAACAAGGGCAGCCAAGGAGAAGAGCTGGCGTTCATCCCCCTGCTGTGTTTATTTGGTGATGTTAGATTTCCTGCTCTCTCTGAAGTGCATCTATAAGTCAGGATGCTAGAGGACCAGAAGGAACTGAAGTTTGCTAAAGAAAGGACCAAGTACCTGCAATGAATCACAGCAATTAGAGCTGGCGTCTGTTCTTAGTGAGCTCAGCATTTGACCACAAGCATTATTTTCTTAGGCTTACGAATTCCTAATTTTTCCTGAAATACAGGAGACACTCCTAATTCAAAAGCGCTGAGGAAGAGGAGGTACTCACACATGCATAGACAGACGGGCAGGTGGCAGGTTCCTCTGATGTTCTCCACGTGTCTCACCTGCTCTTTTTGAAGCATGCAATCCTTGAGATTCCCCCACAAAGTTCCCAGCTGGGGTCCAAACTGACCCCAATTCCAGATCCTATAGGAAACATCCAAACATCAGTCAAACCAACTTTGGCCGCTCTTCTGCTGACTGTGTGGGCTTTCCCTCCAAGTCCAGGAGCTGATTGCTTTCAGATACATCCTCCACTCTGTGTGAGTGAAGGGAGAGGGAGAAGGAGGGATAGGGAATGCTACGGGGAGATTCCTTAAAGCAAGTTTGTGTGCGGAGGTTGTTTCTTACTGTGATATTGCCTAGGGAGGTTACAGTTGCTTTGAAACTTCATAGAAACAGTATTTTCTGTGCATTTTCTCCATTGCTGAGCAGAGGAGAAACCTGAACCACATGCTGCAGAGATTCAACACACTGGCTAGAGAGTTTCAGGTGAGATTGTCTACCGCATGGTTATAAGATGTTATGTCTTGTCTTTATTGAGGATTTCATACTGTCTTACAGCACATCCTTACAAGCAAGCCAGGGAAACGTGATATAGATTTGCACTAGCAGACCATTTTGCTGTCATTATATACCAAAGGCTGACTATCAAAATGACAGCATTTGCAAAGCAGTGGTTGCCAGGGCTCGGTTCAGCATTTTCATGTGTCCTCAGTAAAGGAAGAGAACGTGCAAACCTGAAGATGACATGAAGTTGGAAGGGGATTGAAAATGTGTTGCAAGATTAAATCAAAATCCAAAATGCTCAAGAAATGCTTTGGGAAAAAAAAAAAAAACAACAAACCAACCAAAAACAACAAAATACACCCTGAATGCTGTTCTACAGGGGAAAGTGCCTCCAGAGGGAGATTTGTCTTTAGACACCTCTCCTGGGTGAGATTAACTGTCATCTCGAGATGCCTTTATCTCCCAGGTAACTGGGGGGACCCAAAGAGTGACTGACTCAGTGTTACATCTCACAAATGGGTGTCTAGGTGGAAATCCTGCTCATACTCCAGAGTAAACAGCTTCAGTAATATTGAAAAGGCTCTGGAGGCTGCAGTAGATCACAAACTTAGTGTGAGGTACCAGTGTCAGGCAGCTATGGTAAAGGCAAATGTCCTATTTGTACCGTCGTAAATGGAAATAGAGCTGAAAGGACGCGCAGAGCCCTGCAGGGCCCTGGCAATGTCTCAAGGAGGGGTCCTGGGCCCATGAGGCCATGACACTTCAGAAGAGCTGTGGACCAGTTGGAGATCACCCACAAGGAGCAACAGAAGTAGGAAGATGCCTAGAAGACGTGAACTGTGTGGAAAGACTATGCAATTTGGGCCGGTAATAAAGATAAGACTAAGGGAAAATTTCCATGGGTGAAAAAGTGGCATATTGGAATATTTTGCCCAGGAAGGTGGTGAAAACTTCTTTGTTGGGGGTATTTAAAAGGGACAGAGACACAAATATAGTTGATCTGCCTTGAGCAGGGAGTGCCAGCTCCATTCCTTTGTGAATCAATGGTTTTACGGTTTCTTTTACTGAAAAAGGATATTCTTTATATAAAAGAGGTGAAGGAAGGAGGTAGCCCACATGCACAGGCAAAGCATCCATTTCCTCAGAGAAATCTTTCTCTAGGGAGCCAAGACACAAAAAGGAAGGATAAGAAATTTTTGCAAAAGCCAAGGCAGGGGAAAAAAAGGATTTTGCCCAAAGTCAGCTCCACAGTCTGAGAGAGAGGAGGTAACTGAAAGCAGACCATGTGAAGGGAGCGAAGGACTGTCTTTAAATTAATTGGAGACTGAAGATCACTGTGAATATTCTGAGCCTCTTCTAATTTACTGCCTCTGTTTATAAACATTTTGCAAGGAGTAGTGGCTGCTTAATAAAGTGTTAAAATAATCAAAGCAAGCTGCTGAAGAGAACTGAATTATCAATGTCAGATGAGGCAGACAATAGGAGTGTCCATAAATGCTTGCAATTCCTCAGGACCCTCATAGCTGTTTCAGGAACATCTGAAAAGCCCAAAAATTTTCAAGAGAAGAGAAATCCAGAAAGCTAAAAGCCCTTTGTGACAAAGGTGGACTTTTGCGACTCGTTTCCTGGTTTTAATCCTGAAGAGGGAAATGGTTATATCATCTGCTTCAAACCTGCTTGTGGTAACTGCCCTGCGGCAGCTTAGCAAGGTAATTAATTTCAGGAGGAATTACCCAACCCTTAATTTTTCTGAGTAATTATCAGCTCAGGTACCAGCCAGGAATCGGAACGTTTTTTGCTCCGATGATGGCTGGGTACAAGTAGCTGCAGACTCCTCTGCGATGCTGCAATTTACCAGGAAGTCTCCTGCGGTATCTGTCTTGAGATGCCTTCACCTGATGAGCGTGCCCAGATAGCAATCGCAACCTCTCCCATGTATTTAAACGGGCAGTTTTGATGAATGCTGCGAGTTTTGCTCTCTCTCTCAGCTTTTGGGGAAGTAGTGCAAAGGGCTCGGGCTGCAGAGCGAGTTCAGCCTTCCTCCTCACCAGGCACAGCCAGCAGAAGCAAAGCTGCAAGTGGCAGAGAGGATTCATGGGATCTGCACTACGGTTTGTTTCTCTGTGCAGGTAGTGCTGACAGTTGTTGCCGTTTTTCTGTGCCTCAGTTTCTCCACCTGTATATGCATAAACTTATTGTTCTTTGCAATACTGTTTTCTTAATCCATAAGGGTGTTCCTACCCCTCAGTGTTAGAGAATTAAATTGCTGATCTACGTGTCTTGTCACTTGGGTACTTGAAGATGGGTGGTGAAATCTCTGGCCTTCCCCAGTAGATAGAGTGCTTTGATACCACCAGTGAGCAGTAGAGAGACCCGTATTATTGCCATAGCCCAGATCAGCTCCTCTCTTCTGGTCCCTGCAGGAAAAAGACCGGGCACTCAGCATTCAGCACTGCTGGCGTCCTCTCTCTTTGCTGAGCTCCAGCTCTTTCTGCATGAACCTCCATGACCCCAACTCACACCGGTCCCTCTGTGCCTCAGTCCTTTCCACCCCACTCCAGACAGAGGAGGCTCCTTGGATGCTGCTGGCAAAGGGACCTGGAGCCTTCTGCCCCTCCTCTCCTTGACTGATGGTTGATGCATGAGGTACTTTTACCCCGCACAGCCAAGCACCAGCATACCCTTTTCCAGTGTCCCCAGCCAGCGTTGGCCAGGTCCTACCTGGAAGTCCCTGAGATGTGTTTGCTGTTAGCACATCTCAGCAACCACTCACCAGCTGGTTTTATATTAATGCACTAACTAATAAAGTGGGTGCCTAGACTGTTGGTTCTTCAGGGCAGGGTCATGTTTCTAGTTGGGTTTTAAGGCGCTGTGTTTAGTTACAATGCTCTATAAAGGATTTGCTGTGATAAGGGACAGTGTTTGTGAGACTAGATGAAGGTGACACAGTGTTTCCTTATAATAACATTAGGCACTCCCCGCCATCACTTGCCTGCTCTGCTGGAGCTGTGTTTGGCCCCATCCCCAAGGTGAATGTTCAGGGTAAATCCCTGCAGTTATTTCTGAAGTATGAGTGGGAAATGGGATCACCTGCAGGGAAAGGGGGCTGCAAAGCCAGCCCTTAACCAGGTTGCTGCATTGTGCATCCCCTTCCCAGAGGGCAGCTCCACTCCCCTGCTGCACAGGCTGGGCCAGCAGATGCCAAGAAAAATCCCTGAGTATTACAGGTTTTGTTAAATATTGACATCCAGTTTACAATGGATGGGTGGAAGCACCTGGGTGATGGAGGAGAGAGGAAAATTACATGCTGCCTACTGTACCAAGCAGCTACAAGGGGGCAGGCAGCGTGTGGGTGCAGTGGCCAGGAAGAACATCTCTGAACTGAGCGACCCAGTGTTTGCAAAGCAATTCTTGCTGGATGCAGCTGAATATTGACTCAGCCAAACGGCAATGAAGTGCAGTGAACTCAGAACTGCAGCGAACAGCTTGGTCACTCCAGGAATAACCCTGAACACAGCCAGGAGGCTGCAGCACTGGTCTGAGACCTTCATTTTGCACATGGACTAGCAAAGCTAATGATCAATCCTCTAGTTCTACAGGAAAACATGGCCCTGTCTTAAATGACAGCCATGTGAATGGAAAATGAGCTGCTCTCTGTCAGTCTCGGAGATGATATTTTTACATTTTGCAGTTCCTCACTGAGCAGGCAGGTGTGGTAGTCTCCTGTAGATGTGATGTTAGTGATGGGCAGACAGAAGAGAAATAGTAGCCTGATAAAAATCACTTGGGAATAGGGTGGAGTTAATACATGCATTAAGCAACAAGGTTTAGGGATATAGCTTATCTGCATATGCTTGTTTCTGGTACTGGCATGAACACAGTGTGGCTGAGCGATGTTTTTGTACAAGACTTGACTCCTGATTACTTTTTAGCCCTACATGGCCTGACTGAGGATGCCAGAAGTCTTGTCATGAGCTTAATATTCCTGGAGGCCAGTCTGAACCCAAGCTTTAAGAACACTAGATATTTTTACATGTGGATGCCAAGCATGTCAAGGTGCTTTTTTGGAGTCTGAGGGCAGGTTAAACTTCTCATTTAGGTACAAACAGTGCTATCACCAGCTGCCAGTTACATGACTGACTTCTGCAGAAAGCAACATGGGCCTTGTTTGCTTTCCTTGGCTCTCATTCAAAGATGATGGAGAAGCTTGAAACAAAGCCCACTGAAGAAGAGGTTGTGTTGGAGAAGGCATTCCTTTAATTACCAGTAATTCCAGGGGCCTCCGTGCTCTCCACATACCCTGTGCTGTCTGCTTGCGAGAAAAGCTTTCCAAATCTTCCCATGCTACAAGATGGACTCCTGCAGTTTGGCAGAGCACTCCTGCATGCTTCAAAAATATTGTGGACTCTGCTACTGGAGAAAAACATCTGTGGATCCAAATCTGCCTAAACACGAGGGGTGGCTTCATCATACCTGCCTTGGAGATTTAGAGAGTAGTTGCCTGTGTCTGAACAGATGTCTCACACCCTGGGAGCAGACTGAGGTTCAGGTAACACTAAGTGATCTGTAGCGGTCATGAAGCTGGTATACGGAGAGTAATCCTTACGTCTGAGTCTCATTGTAAGGCAGCATCCTCAGCCTACTTGCTACCTGTGCGTGATGCCACTCAGACGCAGACAGCAAACTCTCTGAGGTGCAGAGCCCTGTTTCACAGGGAATTTGAATCATCTTTCCGGGTGGAAACAGGCAGCCAGTTCTAAGCCTATGCATTTACATAAGAATAACAATTGTAATGGCAGCTGCACCAAAAGCAAGAGTGACACCTGAACTCCTAGCAATAACAGCATAAATTGCTGCAGTTTTCTGGTGAGCCAAGTGAAGCCAGGACACATGGGGCCAAAATTTTTTCCTTTTTTTTTCTTTAAACTAGGGAGATTGTGAGAAAGAATTCTGACATTTTCACAATAAAAAGCATATTTCCACCCAAAAAAATGTTGATTTCGTTTTGCTTTGTTTTCTAATATATTTTGGTGTCAAGGTTTGTCCTCCCTTGTGGACAAACCCTGCCGAGCTGACAGAGAGTGCTCCAGGAATGATTCACCACAGAAAAGTTCACTTATCTAAAGGTCTGCACACATCAGCTGTTCAGATTTAGTTAACAACTGCAGGTCTCAGTTTACCTGGAGCTTCAGTGAATCAGGGTAGGGACTACGGAGCCCCACAGCACCAGTTATCCAGGTTGCATGATGAAACAGTTCTCTGTTGGGTGGGTGGGACAGCGACTGGGGAGTTCCTGCAATTTTGACAGTTTACTGCAGTGGCTTATTTGACCTTACACTGATGAGTGCCAGCCTGCCCTCTGAGCATCCCTTTCCTCTCCACACATCCCAGCCCATGGCTTGTCATGAGCACTGCAAGAGATGTTTTGCTACCTACTGGAAGAAATACGTGTGCTGTGCCAATAAGCAGGACCTAGGGCTGGCTGAGCACCTAAGAACCTGCCAATTTCCTCTCTGCAGCACCCTTGACACCAATTTGAAGCATTGTATTCTGCCTAGAGATTCATAGATTGTAAAGGAGGAGTTGATGTGGCATCTTATCTGTCTTCCTGAGTAATAAAGACCTCAAGATTGTAGGGAATTCACTCCTGAGTGAGGCAGAGACGATGTTGAAAAAAAAAGTCACCTTGATTTAAAAAATGCCAGTGATGGAGAATCCAGAAATCCACACCTTTCGCAAGCTACCCCAACGAGCAGTTTCACTCCTGGTGCTCAGTCCATCCCTTCTCGCTCATGTGAAGCTGTATGGTATTACCCTCCACTTTCATTCCACCTTCACTGGCAATTGAAGACACGTGGTACTTCTGCTGTACATATTCAAAGAGATCACGTCTTGGGGGATATCCAAGACCCTCCTGTCTATTCAGTCACCGTGCGGGGGGCTCTTCTCTGAGCCCTTGCTGGGATGCTCTCAGTCTCCTTGAACCACCGTCAGCAGAAACAAAGCAGCAGTCACAGCTGCTGGGTTGTTGTAACCTCTTTGCCTCTGCTTAACTCTCCTGTGCTGAGATGCTGCCCATCGTAACAGGGTAGTCCTGTAACACAGCATTGCCGTTGCTAGCAATGGGACGTAAGTTTTGTACTGAGTCTGCAGGACCTCAGGGCTGAGGCTGGTCAGGATTGCTCCATCTGAACTTTACCTGACCCTTTTGGACCTTTATTTCACCACGTTTTGCTGTGACATGGGTTTAGCTAATTAACTGGGTGTCTATGGCTACTGGTTTTTATTTTTGTTGCCTTTGTGTGCTACAATCAGACATTTTTTATAGACGACATTAACAAGTGTTTATTCTAGGCATAGTGAGATGTTTACGGTTCTCAGACAGTGAGTTAAAGCAGAGAAATACAAGCCAGGTATGACAGCAGAGGACCTGGGAAGTGGAGGCACAGGATGCAGCATAGAGGTGGGGTAATAAGGCATGGGATGATAAGGCATGGGGTGGTAAGAGGTGGGCACAGGCTGTCACGGGAGACCCCACAGCTATGAGCAGCTCACCAATGGTCAGTTAAAAAAATGCAGATCTGCAGTTGGAGAAAACTGGTTTTAAGGGTAACAAAGAGAACAAGGAGGTAGCATCTAACATATGTGAAGGACACTACATGCATTGAATTTGGGTGTAAACAAATGTTACATGTTAGCTTAGTAGCTAACACAAAAGTGTTAGCTATTAGCATGTCAGTGAACATATAAAAATTTCTCCAAGTGGATCTTGGAGAGAAAAAGAAGAAAACAGCAACATGAACATCAAATTCCTCCTAAAAGAGGACTCTGGAGGCTGAAGACTATGGTGTTATCCTCTCCAGCATCTGAGGCTACTAACTTTAAGACCCAGAGGATCAATGGAAGGGGGTGCATGACTCCAAGAGAAAGGACAGAAACTAAGAAATGTGTGTGTTGCAATTCTAATTCCATTACTACTATTAGAGTGACTTTTTCTGTAAGGAAGTACTCTAACTGCATTATTATACTTTCTGCAATAGTTAGATCTAGACTAATGATGATTCTTCAGTTCACAGAGCTTGAGGAAGATGCTCCCCCATATGCACTCAGTGCTGGACATGAGAGAAGCCTTGCTGCCACCCCAGAAGGAAAGCAGGAAGCTGGTGAGCAGATGACCACCTACATTCAGAGAGCTCTGGAGGCATTGGTCCCACTCCCATCGCTGCTCTGCATTGGCAGTGTTTGAAGGCCATTCATTTTTCCTTTGTCCAGACCTGGGAATGCAAAAGCACAGAGCTGTCGAGCCTTATTGTATGGAAGTGGACTGGAGTATGCCTGAAGGACTTGACATCTGTTTACGCCAGCTTGGAAAGCACCGGCAGTGCTTCTGTCTCCATTTTTCCTCCATCAAATAGGGAAATTGCTTCCCTGCTAAACATGAGTGACATAGAACAAATGTCCTCGTGTTTATGCAGTGCTGAATTATTACAATGATAGGAATGTTAAATTATTCTGGGCCAAGTCTTTGCCTAGAGGCAAAGTGGGGCCAAGCAACCCTAATACCAGTTTATGCCACAGTTTGGAAGCACTTCTTAAACACTAAAGCAAAATACAACTAAATGTTCAGTGCAGATTTGTCTTTTTAATAAAAGAGTTGCTTGAGGTATGACAAAGCTTTTGTAAAAGTTGTTTCTCACTTTTGCAGGGTTACAGAGCTGTCTGGAAGGGTTTGAACATTAAATTTTCAATCAAGGAAAACTGAAGCAGAGAGAATTGGGGAAGGAGGTGGTGGGGGAAACATGATTATTTGCCCTATTTCTAGATCAGTGCTGCCAAATTCCTAGGGTGTTATGTAATTAGCATGCTATCTGAGTGCTCTAATCATGACAGCACGTGCTTTCTTGCCATACCTCAGGCAGTATTGCAAGTTTTTATTCATTCGTAACATATTTAAAATCTGTAACCTACAAGTTTTGTTGAGAAATGTGGGGGGGCGGAAGGAGGGAGAAAGTTTGGGATTTTTTTTTGTTGTTGCCGTTTCCAGGTGAGCTTTCTCCCTCTCCAACTCCCTTCTAACTTTCCTGGATGCTTCTGCTTGGTTGCAGCACAGGTGCTCTGCGGCTTTGCTGCTGGCTAAACCTGTGGTTTGTGGTGTGCCAGTGTTCAGTAGGACGCATGTTTCTGGGGGTTTTTTTGGACATGAAGAGTGCTCCTGAGATACCATCCCTGCCTCAAGATCTTGCAGATATTTTTATAGATAGTGCAGTTTATTCCTTGCTTGAGTCATCCACACAGAAAAACATACATGCAAACAATATCCTCTCAGTCCTTCCCATTTTTCCTGGTAACATCAGGTCCCTGATGCAGTGAAGTTCCCATTTGAAAATTAGTGGGGATAATAGAGATAAGCATCATCAAGGAATATGAAGTAACCCAACCAGATTTCTCAGTGTTCAAATCTCAGGACCTTGCACCGCAGATTTTGAAATCCCCTTTTTCAAGGTTACTTTCACGCTGTTTAATAAGCTCTTATCTTGTAAACTATAATAAGGTTTCAGGCCTTAATCCGGTGAGATTATGTTGGGGGGAGGATTTCTTCAGCATTTTAGTACCCCAGGGACAGAACATCCAGGGCCAAACCCAGAGATATAATGAAGTGATGAAAACTGAACCGTAGTGCAGAACAGACTGAATCCACTTGCTTGTGGTTAGCCTGGCCTCCCACGACCTGCAGCCCAGCTGGAGTCGAACACTGTTCATGCTGGCTCTGCTCCGACACGCGCTCCTGGAGGAGTGAGCACCGTCCCCATATCACACGCTGGAGGACATCAAAAGTCAGACCTGCAGTGCACTTTCTCAACATTTTCCCTAAGCCGTGCAGAGGGGAAAGCAGTTTCCCCAAGCAGTGGTTTTAAAAAAAAAAATATCCCAATTCTACTTCAGAAAACAGGGTTTTCAGAGGAAGACTTTTTTTAAAAAGAGAGAAATTGCATTATATTAGCTGGCTGAAACCTTTGCATGAGCAGCCTGCATTCATTAAGGCATCTCAGCTCTGGGGATGGGATTTTTGACCAGAGAAAGCATAGCTGAAAAACAGGAATCAGCCCCACGCTGTGATCGCTTCCCTGGAATTTGACAAATCCAGGTGTTATTCCCAATTTAATGCCAGGAAGGGGGTTGAGCCTTTGTCCTCCAAATCAGCAAAAGTGCCTGGCAACAAAACGATTCCCCATTTACAGGAATAGTTGAGAAGGATGATCTATAGGTGGAAAATGTTTTCCTGTGAAGTGTGAGTTGAAATTGAGATATTTTCAGTGTGAAAATCTCCATAGCTACTCAGAGCTTCTCTCCAAGGCATCTAACATAGCTTTTCTCTCTTCAGCTCTTCTCTTTTTCCCTGGTCCCTGCTCTCCCAGAAGCTGCCTCTGGCTGGTTTTGTTGCTCCTGGTGATGGGAATAGACTCACCAAATCTACACATGGAGCCACTGCTCATGCAGGGGTTAAGTTCCCAAAATCATTTCAGAACTAGGATTTCCACGATTCATTTTCCCAATTCAGGGAACATTTTAAGACCTTCCAAAAGTGCCACACAAGCTGCATAAGCATCAATTATTGCTTACTCTGCGAAGTTCATCTGAGGTTGGAGAAAGCAGCTATTTAAACCCATGAAGCACCAGGTAAAAAGTAGAAACCCGGTGCATCCTAGTGAAACTGGGATGAGCGAAAGGCATTGCAACAGGTAGAGAAAAGGCCTGGGCTTTCAAAGCACGCAACAGCAGAGTTTCATTCCCAGTTGAGCTCAGCTCCCGTTTTAGATGTTGGCATAAGGACCCAGCATCTAACTCATGCCTGGTGATGCTGATGATTACACTATTAGAAATAATCACTTCCTCCCTCTTTAGACTGTAACGGCCTGGTTTCTCTTTTGTACTACACTGTAAAACACCTAGCATGGTCGGACTTAAAACTAATGGGACCTTAAACTATGAGCAATAAATCTTAGTGAGAGCAAACCAGCATGGCTGTTGCAAGCCAGGCAGGCTGTGCACACAAGACCTTTCTTTGGGCAAGGCATTTTTCCCCAAAAGTGAGATGGGAAACATTCACCCTCATCAGAAATGTCAGATGCTTTCTGCTCAGATCTGTGGCCACCCCCTCCTATGCAGCCAGCCCTAGGGGTAGATCTTTGAAACCCCACTACTATTGCTCTCCCCAAGTGATTCCTGAAAGCTCCGTAGTTATCAGAGAGCAGGGCGGGCTGGAAATACAACCTCCTTTGTTTAGTCTCAGTGAATGCGTGGCAGGAAAACATCGCCATCCTGTTTTCCAGGCGCTAGCACGCAAATAAGAATGGAGGAAAAATACAGCAGCCTCTCTGACAGGCTGTGATTAATTCTCATTGTGTCCTGCATTGAAGAGGTGCCAGAGGCGCTGCTCGCCAGCCCACGTCCCAACCCGGGAAGGACTTGTCGGGCTGAGCCTATGAGGCAGCGCCTGTGCGTGAGGAAAAGGAGGACACCTGCAAACGTATCGGCGTGTCCTGGGGTGGATGCACCCGAGGAGCCCGGTGACTGTACGGCCAAGGGCGCGGGGTGATGTAAGAGGGCTGTCAGCAGCACGGGAGGGAGGGAGCAGTTCCTCATGTGCGCTTATCTCTGCCGGCCCGTGCAGCCTGACTCACTTGCCCTTGTCCTATCGCTATCTCCTTGCCACCCTTTGCTAGCTCAGCCCTAGGGAACGGCTGGTTTGCTTTGTTTTCTTCTCTCCACCCAGGGTTGTCCTCATGTTGAAATATTGCCCGAGTCAGCAGGGCTAACGCTGCCAGCTTGTGCAGAGCTGAGAAGCTGCATAAACCTGGTCATGCAAATCACAGACGGCATCCCCAAGCTGTAGGCAAGCCTTCAAAATCACCCCCAGCTGCAATGCACTTGGGACCTGTCCTAGCGCAGTGCCAGTGCCAAGGTGGGTAACAAGTGGTGGGGAAGGGGCTGACGCTGTGCTCTGCCCTCCCTAGGTAAAACAGGGCAACATGCATGCTCCTAAGACAAGGCAAAGCCTGAGACATGCCTCGAGATCTCTGGATGTGCCATAAAATCCTTGCTCGGTAGACTTTTCCCTGCACTGCCTGTGCATCTTTTGCAGCAAAGCCCCACACTTGTGTTGCAGTCTGAACCGTGATAGGTGTGAGTCATCTTCACGGGCTGCCTTTGAGGTGTTCCTGGTCCTGCCACGGGTCTGCTGTGTGGGTTTGGAAGAGCCCTTTAGCACCACTCTCAGCCAGGTATGCTGAACACCTCAAGGGGTGGGAGATAGGTTGTTTTACGAATGTGACATATTAATGTAATAATGGTGCTTGGAAGGTCTCCAGCTCCTTCCAGTCAAGTTCCTAACTTGCAAGTCCCACTGTGTGGGGTAAAACACGCTGCACACCTGTAAGACAGGAAACTGCATTAGCTTCCTGCCTTACAGGCACAGAGAACTGCCTCAAAAGTCTTAAACTGGGAATGGAAACCACGTCTCCAGTCCTCTAGTACAAAGCAGCAAAGATGCTGAGACAAGGCTGAAGTGCCACCACACTTGGCTACCAGGGAGGCTGAGGGGCAGGGTCTCAGGGTTGTATTCTGCACTAACATCTGGCCACAGACTTGCTACCTATGTGCTTCAGTTTCCAGAAGAGTAAATCAATGAGAATTTGTCCTGCTGTTACCTTGCAAGGCACCTCTTTGGTCTCTGCATGCAACTAGTATCTCTGCTCATCTTGGACTGCAGAGGCTTTGGGTGGTGATTGCATTTGAGCTATGAGTTACTGTGCGCTGAGACCCACATCCCTGACCTGGGTCCTACCACAGTATAAATGATAAACAGCCTAATTAATAATGATACATACTGGTCTCCTGGGGTGGTGAGTGGCTTTATTAATGTTTGCAAAAACTGTTCTGTGTTATTTGTATTAACCAGGAAATGTGGCTGCCAAAGCCAGACCGGTGCAATCACGGAGCAGGATGCATCGCAGTTATATTAGGGGTTGGTGTACTCTGCACTGATAGAGATCTCTGTGGTCTGCAGCCTCCAGAGAGTTTCAATACTTAAACAGTGAAGAAATTTGGATGCAAGTTTCAAACGTGTTTACATCCCGCAGAGGTCAAAGTCTCAGTTTTTGGCTCATTAATGACCTTCCCGTCTGACACCTGCACAGTACTGGTGGGGGTGCGATACCCCGGGTCCACAACTCTTCCTGGGTTTCCTAAGCAGTCTCCTCTTTTCTTCATGCCAAGTTGTTAGCAGTGTGGTGGGAAGAGGTGTTGTGGAAACAGGGGGACATGGCACAATCCGACTGTTGCTTACTTGATAGATAGAGCAGGTGATTATAAATCTCTCTAGACAAAGGTCTTGCAGGCAAAATGCAAACTGGAAATGAGCTGCATATTTTGAGCAGAAAAAAGGTTATGTATTGGAATAACCTCGCAGGTCACAGAGTCAGTGACAGAAAACTCTGTGTCTGAGTCTTTAAGAAAAGACCAACTGTAGGTCAGCCATGAACCGTTGGCCTCGGCTTGGGAATCACCAAGTGTTATTCCAAGACTGTACTGTTTGGGAAGGTCAGATGACATAATTATAATGGTCCCTTCTGACCTTGCAATCTACAAATCCTCATAATTTGTAATCAGGATACAAATTATTTGCCTTCTGAGCTGAGGAAGGAAGTCTTCTGCATCACCTATCTGCTCCAAAACATCCGCTATTTCACAACTAGCTATGTGCAATGTGCAGGATTTTCACCGCCCACTGAAGGCTCAAGTTCAGCAGCATCCACCAGTTGCTTTTACCAGGCTGGCTGGTCAGATACAGCCTGGCTTACCCTGCCACACTGTCAGTGATACAAACAAATGTTCCATTTGGGGAAGAAATACACTTTGCATAGGTTATTATGATATGAATAACGTTGACTCTTCCTTTTATCCTGGTTTAAGCATGGTTGAGGAAACCCAAAATCTAGCCAACACATTTATGCAAAATCAATCGCCTAATTTTTCAAATTAATTTCTCTCACAAACACATCTCCCACAAAGACATAGAGTAAGTTTACATCTACTTAAGGGGGAGCAACCACCGCAACCACGATGTCATGGACACAGTCATCTGTCCTACATGTACAGAAACACAGAGGAAATGGCCATGTTTCAGAGCTTATCTGACACACCCCTGCACATTCATCCCTCCAAAACTGCGCTGCATCCCAAAATGCGCTGAAGCACCTTGGCTATGCTACATCCCATCACACAACCCTACTCCAGCAAGGCCCTGTGTTCTGTCACATTGAAGACATGCTTTTCGCCTATGGGGTGTGTAGGTTTACACACTCACCAGCACCGCACCAGCCCTCAGTGTCAATTAAGGAGTTGAAGACCTCACCACAGCGAGCAGACTTGTTGCAGCCTCTTCATCTGTCCTTCGGTTACATAAAACAAAGACCTTAGGGGGAATGGGGTCTTTTCCACGTCCTGAGATTTGCATTTGAATTTATTTATCCTATATATTCCCAAGCAATTTGATTTTAAATCACCCTGATAACTATCTGGCAGAAATAGAAAATGCTAGCCCTGTCCTTCGCTGTCTGCTGTGCAACACGAAAAGGCAGGAGGACTGCAGTATTAGGAAGTAATTGCAATTTAATTTCCAAGCTAAGTAGAGCAGACAGGTCTGTAGAGGTTACGAGGCTGCAGTTCCCACAGAGGGCGGAAACATGGCTGGTGATTAAAGGAGACTTTTGCAGGGGTTAGTGTGTCTGCAGCGTGGCTCTTGTCTGAGCAGTGTGTCTCATTACTTCAGGAGGCAACGGCAAGAGAGGCATCTCCAGAGGATGAGTCTCCCACGGCCATCTCTGGAGTAGGGGGACCAAATTGTCTACCTGCTATGCTACTGCCTATATATGTCCAAGCCAACTCCTCGGGGCCAGACCCTTAACCATGAGCTGGCTCCAGTGATGTGACCTCAATGAATGGTACCTCGAGAGATTAAATTCACAATTTCCTCATGCTTCAGTGCGTGTGTTGTTCTGAGGAAATCCACTTCACCAATCTTGACTCCGAGGTCTCTGTGCAGAGTATAAATAAGTCTGGGACCTTGGGGGAACACGAGGAGAGAAATGGGAGTATTAGTCAGCAGCGCTCCTGGGAGCGCTTACAGCAAGAATCCGGACAGTGTCTCCTCTGGAGAGCACGGAAAATGCACTGTACAAAATATTTTTGCAGAGCAGGAAAACACTGCATTCTTCAGATGACAATGGCATTGTGTCACTGTCTGTGACCACAGCCATGACTCAGGCTGTTGCTGGGGAGGGAGAGAAGGGTGAACAGGCAGCACTTGCTGCCAGCCACGGCTTGCGCTGCTAACTGTACTGCGTGGTTAGAAACTCCAAAGAAAACACAAGGCTATTGTTTTATTTTTCTTTTTTAAAAAAGGGCTCCTGATTGATAGTCTGGCAGTGTGAATGTTGCTCCTGGGTCATGCGTACAAAGCACGAGCACACAGGGCTTACGTTCTCTGGCAGGGATGGACATGTTGCTTGCCGCAGTGTCCGAGGCAGTTGGCCAAGAGGCCCGTGGCATGCAGCATCTGGTTGCATTACACTGCTGCTTCCCAAAGCCCTGATCCCAAGGAATTTACAGTGTCTGCCCCAGGCGATATCACACATCTGAATTCATGAACTTTAAGAAGCAGATTCCACCCAAGCTTGCAAAATTGGAAAGTCCCTGGACCCTTCCTTTCCCACTTGCCATCCCATAGAAGATGCTGATGCATATGTTGCCTACACATTCTTCTGACTGTCTCCACACACCACAGGGACTGACGGCTGCAGAAGGGCTTGAACAGAGCTGGCTGCACCTGGGATCTGATCAGTGCTGGTTGCTAGCGAGGCTCAGAGTTGGCTAGGTTGAGTATGTACTGCAAACCCCTGGACATGTGTTTCAGGAGGCATCATCATGGTGGCAAAGCTCCTGCTGGGAGAGGGCAGCTCTGCACCTCTCCGTGACTCTCAGCCTGTACGAGGTGATGGCAGGTGAGCCAGCCTTGACTGCAACAGGAGTCTGATGTTCACACTTAGCTGTGTTCCTAGGTGATGACCAATGGAGAAATATGTGTGAGCTCTTAAAGATAACAAGTCTTAGTTAGCAGAGGGGGCAACAGGCACTGGAGGGAAAACAGCTCACTGGGGAAAAACGGTTAGCACCTGAATCTTTTACAACTCACCATTCTCTGCTGCAGCCCAGGACTCCTGAGGACCAGCACCCTTTAGAGCTGTGTCTCCTAGAATTTTGTCCACAAAATACTTTTAGCTCTTATCAGTTCCTAGGAACTGCAGGACAGATATGAGTGAAAACCTTAGGAAAAGAAATGCAGTGGACAGCAGGCTGCCCTCTGCCATGAAGAAAATCATAGCGGATTGGCAAGCCATGGACAAGAAATGTGGCACCTACTTCAGAGGCTGCAGTTTGAAAGCAGGAGGAAGGTGGGCTGCATGCTAGTTTTGGCTGAGCACTGTGACTGTGGGTACATGAACTCCTGTTGTCTCGGCTCTGGGGAAGCCGAAGGTGACAGGCACACAGCCAGGAGACCCATCTACTCCCACCTTCTTCCTGACATGCTGGGGGAAAGCTAGGGAGGATTAAGCCCTCCTTTCACCTGCCTCAAGGCAGAGTTCTCCTGAGCTCAGTGCTGTGGCAATGGGCACGTTGTGTTGACTGACACAGTCTGCAGTGATGCTAAAAAATGACCCCTCCAGTGGAAACCTCTCCTGGCACTAAGCCTTGCTTAGTGGGTTCTCTTCTGGAGTGCAACACAGCAGTTACTTCTCTGACTTCTGCTGGTGGAGAGAAATGGGAAAACATTTTTCCTTATTTTCATGTGTGTTTGTGTACTGCTCTTGGAAACAATTGTCCTTCTGAGCAGAGGGTGTGGATGGAGCTGGATCAGAGCACTGTAGGAAAACATCTTTCTCCTTCACTGGCAGACCAAGTTCCTCCCCCCTGTCTGTCAGGCAGGAAATAAAGGAAACCTTTGAAAGCACCGCAGAACGTTAACTATTAGAGTCCAGGGCACGAAGCTCAGGAAAGAAAGATCCTCAGCCCATCTCTACCACAGCAGAGGGGTGACACTGGGCAAAACTTCTCAGTCCTCAACTTACTCTTGCATAAAAAGGAGAAGGAGGAACAAGATGTTCTGCTGGTGTGGAAGGGGCAGAAACACGCTCCCTCTTTCCCCCCCATTACCTGAATGCCATGTCCAGGGAAATACGTGTGTTCCTTAAACTTCCTGGCACTGACGGTGTTGTTGGCCTTCACGCTCTGCCAAGGAGCATGCTCTGTCTTTTGGTGATAGCTGTCATTTTCCTTTTGCTCTAAGGCACAAGGCTAACGGTGCTCAAAGATGAAGTTTGCTTTGCAAGGAAAGCAAGCTGGAGAAAAAAAACTGCCCCGCACACCTTGAAATGTACTCAGCAACTCACAACACACACTGGTAAGTGAGCACAGGGCAGTTCTCCCACACCCCAGCTTAGAAGAAGCTATTAGGGCAACATGCAAACAGACCTACAATACCTGCAGCGAAGCGTGGACTGTGAAGCATTGATCTAGAAAATTCACCCAAACCCATGTAACGTACCCGGCTGCTGCAAGCCAGCAGGAAAACACGGAGTGTCAGGGAGTGCAGGGCAGTGCGGCCATCGGTCCCCACCTCCGTAAGAGCCGGCGTGATCCGGAGGAGGTGTGCTACCTGTTGGTGTGAGCAGGTGCTTACGTGTCCCATTCCCAATCTACACCCCCATCACGTGCACTCTTCCACGCTTGGAGTGACTTTTGGCTTTCTCCCTGTACATGACGACCTTCCCATTTACACTGGGGACACAGTGCTGACAGTACAACCTGAAGGGTGAGAGAAAATGTTACATGCCCTTCTTTTAAGATCCCCTAGTTCATGACCTACTGTCGGGTTGGGGTCTACTGGCAAGTACCTATCTCTCTTACCCTCAAGAGTGCCTGCAAGATCAAGGCCTCTGTGCTAACTGATCCCCCTTCTTTCAGAGAAAATTATATGGAGAAGATTTCCAGGAGGAGGTGTCAGTGAAATGTATAAAAGAAAAAAAAATGGCTAAGATTAAACCATCAGTGCTGAAGTCAATTAGTAGGTAAAGATATAAACATTTAGATAAGCTTACAACTAGCCATGCAACAGCCTTGGAAAGCAGGTGGGAGCTCACCGGTCCTCCACCTAAATTAGAAATGACACATTCAAGATTGTGCCCATAACTTCTGTTAATGTAGATTCACCTCTTCCTCAAAACCCTCTTCCTCATTTTGCTGTGGATTTCAATTCCAAGATCGCCCCAGATTTCAGGCAGAACTCTTCAAAAACCACAAGTGATTTATTCTTGGTTATCTAACACAGGAAAACAAGAGGGCCAGGTGTATCCTGAGAAGTGCAGTCAGAAAGATTCCAGAGGTTGACAAGTCTTCAGTCTGCAGAAAAACTAAGGGAAATGCCCTCGTTTGTACATATTAATATAATGATTGTCTCTACAGAGTCTGGAATCTCCCGTAGTTCAGCTAATGCATTGGCATGGTCCAGAGGAAAGATCGTAGGCTGGAGCTGCTACGTTTGCAAGCTGAGATAAACATTGGGGCACTCTCTGGCGGGAACAAGTGATGCAAGTACAGGCTCCTCTGGTTTTTTTCGTATTAGCGTATCCAGGGTATTCATACCAACTACTTGCTGTTTTTGTAGATATTTGACTTTAATACTATGAATACCCATGGACTCACCCACCTCTCTCCCCGTGACTGGTGGTACAGGGAACTTCAGCTTCTGATTTTGCTTGGTTCACATGTAAATCTGCCATCTTCCTCTGCTTTAACAGGCACCAAGCAAACACATTCCTCTGGGGAATTCGTGCATGTGCAGAGCAGCAGAGCTTGGCTCTGCAGACGCTGTGCCTTCAGCATGGTCAGATCTGAATTCCAGACTCTCCCTGCATCCCGTTCCTCTCCCCAGCCTGACAGCCATCCCCTCCATCCCATCTTTACCGATGAAGTGGGCCAGTCTCTTTTGCTGAAGCTCTGTGGCTTTCTCTGGGGCATCCAACTGTCCTGCAGACTCCAACAAACTAGACATTGAAATCATCACCTCACATCTGCCCACCAATTAATGACATAGCTCCCCAACCTTGTTTGGTTCTGCCAGGAGATGCTGTCAGAAGCTTCAGAGACCCAGAGATCATGACCAGGTTCAACCAAGAGTCCAGATCACCAGAAAAGATTTTGGTGATGAGGGAGGTCCTAGGTCAAACTGGGAAGTTAGCCTGCAGGACAGGACTGGGATTCACAGGGTTTATGGCAAGCCAGGGTCATGGCTGTGACTGACCTGGAGATCGACACTCCTCCAATGTAGCTCTGGCATGGTCTGAAGCCCCAGGGCTGATATCAGATGGGCCCCTGGACCCATGGGCAGGGGCTGGATGGAGGCCCCAGCAGAGACTGCTTAGGGCCATTGAGGTCTACCAATGGCCTCATACCCACAGAGGGTAAAAGGGCTCATTGAGAGAGCTAGTTAAAAAACATTGCCTCCCCATGAGGATTTTGCTTCCCATTTTCTCTTTCACTAGTTAGGGCTGAGCCCATTAAGAAATGCTGAAAGGGAACTGGAGGAAAACTCCCCATTCGGTCTCTGGTTTTTGCTATTCATTTGAGCTCTTATTTAAACTAGTGCTATTCTTCATCTCGACTCCAGAAAAAAAAAGAAGGAAATAATTGGTACAGTTCACCTGAACTGGAAATTTTCCTGATTTCCTCCATCAGGAAACATAAAGAAAGGCAAAAAAAGGAATAAGCAGCATAGGCATCATATATATGATTTTATCCACCAACAAATACAGAGAAAGGCAAGTGAACACCGACATCCAAACCCACCAGGACTTCCCTGTTGATATGGTTCTTTCTGACAAACCAGACAAGGATAGCAAAAGCCCAGCATCAGCTCCACAGCCTGACCGCTGGCCTGGGGCTCAGGCCAGGTGGAAGCTCCACTTCTCTGTTCCCAGACCATGTTCACATAGACATCCAAAAGTGTGACCTTCCTTCACCCATCGATGTAACACACTCTGCTGGGAGGCTATCAGTGGGAAACCCAGCCCCACTGTGCAGAAGATGTCTCCCTCCACCCTCCCCTGCTCACCCAGAGACATCCTTTCTTCCATGAAAGCAGCCAGGTCCATCACATAGCTGCCCATGTACTGGCCATAGCTGGCCCCAGCTACAGCCATGAGCAACCCTGCAATGACGGGAAGAGCAGGTTTGGTCAGCAAGTACAAGGGTGAAGGTGACAGACCCAGGCCTCCCCCAGAGGACCCCCAATTCAGGTGCGTGAGAAAAGACTGGGAGCATGAGAGTTGACACTGCAATATTGACTTCTGGGGGGACCAGCCAGATCCTCCTGACATTGCTTTGACTGCAGAGGTGGCTCAGCCCTGAGGAGGGCCAGGCAAGGCAGGAGGAGAGCTCAAGCAGGCGGTGAAGGATCCCCTGGATGGGGCACCATGCTGTGCCTGTGGGCTGGGGAGGGGATCCAGGGTAGGATGTGTGCAGTGGCTGGTGCAGTGTGGAGGAGGGTGGGGGTACCATCGGTAGGAGACAGGTGGTCAAAAATCCCGAGCTCAGGGGTATTGTCCCTTCTGCAGGCACAGAGCTCCAGACGATCAGCGATGAAGCACTGGAGTGCTCCTTGGCACAGCACACTGACCTTTTTACTTGGCTCTTGGATACCAATAAACAAAGAAGGGTTTTACCATGCGGGAGAGTCTTACTGATAATAAATTTGTTCATTTCGCTATTGTAGCCCGTTGCTTTTGTCTGGGAAGTTAGTCTGCCACTATGGGAACTCACACCCTCCTTCTCCAGGCCAGATTGAGGACGTATGCTCCAGTTTCATCTGCACGCTAAACCCTCTCCACAGTGCAGTTGAGGACCTCAGCCTCTGTTTGGATCCATGTGGACTTCTTCTTGCCTTCTTCCTAAGCTTCATGTCTGTAAGATTTCCCTGTTCCGGACGTGGTTTTGTACCCCTGGCACCGCTGACGTCTGGAAAATCCCAGCCCTTCTCCACCCGATGCTCTGCCAAGGCTGAAAGATTAGGGACATGCTAGAGTGCTTGGCTGCCTGCACAACGGTGACACCAGCTTTCCAACAAGATTTTAGTGGACTGATTCCCTCTAGATCTGCTTTTATTCTTATTTATCTTCTGCTTTCTTATCCTGCAAAGATTCCTGTCTCTGCCCCAACATCCATGACGAATTACTCCTCTGGTTGTAGTTGCACAGTCCCCTACACAGCCAGGCTCTGCACTGTAGTCTTCTGCTAGAAAGTGGCTTCCCAGTCAGCATCCCTGTTATATTGCTGGAGGAATGAGTGGCAGTCATGCTCTCTGCAGCAGCAGCCCATGTTGTGTCTTGCATAGTCAATTCGAACAGTGCAGTGAGTGATTAGCAGAGCCAAAGTGATTAGCAGAGCCAAACCTCTGGAGCTGGAAATTGTCACTGATACTTAACCCAACACTTTGTGCAAAGAGAATCAGAGAATCAGAGAATCATTTAGGTTGGAAAGGACCCTTAAGGCCATCAAGTAAGAATGATTAAAAGCATTTGAAGCATTCAAACACATCCCCTGGCTTCTCCCAGGCTGTCTGAGATTCCCGGAGACCCCTGTGTGCAACAAGGCTGTGACACCAGAACAGAAACCCCAAAGCACGAGGCTGTTGACAGCAGGAGGGATTGTGTGGGGGGAGTGTTTTCACCCCCAGAGCTGAAAAGGAGCCCTGCCAGGTTCCCCATGCAAGGGGCCATGGTAGCCGCCCCTTCTGGGGTGCTCCCCCCATCGGGGAAGAAGGCCCTGGGGGGCCAGGGGGCTGCACCCCGGGGCAGAGGGGGAGGGCTGCCTACATTGGGCTGCAGATAGGGC
This sequence comes from Calonectris borealis, assembly GCF_964195595.1. Lineage (NCBI taxonomy): Eukaryota > Metazoa > Chordata > Aves > Procellariiformes > Procellariidae > Calonectris > Calonectris borealis. The sequence continues at coordinate 7,206,467 of NC_134336.1, read as the reverse complement.
TGTTCCTGGGGATGATACAAGCCCCCACCACCCTGGCCATAAGGAAGGGGTGTCTGCGTCATGTCTCTGCTGGGTATCATAGAACCATAGAATCATTAAGGTTGGAAAAGACCTCTAAGATCATCGAGTCCAACCGTCAACCCAACACCACCATGACCACTACACCATGTCCCTAAGCGCCACATCTACACGTCTTTTAAATACCTCTAGGGATGGGGACTCAACCCCTTCCCTGGGCAGCCTGTTCCAAGGCCTGACCACTCTTTCAGTAAAGAAATTTCTCCTAATGTCCAACCTAAACCTCCCCTGGCGCAACTTGAGGCCATTTCCTCTTGTCCTATCGCTTGTTCCTTGGGAGAAGAGACCGACCTCCACCTCACTACAACCTCCTGTCAGGTAGTTGTAGAGCGCAATGAGGTCTCCCCTCAGCCTCCTCTTCTCCAGACTAAATGCTCAAGGACAAGAGGTCTTTCTCCAGCCCTGGAGACTGGAGCCCACACGATCCTGTGAGACCTGGAGTTGGACCAGGGGCTGGGGAAAGGAGAGGAAGGGGACCCAGACAAAGTTTTCTCTTTCGTGGCTTGAGCTCCCTAGATGACTTGCTCGGATTCTGATTTCTTCTTTGCAAACTGTTGACTTGCATTAGGGGAATCTTGCTGGGGATCTGGGAATGACAGGGGAAGCGAATAGGAGCAAGCAATTTACCTGCTCCATGTTATCACACCTCCTCCCCAGAGCTCCTGTGTCCAAGCCCGTTTACATCTCCCTGCTTTTTCTCAGGGTCCTTTGCCCTTGGGGGGAAATGGCAAAAAGTGATCCTAGAGGAGGCAAGAGATTCTGATGGAGGCGGTGGGCACCAGGACTAACCTAGCTGGAAGGTCCAGTGGGACCCTTGCAGGGCGGGGAGGTGGGACCACCCAACATGTACATGCTGTGTGAGCAGAACTCAGCAGTGCTAATGATGGGAAAAGTGCTGCTTGCAACACACAACTGTGCCTGGTCCAGGGGATTTAGTTTCCCCTGGCCACCTGGCTCTGTCACTGTGAAGAGCTTTCCCTCCCTCGTTCTCCCTATGGATTGAAGGGACTTGACCACACGAACTTTCATTTTTCTGTTTCTCCGTATTCAGTCTCTATCCCATATTCACACTCTGCCTAGATACAACCGCAGGCGGCGGTGGTGTGTTCCTGGGTGGGTAGTGCGATCTTGCTGTCCCTGCACAGGGCATCCTCGCTGCAGCTTTGGCTCGCTTCTCCCTCCCGCGCAGCGTTGCAGCACAGAGCTGCATCTGTGCTGGTCCTGGGATTTTCTACCTGAATAGGGTCTGTCCAGCCCTCAGAGATGAGTAATTTGGTTTCCCATCCAATTCCTTTTTAGCCTTCTGGTTTCCTCAGCTGGTTGGCTGGACTCCCTCAAAGCAGTGAGACAGAGGTCAAGGGACCTGCTTTGGCCAAAAAAATGCTGTTTTATCTCATAGGTATAATTACAGTGTTTTGTCTGAAAAACCTGGCTTTCAGTGATAAAAGATGTCTCTAATGAGAGACTGTAATCATGATTGAAAAATCTTCTGAATTGAGGTATATGCTAATATATGTGTTACCATATGTATGTTTCTATGCAAGTATGTTCATGCATATAAATAACTATGTTTACTAAACTGTTTTAACCTGCTTTACAATACAGCCTGAAGTTATCTTATCTATATCGTTGATGAAAATAAACAGATGTATCCAAACATCAAAACACTCCCGTATGAGGAGTTCCTTATCAGGCCTACTTCCCCCCACTGACCCAGTTAAACCTTCAGTAATTTATTAATTTCCTAACCACGGCTTTTTAGAAGTACTAACCAACTTTCCTATCAGCATATTTTTGATCTTGTGAAGCTGCAATTCCCTAATGTTTTGTTTGCCTTCTGCATCCTGCAAATGCATCCATCCGTTCAGCTTTGTCACTGCCTGCCTGCCTCCATTAATTATCACCTCTTTACCCACACACTTCTTTTCCTAGCTAGCTAGTCTAAAGCCTTAATAGAAGGAAAGCCCAGAAAATAAACTATCCCAAGCCTGACAGCATTTTTACTTTTTATATGTTGACTGTCCCTCAAGAAAGGAAATAAAAGGGGTAAGATTCCAGGACATCCCTAATACCGAGTCCCCTGCTCTGTGCCTCAGCTCGGAGGTAAAGCTCCTAAAGTTTCCTATCCCATGGGAGAGATCCCTGCTTTATTATCTGCCTCCTCCAGGTGAAAGGGAATGGGAGAATGCAAGAAGAACCAAGGAGAAGGAGGTCTGGATGCTCACCCTGACCACTCAGCTGTGACAGTGGACACCACACCTATAAAGTGGAGAGCTGCTCCATTCACAGTGTGCACCTTCCCCGAGAGACATCGCCTCGCTGTCTGGAGCAGTCAGATACTTGGGAAGGACAGGACCTGCAGGAAGGCTGGGGACCCTATGAAGCCTGGTTCCAGCATTGGACTCAATCCTTCCCTACCAAACCTTCTGCTGAGGATCTTTCTGGTCATGTGTAAACCCAACTCCCACCCTGCTCAGTCAGGGTCTGTAGATTTTAGACTGCACTCAGAACAAGCTAGACTAGCACACTCAAACCATTGCTGCAAAATATCTACCTCTTGTGCCTTGTGTTCCCACAGAAAACCCTCCATGTCTGAACGCCAGCAAAATGAAACTCGAGTCCCTATTTATAACACCACTAGCAGAGCAAGGTACAGGGTGGGAATGCACTCCTTAGCCTGGGGATATGTAAATTCCTTCGTCTAATCCCAGATAAGATAGGAGACTTTCCTTTTCAGTTAAACAGTACTCTCTGGACACATACTGCACAACCTCCCTCTGCCTTACTATTAAAAGAATCCGTGACTTTATCAGAGGGTTGCAAATAGGACATCCCTGGACACTTCTGATACACCTTTTTCTGACACCTTGTCCACACCAATGACATTGTCACAGCTTGGTCTCCGTCAGGTCTTCATTCTATGTTCACAGTCAGCATCTTCATTGCTGCCCTGTAGCTCTCTCTGTCTGCTCTAAGAGGATTCAGCAGCTCTTGGGACAACAGTGGGGAACTTCTTTTCCAGTGCAAAAAAAGCCAAGAATGAGTCAAAGAACATCACTCTTTGTAAATAGTGTTCTCAGCTCTGGAAAATGCCAAATTCTTAAGACGTTTTGGGAAAAAAGAAGGCCATCCCATTCACGGGTCATACTCATTTGTTTATTAGGAGTTTTATTAAATCTAATTCTTCATGGAATATCTTAAAAAGGCTGGAGAGGACAGCTGTGGGCATCAGCAAAGGAGGACACCTGCAATAAAAGGACCATAGAGATGATGAAAGCAAGGCGATGCTTCCACAGTGATTACATCATTCTTTGGTGACCAGATCTTTCCAAGAGTTTATAGCCAGATGACAAAGTGTTCAGGACCTACTCTTGGAAGTGGGTTTATACAACTCTCCACACCCAGCCAGAACACTTTGGACCAATAAAGGGCTGAAGTGTTTGTAAGAAAGGAGAGTGGCCACGCAAGTCACACAACCAGGCTCTGCTGAGAGTTAAATGAAGATCATCAAATTGCTTTCACCAAAGCTTTCTTCTTTATAACGAAAATGTTCTGAACTTTCCTGTGACCTTGCAATAAAGTAGATAAATATCCCTTCAAAATACGCAGGATACAATGCACATTTCTGTCCAGCTTGGCCCCATTTTTCATGATGATTATTCTAGCTGCATCTTCATGATAAAGGGTTATTTTAAGGACAACACAAAAGATGCTCATATCTGTCTTGATACAAAGACATAAAGAATACCCTCTCAGCCTAGAGTCTCTTACTATCACTGCTTCTGAACTTCCAGAGGATATTTCTTACCTGCCTTTAAGGTCTAGCATTACCTCAATGTCTCTAAGCAGGAGTCCTGATGGAAGAGGCTTGAGCAATAGTGATCATAGCTTAGACTCCACAGAAAATTAACTCATTTATTTTCATATTTACACCCTGTTGGGCCAGAATATGACTCTGCTACTGTCGATCAAAGAGCAAGTTAAATCAGTGGTCTCATCAACCCCTCTTCTCGTGGGGATCAATCCAAGGAGATGGAGAGAAAGTCATCCAAAACAACTGACTGCATGGTGGTATCTGAGCAGCATCAAGCATTTGTGCAAGATGTTGGCAAATGCAGGGGCTAGGAAATTATTTGCCTAGTCATCTATATGCAAAGAGAAACCACAAAACCCAGTAGAAAAGTAAAGAGAAAAGAGATGTATTTTGAAAGATGGCCTTAAATAGAAGCAGCAGCAAGGGAACTCTGATAACTGAAATTCACTGGAAAGGCAGGCATAGACAGCATTTGTTCCAAATGCCTTCTAGGAAATAAAGTGGTGTTCCTCTTCCGTGTAAATAAACAGACATGCCCCAAAGATATACTTTGGTACACATTATTGATTTCTTCTCATAACAGATGCATGAAAATCTAGCAGGCTCTGGAAAGAAGTGAACATCACGAGCTGGAAAGACTCAGTACAACGAGCTTGGGGTGAGTTTTTAGGCATTTTTTTTTCTATTATTTCATTTGGTGATCCAGAAAAACTCACTTTAGACAGTAGGTCTCACTAATTGACCCCCAGAATGTGGATAAGGTTGAGCACCAGTGGCTTGAGATAGCTGGCACCAGCAAAACATTGTTACTGGTTAGCTTAGTACCACAATTCATTTATTAATCCATCAAATTTTTTTCAATGCCTTGTCATTATTTTGTCAAACTTATTAGTTGAATATATTCTGAATTAGAAAATAATTTCAGATTCACTGCAAATGCACTTTGAGCAAGTTCCCCTTCAAGAAAACTTCTTTACTCTCACCACATGCTCACGAGCATTGATTTCTGATGGGATCTACAAAATGAAACCCTATCAACTGCAGAAGCATATAAAATACAAGGTGTTCAGGCTAAAAATAACAGGCTGCAAAAAAGCATGTTGTCTGTATGACAGGTGCTACTTTAAGATTCAGTTCCATCTTTATTCCTAACTATCCCAGTTTTCAGGAGGATGCTGCAAAAAACTTGGGAAGAAGCCCCAAATAGATAATTCCCAAGTAGGGAATGAAGATGAGGGAGCCCAGTAACAGGGCACTGAAGAGAATTCTTAAAATTTTCCATATTTTTCTGTGTGCTTTTTTTCCCCCTGTAACTTGTGCTTAAGAGGCTATGCCGGGTCTGTAAATAGGCTCCACCGAAATCAAGAGGACTTACATCCCTAAATATTTTTGATGGTCTTGGATTTATGCCCAGTGCAAAGCTCACTGAAGCCAAAGGAAAGATGCCAGTTAACAACAATGGGCTTTAGACTAAGTGCTTTCTAAGAGGAAAAAAATATAATCTAATGTTACCACCAGCTAGAAAAAACTTCTTCTCTGTCCCACTGCATCACACTCTAATGATAGTATCATTTCTTAGGGTGATAATGGCTTGTTATCAGATGCAAAGACACAAATAGAAAAAATGTTATGATGCTAGAAAACAAGTTATGATACTGGTAATTAGCCACGCAACACCATCAAGAATAATCAGCCAGAATTATACATCAAATGAGAGCAAACAGAATATGCAATAGTCTCCTAAGGGAAGTGGCAGAAAGAACCAAAAATTGAGTCTTTTATGTAGTGAGCTGGAAAACACACAGCAAAGATTAGTATTTGTTACTTGTACAACATAACAATTGAGGCCATTTCAAGCTAATGAAATCTGTGCATGCACATGGTAAGAAAAGCCCTTACCCCAAAATCTTTACATTCAAAATAGAAAAAAAAAAAGAGTAAGAAAAAACAGTCACAGCATCTCTGTCTTATAGGATCATTTACATTAGATATCATTCTAACAAGGTTCATTTCTTTCTGGTTTCTTTCTCTGCCATTTCATCCAGGGGGTGGTCTATACAAAAACATTAATGACAATAGTTTTTGCTGTAGCAATAGAACTGTCTGTTGTGAATAACACCAAAATTATAAAACACCTTTTCTTACTCCAAAAGTTGTAATCTCGAATGCAGTGTTCACCAGAAAAACTGTCTGTTCTGGATTATTCAGAAGGTCAGAAAGGGATGCAGTCTGCAATTAAGACACAAATAAAATCCAGTGAATCCATGTGCACTATAGCTCTAAGCCTACGTTAAAGTCAGTGGACATGTGGAGTGTTCTTCACTTTCCTCTACATAGACATCAACTGTCATATGAGACATCTTAAGGTATCCCAAACATCCACAAGGAGCAAATATGTCGTAGGAGCCTTGGGTAACTCTGCTTTTCTACAGTGAGAGCTGGAGACTGGATGGGATAAACAGGTAATTTGAAATGTCACTAGCCACTTATGTGTAAGCAAATGTGTTGAGCCCTTGGTCAATGGAGGCTAAAGAGCAATCCAGCTGATCACCTGGTGTCTATTTAGGGTGGACTGCATCACTCTCGACTCAACTGACTTGCTTACTAGCTCTCCATTGGTTGTAATCAGACCTTAGACCTCTAGCTGATCTGTAGCATCTTAGATGCAGACACCTACATTTAGTTGCCTTAACTAAGAGTTGAATCTCATCCTGAAGACATGCTAGTCCACTCTGGCCCTAAAAACTACGGACACGGGCAGTACAGTCCAGTAACCTACTCGCAGGAATCTAGCCCCACTCAAGCGGGTAGGGGCAGCCCACCCATCCACCAGCTGCCAGCTAAGAAGAGAACGGGTCTTCTGAAGACCCATATCTGCCACTCTATGCAGATGTCTCAGATACCCTAAGGTGTCTCAAAGGTGACTAGAAGTCTATATTTAGGCACCTTAATCAAGTCCAAAGGTACAGTCATGTCAAGGCCAAAAGTGTCATCTTTATGGATGTGGTTGTTTTCAGCAGAAGGTTATCTGAAATCACATCAAACCTGCCAGGCAAGTCAGTACTCAATAGAAAATGGAATGAGAGCGCTTCCAGAGGACTGTAAGTTAAGGTAAAGTTCAGCGCACATATCAAAGCTGGCTAAAATAAGAAACAAGCAAACCCTTGCTGATATCTCTGCCAAATCAACTGTACACTTCAAAGACACACAGTTGGACTGGGATTTCCAAAGGAACCCGCAGTATTTAGCTACCCAGATCTCCTTGGAAATCAATAGCCAGTTCCTCCCTAACTTCCTTGAATACCACTGACAATACAGATCTGATTTTGTTTATTCCTTCTGCTTTTCATCCTCAGTTCAGCTGGGCTTTGCGTCTCCCTGAAGTGGTGCCATTTCAGCAGCACAGTAGCCTGCAGTACAGGTTCATTCCTCTCAGGGGAAAGCATCGCCCAGAGAACAATCGATACCACGTCTTGCAACACCCAGGTTCTCCTCGGAGGTCTTCCACTGAAGTAACAAACAGGCCCAACCCTGCTCTGTTTAGGAGGTCTGATAAGATCACTGCCCAAGGTGCCATGGCTGCAGGCCAGAATGCTGTCCCAATAAACCATTTTCTGGAGGACCACCTTGTCTGGACTTGTCTTTCCGTATGAAGCCAGGCAAAGCAAAGCATTCAGATGCTAAAAATGTGTAACTATTATTGGTGTTTGTCCAACATTTGGAGGCTCATAAATCTCCCAGGAAAGATAGAATAGGAGCATGATTAAGAAAACAAGAAACTTTATGCATTGATTCCTCTCCTACTGCTTCCAGAAAAGCTATTGCCTGTTGATGAAATGCCCCCCTTGACTGGCTTCCAAACCAGCACCATCCCCGCAAGTCCTCTTTTTCAAATCTTCTGCATTACAAGAGTCAGGCACACACATACAGCTGCATGTGATCAAAGAGAAAATACTAATCCATATGTGCAGACTTGTCTAAAGGTGGAAGGCAAAAGTCAGCAGCAAAAGAAATTTAAGGGACCCCAGAGTGTGTTTCTTCTGCCTTTTCACCGAAGATAAAGCTCCAAACTGAGGAATGTTTTCTGACACTGGAACTTTAAAAAATGATAACCAACTCACTGCTTCTGTTTTGCAGTGACTGATCTTGGTTGTTTCCAGCAGCTGAGATAAAACACCCCACTGATCTCCATACTGTACTTACCCTTTCTGTTACATCAGTTACCTCAAGACATGCTGTATACTTCATGCAAATGAGACAGCATGTGCCATGACAAAAATTCGCCTCAGCAAGGAGAACAGGCACAGCGCTCGGTACGAATCACCCCTACTAGAAAGCAGCGCTAAGGAAAGAACATTTCCTGTTTTTAAGTAGCCAATAGATATAGCGAACAGTTCTTTGTGTTTGCTGCCAACCGGGGAAATAGCTTGTACTCTTAACGTTTTTTAAGGATGTCGTATGTACACACAGAGGATCTGATGGAAAAGTGCAGACTGAGTGTCACGTAGGAAAGAAAAGAGGACACCTGCTTCCAGCAGGGTGTCCAGGACCGCTCGGCACAGCTGCGCACATCCAGCCCTGCCGCCTTCCCCACCGCCGTCCCAGTGGCAAGGGAAGTTCATTGCAAGCAGCCGTGCTGGAGCAGCTCTGCAGTGAGTGGGGACTGAGACGTGCCTGAAAGAGTTTAAGGTCAAAGAAGTAGATTCCGTTACTTAGGAGTCTCCTGCCTCATTAGAGATTCCTCCTGCCCTCAGACTGGAAATGCACATTTGCATGTGGAGCATCTTCCCTTGGAGATGCTCTGTTTTATACTTTCCAGAGTAGGGCTGAGCTGGAGCAAGGATGAAGCTGATTGTGCCCCCAGGCCTGCAGCTGAGAGTTAAAAGAGACCACATTTTAACACAAAGCTTGAGTTCAGAGTAGTCAGCTCATCAGTCTCTGCTGGTGGAATTTCAGCCAAACACGATGTCTCCTGTGTCATGGGTGCAAGATGATGATTAAACAGTCTTTTATAAAACATTCATGCAAAATATTATATAATTGTGTAGATTTCTTCAGGAAGATGCTAGAAATTCATGTTATTGGCATACTGGAAACACATGGAACAAGAATATTTCAACACAGAAACCCAAGTGAAATATATTCCTACTCTTTTCTTGGCATCCCTGTAACAGTTTCAATAGAGCCTAAATTAATTAAGCCTCACAGCCTTGCTGAAACAAAATAAAAGAAGATAACTAGAGGAACAAAAAGCATGGATAAAGCAGGAGGTAAGTGGGTTCTTCTTAGAGTCCTTTAGAAGAAAAGCTTGGCATTATTTCCAGGATTAGGAAGACACTTTCAGCTCTGTAGTGCATGCTCCCCCTGTAATTGCTTGTCTAAGCTCTCCTTTCACAGCCAGGACCAAGACTTTCTAAAAACAATCATGAAAAATCACTATCTCTCTGAGCAAGCAGCTCACCTCGGTCTGCCTAAAGGACCCATTTGTTGCTGGGGCCGGGCTGGACACAGATCAGCACAGACATACAACCACAGCGCTTATATTTGACAAAGAGCTTTTGTCAATGGGCAAGTACCTGACTTATGTCTTCTTTGGCCCTGTCCAGATGTCTGCAAAGCTTTTTAATAAAGATATGGCCAGGTGACCTTTAAATGTGAGTCCAATAGTGAGGGCTGGGCTGAGGCACGTACTTAGTGTTTAATACAAAGGTTGGCATTTGTAGAAGACAGCTTCTCTCTTTGTCTAAAAAAAGACAAAGTGGTGGAGAGAGGTCCCATCTTTCACTAGGCCAGATTGGTAGAGTAGGAAAATACAGACAGACCACACATGCCTTTCAGGACTGAAGCAGAACCTGCAACCTTCAAGCTTTGTTTCAAAAGAAAGGAACAAACATAGAATCATAGAATCATAGAATCATTAAGGTTGGAAAAGACCTCTAAGATCATCGTGTCCAACCGTCAGCCCAACACCACCATGACCACTACACCATGTCCCTAAGGGCCTCATCTACACGTCTTTTAAATACTTCCAGGGATGGTGACTCCACCACTTCCCTGGGCAGCCTGTTCCAAGGCCTGACCACCCTTTCAGTAAAGACATTTCTCCTAATGTCCAATCTAAACCTCCCTTGGCGCAACTTGAGGCCATTTCCTCTCGTCCTATCGCTAGTTACATGCAAGACCATAATGTCTCCCAGGGAGAGAGTGCACCGGGTGCATGTCCTCTACAGCAAACCTCTTTGGGATTAGCTTGAAATGGCTGGTCTCCAAGGATATTACTGCCATTTACAGGTATTTAAATATGAAGCACACAGAGAATGAATCTGTTTTGCTGGACAGTTCAATACATGGTAGTGAGAGCTGGGTTTGCAACATATGACAGTCGTATTGAGTACCTGCAAACTTCCAGCCAGTGACAGCTGAGTCAGTCAGAATATTTTCATACAGATCTTACAAGGATTATTATCCAAACAGCTCAGCTTGATACCATCCATTTTGCATTTAAAAATGCAAACTGCTTAAATGGCCTGTTTTCTGCTCTAGGGAAAATTAAATGTGGAGGCAAGTGGCAGTATTTATGCCCGGTGAATTCTGCTGCGTTCAAGCACCCAGCCTGTGCCTAGCAGTCCCCATGGGAGGGTTTTACGATGGCTGGGGAGGCTCCACAGAGTGGCATGGATGGTAACTCATCTGCCAGGTACACCATGTCTATGCCTGCAAGCTGCCTGCCCCTGAAGTCTCCTGCCTCCCCTCCCCTTTGCTCAGAAAGGAGATTTTGGCCTCATTTACACAGTTTGGTGATGGATGACAGTGAGGTGATCTGAGCATACAGTGTTAGACTCTCCGGGACCTAAACAGCCTCACTGGGAGTCTTTCCAAAGTGTCAGGCTCCCCTTAGGGATAACTCAGGACAAGCTCCTAAGATCTGAAACAACAGGTCCCCTCAGTTGTTCTGATCAGCTGTTGCTCCTGAACATTACATCTACACAGAAGTAACTGCATCATTGGGAGAGTACTATGTATGATCACAGGAGGTTAATCTCCCACAGACTTAGACTGTGGTTCGCCAGCTATACTCACGTGAAATGATTTCAACATGAAGGTGAACTACTGTGCTAAGACTATCGGAGCATGTTGCACTTGTGTGAGAACATGGGACATGAGGCAGAAGGAGCCTGGCCCTTGATTTCCCTGTCTGTTCATGCCTACGCAGGCCTCCACAGCCAAATGTTCACCCAGTGTGGTCTGGCATCTCCACATTTGATCTCCCAGCAGAGAGGAGCACAGCCAAGCCACAAGGCCACTCCAGAGCTTCTGGGGTACATCTTTTTGTTCTCTGTTTCTACACAACTCAGCCCAGGAAGGCCCAGGGTCTTGGTTAGTCCTTCTTGGCACAATGCTAGCAGGAACAGATATATCACCCATGGAAACTGTCAGATTGGCCAAGCAACTGTTGTAACCATCTTTCAGAGCAAAAGTGAAGCTCCTAAGTTCATATGTGATACTGGAGGATGTACCCATATTGGCTGTTGCTCCCAGGGCTGCCTACATCATTCACATAGACTTTTCATCCTTGGGCAGAGATGGCTCTTGTGTGATTGCCAGAATGAGGTTGAACCCTGCCATGTTCCAGCCTTTCTACCCTTTCCATGTCCATTACCAGGTATATATGAGAGACCATCTCCAGCCTGTTGTCTCACCCACAAGCCTCAACAGTCACCTCTCAACACCTCTTGACAGTTCACCTAGATCAAATACTCAGAACCCAGTTCAAGAGAGCACACCCAGGAGACAGGCTTTCAGGAACCAGAACAGCAGCCCAGTAAAAACAGTAAGAAGGCAATAAACATTTGTAATCAGAATGAGAAATGTCTGTATTCTCTTCAAACTGCAGAGCATACGCAAGCTGTATGTCCTAGCTACACCAGAGCCACTACCCGAGCAGAGAAACGTGGAGGTCAAAAGTGGAATACTCCTGAAATACCACCTGCAAGGCCTTATCATGTGGCACCATGCCCCTTGCCTTTGTGTGAGGAGGACAAGATGGGAAGAGATGCCAAGGAGTCCCACAGACAGCTTCCCACAGGGATGCTGCCTGAGGAATTACAAGACCAGACCCATTAGGTGGTCGTTGAATCTTCTAATGGTGGAGGCTCCAGAGCTTCCCTGTGTGGCCTCTCCTGGTACTCCACACCCCTTTTAGCTAGGATGTTTTGTCTTAGCATCTAACCTAAATCCTCCTTATTGCAAATTAATCAGATTTCTATTTTTCTTTCCCAAGGAGAGACGAAAAACAGTTCATCACTGCCTTCTTCATAACAAGATCTATGAGCTGGACAATGGTTATCAAACTGCTGTTCCTGTCAAAGAAAACTCTCAAAGGCTTTGCCAAAGATTTATTTTACTTATTGCTTTTCCCATATTCACCAAATGGAAGAAATACATTAAAGTAGTTAGACAAGATTTACTCCTCATAAATCCATGTCCATGTTTCTTTATCACCTTATTATCTTCTTGGCACCTTTAAACTGATTATTTAATAATTTGTTCTTGTATTCTGCTGCACAAGTTAGATTATTCTCATGTGCAGCTCTCGAGGTCCTCCTTTCCTACTTTTAAAGGTAGTACTTTTGTGTTGGACATTTTTCAGTCCTCTTGCACCTTAAGCATCCCCCATCACTCCTTGAAGAGAACTGGTTCAGGGACTACCATGAACTAGTTCCTGCTGCACCCTGTGCTAAGCCTTGCAATGTCTTGGTGTCCTGAGTCATCCATTTTCCTAGATATACTCAACCTTCTTTCCCCATTCTGATCTGCCCTTCTGTCTGCTCTTACAATTAATTATGTTAGCAGGACTTTCATGAAGGCAGAAGCAAAGCAAGCACTGAATACTGAAGCCTACCAAAATTATCTTATCTCTAGATATGATATGCTAAACAAGGAAGAAGACCACTTGCCTCTTGCTAACCATATCTCAGCTTGGTCTAAGGGTTTTGCTTGGTCTAAGAGTTTCTGACATTATCACCATGTGCTTTACACTCCTTGTTAATGATTTGTCTCTCTCAATGTTTTTTGACTTTCTTATTTGTTCAAAGGGCTCCATAATGATAATCTTGTTGCTTCTGCCTTCCTTCTGCGCTAGGATTTTTGCCCTTTGTCTCTAAGGCAGTTTCTTCCTTCTGTTAGCTGCTCAGACATCCCCAAAACCCTCATTAACTTCTGTCCCTGCAAACTGGCTCCTATGACCACAGGTTTGTTATTTTCCTCTTATTTCCATCCAAACACATTATACAAACCTGCCTTTAACTTCTGTTGGATTTTGAACAAGTCTATGGGCTATTACTTTTCCAAAGAGCGCTTCTGTCCCCCTCGTCTGCCCTTCCCAAACAAGCTGTTGATCTCCCTGCCTCCACTCCAGACTTGTGGGCTCTCACTGCCTTTGATGTCAAATCAGTCACTGTGTTGGCTGTGACTTCAAGTTCCTCTTGTTTATTCTCCTTCCTCCCAGTACCACTGTACAAACTTGGGTTTCACCAGTTTCACTTATTATACCCCCTCTGGCTTTTCAAGTGCTCCTGCTGAAATTTCCCACTAATGTGCCAGTCTGTCAGACAAACTACCATTCTTTTAAAACAACCCCTGTAGCTCTTGCTGCCAGGCAGCCTCAGATCTAGACCCACATCTCTTCCAATCCCTGTCCGAAAGCCAAAGCCACTCTGCCATGTGCACAATTACTCCCATCGTGCTAACAGCTGTGATACGCCCAAGAGATTTCAGGGGAGAGATACCAGGGGTGAGAAGGAATCCTGTTGTTTATTATGATCTAGAATTGTGTTTTATTTTCTTTCTTGTAATCTTCTTTCAAACTTCATAATTAGGAATTTAAACTCTTGTTTTGCCAGAATAAACTTTTTTTCACCCTTAAGCATGACTGGTATTAAAGGCAAGTCTAGGTGAAGCTATGAAATCTGGATTAGCATTACCTTTTCTGGGGCAACGCATCCAAACAAAGCAGTGCTTGTCCTGGGACACCTGGGACCTGACACCAGTTTGGAGCAACCCAAAGCTGTTGACTGTGCTGGGCCAAGCTGCAAGGCCAGGGGAGGCTTGGATTTGTCACATTCCAGGTTTGATGCAGACAGTAGAAAGACACTTTGCAAGACGGGCAAACCTCAGACTGTGACAGGAATTCATGCTGGGGTAGCATTACAGCCTCCCTCCATCCGAAGGAAGATGCTGGTCACTTTCTCAACCAGGTTTGACCAAGACTTGTATAGAGCCTGTGGAGCCAGGGTCATAGAGACTCCCTCACCTTCTGGCAGAGGACAAACAATGCTGGCAAAAAATATTTTTTGATTGACTGCAGATTCCTCCTTTTGGGGTAGAGGCTGCTAATGAAGGAACTTCTCCTGCTAGCTCATGCAAGGCCAAAACCTGCTGTCAGGTTCAGATATTTGGACCATTCATATGGATATGGGGACAAGGGGAGCAGATCATCCTCTTCTGAGTGGTTCTTGAGCCTTTCTTTGAAGTCTGATGCTGTCTGCTGTCAGAGATGAGGTGCTGGGTTGCATGGGTCTCAGTAGCTCTCGTTACACTATGAGGGAGAGCAGCTGGAGCCAGGATGGGTTTGTGGAGCTGTTGCCTTCTAAAGGACCTCCACATCTTTCAGTAATTTTTTCCTGAGTGGCTTTCCTCTTGCCTACAAGAGTTGTAATCTCTGCCCACCCCATGCCATCCATGCCTCTGTGTTAAAGAACTGAAAAGGCCAAAGATGAGGCAAGTGGGAAGGAAACAAACCCCAGGGCAGGTTGAGTTCAGGGCACAACATCAGACATACTTTGCATTCCCTGAGCCAGCAACCAGCTGCAACATATCCCATAGGCAACAGGCAAGTCTCAGTCAACCTTCACGGCGGGTCTGTAGCCCTTCCACAGGAACAGCTAAGGCCAGATCAAAAGCTGAGGGTAGGCAGCACTGAAACCAGGCCCAGGAGAGGTCATCTCAAGATCCTGGGCAATGAATATCACTGAAGATCAAAATTCCCCTTAGGGGAAATAATAAATGAACTTCGCCCCCATTTTCACTGTGCCTGACACTAGGTCAGCATTTATGATGCAATTGTTTTTCTCACTATCATCATCCTTTGCATTTACATAGAAAGGGAAACAGAAACACTGACAGAGAGTGATCTGACCTCTGAGATTAAGCGACATGCAAATAAATATGGATCCCTGCTCTGCCCACAACAACAGCCTCATTCTCCGTTCTCTTACTTTGGTTCTCACTGGGGAAGTAACACCACAAGTAACTGCCTTTTTGAGTTTGATCCCAAATCTTATAACCTGTTTTCAGAGCCTCTGAGATTTAATGGAAAAAGGTATCAATTGATGTATACATCAAAACTGCTGTTTCCACTTCTGACCCTCCATGACCTTGGGTCATTCAGTGGTGGGAACAGTGAAATGACTTATCATTGCAGTGAAAAATGAATTCATCAGGAGCAAATGTAGAACACTTTTGAGTAGAAAGTTTACAAATGAAGTTGCAATTGGACATTTTTCTCCCACTATCATATACGTTATTCACCACAGAGAGGACAATGTTACCCTCGAGCTAAATATACAAACAGGCAAAGAAAGAAAATGGGACATATTCATTGCAATGTCACAGAAAACCTGCATTACATCAAACAGGTACCGGATCAAATGTCCCAGCGATATGGTAAGTTCTACTTCACTTAGGAGGTCATGCAGGTACAGATTCAGAAAGCTACATGCTGGTGCCTGTATGTTGGTATCTTGGTTCCCATTCCTGAATATCTGATCAATCAATGGAAACCTAGAAAGGGGCTCGGCACACCCTCAGTAGATCCCTGCATGAGGTAAATGGGATTGTTCTCCAGCTTCCACCATCTGTACTGATCTGCTCTCCACTGGCTGTGGTGGGAGCAGAGATGCCCAGCTCACACAGAAGAACTTGTATTTTAATGTGCAACCTGGATCCCACTTCAAAGCCCATTTCAGTCACCACACACAATGTCCTGTACCACTTGAGATACATGGCACTGTCACATCTGGCTTTGAGCTGCTCCAGCCAGGCAGAGCTCTGACCTACCCCATCTCATATTCACCAGCACTGTGCAGGTGTTCACCTGCCCTAAGACATCTTGGATGGACCCTAACCCTAACCCTGAGCGACCCTACAGTTGCTCAGCCACAGACTGTGGCTTTTGATGGAGGGGTTACAGGAAGAGGTCCTGTGGTCCATTATGCTTGGGGCTGGGTGATTTTTATCTTCTCGGACTTAAAACATAGTGAATCCTTAAAGTTCTTCATATCCTTTAAATGATACACCTAAATGAGGAATTGAGCAGTACTGAAGTGCTCTAAAAGAGTTCATTGGAGCCACTTGGAAACTACCCCGGAGGTAAGGGCTTTTCATTGTGAAGAAGATGGAAGAGGATGGTTACTACAGCACTTGCAGCGTGTGAAATCCTTTCACAATGACACAGGATGCAGCAGCTGCTAAAGACCTGTCATTGTATGGCTGCATTAGCTGGAGGTAGCTGCAAATGGCTTGGATTAAACAGTCAGTGATGATTTTTAATTTTATGGGATGCCAAAACCTGTCTGTGGAATCTTACACAGAAGACACCAGAGATCTGAAAAGGCCAAGTTACAATTTCTTTAAGGTATCAAAATAACAGTATTTCCAAACTAGAAGAAAACTTGCAGTTTTCAGACACTTTGTTTTTGAATTTAAAAAAAAACATAGTATATTAAAATTTTGAAGAAAGCTACTACTTCTGGGAAAGGTTTCATAAACTCAAAGACTCATTATTTTGTCAAAAAAAAGTTTCAGCCAAAGCTTTTCAGCAAGCCATGAAGGCAATGCAGTATTATTAATCACTTTCTTGGACAATGTGCATGTAATAAAACAAACTAAAATTAGCTGAAAAAAATTTTCAAAGAAAAGGCCACTTTCCAACATCCTGACAAATGAAATAAGTGGATACCCAAACAAAGGGCTAAGAGTATAATTAAGGCAAAGCAGGAACTGAAGGGGCAACACTGGTCCAGTGCACTTCACATATAGTCTTTCATACATCAGAGCCCCCAGAAGTGCTTAATCAAAATAATGGAAAGCAGAAGGAGAACAAAATGACTTGCAGGCAAAGGAAAAAGATAAATGGAGACTGTGACACATATCAGAGAAAGGTAGGGAAGGGGCTTTACAACATTTCCTCTTACAGAAATTTCTTCAGGCCACTTATCTTCATTGCTTGTCCCTGAAATCACTACTTTTTTTTTGTTCCCTTAAATAAGGTGACAAACTGCACAGCATATTGCCAGTGAGAGAGCAGCATTGATTTATCTAATAATATTAGCATATTTTCAGTATAATTTTTCTGTCTCATTCTTTATACAGCCCATCATCACTTTCATTCTTTCTTGTCTGCTACCACCAAGCTTTCAGCCAGGGTGTCTTGTAACTGACCACACGCAGCTTTTCCTTGCCCCGCCACATACCTAAAAAGCAAAAGTTATTCCTCCTAATCTGGTGGTTATCCATTTTACATTTCATCCAACATCAGTCTACTCATTCACCTGCCTTTGGCAGGTCCAGCTGGAGTTTCTCCCATTCTTCCAAGGTCTTGACTGACCTCAATAATTCTGTGTGATCTGCAAATCTTTCATTGTTCACTTTCTTTTCAAGATCATACACGATGCCGCCTAAGACAGTGTCAGACTCATGAGTTAAATGGAAAATGGCATTCGCCCAAAACATAAATTATGTCCACATATAGAGCCAACATAGGAAGCTTAAAAATAAAAGCATGTGTTTAAATAATATAACAGTCATCCTTTATTTTATCAATTATTTAGGGGTCTTTTGGTTAATGGTTTACTTTTTTCCCTGAACATGGAAGAATATCAGCATATAAAGGAGTTGCATTAACACAACAATAATAGAGCTGCGTGGACCAAGATAGAGGTGACATTGTGCCATGGAAGGACAGAGTCAGCACATTCCTGGAGGGATGTCCTTGCTATCATGCCCTCGAGCCATTTCCACTGTTGTTGGGAGCTCCTGTTCTCCTGACAGTTCTCTGGAGCAGTTCACAAGCCGGGCAGGTTTCTGTGGAGCTTGTAAGGGCTCCAAAATTTTACAGCTTGCTTAAGTGTGCAAACACATTGCATATTGTGATCATAAAACAGTATGCTGCTGAGTCCTGTTTCACACTCACACTGTTGTTTACTGTCCTTCCCACCACTCTTAACCATCAAAATAATTCTTCTTTTTCAGAATGGCAATTTGGAGTTTCATGGTATTGTGTCATTGGTCTGCCAGCTGACCCACTGGGAATGGTGGCTTTAAAATAAGAAGCCTTGCACAAATCTGGGTACAGACCTGGCAGTGGGTGAATAGTGACAATAAAATGAAAGCAGCACTGATCTCTGTATCTGATTGGACACTGCTGCCAGTGGTAGAACATTTTCATACTACCTCCAACAAAATGAGACAAGGAGATATATTGTTATAACACAGAAAATCTAGAAAGGAGAAAAAAATGAATATTAACATTGCAAACTTTAAAATGTGCATCCACACAGAACTTTGGAGATATTAAATTTCCCACATTTGAGGCAGACTCAGCTGTAAGACACACAACGAAAACTGCTTGAGAATTTCTGGAAAGGGGCAGATGAAACCCAAGAGAACTGGCTCCAGCTGCACAGGGCAGGTTCCAGGGCAACGACAGCCCTGAGCACAGCACAAATGGACAGGGAGGGTGGGATGGAGACAGGCTGACCAACATGACAGTCTTGTTGATCCACCCTGCATGGTGCAGATCATGGTGCGTGGGGTACTTATGCTCGCGGTGTTCCCAGGAACTCCAAGGAGCAGGAAGAAGGCTGTGATGCCCCCTCAGCAGCTCCTGGGCATGCACAGATGTTCTAATTGCAACACTGCTGCTTGGCCAAGGATCATTTTCATTGCAGACAGTTTGTGGAGGCAGTTGTGCTTTGAGCAGCCAGACCTGAGCCTGCAGAAATGTGCCAGCTGCTGGTGAGCAGTGCTCGAGACAGTGAGACTGGTGCTGCTAGCACCCGTCCTCAAGGAAGTCATCAAATGACACTTCCTACTTGGTCTTGGTGGCCGCTCCATCTGAAGCTTCAAACACGGTAAATCACAAGACAAATGGAGAGGAAGAGAGTACAGGAGAAGACCAAGGGCATAAACATCTCATGGTAAGCTAAGACTAGATAGAGACTACTTCGGCAGGACTGCCCAGGAGAGAGCAGCAGTAGGGGATTGTTTCTTGGAAGGGTAATGAGGAGGCTCCTTTCCTAGCTATGTTCTTTCCTTTTTTTTTTCCTGACTTCACACCCACTCCCTTTCCAGAGATGTAGTAAGGGATGGGGGAATTGGGAATGGGAGCCAGGACAGAGATCATTGGATTAATACAAAAAGAGATACCAGGTTCCTGACCCAAAGAGCCTGTGAGCACTTGCTGAAGAAGTGGAGCTGGCAGCACAAGGAGGCTTACCGTGCAAGTCACAACAGTAGACAAATTTCTGGGTGCAAAGCAAACTTGATCCGAGGCAGTCATTAAAGAGCCCTTATGCAAATGCCTGTGCATTAACTGCACATCTGGGCCAGTTCCACCTACTAATCACTCGCTATCTCCTAAAACCTCCTGCCGCTTTAGCTGGGCACAGGCTTTCCTCCATGTACAACTGAGCTACAGAGCTGTGAGTATACTCCCTCCTAAAAATGATCAAGAGCCCAGGATAAAGAGCTGTGAGGTCCTTCGAACCAATAAGTTCTGCATAAGGTCAAAATATTGAGTATACTGAGACCAGTGAGTATACTGCTGTGTTCCTGATGTGGGAGAGATCCCCTCCTCATGCCCCTCCTGCTGCTATTAATTCCTTGCAGACATGCCTTTGCATGCAGAAGGCATCTCTGCTTCTGCTCATTTTACTCATGGGAGAACTGTACCATGAGCCCTGCTTTCCATCCCACATGTACCAGGTTAGACAGATGGCATTTGCAGAGAGCTGTTCTAGTATTGCTTGTGCAGTGGTTCTAAGGAAAAAGTTTTGGTCTCTGTCTCCAATGATTTATTGCCCTGACTTTAGACAGCTAATAAATCACTGGAGCAGGTCCTAAGGTTGTGTTCACATTTATTATGGTTTTGGTGGGACAAGTGATGTGCAGATACTCTGGATGCAGAAATGCATTGTCTTGTGGATTTAATGGGGATCTAAGGCATGCAATCAAAAGCAAGGAAAAAAGTGTGTGTTGGGAAAACGAAAGCCCTTGATTCCTGCCTGGCTTTTTTTTTTTTCCTTCTTTAATCTTACACTTTGAAGGCATAAAGGTGACCGGGGTTTGGGTTAGTGCAGAGTGATTTAGAGGGAGCTGTATACGTGCCTCCTTGAATTACTTCAGCAAAGACCAGAGCCCAGTGAGCAGGTGCTACTTTCACCTTCAACAAAACCTGGCCCTCCTTTGCACTTTTCTGTTTAACCCAAAGCTTCCCCTCACCCACAGGATTCAGAAAACTCCTCTCTACATTAGATGCCTATCTAGACGTCAGTAGGACTAGCCTCTCTTCTGCCACCCTTTGCCCACTCCGTAAGATGCAGTATGCATGTGCTTCTTCAGGATCTGCCCAACTGAAATCCTGCTCTACCTTCCCAGTCGTGCCTCTCCCCTAACAGGGATGTGTCTTCCATCACACCGCTTCTCCAGGTCCAGTTGCTGCTCCTCCCTCCCAGTGCATCTGCCTTTTCCAAAAGTGCTCACAGAACCAAACCTGTGAACCTTGTTCCAAATTTCCTTCAACAGTCTCCTCAAATGATTGTCCTTCTAAGGACTCCAAGTGACCTGAGCATCCATCCTCAATAGTTTCAAGCCATTATTCGTGGCTTGAACAATTATTCATACCCCTCCTTTATTTGCATGCCATATTTAAATTTGTGAGATTTACTAATGGAGCCATAGTTTTAAAATCCAGAGGGAGTGTTTTCACACCCTCCTCTCATGTCCTGCACAAGAGCAAGCAGACTTCCAGTTACATCATTGGGTGGCCATAAGCCCACTGACCTGACTCTCTGGGAGGTAATTGTGATTTCATCCTTACCTCAGAAATTGTTTACACAAAAATGGGAAGAAAGAGGTCTCAAAACATGAATAAAAAAGTACTTCATTACTCCAGTTTCAAATATTTTATAGTACATTTTAGTGCATAAATTACAGAAGGAATCAAAATACTTTAAAATGGTTGAAATAACTGGAATTTTTATCCATTTATTTTGCCTGAACTAAACCTTTGCTTCACTCCAAAGTGTCTATTTTAGCTTTTTTAAACTTCCAACAAATCAATAAAGAAGAAAACAATTCTTTACCAAGCTTTTAGGTTTTTAGAAACAAGATTTTCTCTCCTTATGAAGAAAGTCAACAGCCTTTGTTCTGAGGTAATTCAAGTGTCTCCACTCTCAGGAAAGTTTCCAAGTTCTCCTCTTAGATGTTTTGCTTTGTGTTTTTCTTCTTTTTTTCTTTTTTTTTTTTTTTTTTTTTTTGATCCACAGTGCCTGACCTTTCCTCCAAGCTCCCTCCTTCTCTCTTTAATCTGTAACCAGCACTTCGGTAGGGTGGTTGGGTTGGGTTTTTATGTTTTCCTTGAGAGTAATCCATGCCTCTACAGTGCAGACAGTGCTTCTGCTTTCTTCCTGACAAGGTAAAACTAATTCCCAGTCCTACAGCCCAAATTTCAAGATATTTGGATGTTGCTTAGTTCAGCTCTGTGAAAGCTGAGGATTATGTTGTGCTATGTAGGCACTCATTATCTGCTGAAACCACTAGAAGCTAGGGATATTTGAGCTGTTGTATAAACCACCTGCATCCTAGATTCAATGTCACAATGTCCAGAAATGGGGAGTGATGCATTGTGCTCCATGCCTGCACTTTTAACATGGATTTTACCCTACGTTAGAATGACTACTTCTAAGGGTCACTAAGAAAATCAAGCTTGGCATCAGTAGACTAAAATCTCTGTTGGGGTCCCTCTATCTAGGACCAATTCTGTAGCCCTTCCACACACAGGAGGGGTTGGAGATCATTAACTGAGAAGCAGAAGTTGCCCCCAGGAGCGAAAATCCCCACGCTGCATTAGGCACCATTGTCACAGACTTGCTGGAGGAGAACAGCTAGGGACTGGGACTGGGACTGGAACTCGTGGGACTGGGACTGGGACTGGGACTGGAACTCGTGGGACTGGGACTGGAACCTCCTCGTGTCGAGAGGGAATGACACAGAGAGCGGGCAGCTGGCTGTTTCCTCTCCAGCATGCAGATGCTGAGAAGGGCCGTGGTTATTTGCCTCTATCGAACCAGCAGACAGAGTTTGGAGCTCCCTCTGGAGCTGAGGCTTCTTAGCTGCAGTTCCACATATATTTCAAGCCAGCTGAAGCACAGAATCTTTCCCACCTCCTGGCCCCACGATGTGTGAGGTGAGGTCTCTCCCCACTCATTTTGTTGGAGTGGGCATCTGTGCACCCGGAAACAAAGTGCTCCAGGGCCACGAAGAGAGCAGGTATGAGGGACACTGGCGTTGTGACTAGAGCTCTCAGAAAGGAAGAAGCAGTAGCAGGGACCAATCCTGCTCCCTAACTTATTTCTGTTTGTGAAGGTGGCAGCACTGGAGTTCAGGTTTGTGAAGTACAATGGGCTGAAAACTTCAGGGCAAATACAGTATTGATACTATTATGAGTCTTCACTGTTTCTAAGAAAATTATGCTCTTTTTGAGATAGTGGTACAAAGCTTACACAGTGACATAACAAGAAATAGCTATTGTCCACCAAAGTTACAGGAAGTATAAATTTGCCTCTTTGGATCTGACTGAGTACTAAGATATGGGCAAAAATCAGAAACAATAGTTCAGGAAATAGGAGATGAGGTACTGAGCCTCCTTTGCAGAGGGGCACAAGGCTCTCTGACACAGATCAGGCAAGGACTAGGTTGAGTGGAGGAGGGCCGGAGAGTTAAGCACCATGATGTCCACAAGTGGCTAGAGTAGTAAGATATTGTGCAAACAGCGATGAAGGAAAATAACCTGGATCCAGGCTTGCTTCCCTAACTGCAGAGGCTTCTGGACTGAAGCTTTCCTTAGAAAGAGAGCAGGAAAATGGAAAGGGAGCAAATAAAACAAAAGGATGCAGGTCCCTAGAGACAAGAGAGGGCTTGGGACGTTCCCCAGTAAAGCCCCAGCCTGACTGCTAGAGGATTCAGTGGCACGACTCATACGCTTTGGAGGAGGCCTAATGTCTTTTGACAAATAGCAGTGGGGAAAAAGAGGCAAGACGAGTCCCATGCAGAGCAAATGGGTCTTCAACGGAAGCAGGCACAAAGGGAGTCCTGCTGGGAGACATGTCTCCTGGGATTCCTCTGCACCCATCGCTGGGGTAACTCGCTGCGTTATTCTTGTTCGAACAGCTCTGTTCAGACAGTGAGGTGAGTCACGCCAGCATATTTAGATCCTTACATAACTAATGCCAAAAGGCAAGGTGTTACAGCATTGCTGCCAACACAAATGCCCAGGGACCAGCTTTGCACTCAAGAAAATGAGTAAGCACCCCCTACAGAACAGACTGAGAGCATCTCTTAGACACTACCAGCATGGTATTTTGCAAGAGGGATGAGCTGGAGCTCTACCTCTGGTGGCAGCTGTTTTATCAAATACAGTACTGGTGGGGAAAGGCTGAAAAACAAATCAAATTTCTATTTTCCCAGCACAAACCCTGATCCATGGAGTTATGCATATCTCTATGCATAACCCATTGGTGCACTTTTCAGCATCGCATGTGAACTGTTTCGCTAACATCTGAAGACCCTAGAGATACAGGCAAGCATCAGGGCAGACCACTTACAAACAGGAACCAGAGATGTTTTTTGCAAGTATGATCCAGTACTAAATAGTAACAGGAAACTTCTGCTCAAATCACTCAGTAATGTTGTCTCCTACTGAGTTACAGGGGTCCCTCTAGCTTTGTGCCAGTGAACGTGTGTGAAGTGGCCTTACAGAAGGCAGCGTTTTACCATGTTCTCCAAAGTCTGCATCTCACTCGGCTACCCAAAACAGCAGCTGCCTCACACCTGCCCCCTGCAACGAGGGAAACTCCCCTTATTAAAAGTTCAGTCCCCAGGAAACAGAATGACACTATTGCCTTGCAGATACATACCACACCCAGCACTTACTTCTAACTAGGCTGGTAACCACTTCAAAGCAGCACTGCCCTGAGTAATGCTAATTCCTGAGAGGGTTAAATGTTAAATCAACATTTCCTAAATAAGAACACCTAGCAAACCCAAAGACTCCAGCTAGGTAGATTCTGTGCTGAGCATGTCTGACTGTCCGACCCAGAAAAGACTAGGAAGACTAAGGGCCAGATCCTGATGCCTCTCTGACAGCAGGACATTGCTTGCGTGAGAGATGATCCCAGAAACTGTTGTGTCTCCTTATGTTTCAGAATAAGTGAAGGAAAGCTGTGAACCTGCCAATTTAATCTTCGAAAAGTTTTCTTACCTCAAACCTAATGATAAGGTGGGGCCCTGTGCATGTAAGGAGGTGCTGGAGGGTCTCTGTCCCATCTTCGTACAAAATCCTTTCTCATCTGGGATGCTTTAGAGCGGGTAAAAGAGAATTCATAACCCACAAGCAAACGTCAAGTTACAGATCAGCCCTGAAGCATGAGATTAGATCAGAACCACTGTTTTACCAGAGACAAAGCAATAAAACCCATTTCCTCCAGGAGGGATTGCGTATCTCCACCCTGTCTTAAAATACGCAAACCAAAGACAGAATGCCAGTATGTTTTGTCAACAAGGGCGAAGAGCTGTTCTTGTAAAACATCCCCTTGCGTTCAAGGACCTGCTCAGCTCTTCAGTTCTCGTATTATCAAAGAGAAAACTCCTTTTTCCAAAGCTAGGTTCGTTTCCTTCCTACAGACAAACCTTGCCACTCAAGTGGGGCTGCTCCAAAATTACAGCTGTACTTTTTTTTACCTCAAACCACCTTGCTGGCCTCAGGCAGCGACCTCAGCTCTGTACGGACTGCTCCTTAAATCTCAGACGTCAGCAGGTTTCAGGTAGTTGCCTAGTTAAAATAATATATTACCAAAGCGGTTTGTTCAGATCCCTCCTCTTCTCTAAATGGATTACCCAGAATTTTGGCATTTTGCTCTTAATTCCACGACGGACACATTTCCATCCTGACTCTGGGAATGGATTAAAGCTCAGTATCCCACAAACCTCTGTGCTGGGAATGCATTTATGATGTCCTTGCAATCTCCGCACCACCACCCACCTCCTGCCTTCCAAGGCAGATCTGCTGTTCCTGGTGTAAGAACATGATTTCATGTGAGACCGAGAACAGAACTGGGGATCATCAGGAACGTTTTCCTTGTCCTGTGAGCAGATGCCTCTGATTAGCTGCTCCCTGTAGAAGTTACTCCATTTTTATCCATTTCTTGGGCTGGCAGAATGGCAAGAGGCTCTGTAGAGAGCAGGGTTGAAGCCCAAAGGCTCTCAGGCACACATTCCATGTAAACACTGCTGCTTCTGGACCACTTGTTCTTCACTTCAGGCACATGCTGCTGAGGTGCGGGACAGTCAAATAATGATATTCTGATCTATGCAGAAAGATGCTACAGCCTTTTAAAGAGGTTTAAACTCTCATTTTCTTCTGTTGTCCCTTCTTCCTCTGTCACCATCATACACATATTAACATGGCCAAACATTCTTGCCAAGCAGTATACTACCAAAAAAAAAAATCATTGTCTACACTTGAAACTGCCTCAAAATGCTTCAGTGAACTTTTCTCTGAACCATGTGGGCATAAACCAATACAAAAAGTGGACAGGGCAGAATAAATGCACTTGTCCTGGTACTGGAATAATCCCTATATTGGGAGTCTATGTTTTATATGTATGTTTTTATGAGAGTGCATAAGTTAGAGGGAAAGTACTAGACCCAGAACAGTTAGATCGCCCAATATCACTTACAAAACAACATATAGAAAAAAAGCATGATATTTTTATGTTACTTCAGAGTAAGTCAAGCCACGAAGAGCATTAGAGGGAACAGTCTCTGATGCCTCCTTCCCCAGTGATGGCACAGTTTTTAAGGGAGTAAAAGAAAGACTCATTAAACACATTTTAAACTTTCCAAGTGACATTAAAATGTTTTTTCATTTGTGAAGAAGGACTGGCTCAGCCTGGTCTGCATGGTGCGAATGTCAGTGACCAGGACTCGAAGGTGTCAGAGTTCTGCTTTCCACCGCGACTTGTTCATTACTGCTTGCGAATTATGTTCAAACTCAGATCTTCTGCAATAAATGCAAAAGCGAAGAAGCCAAGGCTTA
Source organism: Calonectris borealis (assembly GCF_964195595.1). Classification (NCBI taxonomy): domain Eukaryota; kingdom Metazoa; phylum Chordata; class Aves; order Procellariiformes; family Procellariidae; genus Calonectris; species Calonectris borealis. The sequence continues at coordinate 7,180,140 of NC_134336.1, read as the reverse complement.
TTTAGTTGAGTTAAAGGTCCAGTTCAGCTGGCTGTTAGCAGCAGCAGGTGCCTACACTCTAAGAAGCAGGTGCCTAGCTTTTCAAGTAACAAATGTAGTTAAAAAAATGCATAAAACCCGTTCATGCTACAGTCAGGCAAACCAAGTTAATCATTCACAGTCTCAAAGCAGGACAAGAGTTACAACGCTTGACTGACGATAAACCATAATAAATTTCCTTGAAAACCATCCCTTGCTTTCAGAATTACTTCTTTAAATACCAGACAATTTTCTAAATCAGTGTCATGGGTAGGTCAACAGAAGGATACACTGACTGTCACTTCATTCCTGGCTGATTACAGTCATAAACAAAACAAGGTTTCAAACTATCCTATCAGTTTCAGAATTACCTCTAACGCAGCAGCACCAGGATCCCCGTGCTGCCCAGCAATAGCGTCCCTCTTCTGCCTCTGAAGTTACGGACACAAGAGGAAGTTGAGCACAAAACAGCTTCCACTGCTGATGGATCTATCTGTGAGGCTGAAGAGAAGGCTGTTCCCATTTAGTATGTCCAACCAGGCTTTTAACAGCCTCTTTCTCCTAGGTAAAGACAAGTGAAATCCAGAAGGTAATGCAAATATTGATGGGCAGGACCTATTGGGTGGTAATAGGTAGGCAAATGCGGAACGTGATCCGGCAAAGCTTTGCTTGATCTTAGGCCCTTGAGATATCCTAGACGACAAAGGTTTCCGGCAGAAATCTCCCTAGGCACCTTCTGCCTATGATCTACTGCATTCCTACACCTTTGCAACTCAAGGCCATTTGGAGTGCAGAAAAAAGGCATCTCTGCCCCTGGTTCTCCAGTCTGTGGCAACCTGCAGTCATTACAGCACTCACCTTGGGAGTGGGACCATTCAGTACTTGAATCCTAGCAGAGTCCCGGCTTCACAGAAACTTTAGCAAGAGAGGTGGAAAACCCTTCCACCCAGAAAACTTCCCAACCTGATGGTCAGGCCCTTTGGAGAGGCAGGTTTAAACATCTTCGCGTAGGAGTCTGGAGGTCAGGGCACCCAGCTCCTCCAGTCAGTTGGTGAACTAACCAGGGTCTCGTGCTGCTGGAGAAGACTCAAGGAGGAGCCCACTTTAGCAGAAAAAAGCATAGGCTGTGCAAAGAATCACAGACAGCCATTTCAGGGTCCAAATCCAATTCCCAGTGGCATCTCTGAGCACCCCTGAGCCTGGCTCAAGCAGAACACTCACACTGTCCCCACCTGGCCATCTCCTACAGACAGGGCTCTGCACCTAGGTGCTGAGTGCCATCAATCCCATCCAAGGTACCTCTTTCCCCTTTGCTGAGTCAGGGACTGAGATGCTAAACAGTGCTCAGGATTTCCACCCCTGTTCAGGCAGTGCAGCACTGAACCTCACGATGACTAATGCCTTCTGCTGGACCAGTGGAAATACCCACAAACAAATTGGGTATTAACCCTGCATATGCTACAGACTCCACCAGCACCCCCCCACTTCCACCCCACTCAAGCTATGGAAGGCTTTTTCCATATACTGGGCATGGAGGTTCATTTAAATCTTTGACTGAGAGCTGCACAGTGTGGAATGATCCTGATGCCGGCCACACGTGGCTCCTTCCAAGGCCAGGACAGCAGAGGACACCAGGACCAACAGGGCCCATCTTGCTCTCTTTCCCTAGCAGAGGCTACATTGGGGCAGGTTTGATGCATACACCAGAGTGCATGGGATGATGTTCTGTGCTGCCACCCGTTATCAAGGGGTTGTGCAGAAAGAGGAGCTACAGAGTTATCAATTTAGGTGATACAAGCAGGACCTCAAGCAGGACTGGACATCATTGACGGGTAGCAAACACCTACCCTTCATTGCTAGGTCTCCGGGCCCTACTCTTCATTCTCCTCTCTGGATGACAAGTCCAGCCTGCAGGCAAACTGTAAATATCAAAACATGCGCACCCTCCATTAACATTAGCAACAATATTTAAATCACACTCTAGAGGCTAATTGGCTAAAATTCAAAGGTGACACAGAGAAAGCAGCTCTTGAAGAAAGCATCAGATGTGGAGGTGTTGTTCTAACTTGCCCACGCTCTCTGGCTCTCTGCTACCCCTGATCTGAGAGGGCAGATCCGTCACAGTTCAGGCAGTGGGGTATTGGGCTTCCAGCATAACAAAATACATCCAAGGCTGAAGGTCTTCACAAGGGAGAAGAGTATGTTTCTTTTTAAGATGTACACATATAGCTGCCCAGTTGGACTAAGGCTCCAGGTTTCTAACTGAAAAGTAGGATCCCTCTCAAAGACCAAGATGTAGCAATCGGTATTACAACTTGTGTTCGACATCTTCCTTAAATCCCCAACTCTTAGAGTCATGGTGTGATGTGAGACTCCCTTCTTTTCACAAAGATTAAAGAGTGCTCCTAGCTCCTCTGTTGAAAAGCATGCTTCAAACATGACATTTGCTGGCTCAACATCAAAAAAGCAATTAAAAAAGACCCATATTGACATTCTTATATACAGCCAGATGTTGAAGTCAGTGTTATATTGAAGTTATTTTCATACAGATTCGTGATCCTTTAAATTTCTGAGCTTAGTGAAAAAGTACTCTACTAACTCCTCTAGGGATATGACCAATAAAATAGTAGCTGAACTGTGTACTTCTTAGTACCTAAAACTTTTGCAGTGTCCTTTACCTAAGTAGACTGCACTTCATTTTTTTCCCAATTTCCGTACCTTTCCTCAACTTTATGCCTGTGTGCCATGGAGTCATGACCCCAAAAACTTTCCAATTGCCCCTCACTGCAGCCTTCCAGGTTATCTCTCAGAAGCCAAAATAACGTGAATTTGCAAGAGCAACTTAAAGTATAGTTGAGGAAAAAGGTGAAAAGAGGATGGTGCAAAGGGGTAACAGCCTTAGTCACTTTGGCTCCTCTTTTTACAAGGGGATGACACGGTCAGAGCACACCAGTGTACCCACCATCTCCAAGCAAAGCAAGGTGCATGTGAAGCAGCAGACCTTCACATACACTTCAGGCAGTGCTTAGCCCCACTTGCACTGCCATGTCTGGCCTCAGAGTTGATGCACTCCCGTGGCAACAAGGAGGGATATCTCCTCTCTGTATTTAGGACATGTAAGGGTGCTTGGTATTTGCTTAACACCTTTTACTTCAGGCTTTCACACATCATACAACACGCTGGAAAGGAACAAGTCCTGAAGGGGCAGAATCTGACTGTCCAGCCATTCACTTACAAGGCATACTCCTCTGTCCAAGGGACTTCTGCGTGCCTGTCACATCGACCTCTGCTTGTGCCTGCACCATCCCGTACGGGATGTTCTTCAGCATTTGTATGCGATCCCACAGGAAGAGCACCTGGGATATCTATTTCGGTTTACAGGCTTAATAAGAGCATCCAATCACACAGAAGCAACAGCAATGCAATCCTGTGGTCATTTAGATAGAAAGAAGGAAGGACAGACAAAGACAGCAGTAGCACGCTGAACAACCCCAGCTCTCTATCATCTCTGAGGTCTGGTGGGAGTCTTCCCCAGGTCTACATGTTGCAGGGATCCAGGGTGACTCCCTCTTTCCTCCACAGCAAGTGCAAGGTTCCCAGACCCATCTCTGAGATTCACCATTCACTGGCTCTTTGCCTCCCCTTTCTCTTGACTTGCACCCTCAGATGCCTCAGTTCCTCTGTACAAGGGAATTTGTGCAACTCCATGCAGATGCTCAGTGAAGGGCAGGTAGCCATCAAACTGTTTCGTTGTTTGTGCTGCCTTTTGGTGGTCTCCTACACGCTTGGTATCAGCTAGTGGTAACAGAGGGAGTGAAGGAGACCTGTGGCTCGACCCAAAGCCCAATTATAACGTATTTCTGAGCATTTGGAACTGGAAACAGCTGTGCACAAACTGAGTTTCTCTCCTAGGAGTGATGATGCTACAATTCAAATTTTGCCTGTCTATGCTTAGAGTGCATTGGTGGAGGGGGGCAGTTGCGTTTAGAGCTTGGACCTGTAGCTTTTTGCATCTCTACGCTCATTCCCTTGAGCATGTGTGTGCAAATATTCCCGTGCCCCCCACATGCCAAATACACAGGACACACAGAAAATTGTCCCCAGTCTCCTGCCTGGCAGTGAGAACAGACATGAAGGCAGCCAGCCTCATCGGCTTCCGAATGCTGGGCCTGGCATAGCTCCAGGTGTGAGCTGCGAGCCCTACCTATAACCATTTTCACAAGAGACCTAAGTCCTCTAATTGTTGCTTTAGCAGCTAAGAAAAATGACGATCTCCTCTCAAAATAAATAATTCAGGCAGAATGAAACATCAGCTGTTCCGCCAATAGGCAGCAGCATTCTGCCCAAAGTGTCCATGGGGGGAATGCCTGCCTGTCCTGCGACGCTGTGAGGAAGATGATGACAATGACGAAGTGAAAAACCCATATCTATCCTCAGGCTTTAAGGCTGTCAAGGGCTCTGTTTTGGTCAGTTTTCCAAAGAAACTAGGACAAAACTTTGCGGTAACAGTCCTGGCTCTGCAGCTGCTCCTTGAAATCTTCCCCCAACCCCTGTAGTCTCGGCATGTCGCCTTCTTACTCGTGCCTCTCTGTCAAGAGCCAAGAGGGATGATTGTTTGCCAATTCACTCCATCGTCTCCAAAATTTCTCTTCCATTCTCACCTGCCTTTGCAGTGACACCTGAGAGACTGTAAGGTTGGAAGGGCCCTTTTGAACCATCTGGTTTGACACCGTGTCTAGCCCAGGCTGGAGAATTGACCTTATTCCCTGTCACGGCTCCTTGCAGTGCCCTATGCTGGACCCAACACTTGTCATAAATCTTTCCCTCAAGGAGACTTTGTCAAATTCTCCTCCAGACATCTCAACGAGAAGCCCACGTCTCCAAGTCTCCTGTCCACAGCCCAGAGAGGCTGTAGCTGTGGTATGAAGTCCCTTTCCGCTGCACAGGCTCCAGTGCACAGCACACCACCCAGAGCTGGGCACGGCTGCGAGCAGACTTGGTGTCACCTTCCCCTGACTACTCAGGGGACTCCTGCTCACATGGTTCTTCCTCAGAGCATCCCTCCAATGTCGTCTTCAGCTGGTTTATACCAGCTATGTCTCTGCTGTCAGATGCATCAGATCACCCGCTCTGAAGCAAAGCAGATGTGGTTCTGGGGACAATGTGCTCCAGGGACGGCTCCCCGCAGGCAGCATGGATCAGGCTGTTCTCCATCCCCATCTCCCCCAGCAGACTGGGTGCCTACGAGCTCTCCCCTATGCCCTTCCGCTGGGTTTTAAAACACACAGCACATGTCCTAAGCATTGTGCTACAGAAACATCATGCTGTGACAAAGCCATCATTGTGACCTGAGAAACCACTACAAAACCAATAATATTTCAAAAAAGCTCAGAGGACAGCCACTCTGAGAGCTGTGTGGACCCAGGCACTGTGCCCTGGAGGAACCCCCCTGAGCAGTGGGACATGAGCTGCTCATCCCCACTGGGTCAAGGGATGAGAATCTGCCTGTGGGGTGGGTGTCCTTAGCAATATGGATGTAGATGCTGTGACAAATTCATTTCATTACTTGCCCCATAAGCGTGAGCTGACATTGAGCTTCCATTTCATGTTGCTTCTCTCTCTCTCATTGCCCAATGTCTCCTTTCTTGACATCTCTCACCCACCCCTTTTCTTGCCCTGATGTCCTCTTTTTGACTTAAATCTAAAAATTCACCTACTGTGGAAAGCAAAATAGAAGAGCAAGGAAGAGCGGAGAGGAAAAAGTGAAAGAAAAAAAATGGAACTAATCATGGTGTAGTCATAACAACAAAAAGAAAGATAAAGAAAGGGGAAGGAAAAGCAGAGCAGGGAACCATAGCCGTGGGATGGAGACAGGGAAAGATGTGCAGAGAAAGTGTGGAAAGCTTCAGTCAGGGAAATGTGGAGATAGAAGAAGAAAGGAGAAGGCCAGCCTGACTGGGGAAAGGCAGCCATCCATCAGCGAACGTAGGGGAGCACTCAACAGGGCAGTACTGCACAACACAGAAAGTGCGATGGGCTGGGACACACACCCCCTGCACACAGCAGGCACACAGCTAATGCTTCACCAACAGCAGGTGCCCAGGTGGGCACAGCAGCACAGTGAGGTCTGAAAGTTTCCTGCAGGTGAGACCAGGCTGGAGAGCATGATAGCAGCCTGCCGTGCACTGGACAGGACTTCTTAGCAGATCATTTCCCCCGTTAACTCAAACACCTTCAGCCCCACTGGCCCAGACTGGCTGATTCCTTCTTTGTTCACAATTTCCATTTGCTTTATCAGTCACTGATTTTGCTGGTCTCCTTCACATCCCGTCCCTCCGAGCTGCTTGGCTGCGCTTCCCCTCTGCTGACATGTCTAGGAGAGAAGCGCAGGGTCTCAGGCATTTCTGCTCTATCAGTCACTTCAACACCATCTCCTAGCGAGCTTCCCCAGGGACGCAGTGACAATGCAGAGCCGAACTGCTCCGGTGCAGGCAAGAGAGATGCTCAGGGACACTTCAGAGGCTGAGGACCACGCGTCCTTGCTAGGTCTTGGTGGCAGCTCTGTAGGAGCCAGGGTCTGTAGGACCTGACTTCTTACCTGCACCAGGGCTGCAGTGTGGCTCCCTGATCGCACCTCTGCTCAGGACTCTGCATCTTAGGGGCTGGACTACAAACACGGTGATGGAGCCATTCCCACCTGACATTACCCCAAGGAGGGCAGAGAGCAAAGGTGCTTTGATGACTGAAGAAGCCACATTTTTAAATTAAGTCTCCAGCCCTTTGCTTAAACTATGACACATGTGCACATCGTCGCACCGTCCCCCACGGGCTTGGAGCAGAAGTTGCCTCTTGTACCTCTCCGGCAGCTTTACTTGGGAGAAGAATGGTTAGCTAATTAGCCTGGCATGCACGCGGCCGCATCGCGGGAAGGTTTGGCGTTGGGGCTGATCCCAGCACCAGGGTGCCGATGGGAAGGCGGGCCCCACCCTTCGGACTGGGATAATATTTTTCTAATGCCTTGCAGTGGTTGGCTTTTGTTTTGCTGAGCTGTTGCTATGTACCTGAGGCTCCGCAAGGGAAGTCGGCTCTCTAGAGGAAACAACACTGGCAAAAAGTCACCAAATCATTGTTCTGGCTGCTTTCTGTGTCATGGACAAACACATGAATCTGCACTTGTTTATCGGGAGGTACAAGGGCAGGATTTTGCCGGTTATCCGCAGAGGTGATTTGTCTATTGGACCTGCTAGTCTCAGTGGCAGCAGTTAGCCCCAAAAACAAAACCAGGAAGAGACTAAGTGTTCCCATACAACTTCCAGCACAATCAGCAGCCCTCCTCGAAAGCGACTTTGAAACAAGAAATGGGAGAGGGAAAAAACAATTAGCACCAGAAACTTTACTGAAAAAAAAAAGAAAAGACAATTCTTCCATTAATCAGACACTTATCAGCAGCAAGGTGATATAAAGCCAGGGTTTAATTGGAACTGAGAAAATGTGTTTGTGCTGGTGTGGAGAGCCTTGTCTATGCGAGCAGGAATGTGGCCTGCATCCTGTTTTCTTTACCGATGGGGGAGGAATCCGCTCCGCGATTCCTTGAAAGGCTATGGCGTGTTTTCCACCAGCTCCATGCTGGGTTTGTGAATTAGGTTCCTGCTTCTTAGCATCCTGGAGAGCAGCTTTGTGCTCAAAGGGATCCCAAAACACCGGCTATGTTTTGTAGGAAAAGAGCTGCCATCCTTCCGTCGATAGCAGCAGGTGCCTCGCCTCCAGGCACCCGCTGTCCCTTCATGCTCCATCCAATTCCCCCGCTGTCTGTGGACAGACGGACAATTCCCAAAGCAGGGAGATTTAAGATCCCAGTGTTGGTTTACTCACTGCCCACTGACCCCATTATTCACTTGTGCCTTTGCAAAGGGCAAGAGAGGCAAAACTTGGTTTGTAGAGGATGTGGGGGTCAGAGAGAAAGCCCAGTGTGGGTTGTGCTCCATCCTGCAAGAGCTGAGCTCTTCCCTGGGAGTGCTGAGTGCCCTCAGGGAGATCCAGAAAAGGCAACACGCAGGGGAGGATCCTCCAGTCCCTCTGCTCCTGTATCCCGTGAGGTACCTTTGAAGGGCACTTGATCATTGCCTTCTTCATGGTAAATACTCAGGGATGGTGTTCAACCTCTGTCAGCTCCTCGGCTCCATCCCCAGTGCTAGGAAGGGTCTCTCTGATTCATCCAGGCCTTTCCCCTCTGCCAGGGGTGCTTTCTGCTTCATCACATCTGTGCCTTTTTAGCATAGCACCTCCACCACCTCATCCCATGGTGTCGTGTTAGGAGCTCCAGTCACCCACGTTTAATACCATGGCATTAAATATTAGGCTATCTTTAACACTGGGATATATAAAATTTGTAAACACCTTTTCTCCTTTTATCCCCAACCTCTCAAAAAAGGAATCGCAGCCATGCTTCCATTCTGCTTTTTGTCCGTGCATTTACTGCCAGGATGAACAGCCCCAGCCCAAATTCAACAGCCTTTTCTGCAGCAAAACTCTAGTCAGCTTGGATGGAGATGTCACCTGCCCAAACCTCTTAGGACTATCCTTGGAGCACTGGCTACACAAATATAAAGTTTGGCTTTCCTAGGCAGGATTGGGAATGTCACCCAACAGCAAGTCTGCAGAAGTGTGGCAAATTCACCCAGCACTGCAGCCCAGCATAATTAAGCAGCATTCTTATTCACGTCATCCCCTGGCTTTGGCATAGGTTTTATTATAGTCATTACAAAGACAGATATTACTTTTGGATTGACTCACTTGGTGGGTTGATCAGCACTTTATTGTAGCCTCCAGTTATAGCACTTTTTATGGCATTCAGAAGAACTTAACCATTAGCACACTATTAGGAAGAACACTGGCAGCTGATTAAGTTGCTGAAGGTCAAAGACATTTTTCTTAATTGCTCCATGTGTGCTCCCTCCTCCTCCCCCTCAATGGAGCTGGAGGGAGATCATTCTGTTTTAATAATAAAGTCACAGAGGCATACCTCGTATTTCCCATCAAATCTCCAGGGAGAGGGTTATTCACCATTTAAGATCTTGTCTAAACTGTTATGGTCTCACTGCTGAAATGAAGTCTTGGAGATTTCATGGCACGTATTGAAAACTACCAAAAACAAAAGCCATCAGGGTGACTTATCAAATTGGTTAACACGTATTGCAAATAATGTGCTATTAGGGTCATAATACAATGAATGCATGGCTATGCTGAAGGGAGGTCTCTGTCTTTGCGAGGGAAGGGAAGATGATTTTCTAGCCTCTGGTAGACTCTCACAACTCCTAGGTATATTGCCAGAACAACACCATCACAGACAAGAGATCCTGGAGTTCGTGAAAGTCTTCCTGATCAGCCTTGTCATTCTTTCCTTAGGAGTGCAGCTCTTCAGCTGTTTTCCCATTAGTTCAGAAGGGAAGGCTGCTCAGCAAGGCGTTCACACCTGTCCTCCAGACTACACCAGCTACGCACTGAGCTGTACTTCCAGCGTGCTCCAAATGCACTACAGGAATGATGATTTCCAGTGCAGACTCTTTGAGCCAGTGGCATCCTCCCTCACCTTCAACAACACAACTGGAGAAACAGAGTTTGTTTAAATCAGAAAACAAGCAATTTTCTCCTCTGTGCTCCTTGTCTGCATCCTTTGGGATCACAGAAGAAGGCGAAAGGGAGGATACCCCTCTGCTGCATTGCTTCGAAACAAATCCACACCGAGAGCCTGGGAAAGCAACCACCAGCCTGGTGCTCCTGGAGAGGGTGCACGTCCAGTGATGGGACGTGGCTCTGTCTACTGCTTGCTTTGGCTGCAGGGCAAGTTGAAGGCTTCAGCTCCTTTCTCATACAGTGTGTTTCTAAGGGTGCTCACACCTCCCATGCTTCATCAAATTCCTTGTGGGAGCCAGGGTGGGGCATGCGCTTGTATTCATTACCCAGCACAGCTAACAAATACAGCTTTAAATATGTGATTACTTAATCTGACTGTGCCCATTTAAATTTTCTGCTTCAGCTTCCACCCTCTCACAGGCCTCCTGCTATCACCTGAGATGAGAAACCAAAATCACTAGAAACCATTTCTATGGTAAATTCCACCTGCAAATGCTCGATGGTCCTGGTGGCCTCCCACATTTCAGAGTCTCAGCCAGATATTTAGCTGCTCATGGGACATCATTTTTCAGCTCCAGACTCATCTGACCCAGCTGAAGCCACTAAACCGTCAGAAACCTCCTCCCTCACTTCTCCTGAGTTGGATTTCTACCAGCTCAGTTTGCCCACCAGGGTTCAGTCTATGCTAGGGGGGAAAGGGAGTTGAGGACTGAAGAGTGTAGGGTTGACCTAAAGCAGGCTGCCGACCTTGCCAGTTCAAGAAGGCTTTCCCTCAGGGAGGTCAGTGAAGTCATCTCACCTTTGCAGGGCAACCTGATGGAGCAGTGCTTTGAAGAGGAACACACCGTTTCCTTTCGACAAGGCAGTGGCTGTAAGCTCTCCTCAAAGGTCTTACAGAAGTTAGATGGGTGAGACACCCCGTTACTCATCAGTGGGCAGGTGTGAGGTTGAGGAAAGGACTTCAAGTGGGCTAATAGGCAGTATAATGCTCCTGCTGAGTGTCAGAGGAAGGTGTGACAGATGGAGATGTGCTTCACCCAACAGTTTTACACCAGCTCTGCCTGCCTCAGCTTTCCTACCAATCCCCTCTTAAAAGAAGTGATTTTAAGGATTAAACTTGAGACCTAGTTCCCATGGGAGGGCGAACAGTACTTCACTGTTGCCTGGATCAGATAAGACAGGCTGTGGTCTGTTACTGTGATGCCTAGACTTGGTCATGACATGCAAAGAGTCCATGCCGTTCCTTGCCCCACAGCTGAAGATGTGGAAAGCTCACCAGCCTGTGGCAGAAGGCGTGAATTATGGAGCTGACATCCACTGTAGAACCACTTGTTCCTCACTCCAGCCAGCTCAAGACAACCAGTCAAGTCAATAATCTTCATACCCAAGGATACTGGAGCTAGAGACAAGTTTTGGCAACTTTAAACACAGAAGTTTAATCAAGCCCTCTATTTCCTTGGCCAGAGCTACCCATTGACACGTGCTGTATCCTGCCATAGTCGGAAGGGTGCAAGCCAAACCACAGGGCTGCACTCTGGCCATGGCCGAGATGACTGGAGAACCTCTTGGTGGTGGAGGACACTGAGAAGATCCCATTCCATTGAACTATATTATTCTAAGCTTGGCATTACAGCACAAGTGTTCACAGGAGGTATTTCCCAGAGAGAAGACCTTTTGCAGAATATCTGCCTCAGTGGCTTGTAGCTTTGGCTTTAGTTACATACAGGAGTGAAAGATTTCTGTAATAGATTGAATCCTACAGATAGAGATGCAGCTGCTGGGTAGGCCACCAGTACTGTCTGGGGGTCTATACTGCTGGTCCATATTCAACCTCCACAGAGCCACTGACCTTGTAGCTCAGGCCAGAGGTGCTGAAGCCAAAGGCATGGGGAGCAGCTGCTGACCCATGGCAAAGCATCACTCTGCACCATTCAGTGTCTCTTCCCCTCCTGTTGCACCATAGGTCTTATTTTATAAGGCCCAGCTCTTTTGCAGGGTGATCTAAACCAAAGCAGGGCAAAATTATAAAATGCCAGGCAGAAGAATCTTCTAGCAAAGCAGATATCTGCCATGGACAGCTTCTTCTTTCCATGGAAGCATCAAAGGCTGGCCTTGAAAAGGCATCCACCCAAATACCCCTCACTCAAAGCATCCTTCTATTTTTATGTCAACACATCTCCTGAGTAGAACCTATCAGTTCAACAAATGTGAGACATGAACAAAGTCCCACCAAAAAAAAATATTGCCTAACCTGATGAGGACAGAACTGTCCCACAGTACAGAAGGAGAGTTAGCTGCCTGTGGGCCATCTATAAAAGCACTTCTTCAGGAACTCCTGCTGCAGAAAAAATGCCAGAGTCACATGCAGGGCACAAGAGGTCCACTTTTATGGGAATTGTCAATCATAAAAAGCACTGCTCAATCAAAAAGTTGTAGCTTAGGAAAGATATCCTAGCACTTATACTTAGAACTAGCTTTGGAAGTTGCCTGCTTTCCTGGATCTTCCTCTTTAATAAAGTTTTGTTATTCTGTTCTTTCCTGTTACGTGTGAGAATTTATAAAATATGCCTCCTTCAACCCACTTCAGCTAATCTTTATCACTGAATTCAATAATCTCAGAATAAGCTCGTCCTCTCTTCTCCTTTTCCACCCTAATTAAGATGCTCTTAAGCATCTCCCCTCTCTTCTTCCCTTGGGTGATACCTAATTAGCTCTTGTAATTAAATCTGTAACCGAAGGGCTGGGCTTTGCACAGACGTTGGCATTGTTCCAGGCAACACCATGGGGTTGCTGCCAGGCTCAGGTTGCTCCTCAGCACTGGGTGGGACACCTGAGGGGCCTTATATAAGATCCTTGCAAGGAGGTCTTCTGAGATTTTTTGATCGGGGCCTTGGGGGACTTTTCTGGATGTCTGGTTATCCAGATATGTTGACTTCCAATATTTCCTTCTGTAGTACTCGCTGGTGAGTCCAAAGTTTCCCCAAGTGAATGTGGACAGCCTGCCCTGGAAGATTTTCCATTATTCAGCCCTACCTGCAAATTTTCCCCTGTTCATTGATCTTAGGGCCAGAAAAAAAAAAACAACCAACCCACCCACAAATGGATTAGTTTAAATTTTCTCTCTCCTTGTTTGAATGTCTTGCTTCAAGTCCACATACTGTAGCAGGGCTGGAGAGCGTTTCTTATGGTCACACCTCCAGCAAACGCGATGCTCCCCTTGTGCTATTACTCTCACAGCTGGCTGGGCCACGAGCTGCCCGAGCAGGGATTCTTTGTTCTCTGAGACCAAGGCCTGACGAAGGTCATAGTTCTTCTGTGACTTAAGAAAGACAAATAAAAGACTGGGCCCAAGGCTTGCTCAACAGACATTCCAGATGACGAGGAAATCTTTCCTGGGAAATGAATGAATTTCCAACAGCTTCCTCATTCACACCATCTGAAATCAGTCCAAGCAGGACACTGTGGAAATTACCCCCAAACAGGCAAAATTTTCAGGAACAAGGCTGAGCAGAAGAGGGGAGAATTGCACCTTAGATATTATACGTAGGAAATCTGCAGTGTTTCAGGGTACCTTTTTTTCCCTTTTACCTGTAATTCAAGGTCCTTTTTATCATAGACTGTTGTGGTTTAACGCGGCAGGCAGCTGAACACCACACAGCTGCTCGCTCATTCCCCCCCAGTGGGATGGGGGAGAGAATCGGAAGAGTAAAAATGAGAACACCTACGGGTTGAGATAAGAACAGTTTAATAATTGAAATATAATAATAATAATAATAATAAGAAGAAGAAGAAGAAGAAGAAGAAGAAGTAATGAAAAGGAAGCTAACAAAAAGAGAGAGAAATAAACCCCAAGAAAGACAAGTGATGGAAATGAAAAACAATTGCTCATCACCAACCGACCAATGCCCAGCCAGTCCCCAAGCAGTGGCCCCCTGGCCAGCTTTCCCCTAGTTTATATACTGACATGGCGCCATATGGTATGGAATATCCCATTGGCCAGTTTGGGTCAGCTGTCCTGGCTGTGCCCCCTCCCAGCTTCTTGTGTATCTCCAGCCTTCTCAGTCAGTAGAGCATGAGAAGCTGAAAAGGCCTTGACCCTGAGTAAGCACTGCTCAGCAATAACGAAAACGTCCCTGTATTATCAACACTGTTTTTAGCACAAATCCAAAACATAGCCCCATACTAGCTACTACGAACAAAATTAACTCTATCCCAGCCAAAATCAGCACATAGACCTTTATCATTAAAGTCATAGAAACTATGACTTACTGTCATAGAAACATCTGAAGGAATCTGATTTTCGCACACTCCAACACCAAGTCACAGGGTGGAGGCTTGGCCATGGGGGGTGCAGCTCAGCCAAGAAAGCCGGGCAATAGGAAAGGATGGGGCTGTACCTCTCTGAACTACTGTTCCCACGAAGAAGTGCTATGGTTTCTGGGTATGCAGCATGAACAGCGCTAGCTATTACATTAATGTTTCTTTTTTATCCCCTTCTCACAGCTGCGCCATGAGATTCACTGAGTTAACTACACCAGAATTAACTATGGTGTGGTCTTCATGCAAAGACAACCATCAAATGGATGATGAATTTTTAACTGTACTTAAAAAGAAAAATAATAAAAACAATCAGCAAAACTCCGATTTAAAAGTTAGTGGGCGCAGGAAAGGGTGTGTAGTTGCTCTGTCCCTGCGATGCTGACACCCACAGTCACAGAGCTGCTAAGAGGATTTGAGGCAAAGGACTAAACCACGGGAAAACATTAACAGGATCCCTTGGCACAAGGATTCAAACTGGTCTCAGCATCCACAGCCCTAAGCACAACAGGTTGGGGATTATTTCACATCTATGTTCCCATAGACATCTAGAAAGTAACAAGGTATTTATTTTAAGTTAAGGAATGTTTAAGTCAGCTAGATGGATTCACTTTGAACTGAAGTTCGCTCAGGACTGTTCACAAGAACTCCCCATTCTCACCCAGCTTTGCTGTCCCCCTCACTTTCACAGTGCTTTTGGCCAACTGGGCTTCTTTCGCTTCATCCACCAACACCCAGCCATCAAATAAGGAAGAAAAATGGTATTGACTTTTGCCATTATTTATTACAAATTAAATTTTGCACATTACTGTCTAAAAAAATCAATAGATTTAAATAAATATACAGATTTCAGGATGCTACATATGGCATGTGTGCACTAAGTCACTTAAAGATGAGACATTATACACACAAGGAGATATACATAGGTCTTTACAGCAGTAGTTTTATTTTAAATTACTAGGCTCACATTAAACCATGTGCAAAGTTTCCTCTGGAACAAACCCTTTCAGGATTTTTTTTAGAATAACTCAAACCTTCAGAAGGTCAAATATAAAAAAGTTTCTCTGCAGCTTTGGGGACCAAATGATTAGTTTCCTGTTTCATTTACGATACAATCAGTTGGTTTCATTTTTCCCCCCTCTAGGGCATAAAGCAAAATCAAGGAAGTATTTTGTATGTCCAATGGGACTACACTTGCAACAGCCACAGATTTTGGTCCACCACCAACTTCAAGCAGACTTTTTAAATGCTCATGTGTAATACTGGATTGGGCAGCAAGGGGGACCCAACAGTGGTTCCAGGAGAGCAATTATTTATCTGCACGAACCAGACGACAGCTGCAGCCACCATTTATAATAGAAGTTAATCTGCCCAGGCAAACAAAAGTGCATTTGTGATACAGCTCCAGAGCCTTGAGATAGTGTTTGCCTACAAGATTGGTTTCCAGGTCCTGGGCTCAGTGCTTTTTCCAAATTATTCCTTCCCTCCTCTGGGCCAGCAGCACGGTGCAGCTCCAGGCCTGGGGAAGCAGCCATGATTCTGGCATGAGTTTAAATCCAAGCCTTTCTTCTAAAGCTGTGCAGACAGTGCTGTGCTCTCTTCTCAGCGATCCCTTTCTCCACATCAATCCCACCTGGCTGCCCCTTGCCTAACGCATTCTCTATTCAGGTTACGCTTCTCATAGTGACATGCTATCCATATACTGATCATTTATTATATAAAGTCTGACTCAGAGACCTGATCTAAGCGAAGCAGCAAGCAAGCCTTTGTGTGCTATTTTCCCACCACCCATCTTCTCTGTCCCTAGCCTTTCCTTTCAGGCAGAGCTAAAAGAAAGCTGGGATTTCAGGTTAAGAGCTGGAAGTACTCTACCCCACTAAGGCTATGTCCAAGGAGATGAGACAGATTCACAGCACTGAACTCATCCAGACTAGCAGCTCGGCTCTGCCTCGGACCCCGCGGGGCTCCCTCCCCCAGGCTACGCGGGGCTGCATGCACGGGGCTCCTGCAGAATTACAGCTCCACTTCATCCTCCCCACCCCTGCTGCTGCTGTGCCTGATGGCAGGGGTCATGCTTGGATTTGATGCAAGCTCTGGTGTAAGCAAATTATCCTCCACCTAAACAAGAGCCACTTAAGGATGGCCCTTCAGTGAATTTCTCAGCCAAAGAATGCCACTGACTCCTCAGTTGGCTTTCAGGCTTCTAGATGATACATATTCTTTTAATAAAAAATCGGGAGCTGTTTTACCATGGGAGTCTCATTCATAGGCACATCGCACTGTCTGACAAGTAAGAGAAAAAAGTGCAAAGGTGGGCTCAGGCAGGTCACGCTGGAGGCAGTTTATCCCCGCCAAACCACCTCTGAATGGGGCCAAGCTGGAACCGTGCTCAAACGTGGCTCAAAGGCAGAGCAGACCAGGCCAGTGGTACGGGCTCAGTGCTGCCAGGTCCAGAACTGCACAGAGCCGTCTGGTTTGTAAGTGACTCAACCGCCCAGCGCGGGCTGACCCTCTGCCCAGGACTCCAGTGCAGAGTTTGGCTAGTACTCTACCAGCAGGACCCTTGCCTGATCCAAAAAGGCACAATTCAGCTCCACGACACATCTATGACTGTATAGAGAGACAGTTTTCCCTTTACAACAGTCTCTGGAGTGCATGCAGTACTGGTTCACGCAACAGGAGCACGGAGACTTCCACTTCTTCCCCCTTCCATGGCCTTTCCTTCAGCTCTAACTACCGACAGCGGCGTTAGTGGCACCCACAGGACTCCAAATTCTTCTGGTGAACTTGGTATGCACCTGTTTCTTATCTCTTCTTCTTCCAGATGTTTTTCTTCCAAGGCAAAACTGTTGGCTGTGCGTTCCTCTGAGAACGGTGCTGATGCTTGCCGAACCGCAGGCTGGAGACGGCAAGATCCCTGTAAACAGAAGAGACACTACCTTCATTCTCCACTCCATTTTCCTACTACTCAGCAACAGCCTGTATTATGATATTTATTTACTCCTCGCCAAGCTTTTTTCTGAGGCAGAAGACAGGAGAAGGAAGAGGGGCAATTTCTAGCTGCAGCTGCATTAAGCCACAGCGGAGATCCATCTAGCCCAATATCCCCTCTCCACCAGTGGCCAGTGGCAGAGGCTTCAAGGACTCCTGCAGCAGGGCATGACCCAAGTGATGCTTCCCCAGATCTGCCTTTCAGAAATTGTTCCCATTGCATCTGATTTAACTGCCACCAATGGACCAATCCTCCTTCAATTTGCCAACTCCCTTTAACTCATTTACACTCCCGGAGTCCACGGTTTCTTCCAGCAGTGAGTTCCACAACCCACTGATGTGATGTGAGAAAAGCTATTTTGGTCCAAAGCAGTTGCCCAATCAGTCACTTTCCTACATGATGCTGTCCCTCCGTCCCGTCTTGTACATCACCCATTTGCCTGTCCCATATCAGAGGAACTTCCCACCCCAATCAAGAATTACATTCTAGTAATATTCCTCTAGTTTTGGAAGGACACAAGCAACCCTGGTTCCCTCAGCTGTCAGCCTTCAATTCTACAGAGAGCAGAAATAGTCAAGTCTGCTCCTTTAAAGGGAGACACAAGGGGGAAGTCAGGTCAAGTCCAAGTAGCAACTGCAGTCTGGGGTCACAACCGCAGATTTTAAAGTGCGTATGAGGGCAGTTCAGAGCAGGTTTAGGTGGCATGCTCACCTGAGAGCTCTCAGCAGGCCGTGATGGGAAGGCCTCACGCCACCACTCTGCGGAGACTTCATTGATGCTCCAGAGCTCACTGGGAGCTTCAGACTCTGGAGGTACCTAAGGAGCAAGAGGAGATGCATGAAGCACTCATATCCACTGCAAGTACCAGGGGGTACTGCTCTAACGTCACCAGTGGCAGACTAAGACGGTTGAATGCATGTTTTAGAAGGGTTAATTGCAGCTATTTGAGAGCTATTTATAGCTCACTTTTACTTCTATCCTCACTTTATTCACAGTCATATTTAATCATTTGGGATTTTAACTATTGCCTTGAGATGAAATTAATGACAGATCTCTACAGTGATTTTGCTCCCCATCTCCCCACCATGTAAGCACTCCTATACCGCTGGCTGAAGCGAGACAACTGAGAGCCCACGTGCACTGTAAAAAGAGCCGGGTACAGAAGATATTTGACTTCTGAGTCCCAGCTCTCAGCAGTCCTACTCCTGCAGCCTCTCCCACCCGAGCCATGCAGGAGACACTGGTGTCCCAAAGCTTCACACCTCCGCTTGTCCCTCTCCCAGCGTGCTGCCAGCTCCTCCCTTCCCACCAGCGCACCCAGCACTTCCTCAGCCTCCTGGCAGCAGGAGGGATGGAGGTAACATTGCTTCATGTCAGCTAGTAAAGACACTATTGTACCACAAAAACACCCTAGTGACACTTTGCCAGGGCCTCTTGGGAGGGGTATGAAAGCCACTAGACAAGTTCCAGCCGTTTGCAAAGAGCTGCGCGGCCGTCCCCAGGGAGGCTGTAGAGGTATTCCAGCTCCTCAGCTTTGTCTGTCTGCTTGCACCCTCGCTGAGCACCCCCAGGGACATCCCCAGGACTCCCCCGACTTACCCAGGCTTCACCTGGCAGAAGGTGGCACAGACGTTGTCCCTCGAGTGCGAGCACTCGCACCTGCTAGGCGATCTCTTGCGCCGCCTTGGCGGGCTTCCCAAGCCATAGGGAGCGGTGTGTCTGTTAAAAACAAAAGAAATCAGCTATGCAACTAACTTTTTATTAGCCAACAGGTTTATAGCACAGTCCTGGGAGGCAGCCAAGCCAGTGCCAGGATAATAAAAGACTCATCTATGGGCATAAGGTGAAAAGGTCACTGATATGTCTAAGCCTTTAAACTCCAGCTCCTCTCCCACCTACTGTTTTCCCCACCCTACCCCTCCCAGGGAGATTGCTGTGCCAGTATGTGCTGGGTTGCAGTTGGCATCTTCTCTTCTTGCAGCAGCCCAGGCGCCCGTGCAAGGGTCGCCACATGGGCTGGGCGAGCTGGCAGTTCACCTGGGTGGCAATGCACAGGAGGAGCGTGGCTGCCCCAGTCCACCAGCCCCACCAGCAGCCAGCAGCCAGCTTCCCAAGCAAGAGATGTCAGGGCTTTCCCTCCCCCCGCGGGTTTTAACACACAGGACATAGTACAAATCAAGATGTCTTGGGGCCATAACAGGTTCTTCTGATCACAGCATGCTTTCAGAGCTGTTAGCACATTCCCACTCCATCTTTGATCGCAATCTACTCTCCCAGAGGGTTTAGGATTGGCAGTGACTGCAACTATTCTCTGAGCAAGCAGTGAGTTGTAATTGCACGTTAGCGAGCATGATTATAACCACACCTGAGTGCATGTGTTTTGCTACGGTGTGATGGCCATTGGTCTGAAACTGCTCGGAAAGCTGCTTTAGCATTCTTGAGGGCAGGACTTGGCAGCCACGGGACGTTAGCGCCAGCCCACCACTGTCTCATTAACAATACTGGCAGTCAGGGTTACAGTTTGCAAGCGGGTAGAGTAACTTTCTGACTTGCAGCTATAACATCTTGGTGTTGCTTTCGGCTTGCAAAGGTACAAATCTCCGAAAAAGATGAACCCATGAGGAGGCAGTGCCCTGTGCTTTCACCCCCCTCCCCTCTGGGTTATACTGAAACTCCTGAGCAGAAGCAGAGCTTGTCCCTTTCTAGATGTTGGAAAGGACTGGACTTGCAGTGCTCTCCGGAGCAGGTGCTACAAGAGCCTCACAGCACTGGGACCCTTTCTCACCTTCCTCTAACCTAACCCCATCCTCGATCAGAAAGTACAGTGACATCAACAGAGCCACCCCCCCCGAAAGCTACGTTCACGCTTACCCAGGTGTGTTGACCCAGATGATATCCAGGTGACAGAAGTAAATGCATTCCTTGTCCAGCCAGCTGTTGCAGGAACATCGCTTGGTCCTCGGGTGCGCAGCGCTGGCTGCGGCCAGGTGGGACTCCAGCGGAGGATGGCCCATACCTGCAGCAGAAGGAGGAAGGGATGAGTCGCAGGCTCGGTGCGGAGCGCTGGAGTGCCCGTCGGTATGTCACCTCTGCAATTACACCTCCGGTAAGGATTACGGCGATTTCAATATGCAGGCACTTTTACAGGAGGTGCAGCCTTGCCGATTAGGCTGCGGGCTCATAAAGGACTTGCATAACCCTGGCAGCTGCAGAGGCTACCCCCGGAGCAAGGGCACGGCGAAGCCACCGTGCAATGCTCCCCACCCCGCAGCCAGCCTCCGGGCAGACCCGGGGCACCCTGCGGCACCCCACGCAGCCCCGCTCCCCCAGCCGAGGGGGCGCAGGCGGGTCCCCCCGCCAGAGCGGGCACCCTCGGGGCACCGAGCCCCGCTCCAGCCCGGGGCTCACCATCTTCCAGGAGGGCGCAGAGGGCGAGCGCCAGCAGCACGGCGCCGGCGGGGTGGCTGGGCATGGCCGCGGGTCTCGCAGGCGTGGGGCTGGGATGGCTGGAGAGAGTTGGAGGCTCTTGGGGTTTTTTCCTCGTTTTTTCCTCCTTTTTTCCCCCCCGCTCCCGGCTCTCCCGCTGCTTCTGCGTGCGCTGCTTTACCCGGAGCCGCCGCGATGCGTCTGGAGCCGGCGGGCGCTGGCAGGTGCTTTATAGCCCCGCCGCCGCCGCGTCACGGCCCCGCTCCGCCCCGCCGCGTGGAGCGGCCGCGGGGGAAACAAGCGGGGCGCGGGCACGCGTGGGGGGCGGTGGCGCTCTGCGGGGCGGCCCCCCGCGGGCAGAGCTCCGCGCCACCCTACCGCCCGCTCCCAGCCCCGCCGCTCCGCGGGCTGCGCGAAACACGCGTGGGCCCCCCCGACTCCTCGCGCTGCGAGGGGCAGGGAGGCGCGGAGTGGGGGTGGGGACGGTGCGGGGAGAAGGCTGCCGGGAGGTGGCGGAGAGTGGATGCAGCGTGGGGCGGGGGGCACCGGGTGCGCGCGGGGTTTGTACCCCGGGGAGGGCCACGAGTGGGAGCTGCTCCTGCCCCCGCGGCGTGGCCGGGGTCGGGGGTCGGAGCCTGCCGGCAGCAGGTGAAGGCAGGAGGTAGTTTGCAGCCGCTGCCGGCAGATGGAGCGGGAGGGGTACAGGCAGCGCGTGCCGCCGTGGGAGCCCGCTGGCTGCCTGCCACACGCGTGGGGATTGATCCCGGCCCCAGGCGCTTCCCCGCAGAGGGTCCCCCAGGCTGCCCGCAGCCCCGCGCTGCTCCTCCGGGCATGGCAAAAAAAGGGCAATTGAAACTACGCGTCTTAGCAGGCTAACTTGGTCTGCACAGGAAAGCTGAGTTAACCTGGGTAAACCAGGTAGAATTCAAGACAAGTTAAATTTCAAGTAAAATTGTTACTCAGTTCGAGAAAATACAACTGTTAAATGAAAGTCCCTGCTTTCTCTCTCCCTCTTTTTTTCATGAAATCAGTTTAAAGCCTTTTGCTAAGTTGAGTGATTAAAATTTCTTGCAATAAAACTGTCCAACAGCTGTCTGATTTTGCTTCGAAATTAATGATGGCATTCTCAACGCTATCTGCACATTTTTAGGATACAAAGAATGTGAAATATAGAAGTCACCTCCTGGCATGCACGAAGAGACAGGCAAAGCAGCTTCATCTTGCCCATCACGTGTGTCATGCAGAAGTAGGAAACTCCAGAGAAGTGTTGGGTACTGACCACAACAGGGATGGATAACAGCTTCCAGGCACCTCGTATCCCCTGGGGTCACCACTCCAGCTCAGAGAGGCAGCTCCTGGCTTCAGAAATCTTGGGTAAATCTTGGGAGTGGAATATGCCTAGGAGCACGAGCAGGTTAGAAGAGCCAACAAAGAACAACTGCACTTGACTTTCTCAAGATGTTTTTCAAGGTTTCTTAAGGAAAGGGAGTGTATTTTTATTTGTTTACAATGAACTTTTTAGGGTTTTATTGCACTGTTGTCATGAACAGATGCAAGATGATGGCAATTACAGTGAATCAGTGTGAGGTCTCATGTAAAGTGTAACACGTGCATGGGGAATGGAAAGAGAAATAAGAAAAAGTGCAGTGAGCCGGAGTGTGGAAAACTGCTTTCATCTGAGCAATAGCTTCTGCTCACAGCATCTCATGGAAGGAAAACGGGTTACGATTGCATTCCTGCAAACAATGACAAGAGGCTTTAACATTCACTCAGACCAAGCAGCAGTGTGAATCCCTCTCCGTATTCATGCAAAATACATGCAGAAGATGTCTGCAGGGGAAAACCCATAGTGGGATCAAAAAGATATGCTCAGGGGAAATTATTGCTCTATTCACCAAACAACTCTGACTATGACAGCAGATGAGAGCACAGATACTGTCAAGACCTCCATTTACCGAGTGGGGATGAAGTGAGGGGGCACAGTAGGCCAGAGCAGATGAAAAATGTACATCTGGGAATGGAGCTAAAATTGCAGGGTAGAGGACACGTTAGGCAGAGAAAATCAGGAATAGTGAAAATTTTATTTTAAAATAATAAGAAAGCAAAGATATAACTGATAAAATAAAGCTTCAGTGTGAGAGGCAAATAAGCAGAGGGAAGTTTTTAACCTCTGTACCAATGCAACGATCATTCTAAAGAAAATAGGGAAATACAATAGCAGCATTACCTGTTACAGCCCATATTCCAGCTGTGCCAAGTTTCAGAGTTATGTCAGAGCTCGGATACTATGTGACATTCCAGATGCCAGCTCAATGATATAACAAATCTCCCTTGGCTCCAGTTTCCGTGATCCTCATTCTGGTCACTGCAGGGTGAAAGAAGATATCCTCGACGTGGGGAAGGTAACGCAGCAGTAGTCACCCACACAGAGGAAAGGCTGGGGAATAAATGACATCATTTTGCTTAAAGAAGGGGCTTGCTCTTAGAAAAGGTGCTACCAGTCGTTTGCATGAAATATGAGGCAAAGCCACAGCAATGTGGCTTTCCAGGATTCACTTACTGAAAGGATCAGCAGAGAATGTTGTTACATGAAGACCTTTCACGTCTCCAGGAAGGAAGAAGAGCCTCAAATTAACCTGAGGTTTTGGAGGTCTGGGTTCAAGCTGTTTCCTTTACCAGACTCTTTTTGTGGCCATAGCTTTGTCACTTAGCTTACATTTCCAAGCAGTGCCTGAAGCTACATGTAGCTGTCTGTAAAGATCTCTTACTGTGTTGCTAGAAGACGACAAGTGCCCAGATATCTGCTAGGTATCTGCCTTTAATGCCAAGTGCAAAAACATCTTTACAAACCAGACCTTTCATCCAAGATTTCTCACTTGTTTTCTTCATTTCTCATAAATCCCAAGAGATTTACACTGTCACAGAAAATAGAGCAAGTGTTACACCCTCTTGTTCATATATGCCTACTGAATGGAGTTTGAACTAATTTTTTTCGCCAGGAAATACCCTATTGTGTTGAGCAGGCACAAACCTGACCAGCACACGTGTGGATGTTTGGCACCAGTGTTTCAAAGACCTTAAAGGATGTGGGGCTATGGACGAAAGTCTCCATTTGTGCAGGGATGCAGGAACCCCGCAGAGAAGAGGTGGGGTTGGGATTGCATTGATCAGAACTGCTTTGAGCTGACCCTGCTCTGAGAACTTTGTCCAGAGCTACAAAATTTCTGTGTGAAAAAAACGTTTTAAAGAGTAATTTGCCTTTAGGCTTGCGAAGAAGAACTTAGGGTGAAACAGCTGTCTCAGCATCAACCATCCCCACATGGTTAGATACCGTTACTCTGGTATCTAACTCTGGGGGTTTCAAGAGTAGCTACTCATTTTAGGCTGAATGTTCAATCCCTCTTCCTGCTATGGGCTGGGGGGTTCAGCTCGGACTGGGAGCAGTGGTTCTCCTTGACCTCCTAGACACAGAGAAGCTGCACTGCTCCTGAAACTGTCCCTGTTCCCCTGATAAAGAGCAGGGGCCACTGCTTCCCAGGGCCAGCACTCCTGGCATTATCACCACGCTAAAATCACTAAGAAAAACAACAGGCTGGAGCAGAGGGACGGGTCTGTGCTACACAAACACGGCTTCCAAAGAAGGAACAAAGGCGTACACAGGGTCCTAAATGCCAAAGATGGGCTTTGCCTCCTGCAGTTATTTTTTCCCTTTTGTTTCTGACTGTAGGAATACATTGTTCACTCCATTGTGAAGAGTTCCAGGCAGACATGACGAAAGGGACAAAACAGCTCAAGAAAAGAGACGTCCCGTGCAGCATTCATGAAATGCGTTGTTTGGAAACAGGGAACGAGCAAACAGGAAAGCGCTTTAACCATTGAGAAGATGGGATCCCAGCGTGTTCTTGGCACCGGTGGGAACAATGGGGTGATGTCACGAGCCAGAATTCCCCACGGTGGATGGAAGCCCAGCAAATAATCATAATTCTTGTCCCAGGACATTAGCAAAATTTTTCCACAGTTGGTCATACCCACTGAGTCCCTGTTAGGAAGTATAGGAAAGAGACATTGTCAAGTGAAGCTTCCTCTGGGAGACTCGTCGTCCCCCCTCCCTACCCCCGGATCAACACATCAGTTATTATAAATCACTGCTTTCTGCTGACTACAAGGAATTTCAGTGGTGGTGCTGGGTGGCTGAGCACAGGGTTGCCTGAAGAATATATTTCACACAGTGAAGAAGGGTGCATACAAGGGTCTGGATACTTGTAAGGGCACAGGGGCAGAAGACTCATTAGCTATCCCGTGCTTTGAGCCTACACAGCATTGGTAGGAGCGTTGTCCTTACCGATTCAAAGATGCTGAGAATGGCAAGGAGCTTAGGAGACACAGTCTTGCACAAACAGTGGTGTTTGGAGAATTTCAACCAAGTTTAAGGCTGCTAAATGACATAAGCAATATGAGGGCATCCTCCAGATCCCAGACTCTCTTTCTTATTTTGGCTTAAAGTCAGCTCCATGGAGAGTGAGCTGAAGTTCACTTGCAGCATCCAGGCACTTTCTGAAGCACTTCTTGAATTCTTCTTTGGCTTCTTTCTTTTGACAGGGACTAGTTCCATGGGAGGACTGCGATAGCCACGCAATCCTCACAGATTGTGATGGCTTTCACTCAGTATTGGGCTACTACTGAAAATCCAGACTGCTCTCACTTCTCCTAGATTTGCTCTGCAAGACCGCAGTCAGCTTCTCTGCAGAGCACACCAACTCTGGGCTGTCACTTTCCTTTTTTTGCATGAAAGTTAGTGTTAGTACGATGGGGAGGTGGGACTGCTTGACTGAGCTGGACGTGGGATTACTCTTTCAACAGCAAAAAGACTTCAATGTGTCTAAGTTAGTCGTGAAATGGCAGCCCTAAAGAAAAGAAGCATTAAGATCTGAGTATTTGCATGGTTTACTGATAACAGATTTGTCCCTGTTCTATGTTTGTCTGTGGTTTGCATTATCAATGACTGAATATACCATGAGGGGTTGTTTGCTCTGCTCCCAGTTTCCAGATCTTTGTGCGTTTTCCCCATCCTAGGAGTTTCCAGAGAAACTCGGTGTCCCTCACAGACATGAGGAGAGGCAGCCTGGCCCCAGGCACTGGGACTGCTATTGGAAACTGCTAGAGCTGCCCTCCTGCCCCCATTTCCCCCTACCACAGACACAAGGCTTCTCTGTTGCAAAGGCAGAAATCCCACCAGGAAAGTGATGGGAAAAGGTGGGGTCAGACAGGAAGGTGAAGACCATGTCCTGCAACCCCAGGGCTTGCTGTCTCCGTCCTTTCCAGTGAGGTGGGAAGGGGGCAGGCAGCAGCAGCTGAGCTGGCCTTTGCATGGACCACCTCTCACACCTAGGAGAGCCAGCCTGGTTGTAGCATCACCCAGAAAGTGTCTGCCCCCATGGCAGTACTGACCCCTTGGCAGGCTGCTGCCCTTTGCCTACTTCGCGTGTGCCTTGAGCCAGCCTGTTATTTGCCTGGCATCAATGAATGATCTCAGATCTATACTGCATGCGGAGGAGACAAAGCCATAAGCTTTGCTCTGAGGGCATGGTAGCACTTTCTTGCTTGAGAGTTTAAATTTACAGTGGCCATGAGTGGCTATGAGACAGCAAAGGGGGAGGGCAGGCATTGAGTAAAATCATGCTCTGCTTTCTGCAGTGCTTCTCTGCTTTAACTAGAGGTCTCCAAAGTCATTTGAACACAGCAAGTTTGCTGTCACTGAGGTTATGGCAATGATGGACTGCCTTGGGATGCAGAAGGAGGCCCCTGCAATGCTGCAATTCGGGAAGCTGCTAATGAAAACTTCAGGGCAGTGAAAGAGAGGTGTGATTCTCAGGTGATTTCGAAGGGGGAAAAATGAGTTGAATGTCTCAGAGACCTTTGAAATTGAACTGTTTGTCTGTAGTCTAAGATAATTATCACCCTGTTACACCAGTGTAATTAATTTTATAGCAAAGTAACTAGTCCTTTAGTAAAATAAAAGAGGGGGGAGGCAAGATTTGCCTCTAGGACACCAGTTCGAATTAAATCCAGGAAGGGACTGAATAGTGAATATTGTGAATATATGGATGTGTGATCAGCTTTGGAAGGGACATTCAACTTCATGCATCAGGGCTCTCATTATATTAGACCTGTATGAGACCTCTAGCAGGAGCAGACCATACCTTATCCCTTACAGCAAGACTTGTCCGCCTTCTTCTTCAGCATCTTCTGCTAGTTACTGCCACAGACCACAGACCTGATCTAGTCTGGTTTTACAGTTGTTATTTTAAAGTCATAATAAATGTGCTCCTGATGACACCCTTCCATACTGCTGCAGGAGCTCTTGCAGAGAGAGGCGCTGGTAAAAACTTGCAACTCTCCCACACCAAGAAATTTGCTGAATCTTTTCAGCACAAGCTATTCTTTCAAAAATGTAGGGACTCCAAAGGCTGTGAACTCATCCTATTTCTTCCTTACTACCTGGGAAGCAAAAGCATGTTCACCCTTTTTCTGTGGATGGAAAAGTTGTGCCAAAGGGAAACATTTGCAGGTAAGAAAGTTTTTTTATACAGTTAAACTGAATGACAATTACAAATCTGTCCTGTGTGCCTGTCTGATTACATACTTTCTGTGCCCAAAGGGCAAGAAAAGCGCAGTGTGTGTTTAGACAGCCCCATGGAGACATTCCTTGTACGTTGGGTGTTCATTGGAACACTTTAATATGGCTGTCTGCATTTACTCCACCCTGATGGTTGGACTCCTTCAGATTTCCAGAATGATGAGTGACCTGGAATTTATAATTACAATAGGTGTAATGCAATTAATCACCACCTCGGAGCTGTCTTCTATCGCTAACTGCTTTATGATACCAATCCTTTGCAGCAAGTGCATGAGAACAGCTTGTGTAACATAACTATTTCCAGCTGAGACAAGTTCAGTGGGGTTCCTACCACCCGGACAGGCGCGAATACCCCTTTCTGCAACAGCTGCTTTCTGCAAATGCCAAGGTGTTCCAGGTTGCAGACACAGCAGTATTCGGTATCCAGTTCAGACACCAGCAGATGACATATATGCTTGAAGTCCCCTTTAAACAACTAGTTTTTATTTGGCCAGCAGCTTATATCCATTCCAGATTTTTCTTTCTAGGTCATTCTTTTGGGGGGCATATTTGCAGTAAGCTGCAAAGATCGGTCAGAAACAGAAATTCATACAGAGAATAAGGCAGAAGTTAAATGTAGTTTGAAGAAAACCAAGAAAAACAAAGAAAACGCAAGTCTATGCCCTTTAAACCTCAGCACTTGTACATGTGGTTAATTATTAATTATTGATATGGTTTATTGATGTATTGATGTATTGATTTGTGCCACCTAGAGGACAGATCCCATTGTTCTGAACAAATGTACAAATCCATGACAGTACCTGACGAGTTTACAAAGGTTTTCAATGAGAAGTGCTGATGCGAGAACACTGAAGAATTTGAACACTGAGAATATCTCAGTTTTCCCCCTAAAGTATGGGTAGATTAAGAAATGAAGTCCAGAGCTTTTAAATTGGGCAGTTTGTTAAATTCAGTGAAATTATTTCAGCTCTCAGTCTTGCAATTTGTTGCAAAATGATTGAATTGATTTCATTTTATTTACTCAGGGGTTCAAAATGGTATGGAAAAAAAAATTCTCCTGTCAAAACACAACATTTTAATCAGACTTGCAACTTTCAGAAACATTGTATTTTTAAAAGAAATCAGAAATACTTCATTTGAAAAAAAACCCGAAAACATTTCCAGCAAACTAAGAAGGTAATAATTTCCAACCAGCTCTATTTGCAATTTTGGTAGGAGATGAGAGGCTCCAGTCTGCAGAAGCAGATCATTTAGGGAAGGAAACAACGAAAGTTTTACAAGAAAGTTTAATTAAAGTAGGAGTAATTAGGTGCTGAGGAATCACAACACAAACTTGGCAAGGGATCAGTCTATGCTACCAGTGTCTTTTTGCTGCATGTCTCTGCCCTTGGACAGACGTAACCATAATTTCAGTTACTGGTTAACCAGCTCACCATGAAAATTCATTCTTACGGGCTGGTTTATGCTATAACTATTGGTATCTGACTGCAAGTCCAGAGGGATCAGAGCTGAGGGTAACAACCAGATTTTCTGCTTCACTAGAAATTCTGCAATTTTTTATTTCAACATAAAATGACGTAAAACTATTAGGAATTTCATGTTTTAAAAAAATAATCCCGTAAGCAATATTATCTCAGGATGCAGAAAAGTATTATTCTGAACAAACAGTTGCCATTGTTTGGTCTTTTAAAAAGAACCTTAGCATATTAAGGCAAAGGCTTCACTTTGAAAAGCAAATTTAAACAGAATAGCAAAATAATCCATTCCAATACTGTAGACACGAGACACTGCGAATCCATAACAATGCTTAATTTTGTTAGCTTTGCTGCTAATTTGTTTGTTTCAGTACATTCAGTGTATTTGTAAAGGATGTTTAACAATACTAGCTGTGTTTGTATTTCACCCAAAGTAGTTGCATTTCTAATACTCACTTTGTCTCAATTTCCCAATTCTTCAATGGTGGAGCAGAGAAGAAAGGAGGAAATCTTGTCCTTTTTCTTGCCACTGGTTGTTTTGTCTATTTATTCCACAAACTCCTTGGCTGTCTGTGATGGGTCTGAGCTCTCCGACCCCAGCTCAGAGACCAGGTCTCCAACGGGAGCTGCTGAGCAGGGAGCACAGTGTGGTCATCGAGTGGTTTTGCTCTGAAGGCCACGCATTAGTTATGTCTGACACCTCTTGGATGCCACAAACCATCTCCTTTGTTACTGGAGATAAAAGAAAGTCTAGGAGAAAACAAGGCAGATGAATAGCAGAGGAGGTGAGAGGACTTGGCTCCCTGGAGCTGTTACTATTTATACCTCAGGGATTCCTCAAAATAGCCTCCTGTTTTTATGGAGTGGTTTCTCTGGCATGAATCATGCGGAGACGCGCGTTCCTCCTGCTCAGCGTTGCCCGCAGGTCATGGGGTCTCACCGGCTGATGAGGGAGCTCAGTCCTGGGGGGAGGCTGGGGAAGAAGGGTTTCATTGTCCTGTGTGGAAGGACACCCAAAAACCTTCTTAGCCCTTCCAGGCAAACTCCTCTCCTCGACCACATCATGCTGTCAGTTGGGAGTAAGTCCAAACCTGCCACCCACCTTGATTCATCCACTGTCCACTTGCAGCCCAGCTGATACCATGTGCTGAAGCTCCTCTGATAGGAAAAGCTCAGCCCCAAACATAGACACCAGTTCTCATCAGTGCAGTCTGCAGTGATGAGCCAAGAGGTGGCTGAGTGGGCTGGTCCCAGCCCATCAAGATGGCCCAAGGGTGCTTTTTGCATCTGATCAGGATGGACACTTTGAACCCAAATGCAGCTTATAGTGCTGGATGCAGGAAACAGCCTGCTTAAATCCCATCCTCACCTCCCAAACAGGGACATAGGCTGAGGAATTCAGCAGTCCTTGGTGTGGTCACTGCCTCATTTTTTCCAGGCTCTTACTAAGGAATGGTCTGGATACCTTCACTGAAAACCAGATAACAAGACAGCAAACTGGCCTGAGCCATATCTCCACCCAGCCCTTCCATAACCCCCGTAACCTCTGCTGAGCTCTCCTCCACTTGGCCGTGGCTGCACTCCCCCATGCTCCCTCTGCAGCTGCCCACCCCACCAGGGACCCAGCAAGCCCCATCCTTCCACCACTGCTTTCCCTTCCCCTCTCAGAGAGCATCTCTGCCTCCTGCATGGCCGCAAGTCAGTCCCCCTCACCGTTTTCTCCAGTGGGCTCGGATTTAGCGTGGCTCAGCCGTAAGTCAGGTGTGCTTCTCACTGCCCTCCCACAGACCCAAATTTCCATGCCCCTTCATTTCCCGCTCTGCAATAATCCTCATCCCTCTGCCAAAGAAGTTGTTCAGCTTGCTAAATTGATGACTATAAAGTACTGCAAATCCACTACATTGGAAAACTGAGTTCAGTCCCATTTTTCTGCTGCAAGCTTCCTCCAGGGCCCTGGGAGATGCCAAAACACAGATTTTAAAATTTTAGGCATTGTTCTGCCAGCATGGCAAGACAAAGATGCTTTAGAAACATGAATTTTCAGAGGTGCTTTTGTCTCAGATGGTAAATCCACAAAGTGCTGCCATGCGTAAGGGGGAGTCAGGAGTCAGAGAAGACCCAGTTTGAGCAGAGAGCTGCCTAAATTACTGGGAAATACAAAGAAGGGAATTAGGCAGCCAGGAGGAGTATTAACTGTGAAAGATCCCCAGAAGTTCAATACGAGAACTGGTCAGGTCTTTCCCACGATAAATGAGGTCCTGGAAGAAAAAGGTCTCTCCCTCCCTTCTCACTCTATCCAGTAGCCCACTTACTTCCAAGCTTCTACTTTAGCTAGTATTTAATTAGTTGTATAAAATACAAGGAAAGATATGAAAATTCCATCCCAGATAACCCCACTGTCTCCTACCAAAAGGTCTCTGTGTTTAACAGCCACAGCATAAAACAGGTAAAGTTATTCACACTTGGCCTCTCCCACAGCCCAGGAAAGTGCTGTAACCACTGGGCTTTGAGTCTACTAGTACACACACATGTCTGAGGGCTCGTCTCTGCTGTCTTTTGTGTGGGTTTGGCAAGCTCTGCACATGCCGAATGGATCAGGTCTTGCCAAAAAAACAGCAAGTGGGGAACGCCTAGTTTAAGAGTCTCTCCAGGGCTTGTGCACAAGCAACTCACCATGTCCAAAGAGCTAAATCCAGAGGGGATTAAGTGCTCAAGCCTAGCATGTAGGCATCCTTGAGAAACCTAAAACCCGAGCTGCCACCTAACACTGTAGGTTCTCTAAGTTCCTAGGTGCTGACGTTCCTCCAAAGGAGTGCACACAAAACTGTCTACACCCCAGGCCTTTTGACACTCATATTTCTGCTGCTGCACGGCACACATCCTACACGAGGTACGTGCACATCCCCATGGCATAAACATTCTCCACCGCACTCAGACTGTTCTCCTCTTTCCTAAAACAACAGAGTTGTCCCCGTCGTTTTATGACATTTTGGAAAGGAATTCAGCAGTATATTGAAGGACACATAACAGAGCAGGGACAAACACTGATAACATTGGCAAAGTGGCAAACAGAGTGGGTGTTTGATAGCTCCCCAAATACAGACTTCCACCCGCTGCTTAATGATAGGAAAAGTGTAGACAGGATATCCCTGCAGGGTGTCTCTTCAGGAGAGTTGTTGGCAAAATGTGTGTTTCTCTATACACGGTGAGCAAAGGTGCTTTGAGCCAGAAGGATTTTTTATTGTGTAAGAGAACAAAACAAGAAAGAACAAAACTAGTTTTCATGAGAGAAGTGTGTGAGTGTGTTTGTGCGTGTGCTCCCTCTGTAATAATCTGCAATGAAGCGAGCATAAATTGGCTGCCTGTGTCTCTAAATTGAAATCTAACATCGCTGTAGACATTAGCAGTCATAATACATACAGAGCTCCATACATGATAGCACTCATTTCCTTCCAAATCCCTTAAGAAATTCTTTAGCTGAAAGAGTAGAAGGCTAGTGTTTGCAGGTGTAATGCCAGGTTGGTTGGTTGTGGAGGACAAACTTGTCCCCACAGGGTTAGAGACAGTAAGGAGAAGTCAGTCTCGTGAGGGAATGCGTGAGAAAACACAAGCAGATGCTAAGGATGAAGTTGGTGTTTGTAGAAGGCCATGCATGATTGGACTGCACATTGAAGGTAATTGGGTGTTACCACTCCTTAGAGCTGATTTCTGGAGGAAAGATGGGCACATCTTCCCCTTTGCAGTCCCACCAGAGGGTGAGAGTGTTGAAATTAAAAGCCAAGGCCTTCCACTGGAATGGCATGTGCAGGACACGTTGTTCCTGGGGTCAGCTAGAGCTTTATTGTCTGTGAAAGGAAAGGGAAAAATTGGGTGCAGAGAAGAGTGATGTGTGTTATTACTAATTGCTCTTCAGAATCCAAGATTTTTCAAGAGCCTACGTCAAAGAGGGCCTAAGAGTCTGGACGAGTCTATCCAAAAGACTATCCACAGCATTGAAATGACTGAAGAGTCTGGCTGACATTGGTTTGAGCGCCCAGAGGTGGGGAGCTAGAGGGACTTGCCTTTAGAGGGGGTCTGTCACTGCACTCCAAACCCATGTTCCTCTAAAGTACTGGACCCAAGAATCAAAACATTTGAAGTTGTCTGTTGCCTTTGAAGATCTGTCCATTGTACAAAGTTAATTTCAGAAAAGTCTTTCCAAACTCAGCTTTGATCTGGCTTGGTATGAAAAGCACAGAAGGTCAACTTTTCCTTTCACTGATAGCCCTGCAACTTCCAGCACAGCTCTGAGTGCTCTCACCATGCTCTCAGCAGGACCTAATGCTGTTACCTATGCATAGCAAGAAGGAAAGGAGTCCATCAGGAACAGCTTTTGAACCTACTGTTAACATTTGCCCTGATAAGTTATGAGCCGAGAGGGGCTGTTAAATGCTTTGGAGGCTCAGCTCTGGCTCAGTCATCCTCTGCCCTGCTTTTGCAGCTGTTCAAATCACCGTGTTTTTAGGCTCAAACCTTTGTAATTCAGTGCCAGCAAGACAGGCTGCTTTGCACAGCTAATTGCACGCAGCAGCAGATGCCTCATTGTGCTATGGTTGTCTGGACATGATATAGCAAAGCCTTGGTCTAGCTATGTCAGAGGGATGAGCAGAAATACTAGGAGGATGATCTGCCCTAGGTTAATAGCATAATGAGAGAGGTGCGAAAATTATGAGTTGTGGCAGCCCTGGGAGGCATCTTATTTATCTACGTGGTGACAGATGCCACCTAAGGAAGGGGTATATATGCTACAGACAGATGATGTAACACGAATCTTAGTTAACATTAGGCACTGTTAACAATAACTATTCAGATGACAGTTCATGGAGAGCACACATTCCTGCAGGCAGCGAAGCTGCAACCAGGAGCGTACCCCACCCAGCTCTGCAAAGCAACCCTAAGGCACAAACCTACACAGGCACAAGGGCTTGCCTGAGAAGGGCATGTTGCACCCAGCCCTTCGTTGTTTCACAGCGCTTTGTGTTCTGGGCTGTTCCAAAGGTGATTGCGACCAGAAGCCACAGGCACAATGTCGCTGTTGGAGGTACTTCCTCCATGGCCATGTCACAGCAAGAGTAGACTACATACGTGGCGAAGAAGGCAAGATGTTCTAGGGGAGCATAAAGGTGTTCTCCCTGCCAAATCAAGGGTTGAGAATGACTCTGCTCCTGAGATCATTTGTCATGACTTCTGCAGCCATGGAGATGTTACTCTGTTATATCCTGTGTCACCATTGGTTTTGACGACTGTCTTCTGGATCTAGTCATCAGCATCAGGTGTAACTAGGAGCATCTCAGCTTCTCTAACCTGCTACCCTGTGCAAGCAGAACAAGAGCTCAGGCTGAGGTACAGCACTGTTTTGTGGGATATTGGCTCACCTCAGAAATGCATCAGCACCAGCTGTAAGAGTATGATTACAAATCTTATGAAAATCTTCCTTAAAATCCTGGGCTCTGGATTCCTGTGCCGTGAGAATTTCAGCTTACATGGTTTGAAAGGAGGTTTCTTAGTCTGAGTAGCTCTAAGCTAAAACTGGAAAACATCCTAACTCAGAAAAAACTAGTTATGTGGAGGAGCTTCCTATGATTTTAGAGAAGGGGCTGGGAATGCAGCCTGGAGATGATGACCTGACTTTCTTCTGGAGGAACACCTGTGGCTGCTGTAGTGATGCTACTGAGGAATCACTGCTGCAGAAACCTCACTCTATATATTATGAAGCAGGGGTGGTTTGTGATCTGTTAGACGTGAATACCTCCCCAGCTTGCAGCCCCACTGCCGTGCTGCTGTAATACGTGCTGCCTGTCTTAATCTAGGCTAGAATTGGGCAGTCATGCAGCAGATCTTGAGCAGCCAGCTGCACGGTAGCACCATTCCAGTATGATGCTTTGCAGCATGTAGGGGTGAAAAGGGACGTGGGATGCTTTCACGCGCCACGTTCCTCAACTGTCAAGAAGCAAATAGCTCCATCTGGTCAATCCAAAAAACCTGGATTTTAATCCACTGAGATGCCAGCTTAGTTTGGCCTTGACATAAGTGCTGAGAGACGATAAAAGCTTCTGGGAGGACAGGCCAGATGGGAGGATTATCTCCACTGTTTTGGGAAAGGCTCTGACTTTACAAACATTCACTCACAGAAATGAACAAAAACATCTTTTGCGGTAAGTGCTGCCTGCACTGAGCCTTCTCCCCAGCTCGCTGATATGCAAATCTCACCACACGCAGCTGGGCTGGAGCTTTGTGGTTGGCAACCTTTCTGTACCAATTTTGGTAATAGCTTTCTACGTGACTCGGGTATGACTAAGCAGAATGGAATTAGTGGGGACTCTTTGTTCTTGAAGCTCAGCCGAAATATGAACGTGCTGGCCTGACAAAAGCCGGCTCTTTGCATAAAGAAAATAAAGAGGTCTGGAAGGTTAATGAGTGACATAATCAACTCTCTGGGAAATGTGCACAGGCAAGGAATGAAAACAATGTGCAACTGAGATAATTGATTACCCACAGTGTTGCACTCACCTGTGGCAGCATGGATTCCCCAGCATGCTGACTAAACACAGCTCACGGGGGCCCGGTGATGAGGCAAAGCCTGCAAAGGGCTTGTCTGGGATCCTCAGCACCTCTGTCATGCTCAGAGGAGGAGCTCGGAGGAGGAGGAAGGCTGGCTCTGAAGGTGGGCTTTTGCAAACGGGCTGTTGAGGTGCAAAGTCTGTAGGTAGGCGAGGTGTGCAGGAGGAGTGGGGAATGCTGTACCCTTTTCCACCCTAATTTTAACCCAGGGTGTAGTCTGCTGTTAGGGATGGAAGAGATGTGAATTCCCCTTCTGGTCACCAAGTGCTTAAGTGAGTCTTTGAAACTCTGAGTTACTTCCTAATGCTGGAAAATAGCTCTTCACAAAGTCCTGTCCAAAAGCAGCCCTTGTTCTATATTTGAAATAAATGGCGTCTGCCTAATTTCAGGGCAGAGCTGTGCCTTTGGGAAGAGGAATTTTCCTGTAGCCTTCCTGCATCCCTACGGTCAGTGAGCAGCAAGAGTTGAGACACACTCTTCCTTTCCCCAAGGGTTGTCTCTAAGCAGTCTTCAACCCCTCAGCTCCACGGCAGGAGCCAAGCACCTAAATGTTTGAGGTTACAACACTCAGTGGTCACAGTGCCTAAATACCAGCATTGACCTGCCTATGCCAGAGCCTGGAATACCCCTGTGGGGTGGCAAGGAGGTAGAAGGAAGATGACCTGGCACCGCTGTGTGCTGTGGGATGTTGGGTTATAGCATGGAGCTGTCAAGCAAGGCATGAAAAAGAACTGGCAGCTGACTTTGGTTCAACAAATTGTATCTGTGTCATCTGTCTGACATAATGCTGCTTTTGATGACCACATGAATGACTGATACATGAGCAAAGCTTCCACCTACCTGCTGAGCGAGGATATGAACTCCTGTGCATCACTCCAAAGAGGTCTGCTGAGCACAGGAAAACAGGCTGTGCTGGGCTCTGACCTCCCTGGCCAGGTCCTTACGATGATGGATGAAACCCTCTTCTTGCTTCAAGTCAGACAGCCACGTGGCACAGGGAGCCTCCCACCCCAGGCCATGGAGACTGTCAAAGATCAAGAGGTCTGTGGAAATTATTTTAGCCTAAATACTTCAAACAGAAAGTGAATGCATGGTCAGGAGCAATACCTGCTCAAAGGCCAGGATCTCAGTGGGTTGCAGAAGACACGGGCCTGTGACTGCATGAAGGACTTGCTTCCTCTGCCGTGCAATGGGCAGCACACAAGGACATGAAGAGTCATGTCCCTAGAGCAATGAGTGCCCGGGAGGCTGGAAGGCAGGACACTATTGTTATCACCCTGACTTAAAGGTTTTGTTTGCTGTTCTCACAAAGAATGAGTAACAGATCAGGCTTGTTTCCTAAAAGGGTATTAATCACTTACGGCTGTTGCCCCACAGTCTGTTCTCTGCAGTCCCTGTAAAATGAGCTTCCAGGTCTGGGAATGTACATATCTGGGTTTTATTCACAGTTATCTCTACTGACATCAGTAAAGATTTCCCAGGAAATCAGAGCACTGAGTTTCACCTCTCTGGTCTGCCACAGCGCTGCTGGAGAGTGGCTCAGCTCCCCAGCTTCAAAGAGGGGATCGTAGCACTGCCCTTTCCCACAGGGTGCAAGGGAGAGTGGTGAGGGTGTCAGATGGAAATGTAGCCAAAACAGGGATGGTCATTGGCCTGCATGTCCTTATGGGGTTTGTATCTGTTGTCTACACTGAGCTTTGATAATTAATTGACCAGTCTCAGTGTCAACAGGGACATTAGGATGCTCACCTCTCAGCTCGTGCCCCTGGAAGCCATCTGTGAACCCACTTCCATTCACACAGCCTGGAATAGCCAAAACCACCCTCCTCCCAGTGCATGCTCTCATACATGAGCGCCAATGAACATTTCTACCTCTGGTAGCAGCTTCAGCTCCGTAGTAGATGGCTCATTTATGTGAAAATATGTGCAAGAGTCTTACTTTGGGTCCTGGGAGATGAGGATCTGGAGCACAAAAGCAAAACAACCAGCAATAAACTTTCCATGATCATGCACAGCAAAAGTTTAGTGGAGGGGGGAAGGGAACGGCGATCTCCATGCCCATTTATTGATGTGGCAGGGGATCATTTTAATCATCACTGTCCAGCTTTAGCCTCGCACAGAGTGGCAAATCTCAACCTGATTCTTATTCTCATTCAGCACCTTTTCCCTATTTTGAATGCGGATAATGCCATGTACAGAAAACACCTTTGCTGTTTGCTTTTGCTGTGCCTGTTCTACCTTGGTAAGCAGTTTTCCAGGCCAGAATTCCTGTGCCCTCCTGTGCTCTCAGTCCAGCAGCAGTCATCATTATTAATGCTTCAAACTGTGACGGTCAGTTAAATTGGGTGTTATCCCCTTTAGCATGAGATCAGACCACTACCTCCGCTGAGTCCCTGTGTAGGACTCTACGTGCCTCTGAAAGGCTTTCCTCTGACCTGCCTCCACCCTCTGAAGATGTCTCCTGCACACCACTGAAGCAAAGGCTGACTAGCTTGGACATAGACATCTGATTTTCAAAAATACATGCTCAGGCAGATTAATCCCATACCCGATAACTCTCCAGGCTGGGGAGGAGAGCATTTCTGGGTTTGTGCCATAGCACAGGCAGGCTCTCTGGACATGTCAGGTTTCCTCCTTCCAGCAATCACCCCAAGATGAAAGCCATTTTCCTGCAGGTATTCCTGTCTCACATGGGCACCGTGTGGGGGCTTCCCTGGCCGCTGGAATGCAAACTGTGGGTATGAATCAGCCATGTTTTCTTGAGACACCGCTTCTCTTCAGCTCATTGAACTAGAGTAGGGGGGAATTCTTTGGAGGCTGATAAATGGGACACACTTGAGTCCAAGCCTCATTAATGCTTGGGGTCATGAGAAGCTCAGAACAGCAGCTATAGCTGAAGGAATCTCAGGAAGATAAATATCAGTCCCCAGGGGACGCCCAAAGGAGGCAGAAGCCCACTGGCAGTCTCATAAATGCATGCCCAATGTTTTCTTTGCTCCTATTTGCAGCCTGCTGTTGGGACAGTCATTGTGCCCTGGCATGTGGTCACACTTTGTTCGTCAAGCGAGCCGCCTTGCCAAGATACCGATCGGCACACTGCTCTCCTCAATCCGGTCAGTCAAGTGTGGAAGTGTGAGGGACCAGGCAGGAGGGAAAAAGTGCATGCTGCAACTAAAAACTCAAATCATCTGTCACGATCTGGGAAATGTATTGGCAAAGGGTCAGAGAAAACAACGTTCAACCCAGTGGCCTCTCCCATGGCTCCTTGGAGTGGCTCCAGCCTCACACCTTTGTTAGGCTCTGGACAGATTTCAGTTTTGTCTCTGTCAACACTTCCTTCTCTCCAGCATTGCCCTCATCGCCTCAATCGATCACCGTCGGCATCTCCTCTCACCTGTACATGGGCTGGCACCGTAACCATTCCCAAAATCAGCACCTCAGAGAAGTTATGGCCGTGTCTGTAAACAAGGTACAGGGCTTTTAGAGGGAGCACAGTTCATCCCTGGAACAGTGTTGCAGGGAAAGGTTGACTTGCCATCACTTGGCATCCACAAATGAAGCCAGAGTGGCTCCTTTGGGGTGATATGGAGCCATGGACCACTGGGGAAAACAGTAGGGTGGAAGAGTCTTCAACCTCCTACACACACAGCACGCTGCACCCACATCCTCGGCTCCAGCTAGCCTGGGCAGCTGCCTTTCAGGAGGTTAAACCACGACTTGTCTTGCGGTTGGACTGCATCGTCTTGCCTTGTCTTTCCATGCAGGAGTTGGAAAACAAGCTCTGCTTGGAGGAGATTAACCATCACAGACTCAAGGAGATCTTAATGGCATCGGCCGTGTGCCCAGCCTAGCGAGCACAGCTCTCCCTCACACGTGGTATTGATGCACAAAATGAAAGCCACACCACAGATGCTTACAAGATTAACATAGGGGGAGATCATAGCTGACCTGTCGAGAGTACTGCAACCTTTCTGCAGTATCTGTGTGTCTGAGGGGCAGTGGTGGATCTATCTTCACATACCTATGAAGGAGGGCAGGCCCAACACCTTCATTTCATAGTTGAGGAGCAAAGGCGTGACAGGTAACAGTCCAGATCCACACAAACAGGCTCCAAACTCCTATTGAAGCAACTACTTCCCCACTGAAACCAACAGGCAGTTCAGGATGGAAACCAAGGCACTCCAGGTCCTGTAGCTTCCCCACGTCCAAGCAGTGATGGGTTCCTTACAGGAGATGTCTGCCTTTCCACTGACAATCCAGTGGGGAAAGTGAGGTGCTGTCTTCCTCCGAGGATCCAGCCGGAGAGTGTTTGGGGTAACAGCCCTGTATCAAGAGCACTTCCCCAGGAAGAGGCCTTCTCTTCCTCAGGAGGTCATGCTTTCCCCGTTTGCAGTCACCCTGGTTTTGCTGAGCTGCTGGGAACTCAAGGGAAAGTGTTGGTGCAGGGGGAGAGAGCTTTGGCTGCCCGGCGGTTACAGCACTCCTCTGCATGGGGTCAGAGCTGGATCTAATCCCAGCTCCAGAGGATGTATTTACTTTGTTTATTTTTATTTCATGCAAAGGGAAAAAAAGAGCAGGCAGAAGGGCTGCAACAGCAGGTCCGTTCCCCCCAAGTGTGACTGGAGAGATGACAATGTACGAGGTGGCCAGCACCCACCCTGCTGCCCACCATCTTCAAATAGGAGCAAGGCTGGCTCCCAGGTGATGAAAACAACTGCCATTTCCAGTAGCATCCTTATATTCTCAGTGGGGAGGTGGACACTTCTGGAGTCACTTAGGCAATATGCTGTCCACAGAGAGAGGAATGCCAAAATTAGGCTTCTTGGCTCATTTTCTGCAGATTCTCCAAGGCAATGGCCTCTCCTCTGACTGACACGGTTACTCCAGGCCACCTATCTCTTCTGACCATCCCTGAGGCAAGGCATGCAAAATTTCCAGAAGGTAGCACTTGAATTAGACACCTAAATTAGGCAAACTGTACAGCTCCAAGTAACTTTGCAGTTCAGGTCCTCTGTGACTTGTCCAAAATCACGAGGACGTGTGTGGCCTGCACTATCACAGCTCCGGTATTAATTGCCTTCCTAATAGGCACAGAACCGGGAGATATCTCACATTTACCTCCTTATTGCCTTGCAAGGCAGTGGCTGCAACAATGCTGTCAGGACCTGTTGTTTTTATGTCACCAGGTTTAATCCCAGCCTTGTTCTTAAGGGTCAAAAATTATTCACATCTGATTGCTGCTCTGTAATCAGGGCATCTCAGCTTGGTCTGCCTGTCACCACTGCGGCACACGTTGAGGCTGTCACAGGCTGGTTGAACATCTTCATCTGAGCTTTCCTGCCCCAGTCAAAGCCATGACAAAGAGCCTGGAAAAACACATTGGCAGAGAGATGCCAAACCTTTGTCATACCAGACATAATACCCAGCCTGAGCCTTGCACTGACAATTCCAGAGGTCCCATGGAGGACAGGGTATGGGTGAAACTCAGGTGGGGCTATTCATTCTTACGTATCAAACATTCATTTACTACCAATCTACTGCAGAAAGCTATTATAACATATAATATTTATTATTTATACAGCAATTAAAATATTGCCATGCAGAAAATGTCCAGATGCTTAAAACGTCCCCTTTTTTGACATCGGAGAAACTTTTCAGCATTTAGTTAACGCGCAGCTTGTTGCTGGGGTTAGCTCACTGCTGGTCACCTTTACCAAGGAGCCTGTGAAGTCTGACCAGCAAAGGGAGCTCCAAAATCAAAGGTAAACGATCTTCTCCCATGCCAGCTTCTGGCTGAGCCAGAGAGGATTTGGGGGTCTTGATAATGGGTGGAAGGAGGGAGAGGCCAGATGCTGATTTTAGCAACACTAGCATGACCTTGGTTCAGCAGTTCGCCTGGAGGTAACCGAGCTGTGAATCCAGCCCTCGACGTGCATGACAGCGGGTAGTGGAGGCTGCACTAGAGGCTGTGGCTGAGAGTGACTGACTCAGATGGCAACAGGTTGGC
This sequence comes from Calonectris borealis, assembly GCF_964195595.1. Classification (NCBI taxonomy): domain Eukaryota; kingdom Metazoa; phylum Chordata; class Aves; order Procellariiformes; family Procellariidae; genus Calonectris; species Calonectris borealis. Next base: position 7,139,035 of record NC_134336.1, on the reverse strand, counting down.
AGTCCTTCAAAGAGGCTTTCTTTGTCTTCTTTGTGGGAGGTGTAAATGAATTGAATGGAGACGCTGAAGGCTTTCCCGTGCCAGTTATTAGCAATCTCACTTCTATATATAGCTTCTGCCTAACTTACTCTGGGTGAGCAAGCAGAGTGGCATGTGAGTTATCGCTCTTGTCACGTTCGCCTCTCTTGATTACATGTATTTGGTTTGCTTGCTCTATCGTGGTGATGTAAGGCAGGCTAAAAGAGGCTGCAATGCCACACGGCTTCAACGTGCCGGAGCTACAGGCGCTGGTCTCCAGCTAGGAGCTACCTGAAGCCTTGGCACTCCAGGGTATCACAGCCTCAGGACGGGGAGCAGAGCTCCAGGCAATTCTCCATGGAAAGTCGGGCAGTTTCCGAGCTGTTTCCCCATCTGTCTGGCCCAGCAGTGGTTCATGTGCAAGAAGAGCAGGGGGAGACTAGCAAAATTGCTGGTGGAACTTCTTCCTGTGCCCCCTGTCAAGCAAAAGCTGATTGATCAGAGGTTTTTCAGAAGTTTGGTTAATTTTCCTGTTCTTTTTCATTTCTCTGCATTCTGGACTGGCACCAGAATCAACATGACAAAGGCTGTTCAAATAGCACCATCGAGCTCACCAGATCCCAGCTCTCTCAGGGGAGACTGGAAAAAAATATCCTGTGCACAGAGCCTGCTTATACTAACCCAGTATAAACATGCCCACTTCATACAGATTAGCAACATCTATTTTCCCTCTGAGCTGCTTCGTTCCCTCAACCAGGCAGCCCTCGGATGAAGGTGCTTTCTTCCTGTGCTTTTTGAGGGGCAGCAAGTGCAGCAGCATCTGGAACTTCACACCAGTGAGCAGGGATGACTCAAGGAAGTTAATTAGAGATAGCAAATCTGGGCCCAGTGCCCCATTCCCTCATCCCTGTCTCAATTAGGAGAGATTACCAGGCAGCCTGGGGGCTGATCCTTCTCTGGGTCGTCTCTGCCAATGCAAAATGGCTGCAAAGCGCTCCTGTGCTGAGTTTAGAGTACCAGGTCCCTGTTGCACACACGTTTGCAACATTCGTTTGCACTCACAAGGTCCTGAGGATGCTGGTGTAAAAGGGCCATGGATGTTAATTAGCAGCCTTAGACGATTTCGTTCTCTGTAGGTCTGGGAGCAGCTTTCCTCAAGCAGCTGCCCCATGGGCGAGCGAAGGTTGTATGCCACCACTTGCACGGAGGCAAAGCCAACGGTGTCCCTGCTGTGATCGCTTTCTGCAGATCCCGTCTGGATGCTCTACTGTGTACAGAGTCTCCCCACGGGAGCAGACATCGGCAGCTGGTGCCAAGCAGGGCCCCTCCTGGTCCCATCATGGTCCCATCTAAGCCCTGGTGCCAGGTGCTGAGCATGCCAACAGTTCACAACATTAGCAGGACCCCGGGCAAGATTTCACGCACGCAGGCCAACACCGAGCCCCTTCGAGTGCTAGGGTGTGTGTGTGTTGGCAGAATCAATTAAAATTCTTGGATCGCCACCAATAGGTTTGACTCTGTTTGGGCCAAATTCCCAAAGGGGCCCCTCCGCTGCTTCCATGCTGGCTGTGGCCAAGGTCTCTTGAGAACAGACTGGTCCAAGTTGGAATATATTTTAGATAAACAGTGTGTCAGGTTATGGCATGTGCCCAACAGCCTGAGCCAGCCTCAAATGCAAATCCATGAGCCCAGCTCTCCTGGAGAGACAACAGTGGACCATGACGATGGCTGTGAGCCCACCATGGATGGAGTACACCAGGAAGTCCTTAATTCCAAAAGAAACCTCAGCAGCCAGGATATTTTCCCTTTGATTGTGGCATCCCACTGACCAATTGCTCCTGGGTGTAATTTTAAGAACAGGCAGGATAATTTCAGGTGATGACCTTTTAAGACGCTGCTGGCCCGTCCCAAAGCAGTGGTGGTGATAGGTTGGTGGTGACTCACACCTGCAGTACGTGGCTGCGCTCCCCTATCTGCACCGGTCCACGGTGTCGTTATCATCAGCCTCATTGAGAAGGGGAACTCACTTGGAATAAATTAAACAACTGCTCTTTTCTTCCCCTACAAGAGAAACATGAGCAGGAATTGCCTGAATGGAGCGATAGGCTGGTCCAGCGAATAAACATGGAACCTTTTCACAGTGAGGCTCCTCCAGGCACCAGGACTATCTGAGGATGAATTACAGCAAATAAGGAAGACCGTCAGCAGCCAAAAGTACGGAGACAAAAGCCAGAGCCAAGCTAAACGTTTCCAAGCCCAATGATCCCACTTGGGAATCCAAACCTCCAAGCGTTTGAGATTCAATGAAGCCTTTTTCTCTCTCTCCCTTGCATGGGGCCATCCTGGGTAGGAAGCAGAACAGTGAAACGCCACAGAGGAGACAACTCATGTTGACCTGGATTGACCCTCCAAAGCATTACCAAGCTACATCGTGGGCAACCCCTGTTGCCACACAGCCATACCTTGGGTCTGACGCTGCAGGCAGGCGTTCCTGGGTGTAGCGATGATGCAGATGTAGTCTTTTTCGGATGTCCTGACGATGAGTGTGCAAATAAAGCTAGGGAGATAACTAGGTATCTACCATTTTACATTGTCAGGGCTTTACTCAGCTAATGAGTAAAATATGATTAATGCTATGTAGAATTGTAGAACACTGAGAGAGAGACTCACTGGACCCACAAAAGGTAGCAGACACAACACCACCCTGTCAGCCCCACCTTTATCATTTTATTTTAAAAGAAAATATAAATTTAGGGTCAATTTTCAACAATAGATTTTGATAAGCTGATTATTTTTTACTGATTTTTAAGACTTCAGTCAATCAGACTATAAGCACAAAGAGGAGAAGCACCTTTTTTGCCAACTCTTACCTCTCTCAACAGCCAGAATATATCAGCCATCCACCGCACTTCTAGAATAGGCAGAATAACTCAGTCTAGCAGTTATTCTGCTATATATTTTTAAAATACCAGAAATGATACTTTATATATATGCATATATGTGTGTTCGTCTCTCTGTGTGTGTGTGATAGAAATATATGTGGTATACATATATGTATATATACCATATGTGTGTGAGTATACATATATTTAAAAATATGTACATACAGTGCTTAGACCACAATGTCCTACTTTCTATTTAATATATAAGCATACTGTAGCTGCAGTGGCATCCCCTTCTTATTCTACCACAAAAATAAATGTTTTTCAAGCCTCGGAATTTTTCAGCAAACGAAGACTCTCCCCACTGCTCTATAACATTTTGTTTCAAGAAAATATTGCATTATGTTCCTAGCACAGGTGACCTGACAACGTGGTCACTGAGATGCAGAGAACATCACCGATCACTGGTCTGGGGGCTGATCCCTGGAAGCTGCATCACTTCTCCAGCATTTCTTCAAAGGAACAGCAGACTCCACAGCTGGCAGATTCAGGCATTGGTGTCAGACCAGCTGCTGGGTGAGAAGGGCTGGAAGGATGCGTATGGTAAAGGGAGAGACAGAGGAGTCCAGTGAAATCCTGATCATAGTTTGTGTGGCCTCCAAAGGGTTAACACTCCTTTAAACCTGTCCCTGAGCACGGCACTGGCCCTTTCCAATGCCACGTCCTTTATTCTTGGTCTCTCCTTGTCTCTCTTGTTGGTCTCTATCGCTGGTCTGCCCCTTCCAGCCTTGTGATTTCCAAACAGGTCCTCTCAATGCAGCCCAGCATCTCCCATGATTCATGGGGACCTCCAAGGACACAATTAGGCTATAAAAGCACTTGAGAGGTTTTCACAGTGACCCCCCCGCTGGTCATGGAATAACTGTGAGCCCACGGGTCAGGCTTGTTCTGGTGCAAGGCTCTTGGACTTAAAGGAGGGACAGGCAGAGCAGAGCATAGACATGCTGCGAGGAGCCAAGTTCTCCCTGCGTTTCATGTGGAGTGCCACCAGCATGGAGAAACACAACTGTGTCCCTTGGAGAACCCCACGCATGTGCCTTGGGCAGGCACCCACATGTGCCTGTGCTTGCAGTGACACACTTTTTTCCAAAGAAATGCAAATGTGCAATTAAACAAGTGCGTGTGCACACACACACGCATGCACGCACACTTGCTCTCCCTCTGTCACACGTAGTCGGATGCACAGAGATGCACATATATATGCACTAATAGGTTTAGAGATGATGTACTCATTTCTGTAGGGTCTCCACAAGAGGGTCTAGATCTTACAATACTTATTCATCCTGCAGTACCACTGACCTACAGGGCCCTTTAAATACACGTGAAAACATGCAATATTTTCCTTGTGGATCCTCCACTCTAAATCAAGATTGATAACGTGCCAGAAAAATGCAGACATTATGCAAGGAAGGGAGATGCAGAAACACAATTGGAAAGGAGCTGCTGGGAGAGTGCGCGAGAGGGAAATTTTGCATTAATTAGTTTGTTGTCTCCTCTCGGACATGCATTAAACCTATGCACAACACTGTATTTTTTTAAGGAAACACAGCTTTTTTAAGGAAATACGGATGATAAAATAAAATCCCACTAGATGGCACTCCGTGGACACGCATAATTCACTTCCCAAATCACACAGAGCCCTCTGCCAAGAGTTGGCTGGCTGCAGGCTTGCCGCAGAGCTTGGCGGCCTGGCGCGGCTGATGCAACGCAAGGAGCTGGTGCACCGCGAGCGTGGTCCCGAACATCCGTGCTCGGTGCCAAAGCCTTGTTTCTGCCTCCGACCTGACATCAGGGCACGTTTGTCTCCGTGTCAATCATTCGGGGGGACCTGCTTCCCCTTATGCAGCTAAGGGTGCTGCGATTTGTGTTTCGTGGGTGGGAAACTGAGCCCCGAGGCAAGGAAGTGATTTGCTGAAATGAAGGGGGGAAGCGTCCTGGGGAGAGAAGACCTGAAACCACGACTCCTGCCCCCCTCCTCTATTCAGGGGGCTTCAGCCAGCCAGGAAGGATGGCATGGCAGAGGTCTTCCCTGTAGCGTAACCAACATCAAACAGCCTTGTGTTAGGGCAACAGAAAACTTGCTGTTACCCCTCGATCGGTAGCTCGCACCAGGGAGCTGCCCTATGGTGTGGCTGTAGGACAGAGGCAGTGCAGAGGGGAATCTTCCTCTTCCTCTCCCCTTCCCCATGGAGTCACAACCTGCTTCCCCAGCTGAGGTGACCAACGTGGGGCCCTTGGCCAGAGGAGGACCAGGATGGGCGCAGCCTGGGGTTGCTGCTGGGCTAAAGGGAGCTGGACAGGGTCCTGTTTTGCTTGGGGGAATATAATTATCAATGGCGAGAGGTCTGGGGGCTTCCTGGCTCCACGGCACAGTGCCAGGGCTGTGAACGGGGCAGGCAGGAGAACCAGACCCCACCAGGGAAACCTGCCGCACGCTGTGAAGATGTGGCTTGGGCTAGAGTAAAATCTAGCGAAACCCGAGACCCAGGCCTTTCTTCCATCTGTCCTCAAACCCTTTATTTCTCTTCGTGCCAGGCTCAGGGATGCCTGCAGGAGCAGCTGAGCCCAGGGTGATGCTCTTCATCACGGGCCCTGCTCCCGGCCCCGCTGCTGAGGGGTGGGGACACCTCCAGGCCGCCCTGCTCCCGGTGCCACCCCTGTGGGGGAAAACAGTGATCCTGGCTCCTTCATGAGCATCACGAGCACAAAATGCTCATTTGACCGAACGGCTGCTTGGCAGCAGGACTGTACCTTGCACGGCTTGACTGATAGCTTCCCGAGGCCATTTAATTAAAGAGACAAGAGGGCTCGAGAAAAATCATTAATTTCTCTTAAAGAGAACTCTTTGCCGAACACACCTGCCCAACGCGGGGCTGCGAGGAGCGGGGCTGCACTCCAGCAGTAATTGGCATGAGCACCCGCACCCGTGCTAATCCAATCTTTTCATGTTTCATTCCTGCAAGCTCATTTTAATACCATCTGTCAGCAATCCCATCCCCTCTTATCACCACTGTAAGACCATCCAGCCATCAGACAGGCAGCGATGACGGGGCCAGAGGGTACACGCAGCCACCTCTGCGCAGGCTGCAGGCGAAGAATCCTGGGAATGCCCAGGACAGCAGCAACCAGCCCCCGCTTTGAGATGACAACGGCTCCAATGCCATCGCCACTGCTCTGCAGAAACAAGGGAAAATATGTCCAGTACTGCAAGGGGTGGATGGGACACTGGTGGCACTGGGGGTGGCCATGACTGGTTTGATTTTAGCTGTTCTAAGTGCAGAGCTGGTGGGAAAATGGAATTTATTGCTAAGGTGATGCTGCTCAAGGGTTGGCTGAAAGTGGTGCTGGTGGGCCAGGTACCTCGCAGGGTTTGGGACTGAAGGGCCAAGGGCCATAGAGGGTGATTGGGTAGATCTGTGACCATCTTTAGTCAAGCAAGGAAGAGAATGAAAAGAATGAAGGAAGCTTGTGACAGGGACGCAGATCTGGGTGGGTCCCAGCTTGAGGAACCCAAGTGCAGATTCCTTTTGCCTGAGTGTCACGGCAGACTGGGGACACGACATGTCATCACGGGAAGCCACCCACTGCGTCTAGAATGACTCAAACCTGGACAGCAAGATCAGGCTGCCGCTGGATGGATGGTTTGTGGGGAACCAGCTGGGACATTCCGCCTGGCTTCTGTCTGTGGCCATGCCACTGAAACCACCACAGCTACCATGGCCTGAGGCAGGCACAGCCACGGCCGAGCGCCAAATGAAAGCAAAGGGACCGGCTATGGGAGCAGCAGCCCAAAGGGCAAAGGTGCCAGGAGTGAGCCGTGGGTGCCCAGACAGTCTCCCAAGCAGCACAGCTGATCTCCCCTAGAAAGGCTGCCCAGGCGCAGTTAAATAACCACTAATACCTCGATCATCTGCAGTAGTCTTCTTGCAATCAGCTTAAATGGTGCCCTCACTTCTGAGGCTTGATCCTCTTGTGCTGCCCTGTTCTGTCATTGCAGAGCTGGGCGTCCCACTGGCCAGGTAACTGCTGAACCTGCAGCCCCCCCTGCTCATCTCCCAGCCCATTGCTCTCAGAGAGCAATGCAGGTGGATGTCTCCAGCGTGGACAGATGGTGACAACATCCATCATGGACCAGGAGAGCTGGCAGGTGGTGCTGGTCCCTCGAGCGAGGCAGGGTGCTGGCACTGTAGGGTTTGCAGTGCTCAGCTGACAAACCTGTGTGCATTAAACCAGATGCATATTTATCTGTTTATGCACACAGAGCTGTCACACGTAGCTCCTCGCAGCCACACATCAGCCTGGGTCTCTGCAGTCAAATGCACACCCCAACAGCTCTGGCTGGGTGCACACCCCGACACGGTTACACTCGCGGGTACCCTGCAGTTAACGCTCCTCCGCACCCCGCTGCAAGGTGGCAAAGGGTGGGGACCTGTGCCAGCAAGAAAAGGGAGTCCATTAGCCACTTCCCTTCCCCTTCAGCCCCAACGTGGCCCCTGGTGCGTCCCTTCACCGCCAGCCCTCCCAGCCAGGAGGCACGCACAGAGCTGGAGGTGTTCACCTGTGGGATTTGACACTTTGCTCCATGGTTTTGCCACCCATGGGTGAAAAGCAGAGGGTCAAAAAAAGAATCAGCTCGGTGCCCATTCCAACCGCAGGCCAGGGGTTGAGGAGCTCTTTCTGAGGATGTCCTGGATTTACAAAGCACTGCTTGTGAACCCCGATCTCATCGTGGTGCCTATGGACCCCAGTGGGGCGCACAGCCCCACACCAGCGCAGTTCCTCACCCCGCCACCATGCTCAGGACTGTCAGACTGCATGCATTAGTCCCAGGCACCTTGGCTCAAGCACAGCTCAAGGTTGGTGTGGCAAGACCATAACCAGACTTGCGGCGTGCGCCACGTGCCAGAGCGCGGGCTGAGCCTGGTCCTCTCCAGACTCTGCTCTTTTTCCCCGTGCGGACAGCGCAGCCCTGCACCCCCTCCATGCCGGTGGAGCTCATCGGTGCCTCTCCCTTCAGCTCTGTGCAGAGGGGGCTGTGACTGAAGTTTCAGTTTGCTTCTGGAGCCCCAAGCACGGGCCCCTTCCTGCGCCCCAGGACCAGCGATGCTTGCACTGCTACCTAGCTTAGCCCAGCCCTGTGGCCTGGAGCCCAGGCAGGTCCCTGCCTGCCCACCTCTGAAATCAAGGTCTGGCTGCGATTGTTGCTGGCTTCAATTATCAGCAGCCCAAAATGGGAAACGCAGCCCCTTTTCATTGTGCACTGCAGTCAGGAAAACCGAGCAGCGTTTTTGCCTTGGATGCTCTCAGAGCTGTCTTTTGGGAATAGCTCATGGACCAGGAATGTGGCTCTTCGGAGCACAAGCTAGGATCACTGCTATTTTCCTACTTGAAAACAGAGGAAAATAGATCAAATGTTAATTAGCAGCAGGGGAACCTGCTGCAGGTTTATTAGGATTTTCCCCTTCTGCAGAACCGCCTGATTAATGGACAGGCTACAAAACACCGTAATACTTTCAACACTGCACGTTTGCAAAGAGCATGGCCAGTGCCCAAAGGATGAAAAAGTCAGGGGGCGGAGGGAAGGATGGTGTAAATACAGAAAAGGAGGATGTGAGTTTGCCGAAAGAGATGATGAATCCCAAGCAGCATCCCTAGTTCTGCCAGTGGCTAACAGTAAGATGCTAGCACAGTCACATCTCTGGCTTGGTGCTTTATCTGTAAAACGACCTATCCTCTGTGCTAGCTTGGGCTGTAATAAAAAGGCTAGTGGCTGGTGCGAGCTCTCACTGGTATCACAGCAACAGCGGGAACGTTTCAGAGCAAGCTCGGTTTAGCCGCAGCCTCTGAGGTTCTGGGGAACAGCTCTTTAATGTCTGCAAATGTGCTTTGAAACCCAGGGATGAGAAAAGTGGAAGGGGAAGGACGGCGGTTATTACAAACACGGTGGATTGTGCTTCAAGCATATCTGAATGCAACAGCTCAGAGAAATCGTGCCTGAAGAGTATCTCAGTGAGACAGCTCAGCTCAGATTTCTCCCGACTGATATAGCTGAGAAATATCCAAGGAAACCCAGTGAGCTGCATGACCTAAAGGATGCTTCAGGTGGGATGAAGCCAGTAAAAGCAAACGGGCAATTCTTGGTGATCCAGCAGTGCAGAAGCTGGATTAATGCAAGGACAGAAAGACCTCTTATTTATCCTGCTTGCTGGGCGGATGGAGGTTGAGAACCATAATGTGCTTTGGGCTTCCTCCCTCACACCCAGAGCTGTCTCCATGTCCCTGGAAGGATCCTGGAAACTTCCGTCCTTGATCATGCCCCAACAAAAAGTCCTCTAGACCTCTAAAAGTCACCCTCTGGGATTTATGCCTCAGCCTTGCTGGAAGGCAGAATGGGTTTTGTGGATTAACCCACGGGAAGAAACTGGGCTAGGACAAGGTCATTGCTCCCTCGTGCACATCCCTGGAAGGGGAGGCAGAGAGAGAGGAGAGCCCAAAAATGAGCCATGCTGCCTGGAGGGGATGCGCTTTGCCACCCTCAGGTGCCGTTTTGCTCGATGCAGGGGAGCAGCCCATCTTCACTGTGTGGCCAGCCACGCTTATCACCTCTCCAGGCTGCATGATACAAACCCAGAGGAGAAGATCCAGCACTGCTATTCTTCCATTTCAGCAGCGGCTGGCACATTTTGGGAATGGAGGCTGTCTGGCGATGCACAGCGCTCCAGATCTCTCATTGCCAATGGCATAAAGGGCTTAAAATGTTATAATGGGACCTCCAGTGTCCACCAAAGCAGTTCATAGGAGAGACTGTAGGATTTCACAGTTTCTTCTCCTTCCTGAAGCAGTACCCCTGGGTTATTGCACTTATTAAATTAGGAGCTGTAAAGCAACTGGGTAAATAATAAATTGCTAGAAGGAAATAAAAAAAATGTCACCCATTTCAGTTATTAGTCCAGATGAGTGAATTAGGTGTGGAAACAGCAGCTTTGAAGTTCGACTCATTAAATCACACACCAATTCAGCGCTTATTAGGTCTCCAGTCAGATATATAAAAGCACCAGGAAGATAGGTTTGCTGTTAGCAATAGCCATTACTTTTTCTGCTGTAAGCAGCCTGCGAGGCTCACGCTGTTTGCTGGGTTGTGAAAGAAGATTTTAAAGCACCAGCCTCTGGTGCCGCATGAGAGTTTGGGAATTGTGGTGTTTATTTCTGAAGAAGGAGTCCAGAAAGAGGGTGATAACTACACAAACATTCACAAAGAGTCAGGAAGGCATAGAAAATGAGCTGGGAGGAGACTTTCTGGTCTATCTCCCCGGAGGAGGGTCAACCTGTAGACACTGCAGTGTTTAGCTCAAGAAGTAGGGCTCTTCCACTCAGCAACATGGACCCACACCTCGGAGGCTTCCCTCCATACCTCCGTCCATCCATCCATCTGTGCATCCATCCTGGATGTCCTCTTCCTTGTGCATCTCCTGTGTACCTTCCCCATAACCCATAACTCGCCTCCTGTCAGCTGGCACTGTCTGAGTGATGGGCCAGCAGCCGGGATGCTCACGTGCCATCCTTGCTCAGCCACCAGCTGGGCGATACGTGCCCTAGACCAAAAGGCACTGGTATAGAGTTTGTCAAAAATATGAAAAGACCTTCCTTGAGCACAATACTTATCTTAAAACACTGCCTGATTTTTATCTAGCCTGACTCCTTTAATAAATTTGCATCCTAATGGGTTACAGAGACCTCTTCCACTGGAGCTTAGTGTTCAGACATGGCACTGTTGGCATTATGTATTGAAAACTCCTAAGTGAAGTCTTCAAAGTTACGAGGTTAAAAGCATAATACATTTTGCATTCTTCATATTTGCCTTATGTTAGGAAATATACGGTCATGATTTCCAGCTTTCTTCACAGCCACAATATTTAGAAATCTATTCTTAAAGTGAAAATTTGGATTCTCAGTTAATAACCTGATTCCAGGAGCAAAAAGCTGCAAGTGAAATACATTGCAGGACTCAACAATCCAGGGCTAGCAATGGCATGCGTGTGCCTGGGAATTCCCAGTGCTCACACATTTATAGGACCAAAGGTTTAACCAAATGTTCGGACCACAAACCCAACCCTCTCCCTGGGAGTTTAGTATTTCATCTCCTAACCCAAATATTTCAGCTGGAACGTTGCATTTTTTTAGGATTGAAGCAACTGGGCATATCTGTGGCCTAAGCTGCCTTTCAACTTGCAGCTAAAATGGGGAAAGACCTTCTGAGATAAATAATACATAGAACATGCTCTCACCCACAGCTGCCTCTTGCTGAAACCACGTCCTTTCTGTAGTTGATCTGTAATCTGAGGAAGAATAAAGCTGACTCATCTCACAGGCTTTTTGTGAGGTTTAAAGTGTTTGCTGGCTACCTGGTTAAAGGTGTGACCTAAGGGCAAGTCACTTGTGTCCTTTCAACACCGTGGCTTGGCGAGGGCAGCGGCGACAGTATGTGGTTGACTCACAGACCCCCAAGCTCCTGAGCACGGGGCTGCAGGAGCAAGGTCTGGCTGGTCTTGCCTTCACCGTAGCTTCTGAGCACCTGAACGGCCTAAACCCATTCCTCATAGGATCATAGGATAATCCGGGTTGTAAGGGAATTGAGAGCAGGGTCAGCCAGGAGGTCAGACCAGGTTACTCTGGGCTTTATCTAGTCTGGTCTTGGAAACTTTGCTTGTGCTCCCTTTAGAAAAGTCAGGGCCATATTCCTAAGGGATGTGACCAGTTCTCACAGGAAGGCAGTGACAGTCACGAATTTTGCGTGGGTGTTAATCCCTCTTGGCAAGAACACAGGGGCCACAGTTCCAAGTTTTCCTCCATAACCCAGAGGATACGTTTGTTTGCATCTTTCTAATGATGAAAGCCAAGGTTTTCACTTAATCATCTGGGTCCAGGAACCGTGGTTTTACAAAGAAGTGCACATTATGAGACACTTATTAAAATGAAAAGCACAAGCTGACACTGTGGACTTACCCTGACAGCTTCCTGCATCTCTTGATTTTATGCCGACCCCCTTTTGGGCAGAAGAGGTTGTGAGGGGGCACTGGTGACTCCAGCAGGACACAAAGTTTGTTATTAGGTGATTTTTTTATTTGTCTTGCTAACGGTCCAAGAAATGTCTGTAAGGAGAATGAAATCATGCTTCGCCTGCCAGTGCTCCCCACGAGCGATCTGCTGCAATAATCAGCAGAGTATGTTACACCAGGCATGATTTTTCCAGGTTTTGCCCGCTGCACAGGTCCCACCAGCTGCATGCACGATGCTGGCAGGGTTTAAGCTGCTGGCATGCAACATTGCAGGCGTGCCCAGACCCTTCTTGTGCACAGCGGTGTCACAAGCCACAGGAGAAGGCGCAAAGCCCAACCCCTCCTGATGCCCCATGATGGCTGCATCCCTGGGGGTGTCCTCCATCCCTGCACCGTGCGTGCTAACCCCATGCCTCTGCCTGACCCTTGCGGGCTAAGACCTTCTCCACTGCCACCCCTTTTCCTTCCCTTCCTCCCCTGCTCCGCTCTGCACACAGCAGCCTCCTCCCGTTGTCATAACAACAAGCATCAGCCCGTGGCGGCCGTGCCAGCCCTTCCAGCAAAAACACCTCCTCGGGGGAGAAAGCACCGGCTCCTGGCTCCAAACCATCTGGCTGTGGTGGGGAGGAGGCCGAGCTCCCCCCAAGCAGAGGGATGGGGGGCTGCCTCGCCCCACCCACACATTTTGCCTCGGGTCGTGTTCCCCAGCACCGGGTGTTGGGCACGCAGGCAGACATAACGAGCTGTCCCCGGGCCAGCCTCTGCAGCACAGCCTCATCTCACGGGTTGGCTTGCTGCCACCGCCCCGCTCCCTCTGCGCTTGCCGGCATCTTTCCCTCTGTCTGTCCGAGCCATAGCAAAGGGATGTGGGGCAGACGCAGAAAGGGCCATGTCCCTGCCCAGCACCCACGGCGAGGCAGTGTGTACATTTGCAGCGCGCACCCGGAATGTGCCCCAGCAATCCCTCCTCCACGCCAGCTCGCCGGAGGCCCCATATCCCTGGGGCCGGGTCCCCTGGCCCTCTCAGCCCTCGGGTCTCCTCTCCTCCCTGTATGACACAACCCGAACATGTAGCACCCTGAGGCATGGGCAGAATCATGCAAGACCAGTTCAGCACGGATTAAGAACTCCCATAGGCTCCCTGTAGCTTAGGACACAGAATCACAGAATCATAGAATAGTTTGGGTTGGAAGGGACTCTAAAGGCCATCTAGTCCAACCCCCTGCTGAGGGCAGGGACATCTTCAACCAGATCAGGTTGCTCAGAGCCCCATCCAACCTGACCTTGAATGTTCCCAGGGATGAGGGATCTACCACCTCTCTTTTCCAACGGGGACCAGGATCACAGGCACAACCAGAGCTGCTCCTGAAGGCACCGGAGGCACTGGGTATCCATCCTGTGTTCCGGAAAATCCATCAAGTCCAAGGCCTCAAAGGCATTTCTCTTTCTGGAAGCCTGTGGCCAGCCACAGATTAAAGCCTGTTCAGAGCAAGGGGATGCTGCTACACTCGGAGGTATGTAGGAAACAGAGTACCAAGATAAAGCAATGAAGATCTGAGGTTTACCTACTCCTTATTCATTCCTCACAAGCTTTGCATGACCTCCATTCAACCCAGACGAAGACCAACACCCTCCTTAGTGGCTCTCGGCCTCTCTTCCCCAGCCCTTTTCCAGCAAGCTCTGCCAGCTCCACCCCGCAGGGGAGCGTGCACGGCCCTTGGCACTGATGCTAGTGTGGAAAAGCAAAACCAGAACCAACCAAAAACTTGCTGGCAGGGCTGGATCTTGGTGCGGACAGTTGCTCATGCCCACCTCCACCCCATCCCGGCTTCAGACATCTACCTGGAGGCTTCAGTCATCTACTTCATCCCCAGACCTTGCTCCTCTGTTATTCCTCCCACACCAGCAGCTCTGTGCAAGACTGTGGAGTGATTGAGAGCAGGCAAACCGGTTTTTCGTTAAAGCCATCCTGCTCGCTCTCTACGCAAGCTCATCAGCTCTTCCCAGTGATGCTGGGCCACATCTTCCAACACGGGGCAGCTAAAACCCACCCCTTGGGGGGGTAATCTGGCTCCTTCTTCAGACAAGAGCCCTATGAGAGGTCAAGGAGTGAAGATCTCTGAAGGTGCCTTTATGCCTGTGATGCACATAAGGGCCTGGTTATAAGAGGAATTCATCTTTCCGAGTTCTCAAATCAAGCTCCCGAGCTGCTGGGAGGCCGAGGCTGAACCTGGGGAGAAGGAAAGACCGTTTCACCAGGGGACTCGGGTACTTCAGAAGCACAGCAGAAAGGTCAGCCTCCCAGAGAGAGGCACCGGTCTGAACTTCCTACAGCGTTGCCACGACCTTCCCTCCTTCACACGGAGATCGGTAACTGCATTTCCCGGGGGGTAACCAGTCTGTAACATCAGCCAAAGGATTCTTAATATTTTGATGCTACGTTTGGCTTCCCAGGGGAGGAAATGTCTGGTCTCTGTGTCTAGAAAACAAAGACTCTTCAGGGGGAAGGAATTTCTTGGGACACCTGATTAATTGGAGCCACTCTGGAGATTCGTGTAAACCAAATTGGTTCCAGGTTTGGGAGATTAGCGGGGTTTAGCTGCAGCCTTCTCCAGACAGCTCTGGCTGCCTTTAAAGCGTCTCTGTTTTTAAGCATTGGAGAAACTATTTTTTTAAAGGAAAAATCATTCCCCCGTTCAGTGGCTAAAGCACACACTGGAGGGGCTGGCAGCGTATCTGGAACAAACGTCACCATGCGGCGGCCTCCAGCCAATACTCCTTGCCTTCAACCACCATAAAGGAAAATACAAAGTGTTGTTAGGGTAGTAAAGGACCCAACCTTCCCCAAGCCTTGACTCTCACACATCTCCCCAGGCCCACAGAGGCTCTTTGGATGCACGGACTGAAATGCTGGATCCACTTCTACCGCTCCTAGGAGACTCTCGCAGCAGGGACAACAGCAAGAGGGGGAACCCCCTGGAGCAGAGGGATGCAGAGCATAGCACCCACCACCCAAAGATGTCTAAGCCTTTGCAACATGGGAGAACCCCTGAGAAGATGTCACCCAAAGCCGTGCATCTTTAGGCCTGGCTGTTGCACATGCTTTAACCACTGGAGTTTTCTCATAGCCTTATGAGAAGGCCATGATTGCTGTCTGCAGTTGGGGAAACTGAGGCATGGAGCAGGGACCTCCTTCCCCATCTGAGTGCTGGGGACGGGTACACTCTTTCCTCATCAGTGATGAATAAATGAAAGAGCAGTAATTGCTGCAAAGCCATCCAGCTCTCAGAGAGGTGGAAGGTAGAGGTTCACGACCCTGCCACCAATACCTCTCCCGCCTCTTCACGCAGAAATGCGGCTTTTGTGAGACTAAATGGAGACCAGATGATCCTCCCCACCCCTTCCCTCATGTCTCTCATCCAGCACAGCTAGCGTGCTCAGAAACCAGTGCTGGAGGAGCCATCGGGCTATGGGCTCTGATGTTTGGACAGGGAGCAGCTGGTTGTGCTGGCTGGTGCAGCCCCATCTGCATGGTCACAGATAAAATCAGATAGAGATTTCCTTCCTTGACCTATTTTGCAAGGCCTCCCTCCACCAGCCCCCCTGCTTTAGTCTCTAGACTTGTCTGTAAACCTCCGTCAAAGGCTGGTCAGACCGCTGGAGGCGAAGGGGTGAAGATGAGCGGGTGGGAAGTTGCCCAGAAGGCTTTACTGAGGCATAAAGGGAACGGATGGGCTGAAGGCAGCCTGCTTCGTTGCAAGGACAATTAACAGGGGGAAATTACAAGCTTTTCTTTTTTTTCTTTTTTTTTTTCCCCCTAATGTTGGTGCTCATTTCAGAAGCAGCGCTGGCGGTGGACCAGCCTCAGGCAGGCCTGGCTCCCGAGATGTGATGCTCGCTGCACCGAGGCTTGCAGCTTAGCTGGAGAACGTGGTCGGAAAGATGGGGGTTCGCAGGGATGCTGGAGTGCAGCAAGCCCCCAGGCTGCTCCCCACAGGCAGGGTTAACGGGCAGAGGAGGACAGGGAGGGGAGCAGATTCCCTCCCTGCTCCAAAACACCCTCTTTAGGGTTGCTTTCCCCCAGCCAGCCCCGCGGCGGGGATGCCCCAGGCAGCGCGGCGGGCAGCACCCCGCACCCTGGCACGCTGGCGGGGCAGAGGAGGGAGCACTGCTGGGGCTTGCCAAGCCTCTCCTGATCTCCCTGGCCAAGAGCTGGGGTTGGAGCGCAGCCTCGCTGGATCAGGACCTCGACGTGTTTAACTTGGCGAGGACGCGGTGGGGAGGCAGGCCCAGACGTGCCCTGGAGGGGGAAGGATGGTCTGGAGGGACGTGACAGGGAGGGAGTCAGGAAAGCGGCCTCTGCGCTCGCTGGCAGGGCTCGCTGCTTCCCCCGGCAGCAGAAAGCCCAGCAAGACCCCCATAGCGTATGCAGCCACCACGGGATGCTGTGCAGCATCCCAGATTTTGGGGAATCCAGCAAGGAAGGACACCTCTTAAAAAATCAAACCCAGTGATGCTTCCTGCAGATGGCCTCTGATCAGTGCACTGAATTCAGTCCGGCCTCTGCAGAGCCCCGTCGGAGCATCCACCACGTCGCTTTGCTTCGCTACCTCTGCCCTGCAAGGAGGAAATACTGAAAAAGCCATGTTCGTGGCATTTCTGTTACAGCAGCACTTCACATGCAACTGGGGAGTTTCAGCGGCGATTGCTTGGGAGGGGTGGCTGCAACGTAACACTGCTTTATCCGAATTTGCCTCCATCGTTTTACAACCCAGGACCCTGACTGTGCTAAATAAAATTAAAATTAAAGACTGCCAGTCATGCAAGTAGTAATATGTTGGGACTTTAAAATTTATTCCAACATGCTATTTTTTTAAAAATACGCTCAGACTGAGCAGACAATCTGAGCTGTAGTAAAGGCAATATTATACTTGTAAAAACTTCTCATTCACAGTACAGATGTCATTTACAATAAGGGTCACAAACATCAAATACTGAGTATTTTTTCTTCTTTTTGTTTTTTTTTTGTTTTGTTTTGTTTTTTTGTGTTTTTTGTTGTTTTTTTTTTTACATCAGACTGTGCTTTTACCTGCATTTTTTTTGCACTGATATAACCATACAGACATTGCAAGATGCAAGTGTAGAAACTGGAGTTAAAATAAAATTACAGGCAAAACTACCAAATTACATTGTACGCTGTACATATTTACAGTATCTTTTTTGGAATGTATTGCCATTTTAAGAACATATAGAAACTTTCTACAGACTATTCCACTTACAGAATACATACACCTTTTAGAAAAAAAGGCAAATATTTATCTTACATGAGACCATGTATATTAAATTTGCGTACACATTATTATTATTATTTTTTTTTTTACATTACATTTACTAAAGTGATCGTAAGTGCCATCATATCTCAGTAATGAAAACAGATTGGTTTTATGCCATCAGGACTGATTTTTTTAATTTTTTTTTTATTTTTTGTAAATAATTTACAATATGGTTTTATTTGTAAATACTGTGCAATAGATGGAAATATTAAAAAAAAAGAAAAAGAAAAGCACGTGATGAAACCAAGTCAGCAAATGAAAAACAATTGCAAGAACAGCAGAAAAGGGCTAGATCAAATTGTCTGGGATTTTGCATGAAAATTGGAATAATTTTAATGACTTCTGCGTGACCAAGTATATTGCTTGTTCAGGTGCTGTTTCTGTGGACTTAAAACAAAAACCAGGTAAAAGTGAAAGCTGGCTTAAGGGAAAACCATCTCTTTTGCAGATTTTTTTTTGGTGGAAGTGAAAGAAAAGCGATGCGGAGGTGGCCAGTTGTGCCCAACATCGCTCCGCGGGAGCCGATGGTCAACGACTGGAAGGCGCGTGGACGCGGTGCTCTGGAGACCGCAGGCGTCCCCTGCCGCGTCCAGCTCCAGGGCTCGGCAAGCGAGCGGGCGGTGGGACCGACCGAGCGCTCGCCGCAAACCCCGCGGCTTTGACGGGGCTCGAGCGAGCACAGGGTTTGGGTCCGGCGGTGGCTTTTATCAGCGAGCCCGAGCACTGGCCGAGGAGCGTAACTTTATAGACACCAGGGGTGAAAATGTCACCCCTTAGAAGCAGGTGATGAAATACATTTCCCAGTCATAAGCTGTAAAGTCACAGCTACTTCATCATTACTTTTAAGAGCTTCCTGCTGCAGTTCCTGGGTATCCAGCCAACAACCTGCGAATAATTAGAGCTGACAGAGATCTGCTTTCAAGGCACGGGGTTGTTTTGGGGAGCCAACTGCCCCCCTCTCCTCCTCCCATGGTCTGCTCAGTCCTGCAAGACACCGAGCTCTGTAGCCTTGATAAAAGCAGCTAAATTCATGCTTAAGCACAAAGAAGTTACTGAAACTCCAGAAATGCTTAAGCTTAAGCCAACGTACAAGTGCTTTATTAGCTCTGGATATAAGGCTTGGTACTTAACGTGACTGCTTCAAAGAGTTATTTAAGAGCATGGGCCAAGTCCTCCGTGCAGAATGATTTCTTGGATGCCAGAGCATCCATTTGCCATTGACTACCTGCATTCATGGGAGCTACACAAACAGCTTACCAGGGAAGGAAATATCAGAGTAGGGTTTTGGCTGATGAACCAGCTACGTAACAAAGAGGAGCAGCCAGTCTCTGGAGGCCGCATGCCTTCATGGACTATAAATTTAAGAACCTCTGCCATAAGAAAAGCAGGAGATTTTATTTCTACCTGCTGAAGAAAAGGAAGGCCTGGGCTTTGGTTTTTAATTTGCCTATGTGCATTATTAATACATTCTCTTGCAAATAATACTGCTAACTGCTCTGCAAAGCATCTGTACAGATACAAACTTAGCCCCCCTGCAGCCCTTGTGGAAGGTAAATTAGGATTTATCACCCCTATTTTGCAGACAGAACAGACACCCAGAGTGATATTAAAAGCTGTGACCTGCAAACAGCTTTCACCAAGTGTGACACAGGGAAGCCAACGGATGCTCCAGATAGGAAAGGCAGCCACCAGTGAGAGCTGAGTCTTCAGCCCCGCTGTAAATAACGCGCAACTCTATGAAAATCGGTGGAGCTGCACCACTGTGCTCCTTGGCTGAGTATGAGGCAGAGGGGAGACACGATTTGCACAAGGTCACACGATGATTTCACAGCAGGGCTGGGGCAGCCCCTCGGGGACGCCCGCCCTGCCCGCAGACAGAGATGCTGGTGCCGGCGCGGAGGAGGACACCCTTCCCGCGGAGCTCTGAGCTGTCAGTGTGATAATTAGCCCTTAAATATATTTTTTTTTTTTTTTGTGATCCTTTTTGCCTATCCAGTAGGCCATATTGCGCCTGTTAGGTATAGCATGAAGCACCATTTCACCCCAGCCAGAGCCTCCCCCGCCGCGCCCGCAGCCGCTCTGCTGAGAAGCCGAACCGGGTCGAGACTCAGCACAGCCTTGGGGTTTTTTTGCCCTTCTCCTGAGTTTTCAGCCCGCTCCGTGGCTGCCAGGTGGTGGGTATGGGATCCGAACATGACCTGGGGAGCACCTCGCTGCTGCACGGCCCTTTCCCAAACTCCTCTCCCTGTTTTTTTTTTGGCAGCGGGAGAAAGCATCCGGATGGTCGCACACACCGCTGCCCCACGCAGCGCCGGCTGCCAGCCTGGATGCTCTGCAGCTGAGATGCAAAAAGCTTCAACTCATCTTGAGCTGCTGGAAAAACTTTAAAAAATAATAATAATAATAATAATAATAATAAAAATAAAATAAACCAAAACAACAAAAGCAAGAAAACCAATGTAATGACTTTTGGGTTTTGTTGGGCTTTCTTTTTTTCCTCTGTCCAGAAATGACAGAGGGAGGAAAAAAAAAAAACCCATGCAAAGTATCAACAGGTCAAGGATTAAAATACAGTTACAGAACGAAGCCGAGCAAATTTGATCTAGCCCAAAGCTCATGTCAAATGCACCTAACAAAACCAGGACACTGAGTGCACAACTGCTGCATTATTTTTCTTTATGTACAATTTCTATATATATATATATATATAAAAAAAAAAATTAAATACAAAAAGCAACCTTGGAATAATGTTAAGAGTGTGACAAGGGCAAGGGGAGGAAAAGTGGCAGAAGCCAGGAAAGCCAAAACTGTTGCTGGATTTGGTGGATGGTTTCCAGGGATGCTCACACCGACCCTGGCTGAGCAGCCCACTCCGAGTCGTCCTGATATTAAGCACACGCTTAAAGCCTGAGTAGGATTTAAGCTGGTGCTTAAGAGTTTCACTGAACAGAGCTGCTACGCTGAACTGAACCCGCAGCCCCTGCTCCTGCCGTGGGATCTGGCCGGGTTTGAAAGCAGGACCAGCTTCCAGGCTTGGGGCCAAAGAGGGGGAGATGGGAAAAAGGGAAACTTGATAAAAGTGCTAATTAAGGTATAAATGGGTTCTGGACATTGTTTTGGTCAGTGTCACAGCCTTAATGTTATTTCCATGATATCTTCTTTTGTACTTAATTCCCTTTACAAGAAAAGCAAAAAAAAAAAAAATCAGAGAAGATGATTATTAAAAAATTTATATTATTTGCCCGTGAAACGGGAACAGTTCATAGCTCATCAAGTCTGGCAAGGAAATATGTTCTCATTCAGGGTTTTATTTGATTTCTTTTAATTTTTTTTATTTTTTTTTTTTTTAAAAAGTGTATTACGTACCCGATAAACTGGAACAGCTCTGAAAGAAGAAAGAACTGGTCCACTGGTTAAATATTTATATCTTTTTTTTTTTAAATAAAAAAAAAGAGGTTTGTACAGATTCCATAGACCAGAAAACCCTCTGAAATAGTAAAGAGCCTGCTGTCTGCTAGGGCAAACATGTATCGAACATTTGTATTTTAAAAATGACAGAGAGGAATGGCTCCATCGGGTCTCTCTGTATTTGGTATCGTATCTATTGGCAGTAGAGGCCATTGCTCCGCTATGGATGGTCATAGTTAAAAATTTGCTCTGGAAAAAGTTACTATGTATGCATAACAAGCTGACTGCAAACATTTACCTCTCAGCATCATAACTCTTTTCTTCCAAAACACCAAAAAAGGGCCCATCTGCACAATAAGGACTACGTTTGCGACGTTCCGCTTAAATAAATAAATAAAATTAAAATAAGAGACAGAGTCACTCGTGAGTTACAGAGCCGCAGGCGTGCAAACGACCAGAGCACGAACTACTCCTGCATCCCTGGAGCTCAACGAAGCCAAACCAGCCAGGACCGAGCGGGGATGGGGTGGAGGGAGCTTGTCCGCAACTAAACAATTACGGAGGAAAAATGGTTGCAAGGCTGAATTTACTTCCACTGTTAAACAAAGCGAGGGTGTTTACAGAGGGCTTCCAAACCCCAGAGGAGGGGGGCTCTCAGGCACAGGCATGGCTTTGCTGGGGCGGTGCGGGGGGCATCGCGGAGCGGCCGTGCGCGCGGGGAGCGGGCGCGGGGTGGAAGGATTAAAGCAAGCAGGAGGCCGGCTCGTCCAGCGAGAGACACCATTCCTGGCACCGGGTCTACATTCGATACATTCCTATGTTCTTGCAGTTAAATCTTTGAAGAAGAACCTTTTTTTTGTCCCTTTTTAGAAAAGTGCTTTGATGGGTTCTGCAGGAGGGAGGGATGCTCAAGATTCATTTTCTCTGTTGAGTGACAATTTCTCTCACTGCGAACGAACCTCCCCCTACTCAAGGAAGTGCTAGTTTCATTACAAGTTCAGGGTAAACACGTTTTTCAAATGTAAAGCAGTCTCAACTGTTTAAAGCACAACCATAGGCAATCAGAGGGATGCAAGAAAAAAAAACCAAGCACTTTGCGAGAATTAAATAAAGCATGTAATAAATACGAATCATAAACTTCTGTACACAGGAGCAAGGGTTTGGTTTTTTTTTTTTAATCATTTAATCAATATAAAAAAGTATTTCTGTTTTGTTTTTGTTTTCAGTGCATCTTCTTCCTCTTAAAATGCTTAACCCTTTCCTTTCTGCATCTCTCAGGCCCATAATAACGCACACCTAAATGGCAAAAAAGACAAGGTCTAACAAACCCCTTTCCAAAAAACTCTAAAAAAATATTCACAGCCTCAAACATTTTTGTACATTTCAAGCAACAAAAGGTATAGAAAAAGGCACAAGTAACTGCATACATGTGGAGATAATACCAGACTGGGACAAAGAAAACCAGGAATCTTCCATGGGTTTGGTCATTCACTAGAGTGCTTCTTATAGCGATGATTATACTAAAGGAAATAGTGTTGAAAATGTCTGTTGATTTTACATAGGAAGCCTAAAAGTGGAACAGATGGTGGAGGCTTAAGTACTTCCCGTGTTTTCATCCACCTTGTTTTGAGTTTGACCTAAATCTGCGTGCTCTAGCTGTGGACTGCTCTTCCTGGAGGTTCCCCCTTGGCGACGGGGCTCTCCGGAGAGGTTTCTCCTCCGGACGGAGAAGGGCTGGGCGTGCGAATGGCTCGACGGGGGCTCTGAGAGGCAGCCGGTGCTGCTGCTTCGGTCTAACGGCTGGGAGGGGAGATCTGAGATGAAAGTGCAGGATGATTCAAATGAAGTGCTCGAGCTGCCAGATTGCTTCTTGCCCGTTTTTTTCAAGGGTTCTTCCCCGCTTGTCGAAGGCTTTGGAGAGTGCTCGTCGGTTGTGCTGGGGCTGGCTGGGGATGCCGAGCAGCCTGCCTGCTCCGCGTGGCTAGACTCAGCGAACATTTTTACCCTGTATTCCTCCTGGTCTGTCTTTTGCTGAAGCTCACTAGTCCTCATTTTCTCTTCTAAGTAACCACTGCTCGTAAGCTCTGGGGACAGTGTGTATTTAGAAACCTTTGCAACAGGGGAGACGGATGCCGACGACGGCTCCCGCGGGACCTGCGGTTCCTCGTCCCTCTCGGGAGCCTGGCTGAACTCCGCGAAGCCGCTGCCGCCAGAGGCAAAGTATCCCGCTTGCAGGGACACGACTGAACTGGGCACCAAGCTGGGATGGGTGCTTGGCCTCGCCTGGACCATCTGGATGCCCCCAATGGGAATCATAGGATACGGGGTCCTTGTGAGCTGCTGCGAATGCAACGGGAGATGGCTGAAGACATTCTCCTCCCCTCGGCTGGGAGCGTGGACATGTATTTCATGAGGTGCCTGCAAGGGTCTGGAGCAGACAGGCTGCGTGACGCCAGGTGAGCATGTTGGGCTTCGTGGTTCTATCTTCTGCACCGGAGAGGGAAAAGAAACAGCTGAATCAGTGCAACGTACAATTTACAGCATTAGCATCATTAATGCTCACTCTAAGGATTGATTTTGTTAACAATTTTTTCTAATTTCAGGGAGATCAATCAACCGAGGAAGATTTGTACCCCCAAATCTTTAAGGTAAGGAACAACACAACCCACTGCTTTTGCCTCTGGGTCCAAATATGCCCACGGTCTGTTGGGGCACAGATCCAGGGTTTTGGTTCAGGCTTGGATCATTATAAAATCATAGAATAGTTGGGTTGGAAGGGACCTTTAAAGGTCATTTAGTCCAACCCCCCCCCTGCAATGAGCAGGGACATCTCCAACTAGATCGGGTTGCTCAGGGCCCCGTCCAACCTGACCTTGAATGTTCCCAGGGATGGGGCAACCTGTGCCAGTGTTTTACCACCCTCATTGTAAAAAATTTTTTCCTCATATCTCGTTTGAATCTACTCTGTTTTAGTTTAAAGCCATTACCCCTTCTCCTATTATCAGAGTTGCCTCTGAAGCCCTGGCAGAGGATGCCAGCGTTTCCTGCCATCCGAGCCGCTCTGGATCCCTTTCAGTACATGGGGTTTCTGAAAGCCCAGAATAATGTTATTTATTTTTACTGTACTTTCTTAAAGCAGGATTACATCCTTACAGCTGCTAATTGCAAGGATATTTTGGACCGAGTGCGAGAGAGCATCAACTCTCGTTTGACACAAAGTACACCCATCAGTGTGGTCCCCACCACCACCCTCATGGTGTGGTCTGTAGAAATCAAGGGTTAAGACCCTACCATTTTACCTTTTCCTCTTTCTCTCTTGGTGCTTCACATAGTTTCCTAATGTACATCATGGAGAGATATGTGGCTAAATAGAAACGGATTAATTAGTGATGAGGTTATAACTAAACCCCTAAACAGGACTCCCAAGAAGAGGAAGCAACAGAAACTGAAATCAACTTTCCATTAAGATGGGGTTAGCTATAAAATTTGAGGATTCACTGGAGGGCATATTTCTTTGTACGATTATGGACAATTGCCTGACCCTGCGAGCTGGATTCTCTATGAAGAGGCAACAGAGGAAAGCAGCAGAAGAGAACAGAAGAGAGAGAAAGCAAGAGCAAGCGAAGATAGTGTATACTTGGTCAGCAGCTACAAGCTCAAACACTTGCTAAATCTCACTTAACCACATGAAGTCTTGGCAGAATCACTATAGATGCTGGGAAACCCCCAGACAAATCATCTCAAGGGTGCAACAGCCACCAGAAGGAGAAACTACCTACTGCAAGAGCCAGTGGCAAGAGAGATGGTCACGATCAAGCCTGATGCACAGACTTGGCAGAAAGCCTTACACTGAAGCTAAGCTAAGATCATCTCCAAGTTTCTAAGCAATGCATAGGGCACCAGTTTTGAGCACAGAGCTCCGTTCAGGATCTGCTCAATCCACCTCTGATCTTTCTGTCTCTTATAGCCTTACGAGGAACACAATTTTGCAACTAAAGCCCAGCTGTCCATCTCACTAAAAAATGGACAGTTTCCCGTTCAGGTCGTTATTGTTGCTTTGGAGGCACATGAGAAAAGCAACAGTGGTGACTTTGGGTGCGTAAAAGGAGCAGGAAAATGGCGCAAAAAGGTATGAATGTGACAGCTAAGTTAAAAGGTGTGAGTGGGCAGATAAGCGGGGTTATACAATATTGTCTCCTATTGTGGACTAGGGAGCTTAGGGGATTTGCTACAAGTAGTGGCAGTGGGCACTTTTCCTGACAGAGATGCTTTAAATTTGAAGGACCGGGGTTTCCACAGCCCTGAGATTCACCACAAGAAGTTAATTGACAGGAAAGGGAAATAGCATTAAAGTAAGCAAAAGTTTGGACCTAAACCAAAGGATAGTCTCTGAGAAGGTAAGGCAAACACTCATAGTGGACAGCAGAAGGAAGGCAGCACCAAAAGACAGTATGTTATCGTAGACATGGAAGAAACGCACACTGGGCAGCGTGGCTTTTCTGGAGAAGACCTGGGTCAGCATCTGCCGTGACAGGTTCTCCAGGGGTTGTATAAAGGCCTCTCTCTTCCCAGTGCAGTCCCTAAAGGCTCGAGTGTCTCCTCACACCAGTTTCACAGCAGAGCAACTCCAGCAACTGAATCTCATGTTCATCAGCATAAATTACAGGAGAGCCAGGCACTTCAGTAGAAATGGGAAACGTTCCACCAAACCCGACGTCTAATTTGCCTGTAGCAGTGGGAGGAACATGCAATTTTCCTTTACCCATAGGATTTGATATGTCCAGCAGAGAGATTAAATAATTTTCTGGACCCAGTGGGAAACACTTCTCTGTGCTGAAGAGAGAAGCGAGATGAAATCAGAGATGTCCAAACAAACATTTCTCAGCAGTTAATCTAACAGAGTTGGCTGCGTATGTACGTAGCCCAGGAGTCAGCAATGGAGTGCAATGGCTAGTTCAGATCTGGTTCAGGTCGCTGAACAGTGAAAAATGGCCACAGCTTCACCCCAGCTTGGTGAAATCTCAGAAAAGGGTATGAAATTCCCAGCAAAAAAAGCCTCTTAGTGACAACTAGTCATTATTAAGCCGTCACCCTTACTGCTTGTCTCAGCAGGAGACTGGTTGGGTCAGGAGTGTAAATAATCCCTTGGAGAAGGGACAACTTTATTTCTCTTCAACTGAGATGAGCAGGCCCAAAATGGGTGCAAAACCCATTGCTGTCCGCTGTCACTTTTCTCTGGGTTACCTGTGACATCAGTCACAGTCAGAGTCACTGTGCACTTGTGCATTGCAACCTTCATTAAAAAACATATCAGAAAACGTACTGCAGGGGCTAGAAGGCGAGAGGGGCTTGGACTTACCAGCTTGGACTCGTAGAGCTGTACGTTTTTGCCAAAGAACCTGTGAGGTAGAGGCATCGAAGATAATATCCCATGCTGGGCTTGATATGAGCTCTGAACTTTGTCATCTGCTGCTGATTTGCTAGTACCAGGCGAGTCCTCTTTCCCGGGGGATGGATACCTAGGCGACTCTGAACAGCCTGGGGACAAAACTTTCTTCAGTGATAAATATCTGACTGATGACATCTCTCTGCTCGGCGATGAGTGCCTCACAGGGGAGACTTCTCCTTCTGGTGGAAGGTACGTTCTTGGGGACAGCTCTCTTCTGGGGGAAAGATGCCTGCTGGGTGACAGCTCAAGCCTTGGTGACACACATCTCAGTGGAGATGCCTCCCTCCTGGGAGAGACGCGCTGGCAAGGAGACAACCCTCTCCCTGGAGACAGGCACCTTAGAGAAGACAGTTCTCCAGTTGGCGAAAACCGTTTCGGTGAAGTTTCATTTTTGGTTAATAGGTGCTTTCTCGCTAGCATTGGTCTGCTGCTGCCACCACCTCTGCCAGAGTCCTGGCTCGGAGACCACCTTTTTCTTGGGGAGGTGTCTTTTGAGGTTGACAGGTCCATAACTAAGGACATCTGTGGCCTTGTGACAGACTCTCTTTCAGCAGATGCCAATTGTTCGGTGGAGGTCAAAGCTGGTCTGTGGAGACTCAAGAAGCTGTGGCACACAGCAATGTCACTGCTGTCTGCTGACCACTTTGTTTCCAGCCCTGAGGAGGAGGCCTGCTGGCCTTCACCTACTTTTTGGCTGCTGGAAACAGTTTCTTGGGCTAAGGACAATGCTATTTCGGTGCCTTCCTCTTGAGAAGATGGAGAGCCACCTGAAGAGTGCATCGGGAGGGTGGTATGTTTGCCTTCTGGCAATTTTAAAGGTGGCTCATCTTGGCTCTCCTCTTCTTCCTCATCTTCCTCATCTTCATTGTCATCATCATCGTCAGATTCCTCTAGGTCTGAAAACTGGTGTTCCTCAATTGGCTCAGATCCCTCCCGCCCCTCAGAGTCCTGGAATAGGTCTTCACTGGTTCCTGAAGGGATGGGCAAACACAAAACAAAGAGTGTAAAACACACATACAGGTACTATTTTTGTGCTAAATCTGCTCAAAAGTTCTAAGGGGACAAGAGGAGAGAGGACCCGGCTATTCCCTAGAGCTGATCATCTCATGCTTTGAAGTCTGCAGTCCTGCCCTCTGTGCCAGCTCCACTCCTGATGATCCCAGTAGATGCCAGTGAATCTCACCATCAGGACCTCCCGCTCTACCCTAATTTTGGTTCCAGCCATTGCTCTGTCAACACACGCAGCCGTTGGTCCCTGCTTCTGCTGTACACCTTCACACACCCTGCCTGCCTTTCTCTAGAAATGCAAAAAAGGCTCTTAATAGATGAGGAGAACAGCAGCACTATCATCCTTTGGTGGGCTTTTTATGACTAATTGTTGCAGTGGTGCCTACAAAATATCTACAGCTGCCAAAGTACGGGAAAGTTGCTGGGATGACTGCTCCCATCCTCACATGTTGGGCCTTCTCCTGCCTAGATTACATGACAGTTAAATATTAGCGAGACTGGACTTTTTTTTAAAGTAAACAATAGGGTTGAAAGAACCTCTGTGGATTTTCCCTTATTTTGAAAAATTCTAGCTATGATGCAGATGCTTCTTTGTGGCAAATGCTTTTGCTGTCTATCTGTGGAAGGTCTTGCACAGGGATGCTTTGTTAATAAGAGCTTGTAAACAATGACAAGTATACAGAAAGAAAATTCTAAAAGATTTGAAATATATCTGCAGGTAAAAATACAGCATCTCTCTTCTACTTTAAGAGCCAGCAGAAGCTTTCTGAGATCCCAAGCTCCCAAGCAGATCGCTGCCGGTTCACCCACTGCTCTGCTCTGCACTGAGAAAACTCTGCATTTCCCCATGCCAGATGTGCAGCTATCCTGGCAGAAATGCAAGCTCAGCCTGAAGAGGTCCATCGGGAACAGCCACTGGATGTCACTGTAGCTCAACAAAATTGCACTGTCAGGAGGCTTCCCTGCAAGTCCCCACTGCTTTGGAGGGGCTAATAAAATACCAGTTTCTCACTCGGTTTGTGCCAAGCACCAAGCCGATGGGTGTAGAGCTGCTGGGACATGCTTGGTCCCCCAGCTTCGGAAGGAGAGCACCTGGATGCTGCTTTGACACCCGCGTGAAGCCGGGTAACTAATTGCAGCACTGCTGGCCTCTTTTCCCCGTCAGTTCAGCCTAGGACACTGTTTCTCCTCTGATGAACACTGAAACGGTTTTCCATTTAGAGCTGCCATCTGTCAGCAGGACGAGCCGGAGGGAAAATTAAACGGAGCTAACGCTGAGGCTGGACCACACCTGCCTGCAGCAGGCAGGGTGGTTTTCAGAAGGGGACATGGCCACACAGTGAGAAGTCACTGTGATCTACGGATAAAAAGTCTAATTTTGTTTACTTTGAATAACAGGGCCTTACTCGTAAATGCTCATGAAGTATTTACCATTACCAGTGAAATAAGACATGTATTTTACCATGGCTGATTATCCATCCAAGAGTCAGCCTGAAATGCATCTCATTTGCTCCCCACCCCCTTTCAAAAGTATCTGTTAACTAGTCCTTAAGGCGAGACCTACTGCAGAACTCATACAGCATCGAGTCGAAGTCAGCAGCTCTCCAAGAGGCTGACTTGCGTTGTGAAATGCTTGTATAATGATGGTGTTTGCTGGACCCAGGATCCAGTGGCGAGTTGTCTGCAAACTCCCAAAGGAACTGAGTTCAGAACAAATATTATTCCAAACGACCAGTTCTCCCAGCTGTAGGGTGAACTGTGCATATTTCTTGCTTGGAAAAGGAACGCATTTCACTACCAGAGCTATGAGCTAGTCCCTGTCTCTGGTTTCGGGGTTTGACATCTGTGGGCTTCAGGATGGACAGGCAGCTACAGCCCCAGCCTCCACTGCGTGGCTCCGAGAGCCTTGTCCTGGGTGGTCTCCTTTTTTGGCCCCAGTCACACAATGGACAAGCGCTGGCCAGGACAGAGAGCAAGGACAGAAGTACGGAGTGAGGGAAATGTGAAGCCAGCTCCGCACTGGGGAGTTGTTTGCGTTTGCCACCGAGGGAAACATTTCAGTGAGTCTTGGGACAGCCCAAAGGGAATTTGCTTTAACCTCCTAACACGCTCCTTGCAGGCAGAAAGAGAGCTCAGACCTGAGCCCTGGCTTCTTGCAACTGAAATGCATTTTGCTGAGCTACTGGGCAGAGAAAGGGCAAGTCAGGAGAAGACACAGAGGGAGGGAGAGATGGAGAAGGGAAGGAGAGAGGGAGGTAGTGAAAACGTGCCCCGTCGACAGCTTTGTTTGAGGGTTGCATTTCATTACACATGTGTTCTTCTAAGGTTATTCTACCAAACTGGTGCAATCACACCAAGCAAAACCAATGCAGGAGTGACGAATTATACTCCAATCTCCTTTTATAGTAACACCCCTTACTTTCTCCTGCCCCTTAAATAGAAATAAAAACAATCAAATGAAACATAACTCTAGTTTAAAATAATCCAGGGAGTTTTAGGAACTGCTGCTCCCTCCCCGCCTGCCCCCAAAGGAAAGCATGGCAATTTTCCTGTGCTGGTTTGTGTCACATGGAAATAGTAATTTTTTTTTTTTTTTTTTTTAATTAAAATAGTCCCTGCTAGGCTCTGTTCTGAGCCTCTTTGCAAAGAAGAGAGAAGACACTCTGTGGTTACACAGAGGAAGGCTCTTTGCAATCCACTACTCTGAGAACAGGGGATGCGTGATATAGCTGTGATCTCTGATTTCTCATGCACCTTTCTGCCATTTTTACATTATTTTCTCATCCATCCAAATAGCCCCAACCATTACAGTACAAGATATGATTTTCTGACCATCTTCTTGGATGCTTTCTTTAGTATTTCCTTGGCATTTGTGAGCAATGGGCCTCCTTACTCATGAGGTAGAATATCTGAAATTTCAGCAGAAGTCCAGCGTTAGCTTTAACCAGGTGAAAAAGAAGCTGGAAGGAAAGAAAGGAAAAGTCCTCCGATACCACGCCTTCCTGTTTTCACCTTTCTGCATTCCTTCCTGGCAGACCGTCCCCTTTACACAAACACAAGTGGTCTTCATAAATGGGAGGAAATGGGGACTGTATATTTTTTGTAATACTAAAATTACAGGGATTGCTTGCATAATGCAATAAAGTCCAGACAGCGCAACACATTCCAGCGAGCAGCCGCGCAGCCAACAGCAACAACAGGAGAGGGTTCCTTCCGAAAGCTAATGGGTTCCTGTCCTCTGCAGTCCAGGTAGGGCCCTTCCTTGCTGGGCTTAGCAGGTGTCCAACCACCATGTGTTCAGCCACCAGCAGTCAGGGACCAATGGTTTAATGATGGCCAAAAAAAAGTCCCCCGGCTGATGGTCCCATCCTTTCCGCTGAGTGCTCTCCCAGCTGACCCAGGGGTGCAAGGCAGACCTTTCTTGGCCTTTTGTTTAGACCTACTCTTTCCACGAGACCAGCTCAGCCTCATCACCTGCCAGACCTCCGTTTTCGCAGGCAGAGCGGTCCCACCAGCTTACAGCCCGGACGGGCTTTCACACCGCTCGCACAACACGCTGCTGAGTGCACTACTATTAACCCTGTATGAGCCCAGGGATGAATGACTGAAGGAAATCGTGAACGAAAGCATTCCCCTGGACTGGTGAAGTGAGCCCTTGCAGTTCTGTCCTCGGAAGCCTGCAATTATGTGTAACATAAATAGGACTTCTGATTTGCAGGTTTTCAAAAGTGACACTCAATTAATATGATTCATTAGTTCTAATTGACTATAATGGAAAGGTTTAAAATAACAGTTCTTCTTTTCAGAGTCATGAAACCAACATTTCAGGAGCCACTCTCCTCTTTCCCTATCTAGCTTTGATCTGCAGAAGCATCACCAACGGGTGGTATAACAGCAGGGAGGCATTTCTGGAGACCATCAGCTAATCAATTATTTTAAGTGAGTTCCCGGGCTGAAGGAGTTCTCCAGCAATCCCACACGGGAGCAGCCTCCCCCTGCTCACACCATGCCAACACTTTTCCCTTGGGGCGGCTACTGCAGAATCCCCGGCTAGGTTTTCTTTTGGCCATGCCCTCCTTTGGAAAGGCCACGGCCAAGTACAGCATGTCTCTGCCTGATCGAAAGGTTGCTCTGAAGAGCTGGAGAAAAGCCAAGAGTTCAAGCAGATTTAAAAGGAAGAAAGCCATCCCTTGAGGCAGAGTGGCACACTGTCGGCCAGGTCAGATATCCTTAGCCTTTGTTATATGTTTATTCTGCGTGGTCTGGGAAAGCCCTTTGTCCTTCCCCGTACATGTCAGGAAAGGCACTGTGAAAGGGGGCACGGGTGTACCCTCTACGGTAACACCGCAGAGTCTTTCTTTCTCCCATGTCCTCGTCCCCTGACTGTCCAGGTGACTACACCTGGCCTGAACCAGAACCCAGGTCTGAAAAGGCATGGTACCACTGCACTGGGGGATCACTGGGGTTTGGGATTGGTTAACCAGTGGGACTTCTCAGATATCTCCTACAGGTTCTCTGCTGGCAAGCTGAGCAGTGGTCTGTTCAGATCAAAGACAGTTGCATCAGCCCTCCAAGCCATATTTGTCCCAGGACAGTGACAAGCCCTGCAGCCCCATCAGATTGCTCTGCATCTGCACCTCAGTGCCTCCAAAACAGGGCGGCCACATCCAGCCTCCTCCGCAGGAATGGTCCCAGGGCCATGCTAATTCCCAAACTGTGCTCAGCATTTTTTTGGAAGTGTGGTAGATGGCCTGAACTACAGATGTCTTGTTGATTCCTCCTGCAGTTTAAATTGAGAAGATGGCGTGCCAGCGCCTGCAAATGTCCCCAGCACTGTTTAATTAACCAGTGTGGAGATACCCCAAGGATACAGCACACTGCGGGGGACAACATTTCTGAGCTTCGATATCCAAAAACTGAGACTTAAAGCACCTCGGAGGGTCCCAGCGGCCAGGGCTGCCCGGCGGGCACAGCCTCCCCAGCCCTGTGACCCACCTGCACCGCGAGCTCCTCTGCGGCACGAAGGGCTGCAGCCTGCAGCAGAGCAAACCCCGTTCCCATGGGCTACATAGGGAAACACACTTAGGGATTTTTAATTACCTACGAAGCAGGAAGCATCTGACACTGCCCATGTCCCGGGAACCAACCCCTTTCCCAATAAAACCTCTGATGGACTTGACCTCAGCAGGGGACCGGGGTGATAAGCGCTGTTTGTTGTTCCTGCCGAGTTAACATTCCCTGGCTCACAGTGCCGTCTCCAGAACTTGCTCAGCTGATGTGCACTTTATAAAAATAACCGTGGCGCCATGTGTTTTATGAAGTTCATTTTAACCCATTGTCAACAAACTCTTGCGGGCTGTGGCAGAATGAATCCCAGGGATGGGGGAATCAAAATTGTTTGGGGTAAGACGGGGGTGAAACAGGAAACAGAGAAAAAAAATGCTAAAGACAGCCGCATGAGCTGCTTTCATACTGGGATTTCTGGGGTGGCAGCCAGGAAGGGTCAATGGTGTTATGACCAGCCTGCAACACAATGCAAACAGAAAACACCACCCTGCTCTGTGGCACTAAGTGTTTTATCCAGGAATAAACACACTGTGACAGAGACAGACCTGGGCTCCCGAGCCTCTCTTCCCTCTGGAGCTGGTATGTGCAGCGTTTCCTATAAATGCAAACGACCTGCTGAACACAAATGCAGATGACCCAAAATTTCATGAGGACTCGAGATCTGCTACCCCTAAGGCTTCTTCCCCATCATTCCTGTGCTGCGGCTCCAGCCCCGAATACTCAGGGTCTTGCTAAAGGAAACAGAATAACAATCGTAAAAACATCTAACTGTTCCCTGGAGACACATAACCTAACCCTTCACAGCTGTCGGAGCACAGCCTCCAATGATTTGGGTAAAACATCTTTTTCTAGCTCAAACAGCTAAGTATACATGAGACTTCCCCACGTTCCTTCATCTCCCAGCTTGGAGATCTTCCTCAGCTTTCCCTCAACATTTCTGATGGAGACAGGAGGGCTTATGGTCACCGCACTCCTGCCCGATGCTGCCCAGCCTCCCAGGAGGAGATCTGCTTCTCGGGATGACTTCAGGGAAATTCAGCTGCAGATACTATAAACCAGGGCGGAAATTACTGAATAAGAGAGTCATGTGTCCTTCTCAAAGAACAGACAGACTCCTGAATTTACAGAGCCTTGGACAGACTTTGTGTGCGTGTGTTTGTGCATAAGTAGATGAAAGAAATAAGCAGGGAGTCAGGGTAAATGTATCTTCTTGTAAAGCACTCAGAATAATGCCATTAAATGCCAAAGCACCATGTTATTTTACTTTTGCTGGCTCTTTCCCTACTGAGAAATCTTCCAGATCATTTCTGGCCTGGCTGATTCACCTTCATCCTACACATGGAAAAGACCCGTGAGAGTGAGGGATGAGGGAAGCAGCTGCTTCACGCCCCATCCTGGTATGCTGAGGTCTCCAGCAGTGGTGCAGGGTCCAGGCTGGGTCTGCCTGCAGAGACGGGAGCAGCTCATGCACGCACCAGTCCCTCCAGACGCAGCCCAGGTTTGCACTGGTAATTTGGAGTCTCCTTGTATCAGCCAAATACAGTAAGATGGGCAGGTCCCTAGAAGATGATCCTTATGGAGAAGCGCTTCTCTGGAGGCCCTTTCAGTAGGAAGGTATCCCCCGAGTCGCTGATACTCCTGTATTGCTGGAGTGCATTCCCTCTGCCGAGAACATCACCACAGCCTGCACGGGCCACGCACCGAAGGGTCACCCCTGCGCTCATGCTCAGCACTTCAGCTCCAGTAAAATATGCTGTCAGACCATAACCAGGGGTGCCAGGACTGATTTTTCTCCTTCACCCACCAGACTGTGCTTGCAGCAGCAAAGTGGGGGTTCACAGTCTCATGCAATGCGTCCTCAGGGGCGGGTCTCATTTTGCTGCTTCGGAGACTCCCTCTATGGCCAGGAGAGACCCAGGCTCTTCCAGAGCACGGCAGTCAGGCTCCTGAACTCCCTGCTAGAGATACCCCAAAATACCAAGGAGCGCCTTCTCACGCCACGGATCCACTATTTATTATTACGTGTACAGCCCACATGCAGAGCGCTGGGCCAAACGCAGGATGCTCCCTACCCGCCCGTTTCCTCTTGCCTCTGTCTGCAGCCAGCCCAAATACTGCAGACAAACATGCACAACCCCCAGCAGGGAGACACGGACTCGCAGACTGTCCCACGGATGCAGCCTCCCAGGACGGCCCCGTCACCCACCCCATGGAAGCAGAAATCTCCCCTTGGGTGCTGGAAGGAGCCTGGGGTGAACAAAACTGCTCCACATCTTTGAAAGGATGATCTGCGGAGCACGTCTCCTGCCTGAAGGGACACTGCCCTCTCTTAGCAGCAATAGCAGGTTTATAACGTGAAAGATTTTACCTTCTTCGGCTTCCAGATCCACCAGTGAAGATACCAACACGCCCATCTCCTGACATTTTTTGCTGTGGGCCTTTGACTTCATATGTTTAGTCAGATTCCCTGAAAAGAAGCAGAAAACATATTTTGGTGAATATGGCTCTTTTTTTTCTTTTTTTTTTTTTCTTTTTGCAAGCTCAGCAGTAACAAGTTAATAATTTGGCTCTGAACCAGACAAAGGAGGCCTCTGACTCTCCCCAAACCACTATTCATTGCAAATACCCCGTGACACAAGGCTAAGTCCTCCCTTTCGTTCCTTTGCTGCTGCACTGGGGTGGAAGCGGAGGTGCTGGCAGGTGACCTTTCAGGTGTTGTGCAACCTGAAAAAAACAGTTGGGGTACACATTTGGGTTTGGGGGGAAGAAAAGTCCTGAATTGCTTTCAGCTGTGATGGTGCAGCAAAGAAAATGGTAGGAAAGTAGGGAAGAGAAACACAACTCAATCTAGCATCACCTCCCACCTCATCCCAGCACACAGGGTCACCTGCCTGGAGGTGAGGAGCTCCTTAGCACCACGGGGCAGACTGGTACTACCAAAATGAGTGCTCGAGATGCCAGCAACAGGGAAAAAACCTACAATCACCCTCTCCCCCCAGCAAGATGGTTCAGATGCTCTGGCATGCACCGAAGTGCCAGGCAAAAGTTCACAGCTCCCTGGAGCAGGAGTCATGGATACCCTCTGAAGCTCTGTGCACCAGGGTCTGGCAGCACTGAGAAAACCTGCTGAGCACTAACGAGGCTTTCTCAGGGCTGGGATGGAAAGAGCAGCCCCTGCAAGGGGGAGTCCGGGATGTGGTGGCATTGGTTACTGCTCTGAGACAGTGTGATGGGATAACTCGTGGGCAGCCGCCCTCACAGAGCATCTCTCTAATTCTAACTCCCAAATTACAGGCAGGTTAATTAGACAGTTATTAACCCTGCTATATCCAAGGGAAACGCTAAACAAAGGGGAACCTTGGCTGAGGGGGAAAAGGTAGGTAGGTGGAACAGAGAGAAAAATAAAGGGTAGGAGAAATAAAGAAAAAAAATGTCCCATTTTTCCCTTTCCTTTCCTACACCTCTTTATGGGCTGAGCTGATAATGAGACGAAACCTGGGCCCTTGCTGAAGCTCCACCAAGGGCTGTTTAATTTCCCAGCACAGCCCAGGAGCCGGCTGAGCACTCCAAATTCACTGCAGCAATATGATGTGCCATCAGCCTTCTTGTTAGCTAACACTTGAGAGTAGTGCTGAACACAAGGCTTGTTGTTATCACCAAAAAAAAAAAAGAAAAAAAAAATTGAGGAAAAAAGGAATTCTCACACTTTATTATAACCTTCAGCTGAGGACTGAGGTCCCTCAGCTGGTATCCTGCAATCCACAGAGTCCCCTGGTCCCTGAGCTGGGTGGGAGTATAGAGGGCCTCTATCAACCTCTCCTCCCGCTGCTCCGGATAGTATAAATAAATAAGCAACTATTCATTGGAGCAGAGAATTACCCATGATGCCCGCACATCTCAGAAGAGTGCCATAACCATCTAGCTACCAAGTTAGTTTCTCTTTAGCCCATGAATTATTTATTTAGCCCATTTTATACAAAATGGAATAGCTCCAACAGGAAAGACCAAGAGAGACAAAGGCTGACTATATATCCTTGTGTATCTGGCACCCACCTAGGATGTGGCTTCAAAGGATGTTTAATAATTTAAATGCAGCAAAACAGCTCCAATAAAAGAGATTTATTATTTTAAATCTTTGTGCCTAAATACCCTTAGCCCCATGGTTAGGACACTCAGGTATGAGGATGAGGCCAGCTTGGCTCAGGTCCTTTCTCCGAATCAGACCTCTCTTTGTCCACTTTGGACCAGGAGTTTTGTTGTGGACCCAAATACACCCAGTCAGACAAGAGCGTGCTCTCATGGACGCCTCTGGTTCCAGAGAATCACCATTGTTTTCAAGTGAAAAACTGTTTCACCGAAAAGTATCCAACGGGTCCAAATTGTGGCCTCATGGAACTGGAATTTAATTTTGGACCTAACTAGCAAAAAGACAAACTGACTCTGTTGAAATCAAACCCTGCTGCTTCTGCCTGTCCATCATGGCACATCACATCTTGGCTGGCAAAAATGACCCATCTTTGCTCAGTTACCACAGCAAAATCCCTAACTGGCTTCCCTCCAATGATAATAAACACAGAAAATAAGCCCAAGTAAATGCCTGGCATGAGCAGGGGGTTGTTGGTTAAGCTATGGTCTGTGG
The DNA here is from genome assembly GCF_964195595.1 of Calonectris borealis. Classification (NCBI taxonomy): domain Eukaryota; kingdom Metazoa; phylum Chordata; class Aves; order Procellariiformes; family Procellariidae; genus Calonectris; species Calonectris borealis. The sequence goes on along the minus strand of NC_134336.1, from coordinate 7,102,115 downwards.
CACCTCGGGAATTCAGCTGGGATCCCCATGGTGGGAAGAATGGGGAGGGGAGGTCCACCAGACGTTTTGGTGCTACCACATCCCCAAAACAAGCTCATAAATTCACTGGGCTACATGCATCTGGCTTTGGCTAAACCGGGAGGGCATAATATTAATTACTCGGGGGGGCTGTTGAATGCAATGTTTTGGGCAAGACTGCAGCCACCCCGTACTCAAGGGAGGGACTCTGGTCCTCAGAGGCATACAGCAGCCACCTTGGCCACTTCAGATGTCCGGAGGCTGGTTATACACACAACTCCTCCCCGCTGCCTCAGCTCCAGAGCTGTTCTCAGCGAACACACACTCTCCCTTTTGCTGCTGCAGGATCTGGGCAGACACAGGGAGCCCAGCCGGCTGCTTCTGCAGCCTGCAGCTCTCTGCCCATCACTTCATTCACCTCTGCTTTGACTCAGCTCCACCCTGAGCAATGGTTCGGGTTGACAAGCTCTGCCAGAAGCCATCAGTGTCACGTCCTTTTTTACTTTTTTTTCACTGGAGGCAACTGTCCTTGTGCAAGGCAACGCCATGGCTTCTCCTCTTCCTTCCCCACCCAGGCTGCCTGCACAGGCATAAGCTGGAAGGCACTGCACGGGCAATGCCAAAACCCCTGTGCGAATGAGTTTATGCAAAATACCAAAGGACCGATTCATAGCAAGTGTTGCTTTCTTTCCCCTTCTACTTTTTTCTACTCTGCTCTCCATCTTCCTTCATTCTGATTTGGTTAGATAAGGTAATACCCATATGCGCTGATGAACAAGATAAGCCTGCAAAGCTCTCGGTGCAAATCCCCCTGGTCTATCCATGCACAGCACCCTGCACGCACACCAAGAAGAAATTCCAACAAAATAGGGATGCTGCTATCCTTTTAGGGAAGGGAGACTCAGTGGGCCGGATTCTCATCTGACCTAAGTTTGCATCATTTTAAGGAATTTAAAAGTTCGAGGCTTATTTACACCAGCTGAGAAGCTGAGTTACCATCTTGGGAGCAATTTGGAGGACAATGGTATTTATCTTATCAGGGTTCTTCTTACAGTTTGTGTTTTTAGACCTCTTAATTAATGCTGGCAGGATTAAATGCTAAAGTCCTTCGGCAAATTTCCAGTAAAATCAACACCATGTTGCCTAAGTAAAAGCTGGACATGAATCCTACAAGGAAGGACTCACAGCTACTTGTTGCCTTACAGAGTTCTGGCTCCCAACTTAAAAAAAAAAAAACCCAAACCCACATAGCATTGCTTCCTTGGAAACAGTGGAAAAAACATATTTGAAGGAGCAAGAGGGAAACTAGCAGGCAGGGAAGCTGGATTTAAATAGCAGAACAGTTATATTGAATCCTAAGCAGGTAAGCGGTCCTCACTAAGGATTGTCTACCAAAAAGTTCCCAGATTTGAAATAAACTGGCTATATTTAAATACATTCAGGAATCAGTGGAAATTGTGACCCCCACCCCAACTATTGCTGCTTTGGAGGAGTACACACACTATCAGCACAGCGCTCTCATTACGCCTGCTTATAACTATGCATTACTGGCTGCTTAAGCTCTTCTGATGTTGTGAGGTCTTATTCTGGACTTAAAGCAGCTTAAATACTTGTGTTGTTTTGAGAAAGCTATAACTCTAGTGTTCCAAAAGCATTAAAGCAGCTTAGTAAGGACTAGAAGTGATTTCCCAGTTAAATTTAAAGAGGGGAAATTAATTTTTCAGAATATCCATTATCATATTTTAAAGGTGGCGGAGTTAAAGCAAAACGTAGGGAACAGAAACATTAAGATTTCTGGAAAAAGTATCCTGTCTGTATTGGGCATACACCACGCTTTCTATTTCTCCTATTAAATGTGAACAATTTAACAACAACAACAACAACAAAAACCCAACAAATGACCAACTGCATGATCTCAGCGTCCAAGGCGACATTGTGATACAAACATTCACAGCTTTCCAGGACTTAAGTATTATCATATTCCTCTTTTAAAATAATATGCAAGGAGAGCAACAGCTACTCTATAACTATCAGACTCTCATTTTGCTGTGAGACGCACTCACACACAGAGAACCAGCCACAGGCCAATACTCTTCGTCCCAGATAAACCCTTGAAATAGGTTTTATGTGTGACTTAAATAATGCACAGGCCTTGATTTAGGTCTCGGCATGGAGATAAAGTCCCCAACTGAGACGGAGAGAGAAGGAAAGCTTCTATGAGAAGGAAAGCTTTAATTTATATAATTTATTGGGCAAAAGATTTCAATGTTTTAAATTTTTTTTATTATCTTTTATACTTATTGACTTAAAGATTAAAGGAGAGAATTTGAACGTCTAGCCTGCCTGCCTGTATTGATACAGGCTATAAAATATTAGCCATCTTCTGGATCAAGCCTATCAGCTTGTGTTAGCCAAAAACTAATCTTCCAGAAAGGTACCCAGGCTGGATTTGTAGATTTCAAAATACAGAGAATTAGCATATTTCCCACTGAGGTTTGTGCTGAGACTTAATAGCTGCACTGTTTAAAAAAATAACAGCTAATATTTCACTTGAATTTGCCAGTCTTTTACTTCCAGCCCTCATTCCTTTTTTTTTTGACCTTTCCCTGATAAGTTAAAGCCCTTTTGCTCGCAGTGTCTCCTGTCTGGACCACTGGGTCATTTTCTGTTCCCAGCGACACATCTCACGCCACATTGCATAAGGGAGCAGGCAGCAATTCCTGAGGATAACTCTGTCCTCGTCCCATCAGGGGTTTGTGACATCCCGAGGAGCGGGGGACCAAAGCCTCCTCCCAGCAGTGGCTCCACAGGGATGCTCGGACCCTTTCCCTCTTCCCAGACGCCAGGGAAGGGCCCCAGCACACACAGGGTGCAGGGACATTTTGCAAATCTATATATCAATCTGCCCTGCTATAACAGCAGTTAATTCTTTTGGAGCTTTCCGCCAGTTGGACCTGCTCTATAGTTTCCAGAAGAGGCTTAGCAGAGCGCTGAGTCTGCTACAGCAGTAATAATAATAAACTGTGCAGCCATAACCTTGCCTTTAAGGGCTGAGGGGGTAATGCATTTAATATATTAACATGTTCAATAACCTCAGTGCCTGTCATGTGCTGATTTAAGGAACTGCAAACTAATTTATTAAAGGAAGACTATGGCTGAGGACATGAAGAAGTCTGGTGTCTGGAAACTGTGAGTGGACTAGACTATCAAATGGATATCTTCAGCCAACAGGCACCAATGTCCTTTACACAAGCACCTTTTAAATCAATATGAAGCTCCTTGTCCCTTCTGACCTCCAAGCAAAGGCAGCGGCATCGACACAGCGAGCTGCTCCATACACTTTGTCCAGAAATTTCAAGAAACCTTAAGTAATGAGGACGTGAGAGTCTGATGTGAGTCTGAACGAGAACAGAAATAGCTGTGGAAAAGGATAATGTCTGCACAGGAGGGGAATTAATGCGCCAACACTGACCCACATGCCCAAGTCAAGGAGTGAAGAAAGGGGCTGCGCTTCCCTCAAGGGTCTGGAGACGAGTGACAAGGGAAGGCTGGCGGTTCCTGTGTCCCCTCTGGGAAGGTGGTCAAGGGAAAAGCTCTCCCTGACCTTCCTGAAAGGGAAAATTGTTAGACTGCAACTTTTTCTTCATTTCCTTCCTGGTAAGAAAACAATGAAGAAGCTGCTTAACTTCTTTTAAACAACCTCTTGGAGGCCACGGTAACAAACCTCTTAGGCGGGCGCTTCTACAGTGGAGGTAGAGACACCTCATTAAAGAGGCACGTTTATATCTGGTCCAGAAACGTAAAATCAAATAAATCTTTACAAACCAAATTTCCAAGACTGCTGTTTCCATCAGCTAAGTGAGCACACAAAAATCTCATGGATTTGCTTTAAAATAATAAAAAAGAATTTTCCCTGCAGTTCTTTAACCCAAAGGAACAGCTTCGCTTACAGTGACAGAAATGCACAGAAAGCAGACAAGCAGCATAATTAGTGAAAAGGGGAAAATATTTAAAGCTCTTTCTTTTGCGAAAGTTTTCCCAGTTCTTGGAACACAAATATGGATTTTCCGGGGCGGGGGGGGAGAGGTACATTTTAACCAGATAAAGATCCTCATTAAAAATAATAATAAAAAAACATTTAACTGCTTCCAGCCTACTTGAGAGTTTAGAGCATTAGATCATGCTGCAGAGATCTACCACAGCCAAAATGAAGACAGCTCCACAGATATCCCCCGTGAGTTTACGCTGAAGGCTAAAATTAACTTTGGAAAGCTGATTTCTAAAAGAGCTTCAACTCAGCTTATATTTGCAAGTGCAGTCCGGTAGTGAGAGCTCCAGCTTCTCCATTCTGCAATTAACTGTGGTTGCGAAACTGCACACCAGGAAGGAGGATCCTAATGAATCAGGGCACAAACAAACTTATTCTAGACATCTGCAAAATAAGCTGTGAAACATCCAGTTCTGCAAACCTCCTGGAGCTCCGGTTCGCACTCCATCACCAACAGCAATGATTCTGTAACTGCACTTTAACTGATTATTTTATCAGCACACAAGGCTGATCTTTTTCTCACTCTCCAGTAACTCTTCCAAAGGTCCTTGTGTCTCCATCAGCAAAGCAAACAGCTGCAGTTATGTGGAGTATAAGCATGCCCACAGGACACAGCCAGGGTACTGACTGTCACCCCCTTCCAGCAAAGAGCCATTTTCATGCAATTCCAAGTTACCATCATGCAAATATTTGTCCTGAAATCGCTGATCCAAGGAAGTTCTGCCCCCTCATGCATCCATAGGCAAACGGATAGTTTTGCATTCAAATCCCAACACTGGGTTTGGTTTTTTTTTGAAGGAAGCATTTCCATGCTACCTTCCTCATGCAAGTTTCCTGCAAAGCTGAAGAAGGGAAGTCCCTTGGAGGCAAGTGTCTATTTGCAATGTGCAATCGGCACAGTCAGTGCTGACAGTTTGTGTGCTTCAAGGGAGCAGAGATGAAGAGCAAAGTAGCTAGAGAGATGGTGAAAAGGATGGTTTGATTGCAGCATCCTGAATAAAAGCCTAACAGAAGCATGGTGGAAAGCAAGGTGAAGTGACGGAAGAGGCTGAATGGATTCACCTCTCAAAGGAAAACCTCAGAACAAAGTAACAAAAGCAAGAGGGAAAGAGAAAGAAAATGAATCAGAAATAGCTCCAGGCTGGGAGGGAGAAGAAGAACCGTCGCTCGGATCTCCTGCATGTGTCTGACGAGAATTTGGCCTCAAATTCGGTATCGCTTCCCCATGCTCCCATACGCCTAGTGATTACCAACACGTTGTAACCCAGAAATCGCCCGCCAGCTTTACCAACAAAGCCATCAGCTCCAGGCACTGCCCACCCTGAATCACCCGGCGTCTGGGTCACTTGTCTAGCATGGACTTGCCCTCCATCGGCACTTTTGGGTAAGCACACGTGCTGCGGTGCACGCAGCACCCAGTGCCTCCTCCCCATACCCATGCTGTGCCACTTCCTTGGGTAGCACTGTTTTTTTGGGGTTGACGCTCTTCTTGAGTAAGTAACTCTCCCAGCTGTGTCATCTTCTGAGCTACAGACAATGGACATTTTATATTTATGTCAAACTACAATCAAGAAACTGAACTCGACATCTTTATTGCAAGACTTGTTGCAACCAAAGATGGAGGGGAGATTTGTCAAACCCACAGTGCCAGACTCTTATGAGAAGTTAAAGGGACCTGGGCACCTCTGGCACTTCTGAAAACTTTACCCACAGTCTCTTGGAAAAGACTTTTTTTTGCATGGTTTTGCATGTTCCCGATAGAGTTCACTCGCACACTCACTGAGGCAATGATGAAGGTCACTTGCAAAGAATATCTGGTGGTAGTGAGGTTATGGATCATTAATGACTAGATGTCCTGGAATGGAGGTCTTTAGAGAAACAATCTATTGATATGATATCGAAAATGTCGAAGCTACATGCAACTGCGAAGGATGAAAATGTGCAGCGCAAACAGATCTTGAGAGCACTAGTGCAAAAAGCCACCCAAAGACTGTCTCCAGGTGCTTGGTCAGGGATGTTTGCCCTTGCTCTCATTCTGGGGTGGTTTTGTTTATAAATCCCTGCCAGTGAAGCTGTATTTCAGGATCATTCCCTTTAAGAAGCACAAACAGGATGGTGCAGATGCTCTGCTGCAGGCTGGCACGTGCAGCCAGCGCTCTCCACTGCGACGCGCATCAGCTTAACGCAGGACTGGTCCTCTTCTGAAAATTTCAGCCAATTTAAGACTCCCTCATCCCCCTCCCTCCAACTCCTGGGGTTTTCCAGACCCTGGGAAGGCTTTCCCTTCCCCTTCGCCAGTGCCCCCAAGAAGGCTTGTAGGTCAATATACTAAGCAGAGGAGCTAGGAGCTGACTGTCTCTTACCTTTGGTTTTAAAAGCAAAGTTACAGTACTTGCAGACATATGGCCTGACGTCTGTGTGCGTGCGAATGTGTTTCTTCAGCATGCTGGGTTTCTTGCAGCGAATTCCACACTCCTCACATACATACTTCCCTCTTCCACGGCCTCGCACATACACATACTCTTCGTTTGATTTGTACCTATGAGCAACAGGTGTCATGATAAAAAAAAAAAAAAAGAAGATTCCCACCTCAAAAGTAGTCACAACTTTCCTGGATTAATTCAGCATGTTATTGACACCACCGGTCTCATTTACCATTTACTAGCTCTGGGTAATTAGGCTAAATTCAAAATATCTTCAAAAGCTTTTGCCCAGATGCCTACTTCCTCTTCTGGAATATGTTCTTATGTCCTACATCTGCTTCTCTGTACAGACAAATAGCCCAAAGTCTAGATAAGTCACAGGGTCATCCAAATGTCCTGATTTTCCCCATCCTCAAACACAAACTGAGGCACTCATAATAGTCTGAATAAGATAAGTCACAGTCCAGCCTGGCTGCCTGAATCATCTCCCTCTCAGCCTATGCTGTGTTTTTAAATATGCACAGTCTGCCGCTGTACCATGTAAACTACTGAGAAAATACATCCTAAACCTCTTGTGAGGTCCCACCCATTGGGACAACAGTAAAAGCCATTCGAGAAGACTGTGACGCCACACTGCAAGTTGTGGTCCCTGCGCAGACTCCTGCTAGAATAAGACACCCAGAATGGACACAAAGAGAAGAAAACATCAATTTTTTAAATATATTGTGCTAACACTAAATGTAAACACCACAGACTCCAGGCTCTTTTATCTTTGGCACAATATCATGACTTAGGTTTACCCCAGAGAATGAGATTGGTCATCCTTCCTTCACATTGTATATTCATTTATTTTCTGCCCATGCATTAGTGCATAGGAAAGGCTACATGATATGGGTTTGAAAAATACTTGTGAGACCGAGACAAATCATTTAGCCTCCTGCCATTTAGCAAATGGAGTCTGTAATTTCCTGTACTTGCAGCACAAGAATAAGGTAACACAAAATTGGTCCCCTCAGATTTTTAAGAGGCCAAATTTTTGAAGCGTGGTACTTCTTGCAACTCATTTTTCTATCCAGTATGAATTATGTCTGGTCTTCAGAAATCGCCAAACATCCACCTTTGAAAACCAGGCCTTCTAAAGCATCTTAATAGGGGATCTGAAGACACACACCACCATCAGTCACCTTTTAGTATCTTCCCAATAAAGCCTATTCCAAACCAGAATGGTGAGAAAACAGCAGCCAGACTGAAGAGAAAATGAATAAAACCAGCAGCACTAGGAATAGCTTGAGCACTTAAATAAGTGAAGGTATAGTAAATCCTAAAAGAACTATGTATTTATAATGCAAAAAAGAAAGATCATTTAAAACTCTGTAAAAATACACAAAGATCACGAATTCAGCCCTGAACTGATAGGATGATAATGGCATGGTCTGCACAGGATGCATCCAAGAAAATACATCCCCGTTACCCACAAGTGTGGATTTAAAAGCAGGTAAGTCACACTGCATGAACCCCTTGATCTCCCACCCAGGCAGAATACACGTGGCCTTGGCCCCATTTTGTTTCATTCATTTAGGAAGTGTACAGGTTATTTCAGTTCCATGTGGGTGTTTGGGGGACCTACTACACATGAAATCCAGAACAATCTTCCTGGGTGCCACCTGGTAGATATGAGTTCTGGACTAAACCCTTCCTCTCCTGCCAAAGCCTGGTCTCTGCCTCAAGGTCTTATCTGTAAGAGGCAGGCTGAGCCACTTCTTTGCTTCACAGGAGAGATGTGAGCAGATGCTTAAAAGATGATGAGCTGCTCATGCATTAAGGTGATGAGGTCACAGATCTCCTATGCAGGTTCAGACACAGACTAGAGAAGAGAGAGGAAAAGGGGGTTCTAGATAGCCCCAATCTAGCCTGAAATACCAGTAGCAGCAACAGCATAACCAGGTCTTGGTGTCCAACAGCTACATGTGGGGGAACAGTTTGTATTTCTGTCCTTCAGCATCAGTAAAAGTTCTCCAGACCATAACCAGGGTCATGTGGTAGCACAGATACTCTATTCTATCTCCTGTAACTGAAGCCATGGCAATGCCATCTACCCTGTGCTTTCCCTGCCCCGCCCCCCCCCAAAAAACCACCAAAACCCCTTCATCACAAGGTTCTCATTATTTGTCCAGGGGGATCTGAGCTGGTGTCTGAAGAGCACTGAAAAACACTGACTGCCACCCTCCACTCCAGTATGTCCAGCTTTCTCCGTTTAACCGTACAGATACCAGGGTACGCATAATTAATTGTTAGGGATGGCCAATGTCCCTCCTTCATTCCGTCAGTGACTTAACGCTAAAGCAGCAGAAGGAGCAAAAGGAACCAAGGAATCCTCATTTCTCTTCTGTTCAAATTTGTATTTGAATCTTCCTTCTTTCCCTACTTTCTTTCTGTCATTATGCTGGTAATCACCTTGCCATTTAAAAAATGAAATTGCTCCTTTATCAGCCTTGTATTTGCACTACCCTTAATTACACTCTCACATGGAAATCTCTAACCAAGTTCTTTGTGTCCAACACTCCCTTCGTCAGCCTCATTAAAGCTATCAGGGCTGGCTCTTCCTGGATAAAAAGGGACACGTGATTTAATCTGAAATTAGACATTGCATTTTATCTGACACTCTGTGAGACTGAGCCATCCTTCAACACAGATATTTTTCTATAGCTCCCTGAGACCATGTGTAAAACACACAGGGAAAGGAGAGAAACAGAAAAAGAAAGGTAACCTAAAGAAATACCAAACCAAACAAGAAGAAGAGAGCAAGGCAGGTGATACTGCCATAACATAGAGAAGGCTGCTGCAAATGCCATCTGTCTACATTGAAGGCTGTAATACGTTTATGGAGATAATGACTTCATATGACGCTGGTTTCTCTGTGGATCCAATACCCTCATATGATTTGTATCAGAAAGACAAATCAATGACAGCTCACTTCATGTGAAGATTTACCCTGAACAAAGGATATTCCTGCTCCGTAACGTTTGCTGTAACCAGATCCCCCTAATATCCACAGTTTAAGTTTGTGTCAGCAAATCTGGGCGTCTCTTCCAGAGCACTGCGGAATCCATAATCCTGTAGTTAGCAACTTACACCTCCTACGGTGTCACAGCTCCCATCTAATACTGAGATGATTTCAAACCCAGGAGGCTAACTGGCCATTATGAGCTGGGAGACTAATTTAGGAAATAGGTCTTTCAAACAGACACACAAAAAGATAAAAATTCAGTTATTTGATGCATTTTGAAAGGTTATTTGCTGTGTTCTGCTAGCAAATGCACATTTGTTGAATTTTGTGCAACCACTACGAACACTTTTTAGAGCAACTGGCACAGTCACAGCAGCATCAGTGCTACCACAGGCAGTAACAGATTCAGAGACTTGATGGCCATGAAACAGGCCATCACTGTCAGGAGTCACAAGAAACCCAACAATGGGAAAAAATGAACCTGGAGAAAGTTTTGTCTCAGCTCTTTCCCTTAAACCTAGTTGAAACCTAAAACCATGAAGCATTTATTCCTTTGCAGGCTTTAGGAGGCTTAGTTCTTAATATTTGCTGTTACAAATATCTGACTATCCTTTTTAGCCACAGACACTTCTTTTTTTTTTTTCTCAGCGCTGTGAGCCACGTCCAAAATCTTCATGTGGCTGAAAACCACACGATAAAACCTTGGAGAGCAGAGGGGAAGGAAGTTTGGTGGTTCACAGGCAGGAAGGGAGAGCAGGTTTCTGGGGGACTCATTGCTTCACTATGAGACACAGTTGGGCTGAATCACCCCTTCACTCCTGCTTTCTACAACCGCCAGGAATTTACCTTGCCCTGCAAAGTCTTTGCTGATGTGACCTTGCTGGTCACAGCCTCAGCACAGCTGCTGCACTTACATTATTTGGAAGTCACATGTAGGCAGCCTGATTTTGTGAATTTCCAGAATTTGAAGCTCGATAATGTATTATGGTAAAGAACACCCCTGGTTAGTTTTGCAGCAACTGAACAAGTATTTCCTCGACTGGTTTTGACATTTGTTAAACTCACTTGTTGCTTTTCGGATTTCTGGTACATAGTAACAGGAATTGGATATCTGATCCCTTTCCTGAGCTGCTGCATTTAGTTCAAATGAACCGAGTAGCTCCAGTTGTTGCCTTTGGTGTAAGTCTTCTGGTTTTATTGATGGCACATTTTATCTGTCATCAGGCTGCCCACTCATCTGGCTTGGCTAAATCCTTCGGAAGTTCCTGACAGTCTGCCCTGGTATTAACTAATCTAATTTATGTTTTATGCCACCCGCAAAATTTGCCAGATCGCTGATAAATGCGTAGCTATTATAATGTCACTAATTACTAGTAAGTTTATTGCCTTTCTCACAGCTACTAGATGATTAGACCACTTCTTCCACGGAGACACCTGCAATACCCACTCCGAAACCGCATGTGCAGCCGAAGCCCTTAGCCCTACCCGTTGCATAGCCTGGGGAAACGCAGGGTGGGAGACCCTACAAGACTGCAGCCTACGTTAAGGATCACCACACATAGAGGTGTGTCCTTAAGGCCAGACAGTTGAGATCTCCCTTAACTCAAGCCAAGCTACAGCAGAACAAACAGAAGGATTTCTTTACAAAATCCAGACCAGACAATGTCATTTCCAGGTTTCTAAAAGCATCATAAAACCTTCTAGTATCCCAATTTACCAGACAGGGATATTGCACCAAGACAAACAATGAACTTCCGAGGAATGATACAGGAAGACAGAGAAAGGGCTGGGCATGGATATGGGAGGACCTGGCACAGAAATTGCCTCTTCCCTGTCTGAAGTAATGGATCTTTTGCAAACAGCACTTGCCAATCTCCAGTGAAACCGCAGAAGACAAGAGTCTGAGCTGAATGACACCCCACCACCCAGATTGGACAAATGCGAAGAAGCCTGGTATGAAGGTGTTACTATGAACATCATCTTGCCCTTGAATTAGGTATCAGCAGCTCAAATAAAATTTAACACTGGCAGAATTACACTACCCAAGATGATCACCTCACTGGCAGCAAACCTGGGGCTCCTTCTACTTGGTAAAACATTGGGGCAGGGACTATCTTCTCCCACAGGTACAACACAGTGCCTGAAGCAATGGGACCCTCATTTTGAGTGGACTCTAATTCAGATAACAAATCAGAATTGATCCAAAGATAAGTAGCTGGCTTGGACTCGTGGGCAATCTCACAGAGGCTGAGGGTATTAACTCTTCCCTTAATCAGCAACACATGCTGCTGGCATGGGAGGAGCGGCTGGGCAGCCACTGGTCCCATCCCACGTACTGCAATGTTTCTGGTGCACAGGGCTCTTTGCCGATGCAGAGGAGACGAACGGATGTGCCCTATCAAGAGCCCTCCCTCTTACGGTTGATAGTGGACAGCAGATTAAAATATCACAAATACAGCTCCCTCTCAGGACCGCTGCTGTGATCAGCTTCCTCACACATTTCAGGTCCCTGGCTGCTTGTGGCTGCAGGATGGAAGGGCAAAGCAGAGAGACACCACGACAAACTTGCCAGCCACAGACACTCGGTGTCCGATTTGAAAACTTGCAGCTTTGATTATGTCTCTTCCGCACAAGGAGCAACAAGAAACACATGGAAAAACAGCACATCTCATCCCTGCGTTTCTGTGGCCATTCCAAGTTTGTTCACAGAATCATAGAATCATAGAATCGTTGTCCTTCAAGATCATCAAGTCCAACCGTTAACCTAGCACTGCCACTAAACCATGTCCCTAAGGGTCTCATCTACACGTCTTTTAAATACCTCCAGGGATGGGGACTCCACCACTTCCCTGGGCAGCCTGTTCCAAGGCCTGACCACCCTTTCAGTAAAGAGATTTTTCCTCATGTCCAATCTAAACCTCCCTTGGCGCAACGTGAGGCCATTTCCTCTCGTCCTACCGCTTGTTATTAGGGAGAAGAGACCAACCCCCACCTCGCTACAACCTCCTTTCAGGCAGTTGTAGAGCGCGATGAGGTCTCCCCTCACCTCCTCTTCTCCAGGCTAAACAACCCCAGTTCCCTCAGCCGCTCCCCATCAGACTTGTGCTCCAGGCCCTTCACCAGCTTCGTTGCCCTTCTCTGGACACGCTCCAGCACCTCCATGTCCTTCTTGTAGTGAGGGGCCCAACACTGAACACAGGATTCGAGGTGCGGCCTCACCAGTGCCCAGTACAGGGGCACCATCACCTCCCTGCTCCTGCTGGCCACACCAGTTCTGATACAGGCCAGGATGCCGTTGGCCTTCTTGGCCACCTGGGCACACGGCCGGCTCATGTTCAGCTGTCGACCAGCACCCCAGGTCCTTTTTCTCCGGGCACTTTCCAGCCCCTCTTCCCCAAGCCTGCAGCGTTGCCTGGGGTTGTTGTGGCCCAAGTGCAGGACCCGGCACTTGGCCTTGTTGAACCTCATACAGTTGGCCTGGGCCATCGATCCAGCCTGTCCAGGTCCCTCTGCAGAGCCTTCCCACCCTCCAGCAGATCAACACTCCCGCCCAGCTTGGTGTCACTGCAAACTGACTGAGGGAGCACTCGATCCCCTCCTCCAGATCATTGATAAAGATATTGAACAGGACCGGCCCCAGTACTGAGCCCTGGGGAACACCGCTCGTGACCGGCCGCCAGCTGGATTTAACTCCGTTCACCACAACTCTCTGGGCTCGGCCGTCCAGCCAGTTTTTTACCCAGCGAAGAGTGCACCCGTCCAAGCCATGAGCAGCCAGCTTCTCCAGGTGGACAACATCCACAGCCCTTCCCACATCCACTAAGCAGTCACCATTGCTGACTGGGCCTGATCCCCTGGTTGTCCTGTACGTGCCACGTGATGGCACTCAGGATGATTTGCTCCGTGATCTTCCCCGGCACCGAGGTCAGGCTGACCGGCCTGTAGTTCCCCGGATCCTCCTTCCGGCCCTTCTTGCAGATGGGCGTCACATCTGCTAACCTCCAGTCAACCAGGACCTCCCCGGTTAGCCAGGACTGCTGGTAAATGATTGAAAGTGGCTTGGTGAGCACTTCTGCCAGCTCCCTCAGTACCCTTTGGTGGATCCCACCTGGCCCCATAGACTTGTGTGTGTCTAAGTGGTGTCGCTAACCAATTCCCCTTGGATTATGGGGGCTTCATCCTGCTCCACGTCCCTATCTTGCAGCTCAGGGGGCTGGGTACCCCTGAGAACAAGTGGTCTTCCTATTAAAGACTGAGGCAAAGAAGGCATTAAGTACCTCAGCCTTATCCTCAGCCTTTGTCACTGTGTTTCCCGCCACATCCAGTAAAGGATGGAGATTCTCCTCAGCCCTCCTTTTGTTGCTAATGTATTTATAGAAACGTTTTTTATTGTCTTTTACAGCAGTAGCCAGATTAAGTTCTAGTTGAGCTTGGGCTTGTCAGGAGGGCAGGAGCAAGGAGACATTCCTCAATTTTTGCAAGTGCTCTGGACGATGCCTTGGCAGTGTGACAGCCCACCAGCATTGGCACCAAAGAGCAGGTCTTGCCATGCTTTCCCATTGAAACGGGACATTACATCTCTGCATAAAGTCAGCAGGATCACATTCTGTCATGGGTAGCTGTGGGGCAGTGCGTTAAAACTCGCCTGTATTTTTTTTTTTACGTAGAGATGACAGTGAGGATCATCTCTAAAACGAAGCCCTTTGGGAAGATGCCATGCCAAAAGTTCCAAGAAGAGGAACTTTTGTTCCAAGTCCGGAGCTGCTTTCCAGGCTGTAGGCTCTGTAAAACTTCTTATGACCAAGCAATGAATACTGGTAGAAATACATAGGTTGGTACCTCATTTTTGTAGATTTAATTTTACTACTTAAAGTGGGAACCTCTTCACAAACACACTTTTGTGATCTTCATCTCTGTGCTACCAGTTCTGGACTTGCTGATATTTCATATTTATGTCCCATCCACGTACAGAGCAGCGCACCAACTATTCGTCACTTATCAGGAAATATCTTTACGAAATAATTGGAAAGCATTGAAGAAGAATGCATTATTAGCATTAGATGGAAACCCCATTTGCCTATGTCAGGAGAGGTACCAGTCAAGGACATTCTGTTGCTGTTTCGAAAATCTACCAGAATTGACTAATCTTGCTTAGAGAACTGAACAGGTAAAGTTACATGAGCACCAAATACTGTTATTTCTATATTAAGTCATATCAAAAGCAGATCATACTTTTTCAAAGAAACCCTTTAAAGCATTTTGCACAGGAACTCCTTAGCCTCACCGAAGTCCAGCACCTCAAAGGGGAACATGTTGCTTATGATCATCCAGTCTTTAAGTAAAAAGAGGTGATGATCAAAGAACCGTCAGGTTTCTTGCACGTAAAACCCCTCTGTGCTGTGCGCCATGAGGTTAGCCATTGACTGGAGGACAGGCACACCGTTCGTACAGGCACTAGCACACGTAAAGCACAGGACAGCAAGTCTGCCTGCATGGAAACCAGACCACCACTCCTTGGCAGTGTTGGTGTCCCACACCCCCAAATGTCCCCTTGGCTTGACAGCAATGCTGATCACCACGACTGCAAAATGCACGTCAATTCGGCAAAAAACTCCAAAGGCAACTTCAGGAATAAACGCATCCCGCTCATTTCCTCTCTGCGGGAATCTAAGCATAGATAGGAGGAGGAAGAATTTTATGGCACTGCAAAAAAAAATGATCACACAGGACAGCTCAGGCCTAAGTTACCCTTTCTGCTTTTTATAATATCCCTGGTGGGTCCTCACAGCTCAGATTTTACCTAAGGCAATTTTCCACATTTCTTTGAATGGGAAACAATAACGTGGGTGTATCCCCACAGTGTGCTCCTTGTGATCACAGCTCTGTCAGCACGACCTCGGTGGCACTGGGGCTGCGTGGGACATGCCAGCTGCTTCAGAAGTGATGCTAGCACCATGGGTGGTCAAGGCACTGTCCAAAAGCAGATCAGTGATTCTCCAGCCTGCCTACAAAACATGAATACTGGCAGAGCCCATATATCATTGAAGAAAGCCAGAGGAGTTGCTTCCTATAGCACTGCCCTGCGACAAGGCAGCCAGACCACCAGGACGTGGGGAGGTCGGTGTAGAAACATCAAGTCAAAGGAAATCTCTCTTGATGTGACCACATCTGGGACACTGTGTCCAGGTTTTTGTGTTTCAAAATTCAAATGGTGCCAGCAAACCAGAAAAAATGGGAGGGAAACATCATCTCTGGTGAAGGGAATGGATGCAAAGATGAATCTGGGAGGAAGGCATACAAAAAGTGAATGATTCAAACACCGTACTGAACCACAGACAGTAAAAGGTCTAGGGAGAGGCTAATGATCTGGAAAGATGTACGTGATGGTCAGTATGGAGAGACATTTATTATTGACAGTTATCCTAAGAACTACAGAGTGAAACCAAGAAGTGGAAAATTTAAGCTAAATATGAAAAAAGATGGGCAATGTCTTCAAGTAGGTTTACCCTGCACAAAACCATGACGTGGATTTAAGCAGTATAATACCTCCTGCATGTTCAGCCTTTAAAGCACCTTTCACTGGACACAGTGAAATTGTGTAAATTCACTGGAAGAGCTGACAAAAATGTTGACACCTCTGTAACACACACAGAGCGGTCTCCAGAGGTAGACAAATAGCCAGAGTGAAATCAATACAAAAAATATGCATAAACAACCCAAATCCACAAAAGAAGCTTTTACTAGCATAAAAGCACAGGCCAGAGAATGACTTTCAATGTCATTTCTGCATTAGCAAAAGCAAATCCTTTTGCCAGTAGAGCCTATTTTGATTGAAGAAGTGTTGTGGGCTACAGTGACAAGAGGATTTGCGACTGCATGAGCTGGTCTGCACCAGGAGGACTGCTCCACCAACAGCTGTATCTGATCCCTGATCCTGAAGCTGGCCCTCGAGCAGCGTGGTATGTCCAAGACAGACCATGGGACTTACTTCAATTAAATTAATCCAACACAGAGCAAGCACAATACCAGCAAACGTTGTATGTGGATGTAAAACTGCAAAACCAGTGCAGTTTTATATTATTTCTCTGAATGTTATGCTTGAGTGAAAGCTTGATTGAATTTTGGGTTGTGGCATCAGACCTCTTCTAGTCTATTAGAAGTAAAATTACAGTCATACTCATTATGGCTTTTCTGTTGTTATACAACTTCATCCTCTCTATGCTTTAATCATTTAATTGTCATCGCAAACCGCTATATAAACACATCTATTTCAGAAAAAAATCAATGTAAATAGTATTATGCTGCTTTATACAAGCTGAAAACCTGGGTTTGATTATAAAATGCAATTAGAGATGAAACCAGACTGAAAAAATGAAAGTACATTCACTGCAAGGTGAAAGTATTTCAGTGGAACGTGCGTGCATCATCTCTGCCAGGTGGTCAGCTTTAGCCATCTAAGCATGAAGAAATGTGGAATTATATTGATTGTGTGCACAGGCTAATTAGTCCCTTCTGGGCTTCCCTTCCATTAAATCCAATTGCAAGAACAGAGAGGTAACGCAAAAAATTCCACAGTCTCTCACGTCTTGTTTAACAATTGGGCCATGCATCCCTACCCTCAAAAGATGCCACACAAAAGTCAAAGAGTTATTGCAGATCACGTGTAATCTAAACACCTCATCCCACCACCACAGTGGCATAGACAGAAAAGAAAAAAAAAAGTAAGTAGCTCCTGCAGTGTTTTGCAATGGCAGGGACATGATGGCAGCACCACAAAATATCACGTCTGCCTTCCACCTCTACGTGCCCATTTCCGAAGATTTCCCTATGTGTTACTAGAATAAATTAATGCTGCATGACTGCTAATGCAAGGCTGGGCTTTTTTTCCCAGCACCAGTCAGACAGGTTAGGTCACGACACAAAAGTCCGCACGGGTAAGCACGCATGCTGTTCCCAGGGCATTGCTCCAACACCGCCTTTCCCTTTTGAAGATCAAATACAAATAGAATAGAATACCAGATTAAAAAAACCAACCGCCACAAACTCATACAGCTGATTCATAAAATATTCATAGAGAAAGTCTAGCATGGAAATCCCCATAGATGACCTGTCTCAATCCCATTTCTTCTTTCTCCACCCCCATCAGAATCGATTAAACAGTTTCCGGAGAATCTGACATTAATGACTCTATCTGACTCCAAGTGACTCTCATCTGACACAGATACTTCTTGTTCTCAAAACAGCTCTTTCTGCAATTATTTTTCTAAGTGCTATGAATTCTGGGTGCCATCGCTGTTTTAATTATAGGCTGCCTTCTTGTCCTTCTGTTGCTTGTCGTGTCAAGGAGGAAGGACTGTGTTTAATGGCCTTACTCCAGTGCTTTATTTCTCAGTACTAACTGCACTCCCTGCAAAACCTATATTTTTGGAGGCATGTTAGGGTCTGTAACACTTGTTAGTCCTAAACAGATCATCAAATCCTTGAAGAAACTGTTTTGGATTGAGGTCAGTTACAACTCAGGAATTATTTCAAACTGTACTGAGGATGTTGAACAGAAATATCCAATGTAAGAAGCAAGTGCCTACATCAATACATTCTGTCCACTACTCTTGTTGCATGGTCATTAGCTCCAGGATCTATACCCCATCTCTATTTTGAAGCTGTTACCAATATACTCTAGAGTTTATCTTAATACAGTTACAAACATTTGAAGAAATTATCATTATGAGGATTTGGCTTCTGAAATGCATAAACATAAATGCATTTTGTTGGTGCATTTCTGTGTGCCTGTATAAAGAATCACCCATTTTTGACAAAAGCACGCTTTTAGGGTACACATGACACCTCGTTGTTCAGGTTGGATACCATCACATTATATCTACCTCCACATTTATTTCAAGCAGCTTTTTTTCTACACCATTTACTGAAAAGTTGTTGCTATTAATTAGCATTTTTTACATGTGCTGACTTTTTCATTTGAGAAGCAGAATTTTCAGTAGTCCAGCAGAAATCCAGTCCTTTTCAAAATCAAGTCCATTCCTTACAGTAATCTTGATTTGAGCCAGTTATTACCTACGTGGGTAAATACTACCAATATTTCAGTCTCTAATTAGTCCATTTATTAACTGCTGAAATGCACACACTACAGGATTAAGTAGGTCTGTGATGTAACAGTCGGTGGTGTCTCTTGATAGCCATATTCTGGCAAAAAAATCTGCTTTCTGGAGTGACACTTTCCTGTAACTGAAAGTTTATTCCATTTGTGGATGATTTTTCTCTGGCTTTCAATCCCCTCAACACCTCTGGGCCTGATGCATGGGCTGGTCCAGAAGATTTAATTTTTGAGGATTTCTTCCTAAAGCTGCCTGTCTGCTGGACATGGTTGTCTCCTCCTCGAGCTCTCTGCATGGTGCCTGTCCATTCTGAGGGGTTCAACGGTGCTCTGCTTGCTTCATTTTTGACCCAGGTTTAGTTTTTGCCAGATGCCATGTCATTAAGATGCAGCACAGGGGAGTGCTGTTATCAGACTGGCCCTTGACACGAGTCAAGGTGAAAAAAGCTTTATATTCCTGCCATGGGACAAGGTAGTAACCATTGACTCCAGTGACTATGTTACAGAAATGCATTTTCTCTTCTGTCACCACATCTGATACAAGCCTTCTTGTTCTCCAGCCTATTAGAAATGAATAAATATCCCATTTACAACTTACACCTCAAAGGAACACACCAGTGGGTCTTGGGGACAGGGACAGGTACAGAAAAAAATCACTGCTGCCCCTGTATGCTCTCCATTGCTACATCGCTTAGTTTTAAATTATTAAAAAGTAGAATTTCATCATTTCGCTTGAGAAACAAACTGAGCTGACACTTAACAGAAGGCTGGATTGGAAATTTTTTCTAGTATTCTGTCCAAAATTATATTTACATTGTTTCCTCCAATTATTGCTTAATCTTCTGCAAGTAATTTCTCTTGCTTTTAGAGATCACTGACCCACAAATGGAGCTGTCCCATCCACGGTCACTGGAAATACTGGTAGGCAGGCAGGAAAAAAAAGAGCCATCTACTGGCTTTTACAATAAATCTGTAGTGCAGCAGCCAATTTTGTAAGGTCTTTAACATAGAAAACATATTTTATGCTCAGCCTGAATGCTAATTGCTTTTGTGGTGAGACTTATAAAGCTGATACCTAATGAGGTTGGTTGTTTCTTTGTTAAAAAAAAAAAGCAAAAGCCCTGCTGCACGTTTTTAGACTAAAACACTGTTGTGTTACAAAAGCCAAATTTCTGCACATAACGAAAAACAGTAATTAAGACCAACACCACACAAGGGAAATTTAACTGCATTGTTCTGCTACTGCTCTGGAGCGAGGCACTCCGAGCCCGGCTCCCCTGTGTCCCGTTCCTCGTGTGACTATTTACTCCTCTGCAGTGGGAGTACGAAGGGGGTACAGCACTGCCGGATCTGAATGGTGCATTTGAAAACCACTTCATGCTTCACTAAGCGGGACAAGAAGCAGCAAAGAAACTGAGACCGAGATCAACAACATCCACTGTTAATTCATGGCTCCTAAGCTTATTTCACGTACTAGAAGTAACCTGCTTGCCAACATTACTGGAGAGCTACGAGCTACGAGCTATGAACAGACCAAGTAAATGGCAGAGAAGATCTCAGTAGTCATAGAATCATAGAATCATAGAATAATTGGGTTGGAAGGGACCTTTAAAGGTCATCTAGTCCTGGGCAGGGACATCTTCAACTAGATCAGGTTGCTCAGAGCCCCGTCCAACCTGACCTTGAATGTTCCCAGGGATGGGGCATCTACCACCTCTGGGCAACCTGTGCCAGTGTTTTACCACCCTCATTGTGAAAAATTTCTTCCTTATATCTAGTCTAAATCTACCCTCTTTTAGTTTAAAACCATTCCCCCTTGTCCTGTCACAACAGGCCCTTCTAAAAAGTTTGTCCCCATCTTTCTTATAAGCCCCCTTTAAGCACTGAAAGGCTGCAATAAGGTCTCCCTGGAGCCTTCTCCTCTCCAGGCTGAACCCCAACTCTCTCAGCCTTTCTTCACAGGAGAGGCGTTCCATCCCCCTGATCATTTTCGTGGCCCTCCTCTGGACCCACTCCAACAGGTCCATGTCTTTCCTGTGCTGAGGACCCCCGAGCTGGACGCAGCACTGCAGGGGGGTCTCACCAGAGCAGAGCAGAGGGGCAGAATCACCTCCCTCGACCTGCTGGCCACGCTGCTTTTGATGCAGCCCAGGACACGGTTGGCCTTCTGGGCTGCAAGCGCACATTGCTGGCTCATGTCCAGCTTTTCATCCGCCAGTACCCCCAAGTCCTTCTCGGCAGGGCTGCTCTCCATCCCTTCATCCCCCAGCCTGTATTGATGCCGAGGGTTGCCCTGACCCAGGTGCAGGACCTTGCACTTGGCCTTGTTGAACCTCATGAGGTTCACACGGGCCCACTTCTTGAGCTTGTCCAGGTCCCTCTGGATGGCATCCCGTCCCTCAAGCGTGTCAGCTGCACCACTCAGCTTGGTGTCATCTGCAAACTTGCTGAGGGTGCACTCGATCCCACTATGTCTATGTCATTGATGAAGATATTAAACAGTAGTGGTCCCAATACGGACCCCTGAGGGACACCACTTGTCACCGATCTCCATCTGGACATTAAGCCATTGACCACTACCCTCTGGATGCGACCATCCAACCAATTCCTCATCCACCGAACAGTCCACCCATCAAATCCATACCTCTCCAGTTTAGAGAGAAGGATGTTGTGCGGGACCGTGTCAAAGGCCTTATAGAGGTCCAGATAGACGACATCTGTAGCCCTTCCCATGCCCACTGATGTAGTCACTCTATCATAGAAGGCCACTAGGTGCATCAGGCAGGACTTGCTTGTGGTGAAGCCATGCTGGCTGTCTTGAATCAGCTCCCTGTCCTCCATGTGCCTTAGCATAGCTTCCAGGAGGATCTGTTCCATGATCTTCCCAGGCACAGAGATGAGACTGACTGGCCTGTAGTTCCCCGGGTCTTCCTTTTTTCCCTTTTCAAAAATGGGGGTTATGTTTCCCCTTTTCCAGTTAGCGGGAACTTCACCGGACTGCCACGACTTCTCAAATACAATGGATAGTGGCTTAGCAACTTCATCCGCCAGTTCTTTCAGGACCAGCAGATGGATCTCATCGGGTCCCATGGATTTGTGCACCTTCAGGTTCCTTAGATGGTCTCGAACCTGATCTTCTCCCACAGTGGGTGGCTCTTCATTCTCCCAGTCCCTGCCTTTGCCTTCTGCGGCTTGGGCGGTGAGGCTTGAGCACTTGCCAGTGAAGACCGAGGCAAAAAAGTCATTGAGTACCTCCTCCTTCTCCATTTCCCGGGTAACCAGGTCTCCCGTTTCCTTCCGGAGAGGGCCCACATTTTCCCTAGTCT
This sequence comes from Calonectris borealis, assembly GCF_964195595.1. Lineage (NCBI taxonomy): Eukaryota > Metazoa > Chordata > Aves > Procellariiformes > Procellariidae > Calonectris > Calonectris borealis. Next base: position 7,080,181 of record NC_134336.1, on the reverse strand, counting down.
TCCTTTTATCCCCGACGTACCTATAGAAGCTTATAACAAGGAACACTCAGGAGTTAAAAGAACTGAACAGGTCAAACTTATGCATCGATAGCTTTTCAGCCCTAAGTTCAAACCTTTCACCAAAAGGATGCCAGAGATCATTTTGTCTGGATCAGTAAGGTGAACACAGCCTCAACCAGCATTTCCACACTGGTGCGATGGCCTGGCCAGGGCTGTTTGCCCATGCTACTGCAGCTTTGTGCAAGTAAGTCCATCAGCCCTACCCCAAACTGGACTGATTTAATCACTCCGGACTTTAGGCACTTCTGTAGTGGGTTTCATTTCATGGCTTAGACACGTCTTGGAGATGTTAACTGCTGTTATCAAGTCCGTACACCAATCTTGCCTCAGGGCTAAAGTGTCTTGACTCCATGCCTTATGCACTATTTCTAATTTCAGTATATATTACAAATAAAAAATCTTCTTATAAATAAATCACAGAATAAAATAGAATATATTTGCACTTGAAATTGCAAATTCCATTAATTAGAAATTAGGAAATACTATATATAAGTTTGTCCACTTAACCATAAGTCTTACAGGTCTGACTACAACTTGGACGATGATCTTGTAGATTTTGTTTTTAATGTTGACAAGCTTTGGAAGAGATGTGATATGACATTTCCAAATTTTTATTATTTTTTTAACATCAATAAATGCATTTTATTATGAACATTTCTAATCACTCAAATAGGCAATGAAGAGCCTTTTGGCGTTCATTGGAGTGGATGAGACATGAACTCCAGTCAGAGCTACAGAACCTGGTATTTTAATAGCATTAGCAACTTGAAGACACTTCCACTGGCCCAGTGCCGCTGTTCGTTGCTAGCATCCTTGGTGCTGATGGCAATGGATGTCCTGTGTTACAGGATCCTTGTGTTTCCTTACTGTTTGGCCAGGCCACCTACTTAAATCCCTGGAGTACTCCAAGTGAGAGAAAGGAATTTTCAGCCATTCTTATTTGAGTAAAACTTGTAAAGTATTTCACAAGGTGAAGAAAAGGTATTTTTTGGTGCAGCTGACTCCTTCTCTCAGAGAAGGCTGCAATGTAATACAGGGATCACCGGTTACTTCCAGCTTCCCTTTAGTATCAGCCAACTTTAGTAATGCTAATCATGTTATTATTAAGATATGCACAGAGTAACAAGGACTGATGCTTCTATACAAATGAGTCACAAAAATGGCTCAGACAAAACTGTTCACTGACGGATGTCTGCTTTGTCACATCTGTTTTCCTCTTGTTGTCTCATGGGGCTTCAGCCCATCTTCCTTACATGTAATCTTATTTCTGAAAGACTTTGGCAAGGATGGTTTTACAGTGACCTCCTACATCTTCATTCCCACTGCTCAGTCAGCAATAGACTTTGGGAGCATCACAGGAGGAATCCATAAGAACAACAGGAATGGTGAAAGAAAAGAAAACTTCCTCTCAAGTTCCTCCGCCTCCATTACACACCGGAGAAGTTCTCCTTGGGGAACACAGTCTCCCTCCCTAGTTTTTATGAAGAGGCTACAGCGCTCAGCTCTCAATGTAGGTGTATGGGGACTTGGGAGGGGGGTGCTGTTCAGGAACTGTTTTTATCCCCATCATTTTGTTACTTAGCAATAGAAACCCAAACACTTCTCCTCCAAGTGCAGGCTTCCAGCAGCTCCAGCAAGAGCCCTGCAGGGACTATCGAATTTCATTCACTTCTTCACTAGTGACATGAATACCCATCCATAAACTGTTGGCACAATAAAAACTGAACGTCTAAGACCGCCTGCCATTAACAATACAGCAAACCCCATCCAAGCGGTGGCCTGGTTATGCTTTGAAATAACAGGAAGTGCCTTGATTTCAAAGAATCTTGGACGTGAACCTGATATCCTGCACATTATGGAATAACTTCTTCAAGACAAAACGCTTGATTTCCAAATGTCTTCACAAGACAGCCGAGACAACTCTATTGCCAATCCCATGTGAAGCTTCAGCAGAAGCCAGGGAGCTGGTTGGAAGCAGCAGGATGTTTTTACAGGAGAAATGTCCCCTTTGGAGTCTCAAGCCCTTCAGAAAGACTCGGGCGAGAAGGCACTATGGATGGGACTGGCATCATCCGCTGAGTCCTTCAAGGTTTCTTGCAACGTGCATTTCCCTGGGCTAACCTGTGGCTGACCCGCAGATGTTGGAGCACCTCTCCTTGCTAGCAGGACCCTGGGGGTTTCCTGCCAGCTGACTCTTCTGAGTTACGCACCTTGGCTCTGCCGACTGCCGGCTGCTGGAAGGCGGCGGGGAATAGACCGGTTCCACCGAGTCTGACACTTCCCTAAGTGAGGTCCAACTCCCCAGTGAAAGCCCTTAATAAGTAATAACAATAAATAATAATAATAGACTAGATTTATTTCTATAGCATGGAAGCCAAAAAGCCTCTGGCTATATTGAAACGTAGTAAACAAAAGCAAGTCCAGCTGCCTGGTCCCTTTTTCCCCAAAGGTAACAAAACTGTATACAAAAGCACAGTAAAGACAATCTGAGAACCACTAGTAACAAAAATACTCAGTAAGTATCACTTTCTGGTCTGTTCTTGCCCTTATCACCACTGGGTATTGATGGTTGATGAATTTCTGATCTCCAGTTATAAATACCACTGACAAAATACCCAAAGCCACTTAGGTTATTACGATATCTCGACATCCCAGAGAATCTAATGGATTTGGCTTAGATTATCACCTACAAGTAGACCATCACGTCAACCCTCATTCTGCTCTACAGGACCTAGGGGTTGTAATTATTAATGAAATTCTCTACATTATTCTGGTAGATAGAGAAATGCTTCAAGGAAACACGAACCTCAGACTCGTCCCAGGCCTTTACCCATCCTTCAAACTGGATCCGAGACAAACCAATTTGTATGAACAGATTCAATTATTTCTCATTTCCTGTGCTTTCTGTCTCCTGTCAAGGCCAAGCAAGGAAATGAGGACTAATCCCAAGGAGGCCTGAGACACCATCAGTCCAACTGGACAGCAGAAACACCAGCAACTGCATAAGAAAGTTTTGTCCTACCAAATTTCAGACCAATTCTAGATAGGTAAGAGATTCCAGATGAGCTGGAGTGAAGTGTCTTGACCCTCAGGCACTCATCTGGACTAGTGGGATGAGAAGATTTAAGCCCTACTCGTCTCTAACAATGACGAGGAATCACAGACCCGTGGGGAGGACCTGTGTTGTGAAACACCTGGAAGAGGCAGTAAGTCATCAGTCCTGATGAATCTATGAACACCAGGACGCCCTTTTAGTGTTTCTACAGCCAAAATACGGGCCCCAGTCCAACCCACCCTCAAGCCAGTGCGAGGGCCTGGACACGGGCTGTAGGCACGGTCGAGCAGAGGCTTGCTTCAGACGGCATGAACTGGCCCCACGCATCGTCAATGGATCGTTGACCAAGCGACTGAATTCTTGCCAGCTAGGCAGCCCGCTCCTCCAGCCCAGGCACTCTGAAAGCAGCTCGGTGACTACTCTTCCCACATCTGTACAAAATCACACATCCCTACGGACCATCCTCCGTCAGCCATGCAGTCTTCAGCAAAGCCGCCCCGTGGCTTTCCAGCGCCAGTCACCACAGGGTGAGGAGTGCCTCTGAAAGTGCCCCTTCCATCCTCCCCGGGGCATCTTCAGAGTCAGAATTTCTGACTTCAGCAACTGAAAAAAGTTTGCGTTTTCCCTCTTCTGCTATTGCTGCAAAAACCAAGACAGCCCAGAGAGGGGGAGCTGGATCCTGTTCTCTCTTGCACCTAATCAACGCAATGATTTAGGCAGCTCCAATCACACATGCAAAGCAATTGAAGGAAACAGGGCAGCACAAGGGTAACTGGGGGTAGAGCCTTCATTACCCATGATGATGTGTGAGGAGGTGAGCAGAGCCAAAGCTGTGCTTGCAGGACCTACAGTTCAAAACCCTCATCTTTTAACTTGGAACCAAAGCACATTAGATACCACAATTATTGAGGAAAAAATCTGGAAAACCCATAATGCTATTTTCCCAGTCATTTTTCTGCAACCGAACTTAAAAAAAAGAAACAAAAAAACCAAAAATCCTCTCTCTTAGGCATCTGCTTTTAGCTGGTGCATTAGATAATTGCTGTGCAGAAATTTCAGTGTATAATGATTATAATAATAATAAAATATACGATTATGCCAAGAGCATACTCTTCTGTAGCTTAAGAAGTATCTGTGCATACCCTAAGTAATTTCTTTTAGAAGTCCCTAAATGTTCTTCAGCCACGGATAGTCTCGCTTACATCCTGCTAGTTTTAGAAACCCTTTCCACAGACGCAGTTTTACAACTTCAGATAACAGATCTACGACACGCAAATGTTTTTGTAAGCCCCAGTAGCACAGCGGTTCTCACGGGACCATCATTCAGCACAAACGGCTGATGCAGGTCTCACCGCTCCAGCGGGGAGCTCCCACTTTTCAAGGATGCGACGCACCCCCCTGCATTCCTGCAAGGGCCGCGGGACCGCGCTGGTCCGTCTGTTCCCAGACGTTATGCCACGCTCGTGGGTGAGATCAGAGACACAAGCAGCAAATCAGCTGGGAAATGAGTAAGGCAGGGGTGCAGTCCCTCGATCGCCGGCACGGAGACACACCGGCAGCATGGATTTCTCTCCAAAGAATGCGGAGCTGGTGGGAGGAGGAGACCGGCTCCCAAGTCACTGATGGAAAATGCCGCGGGTCCGACCACCTCCCCTGTGGGTTGAAAGGGACTGTGAAATAATCCCTCCTTGGAAAGTTTCCCATGGAAATCTCGCAGAGATAACACAGAGAGAAAACGTGCCACTCTGTGTGTGTGCAAATGGCGGAAGATCATAAGGTTTGGGGGAGGGGGAAAGTGTTTAAACAGGATGAAAAATATATTAAAAAAAAAGTCCTCTGAGAGCCCCGAGGTCTGCTAATAACACTGAAGGGCTTTCACTTTGAGTCTCCAGTTCAGCATTCAGCCCAAAGCAGTAGTGGCTGAAAGCTGTCACCACACAGCAGTTTTCTGATAGCTCATAAGAGAACGAAGCTGGTAATTGCAGCTGAGCTCCTATGGATCGTGCCTCTGCACTGCAGACTGGCTGCTCTCATTAGCTTCCCTTCACGGGTCAGAACGAGTCTTCTTCAGCCCTGCCAGCCCCTCTTCGGCACACAGTGACTTTGCTCCCCAGTGCTGCAGGTCCAGTACCTTGCACACATAAAAGAGGAAAATTTTCCAAGACAGGAACCCTATTATTTGTCTTAACATGGTGTCTACAAGTCCACTACGCAAGCACTGCACACAGAATAAAAAACTGCTTTGTACCCTAAAGAGTTCCTGCCCCAAGGATGTATGTAGCCACAGCAGATGGACACAGGCGGATAGTATGGGAAAACAACAGAACAGCATTGGACAGTGTGATGTGCTGGGACGTCCTGGCACAGCAGCCTAAATGTTGTCATCATTTCTGTAGATATCTCAGAGTAGAGGTGACTCGAAGGAGGAAAAAGAAGGTTGGCAGATGTTTTCAGAAAGCTCTTTCCAGCAGGGAAGAAAGGTTGAAAACGTAATGCATGGGGAGCGGAGAGATGGCAGGAGATGACGTTTTTGTAACCAAAAAGAGACAACAGGCAGGGTGGTGCTGAGCTGTGGAGAGTCTTGTCAGTGACACCAGCTTGTGTCTGACTGATAGGGAGTGAGCAGGCAGTGTGAGGGGAAGCAAAGAAGGCTCTGTGTGGACAAAGCACTAGGGAAATTACTTTTTCCTTCCATTTTCCAAAACGGACTGAGGCAAACCCAGACTGCCACTGTTAGCACACAGAATAGGATCTAGCAGAGGAGTCAGAAGAGCATCTCTTCCATACACGGGCAGGAAAGGCTGTATTCGAGAGTTGCATATGAAGGGTTGGTAAAATGCAAACACAGTCCCGAATGTACCAGGGAAAAGCCCCGCACAGAGAGAGCTCCCCCAGGTAACAGCGGGAAGGTGCTGTTGTCGAGTACAATCACACAAAGGTGCTGAGGATGGAGAACTTGCAGAACATGTTTTTTCCAGGTTAAACTTCAGCTGATGCTTAGTTAGGGCAGGATTCCCCTCATTTCACCTCCATCACCTCCGAGCTGCCTACCCAGGCCAAATTAGTCACGCAGACAGGAATACTTCATAGGCCTGAATACTCTGGTGGCATCATCCTATTTACAGCTGCTGGTTCTGCACAAGTTCATCAGAGAAGAAAAAAGTTGGGCTGCATCACCTGCGCTGCCTTTCCGCAGAGGGATGAGTGATGTGACAACAAGGACAAGCAGCTCAAAGCCCTCTCCTGCCACTGGAGAAGCTGTTGCCCACCCGGCAGAAAGGCTGGGGCGCAGGGAGTCAGAATAAGCCCCAAGGAACAGGGAAGAGATCTCCGGTCCCTCCTTCGAAATGAGCTGCCACCTGGAATTGGATCTTGACGAGCTCAACAGCACATGGTTAATTGCAGACGAGACCCAACCTACTCAGAGGGTGTTATATCCAGGGGAGAAAAGACCATTCTTCATGTATTTCAGGAAACCTCTTTCTGCACTAACACTTCAGGATATTTCCCTTTAAAAAAAAAATTTTGAAACATCACATAAATCCCTGCCCAGAACTCTTTCTTTATATATTTTGCATGTGTGCAAGGGAGTCTGTCAAATGTACCAGTATATCATGCTCAGTTTTGCTGAGACCAAAATACATTCATTTTTCTCTCCAGAAAGTTACAAAACCAGCCAGCCTTGCTTATCTTATGATTGTGGCACTTTTCTCAAGCCAGGGGGGGACACACATCTTCATACGGGACACGTGGGCTTGCTTCCAGCTAAGACTCCCCTGGAAGACGTGCTGCTGTCTGAAGACGAGGCGACACTAAACCCTGCAAGAATCCGAGGCAACTCCTCCTCAAAACCACTCGTCTTCCCCTCTCTTAGATAAACATCGAGTGGTAGGAGGCTGCCAACAACCACCAGCGCTCGTGGGATCACCATCCAGCTGGGAGTTCCCTTGACGGGGCCATCTGCAGAGGAACTTGAAGCCATCTGATCCCAGGCACAGTTCACGAACCCACTGCTCCAGATGTGACCTCGGCTGCTGGAGGCTTCGGTGGTTCTGGTGACACGACTCACGCTTCTTAAGAGACGGCAGGAAGGCCGCAGAGACGTGTCTGTGCAAAAATAACCGGCTGCCGTTACTGCTGACACGTCCTCTGCTCTCCAGCATTTCTGGGCTGTGCAGGAAAAGGAGGACCGTGAAGTCCGCTTCTGAAGGAGGGGGAGGCAGAGTTAGAAGCTATTTTAACTCTTTGCTCTTCACTGCAAGAAATAAAAAACTCCCTAAGCTTCAGCAGAGAGACCCAAGCGTGCTTCACGCCGAGGTGCCCTGGAGAGTTTCTGTGCTGCACAACAGCCATGCACCGGGGACCAGCGGTGCAGGGTCAGAAATTACCATGACTTTCTCTGCTGGTAAAGTCGAGCTGCAGATTGCAAATGTTCACAGTACAGGACTGGCATCTCCCAGAGCTCTTCCATTTTCGTAGGCTGCTGCCACCTGCAAGTACCCTTTGCAATGTATTAGCACTTTCTTAATTTACCATCAGCGTTAATGGTGCAACCATACAGTAGGGCCACAGTTTTCCTTCTTGGATGCTGCGAGTGAGCTTAGTAAACTCATACACTGGCATCCACATAAAGGTCCAATTTGCACAGGCACAAATACACACAGTTCTTAATGACTGCAACAAGGTCTGCCCATTACTCAGCACCTCAGAAGATTAAGCCCTTTGAGTGATGAGCTCAGCTTTCAGTTCAGCAAATTTAACTCAAAATTCAACACATGAAGAGCTGAATTCATAATAAATTATTGTTATTAATGATACTTTGCAGCAAAACTAGCATGTTTCATCCCTAAAACTCGCAACCTAAAATTCACAACCTGGGTAAATAGACTAATTATCCTTTATTTGTACTATGATCCTACATTCCCACATACACAGGAGATCTCACTGCAGTTCTCAACATTATACCATTTCGGGAAAGAAGGCAAATATCCACAAACCAAGGAAATAACAGAGCCGTGCAAAAAACGACCTCCCCCCTACACTGTACAAACATTACGTGGCCTTTTTGAATTCTTGTGAAAAACTGATCAATCTTTAGCCTAAACTCCCCAAGGCTCCCCAAAAGGCTCTCCTTTATTTCTCTAGCACCACTACACCCCCATGACACCTGACAGGGACCCCGTGCAGTACGGCGTCCCTCCCCAGAGACCAACTCCAATTACCTTAGAGCCTCCAGGTCTCTCACCCCACAGCAGCTCTCCTGCCAAGCAGAGGGCTGTATTTTTAGTAATGAAGGTCTCTGCTCAGTTCACGTTTGGGAAAGGTTTTTATTTTATCAAAACCAGCTTGCAGGCTGCTCTGGCACACTTCAGACCAATGCTTTGCAGATAACCCCACACTCTTTGGTCTTGTAAGGGGACTGAAATACATACGGTTGAATCTCAGAAGAGCAGCGTAAGTGCTGAGCCTCTCGCAACCTTGAAAACCACATAATTCTGCCATCAAATAGTTTGTTTAAATAAGAATGGCAAGAAATTCACAAACATTGAAAAACCACTGGTTTAACTGCTGATCTAAAACATCTGCAAGAAATATTTGCTCTTTGAAAGCGCCGCTACTGTGCTGCTAACCCAACCAAGAGTTACACAAACCAGTTCAATCATGTCCGGGGTCTACAAGAAGCCAAAGCACCCAACAAACAGAAAGGTTTCTAAAAACTTGGCTATGCATATCTGGGTATTCCCCCATGTTTGACACACCAAGACCTGAATAAAGTTTAGAGACAAGAGCACCCAAGCATTCAGAAAGACAGGAACCTCCAAGAAACTGAACCACAGTGCACAGATGCCAGGTGAACTTCATCAGGAGAGTTAGCCAAGGCCCTGCCTGGAATCTCCCCACGGAGTACCCCTGCTTCCAATTTATAAAAATCTTGTAATTCTTCAGTCGTATCTCTACACCAGCACAAACAGCAAAACAGAGGAGCAAAAATATCTTATTAGGTCACACTGCCTTTTGTCTGAGGTTCTACACACAAAGAAGCATGCAGTTACAGTCAGTCTGGATTCATATTTTTCAACACATATGCATGAATTTCTCACATCGTTCTAAAGAGGGACACCGCATCCCATCCTCCCTTTTCTCTCAATTGATTCCGTGTAACTGCCTGAGCAGCAGCAGGTCCTTCAGGACAGGAAAATTACTTTAAACATTTGCAGTGACTAATCACAGCTTTCCCCCACTCCTCCATCCTGGAGGAACCGAGCTGGGCTGACAGCCGCCGTATAGCACTTCATGATCCAGAGATCATGGGACTCAGATTGGCTACAGGTTTGAGATGCATCTGCCTGCACCACGTCCCTAGAGAGCTCCTCCTCAAAAAAAGACTAAAACTAAAAAGCAAGTAAACAGGCTTTATCATAAAAAAAAAACTGGAAGCATAACTTCTAAATAGTGAAAAGCAACTTGGGAAGATGGAATATTAAAAAAAAAAAAAAAAAGAAGTTTATATGCAGCCCTGCCCACCACGTCCTTGCAGTTGGATCCTTGCCTCCAGCAACTCGCTGGCTTTCTGAGCTGCAGCAGACTCTGCCCATTCCCTCTGGTCCCGCTGGTCTTCTTTCCATCTGCTCCTGCCACGTCCCACAGCCTCTCAAACCTCTCCCCCCCTCGAGCAAGCCCAGCAGCATCCCATGAGGAGGAATGATCTCACCTTCCTTCCACGGCATTGCACCTCCCTCAGTTGGGCTGATGAATGATGATATTCATAACCATCAAAGATCCAGTTACATCATGGGCTATATCAGGACAAAGCACACAAGCTAAGCTGCTCTCCTTCCAGCAACAAACCGTGAAGAATTGGAAAATCTTTCTTAAATGTAGAGGCTGGCTCCCACAGCCCCACAACTTAAGGATGTAACAGCCTTTCCTCAGTTCTTACAAGCATTCTTACCATCAGTGTGACTTGTGTGCTTACTTCCAAAAAGCAAAACTTTTCCCAAAGTAAAATTTGGAATCCAAACTGGGAGCGGGGAGTGCTTAATTCCCAGTCTCAGGAACATGGCCCCTCTCTAGATGAAATACCTAGTCAGTAGACAGCTTTCATAGGATTCATGCTCTTAAATGCATGTCATTTTTTGAAAATACGGTTTAGGTGCACTTTACTCTCGGACCTCTATCGTTTCCATCATGCAGAATGTTCCCAAGAATTTCACATCCCATCTGTCATCACTGGGATTCTCTGGTAGTTGATACTAAAGAGAATTAAAAATCAACTACTACATTTGGGAAGATTAAAACAAACAAACAAACAAACAAACAGGAATCAGATTAACATCTGCCTTGAGAAGAGACCTGTCTCCTCAAAAGTAATGTTTTCATCATTAGAAAGGGACAGAAAAGGAAGTCCCAAAAAGCCAGTTCAGAATTATATTCTCAGAGTCATCTTCCTGCCGTTTACCTAGTGGAATATGGATTGAGTAATAGGTCTGGGTCTGTCTATTTGAACATCAGGTTTCTAATTGATTGCACAGTACTTGGAATCTATTAAAGGGCTTCTATAAATTACATTTCTGTATAGGACAGGCTGCCTAGATATGCAGATGTTAAAAATTGGCTAATCCTAAGTAAACCTGGTAAAAACGTTTGCCTTCTCAAATTTTCCACTGAATTAATTGTAGAGATTGTGTCACTGAATCAATAAAGTGAAAACCCTATAATCTTGATGTTTGCCACAAGCTCATAAGTAGTCTGCTAACATGGAGAGCTTATTATTCCAGACATTTGGCCCATATCAAACAGCAGCTCAGAATAAGACATTGTGTCATGCCTGCGAATCCGAGATGCAGAAGGACAGCCCAGGTGGTCACGGACTTACTTCAAGACTTCACAAGGATTCTTTTACGTTATCATTTTCAAACCCTTGACAAAGGAAAGTGTCCAGCTTGCCTTTTATTAAACTGCAAAAAAATGCTTACTCTTACAAAACTGAGGGCACAGTCAACCTTGGAAATGCACACACACGAGTGCTATTAACTTGGTACCTGCCTGCTCCCACTCCTACGAGTAAGTCATTTTCCCTATCCTGAGATCATCTCTGCCCCTCATCCTCTCTGTCTCTTCACTTCTTTGCTGGCACCAACTTGTACCATTTTTCTCTCCATCCCGCACCCTCCCTCTTTGTTGTGAGAGCTCAGATCTTCCAGCCTCACCCTCTCCTCCTTGGATAATTGCAATCTCCTACCTTCTAACCAATTTCTACCTCTCTCCATCCCTGTTCAGCTGCCAAAATTGTCTGATCAAATCACACTCTTCCTTTCCACTGGCTTTCCCTTACCTGTGTGATCAAGGCACTGTGAAATGCTCTTGTGTGTCCCTTCATCTGCTCTTGGATATCACGATTTCTCCCATCTCTCATGCACAGCTCTGCTCTGCCAGCAGCTCTGGACCTATAACACCCGCTGGCACTTTTTGCACCAAACGCTGTTTGTCCATTTTGCTTTGTAACTCTTCTGTACAAAATCTATGTTAGTGAGCTCACAGGTTACATCCTCAGACTCTCCCCACCTGGGATGACAGGGTCGTCTTCCCCGTGTTTATCTTCTCCCCCTCTCCCCATACACTTTGTGCCCTCCCCACAGAGAAGACTCTGGAGTAGCGCACACAGGGCTTCATGAGCAAACGCCAGCCCCAGAAATGAGACGAAGTTGCACATAGGTCCAGGAAAGAAGCAACGCTGCAGACTCGTGGCATGGTCTAAGCAGCCCCAAGGAGAGACATGAGGTCTAAAAACAAAATACCCACTACTGCCATCCTCCGCTTTGCCCCCATTTTTGCAAAGGGATGACTGTGACAGGGAGAGGCAAGGAGATCTCTGGCAGGGCATGGAAGAGATACCCCAAGCAAGGCAGTGCTCCCTTTCAGCCTCTTCGCTTGCAGTGACCTGAACTCATCTTTCCACTGAAGAAGGAGGGAAAATCACGCTCTGTCCCACCCCAGGAACCCACTTACTTGTTGGTCTCAGAGCCTGTAGAGCAGGGGCTGCTTCTCTTTATCTACCTGGACTGATCCTAGGATCTACAAGGCGTAATAAGCAAAGTAATTGCTAGAACGAATGCAATTATTAGTAAATTTTTAATTCATTTAGTTCTACAAGAGACGGACAAGCCTGGCAGCTGGAGCACTCTTCATTCCCCAATAAGATACAGCACAATGCCAGCAAGGCAGGTTTGCCCCAGCCAGGCCCCCCAGGCACCTGTGCAAGGCATCAAAGACATTTTCTTGCTTGGTACTGTTTATTAAGGCTGTATTTTTCATTATTTGAGCAGAAAGCAAACAGGAATTCTTGTCTTTGTGTAACACAGAGAAGATAAAAGTCATGGTGAGTGGGATAAGAGGCTGGGAAAACCCTATTGGGAATGCTGGGCTCAGGAAAAGCACCATCTTCCACCCAAGGACCACACTCAGCCTCTGCCCCACCGCAACCATGTCACACTGGGGAAGCCCATGGGCTGGCTGACTGGATGCTTACAGGGATCTTTACTTAGGAGGAAAGAAATCCCTGCAGAAAGTTGAGCATCCCACACAAGGTCAGAGAGGAAACTGGAAATAACATTTTTTAATAATTGGCTGTGGGAAATTAGCATCAAGCTGCATTATGAGCGCCTGCCAGCAGGACGTGTCAAGAAAGCGGGCTGGCTGTATAGGCAAAAATAATTTAGGAAAAATAATAAAGAAAACCAGACAACAACCTAGACTAAATCCTGTGTTTGTCAAATTTCCTGGGAAAACAGGAATAAGCTGCAGAATGAACCCAATTTGTCAAGTGAAGTGAGGAGATATTCAGGACAGGAAACATTAACAATTCCCACTGAGGAATATTAAGACATTTTAAAGGCATAATATAATCAAGCTTAGCAGTAGGTGAGTTTGTGTGTCCCCTCTCACAAACAAGGAAATTGAAGTGTAGGGAGGAGAATGACTTATCCAGGAGTCATGGTGAGTCACGAGTCCACCATCCCCAAGTCACACTTATCTGCTCTAACCACCACCACTCGCTGTCTCCAGGGTACGTTCAGGAGGCCAGGGAACAGCATGTTCAGGAACCGCTCAGCACAAACACAGCTGGTATTAAAGGAAAGCCATCTCTCGTGCTCCGAGCTGTAGGCACATGGGGACATCCTGCGTTTCGGAGCCAAGGTGGAGGTGGTGCAGGGATGGCCGCTCATCACTGCACCCAAAGCATGAAGAGAACAGGGGTCCACACGTTGCAAATATTTTTTCACCCAGCTGTATCAGGGCTAGGATGACAACTGAGAGTGGGTCCATGCTTAATTGACCGAAACACATGCAGGATTTAATGTTTTTTTTTGTACCTGCATCCCAAAGGGGAAACCAAAGGAGGTAGCAAAGAGTAGACTGAATGTGAACGATGCTGATTGCCATTGCACAGACCCTTGAGAAATGTTCAGGGAAGGTATCAACTCACAGGCTGCATGTACTGTCATAAAAGCAAGGAAAATGTAAAGCGCTTCAAGCCCTGAGCTCTGTCCTAAAGATACAACATTTGGGATCTTGCATGAAGCTTCAGTAGTGGTTATACAACCAGAAGCTGCTCCCAACAGAAATTAATAACCTGTTTTAAAGTTAATAACCCAAGGTTACTTCTATATTATACAAGGTTACTTATACAAGAGCTCTTGGCACGCAGCACCATCTGCTGAGTGGCAGGTTCGGGAACTGGCGCTGTTACAGAGCCGTCCCACACCTTCCCTCCGAAAGGAAATCTGTCAGCTCTCCCAGACACACCGGCTCTTACCTCACACATCTCAGCAGCGGCTCAAAGCCGGCAGATAGGCTGAGGTGTCCAAAACCAGAGTCCAGCAGGTTCGCTTTGCTGCTCTCTGCACTGACTCTACCTGCAAACTTCTCACTTTCCTCCTCTTCCGCGCGCTGTTTCCTGCTGTCTACCTTGCAGCTCCTGATCCAAGAAAAGATTTCCTGAACAGACCACTGAAAAGAACTGCTTTTTCAGTTTGGCTACTGCCTGGGTTACCAGGGGAAAATATTTTTTCTTAATTAAAGCCAAAATTAAAAAGAAAAAAAAATCCAATTTTTCATGGAGACATATGGGGAGAAAAAAGCATTTGCTTCAAGTCGAATTGAACCTTTTCTTCATATTAGCTTTTAAGTATATTTTAATGTAAGAATGCAATGATTTTCAAAGCAAAAAGCATATATTCCTTTCATTTTGAAAATATTCTTTCTCTAGTTGCTATTTTTCTCGGCTGCTATTCCTGAATGTATCTTTCAAGCAGCTTTTCTCACTGCCTGCAAACCTGTCTCTTCAAACAATTTCTCCTTTCATCTTGTCAGCATCGGTAAAATTCACAAATCCGTCCTTCCTTAAATTGCCACCCTGTGCCTTGTCTCCTTTGTATTGTTAGCTTTTTAAGCAGCAAATGTGCTTTGCTTGTGCTATGAAAAAAAAAAAGAGAGTGTAAACGTATGCTGCTCAAAAGAGACCTTATGTTCTTTTAACGGGCATGAGAAATTAGGCTTGTCCCTCCCCCCGTACGGAGCACGGTGCCTGGGCGCAGCCCCAGTCCCCACGAGGACGGATCCTGGCCAGCGTGAGCATCATGACCCTTGGGGCTATTCCCAAACCCCGTGGTATGGACCAGCAGAAAACCAACCTCTTAGAGGTAAATGGAGACTGGTTACTTTGGTGGGGGTTCCTGGAGAGCTGCCAGCATCTGACACGACCTGTCTTTTTTCATATGAGCATTAACAAAATCAGGGTGTGCTCTTCCCTCTTCCCAGCATCCCCAGCACAAGCTGGTTAATCGTTTTCAGATTGCCTAGGCCATAGGGCTGTCCCTGGTAGTCTAAGCTCTCCTCTCCATTTCTTCTAAAGTCCTTTCTGAAAAACAAACGAAAAATTCTGCACACAAGAAACACTTTGTTTTTTAAAGGTCCTTTACAGGATAAACACTTGTGCACAAGCTGATGCTTGAGACTTTAAAATCATGTTTCCGAGAGCAGCTTGACACATGCAGGACCAGATTTTCAGAAGGGCTGTGCAGCCACAGGGCTGCCCAAATGGAGCACAGCAATGCTTGTTCAGCACTTCTCAAGACAGGGAAAATCCAGCAACCAAACCCCACAAGATGCTCAAATTAACGCCGAGTGGTCAGTCTGGCACCACTAGCCCTAAGGGAGAAGTTTGAACACCAATTTCCCCCTTCCGGACAGTCTCAGGAAAACCCCTTTCACTTACAAATGCAAATTACAGGAATTGTTTGCTTATATCTAGGAACAGAGTACGGAGTAAAATATTACTATTTAACACCATCCCTGCTTCGCAGAGACGTATACCCATTTGAGGCACTGTCCTGGGGCTGTGAAGTGAGTTCACCTCCAGGATTCAGGCAGGTTTGCAGGTAAATGAGGGAGCACCAGCCCTTAGCTCTCAGGGGTGCATACGGCGGCTGGACGTGCTACAGACGTGAGCTTGCTCAGATTCCTCCTGTGCTGCTAACGTGCGTGCTCAGGTTAGTGTCTTTGGGATAAATGACTCCTTTCAAAATAAACACGGTGAATTCTTAGAACTCATCTAAGCAGCAAAGGAAATCCCCTGAACGAACTGGGTCTGATGCAGGGGTTTGGAGTTACACGCTGAGAAACTTTGCTTGTTTAACAGAGAGGCTTTCTCTAGGGTAATAAAACTCTCGCATTGCTGTGCCAGGGATTTTCCATTAGGTGTGTGTCAGCGGGTGGTGGGAGCTGCAGTTTCTGTAGCCGGTCATAGAAATGGAGTGAGATCACCCCGGAGAAGCCGACCACAGATCCCAGTGAGTCCACAACGGCAAGAACTGGGAAGAGAGCTGGGGGAAGGGAGGTTTGCAATACAGCTAATGGGTCCCCCAAAGGTTTTTTTTTTCCTTATGCATCCACTAATTAGCAGTCATGTTTGAGTCTGATAAAACAGTCCCAAGCCTTCTCCATTTTCCTTCAGCCCAGGGGAAAGTGTCTTGCTAGACAGGCTAAGTGAGGCAGATGTACAGCTCCATCATCTTCCTTCGTGTCTAAAATCCCATAAGCAGCCCCGCAGCATGGAGACAACGGGCAGTGCAGCGCAGCAGCCTCTGCCCCTCCAGCCCCGGGGCTCTCTAGGGAATGCAATGGTCAAACCTCATGCCATCCCCCACTTGTTTGACCATTGCATTCCATCCCCCAGTTATTTGTACTGTACTGGGCAGAAGGGGCTTCGCCCAGGCTCAAGGGAGCTGTGATTTAAGGTGGGGGTTCAGGACCCCAGTTCAGAAGATCCCATGGCTGGTGAACCTGCAGCTCTCTGTTACTTATTGGTGAGAAAAAGGAGTGAAGGAACTTGGATTCATATCTGAGTCAGAACAAACCGATGACTAGAGCAGCCTGGGTCACAAGAGCACTATGAGCATCTCTCCTAAAAGATATACTACCTTACATCACCATGGGTTCTTCTTGCTCATGTGTGGATTTGTATACATGGGATGTTGTGAAGGGGAGGTGTTTTTTAAAGTGTGAATGCAAGGATACTCGGGTTCGCAACCGTAAGGTTGCAGCCATAACCTTTTTTGCCTGAAGAGGGAAAAAAATGGAACAGTTTTCCGAAGAGAACCTTCCTTCTGACGTAGTTTTCATTTTACATGGCACTGGTTTGGGGATGTCAGATAAGGGTCGTGGTCTTTAACCTTCTGTGTCTTGGTATTGCTTTCCCTACTAGTTGCAATCAACTAGTGCAATAAGCCAACTGATGGGCCCATAAAAGCACAGAGAGTTTGGCTATGAAATAGAAGAACATATATCGACTGCAACTACCCCACTACTATCAGATTTCATCATGGTAATGCTAATGCACAGTAAACAGGCAACATTTCCCTGACAAGACCATGATACCATCACAGACCTCACTCACAAGTCAGGTCGATACCAATCTACAGTTTCATGATGTAAGATTTCAGAATGGGCCTGGTGCCTCCAAAGCACCAGAGTGGATTGATGAAGGTGACACAGAGCCACCAAGGAATCACAGCACTCCTTCTGAAGCAGTGCTGGCCAGCTTGACCTTCAAAGATTATTTTCACTGCTCAAAACCACCACAATATCCCTCAGGACAAGTCCAATGGATATTTTTATTAGCTCCTTCAGGAGTACAAACATTGACCTGGCTGCTTAATGGCATGGTTCTCCCAAACACAACCTAACGAGACTGTGCAGCGTCCAGCCTGTGCGTGGGATGTTAAACAACTCCCACCTCCTTGACTCCCATGCGGTCAAGTGCATGGGGTGTGCTCGTGGGGCAGGGGGTGAACGCTGGTTGCAATGGAGGTATATCCAGTCTTACGAAATTTCAGGACTGCAAGTAAAAAGCCACTGATGAAATTACATGTGGAGTGATCTTAAGACTTGCACTCTAAGAGGAATTTGTTCTTTAAACAGGAGGCCTAACAGAAAACTGTGTGGATCCCGTCTACAGTTAACTGTGCAAAAGTCAACGTGGAACCACACACGTTCCTCCTGCAGTCCCCAAGAAACCAGAGACACAATACAAAGGGACTACAGGTCCTCTTGCTCGCAGGAGGCCAAGGGAGGTAGATGCTGAAACGGATGGGTAACTCAACGGGAGCTGAACACCTCCACCACCCAGGTCCTCTTGACAGCCCCAGTGGCCGCTACTCCACATCCTGAGATGGCACCACAGGGGCCGACTGACATCCTTCATGGAAAGAGTGATGAGGGAAGAAACTGAGCCCGAGCACGCCCCATGCATGGCATTACTGAGCCTTGATCCTAAACCCAGGTACGAATGTACCTCAAGGCTCAAGGAATCGGCAAGCTGCTGCTTCCCAGTGGGTAAACACAAGCAAAGCAACCATCCACTTCCATAGCTAGGCAGGAGACATCTTCAAAAGAGAGAGACTTTGCAAGGGAAGCCAAGCTGTCCCACACGCTCCGAGAGCCTCTGGCGGGTTCATCAGTTCGTTCCTTAAAAATGGGCAGTGGGTATGATGAAAGTATGAAATCTGGCTTTTCTGGTCTTCTCTGAAAGCCAAGAAATATGACTCTAGCCAGCAGGCTGGACAGCAGCAGGGAAAGTAGCAGAGCTGGTCCTGGCAGTGCTATAAGGAATGTAGCAACGGGGGAAAGGCAGCTATGGGATTGGGGAAGCCAGAAGACTGTATAGAGGGAAAAGCAAGTGTTGAAAATGGCAGTGAGAAAGGCAAGAGCTCTAAAGAAATAAAAACTGAGGGGAAGAAGGAGCTAAAAGAGCCGCAGCAAGTTCACATTTTGTGAGAACACTTGAATTTCTTTATAATCTCCCTCCTTGGTTGAGGCAACAAAGCATGGGATGGCTCCAAAAGATTTGAAACCAACTGCATCCCACTGGAAGGATGGTCTAGCCAGCAGCAGACCATGTGAAAACAATAAATAAGGGGAAAAATGAGACAAGAAGGAAATTTTTATGGGGGAAAAAAAAGACGGTGAAATAACATCTTGAGGATGGATGCACTTTTTGTAAAACATTTTCAAGAGATGGCCAGGAAAGGGGTCGCTGATCCATTTAGTATCTTGCACAAAGCACTAGGCACCCTGCGGATTCATCTACAGGCTTGTTCCTTCACTGCAAGAAAATATCCTCGCAGACACAAGCTGCTGAGGCTGAACAATTCAACCCAGAAACCTTGCGGGAACTAGGCACGGACCACCAGGTATGGACCGAGCACCTCGGGAGAACAGCCTGTCCTGCCTGACCTCTTACCAGTGCGTATGCCATGTAATTTAGATATAAAATTTATTCCTGCGACCGGGTGTGTTACATTAGTGCCTGTGCTTGGCATTAAACAGCTACTATATTCTGTCTCGCATCCAGAAGGATGGCTGCCTTAAGTCAGTGCTACAGGAACTTTAAAATAAAACATAGCATACGTTCAGGATGACTAATACGTTCCCTGATGCTGGCTTACACAGAACATGTTGGAAAAGTTGCTTTATTTTGCGTCTGTCGTTTAGAAAATGTGACTCCACATCCGTTGTGCTGGGCTCGGGGACGCAGACAGCTCCCCACGTGAGCGCAGGGACGTGGAGACGCGGCTCGTTCCGGTGGGGGCAGTCGGGGAGCAGCCGGCACCGAGCACCCCCGCGTCGCTCCCCAAAAAAGCTCCGCAGAGCTGCTCTGCGAGGGTCAGGGTGATCTTCATTCGCCTTAACGCTGAGCCTCTTTAATCTAGGAAGGAGCCCGAGAGTCCCCCTGAAACGGCTCCAGCCCTGGGACAACCCGGTCGAGGGGAACGGAGGCTTCTCGTGGGCTTTAAGGAAATAAAACCCGGCGCGCAGTTAGTCCCAGGGTCCTATCTGCTACAGGAGGGTGGTGGCAACGCACCGAACCCATCGTATTTCTGTCTGTGGCTTTCTTGCCGTTCGCTGGCTCCCTCCCTAAGCCACTCCAGGTCATAAGCATTGCCTCTGCATTCACCACTCACTACCAGCACGTATCTAAACCTGAGCTGGGCTCGTCGTGCCTACGTCTGGGTGAGAGGTGAGTTGTCCTGAACAAACAAGCAGGTTTCCTTTCCCAAAGCACTATTTTACTCTTTTGGTTAGCTAGTTTGATCATCTGCTAATGAAATATTTTAAAATAAAAGCAAACTTCAACTGGTAACAGCAGAAAACCACAACCACTGACTAATTAAAGCCTTTTTCTAACGCACAAAAAACAAGACCACCCAATAGCAAGAGTAGAACTGATGAATCCTGCTAGGGATTTCTTACATCTCTTTGGCCCCCTCTGCAACAGACAGGAAGGATGATCTTGAAGTATGAACTTTAATTGTATCCCACAGACACGCTACTTATTAGCTGATTTTTTTATTTTTGAAAAGGTAAACAGTAGTATTAGACCAGTGCTGAATTACTGAGGAGTACTCTGAATTACCTGGAGCCGAGAATTAAGATATACATCAAATCTAGATCTTGCATCCATTCTGGTTTGAGCTACTTTGGTTGGGTGGGATTAAAATCATATAAATACAATCTTTCTTTTCTCCCCCACCCGAAACCCAGGCATCAGAAAAGATCTCCCCAGATCCCCCTTTTAATGGGAACAACCATTAGGAACATTATTTTCAGGAGAAGGCTCTGGAAAGATTTAGAAGACATGCAGCGCACACCCCTCACATCAGAGACAGCTGCAGGACGTGTTTGGGCTCTTCAGCCATCTTCGCTCAACCACCCGCTCAGAAAAGAGATCGAGTGCTTGCTAACTTGAAGACAACTCAAAAAAAGAAAATCAATGCAGTCCGGAGTATCTACTGATCTCAAGGGCCAGGTTTTTACAGCGGGTGTATCCAACTATATCTGGCCTTCTCCTGCTCTCCTCCACGTGGCACCTTCACTGACTTGCCGTCATGGTTATCAGTAACTCCTATACAATGTGACAGAGAGAGAGAAATAAAATGAGACACTTACCCTCCTTCAAAGATCTTGATCCTGACTGGCTCCCCTCTTTTGGTCACAAGAGCCTCTTCTTCTGATTTTCCTCTTTTATCCTCTTCCTTCTCAGCTCTAGTTATATCTTTTCGACCTTCATTAGAAAGGAGCGAAGGCAAATGAACCTATCTCCCCAAAAGAGCAAAACAATCATTGATTACACACAAAATCACTCCAAGACAGACACAGACCAAACAGCCTCAGAAAGAGCCAGCAACCTACCGCACACGCTGCTCCTGACAGCTAAGTGCAGTAATTAGGACATCCTCTTAACAAACGGGGCCTCTGCTTCTGGATTTTGAGCCCTGCTGGTTATGATGTATTTACAGTGACCGCTTACAAGTTTTTAAATCACCCCCTGCATATGGTGGCTCAATATTATCCAGCTCTTGCCAACTGGAAAACTGAGGCATAAAGAGTCTTGGCTGGGGTCACCCTGAGCGTGTGGTGCAGCCGCGGGTCTCTGTTCCCAAACCCACTGCTCTGTCCTCTAATATACACATCTGCAAAGGTCTAGAGAGGAGGCATCTGCAGAATTCATATATTTAACCTCAGCCTTTGGGTTTCCCCCACATACACACAAATTTGGACTTTAGCCATCTCAACTCGATGTAAATCACTTGACAGTCAAAGCTCTCGGTGATTTCCTTTCACCGAAACCCTGTTGCCAAGGGCACAGTACAGAGAAAGCCACAAAACCAATGGGAGAAAATAATCCTCAACCTCCCCAGATGTTCCCAGGGTGGAATTTTCTTTTTCGCTGTTAAACTTGCCACCCCTTGTTTAGACCCAGGTTCAAGTCACGCACTGACATCTCATCTAGCATGTTTAACATTATTTGTTATAGTATTCGGACCTAAACATTAGAGCTGCCTCTCTAGCTCTGTACGGTGCAAGGGGAGCTCCCCAACCTGGAATGAAATCTTGGGATGTTGCCTCCCTACAACCTAACAGTACAAATAGCAGGGGTCTCCAAAGCTCTGAAAGAGGAACGCAGATTACCTTTCACCCAGGTTACTTTTTACACAAACATAAGAATATCTTTGAAGTTCAATTGAATTATCCATATCCTCACTTTACATATAATTTATGGAAAGACTAAAGGCATTTGAGAGACCAGGGTTATTAGAGGGATTTTGGCCTGAACGTAGCCAACAAACTGGCAGAAGTCTAAAGCAGAGCTGGTCACCCTTGACTCTTTACAGTTGCTGGAAAGAGTGGCAGCTCTCAAGGGTGATTCATCTGCCCTACCTTAGACACTTATCTTAAGGGGGGAATGAATCACCCAAGAGGTGCCTCTTTGTCTCCCATGGTTATACGGGAAGCCAAGAGCAACTAGCTCAAACTGAGACATGCAAAATTCAGTGGGATGTAACCCAGCCTCCACAGCAGCACGCTGCTGGTACGACCATCAGATTTGCAGCAGGAGGAGGGATGGACTCACTAAAAAGTAGCTTTGCAAAACCGAGCTCAAACATTTCAAATTTGCCCAGTAATTTCAGGAGCTCATCTTAGCAAATTAAATGCACCTGGGACTGCTCTCTGCCCTGAGGGCCAGGTCGCACAGATTAGCCCATGCCCCCACCATCAGACCCATACACCCTTCCTAGATGCCTCCTGGGGGTGGTCGCTGTCCTGTCCTATCTCCCTAAATGTGTCCAGGAATGGCTTGGGAGAGGGCTATCAGCCCAGGACAGAACTGTGCCAGGAACCATTTTAACAATTTAACAGCAGAAAGGGTCTCGACCTGGTGTCTCTGGGCACGGAGACGTCTGTGCTTGGAGGAAATCAGTGGCAGGAGACACACTGAGCACCTTCAAAAGCTAAACCTTGGCCATTATGACTTCACCTCCTGATATGAGCTACACGCTTGTAACAATGCTAGTGATAACCTTCCCAGTTCAGGTCCTGATTTACTGAGGAATACAAAACAATTGACTTTCTAGATGTAGCATGAGGTTTATTTATTGCAACTTTTGAAAGCACAAAACATAGACAGATGAAAGGCACCATAGAGAGCTAAAATCATACAGTCACTACTATCCCCTTTTACAATCTCGTTTAATTTACAAAGTGTGCAAGCCCGATACAGTGTAATTAGCCATCCCTACATGCACGCTGGAGCCTACAGTCACTTCAGAATTGATCTGCTCAGTAAATCCCACAGGTAATTTAAAAACCAAGCCAAGTACGTAGACAGTATATACAGTACTACTGCTTGCTGGTAGCTCGCTGCATGCATAATTGTACAAAATATTAGAGCTGTTTCACATTTTCTGTTGTGTTGACTGATAACTTATAGTTACATGAAGAAGAACATATTTAAGGGAAATAGCTAGAGCGGAGTTAACCAAAGGTTGAACTTTCAACCTTTGATTGATGTTACTGCTACGCAGCTCCTGTTAATTGCATCTTCCTGAGCAACCAGCAACGCTACTTCCTAATCTGTGCCAGTCACATGTATTTTAAAAACTAAACTGAGGGTTTCACTCCCACTGATCGTCTAATCAAAAATTATTTCTCTGCTTGGCATAAGGTCAGTTTATCTCCATTGAAATTAACATAATTTCCGCAAACCCCACTCCTTCAAGCAGGAGGTATTAATATTAGATTTGGGCTACCCCATTTTCTAGGTGAATTGGGCACAACAAACTCTTACTTTTGCAAATTGTACCATGAAAACCTTGACTTTCACCACCAGTCAGCTTATAGGGTTTTGTCTAAAAAGTTTTCGAGTCTTTTGAGCAAACGCATGCAGTGAAATATGTATTTTGATGACTAAGGGCTGAACCATTCCTGTCTAGAGCTTAACCTTTAACTTCAGGGTATGAGGGTCTCGTATTTCTGAAACACACACTTGGTGTGCATTTTAGCACCATGTCAAAAAGCAAAGCTCAGAGGAGCACAGGCACTTCTATTAGAGAATGAAATCAAGGATGGTGCGACACCATTCAGATAAAATCCTTTGAAAAAGAGTGCATAAATATCAAGCATTAGTGTGGTTATTGCACTGCACAGGTAATTATCTGCCTCTATGTCCCCAGAAATTCTGTCTTTTGGATTTCTGCAGAAGAATGATGGAAATGCTGAATAGAAATAAAGATTTATTGAATCAAAGTGACTCCACTGTGTATTTTAAGACATATTTATAAGCAGCAGCTGCAGCAGTGATTATGATAAATTTAATATTCAGAGTTCATTTCATGATACAGAAATAAAATGAATAATCCATCAATATAAATTGACTTGAGATGAATATCAAATTGCAAAATCTTTAGAGCAATTCTGTTTGCTAACCTACATGAACATGATCTGGATTAAAGGGATCTGTACAGTTCAGCATTAACCAAGAAGGGAAAAGTCTGGCCTCAAAATGAGATACAAAACACTAGGCAGTTACCAGAAGTGTCTTAAAGACTTCTGTGCCCATATGGCCAATGCCTCTGGTGACCTCTGCCCCTGTGAAGCCATTTGCCTTGCTCCCCTTAACTCTAAACTCCGGTATAAAATATTCTTAGATACCTGGAAAAGCAGGTAGACAGTTAAGGACATTAACTAAATGGACTAAACACCACGGGTGTTTTAACAAGACTCCATGTCTAACCTACTGAGGCACTTTTATAAATGTCACTGCATGCCTTTACGCTTCTTTGGGCGCCTAAATACACTTGCAAATCTGCCTTTAATATTTTTAAATACTTTTAAGCATGCCTCTCCATGTTCATTAACGTAAGATCAGTAGATGCACAACCAGACAGAATCCCATTTCCCCAAGGTAATCCTTTTTCATTTATAACATGCAAAATGTAGGGAATTATAACAGCATTTATAAAAAAAAAAGTTGTAAAGCTATTTGAAATATCAAGACAAATGCAAATCAAGTCTAATCCTTTGTGCTTGAGCAGTGGCAGTTCATGGTGCGGTGCTGATTCCTACATGCTCTTTTGATTACAAGGCAAGTAGAAACTGGAGAAAAGAAATATGGCACATTGCCTTGCAGCAGGCTTGCCTTTTTTTTTTTTTTTTGGGATTACAATGGGTTTTAGCTTCTTCATTCTAAAAGTTTCACTGAGAACAAGTGCTTACCAAACTGAGAGAGGGATGAATAAACTCCTATTAAACTAAGAATAGCAATTCCCCGTCCCTCGTCCCCCTCTTCCCATGTATCCAAATGGATGAGGAGAAATATATAGGATTGCATTACCTCTGTCATTTTTGGCTTCCTGGAGCTGGACGGGACAAGCCTGCCTGCCTCTGGACGTGGAGCAGTAGCCATGGTGTAGGTTTCCTTGCTCACCTTCTGCTTGGACCTCAGGAGGGACAGGGCTGCTTTAGTGGATATACCCGGAAGGTTGGGATTATACAAACTAATACACCAGCTGGCATACACTGAAGACCGTCGATCAACTTGCTGGATATGATTTGGCTTTATGTAGTTTAAATAGCACCAACTGACATTAGTGGTTGTGTGGAGACTGGGGAACTGAAGTACCTTCTTCGTGTCTGTACCTTCTCGAGACTTCATTGCACTATGAGTGACCTCAGACAGAGGTGCAGGGCTTGGAGGGTTTGGTGGAGACTGCTCCGCCAGTTCTTTGGAGTCTTCTTTCTTCACAGGTTGCAAAGGTGCCTTGCTGAGGAACTGCTTGCCAGGTGGCTGCTTATACTCTTCCAGTGCCTCAAAACTTGGAGAACCTGAATGGGACACAGCTTGCTGCAAAGTACTCGGGATTTCCTTTGGCTCCGACTGCTCTAAGGACAAACTAGGTGGTGTTTCAACCTCGACCCTGCCTTGGCTTTCTGCAATAAAGTGAGATTTATCCTGCTTTTTCCCTTCTTCTATTGCACTGGGTGGCTTCACCACTTCCAACTTCTCTTCTGCTTCAGACACTTCCTCCTCTTTCACTCTCTTCTGCTGTTGTGTTTCCATTGTCAGCTCCAAACTACCAGCTGGAGAGAGCATCCTTTTGCTTCCACCGACCGTTGATGGGCCTCCTTCCAGTCCGAGGATGCTGTCTGACGGGGAGGTGAGTGGCATATAGCCTTTTCGTTCTGGTAAGGGCAAGGGCACTCTCAGGTACGGGCTCTGGAAAATGCTTCTTTGATCCTCTGTGATCACCTGTGCCAGATCGAAGCCTAGTCCGTGAACATCGGCGCTACAGACCAGGGTACCCTTGGGCTGGCGATCATCAAATTTTGGGAGAACGATAGAAGAGGAACTGCCCTGGGATTGAGTGACCAGAATCTGGGAAAGCGTTGTGTACATCGCACTCCCATAGGACGGCATATTTGTCTGTATGCGAACGGGGACCACAAGCGACACCATTGGGTCGGACCGCGTGGGAACAACAAGCTGAGATGCGGATATGGACACCGAAGGGCTTGTTGTGCAGGTCAAAGGATGCAACCTACTGTCTGAGCCGTATTCTGTGCACGGGGAAAGACTGGAGGTTCCTGCTGCTGGGAATAAACTGGATTTGATCTGTGGTAAATGTCCACCAGCTTCACCCGGCAACTGGAGAGCAAACTGAGACTGAAGAGGCAGAAAAAAGGCTGAAGGGATTGGTGAGGAGCCAGGGTAATGCACCGGCAGGAACGAAGGATGCTGCCTGAAGGGCACCTCAGCAGGGTGAGACATTAAGGGAGCAGCGATATGAAGCGGGCCCGGGTGGACGAGCGTTTGCGGGAGAGGCAGTGGTGGGGTCTGAAATATGGAAGGAGGAATCTGAGGCATGGTGAACTGAGCGGAGAGGATGTCAGACATAGTGTGCGCGGCAAAGAGCTCTGCAGACTGCCCTGGCTGCGGCAGGAGGTGCTGGTAGGGAAAGATAGAAACCTGCGGGGACATGAACTGCTTTTCGTGCAGCGTTAGCTGTGGTAGGGGATGGTGAAACACTTGCAGGGCTTCTGTGTACGGCTGGGTATATGCTGGCTGAGGGCTGTCTTTTGGCTGACTCTTTTCACTGGGGTAGGTACCATGAGAGGGCAAAGGGGACGAAGGCGTTGGCTGATGGGGCAAACTTGTTGAAGGAGATTTACTTGAAGAAGGAGTTGGATCTTCCGCCTCCGGCCGGCCGGTTGGGGCAGGGTCTGGCTCATGCTCTGGGTGTCTAGTGAGGGATGCCTGCCGAACTAGAAAGCATTTCCTTCTCTCCTGTGGAGCCGCGGAGGCTGAGGGGCCGGGGGTTGAGGCAGGGGTGGACGACAAGCTCCCGTAGTCAAATGATTTACTGCGGGTCTCTGACATCTGGGAAGGATGTGAGACGTTCGGCGTCTGCTCAGAGGCAGACCTCCGCATTTCCCTGGAATGATGATGGTGGCTTGGTACCATCAACATATGTGAGCCAACGCCAGGAGGCTTTGGGTGGGATTCAGAGGGCTGGCTGGTCGACTCCGACTTGCTGTGATCTTCACGATCAAACGACACGGAGTGGCTGGAGCCGTGGGATATGCTGCTCTCCTGACTCGGGCTTCGGGTGAGAGAGACCGATTCAAAACTGGACTCTCCGGAGGACTGAGCCATTTCTGCCAGCCGCAGCCTCTTCTTTTTTGGTGGGAGTTTCTCTGCAGGGAGCTGAGAAAGGGTCTGGCTCCTCTGCGGCCACTGAAACTCCTCCGTTTTCTCTGGCTCTTTCGGAGGAGGCTCTGGCTCCGTTTCTGGTCTGTCAGGCTCTTCCGTGACCAGAATCTCCGGGACCTGGATGTTGGGCTGGCGTACCAGCTTGGGCTGCAGGGAGTGAGGCGGTCGGCTGTGCTGGGGTGTTGGCTGAGACGAGTACTGCGACAAGGGTTTCTCTTCTCCTTCCAAGCTGCCCGCCTGCTCGATAGAGTCAGACTTCTCAAAGGAGCTCGTATGCTGGATGACAGAGATCTCCTTTGCGGTTGTTCTTCTCTCTTTGCCCTCCGCACTCGAAGCCGGTTTGGTATTCCTGGAGTGAAAGCTGGCACTGACCTCAGGAGGTGCGGATTTACCCGGATCTGCTGGTGACTTAACGGATTCACGGGTTAGGTTTAAAGCGATATCAGATGATGCCGGGTTTGCAAACTGAGCCCCTGGCCCAGAACTGGAGGAGGGAGTGTCAGACAGCTCGAAAGCTGGAGGCTCCTCGTCATCACCGAGACTCTTTTCCTTTCGTCTTTTTCGGAGCGGGGTGAGCTCCAGACTGCTCCCTAGCTTGTAATGCATCATCTGGGGCCACGTGTCAGGATCCGCAACGCTTTTCTCTGTCTCTGAAGAGGTATGGGAAGTGGAAGAGCGAGGCTTTGAGACCTGCAGTTCTGAACAGTAGTATTTCTTATGGGCTTCATAATTGTCCCTTTTCTTATACCGAGCACCACATATGTTACACTCGTACATGAACCCTTTAACTTTCGGACCCTTCCTTGACTTTTTGGTAAGATCGCTTTCCTTGGTTTCAGGCTCCTCAGGAGGTTTGGAAACAGTTTCTTTGTTTGCAGAGCTAACCTCCTCCGAGACGTATTCTACTCCCAAAGGTAGCTCAATAGCTGGTTGTCGTTTTAGCATTCGAGGATGGGAAGAAAACGCTTGACTGCGGCTTAAGACTTCAGGCTCCATGATGTGATCATCAAATGAATAGCTACCTCTAAAGGTGTGTGGGGAGCTTATAGTGCATGCAGCAGAAGGCATTGAGTGGCTTCTTAGGAGAGGCACTGTCTCTGTGGCACTGTGGGATTGCTGAAGTGACAACAATGATTGTTCGGGCTTAATTTTTTCACCGTGGGATGTCAACACTTTCGATGCATCCAACTGGCTACTGGAACCAGACTTGATATCAAACTGAAACGGTTCTCTATATACACCAGACTTTGGAGATTCAATGCTGCTACGTCTAGATAAAGAGCTTCTTCTAGGCTTAACGCTATCTATTTCACTGGTATCTACAACAGCTTCATTAATTGTAATTAGCTTAGTGATGTGTTCAATAACCTGTGTTCTAGGCACAGATAACGGTACCATACTAGGTTTCTCTTCGGTAGACAGGTGCGGAAACCCCTGGGTTGTGTTTGCAGCTAACGCTGCACTCCTTTGCCCAATTCTACCACATTTCCCAAAAATAATTTCTGCGTAAGACTTTGCGTTAGTATTTGGTGGGCTGATCTGCTGCTCTGCACTTTCTGATCTTGAGAAGTAGCCTGACTCGGTACTCCCTTTGCTCCCGGGGCTCAGGAAGGCTTGTTCATCTATGACCTTCTTCCGTTCGCTTAAGCGGAGTGCAAGCTTCTGCTTTATAGTATGGGTATCTTCAGATTTATGGCTCAGAGCATGGTCTGACGATGGCTCCACAAACTGGGTGCTGTCCTCAAGAGACTGAGACATGCTGGAATGAGACAACGAACACCGGTCGTGGCTGGAGCCTTGGCTCCCTCCGCTCAGCAAACTACCGGACAACAGGGAGTGCTTCCGCCTGGGTGAGAGCTCCACCGAATGGCCCGACATCGCGCCCGTTTCCTCCTCCGAATCTGTGCTTTCTCCTTCTGTTGGCTCTTCGAAGTCCTCCCCGCCAATCCTTTCCATTTCCAGGCTCGACGGGTACATCTCCGCTCCGATCCCTGAGGCCAGCCCAGCTTTTATTCGATGAGCATGAGATTTCCTATGTTTATACAAATTGCTCTTAGTCTTAAAAGAAAAGCCACATGGAATGCAAGGGTACGGCCTCTCACCCGTGTGTGACCTGATATGTTTTTGGAGCACACTTGGCTTCGCACAAGGCCTGCTGCAGTACTGGCAAATATATTTGCCTGGCTTCTGAGGTTTCTTTTCCTTCTTGTGCACTTCCTCAGCTTGTTTTAAGGAAACCTGCGAAGGGCGAGGGATATAGACCTTTTGAACGGACGGCATGTCCTCTCCAGGAATGATCGGTGAATGGGAAGGTAAGAGCTGGCCGTGGTGAGAGTGAAGCCCGGGTGATGAAAAGGAGCCAGAGGGACCTGGTCGTACTGGATCAACTAGCTGCCATGTGGGACCTTCAAGGACATGCTCTGGTTTCCCAGGAGACATAAATGCTGGTGAGAGTGGGTGCTGCTGAAGCTGCGAAACGTGGGGAGGGTGTTCAAAAGAGGAAGGCTTAGGTTGCTTCTGATGTCCAGTCTTCTCCTGAGACTCCTCTCTTGGAATCGGCAAAGAACCAGAAAAGTGCTGCTGCGATACGATATCTCGGAGAGGGGTTCCTTGCGAAGAAGCAGAGCTGCCCTGGTACGTAGCTGCGGATGAAATACTGGCTTGGAAAGCCTCTCCTTTGGGAAGCCTCTTTCTTGGACTTTCCTCAGCCTTTTTTGTGCTCTTCTGGCTTTGTTCAGGATCCATGACCTTAAAAGGGTCTTTGAATGCTATTTTGGGAAGGTTTTGGCAGGCTTCATTTACAAATAATAAAGGTCTCTTCTGTAGATTCCCTGTTTTGCCTGCATTTGCTACGAAGCTGGAGCCGCCAGGAGATGGTTGTTGATTTAAGATTTTACTAAAGTGTCACTAGTTGCTATTTGATTCAAAAAAAAAATGTTTCAAGGTCAATAAAGTTCACATTGGTAACACATGACAAACTACTTCAAAGAGAGAAAACTTTCCAAAACTTTTAGTCCAAATATTTTCCTTGTGAACTTGGTTAAGGCTTTAAACCTTGCCATTTTATTTCAGTTGACAGTGGCAAGCCTTCAAAGTCAAGATGCAACCCACAATGTGTCTCTTGTTTGTTATGCAAACCTTTGAAAACTTGAGACTTTAGTGCTCATCTCATAATGATCTTTTTTTCTTGTGCAAGGAAAATAACACTGAACGGTGTATGTCCCCCTGTCTTCCTTCTGTTCCACTTTTGAGTTCAAAAGCCTTGGAAAAGTATTTCCCACATTTCTGTAATTACATCCAAAAGAAAACAAACAGAAAAAAATTACTTCAGTATTTGTATTTAAGTAATTGAATGCTGCTACTTTTATAGAGGATGACAGTAAATATTTTGCACAAAAGAAATTCAGAATAACTGATTGAATGTCTACCATTCATGAGACATTACTTTTAATGGTAATCTAAACATAAATTGTACTAAGTCAAACCTCAGGGACTCATGCTCAGTTTAATGCACACATAACCTGGCACTGTAGCAGTAACCAAAGACAGTAACTTGAAACACAGACAGTTTTGAAAAATGTATTAAAATGGTTTCAAACTTGAATTCCTTTTAATCTCCTGCAAACATTTATGGTTTTACAATTTTTATAATTATATTTCTCTTCCAAACAGGCTACACAGTAAAGCTGACTAAATACAAAGCACTGCCTAATGTAGCACATACATTCACTGACAAATAAAAAGCAAATCTTTTCTGCATAAAAAGAGCTCTTAAGCTTGCAATAATCTTCAGTGTCACTTACAACAATAGCAGGTAAAGAGAAAGCACACACACTCTTTTAATGAAATGTTGCCTCTTTAATTTCCTGCCTTTTGCTACCGAACAATGGTGCAAACCCAACTTCTATAGCATGCACATCTTTCGTACGGGATGTTGAAATTGGCTGTCTATAAAGGGGAACCCTTCTCACAATGAATTTGAATGGGAGGCTCTATTAAACCTACCACTTTTGTCAGCAAATACAGCTATTAATGAGACACTCGGGGAGGAAATGCTCTGATTCCACTGAAATAAGACAGGATCACCAAGAGATGGAATAGAAAATGGGTGGAGTATTCCTAAGGAAAATAAGGATGGTGCTTTTTAAGTGAAGCAAATTGATACATGTAATTTACAATGAGAAAAGAAATCTCTTCCTTCTGTACGAAGCTATTATCTGCCTTAAGGTGCAGTGCCTTGCTATGACAGAATTGCATTGGTTTAATTATGGGAAATTGCTCAAAGCCCTGCTGCTTTGATCCTGCCCCATGCAGGGGGAGGGTGTGTGAATGAGGCTGAAGTGTAAACCCAGCAAAACAGGGAATCAGGGGACTGAGATTTTAGCTGCACTATGGCCCAACTTTATCTTGAGGAGCAACAGTGAAGAGCCAGCAGAAGAGGTTGGTTGTGCTCAACATGAAGTCCTCCAAGGACTACCCACTCCTTATTCATTCCTGCAACCCTGTGGACGCTCCCCATTCAAAGAGAATAGAGAAAAGAAAGACGTGGAGTGTAAGGTAACTCAGTTTAATTTAGCAGAGTCTAAAGATATGGTAACACCCTAGGATACATCATGACCAACTAGACTTTACAAAAGCGGTTAAAAACTGGCTATTCTTTGGGCAGGATTGATTTCACCTAACCTTACACGGCCAAAAGTCAGGGTTCAAGTCCTTAGACTTTACTATCACTGAGAGAGGCAGGAGCCAATGAGGGACCCAATGGGGTCAATGCATCCCACAGTAAGGTCTCAGTTCGGTGAGATTGATTGCCTTGAGATGTCATGTCTTATTGACTGAATTAGTGGCTTGCTTACTTCACCTCCCTTTTCCCCCAATATAGGTTCTGATCCCCTCCAGCATGAGCTTTGCATCTTCCCAGGGCCTGCAGAGCACCTGCACTTGCCCCAACTTGCTAAGAAAGGTGCCTCATGTTTATGGGCTCATTGCTGTGAGGAGTAATTAATTACATTTTGAAACCCCTTTTTAGAGAGTGCTGGCTCCTCGATGCTGACTAACGCTGACCGTGGTCTAGGCTAGACTTAGAGCACTGTACTTACAGCACAGGACTCAAGATCAAAGACAGCTGTGGAGCTGATTTATCGTGTTGATTTTTGCCCAAGATGCTGTTCTTTGCCCCACTCATGACAGACAGAGCATATTAACTTGGTAGAAGTGGATTTAAGCAGAGACCTTTTCAGCAAGCGCAAGGTGAACACTGCCTCCCACAAGCTCAAGCACTCACATTTAAGAACTGCCAACTCAAGAATGCCTGAAAAACATTTTAATACTGTGTTTTCTGCTATAGGTTCCATATCCACTCTTAAGTGTATAATAATTAGGGTTGTGAGGAAGCTTCCTGAGATGATTCAATATCATCCCAAATGTTCAGACCATCCTCAGCCTCCTCTGATGAACACATGGGCCCCAGATGATTTTGTTAGGAACTCTGCACGCATGTTAACATTTAAAGAATTGGTCAACAAACAAGCACACCTGCTGCCTACAGCAGCGAGCACAGACATTCTGGGGCAATTCAGGCTACTTTCTACATTTTTTTTCCATTACTGGAAATGGCCCCTGGAATGGCAATGGCAAAAGATAATTCTCCTAGCTGGATGCAGTTACTTCAGATTGATACCTCTCCAAGGAAAATTCAACAGTGCAAAATAAAGTGGCAGAAAAAATGAAGTCCACCCAGCTAAAAATTGTAGGAGGGTTTCTCTGCTAAGAACTTAAAGGCATGGTAGAGGAAGGGAATGAGAGCTTCCAAAAAGCTGGTTGCAGATGCCTAACACTGCTCCGCCCACCTCAGATACAACCTAGCGTGGCTAAGGAGCGTCTCGCTGCATTACATCAGATAAGAGATCCTGTTCCCGCTGCTCTCTTCTGCCTGATGCATCCCTCCAGCTGGCAGAGACGAGGGGCTGGCGCGGGTCAGCCCTCCGCAGAGCTGCTCTGCACACAGACAGTTTCCTGCTGGCTCCTTCTGGAAATGCAATGGGACTAACGGGTGGGAAAACCTACTTTTTTCTTTTTCTTCCTCATTTTCCTTCCCGTTTCTATGCTCTTTACTTTGGTCAAAATCTATCTTCAGACTTCAGCCTTTTAATATTCACTATACTTTCCCAATTCTCCCATTTTTTCTCAGAAAAGGCACATCTTTTGCTTTTACTTTCATCTCCTCCTCCTCCTGACCCGAGTAGCTGCTTCTCTCTGTCATGTGTTATGCCTCTACTATTTTTGCTTATCACTTTCACTTAGCATGTGTTCTGCACTGCGCTCTCTGTAGAACAGCACAACAGCAGCTAACGCACAGCAAGGCAGTGCATGGCATTGGCACAACATCAGCAAATCTTGAAGAAAAAAATCACATGGATTTTACAGCACATGGTTTCCAGCTGCTAACATTGCATGTCTGTGGCCAAATCCAAAGTACAGGCACTAAAACTGGGGATTCCAGCTATTATTTCTATTCAAACATAATTTCTTAGGGCTTCACTTGAAATGCAATGGAATGAACATGAACAGAAATGCCTGTTTCATTCGCAATGATGGAAACAAAGATGCCACCCTGATGAAAGAAATCAATGACAAAATTCCTCTGATTTTAATAGGACCAGAATTTTACCCTAAAGCCTGAGATAAAATGCTTAGAAATGCTTTTTTAGAAAGTCACAGTTGTTGGTATTTTGAACCACCTTATTATAACTGAAATGAATTCCTGCAAAGAGGCCCAGGCACACAGTCTCTCCTAATCCTAAACCTCACCTAAGTCCTCCTAAAGGGTTTGAGGAAGAGCTAACCAGAGTCAAGCCTTAGGCTGGTCCCTCTGTGCCTGGGACTATCACCACGTATATGCAGCCATGCACCCAAACAAGGTCTTCACCGTTGGATTTGGGATTGAGACCCCCCGTAAGTGGGAAAAGAAATGCTGCAGGCTGCACCTGACACCTGAGCTCCAGGTGGGAACATCACTGAAAAGACATCTGAAGGCATCAGGCCTTTCTCTACATTGTGGTTGGCCTCCAGAATTAATTCCTTTCGAGTGACATGTGGGCAACTGCAGTGCTTGGCTTTCTGTCACTTGCCTTTTGTTTCCAGGACACCGAAACATCTCGTTACAGCGGATCCTGAAAACCCTGTTGGTGGCAAAACTCTGCTGTTTGCAATACTCAAGCAGATGGAAGGATTTTCTCTGCTGTTTGGTCCTGTCCCAGCCAGATCAAGATCCAGTGTGATTAGTGGGAAGCTATTACAACTCTGCCTTTTCTATACTATTCCAACCATAACAGCATTTTCTTCTATACACCAAATTTTAGCCTGTTTTTAAGGATGCCAGGCTTATGTAAGAATGCCTGGTGTGCTATTAGAAAATAGGCCTGTTTACTCCTCATGATAACTTTTAAGCCATTTGGCCAATTTTAACCAAATTTAATCAATGACCAACATATTTGATGTATGTTAAATATATTTTAAAATCTTACAAGTTTTGTGACAGTGAGTGAACTAGGCAAAGCACAAGTTCCTATTTCTGCTCCACTGAGGGACAGGTACAGCTCCCGTCTTACTGGCAGCCACTAGAATGTCCTGTTTACAGAAAAGCCACATTCATAGAATCACAGAATCATTAAGGTTGGAAAAGACCTCTAAGATCACTGAGTCCAGCCATCAACCCAACACCACCATGACCACTACACCATGTCCCTAAGCGCCTCATCTACACGTCTTTTAAATACTTCCAGGGATGGGGACTCAACCACTTCCCTGGGCAGCCTGAAAAATTCAGCATTTACCCCTTTTTAATCTACAGACAAATCCATCTGGAGAGACAGATCTGTGGGAAACCAGATCCCTTTTTTCACAATGTTCCTCAGTTCTTACAAAAAAACTGCAAGTCCACACTTTATAAAAGCAGATAAGGTGATGGGCAAAGCATAGGGTGGTAGGGCATTCTGCTACCTGGAGATCATGGTCTTTGCAACTAGATCCAACTGTGGCTTTGAACAAAACGGCAGATGCCACCTTAGACATTCAAAGTGATTTATGACGAGAGGGATTTACAATGCAAACAGCGGGCAGCAGTAGTAGATCTCCTGTCATTACCTCTTGTAAGTAGACTCAGTAATATAAAATGCTACTGCAGCACTGGGAGGACTTGCCAGGCAAAAGTTTCTCAAATATACTGAAGAAAAAGCGAAGTAAACCAGACAAACAGAAAAGCAAGTCCTGTTCCCAGGTTGAGTCCACTGCAAAGGGCAGTGCACACATCCAGGATAAGTCACTAGGGAAAAAACAAAGATTACTTACAGTGGACTTGGTAGTCTGTAATTTTGACGGTGTCTCTCTTTTGTTTGCCCACGATTTAATTCAGTCTGTAAAAGAAACAGCATGTTGGAACTGTAACACGCGTACATTAAAATGCCATCTCAGCAGTGAGCACGCAGGACTTACATCAGGTGCCCTGATGGAGAGGATTGCTTGGTAACCGAAACAGTACACAAACTCAGTCCCAACAGCTGGAGAAGTCCTTGGTGACCGCATTCACCTCCTTCAGCACGTTTGCCCTGACGGTGACGTGCGCGCTCGTAGAAAACACATCGCACATTCCTGCTCCTGGACAAGGCTGCAAGGGAAACCGCAGCCTGGCTGGTGTCAGCCGCGGGCAGATGCAGTGCAGACAAGACAAAAGCTCCACACCCTGGCATGGATTTCAGGTCTGCTCAGGTATTGAGTATTCAGATCAGCAGGCAGGTGCTGCAGCCCTTCCTCCAAAGCTTGTATTTAGTCCCGAGTTTTGCATTTAGACCACCTTTAGTTTTAAGTAAACCATTCAGTCCCTCCATACTGACCTTCCACAAAGCTCCTAACACAACTGAATTGATCTGCACAAGGGTCAGGTTTAGATGAAGGAAAGCAACATTCCAAATGAAGATACGCTTTAAAAAATTACCCTGAGTACGGACCGTGCTCCAAGTATACTTCACATGCAAAGAAAAACACATTTCCTTCACAGACAACAAGCACTGCAATTCCACAGGAGAATGCATGGTTCCTGAAGCTGATGTCCCCATCACAAATCCTGTCCAGAGGCACCTGTGCAACCCACTCTGCAGCAGAGGGGTTTGATCCTGCCACCAGAGCCCAGCTCAGAGAATAACACAATCAGGACTAAACACCTCTGTCCTCCTTTCCTACATGGTCACAGCATTTCTGAACAGAACAAAGGGTGGCAGCTTACTAAAGCACCTCCAGAACACAATTCTGATTGCACAGAAACCCTGGTTTTCATAAGCAGTTTAAGGTCTCTCAGGCTTTGCGATGAATTTATGAAGTTCAAGGGACTTCATGTTCAGAGACAGTAATTCCTCCCACAACTGGCTGCTGCAGGACAATCTCTGACTTTACGGCTCACGTGCCCAAATATTCCCAAAGTTTTGAGCTTCACTCCTGCCACCTTCTTCAACCTGCCTTCAACCCCAGCTTGCTGCCACCTTGCCTTTTCATCATATTGTGCAATTCCGGACTGCACCTTCCTTATCGCTCCAACCTCCTGCTACCACAGACCTCATCACCTAGTCAGATTTCCACCTCCCCATCCTTTTCCTCCCCCCAAAAACGCAGCGCTGCAACCCCAGTGCCACCTCCTTGTGCCAATACCAGCTGTGTAAAGATGGGATTGCAGTGGGAAGCCATCTCACCAGCCCTTCTCCAGACAGCAGAACCCCTGGCACGTGCCAGGACATCCCGATGGACACGTGCACCTCTGTACACAGGCACCAATTCTGTCCAGGCAGATAGGGACATACAAACATCTAAAGAAGAATGAGTTTGGAAACCCAACACTTTGGCAAGCAGCCTCCTCTCACCTGAGGAGCGTGCCCAACCACAGCCATGAGAAAAAGGTCATTTTTTCACCATTTAGGTTTTCATTCCAGTTTTGCCATCCAGACTCCCAGAAGCTGTAAGTTCAGGAAGAACAAAGCAGCAGATGGGTGGCACTGCAGTGCCCGAACGCAGCCCTGTCCCCTCCCAAATCCCAAGCTCAAAGTGGAAACAAGGTCGGTGAAGTGTCATAAACTCCATTTGAACCTCGCAGCCACCACAAACCCTGGCACAAGGCGCACTTCTTTGGCTGTGAAAAGGGCTGAAATTCCACCTCAACTGGGGCCATGCCTCCTAAAATCCAGCCAAGTCTCGGACAACAACTCAAACCACTGAAATCCTGTTGGTATCTGACATCAGCTGGTGCCTCCATGCTGTGTTATGAACGCAGCACCCATAAGAGAAGAGCTGCCCCCCGCACCGCCGTGAAGCACGTGGTGATGAAATGCACGACTTGACTCTCCTGCCCCATAGGAAGCTGGATCCCACGTCCCATGTCCCAAGTCACTGTCCCAGCCCCATCACCAGCGTGGCGTGTTTTGTCTTTCCAGATAGGGCTGGCCCAGCCTGCAGCCAGGAGCACAGCGGTCACGAGTCAAAGAGAGGAGAAACAAGTGGGACCTTCACTCTGCAGCTCTGCGTGACGGTGGAGAGAGGAGCACGCCCTGGGTCCTGCTCCCACCGTCAGCCCAGCACTCGGAGTTGTGCTCTCTGGGTGAAGAGCCATGAGCTGGACAGACTCATTGCTGAACCTCGTGCACCAAGAGACCACGGGGTCACACAGGTATTTCTTGCTCCAGGGTTGATGAAGGGTTTGGACGTAGCAATCAGCTATTTCCACAAGCCACAATTTACCCATCTGTGAGTCCCAGTGATGCGCTCAGTGTCACATACCACAGAAAATAGCTGCCACGAGCAGCTTACACACGAAGAGAGGAAAGAGGGGATGCGCTCACAGGCGGAGGCGAGATGGATGTGAGCAAAGCAGGGCAGATGCACATGGGCAGCGCTGCAGGAAGAGACGAACAGCAGCAGCTAATGCTGATGGGCTCTGCAAATCATAGAATCATTAAGGTTGGAAAAGACCTCTAAGATCATCGAGTCCAACCACCAACCCAACACCACCATGACCACTAAACCATGTCCCTAAGCGCCACATCTACACGTCTTTTAAATACTTCCAGGGACGGTGACTCAATCCCTTCCCTGGGCAGCCTGTTCCAAGGCCTGACCACCCTTTCAGTAAAGAAATTTCTCCTCATGTCCAATCTAAACCTCCCCTGGCGCAACTCGAGGCCATTTCCTCTCGGAAATGCAGATGGGCTCTGCAAAAGCTCCTAATGTCCCCTTGCCCATCTCGAGTCCATAGAGCATCGTCACGTCCATGGTGCCTGCTCCGGACAGCCAGTCCTCAGGCCACCCCCGGAGTAAGAAACTCCCCAAACCACTGCCAACAATGGCATCGTGCCAATTACGAGAGCAGTTTCTAGACCGAAGGGGGTAAGAAGTTGTGGGGCTCCTTAATCCTCCTCCCCTCTTCCCCAAGGGGCCACGAACAAGCAGTGCTCCTCTTTCCTCTCCAACATCTGCTTCTGCTGGAGAAAGGAGGGCTTTGCTCTAACGGGAGCTGAAGCTCTTCTGAGCGGGCAAGCACAGCCCCGAGCACGGGGGCAAGGGGACCTCCCCGCTGACCCCCAGCTCACCTTCCCCCCATGCTGGGGGGCAAATGCTGCTTCCCTAAGTGGGTACAGCTGACTGAAAAAGCAGTGACAGAAAGAAAAAGCGCATCCTCCGTTGCTCAGAGCAACACTTGGGATTGGCAAAAGATCGCTCCTCCGGCTCGATGATAAAACGAGTGTATCCGTATGAAGTCTGAGCGTCACTCAGGTGGTTCGCCTCCACCCGCGGCCCCCTCCCCTCTAACCAACGCCGTGCCCACCCCACCGCGTGCCCCCCGTCCGCTGGCAGAGCGGGGCGAGGGGGCAGCGGGAAAGGCAAATCGGGAGGGGAAGGGACGAGAGCCGCGGGGGGAAAGGCTGCAGGCGCGAAAGGGCTGCCCAGCGCTTCGGTGGGGACGGAGCGTACGACCACAAAGGTACGGGATGGCCGTCCCGGGGAGGGACCCGCCACGGCGCAGGCCAGCAGGACGGGCAGCGCAGCGGGAGGCTGGACGTGCGCCCCGGGGGAAGCCGCTTGCTCCACGCGTCTGAACTTCGCCGCTGCCTGACCCGCTCGGCACATCCAAACCCTGCCCGGCTGAAAGGCACCTGCCAGATCTCCCGTCTATCCAGATGCACAAAGCAAGTTTTATTCTTTCTCAGTGGCAGCTGATTGTTAGAAAATAAATAACTTAAAAAAAAAAAAAAAGGATTTTTCTTCTTTTTTTTTTTTTTAGGAAGCAGCAGCTTTTTGTTTTAAAGCAACAAACTCAGGCATCTACCAACATGATTCACGTGTTTAATTCTTAATCCACTTTCACACATGCAACATCTGCCGAGTTGCTGTGGACTTGCCGAGGGGAGAAGGCAATCCAGTGCCAAGCTCAAGTGACTTGGGTTCAATTCCCACTCCGGTGACACATTTCCTGTGTGAAACCGGGCAAGTCATATCATCTACGGTCCGCATTAGTCCCCATTTCTAAACCGGGGATACTTCCTTGTTTCACAGATGTGTTGTGAGTCATCCTTTAATGTCTGTGAGGCCCTCGGATACTATGGGAAGGGAGAGACCCACAGAGATAAACAGGGATCTGTATAACTAGAAACAGACGGGAAGACATCCAGGAGACTTTCTCTGCTCGTTAAAAAGTCTAGGATTGAACGCTGTGCTTACTTTTACTTATACCCCACATGGTTTCAGCAACTTTCCTTCTCACCTTTCCAGGCAGCAAAGGGCACCAGTACCTGCACCACAAGGAAAGCAGACAAACAAAAGCAACTCGTTTTGCCAGCAAGGCATATGCAAAGGGTTAATCTATTTTCATAACTTAAAACAGTTTTTCCAGAAAAGTATTTGAGTCAGAACAGAGTAATTATTGCAAAATCTGCATATTTCAGAGCTAAATATTCCCAGAAATATCGCCATTGAAACTAGAAGAAAAAAAAAGCAACCAGCCCTGTGCAGCCTGGCGAGCACCACCACCACCACCAGAAAGCCAGAGATGGAGCAAGGCTCTCTGCACCATGAACCCAGATACGGCAAACAGCAGCTGAGAGCTCCCTTCCTCCTGGCCACACTCGCAAAAAGCAGAAGACACGGCAGTTTCATCCTACCTTAGAGGCCAATACTCAGCTCTGCCCCATCCAATGCAAACCTTTGGTACAGTTTTAAGGCAGACCCAGCTCTTGCACACCTCGCGTGTGCTGCCTGGGCCAGCTCACGGCTGCTCCATTTCCATCACTAAGTGCAACTGGGATTTGAAGTCAGGCTCCTGCAGACAGGAAGGGCATGCCAATATATCACTCTCATATTCCAGAGGGTTTGTTGGGGTTTTTTTACATTTGTAATGAAACTAATCCTGTTTTCTTGCAAACAAAACTCAAGAAAACCAAGTTCTCTTGCAATGTTGAAGATGACCTTCAAGAACCATTCAACACTTGTGACTGTGAAGAGGGATTACGTGCATCACCGTCACATCTCCAGAGGATTGTAAAAATCTCTGCTGCTTTCACTTCTCACACACTCATTGGTGCAAGAAAGTAATTAGTAAACTAATATTTTGAAACTACTGCTGCGTAATGATTCTTTCAAAATCCATCTGAATTGAACGCTCCAGATCTGCCAAACCAAGAGTGGGAAGCCAGCTATTGGCGAGATGGTGATTCTTTCCAAGGTAATGTGTCTTGCACACAGCTAAAGCAGTAATTGCCTTTCCCCGATAATATGTTCCCCCTGCTGAGACTTATGGTTAAACTCATGTATTGAGAAACCTTCCAAAACGTTTCTACATAGTTTCAAACCACAGGAGTGAAAAAAAAGAAAGGGACAACTACAGTTCAGATGGAGTTTATGATTTCTGCTCAATCCCATAATTGCAGGGTGAATCAGTGGGGAATGAGGTTTTAGTCAATACCACAGTCCCTGGTCTCATGGCCAGTAAGCTCTGTAGAGATCAGCTGAAAATGGTTTCCCTTGACCCTCTCCTGACTTATCGATGATCCTTGCCTCAGAGGCTGCCCTGTCTTTCTCCCATGGATGCACCCAGCCGTGTCTGGACAGTCTTGCTGAGCGCAAGTGTCATGCACACTGGCTGCTCACTTCTCCATCCGCCTTGTGCAAAAGTCAACCGGCCGATGGAGCTATAATGCAAAACCCAGGCAGATATAGGGAGCGTCCCAGATTGTTTTGCTGTGAGAAGCAGAATCTTGCTTCAAGATGAAGCTCGCCCTTCTGCAGAGAGCACACGCAAAGCCTAGACACTGAGATGGAGCGAGGTCCTTCCATGTCACTGGCCCAGGGTTGGAAAACTGATCCTGGCTCCTTTTATTTACTGGTATAAGAGTAGCTTCAGTTGCTCCGAAGTTGGAGGGTGGAGGTTTGTATCTGCAGCTAGTCACTACCCTGCTTCTCCCGCCCCGAGGAACTGACTGCTCTCGCTGTCTGGTGAACTCAAGGGTTGGGACGGAGCAGGAGGAAGTGCGCTATGGGAAGTTGAACAAGGACAGATGAACCACGATGGAGGTCAGGCTGCCAAAATGTTAAGAAACAGAAAAGAGGCCAACTTTCAGACATCATACTCAATGCTGTCACATAGCACAGGGCTCCAGTTTGAAAAGACCTGCAAGCAGCCGCTGGAACGAGGAGGGGGTCCCAGCCAGACCCATTGCACCCTTGCAGCCAGGCTGGTCTGCAGACCTGCAGCAAGTCAGATAGAGCACAGGTCACGAAGTTGCCGTTTTGCATGCGTAGGAGTCTGGGTTCACTGCACACATCTTGTCAAGCCCTATGCAAATACATTCCAGACCCAGAACCCCGCCGCGCTGCAGGCGGAATGCATCATCTGCATTTGAGAACCAAAATTAATATCGCAGTAACACAGCAGTGATTTTAGCACTCAATGTGAAAAATGGACCCCAAAGCAACTATCAAAATGGAAACAAGTTTGTCCCAGCACTTTTCATATTTCGTTTTACCCTGCAATGATACACAGCAAGTCCCAGGTCCTGGCTCCTACTCACACATCTGGACTGTGCTGTCCATAAGGGACCAATTTGGAACCTCTTTTCTCATTGACTTCAGGAGAACAATTAATGGAGTAAGGGGTTACCCAGCAGGCAAGCCTGCAGCTACGTAAATTAGATGGTCAGTTAATCACTATGCAAAACAGTACTGAATGACAGAAAAGAGGCAGCAGCAGCAAGGAAGTCATGACTGTGTGTCATAATGGGATTAATTCCCACTCTTTGCAAAGTATTCTCCAGTGTTTTATACACACAGATTTTACCACCCGTGATTTAGACGCCATGCCAGACTATGTAACTCCTATAAGGTTTTGCTTCATAAGGACACAGAGAAAGCTCTGCGAAAAGGTTGCAACTGTGCTCTTTTCGGATTGGAGCTAGTAATAACTCGTTCAGCCTTCCACAGCTCTCCACAGCAGGGGTAACGCCAGGCACAAGCCTGCATGTCCTAGCTTCTTGCATGATGCTCACCAGCTGAATTAATATAATTTCCTTTCCAGTTTATTTTGCATTTCATGGGCTTCCTGAGAGTAGTATTCCCCTCAGGCTTCACTAAAGAAAAAAAATTGGGAAAAAAAAGCAACAAGTGTCATGGGCTTGTTAGCTGTATTGTTTAACTGGTTTTCTGACAGTTGGTTACTGCAGGAGTTGAAGCCATTCCACAATGGGGAAAATGAGGAATTCTGGTGTATTTCATAAATATAAGCAGAGAGGGCTACTTGTGGCCGATTGCAGAGGCGGCCAGAAACGAAGGACTGCCGGAGCGTTCAGGCAGCGAGGCGCTGCCTTGACCAAGTGCGAGTATGGGCTGCGTACCGTCCTGCCCCACGGAGAACCCATCCTTCTGCCCCGGTCCAGACGAGTTTGCCCTAAGGAGGTACTTGCAGGACACAGACGGGTCAGTGATGTTGCCTGCAGGGCACAGCAGGTTTGTAGGACTGAACAAAACCAAATGAGGAATTTGAAGACAATGAAAACAATAAAAAGAAACTTCTAACATGCAAATTCTATCTCTGCTCCTTGATAATTTTACTCTGCAAGCTATTACACAAACTGCTTTTTGTCTCATTAACAATAAAGCAGAAGCAATTAAGCAAAATGCAATAAAACTTAAGCAAAATAAAATTAAAACAGACTCCAAGATTATTGTATAACCTCACTAAAATGACAAAGTGATCTTTCAAGCTGACATCACTAAAAGCTTCCAGTTTGCTTTGAATACAGAAGCGAGGAGAAGAAACGCTACAGAAAACACCTCTACACAAACAACACTTCTGATTGGGAGTGGAGGTTGCCGGTGGCTGCGAGCTGCATTATCATTTACCCCGTGCAGAATTACAGTCCAAGCCCACAATAAGGCTCCCTCTCTTTATACAGGCACAGCAAAATGGGGCAATGAAGCATCCGCTCCTGAATGCCTTTGCACCGTTGTGTATACCTACATACACATCAAACTATGCAACAACACACAATGCTCAATCAACTCACTGCTTTAATGGGCAAAACAGAAACACTCCTAACGTTTCACCTGTTTTGGTTTGCCACCCTTCCGATG
This sequence comes from Calonectris borealis, assembly GCF_964195595.1. NCBI lineage: Eukaryota > Metazoa > Chordata > Aves > Procellariiformes > Procellariidae > Calonectris > Calonectris borealis. The sequence continues at coordinate 7,036,298 of NC_134336.1, read as the reverse complement.
CCAGCACATACATACACCCAAACTGACGGCCCTTTTCTCCAATGACTTAATTTTTTTTCCTGATGACTTCATTTGTGCAAGATTACACAGAGGTTTCAGTTTTCTGCCCTTCAGATACATAACTAGGACTGAAAACCCAGGTATTCTTTATGCAACATCTTCATGAGATGGTAGAGCTGGGCTCCAAACACTGCCTTGCAAAGGTGGCAGCCTGCAAGGTGGCAAACAGAAACCCTGACCTAACACCTGAAGACAACGCGATGGTCTGCCTCGTGACCCACCCTCCACCCACCCTCACCCTCACCGCACGTTTCCAAGACCCTGCGGTCGGAAGGGCATCTTGCCTTGGTTTCTGTAACCCACTGCTGTTAGCGGGTGAAGATGCTCTGACAGCCGCTACCAGCTGACAGACGGGAAGCAAACCAGAAACCAGCCGAGCTGGAGCGGGAGCAGCTACTGCCCGAGCCAAGGCTGCGCGCTGGCAGATGCAGCATCTCGCATCCTGCCTGGATGGCACGGAGGGGACCTCCGCCGTGATTCACCAACGGGTGGCAGGTTCATTTCTGTAATATATTACTGACAGCCCAACTCCGGTGTTCATACTCGGTTTTGGCTAGCCCATACACAGTTACTTTTTTTTTTCCTTTTAATGTCTTCTGGTTTATACTTCAAAAAAAAAAAATCGTTAAATATCTATGGGTTTTTGTCATTTCCCTCTCTGAGAAAACAAAGTAAATTTACAGGGTTTTAGCAAATTCTTGGGATGTGCCAAGGGTTGTGTCCTTCCAGAGTTTAAATGCCAGTCACTGGTAAAGGTGAGAGGCGTTTGAAAGGCAGCCAGGAAAATCTGGAGTATCATATTCGACATGTACAACACTGAAATAAGTCAAAAGCACGCAGGCCACAACCTCCAGAGCTCCTCGCAGAGGCGACTGACTGGCCTGCTCACCACAGCGTTCCCCCACAGCTTCAGCAAAACTAACACATGCTCAGCAGAAAGTTTCCACAGAAAACATGAAAAGCTTTGCCCTCTCAGCTTGCTGATTTTTTTTCTCCCCCCTCAAGCAAAGAAGGGAGGGATCAAGGCTGATAAAGTCCCCCTGCCATGAAGCTTGCCATTGCTCTGGCTTTAGAAAACGGTGCTGACACAGGACCAAAGCTGCGGGGCTTGTTGCCGAATCAGCCCCGCAGCCCTGCCTTGCTACGCCGTCGCCCCAGGGAGCTGCGAGCGCAGAAGGGAGGAGACAGGAGGAAGGCACTGATCACACACGGAGGGAGCAGAAAGAAGTCACTTTTACCCAATAAACTGCAATATCACGGCACGTGGGAATGAACCCATCTGGCCTTAATTCTAGCCCCCTCCCCTCAGAAAAACCCAAACACCAAAGCCACCGCAAAATAGAGCAAACGCGCAGCCACACCGCGCGCCCGCACGACGTCCCTGGTGGTGGGAAGCAGGCGGCAGTGGGCAACCTCCGCTGCCTGCCCGGCTTCAGCAGCGGCTGCGTGCTGCTGCACCCAGCAAAAGGGCTGAGTTACGGCCCGCTGAGCACAAGCGCCAGGCAGAGCCAAGGGATCCGAGTTTTGCCTTGCAGGCTCTTGCTATCCATTGCTATCGTAACTCTGGCAGGAGCCCCCTCGGAGCAGACCCGTTTCTCACGCCACCCCGGAGTCGTGCTACTTCCACGCTACCCAGGACTGAGTTACTCCGTCTGTGTAACTGCAGTTCGCCCAGAGGCGCGGAGCCAGAGGAAAGCAGCTTTCTTCTCCACGCCGCAGAAAGCGAGCTCATATATTTGCCTCGCTTCCCCAGATCACGGCGTGCCCGCTGGGTGATCCATGCGGCTGTGAGAAGTTTGCATCGCTTCAGGTCACGACCTCACCAGATCGCACTGGCTGCACCAGGATCTGGAAGACGTTGGTATTTTGCAAGGAGGTCTGCAGGGAAATCCAGGCGGAGATTCAGCAGACGGCTGCCCTACCCGCGAGGAGCGGCTACATCAAGTGCCCTCAGGCTGGGAGGTGGATGGAAGTTTGTGATTGAAATCCGAGGACCGATCATTAAAGAGCCCATAAGCCCTCCTGGGCGACCACAGCCTGAAATTCCCACACTCCCTTGGACAGGAGGTTTTTCTTTCCTTGCTGCACGCTCTCGCCCAGCTGCCCCCTCCCCATGCACAGTATTCCAGCATCGGAAGCGATGCATTGAGTTAACCTAAGTGCCCTAATATCCAGTAAGGATGGAAGATACTACAGAAACACAAATACGTTATTTTTTGAATTAGGACAATGCAAAAGCAGGATGTAGATAGGGGAATTACTGCATGCGTCTGCAGCCCCTGTCAAGGAAAAAAAATAATCGGTAGAGAGCTCTTCCAAAGTAGTGCGTTACTTTCTGGACACATCGATACACAACACTGTATTATGCCAGTCTGTATCTTATTTAACCAAACACAAAGAGGAGATGCTGAAAGATTTCTGTTCAAGTGACAGTGAAAAAAACCCTGGAATCTCAGTGGAAATAATTCAACAAGGAAACTTCCCCCACCGATTCACGACCAAAGACAATGGGGCTTTTCCTATCCTCAATGAAAAGAAAGTCAGAAAGAGAAGAAAATGGTCCTTTTATTCCCTACAGGCAAAAACAGAGCTTCTGATCCTATCACCAGGCTGGCAACCTCCTATTTACAGAAACAGTCTTGACTCGTTGGGAGCATACATTGAAATTCATTTATATTTTGTCACATACAGAAATGGTGAAAAAAAAAAACAGAAATCCATATTACACAGACTTAGCAAGTGCCTGCTTGTCCCCAATGCCACCCTCATCTTGAAAAGCTTCCTTGATAAAGACTTTGCTGTGTTTTCGTTACGTGGCAGGGGAATTGGTAGAACAGTCAGTTTAATTAACACAACTTTTCTCAAGATAAATATTTTCTCAGACAACGCGGAGCTGCTGAAACGCCGTGCATTGGCAGCTGGGCAGATGGAAGCAGATATACCAACAAACTCAGAACCAGCTGCAATAGATGGTGCAGCTCGTTCAATTTCTCCTCCCCAGCAACGCGCCTCAAACCTCACTTTGAAAGGATAATATATATACTGCAGATGTCTGTGCACACACACACACATATACGTACATCAGTGATTCCAAATTACAAGCCGCACAGCTCTTTGCAAACAGCTACGAAGGGTGTGAAGACACGTCACCGTTGGAAGACCCTGGTGTTCCTCACACCAACAGCGTGGAGGTTCAGAGGGAAATGTCACGTTTTGGAGCTCGCGTACTGCCAGTAAAGGCCAAGCCAAGTCACAAAAAGCAGATATAATTTTAAATCAAGATATACATTTGTTTAACAGGAAAGAAAGAAAAAACATGACTGAGTTTGGAGGGAATGTTGTTAGCTTTGTAGGAAGAAAAGAATCAAGTCTGGACAGTGTTTGCTTCCTTGTCATCGCAAGCTCTACAAAACTCCCTTGTATGCACATACAAAAATACACCTTACGCCAGTGAAACGAAGCGGCATTTAATGAGAACCAGAATGTGTTTTGGTTAATTTCCAGGTGATTGACCTCTTATTAACAGATACTTCTTGTAGATGAATGCAAATATTTACGCAGGGACCCCATCGGCTGTGTGTCCATCTATTCCTGGTTTTCCCCTCATAAACCTGTTCCCCTCATAAACACAGCACCAGCACTCACTGGGGGAACGAGAGAAAACTCAGAGCAGGATTTTCCATGTCTCCGCCACCCCAGACAGGATCTCCTCCACACCAGAGAGTCTCTACTTTTTTAGATACGATTGCATTAAAGTATCCATCAAAAATTCCCCATCCCCAACTCCTACACAGGGATGCAGCCGGGCCAAATATTCGCTCTAGCATCTGCTGCTTCCAAGGGACTGTTGTGGCTCTGTTGGAGAGCTGAGGTGGTTTTGGATGGGGAAGCTTCTCTGCACTTTGGTGGGACAAATTTACGGAGCATATAGCAATGCGGCAGAACAAAGAACAATTCTTTACCAAAATGAAGACCCGGAGACTTCTGCCTACGCCTGAGATATAACAGGCATTCCTAGTTTTAAAAGCCAATTTAAAAACCAAGAAGTCTGGTGCTACCTTGCCCTTTCCTTGCTCGGAGTCTCCAGGCTGCTTCAGACAATGCCGCTTCCTTCCATTTTCCTTCCCTTTATCTCTGTAAAGGTTTGAGAGCTCCAAACAGGAAGACACCTCAGGATGCAGCCCTGGAGTACAAAGCCATACGAGTCCACCACAACATCTAGTCCAACAGCTGTAGGTCATGCATGGCCTTGGAGTGAAGGACGAGCAGGAGGATCCACCCCAGAAGAACCTGCTCGGTGAGACTTCCAGCCTCATCCTACTCCCAATCAACTGTGCAAAAGCATCTGAACTTCACAGCATGGGAATGGCCTTGGTGATCTTCGTTTGGGGCCACCTGAACACGTCAAAGGAAGAGCTAATGCGTGAGATTTCTCCTTCCTACATCCACCTGTCTACTTTTGTAAGGCAGTTACTTAGACAACCTGGTATTCATGAGAAGCAACTCAATTTTTGTGACTTCTATTAGTATTTAATTGGCCACTGAAACCTGTCTGGTGAAGGTACCTGCAGATGGAGCTGGTGAATTGAGAGGTGACATTGAGAGTCACCACTTTTGTCAAAAGCAGATGGGAAGTTACAGAACTTACCCCAAATCAAATGGAAAGGGATCTTATGTATGGCTAATCCTCTGGCAGTATTTCAGCAGAAACTGTATATGCTGCTATCATATCCACAGACTGGATAAATTATCCTAACATATCAAAGCCGTAAGCAAAATGACATCTTAATGTAGATCAGGAGAACGAGACCACTTCAGTGACACAAAGCTCTACTTTCTAATCCTAATAGACCTATGGAATTTGCTTCTAATAGCTAATGAATTAAGAATCAGCCAATTATGTGTACATTTATTATTACGCTTCTAATGAAATAAAGTGTGAGCTTCTGTTCAATTAGAAATGAGCTCATGCTGGTGACCAGAGACGCCTTTAAAATATCTTTCAGCACTTCACAACTGAGCTCATCAGGGCTTCAAGTTGGAATGGCATTAAGGAAATGATATGGAGGTCAAATAGTAAAGATTTCAAGGCAAATAAATATTTTTCAAAGCCTGGTCTCACATCCCTAGCAAAGAAGGTGGATGTATGTTTGTGCATAGTCATCCAGGAAATCTGAGATCATATTCCTTCTGTGGCTTAGCACAGGGCTCAACAGAAACTAGTTAGGCTTCAAAATGTTTATTTGGTGATATTTTAGAAGAATTGAAATGTCTTTGGCAAGAAAAAATGGACAAAGATTTTCATTAACACTTCCAACCTGATTTTTTTTCTTTAAAAGCAGGTTACCTTTTTCTAAGAAATTAAAATAACAGATCTTAAACCTGCAGAGAACCTAGATCCAGAAATTACTCATGTGCCTCAGCTACTGATCCAAAAAGCCTCCTGCTTTGCAAAGCCTCAGGAGGAAGAATGCTTCAGAAAACCTCCCCTAAGATGAAATCTATAACTGATTAAACAGCTAAGAGATCACAAAAAAAACTCATTATTTTAATGCAAGCAAGGAATTTTTTGGTCAAAGATCACAACTAGCTACACATCTGAACTTAGATTAAGTGGCTACTTTAAAAAAATACAAACACTTAAAACCATCAAGTCGACATCTGTTGGCAAAATGGGTCTTCAGCCAGCATTCACCTCTCCTCCTGACTATGCTGCAGCAGCATGAGAAATAAGAAGAGAAATTTATGAGAGCACTGACACCCTAATTTTTGTCCAGATGCTTCGGTTAGATCTAGTCATCCTCACGTTGGGATTCGCATGGGCTCTCCTGGCATATCCTAGAGTACAACAATTTTTTGCAAAGTATCACCTACAAAGCACAGCACTAAACCTCTAACCAGCAACTCTTTATTTAAAGGGCTGCTGAAAACAAGCCACGACTACCTCCACCTTAACATAACGACCACTTCGATCATTCATAGGAAGCTGTTTCTGCCGGGTCCACAGACAGACGGCTGCCTGTTAGAACTACCCTGTACAGACGCACCAAGTGTTCTAGCAAGACTTCTGTCTCTACCTTCCCCTCAACGGGCAAAACAATGTTTGTAGACGAGGCAAGTCTGAAATTGCCTCCAGCCTCTTTAGGAAAGGTTAAAAAAAAAAATTAAAAAAAAAAAAATCTATTAAGGGGCCAGCATTCCTGCTTTATGCCTGAGCATTAGCAGGCAAAAAAAAGAATAGCTACAGGCCTTGGCAGGAACGAAGCAGACCTTCATTTACTGGTGTAGGTCTGTTTTACGGTTGCTGTCTCTGCAGACGCTGCTCACCGGCTTCAGGCAGCAGAGGCTGTCTTTTGTCTGCTCGGCAGCCGAACAGGACAGTTATGTCAGTACAAGTACAAAACAGTGGGGGACAGGTTCAAAAAAGGTGTTGGACGAGGTTTCTGCCCCTGAACAGACGGCTCCAGTCACATCTTGTTAAGGAGGGGAACGCGGAGATCTCTCGCTAATGTAACGAACAGCGAGGCCAGCTCTGGAGGAAGAGTTCGTGTCTTTAAATAGACCAATTGACATAGTCGGAAACACCCAGACGAGCTTTCAGCCACACCAGCCCTGTTGCAGGTCTACAACGCTACAACTTTTGCAAGAGCAAGTCATTAAAAGAAATGAGCGGCTCTCGCACCGCCGGAGTGGGAAAACGAGGTGCAGCGGGAGAAAAGTCCCCCGCGGCACGGTGTAAAAGGGCAGGTAGCTACTAGATCGTCTGCTTTCTCTGTTGCTTGCCCTTTGCTCAGCAAGTCGGTCTGCAAGATCAGTAATTCTCTCTGCACGTTTCCTTTCGGTTGCAGTCGCCGGCCCTGGGTGCACGGGGTGTGCCCCGCGCGGGGGCAGGATGTGGTCCCGCACCTCCCGTGCACGCTGGCTAACTGGTGCGCGACACACAGCACCCCAGGCGCAGCCCAGCACCCCGAGGGCTCGGAAACCCTGCAGAAATACACGGCGTGAAGGTTGCTTACATCTCCCCCAACTCCTCCACCGCCCCGGCAGCCGGCCGCAAGCCGCCCAGGAGTTCCCCTGCTCCACGTCCAGGCTGCGGCGAGTGAAGAGCACGGCCATGCACGGCTCCCAGCCCGCGGCTCCTCCATCGCGCAGGGCCGCGGACCAGAAGGTGGTGCTGCAAGAATGGCGTAGAGGGAACTGCCTGACCTGAGCTGGGGTGGAAGATGCTGAATCATCCTTGGGGCTTCACAAAGCCCCACCGCCTACCAGACCCGCTCACGCGAAACCAACAGGGTCCAAAGCTGAAGGAACCCGAGCAATTAATTGGCCACCTGGGTAGGAGCCCTCTTCTGAGGAACCTGAAATTACGACCTTGGTTTTCTGCTTTGCAAAATTTTCCTCTTTGAGTCTTTTGCATTCATTCATGAACAGCAGGATTGTGGGGGAGGAGAGCCGTAAATATGGCCCTGCTCTGCCTGGTTGCAGAGAGAGGACACTTGGGCAGGCAAGTAGCAATCTGACCACACACCCAAAAAGAAAGAAACATGCCTTTATTTTTTTTTTTTGCCTTTGTTTTTTTCTCCTAAAAGTCAATTTGGAAGATACTGTTCCTTCCCACAGCAAAAGTAAGTGGCATTCTGACAACCAAACCTGGAGTTTAAGAGTAGGGTGCCAGAAATAAAAAAAAGATCAACCAAAAAAGAGGGAAGTTCAAGCCCGGATGCAAAAGTGTTAAATTAAAAATACATGAACTGCATGATAATTGCACAAGAGCTTGTTTGTTTTCACAGTGAGCTTCTGCACAGCTCACAAACCAAATACTATGACCTGCGGGGGCTCCATGGGCTATTCTGTGATGCCAAGTCCTAACAGCAACGAACTGGTGCGCCGTTAGTCCAGCATTTGTCTTGGGAATTCCTATTCTTAGCCCTAGACTGAACAGCAAACAACATTCGTGCTCACATTTATGGGGCACTACAGATAGAGAATTTCAGGAAAACAATTATACTGTAGTCAAGGCCCTTGATTCTTTGGAATAAGCATTTCCAGGAAGATTAAAAGATTGATTTTCAAAACGTGATGCCACAATCTCACATGGTCTTCAGAGATCCTCAAATGTTAAGACCAGACGACAGCATGATAAATGATAAAGCCTGACCTCCTGCTAAACACAGGCTGCAGAACCTCTCAGAGGTTTCTGCGTCGAGCTCATTACTTCTCCTTGAGCTTCAGTATTTCTTATGAAAATAGAAAACAGTCTTGATTTAAAGACTACAAATGGTGGCAGAAGAAGCAGTTCTCAGTTTAGATGTTCCAGTGACCGATTTCTTCTCTGCTAAGATTCTGTTCCTTTTTTCTAGGCTTCCTTTGTCTAGCTTCATTGCTCAAACCCTGCATCTATAAAATTAAATACCAGATTTTTTTTATTGTTGTTTTTTCTCTTCGAGGAGAAATACCCTGACTATCACAAGCCAAGAACAAATCTTTGTGGACCCTTCCTAAAACCAGCCATATAATGTATAATGTTGTAATTCCCCACCTACAATTATTACTTGAGATCTATTTGGGGTAAGAGAAACATATTTTAAATTTTAGACCTTACGCAAACCAAAACATAGAGAATTCTTGGAAACATGCTTCTTTTCAATCAGCCTTCTATACATCTTACACAAACTTTCTAGCTGCAACTGGTTTTGCGGTCTGCAGAGGCTGACTGTGACACTGTGGAGCGGCTTTTGATGAGCAGCATCGGTCAGGAGCCAGAAACCATCATAATTTTCTCTGGTCATGGAGACCCTACGGTGCTGAAGGTCAAAGGGAAAAAGAAAGAGATATTTCTATTCTTTGCAAACTAGTTGACATTCCAGTATTCACATCTGGCTATCCGCCAATGGCAAAATTCATATTATTATTTTTTCTGTAGCACCAAGATTTTTAAAATGTTATTCTTAAGTAGTGCAAACAAGGAAAAAAAGATTATTTTTTTCTTAGTAACTGCAGGGCTTAATAATCACAGAGTACACGGTACTCGAGACTCCAAGTTTCCCTATCAGCTCCCCAGTGCACGGCTTGAGGACTGGGTACGCAGCCTGTTGTTTTTAAAGCTATGTTCCAGTTACTTAAAGCAACAATAAATCTGCAGGGCTATTATAGCAATTTAAAAAGTAAACCTAACGGGGAAGCAAATTTGGTAGCTGTTCCATCTGGCTGGCAGATTGAACGGAGCCGAGCTGCACTCGCTGTTTTAGGAGGGACTCGGAGCGAGGTCAGCCATTAAGACCAGCTCCGGAGCCGCTTCCCCCAGCAGCATGGAGGAACCGGTTTACTAGAAGACACTGTATAAATGTTTTGCTGAGCTGCAAAAGGAGGAAGCTTCCCCGGCCCCGGGCTGACATGTGTCATGATGAGTTCCCAGGCACAATGCTCAATGAACGCTATTATACGAAAGGGTGTTTGTTTCACATTGCGAAGCGGCTGCCAGAACACACAATCACGCGTCTTACCCGACGGCCCTGCAGGCTGCCACCGAGAAACTCCTCTCCGAAAGAGAATGAGACAATTATGTTGGGATTAACTCTTTGGCGGCGGTGGCGGGACTTCCCCCCCGTCCCTGCACGGCTTCAGCCCCTGACCGAGCAGCGCTGGGGGCACAAACGTTACCACTGATGCCCCCCCCATCCCGGTGAGCTAATTAAAACTCTTAATTTCAGCACAGACAGGTGAGATGGGGGCTCTTCCCAATTCTCCACTGGTTTCATTATCTCGCCCGCTCGCCGGCTTTGATGCTCTGCAGATGATCTCGTTCCCGCTGCCGTGGGGCGAAGCGAGGAACAAACTTAGCCGAAAGGGCTTGCACCGTAGTGCTGGGCAGATCTAATCAACAGTTGAAGAGTTTTTATTTCCCTGGGGTATTTCATATTCACTCCAGTTGTCATTTTCTTAATGAAGACAAATGAAGGAAACACCAGGTTAAAAAGCCTGTATCCTTGCAAGTAAAAACAATACGCCTCTGCTCAGCCTCTGCAAAGGTCCTGCCTTGCACGCTTTTGCCTGGATAACAATTCTGATTTTCTTTAACTGTTTTTGCACTGGGGTGACTGCTGTCTTTGAGGCAGCCATTCCTGAAATGCACAGTAAGTAAGATCAGAATTAGGCCTAACTTGACCCTTTGCTCCTGTCCCTACTGCCAGTTCAAAACTTAACGAACTTATTGAGCAGCATGTTTTATCCCAGGATCCCAAGTCCAACACCAGCGAATCCTAGACAGCCTCACAAAAATAGAAATGCATCATTCCGATATTACAGCTGAAACACAGGATCCTGAAGAAGTGTTGCATGAGAAGCCGGTATCAGAGCTGAGCCCAGACGTCCTGTTTTGCCTCTTTTTGTCATGATAAGCTTCTCTTTTTCCATTCTAAAGAACCATGCTGTAAGCGAGCAATGATATTTTCCTCCCACTTCCCATGCAGCAATCTTTCCCTTGAATTGTGTGGTGGAGCCTCATCACTTCTTCCAGGAGGGCAAGAGGATCACTGTCTACTTCACTGCAACGTGCTGCAGGTTAATGCCACCACAGAAAGCTCTAGGAAGCAAGAGACCTTGAGGGTGCTGTCAAGCTCTGAAAGGCACATTCATATGAGAAGGAGAGGAGGTGGAAGATTACAGACTAGCACCCAATCCTCTGACACGGAGAGGGCTTTGACCTCAAAGAGAACAGGATCAGACTGTGGGTTTATGTACATCATCATACCACCTTTCATTTCTCTGATCTGCTTTCCTGTTGTTTAGCAGCGAGACGTGCACATCTCCACATGGCCAGGGCTTTTTGGCCGTCTGTGGTAAAGGATACCAGAACAGTCATTGCTTTAAGTAATAACTCTCCTTTGTGTCTTGCCATTAAGTATTAACGTTCTGTAATACATTTGCACCACAGCAGAGGTCCAGAGGAGAAGAAAAGTCACGTTTGCAACTTATGTGCACACCAAGTTTGGTACCACGTCACCCTGAAACACGACTGGACATCTCATCTTCAACTTGTGTTTCCCTTTGCCGAGGTGCACCAGCGAGAGGACAGGACACGCTGGTTCTTGCAAAAGGAAGGAGCCAAGTACAACCTGGCTTCTAGCAGGGAGCTTGTTAGCGCTGGACGCATTGCTGGCAAGAGCAAGTTTTCTGGGTGGAGTAAAGGCAACCTTAATCTTCCAGGATCCTAGATTGTCCACGTGAACACCCTACAGGAAGCAGCACTTTCTCTTCTATCCCCTGAACCTGTTAGGCCCATGGTGGCAAATCCATGGCCATTGGGTCACCTACTGCCTATGAGACCTGCTGGCACGGACAACAACCAGACACAGCCAAGCCTAGTGCTGCTCTGCTCCAAATCTACAGGAAGAGCAAATGGTGGCATTGCCTTCAGCGTGGCAATTATTTGTTCAGTATTGCTGTCCCAAAGCTGGTAGGCTGGAGATGACAGTTCTCGAGGTATTTGGCCTTTCAAAGACACTTGACTTCAAGACCACAACCTTGAGATCCTGACACTCTCACGGACATATAAGAACCACCGTTATTGACAGTCATTTGAATAGTCTACGCGGGGGACTTAAGCCATTTCTGCTCCCTTCAATTCTTCTGGTTCTTTCCCCTTATTCCACATTCATTCCTAAATCATCTCCAAGTGTGCGCTAACTCTAGGAGATGACACATCTGGGCGCTGGACAAGAGGCCAAAGGTTTTCTTTGTGAGCTGTGCACGTGGTTGGCTGGGCAAAGGTGACCATGAAGTAGCTCAGCAAAGAAGACTTTTTCTTCTTAATGTTAAAAAGAACAAACCTGTCCCACATGCTGGGAGCTACAACAAGGAAGCTGTTCCTCCCAAGATGCTGAGATATGTGGTGACAGTGTGGGAAGGCAGAGTCGTCTTCTGCTCTCTAGATACTTGGGCAATGCCTTCCTCCACCTCACCCAATATCTCTGGCTCTTGTACTTCTTCCCTGTAGCTCTGAGCACATGCAACAAGTTTTAAATCTCCACCTTATTTCCCAGAGGAACCATCTCTTTGCTCATTACTTCCCTTAGTCATTATTTCTCATTCGATGTGACAATGCCATCAACTCTCCAAAGCACTGTGGGACACAGTCCACATACAGAATGTGTTGTATTAGCTACCAGACACCTCCAGGAGAAAGAGCTTGTCTGGTGTTTAACGCGACACTTCAGCCTTAGGGGAAAAGCCAGCAACCGTGGAGCTAATGGGAAAAGTCCTCGCGGCCGTGTAGACCTTCATGTACAATCAGCAACTCACCTACGTTGTTTCACCCCAGGGTAAAACTAGTAAAGCTCATCTTCTTTCTATGAATCATCCTAAGAAAACAGCCCCAATTAAAATATAAAACATTGCTGCCACAACACCAACTTGTGCGGGAGTTTATTTTTAGAAGCAGCTTAAAATAGAGTATGTGTTACTTTCTTACAAAACATCGCCTCTCTATTTAGGTAAAGGATGACATAAGAGCAGCGATACACCCTCCTGTGCGGAGAGGCACTTCACACCCTGCACCAGGACTTCTGCACGCCACCAACCTGAGAGAAAACACTGAAAAAAAAAGGAGGGGAGGAAGTCCAAAATCGGTCTTAACACCTCACTGCCAACATAATAAGATGCCAGGGCTTAAAGAGAGGAATGTAAAGGGATGAGACAGAGAAGATTTTGGAAATAACAGCATATTTCCCACTAAAAAGTGAAAAGAAAAAGCTGCGTGTAAGTTTGGGGAAGGGTTTTGGTTTCTGGCAGCCACTCCTGGGTCTGAAACAGACTCTGATGCAATGTGGACTCTTGATTTGAAACGCCGTTGCGCTGTGAAACCAGGCCTCAGTGCAAAGACTTGAGGACGTATCCTGACCTGGCACCTCCAGTACACCCTTCTGCACCAGTAAAGTAATGGAAAAGGAAAGGAAAACAGCCCTTGGCAGCAGCGTGCATCCCTGCACACGTGCACCCCAGCACCAACACCATGGGGTGCCCTTTCCCCAGGATGGGGTCCAGCGGACTCCCGACACAAGGACTTGAGAGGACATCACATCCTCAGGTGTCCACCAAAAACCACTGCGGATAATAACATCTCTTCCAAGAGCAGATACTCCTCCACAGGCCACGCTGCGCCCACTCTGCACCTCCTTGTGCTCTTTGCCCTTCCGTGATAGCGCACGGGAAAATTTGTCTATGAAGACACTGTTGAGTCCTAGCAAGATCCAACGCGAAGGATACACCTCAGAAACACCAGAGGTTCGTGGCACGGTGAAACCAAGTGAGAAAAGAAGGGCTGAATTAAAAGAAAAGGGAAAACATGAGATTTGAAAGTGCTGAGGAAGCGACTCTGCAGAGGAGCCTCTGCCCGTGCACGTGGCTGCTGCTGGTGGCCCCACGACATCAAACCTTCCCATTTAACTGATGAAGATGTAGAGTAACGGTCATAGCATCCACACAGCTATTTTCACAGGGAAAATCTTCTGGTCTTTCAGACTTGTAAAACTCAAAGCCATCTTAATATTTTGATTGAAGCTTTCAAAGGAATAAATATGAAATGAGAAGAGAGGGATGAATCTGATGGAAAATGATGTCATTTGACAGATACTCGTCTGCAACCTTTGCTATACGTGGATACATGTGGGCAAGCACATATGCAATGCCATACAGTTTTGTTTTGTGAAAATCTGAACAGCTTTTCAGAAATGGAAAACAGTAAGAGAAAGAAGCAGTAAAAAAAGTGACGGGAAAAGTCAGTGGCATATGCAAGTGAGAAAAGATACGGCTTTTGGTGAGACACACAAGTGGAAAATTACGGAAGGAAAAAGCCAGGTGTGGGATGGAGCAAGGATGCTATGCAGACGGGGGTTTTGGCCATACCAGAAGATCAGGAGCAGAACTAGGCTGCTGCCAGAGCGGAGATTTGGTACAATTCTCAAAAAAGAAGCTGCAAGAAGAGAAGAAACATGTTTGAAGACATTAGCACAGGGGTAGGCGCCTACAGATAGGCAGTATAGGAAAGGTGACAGGAGATGGATTTACTGGCAAAAAAAGATGTAAGAGGAGATGGAGAACTAATGGCTGGCTCTAAATACTGGATGCAATATAATTCTCCCTAAAAGCCCAACCAGCCAGAGATTTATACATTGCACCATGTGAATCAAGTCAAAAATATTACTAAAACTCATAAAGGTTTTAAGCAAAACTCCTTAGACGTGTTTTTATTTCACATAAATAAAAGCCAGACAGCTAAATTAATCCTAATTAATCTGATTAGGATTATTGCAGTGGTAAGAATAATTTAATGGTACCGTAAGCTTTTTTCCCCCCTCTCTCCAAAAAGACTTCCCTTTGTGCACCTGCTTTTAACACCACCATACTAGATAGCACATCCAAATATAATTCCATTATGGTCAGGAGAGATTTCATCCACTCAGTGAAATGCAACGAATAAATACAAAATCATTCACATTATGTACTCTCTACAGGGATATTTCAGGCTTTTCCCCCCAAAGTAAATCAGTTTTATGTAGTTAAAGTCCTTGAAAATATCAAATTGCAAGTCTTTGTTCACAGAACTTCATTTCTTCTCAAATTCTTGTATCTTTGGTAAAGACATACAGGTCACAGAGGAGGCGATGAGAATCAGCATTTCTCATCCCAGCTCGCTCTGTGAGCCTAACACAATACTGGCCTCCTGTGCCTCAGTTTCCCCCTTTGCAACATGGGAATAGTATTTCTGGCCCTATGACTCAGGTGCTGGAAATCCTAATTCACTATCACATCTATGAAGTCTGAGGTGAAAGGCAAGTAGAAATTATTTTTCCTGTTTAAGCTTAAATTTCCAGAAACAGCAGATGTCACAGAGAAGACGAGGTTTGAAACCGAAAGCTATTCTGACAGACACATATACATTTAGGTGCAGCTAACAACAAAACCCAGCTTTTACTCCTCCTGAGAGAGAAACAAGAAACTAATTCTCATCTGAGTTCATTTGCAACTGATTACCTTTGGGGTCCGTCCACCGTTTTTGTTTTCATTTCTTATTTGTTAAACACCGACAGTTACAGGGACCGAAACAGTGGCTCTCCACTGTATCTTTGGTCTCCGCGTGCAGCATCTGCCTCTGCCCCTTTGCGTTATAAATATAAGCTTGGTTTATAAAGCTTCCTTTATCAGACCCCATGGAAATTCATAAATCCTGGAATACTACACCCTTCGCCATCTCCACCAAAAAGAACCTATGTGACAGTCCACTGATACAGAAACGCAGTGTTTGAGCCAGAGGGCAAAAATCCAAGCAAAGGACACAGACCACCTACTGGGACACATACCTGCTGCAGCCCCCAGCAGGTCCAGCACACCCCCACCATCGCCCACAACTGCCTCCTCGCTTTGTAAGTCATGAAACAAACTGCATTTGCTTTCCTTCCCTCTGGGTCTCAGCCCCAAACATTCTTTAATAAACAAGTATTTGCAAAAGGGCTACGAGGTGTGAACGGAAGGTGGGTCTTCTATTGAGAATGAAGGAAAAAACAAAGCTGTAACAAATACACGGGAAAAAGTTGAATTGCTGATTTTCCAAGACAGCATAGCTTCTACTCTTTCAAACTCCTGGCCCTGCACATAACCGGTCTTGTTTAGGCATCGATATGGCAAATAAACTTATTTCTCATTACAGATCTTCAAGGGGGCTGATGAAATCTCTTGCTTTGGGATACAAGTCTCATCGCCCCAGGGAGCTGCACTGCCTTTCGTACCTTTTGCAAGGCGAATGCAGCATTGCAGGATGCTGCCACAGTGCGCGCTGCCAAAGGGAAAGACGTATCCAGTGGGTGTCGAAGGTGTCCTAGCTCTAGCACGATTTGGTATCTATATAATTGATTTGAATGATGGAACATAGTATGCTTACTAAAATTGCTGCTGATACCAGGCTGGGACAGGCTGCAAGTACTTCGGAGGCCAGGATTAGGATTCAAAATGATCTTGATAAATTGTAGAAATGGTCTGGAAAAAAAAAGAGAAAAAGAAAAAGACAATTCAGGAATGATGGGTGAACAGTGCTAAGACAGGAATAATCAATGATACGGTCACAAGGGAAATAAATATCAGCTCACAAAGGTTACTTTTTTTTGGAAAAGGATCTCAGGATTACCATGGATCACAAACTGGACAGGAGCTGAACACAGTCACGTTACTGCAATAAAACCAAACATCACACTCAATACATGGAGGGGGGTACTGTTCAGCAGATACACAAACAGAACTTTTCATTTATGTAGCCTGCTGAAGTTCTGATATTGGACACTGCATTTCTGTAAAGTTGTAGAGAAAGTCCCAATGCAGACAGCAAGAATGATCAGAGATCGAAAAAGCACAGACTGGAACATCAGTGAAGAAATCACATTTATCTGGACTAAAGAGTAAAGACGACAGGGAGGCATCATAATGGTCTTCAAACACAACAAGAGGGCCACAACAAAGAGGAATAAACTATCTTCTTGGCTTCTTAAGAGTAGCACAAGATGCCATAGTCCTAAATTGCACCAAGGAACACAGGTTAGACATTAGGAAGGGCTTCCTGACTAAGGGAAGAAAAGCACTGAGACAGAAATTCAAGGACAGCTGTGGGCTCCCCAACATTTGGATCAGAAAAGTTAAGGCACTGTCCATCAGGAAGAGGCGTGGAGGAGGTGGCTTTACCGTGAAGTCTTAATTTTCTTTGTTTCAAAGGGTAAAAAAAACCTTAGGAAGCAACCCAATGACTGCCCAGCTGAACCTACATAACCCAACTGTTTAATTAACTCACTGCCTTATGACAGTTGAGGCCACGGCCCCATCCACCACATGATCCCCACAGGCAGCCCATCTTCCCCAACTGCTGTCTATCGACGCAGACCCGGTAGGGGAAAGCAGCAGTATTATGTCAATATTGTGGAGCAGAAACAGAGACTTGAAGAGACCAAGTCACATGCCAATGTCATACAGAGGATCTGCCACAATAAAAAAAGAGCCCTGTCCAGTGGCGTAATCTCAAAATGACCCTTCTACTTAGGGAAATATTGAAGTATATTCAGTAGAGGTCTCGCTCAGATATTTGCAAATGCCCTGCTTGTGGCAGTACATAATAGGATCTCAAAACAGTTTTATTTTTGAACAAATCTGCCTTCCCACATGGCATGCAAAATATTCGTTCGCAGGTGAAAGACTGCAACATAAATGCTCAGAGCACTAATTTCTCATTAGAAGTAACCTGCGCAGAATAATGATGGGGCTGGAGGGCAGGAGTTTGATGGCTGACGAGTGAAAGCAAATATTTTTAGCAATTTTCATTGAGTGCAAAAATAGATTTATAATAAGCCGCTCTCCCGATCTGGCAGGTTGCTGACAGCTGCAGCGGAGGCTGCAACAGGCACCTCACCTGGGCTGGCAAAGGGTCTCGCAGCCTCCTTCCAGGGGCGGGGGGACGGTTTGGCCCAGCCTCGCCAGCAAGACACAAAATCTCCCCTCTGCACACCCAGTGAACAGGCAGTCCCTGGTCTGTGCAGAGATCTTCAGCGATCTCAAGAGACCAAAAGGGGCTCACTGGAGCCACTGCGACCCCCCAGCATCATCAAGCCCTCACTGCCACCTGGCTGTAGATAAGCTAGGAGAATTCAGTGCCAGAACAGCCACTGCAGATGCTTTTAACAGAAGTGAATTTTCATTTTAACGGGAAGGTAAAAACAAATAAAAAATAAAGAGAGCATTTCAGAAGCACACAGTGATGCTAGCCAGTGCAAAACTGTCCTGCCTTTAGCAGAGTATTGCTGTTGCGTCGCTCCCCTACCGCCGAGGCTTCTCCCGGGCATCTCTAATCACAAAGAGCAGCTGAAATGCCAATGGGAGTAAATGCTGGCCTTGCCGCCTTGCTGATGCATAAACATCTAAACAGATTTCTTTTCGCACTGTCTTTGACAAGCTGAAGCTCCAGACTTTACCCCAATTTAGTTCGGAAGCTTCCTATGAAATAGCAGGCAGATTTCTACTGATAAGCTACATCCATCTTTACGGGGAGGCATCTGCCCCTTCTGGGTTTTTAGCAAAGAATATCAGATAAAAGGAAAAAGGAAAAAAAAAAAAAGCAGCAGTCCAGACACTTGAGCTAAAGTAGCTGTTATCACCCTCTCTAACAAGGCTGCATGCTTTCTATCTCCAGGCAATGACTCTGTGAAAGCAGTTGGAACACAAATTAAAAATTCAGCTCCCAGCCAAGCTGTCCGCACGAAGCCAGAGGAGGGTCAGAGCTCCTATGACCTTTCACTACGCGTTTTTGGAAGACGGTGGCACTACCAGATAGACCGGGCAGCTCACTGCTCTGGCCATCCTCTTCAGACAGGGAAGGGCCTTGCTGCTTCTCCTTTCTTGTTGAAGAAAAGCTTGCAAAACCATTTAGATGAAAAATCTCTATTTTGAGTTGAAAACAACTTTGTACATCACACAACTAGTCTAGCATGGAGATGTCTGGCAAGTCTCCTTCACAATGACTCTGAACAGGGCAATAACATACCGTTTAGCTCTGCTTTCTGACAAAGTAGTGGGTTTCTGCAGCGCTGCTGGCAGGATTTCAGCCCGTCTCCCCCCACCAGTGCCGCATCCCAAGCAGACTTGCAGGACAAGATGCAGCCAATTAAATGAGCAACTGAAAGCCGCCAGGGTCTTGATTCAGCAGCTGAGAACAGGTACTAGCAAAGCTGCGGTTCTCAGGAGGTATCACAGCACTGAGGAACTACATTTCTGTAGTGGCTATTCACCCACTAAGAAGAAAAAAAAACAAAATCCACCATTTATGTGCTATTTCACCCTGCTGACAGGAAAGAGCTGGAAAGGGCCATTGCTTCTGAGCTTAATTACATCCGATGCTTCTAAGGGTGAGGGAAAAGAGTACTTCATGAGCCAAACCCAAAAAAGTTAATATATTATACTGCAGCAAGAACACAGCATCTTCAAAGCTTTCCCTCCCCACACCCTGAAGTGTGAAATCAGAGATTTTTTTTTTTTTTCTCTCAGTAATGCTTTTTGTTCATTTCCTGCCTGGCCTCATACTCTTATAACAATGAATCAGGATTAATTAACATCAATGTCAAGATTAAGATCATGCCTAACCAGGACTTTCTTGTCATCTTATAGGGAATTAAACTAAAGCCCATGTAATGAGGGACTGACCACACTGCCAGGTTGGGCTAACTCCCTTCACCCTGGAGCTGGTGCTTTCCAGTGAAACCAGTCTGCAACTTAGCACAAATCTCTTGCTTTGGGGAAACTGAGACAATCTCCCCAGGCTGGTTCCTAGTTTTCCATGCACCTCTTCTAAACCCACCATCACCATTTATTTTCACATTCCCAGGCAGGAAGCAAGAAGCCATGCAGGAGCCTGAAGCTGTGGTCTGAGGTGAAGGAGATGCACTTTCAGCATAAGATACTGCAAGCCACAAGTATAAAAAGGAAAAACAAGTCCAGCAGTCTATGGTGCTCTGAAATCAGTGATTAGCAGCTGAGAAGGAAATTTCTCTGGATTCTCTTCCAAATATACACCTCTGACCTTATCAGGCTCCATATTCTCATGAGGTCGCTTACTATCAATTAAACTATGAACTTCCAGGTAGCTTTTTGTAAGACCAAAGGTCTCGTCTTTCTCATCTGCTGGGCATTTGCTCAGCAGGCTACTGCAAGTTCAAGGCGAGCGTTTCAGCAAAAAGGTGGTATGAAAGGGTTGGATGCAACCCCATTAGTCACCTCCCTGCAGGGGACAGGACAAGCCTCCTCGGACAGGCAGCTCCAGCCTCTCCAGCCCAGAAGATGCAGCAGGGAGCTGCAGCATCATAAGCACGGTAACGTCTTTACTTGAAGACCCTCAGGAGATCTGCAGCCCCCCCGCTTCCCAAGTTTTGTATACACGTTATAAACACAACGTTCTCAAAAGAAATCTGCTGTCAAGCATGACGTAGTGTCTACGGCAGTTTCTACAGCTATTCATTCGTCTTTCCCACAGCCATATCAACAGCGTATCAAGAACAACAGAAAAATTATTCATGTGGCACATTTCTGGTGCTCGTTGGTTTTATTTTACATCAGTATGGTATTTTAGAAGTTTTTCAAGATGTTAAAAAGCACGACCTTTGCCTTTAGAAACCATTAAGAGAAGCAAAGAGAGTCACGGGTATGGGGAGGTGTTAGGCACTCTTACTCTGCAGAAGTGTCAAAAAGTTAAAGTACTCTGCTGCACTAAAGGAAGTGGAGTGAGGCTATGAACTGAGATTGAACCAGTTCATGAGACTTCAGTTTAGGATGTAATCAGGTGTAGAAAAGGGTGTAAAAAAGAAAACAGAATCTCTTTGCAGAACACTGGCCTCCATCTCTGAGCAGAAAGCATCATATAGGCAGTTATTTCAGTAAAAAATAAGATGGCCAAACTTATGTACTAATGACGCACTAAGCTAAAAATCTTTGCTTAATCTTCCCAGCAGTGCGCAATGAAAAATTTCACTTTCCAGCCTCCAAAATACGAATATCCAGGGCCCTCCCAAGAGCGAGCAACTGGAAAGCTCACACCACCCTTCCCACCCCACCACCAGCACAGAGGGGAGACCCCACCTCCTGCAGTTCCCTGCAACAGCCTGTGCAGTCACGCTGAGGTCCAAAGCAGGAACCAGAACCTTCTGGGGGTTTTAAGGCTTTAGCAGTCTGATAAAGCTACCCTACGACAAGACGAGCTCTATTTGCCGCAGCGTGGTCAACAGAAGCACATCTCCGCAGTTCGCATGCTGAAATGCCACAGTTTTTTCATCTCGCTGGTCAAGAAGCTCCCACAAACTTGCAATTTCTATGCTACTACTCACTTTCTTCAATCTTCTCACCTGAAGGACGACACGAAAGTGTAACCTTGAGCACAGCATCCAAGACTAATTGTAATTTTTAAATTCCACTCATGTCACAGACCCAATTTGTCCAAAGCGCAGCTGGGTTTTTTTGCCTTATGAGAGAGGGAAAAAAAGTAGTAATTCTCTTCTGTGCACAGAAGTTCTGCTGTACTTTTGCTGGATGACACACCGAAGAACCACAACTGCACAGCCCAAAGGAGACAAACGGCTGATGCAAACGGAAAACAATGAAGCAAAAGGAAGTCATTCTGTAAGGCAATTACTTTGTTCTTTCAGGGGGTTTTTGGGGTATCTTCTTTCCATAGAAAGTTTCCACTACAGTTATTTAAATGAAACTCGTGTGTATTTTTGTCCTCAAACCTCTAAGGCTGCACAGCAGGAGCTCTGCTGAAAATCAGTAAAACAAAATATAATTGTGCACAGGTCCAGATTCTTTGGTCAGAAACATAGAGAAAACACAAGGAACGCCCAAAACCAATCAGTGAGTCATTTTCTTAAACTAAAACCCGGAAAGACCTCAAGATATCATTTAGCAAAGCCACCGGAGATGCTTTAGGGGGAACACAACTGTCTGCAAGAATGTGAAAAGTGGGAGTCCAAAGGTACCTGCACAGGCACATACATCTTCATGGGATGGGGCAAAACAGGGAAAGGGAAGAGTTGAATGAACATTAGGAAATCCCCCCACCAAGAGGCCTCCCATCACTTGAAACGCCTCAAGGCTGGACAAACATCCTCACACTATCGGGTTGGAAACGCTCCTTTCCAGGATGCGGGTTTTCAATACCATCGTCTCCATCTGGGGCTCCAGCAGACTCAGACATGGGGGAAAACAACACCATGCAAGAAGAGCGCAGCCTGGTCAGAGCTCCAAACCTGAGCCTGAGCCTCCAAGTGATTTTGGGACGTCTGTGCCAGTCTCCGGTGCGCTGCTGGCCTTCCCCCGAGCGTGCAGATGGCTGAATATTAAAGCAGCTTTTGCTTCCTGGCACTGTGCAGCAATGCAGTGGCACGAACACAGCATATAAAAGACCATTTCTGCAGAAGATTTACAATCCGCCTTTAAGCCCTCTAAAGGGGTTAAATAACGCGGCGAGCACGGGTTTCTTGTGGAAAAATGACTCACAGGAAGGATGGCAACAATGCACTGCTATAAAATATTAAACATAATAGGTCTCTCTGCCCTGGACTGAAAGAATAAAAAAACAAGGTAAGTGGACCTGTGTTTTTCTCCTGGTTCTCAAAGTCACTAATGGCCCTCTGGGTCTGTGAACAGATGTCAACAGCATACTGCAGGTACCACAATTTACTCGCTGCAAATTATTGCCTGGCATTTAATTAAAATTTTATTGTGGCGATTCCCATCAGCTCTCTCCACAGCACCAAATGGAACGGACTGAAGAGAAAAGTGGATCTTTCGGAGCAAACGAGCCCAGTTCATCAATAAAATACTGCAGCTCTGAAAGGGGAAAAGAAAGTGTGGTAAGAGGTTTGGTTATCTGACGTTTCTTCCCTGCGCAGAGGCCCCGCAGTCAGTGCTGTTCCCGGCACTGATGCTCGATCTGAACCAGCCTGAAGTCGGCTGCGGGACGAGTCCAGCGCAGGGATTGTGTTTTTCTGCTTGGACTCATCGGGCATCAGGCAGCATCCCTTCAGGAGCAGAGGATGGAAGAACCGGACTCAACAGTTCACTTGTCCAGCTTGGGAGGAAAGCACTTTTACTACAAAAAGCTCCTTATTCACCATTTCATTTCCCACGTCACAGACCTTGAAGGAACAATCCCCACCTGGTGGGAGGATCTGTCCACCTAATGGAGAGTCCTCAATGATTTGTGCTTTTTTTGCCCTAAAACGATGAATGACCATTCTTGCTCCTGTTATAGCAGTGGGAGGCATCAGGGAGCTGGAGGGACAGACGGACCTGGTGCTTTCAGTGGAGGAAGCAGAGGGACCGGGTCTGCTCGGTACCAGACTGCTGCTCCGAGCACTCCACCGTGCCCAGATCTTGCATAGTTTCAGCTGGGGGCCGGACGGGAAATAAGATCACCTTTTCTCCTGTCCTGCACATTTTTCTGGTGGCTTCCATAAACACCAGTAACTACAAGCACAAGCGTAGAAGACTCGGCAGCTCTGGGGCTTACATACAAGCTCCCATCTATCCAGAGGTTCTGGAAATGATCAGGTGTGCAGAGGACCCATAAGTGCCATTGGCTGTAAGGGAAGAAGAAAACCCCACGAGTATCTCATGAGATATCTCCTTCTGGGTCATAGATACAGTGATCCCGAATCTGTGAGCAAAACAACACAGCCAAGGAAGGAAACAGTCGCATCCATGAAAGCTGATGCTTGATAGCACCAAATTATCCTAAACCTCAGTGTCCTTCTACAGGGAGAGGCCACTCTTGATCCTTCAAAAAAGAGGGGGGAAAAGCCAAAAAAGAAGACAAAACATCCTCAACTGCTTGTGCATTTACACAAACTGCCCTCCTGATACCTGCAGACATTCGCTGGAAGCCCTGAAGCACAAGACCCAAGGAAAGCAGAGTTTTCATGCCGAGCTGCAAGCGATATGAGATGCTAAGAAAAACAATGGCAACCCCTCTCTGTCCACAGCTGGAGGAAAAAAAGGCTTATGCACACACCAGCTCCAGGGCCAGGACGGATTAACACCGTCATCTGCCCTACAGCTCACAGCTCTGGGGAAAACACAGCTCTTCGGGCTTAAAACTAAATGTCTCTGAAGACCTGAAATACCCAGGGGCAAAGTAGATATTAGCTCCTCTCGGGAGTCTCAGGGGTTAACATGGGCACAGCTGAGCTGCTCTAAATAAAGCTGCAAACCTCTCCGTCTAAAGGTATCTGTTGATGCTTTACCTCCCTGTGCAACTACTCTGGAAAGTCAGGGGAGACAGAGCTAGAATGATGGATGCAAAATTAAAAGCTCAATAAATAATTAATTGCTGAGGTCATCAAATTGTACGAATCTGTCCATCTCGCTCTCCGCTCTCCTGTTAATCAGAGAAGTCTCTATTTCAATGGTGGGTGAAGTGGTCCTGGAAGAACCATAATTTCTGCACACCACTGCCATGGAACTTGTACAGGGTGCCATATAAATCAATAGTAATAAATCATTTGCTGAATGCTGTAAAGACTTTAAGAGTGTTAAGCAAACAGAATGCCTCCAGAGATCCCAAAATAAAGTGAGAGGCGAGTTTGAGTAACTTATTAAGGTAATTATTAAAATGCAAATCATCAAATATGTATGGCATAGACAAAACCTCCTTTCCTTTTTCCGGTATCAGCCCCTCCACAAATGCCAATGAAAAAGAGCACTCTTAAGTACCACAAATAAAATACACGGCACACGTGAAAGCTAGCAAACCCACCTCACCGCCTGGCCACCACAACCCTTTCTCTTCCCCCTGTCTATGCACTATCTCCCTCCGAGTCGTGCCTTCGACGGTAAGCTCCCTCAAGCTGGGACCACGCGGCCCGTTTTTCCAATACGTGCAATTTCTAGTACGCGATGGTGTTATTCTGATTATAAATAAATGGTTAATGACAATGAACATGAATGCCCAGAACGGAAGAAGTTTATCCCACGGCTGATGTGTTGCAAAGCTTGTTGCATCCTCCAGAGACCGGCTGCTGAGCAGGGAGAACCGATGTGCTACCGCGTCTCAGGTCCTCCTGCCCCGACCAGCAGCAGTGGCAAAATCCAACCTCTGGACTGGGTCACATCAGCTGCTTGACAAGGAATAATGATACCCCCCACCCCCGCCAGTATGTGAAGCACAAACAGAGGAGAAATATTAGGTTTATTTCTACATCTAAGGAGGAATTTAACAGCTCAAACTGTAGTTTAGTGAGGGTTAATAGCTAATGTTTGCACAAAATGCCAGTGCTTCACAGCCTTACGCAAGTACTCGGGACCTCTCTGCTTTATGCTGCGCCTACAAAATGAGTTTTAAAAGTTCTCCGGAAGTTTCTTCCCGATTTTTGAACAGTGTCGTTACCGTATCCGTGCAGAAATGTCGTGTTATCTGCGAGAAACACCATGCTACTTGGTTAAGCACAGCCCACGCACATCGCCCTGTTACCGTCTGACAGGTTACAGAAAGCGAAGACTGCCCAGCCCCGAGCGGCAGCAGCAGGACGAACATCCTCACCGCTGCCTTTGGCCACGGACGACCGCAGCCACAGGCCCACGGGCTGCGTGGCGTGGGAAGCGCACGCTCCAGCTGCACGCCATCCTCTCCCGGCAGTTACGCACTGCCTGCTTTCCTCCCCAAATCCTGCCCGCGCGTCAGGCGAGCTTCACCGCACGCAAAGGTGCGGCACAGAAACTGCCCCGCACGGAGCCGGGGTGCGACGCCGAGAGCCGGCTCCCGGCTGGAGGTGGCTCCCCAGCAGCGGCGGGTCCAGGGGCTCTCCCCAGCCGCGGTCCCCCCCCCGTGCCGTGGGGCACAGGAGATGCTCCCACAGCTGGGCACCGCGGCACGTCGGCATCCCAAATCCAGCCTCAGCCACGCTGGTCTACTCTCACAGCCATCTGTGGCCATGGTAGAGCAGGACACCCGTTAACGGATCTAAAAAGCCCTGTCGCCATAAATCACATTCATCTGTAACTTCTCATATTTCTTTAAGACAGGGCCCAGACCATCCCATCTATCTTCAAACTTTTTTCCTCTTCAAAATAAAATCTGACTTGTTTTATTTTTTTTCCTGAAACACCATCACACGACGCAGCACCAGAGCCCGAACACCAAACTGCCCCTTTTCCAGCATACTGGGTGCTCTTCCCTGCCATTTCACTTAAGCTGTTTCTTGACTCCATTAGAAACACAGCCAGTAAAAATCTCCTGAAAACACTGTTCCCAATTAAAGTGAGCCCTTATGAAACCAGTATCACAGCCACTTGCTTAATATATTTCTCCCTAGAAGAACTTACAGTGTTTCCTTGATGAACCCCCAAGCATAACAGTTTCCACAGTGATTACAGAAAAAGCAGCAGTGCCAGAAATAACATTTTTAAATGGAAAACATCCCCTGCACTCGCTCTCACACATGCACACACCCATCGAGCGCAAACGGGCTCGCTGGCACCAGGGGCGATTCCTCACAGTGACAGCCCAAGCACTGAGTAGCCACCCCAGTGCAAATGCAAACGGAGATGCAAACTGAGTCAAAATATCACTTTTTAAGTAGGTGTCTTGGTGATGGCACATCAGCAGGTACCCTCTACACACAGGCATGCAACAGCATACCCTTGAACAGAGATACAGTCTGTGACCGTATTCCAAAAGCAACTTCCCAAGGACAATCTTCAACATATTTTACCTACCGAAGCGGGACAAAATGCCCACTCCCGATGGTGCGTCCTGCCTTGTGACAGGCAATCTTAGTCCTGACACAGACCTGATGCAAAAGCAGGAAAGAAAATACCCAGTGTCGGAGCTTCGCTAAGCCACCCCCCC
Source organism: Calonectris borealis (assembly GCF_964195595.1). Classification (NCBI taxonomy): domain Eukaryota; kingdom Metazoa; phylum Chordata; class Aves; order Procellariiformes; family Procellariidae; genus Calonectris; species Calonectris borealis. Next base: position 7,009,819 of record NC_134336.1, on the reverse strand, counting down.
CCAGCATTCACATTCATTCAGTTATTTGAGGTCCAAGGCGTGCAAAGCTGCAGTTTCCATGCGCGTGAAACCGTGTGTGTATTTTCAGGAGGCTCCCATGCTCCTCTTCCCCGCTCCGGGCTGCGGGCAGCCGGCTCTCTGCATGCTGCCGTCCCCACCACCGCTGCCACCGGGCTGACACGGCATCTCCCGCTTTACTCATTTACTTACCAAAACAGAGAGAAGGCTTTCAGCAAACACCTTTCCAAAGCTATTTTCCGCAACAAGTGCCCTCACCAGCTTCAAACTCTACTGGCTTATTGCTCTCAAGGAAAGAACAAAAAATGACTTTTTTTTTTTTAAACCTAAACTTTTTGCTCACCACCAGGGCACCAGTTCCTGCCCTCTCCCCACACCCCTCACAAGCACCTTCTCCTTTTTAGCTCTCTGTCCCCGTGTCCTTTCAGAGTCCTCACCAGCCAGGAGCCTTGTTTCACCTGGGAGGAACTCAACACACTTATCCGTGTAAAAAAGGACCACATTTATCACCTTGATTTGCATTAGAAATTACTAAAGTACATGACGAACCTATTATTCACTTAGGAAGGTATCACTCAAATTAATTTAAGATGCCAAAAATGGGTTAAAAAAAAAAAAAAGCATAGACAACAATGTCCAGCTTTGATTTTTTGTGACAGATTTTGTGCTTGACACGACTGACACCTCCACAATCTGAAGCCTCCCGGGACAAGCTAGATACATCCCCGACTGCCAGCAAAAACTTAGCTCCAGTTCAGAAGAAATGGGATTTGAGGGTTTCTGTTATATTCACACACTTCATTTCTGCTTTTACACCTGTTTACTTACAAAAATTTAACTGCTGGTTTAACATTTTGGCATACCATATCCTATCTTCTGAATAATTCCGAATTCTGATTAATGCAAATATGAACGCAAAGTATTTTCTAACTTTGCAGCAAATCCCCACAGGTGGATGACGGATCAAAACACGAAGGCAGCAGACCATGTCTACGGCAATGAATTACAGGCAGAATCAAAAAGCAACTATATTCCATGGAGACTATAAGGCAACCAACACCTCAACTGGGACTTTCCCTTAACTTCTTTAAAGACCTAAAACCTGCATAATGCATAATAAAACCAACACTGCAGGCTTTTTCTTCAGCAGAAAAACAGCACAGCACTGCCTTAGGGTTACGAAAAAATTCTTCAGTTTGGCAGTAATGGTTTTAGCCTTCCTCGCTTTACTGTTTCTGAATGCAAACGGCGCCATTCAAAGCAGGTTTGCAAAAGCAGCAAGGGTTCGGTTTAATAAACGCTCCTTGAATTAAAAAGGATTACCTTGGTAATGATACAAACCACGGCAGTAAACTCATTAGACAGTGAGTCATTACTGTAGGATGCTATCAGATGTGAAGATCCAGCCCGTGCTGCTGGCAGGTCTACTCGTATAGTGCGAGGAAGATCTTAGGTGATTCTTGGATCTCTTTTACCCATTTGGGCAGTTTTTTGAGTGGCTGCTGGGGTATCAGTGCTAAAAAGCAATAGCTTCCCCAGCCTAGAGTGCTCGTGAACCGTAACTGTGAATCTTTACCATAATACGTTTTCGTAGTTATTTGTAGTCATTCACTGTAGCATGAAGCACTTAGAATATTATTTAAAATAGTATCAATTTACTTTTATTTAGTATTTTTCACACTGGTGGAAAAAACTCTGTGGTGTTTTACAAACTGCTGCGGAGGGAGTGTGGCAATGCTCCTGGGAGGGAGGGAGAATATTTTTAACCCCATTTTACAGAAGTGGGAACTGAGGCACGCACTTTTCCACAGAAGGATGTTGGCCAGAAACACTCTGAATTCTTGCAGGATAACTTCCAGCAGAGATCCTCACTTCCAGAAGAAACGTGCACTTATTCCAAACTACAGTGGTCACACTGTTGTGTCCTGGCCAATTTTCTCACGTAAACAGAGTGGTGAAACAGTGGGGAAGAGTGGTTTCTCTTCAGGTTTTGTTAATTTTAGCCTGAGAAAGTCATGAAGGAAATACCTGAGCACTACAGGCAAGTTTGTGGGAGGTAATTAAACACCCAGCTTGACTTCCCTTCCAACTCAGAAAAGCTTCACATTCTTCTGTAGATATCTACAACTCTATTTTTGCACTTGGTTCTAGCCTGACCTTTCATTGCAGTCTTTTGTTCCAAAGTCAAACACTCCGCATCTTCAGAATGAAGGCACTTTTCTTCTAAACACGACCAAAATTTTATTTTCCTCTCTAAAACATGCAAAGACCCAACGCTTTGCCCTGCCCCTACCAGCCCTGACATCCCCTGCAAAAGAAACGCCCCAATTCAGACCACCACACCAGCTGGGATGCCAAGAGACCTCAAATTTGAGTAAAGACATCCCTTAGCTGTTTCCACTTGTGCAAAGAATACCTTCTTCTGAGAAGAGCAACTCCAGAAACACCACGCAATGCTCGTCCTCCTGGAGTATGCATCCCCTTAAGGAACAGGCATTACCTCTCCATCCTTCCTCACGCCCAGCCAGCTCATCACCCTCAGCTTGTTCCTCTGCACCTGATATAACCAGCTGCGACTGTCGTGCCTCCAAGGGGGGTTATCAGATCTACACCCCTGTGGCAATAGGGTGGCAACTGCACGTTACCAGCCCGTTACCGAGTCTCAGCTGACCCAGCCCAGCCGCTGCTCTTGTTTTACAGGTGGCGGGTGCCATCCCAGTGCTTTCCAAAACACGTGAACTTTATGAAACTTTTTTATTTTTAATTTCTGTTCAACTCATTTTAGCCCCATCTTCAGTTTTTCTATAGCTTTATTTACGTTACTTCCCCCAGAAGGTAACAAACCCAAGAAAACTGAATAAAAGGCAGGAGGGAACACAGGAAACCCGTGGGGAGCTATTTAAAGAGTCAGCGATGCCTCATGGAAAACTCTGAAACACGTTCCCGTTAGTGACAAACCCGCTGCTTTGGCCCCGGGTCACTCGCTGCATCCCTTGGGGTCCTCACTGCCTCACCCTGGACAGCAGGGAACGGGGAGAGGCTTTCTATCCGACCTTTTCCTGGGCATCTCCCGGCAGCTCGGGGCAGGAGGAACCAGCCAAAAGTCCAGGGCCCAGGGTGTTCCTCCCAAACCCCTCGAAGGCTCATAGAAGCTCTCCGAGTTTCACAACCTGTTTTGTGAACCCGGTACCCCACTACCTGAACGACAACCACTCGTTCACCTGCACCAGACGAAATGGCTGGAGACGGCACGCCATCACTTCCAGCGGTGACGCAGACCTCTAAAGCATCCAACCCACAACTTATCTTACTGCATTACTTTTGGGGAGCGCGTGTCCAGTCACACATTTCTCCAGTTGGCCTTTTACCCCAAAACCACTCCCTGAGTTGGGAACGCAACCAGTTCTCAACACAACACCCCTTGGGTCCCTTCGTCACCGCTGGCTCACAGTTCATTATGATATTGCTGATAGACAGGGCTATCAAGAAAATAATCATACACCTGAAGATGAAGAAGGCCAGTCCATGTATACCTGAGACTTAAATCTACTAGTAATTCCTACGAAAAGTGACAGTAGGTGGATAGAAAATTAATGCTTTTGTCTGTTTTGTGCCTTTTGAGTTCTGCAAAGGAGCGAACTGCCCTTCAGGAGAGACAATCTAAGAAACGCAGAAGTTGGATTTCAATCTGGACATCGGAGCGTGGCGGTAAAGACTTCAGGGAACTACTACACTTAAAACCAGGTTTGCTGGGAAAAGGGCCAGGCTCAATTTTATTGGATTCTCCTGAGGTTTCCCCTCTAAACTGCACGGCCAAATGAGGGCTCAGCAAACCTCTCCAGGTCTCGATGCATCTGAGAGCAACGTTAGCAGAGAAACCCAAATCCTATGTCTGAATTCAGCTAGATCCAGCCAATTTTTGACACACCTTGCCTTCCTGCCTAAAATCTGTAGGTCTAATGGAGAAGTAGAGCAAAATAACTGAAACTCCAAAGCCTCCCAGAGCTGCAAAGCTTGAATAACAGTTTAATGAGCAGGCGACCCTCCGAAGTCCAAGGAAGGAACAACAGAAGGGCTGGATAAGTGGCATCGAAAAGACAACTTAGGATCTGGAGACTGGGGAGCTGCTGAAACCGAAAACCTTATCTGCACAAAAAAAAAAAAAAAAATCTTTATATCATCAATGTATAATAAGGTTTCCCACAATGCTGAAGATCATCTACTCTGAGTTTGTACCAGTGGCCCACCCGCCTGCTCGCTCCTACAGCAATGCCCTACAACCGCTTTGTGCCTACGGAGATGATACAGGGGCTTCGAGGCAATGAGGAAGAAGTAGTCCTTGCTTACAGCAGCTCCATTTTGGGAAGGTAGGAAAATTTGATCTCACTCCTGTTTTCCCCTTAGTTATCCCTGCTTAAAAGTTGCTGAGCAGTTCCAAGAAGGAAAGTGCACCCAAACCGAAATTGCCATGCAACTGGAAAAAAAAAAAAAAAGGGTTACAAAAACACCATCCAGATGTCTTTAAATGGGTTAGTTACTGTTCTTCTTAGGGAGAAGGCTTCTTAGAAGGTTTCCATGCAGTAAACGCTCAGGGACATCTGTGGTCATCTCATTCAGCTCCGCACGGCTGATTTCCTCACCTTACCCTGCTGCACGTGCAAACCCTGTTCACCATCTCGGAAAGCTCAGAGAAGTGGGCAGCAAGTGAAAACCGGTGCTACACAAGCTAGTCACAGCCTGGGCTTCCTAGGGAGGAGGGGTTGGGCTTGGTTCAGGGCTCTGCAGAGAAAATGAGGCAACGCAGAGGATAAGGAAGATTTATTGCACATTTACTTTCACCAAATGTTTTTTGAATGACTGAATAATCCCCTAGTCCCTTTAACACAGGCCCTCCCTGACACACAATGTGTCTTTTGATGCTCATTAAAAGGTTCACCTTATGCAGGCATGTAATTAGAGCCGGGCAGGATAAAAATCTCCATTCTGATTACTGCACCGATTACAGAGACCGAGATCCCAGCTGACTGTGCAAAGCCGGCCTGGGAAAGACCATTTTCTTGAATTCAAGTCCTGGCGCAGCGGGAGCACTAATCACAACTGTCCTCTTGCAAGGTGGTCTCGGCAGAGCCCAGGAGAGGGAGCACCAGTGAGAAATCGGCCCGGATTAACAGGAGAAAGGTGGGAAGAATTCAGTAAGTGTAATGGGCAGAATGGAAAACAGAATAAATATTTCCCTGCATCCCAGCTGGCCCTACTGACTGCAGATCCCAGCAGAGCTATAAAGATGTACTAACAAGCAGCCTTTTTAAAGTCAGAGACAATGGTGTTGAATGTATATTTTAAATAAATTGCTTTCCTTTCCAGAGGGTTGTTTTTTTTTTTTTCCTAAGTTTGAACCCCCTTGCCAAGAAACCAAATGCTTTAAAGCGCTTTAGAAACGGCGAGTCTGCTGAAACACTTTTTGCATTCAACATGTGCAGCCAAATGTGGCCAGAAGTTATGACGGCAGAGCTCCTCCGAGCACAGAGTCAGCAGGAACCTCGGTGATTAGGGGAGACGGAGGAAGGCGGAGGAAAGCCAGCTTTTCTAACGCAGAAGGAGCTACCCGACATGGCCATGGGACTTTGCCAGTGACGTTCGGCAAGGGAGTTCCCAGGAGCCCCTCATTAATGACCTGCCACCCAATCAACAGGATGGCCGCGGTGATTTCCCCAGCCGGGATACACTTCCCTGCTCTCTCCGATTACTGCTAAACCACCCATGTCAGCAATGCCTTATCCCCGCAGCTCAGGAAAGGCTTCTCAACAGCGCTTTTGTTGTTAACTTCAGAATAAATATTATTTTCGAAACCGTTTCTCCGGGGACTCACCCCACCGGATCCCCGTAGTAGTCCCCCACATCCGATCACGCTCACACACGCTGCAAGCTACGCAAGCTGAACACTGAGCTATTCTATTGACAGCTGCCGTATATTTTTCAAGAGCAAACTCCAAACATTTCTGAGTTTGCTTGCCCGCTGGTCTGCTCTCTCCTCCGCCCCGGCTGCAAGAACGTGCTTTTGCTCAGACGGGAAAACCAAACGAGCGGAGCCTGCGGTCCTGTCTCTGCTTTTTCTGCCACACGTGCACCTGGGCAGCCACTCGTCACGGCAGGGGGGGGGAAATCTTGTGAGGGTCCCTTGTTAAGATGCTAAAAGCACAGTAGAGAAGCTGCAGCGGGACATACAAATGTTTCTGAAATGGATGATGTCTGACATGGAGAAATCAGAAGCGCCCGTTGTGGATTAGGATGAAAACGGTCAGTCACAGTGGATAAGTCCCTTCCCTTACGCTGCAAGAGCTTCCCCAGGAGAGGAGGGGGCTCCTCAAAGGCATTTCTCAGGGGCTGCACCGCACTTCTGCGCGTGCTGAATATGTCCCAGAGGACACAAAGCCCAGACCTGCTGCAAGCAGTTTGGTGGCAACACATTCATTAATTAATCAACTAGTAACTTCTGCAAGTTCTTTCTTTGATGCACAGTTTACGCAAGTCCTCTCCAGATTTTGTTTTTCCTTTCCTTAATAAGGACTGCAGTGAATCCTTCACCAGTCCAAGAAGCCTGACGGCAAACCTTGGAGACAGAAGGCTTTTCTCCTCAGAAGCAAGTCAGGACAGCACATATCAACCCCCACCATGTCCCACACCAGTATCTCTGCATCCTCCACTCAAGGCTACTTCTCTAGGGATGAAAGAAATCATATTTCCAGGACCCCTGCAGTTAGACCTGCCTGCTAAGAAGCGGAAGGCAGGAAGGGGATGGGGACAACGAGACTCACTGAACGGGCTTTGGAGCCTCTTGACACCTGCGAGCCGAGTGAGAATCACAACATCCCACCCCCCACAAATCCCACCTATTCTTACTGGGAAAACATGCTCTGACAGCATTGTGAACGTTTTCCTACAAGAATCAGAATGAAAAGTTCCTGAAGCGATTGCGAGAAAAACACGACAGTCCCCAACAAGCACAAACAGCTTCCTAGGAGATCGCCGAAGCCAAATAAAATAAGAGAGATGGGAGTTACGATGACGAGGCTACCAGGACATCCAGACAGCAAAGGTTAAAACTGGCTCTGCGCACTGACACTAATAATCTTTCAACACCAGGGAAACTAAAAGCCTGTAAGCTACAGGTTATCCTCTAGCAGCAGAGCAGGGTTTGGATTGTATTGCTCACACCATAAATCACTGTATCAGCTGCCCCAGCCATTTCCACTCGTCAGAGTGTAACTGGGTAAAAGTGCCAGGCGCTTTCACGATGGTTGGCCAATTAGCTAAAGAAAGAGGAGGGGGGGAAAAATAAAATAATGCACGGTGCCTTTTTCCGGAATAACAATCCACACATTTGCATACAGCAGCTCAGCGCGTGTCTGCATTTCTGATCACACCTCTGGGTGCATCAAAAGCGTTACTAATTTCCATCGAGGAGGATTAAGAAGCTTAAATCGTTAGCACTCATTTACTCAGACTTAATGCATTTTTAAAGCTGCCTCATTTTATGCTGATGTGCAGGTGCTAATCCGCAGCGAGAAACACTTAAAAGGGATAAAACACGCAAAGGGTCAGCCCCAGGTACAGGCCCTCCTTCTCTGCATCCAGCAGGTTCAACCTCCTCACCTGCCCGCAGAAGCCCCGCAGATATTTTGGAGTCTGGGTTGGGAAAGTCAACTTGCTGGTAGCTCACACAGGGATTTTACTCGCACAGCTTCTCGCCCGCATCACGTGTCACCCAAGAATAACCCCTCCGCTCCCCACTTGCTTTCCTGTACAAGTGATAAGGAGGAAATCCGTCCCAGACAGACAGACAGACAGCACAGCCCTGCCACATGGTGCAGCCAGCGAAAGTCCGCAGCTCGCAGGACCTTAATTAGAGGTGGCCGCCAATTAAGAGTGGAGCTGCAGTTTATGCCTGTGCCAGCGCAGGCACCCGGGCTGTCTGGCGGCGGGTCAAGAGAAACAACCCCTCCGTGTTTACAGTATACAGTAGCCCGACATCCAGTAACTCCTGGTTACTCATTGCCGTGACCTCATCAGCGAGACATGCCCGTGTGCTACAAGTGCTCTTAATTACGCCCCATCGGCTGCTCTTCCCTCTCAGCACCGACCACGGCTGATACGAGAAAAATAAATAGAAATAGATATATTAAAGCGCCTCCCCGCCCCCAGCAGCGAGTGCCTGGAGTGAAGCGATCAGATTCGTTACCTGCACATGCCCCCCGCGCTGCAGCCGCGGCTCTCCCATGACTCTGCCCGGTGAGAGGTAGGGACCCTGGGACTCCAGGGGGATCTTCTGCCGGGCTGCAATAGAAAAGGTTAGTTTAAAGCTCCTTATTTGGGCAGTGATGTAAAGGGAAGTTGTTCAGGCAGCGCCACCCCCTTTTTCCATTCACTACACATTGTTTCCTGTTGTCAAGCAGCTGCTGTGGCTTTCGGCACAGACAAGGGAATCCTTCAGCCCCCGGCTGGCTCCGGGTGTTGCGGAAGGCGCTGCCGAGGCAGCCCGCGGCCCGATCCCGGCTGCCCACGCACGGGGGGGAGCAAAACTCATCCGGGCTGGACCGCGGGAGCGGGTCGGAGATGGTCCCCCCCCTCACGCCAGCTCTTTCCATCACAAAAGCGGCTTCTTGCCTGCAGGAGCCGGCGCCGTCGGAGGGCGGGGGGAGCCCGGGGGGAGTCCGGCCGCCCCGGGGCCGGGCGGGGGGGAAGGAGGGAGCGCGCTGTCGGCACGGCTCGCCCGCCCCGCCGCCTCCCTCCCTTCTCCATCCCTCCCTCGCCGCCTTCCTCCCTCACATCCTCCTCCTCCTCCTCGTCCCCTCCCCATCTCTCCCGGCTCCCCCCCTCGCTGATGCAGGCGCTGCCCGGCGGGGCGCACGGCGGGGGGAGCCGAGAGCAGCCGGCAGCGCTTCCCCCCCTCCGGCTGCAATTTGGGAGCGGGAGGGGGGGACGCGCAGCCCCGGCCGCCCCGGGGCGGGGGGACGCTCTCCCGGAGGGGACCCGCCAGCATCTTCCCCCCGCGGCTGCAGGAGCGACCGGCGGGGCTGCCCACGCAGGGCCGTGCCGGGGACAGCCCGCTCCCGCCGGGGTTTCCAGCGGAGGGAAACTCCCAGCTCACCAGCCACGTCCACCCGGCGCGGAGCGCGGTCCGCGGGCGCGGAGCTGCTCCACGGCGCTCAGCACCGCCACCTCCGCGGCCACAGCGCGGGTCGGGGCGCCGGACCCCTTCAAACTGCCTGATTTAGCCCCAAAACGCACCCCGTTTGGGTTTTTTTCCATTTTTTGTCTTCTTTTTTTTGTCTTCTTTTTTTGTCGTCTTTTTTTGTCTTCTTTTTTTGTCCTTTTTTTTTGGTCTTTTTTTTTCTTTTTTTTTTTCTTTTTTTTTTGGTCTTTTTTTTGTCTTTTTTTGTCTTTTTTTTTGTCTTTTTTTTTTTGGTCTTTTTTTTGTCTTTTTTTTTGTCTTCTTTTCTTTTTTTGTCTTCTTTTCTTCTTTTGTCTTCTTTTTTGTTGTTGTTAACACTGCCGTAACAAACCGAAAGCCTGAGCCCTTGCGCTAAAAGGGGGAGACAAAGTGCTCCTTCATAGGGCTGCAGGCAAGGCAAAATGCTCAGGCAGGCGAGATCCGCAGAACGTGTCCCCCTTCCACCTGGTGATGGCAAAAGGGCTCCAGCGGTGTTTGTCCGGGCTCCCAGGCGGGATCCCGGCTCCGGGCTGGCGCGGGGGCAGCTCAGAGGACGGAGCGAGATAACCCTGGGTTTTCAGCCAGGCGGCTGGGAAGAAGCAGGCTGGGTGTTTTTAGAAGAAAGCAGAAGAGTAGCCTTTGCATCCCAGGCTGTGTTTACATTTAAAATATATGTGCGTATTCAGCAAAACGTTTCGTGCTTCTTCTGTAGTCATTAGAAGTGCTACTGTAGATAGGGTTTTACTGGCAGAAATGAGAACTCTTGCCAAGATTACTCATTTTGCCCAGCTCATCAGTATATGCTTGATAACTGATTGCCACTATATGATGTATCTGGTAAAACCTTCCGTGGTGAAAGCAGCTATACCCCATAGCTGGCACGGCCATCCTAGCAAAACTGCATCTCAGCCCTTCTTTTCTAATGCAGGCTACACAAAAAAAAATCACTAGTTAAAAAGAAAAAAAAAACAACCCCCCCAAAAAACCCCACTATTACCACACCTATGTTCCTATCTGACTCCAGACTTTATAAAGTCAGGGTTAAGCCAAAAAACAGTCACCTAATGATGAAATAATTATGATGTGAAATCTCTATGATGGAAAGAATTATACTGGCAGGCAAACAAGAAACTTAGCAGGATGTGCTTTTTGGGGTGTATATCGTTTCATTCAGAAAACAGCATGTTGCTTTTCAGGAGAATTAATGATTGGAAACCCGCTATCGAAACACCAGTCTGGCCCATCTGCAACCAGACACAGAGCAAACTCATAGAATCATAGAATCATTAAGGTTGGAAAAGACCTCTAAGATCATCGAGTCCAACCGTCAACCCAACACCACCATGCCCACCAAACCATGTCCCTAAGTGCCTCATTTACACATCTTTTAAATACTTCCAGGGATGGGGACTCCACCACTTCCCTAGGCAGCCTGTTCCAAGGCCTGACCACTCTTTCAGTAAAGAAATTTCTCCTAATGTCCAGTCTAAACCTCCCCTGGCGCAACTTGAGGCCATTTCCTCTCGTCCTATCGCTGTTACTTGGGAGAAGAGACCAACCCCCACCTCCTACAACCTCCCTTCAGGTAGTTGTAGAGCAATGAGGTCTCCCCTCAGCCTCCTTTCCTCCAGACTAAACACCCCCAGTTCCCTCAGCCGCTCCTCATCAGACTTGTGCTCCAGGCCCTTCACCAGCTTCGTTGCCCTTCTCTGGACACGCTCCAGCACCTCCATGTCCTTCTTGTGGTGAGGGGCCCAGAACTGAACACAGGATTCGAGGTGCGGCCTCACCAGTGCCCAGTACAGGGGCACGGTCACCTCCCTGCTCCTGCTGGCCACACCAGTTCTGATACAGAAACTGCATCCCCAAAATGCTTTTGGTGCTAAAACCGAGAAAATACCATGTAACACATGCACTTTCTATGAGCATATTGTTTCCTCAACAGCCCAGTTTCACACCCAATTTCAGCTTCTCTCATTCCGGAGAGAAATGAGAATTAGAGTGTGACGTAAAAATGCTTCATAGTTTTATTTGTTTAATTTTGCTCCCATGCTGCTACGGTCTCCCCCCTCTCTCTCAGCCTGAGTCACTTCGGTGTAAGCAGGTGCAGTTGCTTAAGGTCTTTAAGGAATTGTACGGATGCAGTCAGACACTGGATACGCTAACGGGCCCACGAGGACTCTCAACCCGTGCATGTGGAGCGGCCTCTACCCTCCCAAACCTCACTTGATAAACACTGAAATTGGGTACGTTTCCCAAGTTTGCAGAACTTCCACATGAGGCTGGCTGCAATTACAAAGCTGCTCCGTCCCAGTCGCAGCCCCAGCTGCACGTCAGTTTGCTCCGGGCCGCAGAGAGCAGATCGCATCCGGAGCTCCGCACGGGCCGACTCTGATGAGCCAAGAGCAGTAAAAGCAGGTTTGTCACTTAAAGGCCAGCTAACGCAACCTGGACTGAGCAGGGGGACTGCGGCAGTAGAAGGGAGTGGATATGGCAAGGCATCCACTTCATCAAATTGGACTTGAGTATTTGGACGGACACGTAATGAATTAAATATAGCTTACAGGAGCATGGACAGAAACGCAAGGACCCCTAATCAGAAGCAAAAGCAGTGTCTCATTTACTCCATGCCACAGTGGGGAAAAATCGGTTGTATCTCAGTTATTGTGTAAGCGCCTCAGATTCCAGATGCAGCCTCACGATGGTTATGATTTTACTAGGCCAGACAGACAGATCATCTCCTCCTGACACATCTACGATCTTCCTTCCTTTCTTTGCACATGGGGATGAACTGAGAACTGGCTGTGAGAAGCACTTGCTAAAATATCACCTTCCAGCCTGAAAGGGCGAGGGCACCCGGTGTGCCTTTGGGAGGCTTCAGCGCCTCTGCTATGATAAACTTTCTCTCCTTGGAAGGCACAGCCCCAGGAATTCATGAAAATAGTAGCAAGGTGCTAACTTTGCTTTTAAAGCGCACCACACAGTACCAAACATGGGCACATTTAAGATTTTTATCAAAAAAAAAAAGCTATAGTTTTATTTATTTTTAACCAGCATCCTTGACTCTGCCCATCACACCAAACACCCAAACGCCGTCTTCCCAGTTATGGAGGTTGATCTCTGTGCTCCGACACCCAAAAAGGTCAGGGTGTTTTTCCCCTGAACGGTACAAACAGGGACATTCAAGGCATTCAACACAAAGGTGTTTGCCTGGTGGCAGTGGCTTTTCTTAGGTGGAAGAGTGCGGTTTTGCTTAAATGAGAAAACAAAGGGCCAGGTTCCCCTGAGACTCCTCTTCCCACTGCAGGGTCAGGAACACACGGGGTTAAGTTCAGGCCAGAGTGGTCAGATTTGTGGAAATCCTTTGTTAGAAATGAGCATTTAGTCAGGAAAGGGACTGTCCTCAGGTTGAGGATGGTTAAAACAACCACATCTTACTCCCCATTTAAAGGTCAGACTCTTTTCCTCCCCTCGGTGTTTAGACTGGTTACGCTGCCTCCCCATCCCTCACCCACCCCTCTTCACCTCAGCGTGGCCCAGGGTGTGCAAAAATTACCCGCTGCCTGAAAAGGCCTCTTTGAAACTGTTCCCACCTCTTTTTTTTTTGAGCTCTATTAGTTTTTCCACCGTCCCTGCTGCTGCGCAGGAGTTCCCAGCGCCGTGCTCCTCCTCGGAGCACCCTCCGGTGCTCTGCACGCTTCCAGCTGGTCCCTAACTCATCCCTCTCTTCCCTGCTGCTAAAATGCATTAACAGAAGCCGAAAGCGCGGTCAGGACTTTCAGCTTTTCCACATACGTGACTGCTAGAGCTGCTGTTTGAGTAACTGAGCGGGAAAGGAGGTTCCCCCGAAAGAACCCCTTCGCTACAGCCTGGGCATCGGGGATTTTCATATCAATTCTCCCGCTGATTTGCTATACAACTATCAGCAAGTCACTTCACCTTTCTGTGTCAAAGCCTTCCCATCTGGGGAAACTGTCTGGGGACTTACAAATGCTGTTGCGTGTTTTGTCTTTTTTTTAAAGCCTCTATGCCCAAGTATGAGCAATCGCGCTCCTGACTGAAGAGGGGACAGGGAATACGGTTTTCTTGTCACCTTTCCTCTCGGGAAAGCTGGAGCAGCAGAAACCTGTGAATCAAACGTATTTCAGACATATTTAACAACCTTTTACAACCTGAACTGTAAATCCCTAAAAGTGAAACAAGATCTTCAGAAGTTTTAGGCACAGCCCGCGACACGGACAAGCCCTGAGCTCCCCCTGCTTTTGGAGATCCCACCAGGCACCTTTCCTGAGGTGTGTTTATTTTGAACAGTCTGACCCCAGAAGCCCACGTCCCTTTTCAGCCATCGCATCAGCAGTCAGGAGCTTTACGCCCACTGAAGGGCAGCACCCGTTCGGCTGCCTTTGTCCCCCTGGCTGTGGCTCCGCTCTCCCCAGCTCGCCTCAGTCCTGCACCTCAGGCACCGCAGGAGCTCTGCGTCTCACTTTCCACATCTGCAAAATGGGAATAACAGCATTCCTTAACTCAAAAGTCCCCTGTGCTCGTTAAACGTTTCAAAAGCATGTGGGAGAATCTTCAATTATCCAAAAAATCACTGCAAAGTTTCATTATTATTCCAACACTTACATTAAAGACACATGTCCTGGTAAGTAGCAGGCATGAGGAATCATTATGCTAATTTTAGACAGAGCATCTGCTCAATGTTAAATCTGAAACTTTGTCTCGAAGAAATAATTTAAATTATTTTTCTTCAGAATTGACATTTGTCAAACAATATGTTGCGAATAGAAATCGCAGCCAACTATGAGTAATCCGAGCGAGCACACGTATTCTGCCACGGCGAAAAGCGCTCGGGGAGAGAGGTTGCTGCATGGCAGGAATTAATGAGTAAAATAGCCAGGCTGACGTGCTTCCTGCCTCGGAGCCGTCCCTGCCGGCCTCTGCCGGTGGCACAGACCCTCGCCTTGGGGCTGTGCGTTCTCCCTCCGCCTGTGCCCCTTCCTTCTACCGTCGCCCCGGCAGCCGGGGGCTGCCCAGGCTGCCAGCTCCCTGCCTGCCCCGGGTGCTGCTCAGCCCCTCCCAGGGAGGGGGTCAGGCAGAAACCAGGGACCTCTCCCTTCAGCCACGGGTGCACCTATAGAGACCAAATGGCCTTAAGCGATGCTTATTGCACCGCTGCAAGGAACTACACACATGTCTTCGAGCATCATCCTACCCTATTTTTATTTTTTTGCACAAGCACCTGAGCAGCTTCCCACTTGCCAACCCAGTTTTGCAAAGGACCTGGGGACAGGAGATAGCATCTTCAGAGCCATTAGCGTGGACATCTCAGTTGCCAGCCCTGTTTGCACTGAGGGAAGGGACGCGGCTACCTTCCAGCACGTTTTTTTACCCTTCCCTTCTGTTTTTCTGTACAACCTTCCTATTAATTTTAGACTAGTCGTTTCCAGCGTGCCTGGGGAGCCCTGGGGATCCGGAGGCAGCTTCTAAGGGTTTTGTGAGTTTTAACTAAGAAAAGCAAACCCAGCGCCTGGAAGCTTAAATTTGCGATGCAAATGACTGCACCCCACTGTAAAAATGTAAGATTTACAAATCAAAAAAAGGTTGAAAACCACTGACATAAACCAATATACGCTAAACACCCCAATAACCACATCAACACACGTGAAACAAGGTATTACAGAGTAGGTCCAGATCTAGCAGAATGGGTGTCTATACATAACGAGTATTAATTTAAAAATTAAATAAGCATTTTTACCGTATATTTTGCATTACACTGTATACACAGGAGTCATCTCCCCCCCAAAATAGTGCAAAAATAAAAGTTCCATTTTGCTTTTAAGAAGTTAAATGGTCACAAATTGCCACCCTAGTGTCTACTGGATAAGGTCTTTTGAATTCTACCTAGAAGACCTCCTAAGTCCCATTAGAAATTGCTCGTCTCAAACATCCTAAATGCCTGTTTGTAAAATCAGCCACCAATCCCCGAGCCATCTCCTTTTTGGCAGTACCATATGTATATAGTCCACAGTATTTGTCAGCCTTTTAGACAAATGATGCCATAGAAATAGCCCTTATTTAAAAATTCAATCATGCTGCCGAAAACTTGTTTCTCCTTAATTTTGACCCTGACAACACTTTTCAAGTAATCACAATAATTTCTCACTGTGAAATTACCAACTGTCCCATGCAAATATCCTGCTTAGGTTCATTTTACCTTAAACACGGTCTGGCAAAGGATGAATTCCCAAGCAGGGAGAACGCCGTGCCCGTAACCCCCGAGGCCTCCAGCAGGGAGTAGAAGCCACGTGCAGCGACCAGCATGAGATGGGGCTTCCAAGCACCAAACAGGAAACCAAGCAAAAGAAATTAATAGCTAACAAAAGTATAAATAAAATACTCAAAGGGTGGGGGAGGTAATAGAGAAAAAAAAATAACACACACCCTGGAGAAAGCCTGTGCGTAAAAGGAAACACAGGGCTTGACCTTCCACCAGTGTCGATCCTTTCACTCCCAGTTTACTCCAGTGCAAGTAAGAACTGAGTAACACCCAAAACTTTGTTGCTCCATCCTTCCTCATCACGTGCCTCGCTGCCTGGTCACTCCAAACCATCGACCACCAGCAGCAGCGAGGGGTCCAGCCAAGGCAGCCTGATGCAGGATGTCCGTGCCCTTTGGGAGAAGCAGCCTGGTACGGCCCCGAGCTGCTCGAGTGAGCAAAGCGAAGCCGGTGCCGCACGGGCTCTTCACGGGAAGCGCGTGCTTTGCCGGGCGAGTTACGCGAGTGCCCTGCTCAGGGAGCACGACGGGCTTTGAGTTTTCGGATGAGCTGCAGGTTTTAAGTCGCACATCCCAACCCACTGGTGCTCGGATGTGGATACTCCACTTGCAGTTTGCATGCCTTGGTGTGCCTCAGCACATCACCAGCGTGCTGCGTGTCCTCTGCAGTGTGTAATTACAGCCGGGATTAGCCCAAATGCTGCCATCACTTGTGTTTTAGAGGAAAACCCCGTGCAAAGCAATAGCTGGCTGCTCCTTCCACCCCTCCAGGGCAGCATCGCGCCGCAGCTGCCGCCGCAGGCGCCCGCCCTGCAGCCGAGGCAGCGGAGGAGGCGGCGGCGGGCAGCGTGCCCCGTCTTGGACCTTTGGCACTCGCTGGCACGCTGCTCCCGTGTTAGCCCGCTCTCAGGTTACCCCGCGCAGCCCCGTTTACCTCTCTGGCACGCGAGCAGAGGGGGAAGCCGGGGCACTGCCCGGTGAGGCTGAGGGACTCTCAGTTCCGCTGCAGGATTTTTTCATGTGCTCCAGCTGAACTGGCAGGTTCGTTTACTATTTTTAAAAATTTCCTTTGGGCACCCAGACCTTTGGATGGGTGCTCTTTCAATAGCATTAGAATGTACACAGATAAACACGAAAGTTTTCCTAACAATTTGCCCATTCATTTCAATGGAGTAATTCTGAGGCTGAATTTGGCCCCAGATTCTCGGTGGTGTTTAAATAGGACAGTTTATGCTGCACATGGCCCAGGACTCGCCCAGGAAGAAGTAAAATAACAGATGACACAAGAAACATTGAATAATAATTGAATAATACATCCTCATTAGAGAAAAACTATATTAATCCTGAAGCGCAGTCTTAAATGGGGCTACATCATGAGACGGATGAGTACAAGGCCTGGATGGAGATGGACAATGACTGTTCTCATTTTCTTCTCGAGACAAAACACTCATGCATTCCCTAAAACTGCCTTCTCTGCTAGGACCTAAGGATAAACAAACAACTTTTCATACGGTTCTTCCAAATCCAGTATATTGAGCAGCAATTAGAAACTCTTAAAACTTTTAAGGCAGGAACATCAGCAGTGTGTGTTTGGACTGAAACTCCACAAACACCCATGTACTGTGAAGCCAGGTAATAACACATCAGTGAATTTTCTTGGAAGAATTATTTCCCATGACGAGAGCTCTACCAGAAGCTTCTGCCGCTCTTTGCATTAATTGCATTACCTCACTTCTGCTTCTCGCTAAAGAAACTTGCAACATTTTGTCAGCTCATATTCTCTCTTTCAAGTCAGAATTAGCAATAGAAAACCAAAATAGTTTTATTAGTGGACTGTGTCCTTTTAACAAACTTCAGTAATAAAACATCATAAGTTTTGCATCTGTGGCTAAACGCAACAGGACCTGTGGGGGGTGTGTGCATTTGGCCAGTAACTGACAGCATCTTTTGATGGAAGCTCAAGGGAAAGCAAGCAGCAGCCTAACAACACCGAAAAAGGAAAAAAAAAGCATCATTCAGGCAACAACCATAATTTTATAGTTAAGAATCAGTTGACTTTTTTTTGCATTTGTAAAGCAGGGATTTCAGTTCTTTGATGTTCAAGAAAATGCACACAGCACAGCTTCTCCAAATTTACAGCATTTGCTCTTTAAGCAAATATACATCCACTGAACAATAATGTTAGAACTGGTGCAAAACTAGTTTCTGCAGCAGTCTTGTCTTTGTCCTAAGCGACCTCACAGCACAGTAACATAGGGTCTGAAATACTTTGTGCAAAGTTAAAATTCAGTAAAATCTTAAACGTAGACTACAAAAATTAAGCAAAGTTATGAATGACTGTTGTACCTAATCAGTATGCTCACCTACGGTACATCGGCTACTTAATACATCTCTGAAGCTGTTATGAGACAAGAAATAACAAATCTCTTATTTACCACGGCCATGCGTTCACCGGTGGCTGCAACGAACGGGCAGGGGCAGCAGGGCATGGCAGCAGTTCTCATCGCTCACTTGCCACGGCTTGTTAAAAACTTCGTGGCTACTTGGTAGTTTGAACATTGGGGACTCCCAGCAGCCTTGCCTCTTTGTTTGGCATTTTTGTGTGCCGCTGCATAGCACAAAGGAAGCCTTTAAAATACAGAGAAAAAAGGGGCTGGGGCTTTTTAACCCTGCACACCTTTTCCCAATCTGCTGTTCTTGGCAGCACAGGCCTCTAAGCTATTGCTAGTAAAAATATATTAATGTCTGTCTTCTGCAGCATGCTTCCTGGCTGGAATTTATCTCACCCAACTTCAGATTTCTACAGAGTAAATACCTCCACACCTCCTTTTATGGAGGAAGTCCTAGAGTTGATTCACTTCATTGCAAGATACACATCTAAAGTAGTAGGTGAATCATGCCCTGGAACATTTTTCTCTCTACCGACTGCAAAGGGAGAGTGGATGACTTCTCAACTGGAGAGAGATGAGAGGAGTCCCAACCCTGCTGCTTGCACTGCCCCGAAACTCCGGTAGCATGCTCTTAAAAGGATGTGCGTATGTGAGTGCATGAGTGTGCATTATTTTACACTTCATCAAGCCACTAGAAGTGTCACCTGACTACCCCCACTGTGCTTATTATGTATTATTCATACATTCAGTTGTATATCATTCACTAATGAACATCATGCAAAAAAATTATACATTTTAGACAAGGAAATTCATCAAAAAGACCCTTCCAAATAAGATGTAGTAACTTAGAACTTATAAACTTAGGAAGTTAAGACTTCAGGTCACATACAAGAATAAATTCAAATAAACACATGTGAAATGAAGATATCAAAAAAACCCTAACACTCTGAACCAATGCATTGCAGGAAATCATAAAATCACCTCTGCAGTGTTTGTGGTTCCAGAACCTGAGCTGCTGTTCTTGGTCAAACTAAGGTCTATCCACTCCTGTATCCCTTCTCCAGAGGTGGCCAGAAGGTACGTGGCTGTACCATCAAACTGCAGCCAAGAAGAAAAGAAAAGGTCTTCACTGGTTGATCGAACTTCATCAGTATCATGAGGAAAACCCAGAACTGCAAACAGGTTGCACAAACCGGAGAAAATAGCTGCAAAGTGCTTGGTCCGCTTGGAAGCCAACGTGCAGCCAGTAATTAGTTGACATGTCCCCACATGGCCAAGTAACATTTTGCAACAGCCAAGACCGTGTCTGTGTTTGTGGCTACCACCTAATTGGGGCTGGAGCATTTTCAGGTGAAGTTCAACCTCCAGTAAGCCCCTTCGAGTAGCGTACGGGTACTCTGGCACTTAGGGATGGATCCAACCTATCTGTGGACGGCTGCTCCTCCCAGCACAGCACCAGGGACTGAGCAGGACATTTCTAATTTAGACAAGAGTTGGCTAACGTCCTTCCAAACTTAGTTTTGACAACCTGGAAGTAAACAGTCCACAGGCAAGATCGCAGCTCTCTTAATGCAACTGTTTATTGGGGGTTTTGTAGGCTGGCTACCCTGTAAACAACATGGCCACACATCTTGTGAAGGACTAAGGGAGTTTTCATAACCACCAGGACAGCTCCTGATAAACTTAATTTGCATGAGAAGACATTTTTCTCTGATTTTTATTTTTTCTGCTGTCCTATATTCTCTCTCCTGCATGCAGGATCATACAAGCAACTGAAAGAGTATGGATTGGCCATAGAGGTGATTTGGGGATTTATTCCTGAAAAAGACAATATGGCAATGGTCTAGGAAATGAGAATGCAGATTTCTGGGAATCCAGAGAATGGCACTGAAACTCCAGAAAACTGAAACGCAGCCTTCAGCGTGGGGATTACCTGGATTCCTAACCAAGCAGTACACACCGGTCCTGCAAGCCACCGCCCCCAGGGCAAAGGGAAGAACTGAACGCAGGCGCTGCTCTGCCATCGGAGTCTCCTGCTCGGAGCAGATTCTGTGAGACGAAGATGGGGAAAGTTCTCACAGGTTTGTATCTGTAGGAGGGATGCTGGCAGACAGGTCTTCTTTGTGTGTGCGTGTGCACAGATGTCTTATTTCAGAGATCTGCCTGCTCTGCCGCGGGATGCAATGAAGATCTTTCACATTTTTTAATGTGAAAAATGAAATCAGGAGGAAGACCCTCTTGCTTGGCTTGAATTAATTTGCTGTTTAATGAGGGAAGCTCAGATGAGATCTGATTTTCTCCATCCAGGTGAGCATCCTAATAACCTGGGCAGGTTTGAGGTGGATCATAACCCTCTCCACATTGGGAACTGGATCTATCTTACGTAAAGAATTAGTTATTCATTGGAAAAAAAAAATTGACTGGGGTTTTCCATGTATCAAAACAACCAGAAAGAACAAGGGTGTCCCACACGTGGGACCCAGCTAAGTCTGACTCTGCTGGGGACTTCTCAGAAGCCTCTGAAATCGATTTCTTTCCAGATCGGAGAAAATCACGGTCAGAGCCGGGCTATTCCTGCACAAAGTTTCTGTTTGTGTGAATCCCAATTTTCCTGCTCTCCGGTGCTCAGGAGAGCACAGCCATATCTGGGCACAGCCACGAACACGTGTTGTCCAAGCTTGGGGACAGGCAAGCCTCACCGATCCTCACCTTCACAGCACAGTGTCCTGCCCTACATTTTCTCTGTGTAAAAATGCAAACTTTCAAAACTACGCTTATTTTTAAAATAATTTTTGTTTTACAACTACTTTAAATTCATTCTTCAGCGTAGCATTGTGCCAAAGGTATGACATTAGCCAACAGATTATCTTTGGTTATTTTACTGAGCAGAGAAAGAGAAATTAAACACTTAGTAGTTCTCTCTCTTTGCCTCTAGATTGCCTCTTCTGTCACATGAGGTAAGAAGGACAAATCTTGATGCTTTGTTTTAGTTTAGATTTTTTTTTTTGTGAAGTGGAAAGAGAGAAAAGCATTTTCTGCACCTGAGCTCCCACGCCTGGGGCAAAACCAGAGCCAGTCTTGGCCCACACAGCAGCTGGGTGATACTTCAACAGTTTGCTTTCACACCAGCTTTTGTGAACTTAGGGCTCGTGTATCCATGCACCCTGCTCATTTGGAGGATCATAGAATCATAGAATTAAGGTTGGAAAAGACCTCTAAGATCATCGAGTCCAACCATCAACCCAACACCACCGTGCCCACTAAACCATGTCCCTAAATGAAGCTTTTAAAACTTCTCTGCTCACCCTTGTTAAGTTTTCCATTATAACTCCCCAAAACAGCGTTACGCAATCCGAAAAAGCTGCTCCAGTCCCCTTCTGCAGCCCCTTAGAGACCCCAACCAAAGAAAAAATCACAAAGCCTATATGTAAAATCAATGCTTCGAACTAAGAGAGTCTGGAGAAGAAACACGGAGAGGCAGCGCTGCCTGAAAAAGCATGTTTGAGCTGTCAAGCGCATATGGTGGCCAAATAAAAGGGTACATTTCTATGGGCGCATTTCTGAAGTGCTTGATGATTTATTTCTAGATGCAGAGAGACAGGACAGGCACACAGTGAATTTCAAGGCAGAAAAGGGTCGGTGTAAATCAAGTTGTCATTTTTCCTATCTTCTAAAAAGAATCCCAGAGAGATTAATTTAAACAAGCAAGGTATGTTTCCCACACTCTCAATTTTCTTCTCTCCCTCATGGCTACATGGCAGAAGTTGTGTTATTACTTACCTCCAAGGCAGGAGAATAGAAAAGGACTTCTGCTGGAGATCAGCCAATGTTCTATGCTGGGTATCAGCAGAAGATGGAGAAAATCTTTGAGCTTTAGGTGATGTCCAGATGTTTTTGCATCTGCTTTGGCATCTTTGACTGGCTTGGGCATCTGATGTAGTGTGCACGTTCAAGAAAGCAATCCAGACATGCCATGCTCCAAGCTGCTTAGCCTTGCAGATGCCTAAACTTGACTAGAGGCCATGTAGCACCTAAAATATCCCTGGGTGGTCGCATTCAGCCACCCACACAGGCTCAGAAATGCCCCAAGCTTTGGAGCTGGACACTTTGCTCATACCTAATCTATGTCTTGATCCAAAGGGAAGACATCTGCTCAAACACCACCCATTGGGCAGCACCCAAATTCAGCATGAAGCACAGAAGCTGCTCTCTGATACAGATATGAGAGGTGCTGTATGAGAACTGCTGATAGGCAGTCACCTCCTCCCCAGAATAAATTTTATGATGGTATCTTGGACTAGAGGTTTGCCGTACCCCTTAGATACCTGTTCCTGCTCCCCTCACCTCCCATAAGGAAAGGTGGGAGACATCACCTTTTGGTGGAGACTGCCATGCAAGGTTGTGCCAGAACATGGCACATCTTGGCCAATTCTGTGGGCTATATTAGGTTATGCAATAAAAATCTCACCTGCACACCCACAAAGGAGAACAGAGAGTCCAAGGCAGGTGGGGGAACCAAATAACACCCTGCCCAGCTAGTCCCAGGTCCATCCCAGGAGCCATCAGCCCATCCCAGGCCCATCTCCACAAGCCCAGAGAAGCACAGGGCACAATGGCAGGTGGAGACCCAAATTATGGGCTCAGAGTAAGGGACACCCTGCCTGGCTCCTCCCAGGGCTGTCCCAGGAGAGCCACAGCCCCAGGGTTCAGTTGTGAAACCCATTGAGATGAGTCAACTGGAGCTCCTTTGGGACTGAGGGGGTGTGGGACATATGGGATGCAGGGGAAGGGCATTTGGGGATTGCACAAGACTTACAATAGGATGTTTAGGGAAGGAACCACAGTCGGGGAAGGGAGGGATCAAGATGGTTTTGGGAGGAACATATGTGGTAAAACAGAGGGATAAGGAGATAAAAAGGGCGATCCCTGTGCAAACAGTGCTGGTCAGTCCGCTTGTCCAGCCATGCCCTGTGCATGATGAGTGCAGTCTGTCCTATCTTCTCTTAAACTTCATTTCTAACTATTTTCCTGAGTAAGGGACTCTGTTCTGCATGCCTGTGTGTATGGGGTCAGGGTGCAGCAGCTGGACTGGGGCCAGGGGTTGGTGTGTGATCACTAGCAAACACCAAGCCGGACTAGTTGGCAAGTAGGTGAAGGTCCTGGGAGCCAGCAGGATGCATGTGTCTCTCTACAGGTGAGAACACAGGAAAAATTGGCTACCAGGGGGACTGGGGTGTCCTGGCCCCCCTGGAGAGGGCGGTGTGTGGAGGTGTTGGTGTGTGAGTGGGTCAGTACCAGCAACTGGAGTTGCTGCAGCTGAGGCTGCAGTGCTGCACAGGACTGCGGTCAACTGCAACACCTAAGCACTGGGGTTCCTTTGGTACAGTGTGTGTTTAGAATGGCAAAACTGTTTTGGCACCTCTGTGTCATCCATTACAACCAACAGCCCTGAGAAAGTGACTTTAAAAATAACTTTCTTGGTCATCCATCCAGGACATCTGAAACCATAACCTCCTCCAGAAAGCTGTATTCTTCCACCACCTCAGCCGTGCTAAGCTTCCTTCCCTGACTCTGTTTAGATGTTGAAAAGACTAGCTTGGAAATTTTTCTTCTATATATACTATTTTACAGTTTCAATTCAGCAGAGAAAGCTCCTAAAATTTTCCTTCAAGGGCTTAAATCTAAGTAATTACAGGCTACAGTCACACAGTATATGCTGGCTGGTAGAGCTCTCTTCACTGCCAGAAAAACAGGTCAATTATAAGCAATGAACCACATTACCAGGAGAGAAAGCTGGTTCGAATTCTGGTCAATTAGTGCTAAAACTGTCTTGGAAGAGAAAGGTAAATTGAGCTAATAGAGCTATGCAGCGAGACCTACATATCTCAGCACTGAGCACAGACAGCAAAGGCTTAATTTCTGAGATGGCAGAAATTAATGATGTTTTGGCATAAAATCAACTTCAAACCTGCAGGGTGAAGTTAGTGAGGTTCCCATCCTGTCTCTTCTCACCTCCAACTTAGGGTATTGATTAAAAAAACATGCCTACTTAGGGAGGGTGCTGAAACACATAATTAACTTTAAGGATGTTCTTACATACTTTCCCAGACCGAGGCTCACGACAAAGTGTAAAGAGCTGCAGTGTGCAAGGGCTTGCTGGACTCCTGCCATTCCCATGACTGCCACAGCCAGGGAGGAAGAGGAGGAGGAGTAAGCATGAAGCAGGCTTCCTCGGTGCTCCTTGCAGAGGTCTGGCTCTCAAACAGCCCGGAGACCTGGGACCAGTAGCTTGAGTCAGGAGGTTGGTGGGAATCCCCCACCACCACCCCCGTTTTGAGCGTGGATTGTTGGAAGTAACACAAGCTTCAAGGAAAAGGTTGGAAAGAGATCATTAGCTTGAAAACTCTTTTTTCTCCAGCTGGTAAATCTGCACATCACCTCCCAGAGGCCACGTCTGTAGAAAGGGAGAGCCAGGCACCTCCCAGGTCTCTGTTCACTACCGCTCGTGCAAGGCACATGAAGGTGAATTGCCCTTTCAGGGTTTATCGTCCAAGACGGCAGCAACCAGTGGGATGCAGCAGCACAGCGAAGCCCGGAGGAGTGACAGAGAGGGGAAATCGAGTAGGCAGTTCCCAGGACATGGAAGGAAAGCAGCAGATGGAAAGCTGAAACTTTACTGCCCCAGATGGCCTCCTGCAAGCTGGGAAGGGGTTGTAGCTCCAGCGCTCCTCATGCCCTGTCCCATGTCACAGCAAGAGCAAAAGAAGCAGACACATGGAGCCTGGCTCTCAAGAGGCTATGCACCAGTGGCAGGGTCACTGGACTATTATTTTTAATCCCCTGACTTGCCCCTGTGTGCCCAGGTATAAGGGGAACATCCTTCATAGACACATTAACACAGCATGGTTGAGGTGGGAAGGGACTTCTGGAGATCATCGGGTCCAACCCCCTGCTCAAGCAAGGCCACCTAGAGCAGGTGGCCCAGTACTGTTATCTGGCATCAGACTGCCCCAGGTCTTCCCTGCCCCAGAGCTCGCTGGTGCTGGGCAAGTCTGAGCATCACGAAGCGCCCAGCATGGACATGGAGAATCTGGTCCTAGGCATCCATCTCTGTACTACGATACACATCGCACCGCGTTCACCGTGTGAGTGCTGCCATGCCCTCACAAACCTTCATCCTTCCACTGCTGGAGCCAGGAGAGGCTGGTGTGGGCCACAAGGAAAGCTTGAGTTCAGAGGCAAGAAGCACATGTTGGGTCCACCACATCCCAAGGCTGTCCCACAAACCACCACCGCCTTATGAGAAGTCCCAGCAAGTGCTCGCAGGCAGAGATGCAGGCAGCGTGGCCATGTTCTGCGCGCAGCATCGCCACATCATGCCTCTGCCTCCCCTCAAAACAAAGCTCCTCTCCTTACACAGCGCAGGACGGGACCCAGCCATGCGCAACCTCATCAAGAATGAAATGTTAATGCCCACCAGATCATGAACTGGCACCACAGAAACCATCAGCAGGTCATTGCACATCACTGCATGAATTTACAGTGACATAAAGCTGATTAAGAAAGAAAGGAATCAAAAGTAAAGCTTTGCCTGGACACAAAGTGCAGATACAGGACACCCGTTTGGTTAGACAAGGTTCATCCCATTTTACTTCTCCGTGGGTTTTGCTTGAGTTAACTCTAGCACAAAGTGGGGATTGTGAAAGCCCAGGAATACTCTGAGGTTGCTGGCAGCCAGTTTTATTGGCCTGCTCGCTCCTTCAGCTTTTCTTAAAAAGCTCAAAAGCAAAACAACTGCAGCTCAGACGCGCAGCGATCCTCCGAGCCCCACGTTCGGCTGTTTACAGGCAAACTGCTGCAAAAACACCCCGCGTCGCTGGAAGACTCGGCACCTTTTTTTTTCACTCTGCTAAATGCTACGGTGACCTTAAACGGCACGAGCACTCTCAGAAGTGCCTCAGCTGACCTGCTGCTTATCGGAGCAGCTCCCTAATCTCCTGGCCAGAGCTGCAGGACCTGCCTGTGGACCTCGCAGCTCTGCAGACGTCTCCCCCAGTCGTAGGCGCCCGCTCTTCAAAGACAGGTGCAAATCAGAACATAATTGTGAGCATAAAAGGAAAAAAAAAAAGCTTCCTTGCTAGGCAAGCAGTGTTTGACTTGCACGTGTAAGACTATTTCTTAAACAGCCTTGCTTTTTTATACCTCTCACAGAACGGATCTATGCCTAGTTTTATTAATAATAGACGTGTCTGTCTCTTTTTTAAATGTTATTAAGATCCACTCAAAGATTTTCCTTGGCAATGAATTCCAGGGCTTAATTATGCACTGCGTTAACAGGCTTAGTGTTTTTAAATGTAATATTTAATCTCGTTAGAGGCCACGTGCTCTTGCATTTTCAGAGCAGGTTAAATAACAAGACTAGCATATCCTGTATACCTTTAGAGTATGTTTATTGTATTGATCGAATTTCTGTGTATTGGATACATTGCCACTGCGATGCATCTTCAAAGTGAGTCACCCTTTCTAAATGTTGCACTGATTTATAGAAATCCTTCACATCCATCTTAATTAATGCCAACAAAACCGAAAACGTCTGTTGTTCCACACTCATCTCAGTAACGCTCCCCGCATGGTTTGGGGAAAAAATGAGTTTATGCACTGACATTCTTCAAACGAATACTTCACATATTGCCTGTCGTGCTACCACAACCAGCAGACTGCTAAGTGCTATTGCTTCCAGATCACTGTAGCATAAACCACGCTGTCATACCAGGACTGCCCATCCCTAATGGCTTTCAGACACGTTATCCCTGTAGTGTGAGCTGGCTTAACACACGTGCAGCTGGTTTCACACTGGCAAAAGGACAGTCCTACACAGAGAGGTTTCATGTCAGCCTCTCCCCCACGCTGTAACACCCAGATTTTCTCATCAGCTCCCCTGTCACTACGATATGACAACCAGATCTAATACTGGTGAAGATTAAATATGTGCACAGGTTTCAGATTCGCTCTTCTAAATGCTACTCATTGAGTTTACCTGTACATACGGTCCATGGGAGCCTCCTGTTTTTAACATTCACACTCTAGAGACTGTATTTTCTTTCTGTACCCAGGACAAATAAGAAAACGAACCTACCCACCTCACTGCTGGAAGATGTTATTTACTCACCTACTTAATTTTGCTTCTGTGTTATTATAATAAGAAGAAGAGAAAAAATAAGAAAACAACCAAGAAAAAATAAAGGCATTTTGTTTATCTGTGTCAATATGAAATGGAGATGGTAAACATTGCTCTTAAAACTTAAGTATCTTTTTGAGTTTAAAAGTTAGTTCATCTTCCAGGATTAAATGCATAACTGGGCACATGGGATTAAAGCAAATCCAAACCATTAAAAATGCTAACTACCTCCTTGTCTGAGAGAAGATATATTTTTTTCATACAAACAACATAAGAATTCAGACTAAGCAAACAATATTATAATTGCTCCTGTGGCTACAGAATAGAGTTTGAAATATAACTCAAGATGACAACGCGTACTTGAGATATATCTTGTTAAAAGTCAAAGTCTTCAACAGCCGAGAGCTCCCATGTTACGAACGTTAACAGCAGCACATCATTTTCCGCTGCAGGATTTTCACTGCCTAGTACCCGTGTTAGTTTAACGCGCACACTTGATGCGTCATGTGGAGGCAAATCCATCATCCGTACACTTCTCTTAACAGCAACGTGCTCACATTGACTGAAGATGACCCATTACGCACAGATATTTTTGAAAGCTGTGGTGGTTCTCTTCAAGAGGCTCAAATATTGAAATGCATTAAAAATTTGTGTGCCAATCCTGGGCCTCCGTTAGGCCAAACTGCCCCAGTTCCCCCGTCAATCCTCTTTGATAGCCTGTATGTTAGCAATGTATATATGTAAGGATACCTTTTCCTCTGAATCTGACAGGGTGTGGACATTCCTCTGCATATTTTTAGTCATGACATTTCTAAAATTTTCCGTGAGCAGGCGCAAATTGTTCTGGTATAAAATCCATGTATAGACAGGGAATTGTCTTGTTAAAATGCACATGGAAACATTTTGCAGAGCATCTTTGAAAAAAATCCAACAGAGAAACAATATATCACAAAATACAATGTATTCATGAGCATGCTATGGATAAAGTACAATTGCTGTGCTGTTGTTATTTTTTCAAATACATGCGAGTGTATTTAAATGATTATGGATGAAAGACAATAAAATATGAAGAGTGACATTTGAAAAAGAAGCTTGCCTTTCTCTGTTGGCGCTGTTTGTGGCTTCTTTGAATAGGACTGCTTTTGTTCTTTTTGGATGTATACCTTATGGAGCATAACAACACTTCCCTAAGAAATAAATGTTTCAACCTGAGTCTTCTAAACATTTGAAAACTGGAACATATAAATGCCCCAGTGTTAGCCCAGTAAAATATGAAGGACTTTCAGATGAACAAGATAGGGTAAAAGTTTCACCATAGAGTCACACACAAATGTACAACTAAACCTGTGGGCATCTCTTCCGTGATGAATCTTTGCAGGAAAACAGAGCGGATCTTTGCTAGATTAGAGTCGGAGGCACCTCACTGGCTGAGGGCCAAAAATACTGTGATTAAAAATGCTAACGTATATTTTGGGATTACTCTGTTTAACTACTAAGACAAGTTGCCATTACAATATCATTGGTTTAGTGCAATAGTCAGCACCTAGCCAGATAAAAGAAGACCCTTTCCATAACTAAATGCTGGAATTGGGGATCTCAGAGATGCCCAACATGAAGTCCAGGCAGGACATGCAGCCAGAAAGATCTCACACACAACCTGATCAATTTTGAAGAACATAATCCTTTGGAATTTTTCTGAATTAATGCTCTTTTTAACTTGAAAACCCCTGGGACAACTTTGTACACCAGCTTCCCAAGCAACTCAGTGTAGTACAGAGGAGCATCTTGGGAAAGATTCTAAAAATAGGCCTTCTGGTTACCACAGCAAAGAACCCAAACATGCATGGAAATATTTTCGTGCAAACAGAACCCGGATTTCACTTTTTTCTACCCCATCTCCCAAAACCATAACCTGCCATGGTACGTTACAGGTACATATAATTATAATTCAGTATCTTTTCTCTGCATTGGGCGCCATCCGTCTCTTACATCCACTCTGAACCTCATTTGCTCGCAGCTGCCCGGTGTTTCAATTCAGTCAAACAGGCCTTTTCGTAACTCTGAATGAAAAAACCATCAACAGCCGTCTAATTTTGGATCTGCGAACAAACCTCGGAGCCCAGGCACTCTCCAGGAGACCGAGACAACTGACGTTAATAGCTGCATTCTACTTTTACTAACATCAGCCCTGGGATCTTGGTAAGCTTTGCAAATACCAAATAAGCATCTGGATTCCCCCGTGAAAAGGCATTACTTATTATCAGAGCAAGATTAATAGCCAGTGAGCAATTTCTGAGGGGTGGCAGAAGAATGATGTGTGGCTGGACCAGGCTTTCAACTCCCAAATATAGGCAAGAGAACTTCAGCATCTTTGCTTGCTGTTCAGCTACAGCTCAAAAACAAGCAGCATGCATATTTTTTAACAATTTCTGCTTCTCCAGAGACGAACACTGCTCTCTCTGAAGGACCAATCTCAGCCATGCTGGAGAGCTGCCTCTTTTGCATCTTGACCAGGACTTTGCAGTGCGGGAGGACAAACAGCAACAATGACCCAACTCCAGAAGCCACGGCCCAAAAGCGCATGCTTTTTGGATACGCTATCCTCTTCACCTCATGCCAAGCAAAAGCCATCAAAATCAAGAAAACTCCAGGTGAGCATTGAATCAGTTCTTGCAGCTCCTGGAGCCATTGGGATAATGAGCAAGGCTGGAGATAGATGGGAGGCACAGAGCCCATGCAGAGGTGAAGGTCAGAGCTGCAACCGCCAAGTTGACTGGGATCCTGGACCACTACCTCACTGCTGGAAGATGCTCTTTACCCACCTACTTATTTTCATTGCAGCAGTCTACTAACACCTACACAATGCAAACTGAATGATGATCACTAGTGCCAATGCCCTACAAACTCCAAGTGGCAGGAGCTGCCAAACTGCTCTTAAAAACCTGTGTTCTGGGCAAAACTGTATAGGAAGGTACATGGGAGGAATCCACCAGGATTAAGCTCAAAACAACACTCCAAAGGCCACAAAATTTAACCCCAGAAACTGTTACAACAAAATTTTCAGTGCTTACTTACTTAGCCTTCACACAGAATTAAAGGCAGTCCAGTAAAAACATAGCCTTATCCTGGTAAGAAATCATCCACACATTTTAATGTGCCACCTGCATATACTGCGCAAATCTACAAGGCCCTAAATATAAACAGACAGCCCTTTCCTGGCTGTTAAAATGAACACTACCTCAGCTTGTTCTCCGAGCAAGCCAAAATTATAGCTGCTTGGAGATCAGAAACATTTTAGGGCAGGACACTCCGCGGCCCCCCCCCCCTTCTTTTTACAGTGTTTGTAGTTTTATGAATAAGGCATTCATTGTGCCCAAACCCCAAAGATATCCACCTTGGAGGGTGAGCTAAAATTAGTATTAAGTATATTTCTGAAACTGTCAGAAGAAAAGACGGCTCATGTGGGATGCTAGAGATTCGGAAGGCAAAACAGCGTCCCTGAAGAGGCTGGGTCCTGTGCTGCACCTCTTGTGGGAGAGCCGATGGTTTTGCATACACCCACATACACACTTGTTTACCTGCCCAAAAAACTTAGTTATTCCTGCAAGGTCCAGCGGTGTAAAGTTGTGCCAGCACATGCCTGACCAGACAGCTTCTGGGAGCAGAGTAAGCATCGAGATGCAACTATGTGAGCAACAACTGTCTTGAATTTCCATTCCAGAAGACCCCAAACCATTTAAAAAGCAGCAAGTATGGAGCTGGCATCCCTTATTATGAAATAATAGGCAGGTCTGGATGGAGCACGACATGTTTATCAGCACAGGATCAGGGGAAAAGCAAAAGAAACCTCTTCTTCACTCCAGATGATGTTAGGGAGCACTTGGCCAGAGGTGCCCGCCTTATGACCTGCTGCAGGAGAGAGGGACGGGTCAGTCACCTTGCACATAAAAATCCAGAGCAACTGGAGAAGGGAAGCGGAGCCTCTCTGATCGCCTTGGCTGGAGTGAAACTGGGTGTATATGTGTGTATATATATGTACATATATATATATGTACATATGTATATATGTACGTGTGTGTGCATATATGCATATGTGTATAAATCTATATATAATGTGAGCACGCCCTCGGTACCCCGCCAGCGAAGGGCATGACGGCGGCAGCGCTGGCAGGCAGCACGTGTGGCACCTACCCCTCCTTTTCCTTCCCAACCTTTGCTTACATTTCATCTAGTCTACTCTGATTCCAAGGTTTAATAAAATTTAATCCCAGCATGTCTTGAATTAATTAATTAGGTCTCGTTCCAAGCCACCGTGCCAATTTCTGCAATTACACTGTTACTCACAGAAGAGTCAGAGACCGGCTGCATCCATCCCCTTGAGCAGGAGCAGCCACAGACCAAACGGGTTTGTGAGCCGAGTACAACGCAGCAAAAGGGTTGATTTCAAAGCACTTTGATTTTTCTTCTCCATTATTTCCCCACTAGAAAAACTCCGACAGGTACAAACGGTTGTACCTGTGCGTCAGGTATGAACAGTTGTATCATGAGGTCAGCCCCACTCACAGCCCTCAGCTACAGAGCGGGAGTCCCGTACCTGCAAATTTAATCTTTATTCGTCAAAATCAGTGATTTGGGACTAACGGGCTACCTGGTATCATCCAATCCATGTGCTCCAGCTACAGCTCTTTTGCCCCCATCCTTTGCTTCTGAGCTTGCTTCCCTCTTCAAATCATCCTCAGTAAAGGATTTTTTTTATTCCCTGATACAAAGAAACCACAAAACTATTTTTTTCACAGGAACAAGCTGTGGGAATTCAGGAGAAATGGGTATATTTTGACAGGACAGCAGCATTATTCCCTGTACAGCTCTTCCCTGAGAGATGATTCCCAACAAGTGTGACATCCCACCAGACACTCCGTGGTGCATCCTCAAAACGCAACAGCTACGCAGTCCTCCCAAAATTTTTAGTTCTCTCTGCTCATCTCCTTCCCTGCCACAGCTCAGAGAAGAGCAATCTCAGGTGCTCAGTGGCCCCAGCGACGAGCACAGCATAAATGAACAGAACGGACCACGGAACAGGAGATATTTCCCACTGCATCCTTGTCTGTTTTGCACCATTTTGTGCAGCGTAATTAATTCTGATCTCAGAAGAGTCTCATCAGTTTTGTCTGCTGCCAGTGTGCTGGGCAGGGACCCTGATGAAGTGCAGTTGTTTACAAACACGTTAAAGCGTATTTAAAACCCATTGTTTCTCGCTCCAGCTGCCCAAGTACTTTTTACTCAGCTCCTGGACTTGTACCAAAAATAAAAATGACAGATTGCCAAAAAGGGCAGAGATGGAGGGGTGGATGGAGGGAGGGAGGGAGGGATGCGAAGTGGCTAGACAGCACAGCAGATGAATATATTATCCCGCTGCCTCTGGGAACGGAGGTCAGAAGCCGGACCAGGTTGAAGAAACACATTGCAAGAAACACTTGTGAAATTAAAGGTCAGCAAGATAATGAGCTATAACTGCAGCCGAGCAAGAAGTATTTGCTGATGGAGCCGGCTCTGAGCTCTCACTGGAGTGTGGCTACCTCCTGCACCCAGGGTGCAAAACCTGTCCCCTTCAATTAACGCTCGCCGATGAGACAAAAGGCCTGGCTATGTGGCAGCGGGGCAGCGGCTGCTGCTCTCCGGGAAGCTGTGCTCTTCCCCCGGCCGCTCTCACATCATTTCCAGGCCAACAGCTTCTCCCCGAGAAAAAGACTGTGGCTTCTGCAGGGGCAGCACCACCACCTCCTCCAGCCCGTCCCCGTTCCCAGTGGCTTTCCTGCTCTTCCGCTCGCGCAGGGAACGCTGCTGCGCTGCCCATCCTGCGCCACCACGTTTTAACTCTGAAAATAACCCGTGTCTGCAGATCTGCAACGCGCCCTCGGCTCTGTGACCTGGCTGCAGACAGCAGCAAGCTGCCGTGGGATGTGCATCCCTACGGACAAAGCTGTACGCTCTAAAGCAGGGAACAGACCAACCCATTTTTCACTCAAGGAGTGTGTTCATCTGTCTCTTATCAGCCAAGTGACTCCCAGCCCTTAAAATCCACCCAACATGGGCACCAGACCCGGGGTTGAGCCTCTACAACATGCTGGTGGTCAGTCTCAATACCCAGCAGCTCATCGCCTTCTTATGGAGCATTCTCCAGGAGCTCCATGAACAGTATTTTATTTCCACAAACTTCCCCAAAGTTGGGCAAGCAGCATCCCTAAGGAGGGTAAAACTTAATCGGTAAATGAAGCGGCTTCGTGCAGGTTGCAAGGGGAAAAAGGCACGGCTGCAAGGGAAGGGAGAGCAGGCAAGGGAGGACGGGATTTGGGTACCTGCTGGTCATGTTGCTCAGCTACAAGGGGAAAGACCCAATAGTGGCTTCTTTTTCTAAATATTTTATATTAGGCAACTGCTGGATAAAGAACCAGAAAGAAAATCATGGCACAGGAGAGGCGACCTCCACCCTAGCGCTACAATCCACATCTACCAGGTTCAGAAAATTACAGCAAGCACCTGTACGGGAGCACAGGCTGCTCTGGCTGGGCAGCTACGAAAAAAACCATCAGCAGAAATGAAATTAAAAAAACAAGATCAGCAACTTGGATCAGTCCTTGCCCCTCAAAACATCTTTTTAAATGCTCAGTCACCCTACGTCTGCTCTAAGAATTCCAAACCCCTGCGACCACGTCGCCTCGGAGGGGCATAAAACCTGCAGAAACCCTGGCAGGCAGTGAGCCTCCCAGCACACGGAC
This sequence comes from Calonectris borealis, assembly GCF_964195595.1. Classification (NCBI taxonomy): domain Eukaryota; kingdom Metazoa; phylum Chordata; class Aves; order Procellariiformes; family Procellariidae; genus Calonectris; species Calonectris borealis. The sequence continues at coordinate 6,975,967 of NC_134336.1, read as the reverse complement.
AAGCAGCGCGGGCTCAAGCCCCGAAGCACCACAGCCAGGGGCTCTGTGCTCCCCCACGCTCCCCAAATCGCTGCAGCAGGCACCGAAGCGGTGGCTGAGCCTCTTACCTGTGGACAAGCCGCTACAGGTTCATCTCTCCGATGCTTCGAGGAGACTCAGGTGTTCATACGGTGACTTGGGAAAGGGAGCCTGGGGTAGAAAACATGAGACTTGAATGTAATGAGCAGTTTTAAATGTATGCCATTTATACCACAGACACAGTCACATCCTCTCCAACTGTGGTAGCAACTCAGGTATTTTTCTACTTGCTCCCGTCAAGACATTAGGGCTTTTCTTTACTCGCCCTTTCACTCCTTATCTGCAATCCCTTCTGCCACTGTGTTGGCCTAATCTTTTAGGCACTTTTCTCTACGCTGTCCTCTTCTCACATGGGACCTGGACATGAAAGCAAATAATTTTTGAAGAATATAATTGCAGAGATTTTTCTTTACATGTGAAATGATTCATTTCCAGATGTACAAAGACAAGGCAGAGGAGACTGGCTAGTGACGGGCTTTCTAATTCTCCTAAAACCAGACCCCGAATGCAAACTGGACACCATCTGGACTACTTCAGAGGTGGAAAATAAACATGAGCACTGCCCCGGGCTGCCTGCACACCCAGCCCTGGCCCTGCCACAGCCTGCAGCAGGGCGAGCTGCTCTGGGCACAGTCAGGGACCGATCATTGACTTCCAGCGTCAGGACCGGTGGGGCTAAGCCTTAATAGAAAACTAAAAATCACAACGGGTTACGGGAAGGTACCCAGGAAAAAAATGTTCAAAAGGCTGGGATTGGCTTAAAGCAGAGCTAAAGAACAAAGTTATCCACAATGCATCTGGATGCAGGAAAAAAAGGCAGCATGAGGAAGCTGCCGTTGAGCAGCGCTAACGAAAGTGCCTTCAGCCCCACGGGCAGCAGCCCCATGCATGTGGACGGCTGCAGCGATGACTGCCGGCAGCATCCCTGTGGTGGCACGGAGTCTCTTCAGTGGCCAACGGTGGCCAGGCACCGAAGCGAGTGCAAGAGGAGCAACTGCAGCCTGCAAAACGGCAGCATGCAGGGAAAAAAAGCAGTTTTGCCCTTGCATGACTCCTTTTAGCTGGAGATTTCTGGGCACTTTATAGTCAACCATTAATTCTCATAATTTCAGACAAGCAAGCGAGTGATTAGACCCATTTCACTGGTGTGGAAACTGAGGCAGGGAGGGCTGCACTGATGTCAATGCCACGTGGTTCCCATGATCTGCCCTCAGCACTCATTTCTTCCAGGTCCTTCAGATACACCCGTCCATGGTTACTTTTATTGTCTCTTTAAATTCATTTTTCTCATTACGCAGGAGGAAATAACTACAGACAGGTCAGACTTTGAGGATTTAATGGAACTAACACTGTTAGGCCATCCAGCAATTCTTCATAACATCTTCCCCACCATGCCTTCTGCTGCCAGCAATTAGATTAGATAATTTTAAATCTGTATCCTTATTAGTGGCTTCTCCTGAAAGCATGTTGGCACACACGTGCAGAAGCAGAGCTAGTATGAAGTTACAGAAAACTCTGTACAATGTTATTGCAAAAACACATACACACAAATAAATGCAATAGCAGGACAGGGCTGAATACAAACACTGAGAATACTTTAAATCATCGTGAACAAAAGGCTAAAGGCACTGGTGAAGATAAAACACCCTACTCAATAATGCCGGACAAAGAAAAAAACATTTATATGTTAATCGTGCAACTGTCTTACAAGAAAATGTTGTTTTAATTTAACAAGGGTGAAAGACCAAAAAGTGCTGCAAAATCAGTTTAACAACCCATAGAGGTTGTGAGTAAATGTTGGTTTTAGCATCAGAACACAGCACCATGGACATGGCTCAATTAATTCCCGAAGCACGTGTGATAAACAAACATCCCATTTTCTGCTAAATTCTGTTAAGGGACTTTGTTGTCCCTTTCTCAAACATGAATTTACCTAAGGTTTTGCAGAGATCTATAAAGTCCCAGCTCAGATCTCCGTCATGTTCTGCACCTGCCCCCACCCTGCTCCTGGAGAGCCAGCAGCATTCATAAAACACCAGAAAACACTCATTGCTCTCTCATTCTACACATATAAAACTCCACGCCAGTAAATGCAAAGACAGCTCACGGGTGCTCAGTGATATTATGGAGCTCCATATACCTGCCAACTTCCAGAAGGGAAACAAGGAGACATCTATGCCTGTGTCCCTGCTATGGCCAGGCACTGCTGCCATGACTGCACACGAAAATCTGCCAAGCTCTGGCTGATCTGGAAAGATCCCACCCTGCATTATTTCTACACAGTCCTCAGCCTGTATTGCTGATGTTTTCTTTCCTTCTTTCCCTTTTCTTTCCTTCTTTCCCTTTTCTTTCTTCCGAGTAGCAGCGTCCAGCAAGGGGGACAGCGGGTGACCCTGATCATCATCCAGGAGAAGGCAGACAGGTCCATCTCTCCGTCTCTTCTCCCCCTTGGTTGGCATCACCCCTTTCTCGCCCCCCCAAAAAAAGTGCAGGAATTATATAGCAGGCTGCCAAATTGGTGGAGTGAGTGAGGACCGAGTGTTCCCCGGGATGGGAGAGGGTGAGGAAGAGGCTGTACTGGGAGGGGGGTTCCATCCTCCAGTGCATCTTCACCTGGAGCTGCAACCCTACAGGAACGAGTCCCTGCTGCTCAGCAGGATTAGCCTGAGCAGGGTGCTGGACACCGGTCAAATGGGCCAAAGGGTGATGCTCCCCACACTAAGCAACTGTCCCTTTGTCCCAAAGGCCTCCTGATATATGCAGTGATATGACATTTGCTTGAGAGCAGCATCATGGAGCATGCTGCAGGGCTCAGCAGTTTGTGCTGAGATGCAACACTCGGCCCCAAATCAGCTCGCTCCAGACCCAAAAGCTGTAGGGCCCCGTTCATGCAGCACTGTCTCGGCAAGTCCTCCCTCCCCAGAAGCAGCAACGTGTAGACCAGACAAAGAAACAAGCTAACATCGCCGTAATTGCTTCCAGCCACTTCAGCCCTTGCTCCGTGACACCGTGCTGCACCACGCAGACGTGTCCTTTGCGTGACAGTTTCGCAGCCCGTGCAGCCGAGGTAACGATCCCGACTCTTCTCCCGCAGGTGAGCTGAGGTCGGGGGGTTGCACGCCCTGCAGCTGGGGTGACACGTTACTACGCTTTGCTTCTTCCTCCTCCCTGGTGCTTCTTTCTCCACACCTCCGCTCTCCCCCAGTATAACCCCCCCTGCTCGCTCAGCGGTGATAGCCCTCACCCCAGTCCGGGCTTTGCTGGCCCCAATCCTGGCCGTGGCACAGCGCAGCATAACCGGCTGCAGCTGCCGAACTGAGGTCCCGGTCCCCCCGCTCCATCCTTCTGGTGACCGATGCATTTAATTGTGTCCACGAGCGCACGTGCGGGCTCCTGCAGGCTCTGCTCGGGGAACGCGTGGAAAATCTGGCTCCAATACAGTGTTGCTCTATTTTACCTTCTTTACTGCTTGAAAAACATTTGGCCGTTGCTGGAGAGAGCCAGGCTAGACGCATACATTACAGCGTGCTCCAGAAATAGCACACGCTGGCTTGCACAATTTTGCAGCTAAAAAGCTTCCTTTCAGCTCAGCAGCCTGTCCCTGTCCATGGAGCAGCTCTGGAGAAGGCAAACCAGGGCTCCGGAGCCTGCAGCTTGGGATGAATCATTGCAGGAAGGTTTCATGACTTTGAACGCAGGTGAACAAAGCGTGAGCAGGTTTGATTTCCTCTCCCTCGCTGCCAGCTCCTGTGTATCTTATGCAAAGTGTTTAACGAGCTAATTTGTACGTTGGAGGAGAAGTCGTACGTCAAAGCTGAGGTTTAGCCTGGGCCTGGCAAACGGAGCTATCTCTGAGGACAAGCCTCCCTCAAGCGCTGCCGTGGCAGCACATCACACCGCCTGCCTCGAGGGGAGGTCAGTCTGCAGAACCAACACAGCTCAAGGCTTTTCTCTGGAAGCCACCACTTTGAGCAAAATAGGATGGTTTCTGGTGATACAGGCCATCCTCAATCCACAAAATAAGTACAATTTGTAGTTTGAGTTGGATTCAGGCCGATGATCTCTGGATGAAAAGGTCTTTATTTTCTCTGGTAGGTTCTGAAGTCTCTAGTCAGCCATGAGAGGTAACGGCACGCGTTGGAAAATCAAACCAATCTCTGGAATAGTGCATGTTTACATCAAATTCTGACCTTTTTGGCACCCCAGCTCTGAATATAGGCAAAGCATCCCCCACAGTTGTTCAGACACTGTTCAGCACAGTCTGTAGTCAAGCGTTAAGTCTCAAGTGCTAACAGGAGACCACCATCACCTATAAAACATGACGATGAAACACCTACTAGCGTCCCAGTCCATGTCTGCAGACAGCATTTTGCAACACAAATGCACTGGAAGTGCTGAAATCATTGAAGAGCCCTCATACAAATTAAAAAGCATGTTTGATACCCGGAGGTATAAACCAACCACTTGGTATTGAATATGAGCATCACATCCCCGCACCCCATCCAAGAAGCCAAATGCAGCACCACAGGCTTATCTGTCTTGCAGGACCAGCACCAGCAAGATGGATCCAGCTTACCCAGTGCTCCCAGACTGCACAGATCCCTACTGCCCACACATCTATTTCTCTGGGATTTCTAGACTCCAACGATCTAGTTGCAGCAGCTGGTTTTGGACTATCACGTACCTAGAAATCCTAAACAAATATCCAAAGCATTTTTTCCTCCATTCTCTCAACACAGTTTCTAGGTGGGAAAAAAACATCTAGGGTATTCTAGACATTGGTGTTTGCATTAAGGTAATCACAGGATCACAAGGTATTTTCTTCCCTTATGTAATGGGCTTGCACTTGGAATATGACGATCCAGCACAAACTTTGTCCACTAAATCAACACATGAAGAATCGTATGTCACTTTTAGGAGTGACAGGACACGCATTTTGCTAGCAAGTTTAACTGTTGATGAAACAGCATTGCGAGCCTCGTATCTGAACGCCTTTGATGCAGCCCCGAGGACCCAACGCAGAGCAGTGGGTGGTTGCACCGAGGCGGAGCTGTGAGCAAGGGGACACCAAAACGTGCCATATTAGGTCCTGGGCTCTCCTGTGAGCACTGGCCCCAGTGACCTTTGCAACCTCTGTGTCACCTCATTTGTGGTGCGACGAGGAGGGTGACATCCACCCCTGCGCGGCACGATGCAGCCCCAGCAGCAGGCTGGGTCACAACTGCACAGTAAGACCAAGCGCTGCCTACGAAGGGAAACCAGAACTCCCTCCCCTCCGTCAGGGCTCATTTTATGGGCAAGGCTCGCTTTCAAACACATGCGAGATGAAGACCAGCACACAAGGGCTATCACACACATGCATATCCTGTGAAACACATGCTGTCTGGTGGCTGTGCCTCTCCTGCTTTCCCCTTTCCCTGCAAGAAACCCCCCTTTTTTGGAAGACAACACCGTTCAGTGTCCCCATCACTCAGAGAAAAAGGGAAAAATGCAGAGTATTGGTATTGAGCCTGCTGCAGGAGACAAATGCCATTGCCTAGATATAAGTACCGTAGCCAGAGCCTGCAGCTATAGGGTGGGCTTATACGGGCTCTTTGTTGGTCACATCCCCTGCTCTTACCCGTATCTGATTGCTGCCTTCCAGGTTACAGCATTAGTTTGGATCACGTTGGGTCAGAGGCTGCAAGTCACAATCTTCATCTGTGATTTGTGATTTATTGCTGCCTGGTGACACCAGTGGCTTTACTGGTGACATTAGTTAACTGTGGTGTTCTGGGGACACCAAAACCAGCATTTACCTTTCAGCCTTGACTGCCGTGAACTGGCTGGGCTGTTTCAAACACCAGAGCAGCAGACAGAGCCCCGTGTGCCTCTTTTTTCCTACTAAGGCATTACAGACTCTTTTTACATAATTAACGCAGACATTTTGCCTAGCATACTTGATTTAGTGCTTTTTTTAGGGAGGGGAAAAAAAAAAGAAGACTGAAAGCAGCTGTTTGCCTCCTGGGTTGCAGCAAAACTTAGGTGCTTTGCAACCTGCAGAACAGAGTCCAACATTTTTTAAAAGTCCTGGGTGGTTGTTATAGCAACATGTGCACGTGTGTATGTGTGTGCATGTAAAATAGACTCAAACCCACGTTGTCACGGGCAACACGAGTCAGCTTCGAAGTCACACCAAACTTGCTGTCTTGCCTGGTGTCATCTGAAAGCAACAGCCAGCTCCGACAGGGATGGGAGCTGGGAAATATCCCGATATCTCACTGCCGGTGCCAGTTGCTGGCTGAGAGCTCAGCGCTGTCTCGCAGCTGATTCAGCTCCTTAAGAAGAGGGTAATTTTCTTTATCCTGTTTGCTTCCTCCTCCCCTGCAGGCTGCCACAGCACCTTAACCCAGCTGGGTAAGACAAGCTCATGGCTCCCTCCCAAACAGATGGCTGCAAGGAAGGTCCAAAAATAATCTAACCCATTTGCCTGCGAGTTTTGAGCTTGCTTTGCTGATTGGCAGACCCTCTGGAGACCACCAGAAGAAGCAGATGGTCAAGACATGAGATCAGAGCTGGAGACGGAGATGTCAATCAATAGGTTGGAGTGCCAGGCTCCGGGATGCGGTACGGAGCAGGCAGCGACCGCAGTGCTAAGCAGGCAAAGGTGCACCGTCCCAGAAGGACAGGTATTTGAGTAATAAGGCTAGCTGCAAAGTCTGCTTTTTGCTTTAAAGAAAAATGAAATAAAAAGAAATCACAGCCTTGTCATGCTGCAGAAGTCAGGCCTTGTATTGTTCCACCCCTGGAAGGATGTGCTGAGCCTCTGTCAATCCCCTGTCAAACTCTCAGGCAGAAGAAGGCAAAAAAAAAAAAAAAAAGAAGTAAAAGAACAACCATACAGCCGCTGCAGAAATGGGAGTGGGGCAAAATCACAGGAAATCACAATAGTTGTAATGCCTCTGGTGGTAGCCTCTGTAATGAGATTTCTGGGTAAAAAAATTATTCAGTGTATCTTTTTGGAGGTTGAGCACTGGTACCCTGGATCAGAGCATCGAAAACAAGGCAGCAGCAAAATTACCTCCTGCATCCCTTTTCACAGGTTTTTGGTGAAATGTCTCAGGGTGATGCTATTCCACAGCATCCTCTGCACAGGCTGTAACACAAAAACTCTGGTCTGGTCAGAAGCCCATTCGGGGTGAGGGATTCATGTTAAAAGATGTGGTCAAACTACCACGTGTCCAGGAACCAGCAATACAGTGCCTGGAGTCTGGAAGCACTGATCCTTGCGGAGAAGTTAAAGGAGCCAAATCTGCATGTTTCACTTAAAAAAAAAAAAAAAAAAGAAAGAGGTGGGAGGGAATAAAAATTTGCAAATAATTCATGGGTGTAAACGCTGAATTGAAAAGAAATTACCTAGGGAGTGTATTTTCCTAGTGGGGTAGAGTATGAAAAGGAGAATTTAGCCTGAGTACTACAAAACAAGCTACCAGAGAGAAGAGAGACCTCTGAGACTGGAACATCTCCTAAGGAAAGCGGTAGCAGGCCCATTAACGTATTTACCACCAGGCTGGGCAAAGCCCGAGGAAACGCGCTATAGGGCTCTGCTGAGCACTGGCTCCCGGGAGGAGGATAAATCTGATCTAACCTGCCTCTTCCCCCTCTGATTCCTGGGTTTCTAGCAGCTCCTTTCCCCAGCATACTCCTTAATGGCAAGGCTGATTTTTTCATCAGTGCTCGCTCTACAGCAGGACTTTCCAAACGTTGTTTCCTCGGGCAGCAGCGCCAACAGCAGCAGCAGCTCCTGGCTGTGCACAGGCGAGACTGGGCATCGGCTGCTCCATGTCTCGAAATAGCCCAGTTACTCCTAGCAGGACACAAGTCACAGTTTGCAAATCCCTTTTCTAGAGAGAACCTCATCCGCATCATCAAAGACCGCAAGCAAAACCTGAAGAGAGTATGTTCATATCATTCCTGCTATTTGGAGTTTGTCTCCCCTTTTTCTAACTGTATCAGGGACAGAGCTCGCACCTATTAGCATCCATGAACTTTACTGCTATATTACAAGGTCAGAGACTACCGCGGACAGCTGTCGTTCAATTAAAGTCAATACACACTATTTTAATTCTCTTTTGTGACTTACTCCATGCATTTATTGTTGATGCAAAGTACTGCGTTAACAAACTTGGAAGCAGAAAGCCTTTTTATTGCAAAATTTATCTTTATATAAAGCAAAAGCACCATAAATGCCCTGCAGCACCAAAATCCTCTTATCAAATTCTCAGACCGTAGCAATATTTCAGCATTATTCAGAAGGCATGTGGGCTTTGCACAGACCTCTTTGCAAAAAAAGGTGGATGTCTGTGTCTATAAGGAACGCCTGGGCACCCCACCGTGCACCCTGAATCCCCGATCCCTTCATCTGAAGCATCCCTGCAGCTTGAGAAGCTGTCTGGAACGACCGTTGCACACACCCGCGGTGGCTAACGGCAGCTTCAGGGCAGACCATCCGGACAGACAGCCGTGCTCCATGGACAGGCTGCTCTTTGCCGCTGGGAGGGGTGAGGGGTGCTCCGCGCACCTCTCAGCACCAGCTTGGAGGTGGCAATTTGCAGCAGTGACCAGAGAAGCAAAACAACGTCAGCTCTTATTTTTGTCCGACACTTGCTGTTTTAAAGGCTTGTGCTTACGCTTCTGTCAAAGCAAAGAGACAAAGACGAAACACATCGGGCAGCCCCCAGAAGCCTGGACCCCATCTCCTATAAAACAGAAACCCCCTACCACACGCTCCTCGTTAGGAGCCAGACTACTATTGCACACAGCTGACTGGGTAATTTTAGCTATCTGGAGAGTGCCAGGAGATGACAACATTTCTGAAGGACCGTCTGGAGAGATGTCTGCAGGAGCGGAGGCAGAGCACCCGTCACCACCCTGCTAACTGCCCGCTGCAGAGGTAACACCACTGAGGTGCATTGCTCTGTACCCCTGAACTACCACCCCTCCAGGCACAGAGAGCACTTCGAAAGACTCTTTACAAATAAAACTGTCATGAATGTAGACATTTGTTACCCCGCAGCTTTATTTTTTAACCCGCAGTGCAATGTTGCTGTAAGAAATTGAATACTTGAGCATTAAGTATGTGTTACAGCGCTGCCTTATACAGCAGCAAAGTGATTAATTAAAATTTACAAGAGTAATCCAAATGCCTAAACATGTTTCTTGGCGGTAACTCCTATAACCCGCTGCCAATAACATCTCAAACTAACGACAACCCCAAAGTCAACCTTTGGGAGCCATGAAGAGTCTCTCTGAACTAAGCCAGTTGGTAACGGGAGAAGAATGAAGAGATATGCGATTCTTCAGGAAAAACAAAGCACGTGAATACAATACTGTCTGGGATGTGTGGCTCGTATTGGGAATAGCCCCATCCCAAGTCACAAATATTGGCCAAAGCCCAGTTTTGTTAACTATCATGCTGCAACATTGAAAATGCCGTATGAAACAGTGAAACAGCCAAGTTCACATCCAGCTCCACGATCCATGAGATGCTGAGCACTTCCAGCTAACACTGAGCTGTGCCAAACACTTTGCAAAATCAGAGGCTAAATTATTCCCTGGGAGGATTTCTTCATAAAACTCCAGAGGACGCAGGTATTGATCACGCTTCTCCCCTGCTCCCCCCAAATCCGCTCGCAGAATATAATCCAATAACTTGATACTTTGGGTAACCCTTGAAAACCTAAAATTGAAATCTCCCAGGGGCAATACCGGAGACTAAATTAGAGTCAAGGGGATAAAACTGGGGTTAAAGCTGTTGATTTAAATGGAAAAAAGATTCAGGAAAACATCACAGTCGACTATGGCAGGTTTACAGAGGTGTAACCCATCAGAGCGGGTCCGGTCACTGGAAGCTGGTTGCATAAATCAAGCGAATGAGAGGGGACAGACTCTTTAAAGGCTCATCTCGCTGTGCTGTTCTCTTGACAACACATTCCCCTTGCAATGCGTAAATAAGTGCAAAACTTTTAGTGTGCTGAACTAACTTTTAGTGTGCTGAACTAATCTATACTAGCTGTTAGAGAAACTCCTTGTATTTAATTACCATCACTAAATGACTTCAGTGTTTTCAAAGCACACTAGTTGCTTACTGGTAATGATTTCACTGCCATGAAATACACCTTGCAACGATCAATGGGAATCTTACTCATGGAAACACAGCTCATTTATAACTTTATTTTAGACACTTAAATTAGTAAGGATCAACTCAGTCCTACTGGAATAATAATTTTAGCAGCAGAGTCAAAAAGCAAATGAAAAATAAAATGCCAAGTAAAAATAATTGTGCTGTCCAACCACTTCTCTAAAGAGTCCTCTCAGCTCCCCCCTCCAACTGGAAATTTGTCATGGCAGAAGTCCTGGATTTGGGAAGGAGATCTTTACAGCTCCCATGAAAATTCACTCCAATTCGCCAAGTTAGACACACCTGAAAATCGTCATCTGCACTTACTTGGGGCTAAATTCTCCAGTCCCTCCTTGTCTCCTGCATTTGAACTTGGGGCAGTGAATCCTCTGCTGCAGCCCACATACCCTGCTCTCGGGGAGGCACAGTGATCATGCCCTGCTTGCAAAAAATGCAACAGCCCCTTAAGAAAGGAGCACTGGACTTTCATGTGCTCTAGTCCCAGCTCTGCTAGCAACCCGTGATAATGCCGTGATTTCCGTTGACTATAATATTGAGCAACAACTCCTACCGATCTTAAGAGCCAGCCAAATATAACTCAAAACTCATACGAATAAGATAGCAGAGAAGTTGCATAAGATCGGTTCTGGCACAGCTGGGAGCAGACTCCAGGACTCTGATTAAATCTGGCAAATCTCACCCGGTCAGATACATCCTGCTCATCGCAGTAGCCAGGTTTGCTCGGGCACCACCTCCCCATAGTGACTCCTGGTTTTTACCAAGGCTGTGCCGCCTGGTAAAAAGCTGTTTAAGCTAATTAGCAAACTTCAGCTGTGTACCCCCACCAACTGTTGCCAGAAAGACGAGCTCGTGCGGAGGGGACTCGCTGGTGCAACCTGTTCCTCGCACAGCAGCAGCGAGGCAGCGTGCTCCGCAAGCAGAAGCGGGAAGGTTCCCGGTCCTGCAGCCAACACAGCACTGCCTCTGTTTGCTTTTTCTAAAAATCATCGGAAGTGAGAGACAAGCTTTAATTAAAGATTGTTTATTTGCAAAATTGAGAAATGCCAAAATTACGGCTGGCTCCACAAGCGTAATTTGTTCCATTGTGCACATAAGCTGGGTTTTACATACATGAAAAGGTACTTTTTTTCTTTTTGTGTAAGTTTTATAGAACTTCTGCCTTGTTCTGTTCTTGGATGGCCGATGAACAAGGTGGAGCAAGCCAAGAAACCAAAGCTAGTGCTATGTGATATCAGACAAGGCTGACCTATTATCTAGAATATCTTCATGGTTTTTTTAATGTTGTTTTCATGCAATTGCACTTACATTGTCAGATAATCTAATTCAAATGGGAGTATTTCTCCTCCTAAGCAATAGTTCATTGTCCTTAAAAGCACCAAACCCGGGGTCTGCTCAGCGGAGAGGAATGCCGGGCGGATAAATGGTCCTCAGACAAACTCAGGCTTTTTCTCCCTGGGCTGTTAACTCTTTAACTGCATAGACTGACCATTGCATTAAAATCTAGAATGGCTACTAATTTAGCACAGTCATTAACTGCCCAGAGCTCAAATTTTGTCTGTAGCCTCTGTATTTCAAAGCAGCCTGTCTGCACAAGCACAGATGCTGTGATGTGACTAAGTGCATAACAGAAGTCCAATTACTTGGGTGTCAACATTTGCAAAAATTTGTCTATCTATAGCTTCAAAGTCACGCCTGATGTTACTAAGCATCTGTATGTCTAAACTTATGGCAGTTTTCACTGCATTTTTGTGCACTCTTTCTTGAAAGAAGGAGAAAAGTAGTGGCACATAGGGTTGCACACCCAAATAGGACCATCCTTAAGTACCAAGGCAGAACAAGATGGTGAATTAAAAGTAACCTGATAAATACCTGGGCAAGGAAACCTTAGTGTGGGCAAAGAACTACAGGAGCTGAAAATAACAGATGCATTCATCTCTAACCAGTTAAATAATTTTTATTCCATGTTCAGTGTGGTCCATAAATGTTCACTTATAAAATGTTCACTTTAAAAAGTGGCTTTCTTCCTGAGGATGTGGAGTGGTTTACACGCTTACACAAAATACCCTCCCCGTCTGTCCTGCCCCATGTCAAATCTCATCTTTCTGTGCTCAGTTACGGTGTTGTAGCTCCACACTCCCAACATACCAATTTGAGTTCACCCCGATCATGCTTTTCCTTGCCTTGGTGTTTAGAAGATCAGTCTTTCCACATCCCTCAAAAGCCTCCAATTCCTTCCCATTACTCCTTAACTCCCAGGAAAAAACCACTCTCCTCTGACCCGAGCACCCCAGGGCAGGAATGAAGGGTGGTCCCTGCACCCAGGGCAGCGGGGGGATGCTGCCTGCCCCCTCCCAAGGCACCCACAGGTAGGAGCGTTATTGTTGGTATTTATCAATCCTTTACTGTTACAAGGGCATTGTGTCAGGAGACCCATTTAAGCTCTATTATAACTCCTTTTGACTGACAGGCGGAGAGTAATGAGTGTCATTGCCTGAGGAAGGCCAGACGAAAAGGAAGCTCTAAATAGACCTGTCAGAGAGATGCTAAAGAGACTAATACATCAACTAAATCAGCGCCCAATACATAAAAATCTTTTAATCTACCGGTCTTTCAATTTTAAATGTTTACCAAGGCCCGGCATCTATAATGCTGCATAGGTAATATGCTTTTTCTTTATAAATAATTGTAATGACCCTTCTAAGTATATGCCTGGATTTCTTTTCATGAAAAACAAGAAAAAGAGGAGGAGAAAAGAAGCGGCAGGCTGCCAGGGATCCAAATGCTTCAGTAGCTGACAAAAGACAAGAGAATTTGGGCTGATTTTCTTTTTTTTTTTTTTTTTTAAAAAAAAGCAGCTTTGGAATGATGAATTCACAAGTTGTTATGGGAACTAGCAGCACAGATGATGCCCCAAAGGAGCACTGAAGAATGTCTATAGGATCTGGAGGGATAATAATGTAATACAGACGTCTGTAATATGCATGGATTTCACCAAATTTGTATGACAATTTGTAACCTAATACTCGCGGCGCACGGTCTGTGTGCCAGCACGAAGCCATAGCCCATGCAGCACATCAGACCAAAACTATGTGGCTGGGATGCTCGATGGCGCAGCCCTGGCCCTCTCCCAGCCCTCCCGGGCCGTCAAGAGAGTATCCCTCCTTGTTTGTTTATTTACTTTGACAACACATTAATTTTCGTTCACAGTACCTCACATTTTCCAGGACCTCTGTGCTTGCAAACTACTGTACTCGGAACACACGCGTGTGCCAGGGAGGGAGGAGCACGGGGGGAGCCGGCATCTGCGCCAGCAGCAGCTGGGGATGCTGGCAGCGAGGAGGACACGCGGGGCAGGTTTTATTTCTTTGGAAGGTAACTGAGGCCATCACCTCTGCACAGATGATACATGCACCTCTCCTTCCCAGCATGTTAGGAGGTGATGTGCATTTTGGAGGAGGACTGAGACCCTCTGCCCACGCTCCTGCAGACCCCAAGAGCAATGAGTGCCTGGAGGTGCTTCCAGCTTTGAGTTGGACGAGGCTTTTTGTAGCTCCTGTCCCAGGTTCTGCACATGCACAACCACAAGCTGCAAGTGTTAGGCAGGCTCAGGGTCTTCCCAGCACTGAGACAGCTAAAGCCTGTGGGTTGTTTTCTAAATGGGAAGATTTAATTTATAAACACCTTCATGCATATTTTGGCTTTTAAAGGAGAGTTACAACACAGGCTGCAAGGAAGAGCAGAGCTCAAACTACATGGGTCATAACTAAACCTAGGTTTTACACGTATAGGTAAGGTGCATTGGATCTATGGGTGATACATAAGCATAGACTTAATTTGAATTACAGCAATTATACAACAGCCTCCACCTCAGATGGCATTTGCAGAACATATAACAGCATATACTATAGGCCAGATCAGGAATATTCTCCAGTGACCCTCACTGTCCAAATGGCTTGGTCAAAGCACCACAGCAATGCAACGTCCTTGGGACAACCTGGTGTGGGAGCAGACCACGGACAGGCCGCAGTAACCAGGGACTTCCAGACCGTAAGTGACACGCACGGATTGAAAAGAGCTGGGCGTGCAAACCATGGCCATGGAAGATGCAGGATCCCAGATGCAATGCTGAAATGTTACTGAGCTCTGTAAAAAGCACTCTCAGAAATGGTCGCAGAGCTCAGACCCACCTGCCAGCACAGCCCCTGAGCTTGTCCCCAAGCTTTGTAACTACAGCCTATGAGATATCCTGAGCCCATGGGAAAATGATGAGAAAGGAGTTCAGAAGAAGAGTAGGGCAAAGTCTCACATCACTGCAGCCTACTATTTGCTCAATATTGATGCCTATGAGATGAGAATCAGCTCAGCAACGGGGTTTGGTTTGCAGGTCTCTGTGGGGGCTGTGGTCTGGAGATAAGAGAAACCTCACCGTGCTTTCCCCAGAGCTGCTGCTGACATTTGGAAGGAAGTCCAGTAAAACTGTAAAGGTACCTCTTGATCTGCCTTCCAAAAACCTCTTTCAAAATGTACTTTGCTGAGCTGTTTACGCAAATTCTTGCAAGTTGGCTTGACAGCATGCCAGTCTACCACCAACCGTGCAAAACAGCATTCCCTCATCCCCCTTGCACTGCCCGTGCTCGGTTGGGCAGGGGCAGCCCGGAGGGAAGCTACAAGACCGACCCATCTTCCATGCTGCACACCTGCAACACGGGCCTACCCAGAACACACTCTCCAGATTTATGCCTGGAGTATATTTATATATGGGTTATAAATAAAGTGTGTGGCTTGCCATTCCGTCCTACTTCAGT
Organism: Calonectris borealis; assembly: GCF_964195595.1. Lineage (NCBI taxonomy): Eukaryota > Metazoa > Chordata > Aves > Procellariiformes > Procellariidae > Calonectris > Calonectris borealis. Next base: position 6,960,904 of record NC_134336.1, on the reverse strand, counting down.
GTTCATGCCTTCCTTTCACCTGCCCATCCCAGTCCATTAGCCTGCGCTGTTTTTCCAGCTGTCCTTTCGGTCTGTGCCAGGAGAGGGCTCTTGGTCTCCTTCCACTTTGTAACCTTCAGCACACCAAAAGTTATAGACTGCATCAAATGAGCACGAAATGAAACATTTCCTGCACCAAAAGCTTGCAGAAGCCACGTTAGGGAGCCCCATTACTTGTAGAGAAGATGGAAGACTCATTCGTGATTTTTTTTCTGCACTAAAAGACCTTTCCTGGCGTTTGGGAAAACCGAAGAACTGAGGGTTTTAACACAGTACCTGCAGTTTGCATTTACCTAGTGATTTTCTGGAACCTCTTGCCAAATGTCTGGCTGTGTGCTCTTCCAGAAGGTAATAAAAAGCCTGCACCATGCTTTCCCTGCAGAACTACTTAATGGGGTTAGGAGGTTTGTTCTCAATTTCGTATTAACTTCAAGTAAGAGGGATACTTATTCTCAGTATTTGCTGTGCTTTCCTCTTTGTCCAAGCCACTAAGGCCCGCTCTGCCCTCCACCAGCAGACCCAGCTCTCCCGTAGAGTCTCCTGCACTGCCTGTGGTCGGGCGCGCTTTGGGTTGTCCTTATCCCCAGCTCCCTCTTCTCTCCGAAGTTCTGCCTCCCACCCAGCCAACTTGGCCAAAGTGCCCCTGCCGGACCTCTCCATCACACCAGCACAACCTGTCTGGCTCATCACTCTACTGCCCTTACACACAAGCTCTCCACCACTTCTACTCCAGTCCCTCAGAAAGACAGGGAGGGGAAAAAAAGGTCCTTTGCGGATGGGGTTCACAGATATCATAAGCGGTCCACATCCCTCCCGTCTTCGACAAAAACTTGAGGAAACTTGGCAGAGCTCAGGTATCATCACCTATAAATTATGGTCTGTAGACTAAGAACCATCCCAGACTGGGAGGCTTCCTCAAGTCACGTGAGGTTGACCTGGGGTCCTCCAGAGAGCTTTCAGTGGGTCACGCTTCAGGTCGGCCAGCTCTTCGCTGCTCCGTGATGGTTTTCTGACTTCTTGAGACATGTAAGTCAGGAAAGAAGGAGACACCATGCAGCAAGACAACCCTTGCTGCTCTGGTTGATGCTGGACTTGAGCCAGTCACAACTGCTTTGCAGACCTCTCTCCATGCCAACTCACCAAGACAGGCTTCTCAACAGACCTATCCTCCTCGTGTAGGAAAACAAGCGCTTTCCATGACTCGCATCTTTTACTCCTCCCTGAACACCAGAGCTCCTGACAAGAGCCAGCAATCATAAGTGTTATCTATCAGAAATGTTATCCCATCAGTATCACTCCATCGCAGCTCCACAGGACTGTATTGGACATGCTCCCTGCACCAACGTTTCTCAGGACCTGGACTGACTCACCCCGGAGTCCTCAGACCTCCAGCTGAAGGGAAAGGGTGAGCTAAAAGGAAAGAAAATGCTTGCTGGTTTTTTGGAAATCTGATATTCAGGCATCTTCCTTAGCAAAATTTGTTCTGCGTACGCATGGGCTCACCACGTTAGTCTGTTATGGTGGCCTGTGGATGTGTTAGATAGAAAAGGGCGTGAGGAAGTGCTACCCCAAGGTGAGGAAGGGAAGCAGGTAATTTCCACCCATACAATGGAAATCTCAGGGTTACCAAGATACTGTTTCATCCTCAGACATGAGGCTTTATCCAAGCATGTCAGATTTTTTAAGAGGCCAATTTATCACTAGAGACAGTGCTTAGTGAAAGCGTATTAAGCCGTGTACAGAGGAAAAATACAACAGTCGTCTTTAGAAAGCAGCCTGGCCCTTGAGAGTAAGGGCACTAATACGGGATTTAAATGTTCCCTCTCGAGCATGCTTCATGCTGCTGTAAACAAGACAGTAATGTGTCACTTTGGGCACAGACCCTCTCTTAATTATGCCTGCTGTATGATATAGGTAATAAAGTAAAAAGGATGGAGAGGCAGCTAATGGATGACTTCCTTTATCATTACAGGAACCACATATGAAGAGTACTGAAAGAAAAACCAGAGCGCTGAGATCCTGTGTCCAATACACAACTTGCGCTGATCAATCCCCTGCTAACGTGAAGTGAAACTTGGACTTTCCCTTGGAAACACTCATTGAGCAAACATCGCCAGCACACGCTTCCTGCCCTCCAGTTCATCCCAGTCTGAGCGAAAAGTCAAACAAGCCACTCTCAGTAACACAGCAGTGCCCCTTCCATCTGCAAAGCGGGTTTGTATTTCTTCCAAAAAAATAAACACAAAGGACAGACAGGCTTCCATCTGACTTTTATCAAAGCCTGGATGAAGGAAGACTTTCAACACTGTCTTCCAAGCAGCCCTTTGTAAAGATGGGAGGGTGGGTAAAAATAACTTGTAATTAGAGTCTAATGAATCAGCACCAGTTGTCTAGCCAACAGTGCATCAGCTCCCATGTGCTAGTTAAGCGCTTGATATTCTTTTCATCGTGCAAGAGCAGCACACTGGCGAATTCATGCTCGCTGCCCCCACAAATGTTCTTCCTTACACTTGCAGTGCAGGTTCAAACTCCGTTTCACCCCGGAGAGAAACAGGACATGACTTTACCAGACAAGGAAGTCCAAGAAACCAGCAAACTTGCACAGCTTTCAGGGCTGATGCACCTGGAAGTACATTAAAGCGGCTGCAGCTCACCCTGTTTTACCCATTTGTGGAGCTTTGTTGCGGCCAAGAATCAAGCTTCGTAAGCAAGGCCAAGCGTTCTCTGTGGCAGAGTGGGAATAAATTCAAACCACCCCAAAATTCTTTGGCAACAAGTCCTAGACTTCACGGCAGTATTAATTCAGCATGTTTCCATGAAATACTTCTCATTCCCACCGCTCCTTCAAACGTACGCACAGATCTTCGTCCCGTTGTGTTACGGGACGCGGTTCTGCGGGAAAGGAAAATGCCATGGCATGCTCCGCAGCGGTGGGAATAATGAAACACCCAGGCTCTGCTTTTGAAGCTTGCATCAGCTCAGAAGAACATTTCAACCTGGCAACGTGTCTGCCAGCTCCAACGGCAGGGACTGACACTGCTGTTCAGTCGAAGTGACATGCAGATGAGATGCTTCTTCCGACAGATAAAATAATGAGCATTCCATGATACGGGAATAAAATCCCTTTGCTGATGACTGCAGAGCAAATTTGCAAAGTTTGCAAGGAAAAAAGATTTTTTTGTTCTAACTGCATATTTCTCCTGAGAGATGAAAATTAAACTGGATTTTTTTCCTTCTTGCATCTTAATAAAATTTCTATTAAAAACCATTTCAAAATCTTTAGTTTAGCTTGTGGTTTCAACTAGGCCAGAGGAGAAAACTGATTTTCAATTTAGAGCACAATCAAAAATAAGATTAAGTCCCGGTTCTGTTAAGAAAGATCAGAAAGGGTTGTCAAAAAAGTAGTTTGCTTTACTTCCATTTCGCTTTATAAATATGAAGGATATCAAATAATCAGAAGTTGCCTTTGTTAGAGATGTGTGTGGAGCTGCTGAGATCCGGACTGATTGTTTTCAATCCAAAGGGCAGGTCCATGTTCAACACCAAAGACAACTTTTCTGTTAAACCCTTTTATCATTTTTCCAACTAAACAAAACGTATTCAGATTTAGGCAGCTTAAGCAAAAGTTTTGTCTTCTTATTTTATTCATTTTCCCCTTTCTTCTCCTCTAGAGAATCTGACAGGGGAAAATAGTGTGAATCATTCCCGTAATTCCCCTGTAAAAGTATGCAATACAAGAATGGCAAGCACATGCACACAGACACCCCGACGCTGAGCCTGCAGCCGTCATTCACGTCAAACAGCAAGCGCATCCCAAACACTGCTGCATTCCCGTTTGTGTTTGCACAATTCAAATAACTAACGTTTCAACACACAAAAAGAAGTTCCTGCCGTGACCACAGCCCAAACTCATGTTCTTGATTTCAACTCCACCTCTTCAGTTCTAGGCACAGGGTAGGTTATTGCCATTGACGTGCCTTTGGTACGACCTGCGATACCGTGAATTGCTGAGGGAGCCAAGATCCCAAGAGATTTTACAAAGGATACGGAAACACCTTATCCCATCACACAGGACAGAAAGCTGCCTCGACAACCCTGGGGAAGTTTTCCTGGTACCCCATGGATCGTGGTGGAAATCTAGGGGTTTGGTGGGTTTAATTTCCAGTATCAGAGCTCAAGTGAGAATCAGACTAAAGAATTTCCCTTATTGTACTTAACTCTCCTGAGCTCCAGCATCATTTTCTGAACACATTATCTCCTACATCAAATAAATGTCTGAGATAACAGCTGTCTACCACAGCATATTACTCAATGCACTCTGACTGGACACACAATATCCACGCCAATGTTTTTTGGGTTTTGGGGTTTTTTTTGTCTGATTGGTTAAGGTATGCAAAAGAGGACCCACAGATTGGTTTATATATGCATTAACCATAAATTATATTGCTACAAAACTTAAGGTCAAAAGAAGGAAGCATAAAATAAGCATTCAGATTGGTTTCCCAGTTTCAAGCTAGTTATTTTTGGCTAAATTCCCCGCCTTTCCTTTAGAGCAAAGACCGGGTCAGAAGATGACATCCCGATGGAGCGAAGCGTTTTCCTTTTCTCTGCTCTCTTGATCCTCCCTTGTTCTGCAGTAAGAAGGCCGCGAGCTATTTCCACAGCAAAGAAGGTGGTGGATTCAATACAGTGCTGCCTTTTATTCTGCAGAAAACAGCACTGGTGGCAGGTAAGGGAACAAGAAATGCCAGGAGCTGCTGCAGGAAGGACAAGAGCAAAGCCAAGTAGGGCCATGGGACACTGGGCTCAGACCTCCTCTACAGCACGCAGGCTGGGTGGTGGCAAGCTCTAGCTCAAAGGATCCAGACAAGACATGGAAGAAATGTCAAGTTTTGTTTGGTTTTAAGCCAGATTTAAACTATTACACATTCTTCCCTACAAAATCTTGAGCACAACTTCCAGCATGACCAACACCTCTGATGGGCTCTGCTGTCTTCTGCAATCTGCTTTGGAAATGTAGCACCCAGGGTTCGAAACAAGGCTGCCCACCTCTGGCCTGCTAGTGACTGTGCAAAGTGCACCTATATGTTATGTCTGTTGGCAAGGGGGGGAGAGGGACATGTTTGTATGCATGTCTGGATGACCCATGTACAGGGTATAAGGAGGGATTTGTCTGCCCAGACTATTTCATTCCTTTCTTATGAGGGAAGGCGTGGTCACTTCTCAAAGCACATGCAACTGGTTGTTAAATTTCCAGTAGCTAAGTAAACATGTTAGTAAATAAACATATATATATTTATAACTTATTAACTCGATTGACTAACTTCACACATGCACATTTCTTAGAATCTCAGAAATTTCCAAGCCACTCCAGCTTTTATCACACCGGCTGCAATACCCAGGGCTAGAAATAGCCTAAGAAAAAACAAAACCAGGTGAACTGCCAGCATGGCTGGGACTTACAGATAAAAAACTACCTCTTATCCACCCCTTGGCTAAACGTGCTCTGCTATCTCTCGTTGCGCTTGAGCACTGTGATTTTCAGCAGTAGCACAGCCAGCATCTAACCCAAGGTCAGACATGAACATCACGGTCTGAAGACTCGCACAACCGATCCAACCGATCAAGCCCTTGACTCTAGAAGTAACTGAAAGACCGACAGGCTAAAAATCCAGACTTAGGATTTGATCATAGAATCATAGAATCATAGAATCATTAAGGTTGGAAAAGACCTCTAAGATCATCGAGTCCAACCGTCAACCCAACACACCATGCCCACTACACCATGTCCCCAAGCGCCTCATCTACACGTCTTTTAAATACTTCCAGGGATGGGGACTCCACCACTTCCCTGGGCAGCCTGTTCCAAGGCCTGACCACTCTTTCAGTAAAGAAATTTCTCCTCATGTCCAATTTAAACCTCCCTTGGTGCAACTTGAGGCCATTTCCTCTCGTCCTACCGCTTGTTACTTGGCAGAAGAGACCGACCCCCACCTCACTACAACCTCCTTTCAGGGAGTTGTAGAGCACGATGAGGTCTCCCCTCAGCCTCCTCTTCTCCAGGCTGAACACCCCCAGTTCCCTCAGCCGCTCCCCATCAGACTTGTGCTCCAGGCCCTTCACCAGCTTCGTTGCCCTTCTCTGGACACGCTCCAGCACCTCCATGTCCTTCTTGTAGTGAGGGGCCCAAAACTGAACACAGGATTCGAGGTGCGGCCTAAGGCCAAATAAAAGCAGCTGTTGGGAAATCTTGAGAAAAACAGAAAATATGAGTATGCAATGGTGAGCCCAGTTTCAGGCCAAGTTGTGACATCACGTCTCACAGGTCTCGTCATGGAATAAGATGTTCCTTTCCTGGACTAAGTAAGGAATTATAGCCCCGAACAGAGAAGTAATAATGTGGGAAAATACTTGTAATGCCCACATCATCCCATCATGTGGGGTCTGTGCCTATCTGAATGCATCCCCACGTGTCAAAGGACACAGTGATGGGGCTGTTAGAGAACAGTAAAGAAAAAACAACCCAGAGAAAGCAGACGGTACCTGGCCTCAAAGGAGTTAAGATCACAAGGGGTAGCTTCCCCCAGGCTCTCCCCAAAAGAAATGTGGAAAGCAAAGCAGATGTGGACAGGACACCCATTCTAGAAAAAGGAGGTTCAACCTGGCAGGCAAGGAAGGCAGGGAGACTCGGTGGAGGTGGGATGTTTGCAAGCCAAGAGTGTAGTACAGATAGGTTAACCTCTTTGTGTTACTTGCACCGTGTTGTAAATGCTTTGCACCTTTGAAGAACGAGTAGATCTTGTTTGACTTGAGAGCCACTTTCCCCAGTCCCTGTCCCAGGCTCCTGGCAGGACCCAGCCCTGCTTGCGTGTGCTGAATCCATCCCCAGCTGCCCCGGGAGGCTGTAACCCTGCTAGCAGTGTAAGAACAGAGAGGTGGAGAAATGCCACCCTGTATGCAGTAAAAACTTGGCATCTGGCAGGGACCACCTGGAAAAGCCCAGGGAGAGAGCTCAGGCACAGCAAGACACGAGAAGATTGGTGTGAATCACTAATCCAACACAAATTCTTTCATTTCTTGGAGTATACCCGCAAGTACAGGATTTTTTAAGTGTTCATGGATTTACAGATAGCGAAACCGAAGGAAAGTATATGATGATCATAATAGCAGCAGCTTTCTCTATGCATTTATTAAAGTAACATAAGGCCAAGATCCTGCTTCCTTCGAGAGTTTTGACAACGCCTTAGTCGCCATTAAGATATTGATGTAGCATTATTTTCTCTCTAAGCCCCCTAATTTGCTCTCAATTCATTGTTCATGGGATTAAGCCCATTTTTTTTAATGAAAACACAAGAAAAGCTCAGTGACAGGAGGATGAAGGAAGTCTGTGCTATTCACCAGCCACCCAGCCACCCACATGCTATCTTAATTCATCAGCAGACAAAGCCAGCTCTTTGTCTTTGCAGCTCCCTCTATGCCATTCATTCACGGTGAGATATCGCTCCCAGTAATCAGAGCCTGCCTATACAGGGGGAAGAAAAAAAAAGAGACAAAAAACATCTAATCAGGCCTTAGACTTAGCCCCATTGTCACAAAGACAGCTCCTTTTTTAAAAACAATGTATATATAGCAATAGATCTCTATTAAGCACCCTTTCCATGCAAAGTTAGATGGTAGCTTATGTAACAGGCGGGCGACATGACTATTTTCTTCATTTACAAGACTTTTTGCCACTAATAACAAATCAGCTGAGCATCAAGGGAAAATAATAATAATAATTCCCTACGAATTACGAAGAAAGGATACCCATAGTTTAAGGTTGGTTTAACCTTTGTATCTTCAAATGCTTTGCTTTTCTGCGCTTAATGAACTACATATGTGATTTGCAACTGTTAAGGGGTTAATCTCTAACCATTGTTTTAATTGGATCAACAATTGGCCTTCCGCCACTTCCTTTAGAAGATTATTCCACGATCTAATAGAAATCAGTGCCAGAAAGTATTTTCCTGAGAATACATGCCAGAGGAAACACTATGGGAATAGATAATGACCCAAGTTTCTCAAGGATCAAATATTGCAATTATTATCATCCTCAGCCAGAGTCATGACAGCTACGACTGCATGTGGTCACACTTCCAAAACTGCAACATCTTGGGAATGAGAAGCTAATGGAAAAACTTACTAAAAATCCTGCAGCTTGTACAAATGAAGAAAAAGGAAAAATAAAAAGCAATACCTAATTCTGTATTGTGCCATACTGCCTAGCAGTGGTACAAGTAAAGGCAAAATCCAGATCTCAATTGCTTATGTATTTTTGTTGTGAACAATATTAAAAATGGCTGAGCAGCTGAGACATCTCGTCTGCCTTTTCCTCAAAAGTAGCCATTATAATTTGCGTTACTCAATGTGAATCAGACCAAATCTATACCAAACCAGTAAAAAAAGCACTTTCCATGTTTTGCTTTTTGCTAGCACTTTTTAAACAACAAAAAAATCCTATCAGAATAAAATATCTTGTGTAACTTTAACTGTAACAGAAGTGTCACTCCTTCAGATCAAGGAAATCAAGTTCTCATATGCCTGCAGGCATAGCCCCAGCACCACACACTTGTGCAACTTACCCAGTGCCTCCGTATGGTTGAACACGTGCCGCATTTCACAGACAGCTCACGTGCTGGTGGCAGTAACTTTTCTCAGAAAAATAGATTCTTTTGGCTAAATTTTCTTGACCTTCAGTTTAGCCCACAGGCAGTGGGAGGGGGGATGCTATCAGCAGTGAAAATGCCTTTGAGACATTTTTGCAGGATTTTTTTTTAAGCACTCACCATACAGACATCATTATTTGTATTCTGAATGATAACTTGTATAATGCCCTTCCAGTTGCCATCTCTGTAAACTGGGCTATGAATACATACACATAAATACGTGCATAAATACTATGTCTAGTTTTTCACCTTGCACTATGTATGCTCGTTCATATGAGTCCCGTCACACAAGTGAGGGTTCACCAGTGTGAGCAATGAGATCCTAAATGTACTGTACGTGTTTTTCTAACGCTGATACACATACATAGTGCCAATTTCTGGCACTATGCACATGGCTGCATTACATTTAATCCTTGTACTGGCAAAGGAGTTTTAAGACTGGTATCATTGACATACAGCCTGAAAAACACCTCAGGGAACAAAGGCCAACAAGTTTCGGATTTTAAGAGAGAAAACTCTCTGCTCCGGACAAAACAGGACTTCTGAGGCAACTTCTGAGAAGGTCCCTTTGGTGTTTCCCCCACTCGAGCCTTCCTGTCACAGACCTAGTGAGACCAATAGCTTGCTTGAGGACACTTGAGCAAGCCTATGGTGGGCCAGTACCACATGCCCTGAAAGAGGCAGCAAGGGATTAGCAAGAGGAATAGATGAGCCCCTTCCCAGTGCTGAAGCTGACCCACGAGAAGCAATAAAAGGGATTCTTTGCCTGCATAACCCATTGGATAGATATTGACAAAATACTCCCGTTAGCTCTGTGGACAACTCTGATCACAGCTTTCACCCTCCCTCCAAGCCTTGGCTGACTGCAGTCTGGCCTGTTTGCCTTGGGTTACAGCTATTTCCCTTTCTAGCCAAGTGGTTTTACGCAAGTCTCAGACCCTTGGGTAATCCCCTGTGCAACCATGTTCCTCTGCAGATGGAAATTCAATCTAGGACATTAGGGACAGGTCACCCGCACAGGTTTCAAGCCAGAGGAATAGGCGGATGAGGCTAGGTCTGATGAAGAATGCCCTTAATTAGCTCCTCAAGGCTTGGTTTGTCTTATTGCTTCACCAAGGGTTGAAACTCTCTGTTGGCACTTTTGAGACATTCTCATCTACAGTCAGAAAGGCTAATTATTAATTAAAGGATAGCAGTGCTAAGTGATGTCTGTGTCTTTCCTTCTGTCATACAGCTGCTCTTATTTTCTGTATCCTATATCTATAATTAACACTGTCCCAATGCTCTGCTCTTCACATCGATAAAACAGAGGTGGTGGGGATGTTACCAAGCCCTCTGCTTTATCAGCCGCATACAGGTACCTCTGGATTCCCTTCCCAGAAGGATCTGTTTGAACTCAGCAACAGTAGAAAGGCCTTCAGCTACTTCAGCAATGAAAAGATTACAAGCTTGAATACACTTACATATGTTTGTCTCAGAGTATAAGCAAATAGTGAAATTCTTTCTGCTAAGAGCAGCTGTCAGGATCCACACTGCTGGATCAGGGCATCCAGCGATAACGGCGTCTATCACGTGTGCCTGTCATCTTCCATTCAGTCCCCTCTGCGGGCTTTAAAATGTTCCTGACATGTCTCATCAGTTCCTGGTAAGGGCAGTGTCACTGTGCCCATTTTACAGGCAGGATGAGCAACTTGATTAAAGCCAAACTACGTGAAGATGGCTCTAACCAAACCCAAAACCAAGTCTGTTTTTTAATCAATAGAAAATTAAATGTAAATATATATATTGCTGAGATACAGTGATATATATATACACACACATATATGTATTATCTCAGCATACTTTATAAAAGCTCTCTTCAGTCTCCAGCCCATGTGAAATACTGAAGATACCAGACACATAAATTATATTTTTAGCCAGCACGGCCAGCCCTCACATGTTTATCTGTGGAAGTCTTGGGTTCATTTCCCAGGGACTGTTTCACAATTATTCATTGCCTGATGCTTCCCAGAGTGCTAGAGATCTCCTTCCCATGTGCAGTTCCTTCGAAAGGCAAATGACAAAACCAGCTCTGATGGTACCAAAAAAGCCTCTAACTTTGCAGGACACTGAAAGAGATGGGAATTGCTGGGTCACAGTTTTGCTGCAAGAAGTTGTGCCTCATCAGCAGTGTGCTGTGTGGAACCACTGCACCTCTAATTTTTGGAAGGTGGGAAAAAAAAAATCTTTGAAGACAAATCAGTGAGAACATCCTAAAAATAACTGGGAACAAGTCTAGAAAAGTCTTTCTGCTGGGAGGAGGGGCTGAAATAAAAGAAGCAGGGCTGGAGATGTCTGGGGCGGTGGCAGGGAGAAGAGGAGAGCCTCTGTAACTCCGCTGTTTGAGCAGAGCGGTGGGGAGGGGAGTAGAGGAACCACCGGGCTATGAAAAAAGAAGGTTGTCAAACTGGGGACAAGACCTACTCTGTACGCTAATGCCAGTGGGACTGTAAAGGAAATAGCTCCCTGGCTTTTCCAGCTGGTGGAAAGCTCTTGCTGCAGCAGCTCTAATAGATGCGAGGGTGCAGTGGGAACGTGCTGCACCTGGCAGCGCCCAGCGGCTCAGCCTCAGGAGCACTGGCGAGACGCAGGGCTGCTGCCAAAATCTGCCTGCGGGCAGGGGTGGAGGCAGAACTGCCAGGCAGAGAGGGTTAAAAGTGGAGGAACAAAACAGAAAGGTGAAGAGGAACCGAGCAAAGGTGGAGAGCAAGGGCAGGGAGGTGCAGGGGTCAGAGCCTGCACAACTACAAACTACCAAGCAGGTTGGTCGGTCCCTTCAGTAAACCATAGGGACAAAGACCTCTTTAAAACTCATTTTGGGGCATGGTCAAGGCATACAAAGTTTTTCAGCTCCCAACTGCTAGCTCCCCGCATCAGGTTCAGCTCAGAAGCAATGCACAGGGATTGCAACACTCTCCTCTCTCAAGCCCCAAAACCCCCTCAACAGACAAAACCAATGTCTCAGGGCTACGGAAGTGCTGTAAAGGCCTGGAGAAGATGGAAACCTTTGCAGGGTGGATGCAGCCAGCCCACCAGAGCAGTGCAGACACAGGGCGATCTGCACCGAAAGGCTGGGGTGACTGGGCTCATTCTCCAGTGCAGTCCACAAGGATGGACCTGACAGAGGTTCACGTTAAGCTCCTTTGAAGTTACACTACTCATATGTCCAGTAAAAGCCTCATTAGCTTGGGGCCTATAAACATATTGTATGTATTTAACCAGGTTTTATTCACTGATTGAGAAAATCAGAGCCTAACAGAAGGCAAATAAAGGGAAAATTCACACAATTCACTCGCATGTGTGAGGGAGGCAGTACGTAATCGCTCAGACCTTCCCCAAAGTAAGACTTCAAAACAACTGTGGATCTGAAAGTCACACAAGGCTCTTTCTAGCCCTCATCTCACCTCAGAGAAAACACTCCTGATCAACCCTACTTTCCTTAAAATCTCCATGTCTCCCTCCATGCACCCCACACCCACCCTGTCCATGTAACACAGACCTGGGCAAAGGAGCCAAGAGAGCACTGCCATTTAGTCTTCCCCAGTTGACTCTAAGTCTAAGATCAAAGTCTAAAACCCTTACTCTATATGCAGAAGCAGACATGAAGGCTCATTTCCTATAGATTTGCATCCTATTGTCAATCCTTCCTTCCCCAGCTCCTCCAAATCCCTTTTGTGCTTTGCCAATGAGGCAGTAACAGAGCGTGACTGACTTGGAGCCACACACGCCAGCTGGGCCACCACTGGGGACACGCTTGTGGCCACAAGGCCATCGCCTGCTGCAGTGATCGAGAAGCTGAGCTATAAATGTCCTTTCACTAGTGTCAGCATTCACTCTGCTCTATCCTGGTACCAGTTTTCACAGAAATTGCAAGAACTGATTATCTTGGAGATCCTCTCTTTGCCAAATGAAGTTTAAATTGGCCAGCAGATGCAAAAGATATTAGGGAAAGACCGACAGACAGAGTGACTTCCCAAGCCTCCTGAAGAAACCAAGCTAAAACACGTAAAAATGTCTTGCTGATGCTTAGGTGCACCTGTGAGATTTTGGATAGGCACAAGAAACAGGTTTGTTGCATAAGCAAGGAATGCTAATACAGTCAATTCATTGGGTAGGGCTGCACTTTAGAGCCCCTTTTTCAAATTTTCTCCAACCTTTTATTCAAATTACTTCCCTAAGGAGCATCTTCAGTACTAACCGACTCACATGCAGGGCTCAGGTCTGAGAGCCGGACAGAAACACACCTTCCCTTGACTCGTGCTTTCATTACTCCCAGTCAATTCCTTTCCATCTCTCCCACCAAGAAGATCTTTCCATCTCTCCCACGGTGAAGATGGAAACCCTCCACAGGGTACATCCCACCGTCTGCAGCTGCCACATGAGAGGCAGGAGCAACACCAATGCCACGCGCTCGGTGTAGCGCTGAGCCCTTCCATGCTCTAAGCCATGAAGGACGGGCACCCAGGAGAGGGAAGGTGGGAGAAGCGGGAGGTACGGGAAATATCTCCCATTTCAATGAAACGGCACCACTGCTGCACTGGGCTGGCCAAGTTACTGCTACAGAGTGAAAAACTTGGATAAAACCCGAAGAGAAGGGAATTTTCAGCCTCTTACACTTAATGCACTGGGCCAAATCTATTGCCATGGTGTGAATGCGTAACTTAAATGGAACTACAGCAGGGATCAGGGATATTATTAATTCATATTCCATTTAGATTACTGTTTGAAAGTATTGTCTCAGTGCAAGATGAACAGCATTACTAGATGCTGTTCATTTGTTTCTCTCTGAGAGCCACAAGAAAAAAGAGATTAGGTAATTGCAATGCAAGCATGAAATACAATCAGTGATTTTATGAAATCTAGCCTGTCCCAAACCACAGTTTTGATATTGTTCATAAACACCATCTGCAGATTTGCTTTATAAACAAACATTATGTTTATATTTTGTAAGAATACCGTTTTCTAATGAAAAAAGATTTTCTTTTGTTTGAGGAACTGACAAACCCAAAACCACTCTCATTCTCCTACTTTGCAGCTCATGGTTTCTGCCTAAAATATTGGAGAAACAAATTTAATCAAATACTCATGGAGCAAGAGAAATCACTACTGAGAAACAGATCTAAACTGAGAGGTTCACAAAATGATAAATACTTGGAAAAGGGTATATAAGTGTCTGTCTCTGATAGTACCAATAATAGGTTCCTTCAGAGGATGTAATGATCCATTCTCTAACACTGTGCCTGGAGGAAGCTACTTCCAAGAACTTGGTGTTCATAAGCACAAATGCCGATATTCCCACAACATTTTAAAGTTAGCTAACAATTAGCTAATCTTAACTAGAGTATTATGAACAGAGTCCACTAACATCCCATGCCTGTGTCTCCAAGCAGATGTTCAACAAAATAGTGTGGTGCCAGTTACCTGTTTTAAAATTGCTTTTTCAGTCTTTAAGGCTTTGTCTTTGTTCCTGTATTGCAGGAAGACCTCAATAGGAAACTTGGGTTGGTGTTTTCTTTACCACTTGTTGCTTAATATAGCCTACAAAATCACCTTTCTTGTTTCTGCTTTTGCTAAAACACTTTTAATCTTTCTTCAGAGGTAAAACTTAGTCATTTTTAGCCATAGCCTAAAAATCTGCTGTTAGCAGAGACACTTCAAGATGGTGTTCATGACAGTAAGCTCAGGGAAAACATAGCCATATTTCTCAAATGCTTTGATAATATCAATTATTATTTTCCATCCTGATTTTTGCACGATGACTACCTTGTTTGCTGTCTTCAGTGATGTGCAGAACTTAATGTTGAGTTGTCCAAGTCTCCCCCGCAAAGTCTTGAGCCGGCGCAAACCCTACCCACCTGCAGCACTAATGCAATCTGCACTCTTACAATGCCCAAAGAGAATTTCAGCTTCTGCTTCATCATCTAATGGTATATCTTTAGAAATCATCTCTGTCCATAGCTAAATTTCTCTAAGAGCATCATTGTGAGAGTCCTCATCCAAGACTTTTTGGAAGCTGATATAAATTCTAGCCTGCTGGCTCTCTGACTTCACAGTATATTGGTTGCCTTAAAAAATTAAAAAAGGCAGAAAAACAGCATGAGTCTTGTAGTGGAAGACTTTTGGTCATTTTGTAGCTCTTTCATCCAGTTTTCTGGATGCTACCCTTCTGCTGATCTGTAATTCTCTATCATCACCTTGCAACTCCTGCAGACAATTACAGTATGTGCCATATTCCATTTCTCCCGGTGAGAAGTAGATTTCCACAGGTTTGTGTATTTTTGTTAGCAGCCTAGCACCCACTTTAAGTGCCTTCAAGAGTCTTGAATGATTATCGCTCTGTCCCGCTGACTAATTTCTATTGAAGTTAGCATTTTGCTTAAACACTTCCTCTTCCGATAGTTCGCTGACTAACAGTGCCTCCTCTTTATTATTGACAAAGAGAAACCTGGAGGAGTAAGCATGCTTCCGTAGGGCTGCATAAAACCTAACATGGGTGAAATTCAGAGGGGTTTTCCCCACAAATCTTGTGATTCCATATACGTTTATTATGACCTACAACATTTCATATCAGTTTCTGGCTCAGGTGATTCATTAAATATCAGAAGAGCAAACAATATGAATTTATTTGACAGCCCTCAAATCAACAATTTTATGGTGAGTGAGTTCCCTCATAATGCTTCAAAAGAGTGATATTGTTGATATACCTCAATGCCAGATATATAATAAGGAATAATTCTTCTATCATTACCATCAAAAATGACTGGTGTTTCTGCAGCAAGCTTAGCTCCCAGCTATAAACTGTTTTATTTACAGAGCGCTGCGATCATTACAATATATATGTGGGAGAGATCACTGCTTCTTTCACTAATACACACCCTGAGCATTTCACGGAGGAACCTGAAAGCAATTTATGAGAATAAGCTGATTCAGAGAACAGCAGAGGAAGGCCTGGATGACTTCATCTTGGACCAGTTGCAGCGTGCATCACAAAACACACGACTGCTCCAAGTCGCGCACTGCACCTCCTTACCAGCGTGGCTTGGCGATGTTGAGCACAAACTTCCAAATGTTATGCACAGACAAGATATGCATCAATATTAGAGTCGGGATAATTTTGCCTCCCAAAGAAGCAAAGGTTTTGCACCTCAGTAGGAGAGCGGTAGCACTGTACAGTGTCATAATCACACAATCCACAGACATTTTCTGAAAATGAGGTAATTTCCATTGCAGAGAGGCACATGAGACATTTGTTCCCAGAAAATATATCATGCTACACTAGGGAAAAAGAAAGAGAAGAGATCATTCTAGCTTTGACTTCATTACATCAGATTTGGAGGGGGCGAGAGAAATCTTTCACAATCCGTCCTGCGAAGGAGTATCCCTTGCTTTCAGACCGAAAACATGAGTAACTGTTACACTGGGTAATCTGCTTACCCACCTCTGGCTGAAAGGAGAGGCTTTCAACTGCAAAGCCTATAAAGCAAAACAATACTTACTTCTTGGGATTTACAGAGCCCACCCAAATGTTACAGTAAGGAAGGGGAAAGTACCAATATTTTTGCAAAATGCTTGATTGCTTCAAAACTGTTGAATAACATACTAAAGCAGTCAAGAGCCTGCTTGGGGCAGCTCAGAGGAACTCTCCACACACATCATCCCACCCATCCCAGAGAAAATGGGTGACTATGCCCTGCAGGTCCACGTAGGCTCCATCAACCAAGAACAAGCGAAACCCTCCTGCCTCTGTCTCCTGGGAGGAGAACTGGGTTTCTGTTGTGGTGAAGATGTTCTTTCAAGAAACAATGCCACTTCAAGGAATTTAGCTGCTTCCTTGCCTTCTCCTACAGCCTTTGCTGCAAATACCTTCCATGAGTGCCAATACTCCAAAAAAGCCCCTTTGGGGACCTAGGGATCTCACAGGACAGCAGCTCTGGCTGCTTCAGCAATTACATCTCAGGAGCTTCTTCCACATGTCTCCAGCTTTTAAAGATCCGCCTGTTTCTGTTGGATCACTTTCCCAAAACATCAGGAAAGCAGCACCCAAAATAATGTTATAGGCAGGACTCTTAGGTCAGGACCAGAAAACAAATAGTGACTGTTTTCAAGCTTTTTTTATGAATTACAATGATTCCATGTGCTTTCTGAAACACTTTGAGTGCAGCTGTGGAGAGTGGGTAGCATCAAGGCACAATATTCATTCCTATAGCATAGCTCTGATCCCTTATTGTAGCAGCAGAGAAAGGTGGCTCAGTTATATACCCTATGAGGAAGAAAATACCATGTAATGTTAGTTCTGGCTGTGCTGAACACCCCAGTTATTTGGGTTTTCCCATGACCAACCTAAGGAGTGACTTGCTCAGCATTTCCATGATAACCCCTCCACTCATCTGCAAATCCACATACTCAGTTGCTTGATAGTGAAGGATTGAGGAGAAAACTTAGCCACAGAAAGGAACATTACTGGGTAAAAAGGTATTTACCTGCCTTTCTTATCCTCTCCCACCTTGCACTGAAAGCATGGGGCAGATCTCTGCTGCGTGTCCCCTGGAGGCTGGGTTCCAAGCAACCTTACCAGGCTGGATTTTTGGTGTTTTTCCCATCAGCAATGCCTTTTGTGAATCACCTTCACCCCACGGTAGTAAAGTCATGTAAAAAAACCGAATCACAGGATTATGACTTCACATGTCCCATGGGTAGGAGGAGAACATGGCCTAATGGAGACTCCTGTTCTGAGGAGAATGGACCCATAAAAGAGAACTTCAGAAATTATCCCAAGCCCTGACCAATGTCCCTCTGCAGGGCTCTGTTATGTCACCCCTTGCCAGTAAAAGAAAGTTGCCACTGAAAGGCTGCCTTTATTTCAGACTCATTCCCAGTGGCCACTCTGGCTGCAGAGGACATCTCTGTCCTTGCTGTCACCCTTCCTTCCTCCCATCCTCATTGTATGTGACACTTGTAACCTCCTGTCTCTGCTTTCTACTGACAACACTGGGCAGATAATTAGAATAAAAGGCTGAGCTGCAATAAAAAGCATTTTAAACACTAAAAAAAAAAAAGCAGCTAAAGGTTCTGTGAGCGATACATCACCACCCATCTGCAATATCAGTATGTCAGCATCTGTCTGCCACAAACATTAGTCCATAAAAACAAAGGAATAAATCAATGGACCTGTACACCCAAGCATATTATCTCAGAGAACACTGCGGGGCTACGAAGCGCCCTCTTTATTTGCTCAGCCAGAACCATTCACTCTGCTTACGAGGCAATGTTACAGGATGAATTATCTTGCAAGTGCCTCAGTATATCACCGTATAAACTTGTACACGCTATGACAGCAGTTATCAAATCACTGCCTGGTTATGGGCAATTTTCACATGTGTTTGTTTTGAAACGCCCAGTCCCCCTTCCTTTTACACCCCACAAGCCTACAGCTTTTCCCGGCGTACCTCCCACTGCAGCGTCCGCCTTGGCAGCTGGCAAGGGCACGGGCAAAATGACACTGCATTTCAAGCTGTAATGGTGAAGAGGTCCCTGACTCCACTCCCAGCACACACTCACACCGCCTGAATGGATGGAGAACCACAGCTAGCCTCTGACCACTGTGCACATGTTGGGAGGGGTGGTAGAAGCAGGACTTCCACTAAAACCGTCATTTTTAGCACTGTCTGTAGTGGAAACTTCAGTACTATGTATGCACACATCTGATTTTGCTCAGGTCTTCAGCAGAAGAATCCAGACTGATGGATCACATCGAGTGGATCAAGCCCTGCTGCCCACCTCACCTTGACCCTGTTCCCATCCACTTCAGGAGCCAAACAAGCTTTGGTGACCCTCTAGGGCACAGAAATAATGTAATAGGACCTTTATCTGGCACCCTCTCACCTCCCTTTAAAAAAACACAACAAAAACACCTGAGAGTGGCTGAACTACAACTGTCATGTATTATAACGGTGAGTTAAATGGGAGATGAAAGTTTCATGATGAATCTTCAACTTCTCACAGTGCAATTTATCCTCTTTATATCCTTGACCTCCAGTCTACAGGAGCCAAATCGCCTGTATTTAACCAATTTCTAAAGAACCTACTCGAAAATTTTGCAGCCAATAGCTCCAGTGTTCACTTTTCCCACCCTGGGGCTGCTCGAGACAAAACGAAACAAAGGCTGCCGTTGTCATCTGATTTACACTGGTCCGATTCCCACCGGGCAAAAGGGAGACCTGACCAGAACACAATTTCGACACTCATTTCTAGTCTGTGTACACACATCCACCAAGGTCCTATTTCAGGAAAGACAACCGAGAAGAATGAGTTTTACATAATGACGTGTGAAGGGGAGAAAAAAGGAAGCTGGACCTGCTATAATTAGAAAGTGCTTACGCCCCCAAAGGCGGCTGCTTCGGCCCACGCATTTCATCACGAGTAGGTGCTCAGCTATATTTACCTCCTGTAAGAAATGTTTAACTTGAGATGGGACACAGAAAACCCCACCAGGATGTGGTAAGTGAGAAGGGAAGTTCACAAGATGTGATCTCTAACTGACATCATTTTGAGGCACATATGAAACTCAGATGCTTTTTGGGTTTTTTTTATGTGCAAGTTACTCATTTAGAAAAAAAAAAAAAAGAGAAAAAGAAAGAAAAGAAAGGCATTCTTAAGAAAAAAAAAAGCTGCATCAATAGCACAACGTTAGCTTTGGGTTAGCTCTGATGTTCATTTAGCAATTCTGTACTGGAACCCAGTCCTTGTGCTGGTGTCTCAGCCACGAGGACCTCCTGCTGGGGAGCTGCACCCATGTGCCCACCATGGCACAATGCTGCTGGACTGTCCTATCTCACTTGAGCTGGCCAGGTCCACCCATCACTTTCCTCTGCAGAAATATAATGACCCCAGAGTCACCAGTCCGTGGGCTCTGCGCAGCATTTCCCTTCACCCACGGCCACAGCCAGGCTGGGAAACACCATTAAAGTCTTTGCCGATACTGACGCAAGGAGCGATATTGGAAGAGCTGCCTGTACTAACGCACCCGAGAGCTCTGGGGGCAACAGGATCAGTGGTCTGGATGGGAAAGGGGACATCTCTTACCCCATCTTTTCCCCCTTTTTCTCTTTCTTCTCCTTCTTTCATTGACCCTCTGGCCTCCAGCTGATTTCCATGTTTTGTGGAGCTGGCGGTTCCCAGGACCGGTACCTGTGCCACGTGCCTCTGAGCCCATGCAGGCTCGTTCCTCCACTCATTTTATCACACAACATGAACTTAGAGAGGTGCCAAGTAGGAGCAGAACCTGTGAAAAAATTTTCTGAGGTCTTCTGGAGGAGAAAAAAGGCTCATGTGTGACCCCACAGCCATTTGAGTGATGTACAAAATATCTAACAATGACAGAGGAGGAAGAGAGGAGTCCTGGGAGCTGAGAGAGGGGAGAACACCAGCGAATTCCCAAGTTTTAGTACTCCTCATACAGAACAGTGACTCCAAAGAGAAGAGCATTACGCTTTATCCCTGAATGGCTCGAGCAGGAATTAACAAGTGAGGTGGATCCAAAAGCTTGGCAGAGAAAGCACTAATCAAAAAAAACCCAAAAAGTAGTACTTGTTCACGTTGCTAATTTCTGGAATAAATGTCAACACTTTCCAGTACCACGTTCTCCATTTTCTAGACAAGAATGGAGCCAACAAGGCACTGAAGCTACTGGCTTGCAGCCCCCCAAGCAGCCGATGAGCTGGGAAGTGCCCACAAGTTCCCTAAACCACCCCAATAACTAGCTGAAGTGATTCCATGAGTGCAGCCATCACTAAGGAGAGCTCATGCACCGCAGAGCTTCCCGTTCACCAACACAGGCTCTGCAACCGTCTCTATAGCTTTTAGCAAAAATGCAAACACCCATCGTGCCATGTAAGAGAGGGCTGTGGGACTGGCCACAGTGTTAGCACTGACGCTGCATGCTGCCAGGGAGAAGCTGTCTTCTTCAGATCAAGCTTGGAGATGTCTATCTTGGGCTGTGCAATGCTGAGTTACTCCATGTGTCCATGGGCAAGACCCTTTCCATTCGAGTTGGGTGTCTACAGGCTAGATACCCAGTTTGAGCCAGTCACCCATCTGTACTCGATGACTACTTCAGGAGGAGCTAAAACAACTCTAAGAGCTCCCTATTTCTCCCAACTGGCTAGTGAGACAACCTAAAATGATAACCTTGACTTAAACTTTTAACTTTTATATATTTACAATTGTATCACTAATCTCACCCCAACTTTCTGTCCCTGTATGCACCCAGAAAGAACAATTTAACTTGGAAGACCTATGGCCAATCCTCAACCACCAACAGCAAATAATTGTGTAGCCTCAGATGCACAGACAAACAAAAACGAAAAAGCCCTGGAAGTTACAGTGCCTTAGCTCCATTCATAATTTGATTAAAACAAATGAGATCAGTTCTGCACACAGACCTCTCGGAGTATCAGGGAGGAAGGCAGATTACAGACGTTAGACTCTCCAATCTGGTGCCTACAGTGCCGGAATGACAATCCTGGATACAAAAACCTTCTTGCAGCATCGCTAGTCCTCTCTACCTCGTGCTGTTGTGCACTCTCACATCCCCACTCAGTTTCATCCCCATAAACACCACCACAGCTCACACTGTGACCTACAACTATCACCTCAACATTGACTCACAGATTCCTCCAAGAACCTATATCCAACTACAATGAAATCCTGTTCATTTTCTCTGTGTAACACACTGAAGGCACAGCCTTTCTACACATCCACGCAGTGAAAAGTCTCATCATCACAATCACAGTATGCTTTTGTCCTTGACAAATGCCATCTTGTCATCCAATAGTCTTCTTCTGGCCCACCACTTTGAGCATCTCACCTTCCACCTCCTCCCTCTTTATAGCATCACACAAGAACTACTTGTCTCTGTTTTCAAGGCTCTTCCCAGCACCCCCAACCCAACCTGTCACTCCTGCATTTGCTGTTGCAAGGTCGAATTCTGTTTCATGGATTGATCTCAGGAAATCTCCACTGGTACTTATTGGTGTTACTAAAAAAATATATACACATATCTTTCTGCTTCTTGTAATCTGCTCCTTCAAAGGGAAGACAATGACGGAGTTCAGGCTGGGCCGTCTGTGAGACACGGCTTAAAAACATAAGGGAAAAAAAGACAGCGCAGGCATGCTACAGTGTCAGTTATTTATAGGTAGCCTTCAACAACTAAACATCATTTCTTGATCAAGATCCTACATAGGAAATACTAAGCACCTACTGCTTTCTGGAGAGATTTAGAGGTGGAGGCTATGGAGAGCAACATCAAACTTACAGTGGAAAGTTCTGTGTTTAACTACAAAGAAACACGAGCCTCTATAACACTGCAAATTGCCTTCTTCAGGAGGAAACCAAAGGCTCAGCCACAGCCTGGTTCAAGAAATCTTTCTTTAAATTTCCCTCATAGCTAAAAAAACCACATTCTGCTTTTTGCCAGAGCTATAGGTTTTACCCGTCATGTCCCGATGAAAGCCAGAGCCACACAAATATTTCCACAGCTGCTCAAAATGTTTGCTGGATTATAAGGTCACATATAGGACACATCTTCAGTTCGCTCTTAGCATAGAACCTCTATGCTGAAAATGAAGAGAACTTTTTTGGCACCAGGGGTCCTCATTTTCACTGATATTCCTCTACCAGCACTGGTATCCAGGGTTATTTAACCTTGTCACCTCCCTTTTGATGGGTGTGAATTCTCACTCTGGAAGGTTCTCCCTCCATCCCAACCTTGCTGTAAGAGACACGCGGAGTGTTTCGGAACTGAGCAGAGCTTTGCCCTGGGACTGTTCCAACATGAATCATTTAAGCACCCAACAAAAAACCGACCAACCAAACACACCCAAAACAAAAACCAACCAAAAAAAAAAAAAACCACCAAAAGAACTAAGAACACAGAATCAAGCGAAAAACCTCTACACACACACGCCCAAAACCAATGAAAAATGCTGGTTTCTGTTGAGGAAGACCTGTTGTCCTTTCTCTGCCCTTGCACAGATCCACACAGCTGGATTAATAAGCACGTTCTGCTCAGCAGGGCCATCCAAAACCCCCAAAATGGGAAACCTGCAGAATTTCCTGACAGTCCAAACCGACATGAAAGAAGAGTAGTGCCGTGCACTCAGGTGATGATTGGGCCTCAGGCAGGTCTCCAGCTAGAAAACAGGGCTCTCAAAGGGTAGGCTTCATCTCCGGACCTCAAAAGTTCTCTGTCTGGAAGAGGAATTGACCCAGATCCATGTTTTTGGAGTGAACATGGTTTTGTAACGTGAAAGCGTCTCTAGGAGAGCAGGATTCACCTCATTAGGTGCGGATGCAGAACCGGCCCTGGGGAGCAGGCATTGCACAGCCCAGAGCTGTGTGGGGGAATGGCTGCATTACGATCCAGATCAGATAGCCAAAGGTTCAAAGCAGGAAAATGAGTCGGGTAGTACCAAAAAAATGGATTATTCTTTATTAGTCACTTCCCCTCACTCCACGGTTTGGCTGGGATCTTTTGTTCTTCCACTGAGATACTTTCAGCCTTCAGGAAGCTGCTACGCTGTATTTGCCCACTCTTTGCAATGACGGGCCAATGTAAGTTTCCCTCCTCCCATCCCAAGCTCACCACCATCTTATCGGGCTTGGAGGAAATGTTGCATGAAGCTAAATAATCGAATACCAGAATTTTGAAGCCAAATCAGATGCTAGCCAGTGATAAGTGGCTTGCATGAAGTCATTTGGGGGTTTTACCATTTATCTGGAAGAAGCCAGGACCTTTGCATTATTACCACTTTACCAAGGTTCACCTCAAACTACCTGGAAAAACAAGTAATAGAGATGCATAAATATTTGCTGATGAGCAGCGATGAATGCTGGGAGGGGCAGAAATAGAGATAAATCAGAGCATGTTCACAAAGGTTGTGCTGGCAGCGCTATCGCCTTGATACATTGGTTTAATTTTTTAGACATCAAAAGTCTACAGACACGGTGCTTTCCACTCAGCCAACAAAAAGCTCTGAGGCTATATTGCTTTTGTCACACCAAAGAAACCAGCATACAGGTGGAAGGAAATATTTCCAGACTCTCATTAGAGTATCTATTTCATAGATAAGCATCGAGTCTTGCCTAATCCAGTCTCCTTTTCCATTTTCCTACAGTATGAAATTGTACAGTCACAGTTCCAAGAAGGAATGTACTGTGAAGGCTTGAAATGCTCTGCCTTCTAAATATATAATGGAGCACTTTATTGTACTTTTTTTATTCTTATTTTATGCTAAATGCAATGTAATGAAAGTATACTGCTCATCAGTGGGACAGGGAATTTACCATTTCCTAATACAACCTGGACAATGCAATAGAGAAAGTTACATCAGAGGCACATCCCCACAGCGTAAGTGTGCTGCCATTCTAAAATGCAAAGATTTCTTAAAATTCAGAAGTCAGAAAATCTGAAAATTTAAGATGGGACTTCTCAATCAGATAACTGATTTGCACTTAGCTATAACAGTCATCTGAGTTCTTTCCATCTGTAGTTGAAAATATTATTTTCTCAAAATTTTGACTTAGTGCAAAAGTTACATCTACATGCTAGATTTTAAAATGAAAAATACCATTAAAAATAGTTTCTGAGTTTTGCTGAGTTAGCTTTATGCCTTGGTTAGGTCTTGAACTGAGTTAAGTAAGAATGCTTATTTTTTCTGCGTTAATTCTTAATGGTCTAGCACATCTTCTTTGATGCAATACAAGAATGGAAAGCTATTTTAGGATTGTCTGGGAAAAGTTGAATTGCATCAGAAGTACTGCAGTACAAGGTTATTATGCACCTACTCCCCCACCTCTCTCCATCTACAGCTGCATTGCAATCTGTTGTTCGCACTTGTTGAAGACCACTTTGTACCAAGGAATGAACCTGCCTAGGACCAACAAAACAGGGCCACTTTGCAGGCTGTGTAGAGAAAGCAGTTTTGGACAGCAAAGGATTCAGGGAAGCCTTGTTCCCTTTGTTGCAAATCTCATGAGATTTAAGGGCAAAGAGACCCGTGGTGAACTTTGAGGAATTTATATCCACTTTTCACAATCCAAATTTTTTAGCCTTTTGGCTCTAATGTATCCATTTTCTACCAAAAAAAATCTTCCTTCAGAATTGAGATTCCTCTCCATGGGATAACAACTGGATATGCTGAGTAAAAATCTTACCAAAGACAAATAATTGCAAAAACTCCTAGAGCTTTCAATATGACTGTGATTTTACCCTCATTATTTTCTTTTTTTTTTTTAAATAAGAGTTTAGTCTTTTACTATAAAGTTGTAAATTCTACAGAATCTGTGTTGCATAGCAAAATCCTGTGTAGAAAAGTTAATAACCTTCTTATGCCCAAGCCACTTACAAAAAGACGGGGTGGGAGGCAGGGGAGAGGTGAGGGAGCAGCCAGGGGAGGGTCGACCTGTTACAGTTCCCAGCCAGGAAAGATGCACGAAGTCCCTCGGTCTTGCTTAAATCACTCTCCTCTTGGACCAGAACTGGCAAGTACGCCACAGCTAAGAAATACAGCAGGTCAGCATGTCTCTGCTTCCCAACACCCCAACCAAGAGGGAGAAGCAAGGCAGGAAGGGAGGAGGAGGGGGACAGTTTAACTCACACACCCTTTGCTCCATGAGTGCACATCACGGGATGACCTAGCACATCGTTGTAGATGGCAAACATTCATGCTCAGTGCAAGATGCTGTGATTTAATCAACTGCGCTGTCTTATCTTCTTATCCGGGGACCTCTTCAGAGGTCCGCCATGCTTCACAAAACTGGGAGTATATCATTCCAAGGGAACATGTAAGAATCAGATTTTATTTCTTTTGTGTGTTTTTGTATTAATAAGACTATTTGTGTGAGATAAGAATCCTCCGGTGTGTCTTCATCTGAAACCTGAATCCTCGTTTTGTGGCATCAAGGCTGGTAACTGCAGAAATGAACGTACCACCGCGCCCCAGGCCAGGGGAGGGTGCAAGCGCAGCTCTGTGCTGAGGAGCTACTTACAGCAGCTCTGAACATGCAGGATCACGATTCCTGGTGAAGTGAGGAGGGGGGCCAGCAGAACCGCCACCGTGGACTTCCGGAGGGCGGACTTTGGCCTGCTCAGGACACTGGTCGAGAGGGTCCCTTGGGAGGCAGTCCTGAAGGGCAAAGGGGTCCGGGAAGGCTGGACGTTCTTCAAGAAGGAAGTCTCAAAGGCGCAGGAGCGGGCTGTCCCCATGTGCCGTAAGAAGAACGGGCGAGGAAGGCGACCGGCCTGGCTGAACGGGGAGCTCTGGCTGGGACTCAGGAAAAAAAGGAGAGTTTATCACTTGTGGAAGAAGGGGCAGGCAACTCAAGAAGAGTACAGGGATCTCCTTAGGTCGTGCAGAGAGAAAATTAGAAAGGCAAAAGCCCAGCTAGAATGCAATCTGGCCACTGTTGTAAGAGACAACAAAAAATGTTTTTACAAATATATTAACAACAAAAAGAGAGCCAAGGAGAATCTCCATCCTTTATTGGATGCAGGGGGGGGGAACATTGCCACTGAGGACGAGGAAAAGGCTGAGGTACTCAACGCCTTCTTTGCCTCAGTCTTTAATAGTCAGAGCAGTTATCCTCAGGGTACTCAGCCCCCTGAGATGGAAGACAGGGGCGGCGAGCAGGATAAACCCCCCATAATCCAAGGGGAAGAAGTTAACGACCTGCTATGCCACCTGGACGATCACAAGTCTATGGGGCTGGATGGGATCCACCTGAGGGTGCTGAGGGAGCTGGCGGAGGAGCTTGCCAAGCCACTCTTCATCATTTACCAGCAGTCCTGGTTAACTGGGGAGGTCCCGGACGACTGGAGGCTCGCCAATGTGACGCCCATCTACAAGAAGGGCCGGAGGGAGGATCCGGGGAACTACAGGCCGGTCAGCCTGACCTCGGTGCCGGGGAAGATCATGGAGCGGTTGGTTTTGAGGGTGCTCACGAGCCATGTCCGGGACAACCCGGGGATCAGGCCCAGCCAGCACGGGTTCATGGAAGGCAGGTCCTGCTTGACCAACCTGATCTCCTTCTATGACCAGGTGACCCGCCTGGTGGATGAAGGAAAAGCTGTGGATGTGTCTACCTGGACTTCAGTAAAGCCCTTGACACTGTCTCCCATGGCATTCTCCTAGAGAAGCTGGCGGCTCACGGCTTGGACAGGTACACTCTTCGCTGGGTAAAAAACTGGCTGGACGGCCGAGCCCAGAGAGTTGTGGTGAACGGAGTTAAACCCAGCTGGCGGCCGGTCACGAGCGGTGTTCCCCAGGGCTCAGTACTGGGGCGGTCCTGTTCAATATCTTCATCAACGATCTGGAGGAGGGGATCGAGTGCTCCCTCAGTCAGTTTGCAGATGACACCAAGTTGGGCAGGAGTGTTGATCTGCTGGAGGGTGGGAAGGCTCTGCAGAGGGACCTGGACAGGCTGGATCGATGGCCCAGGCCAATGTATGAGGTTCAACAAGGCCAAGTGCCGGGTCCTGCACTTGGGCCACAACAACCCCAGGCAACGCTACAGGCTTGGGGCAGAGTGGCTGGAAAGCTGCCCGGAGGAAAAGGACCTGGGGTGCTGGTCGACAGCTGAACATGAGCCGGCCGTGTGCCCAGGTGGCCAAGAAGGCCAACGGCATCCTGGCCTGTATCAGAACTGGTGTGGCCAGCAGGAGCAGGGAGGTGATGGTGCCCCTGTACTGGGCACTGGTGAGGCCGCACCTCGAATCCTGTGTTCAGTTCTGGGCCCCTCACCACAAGAAGGACATGGAGGTGCTGGAGCGTGTCCAGAGGAGGGCAACGAAGCTGGTGAAGGGCCTGGAGCACAAGTCTGATGGGGAGCGGCTGAGGGAACTGGGGTTGTTTAGCCTGGAGAAGAGGAGGCTGAGGGGAGACCTCATCGCTCTACAACTACCTGAAAGGAGGTTGTAGTGAGGTGGGGGTTGGTCTCTTGTGCCAAGTAACAAGCGGTAGGACGAGAGGAAATGGCCTCAAGTTGCGCCAAGGGAGGTTTAGATTGGACATTAGGAAAAATCTCTTTACTGAAAGAGTGGTCAGGCCTTGGACCAGGCTGCCCAGGGAAGTGGTGGAGTCCCCATCCCTGGAGGTATTTAAAAGACGTGGAGATGAGGCGCTTGGTGGTGTTGGGTTGACGGTTGGACTTGATGATCTTAATGATGCTATGATTCTATGATTCTGTGATTCTATGATCTCAGCAAACCCAAGCCACATTTAAACCCTAAGTCAGTCAGACATGAGTTTTATTCTTTCTTGACCAGATTTTTGTAACAGTGGAATAAAGACTCTGTGAGCCAAATTCTGCCCTTCTGGCACACAAAAGTCTTTAAAAAGGTTGTGAGCAAGCCACAAAACCTGCCCAACAGTAAGGACACATATCCTGATTTTCCAAAGCCAAAGAGCACATGCACCAGGGTTTGAAGGTGCTCAGCAGCTCTGAGCATTAGGGACAAAAGGGTGCTGGTGAACCACGACCCAGTATGTCATCTCTTGGGACCCTACGGGGTCCATGGAGCTGGTGGGAGTAAATATCAATAAAACTTACTTCAGTTGATATTGGCAAATCAAAAAGTATTGGAAGTCCTAGTATCTGATGAATATCAATGCGTCATTTCCATAAAGTCACCCTTTAAAGTTGATTTAACTGTTACGCAGACAAGATCCAGCTTTTTTCCAAGCATATCTATCATGCACAGCCGGGTAACGTGGAGAGAAAAACTAAGGATGGGTGAAAATGTGCGAGAACTGCTTCTGAACACAATCCTTGTCTTTTAGAATTAGACAGTGTCTGTGCTCGTATGAAGTACTTTGTGCTATAAATAAAATGTAACAGTATCAACACAGACAAAGCCAGATTTAAAAGTCAAAACAGGTGGAACACAATTCACATCACTGGCAAAATCTACACAAAATACCTCATGCAAAAATACACCATTCTTTGGTGGCAGAAAAACATGCACAAAAAGCAACTAAAAATTGCTTCAGTCTATCTGTTGCTTGCTTAAGTGGGAAGGTGTAACACTGCTTCAAGGAGCACAGGTAGTCTGCAACCCAACAGCCTCCTAAAAAACTTCAAGCATCCATTTAGGCTTCTTCAGATGGTTTTAGCTTTTTGGTAGAATTTTGTCATGGCTTTAAAAGCTTCTGACCTGTCAGAGAGCTCTGAGGGATCATAGATTGTGAAAGAAAAGTAAGTTTATGTCAAGGGGCCTATTCACTGTAGAGCGTCCACACCTCTATTGGAAAATTCATGAGGAGGTTGTGTCTTAAAAAGTGATGGAAAGCCACTGTTTTAAAGAAAAGAAGTCAGTGGAAATACTCTCTGGGTATTCATCTAGCAGGAGAAACTCCATGAAAATGTGTTATAAATTAACTAAACTCTGTATTAAACATGATGCAACACAAACCCATAGACCAAGCACAGTGCTAAAATAAAATTCTCATTAAAAATACCTAATCGACAGGATTATGAAAGATCTTAAGTTATGGCCAGGTCCCGCCTCTGACATCCACATTGACATTGAGTATCAAAATATTTCGTTACCAAATCATTTCATTCATCTTACTGAAGACATTAGGCTTTTCTTGAAGAAAGACATCAGCTGACACACACAAGCCTCTTTATCACCTTGAGATTTCTGCACAAATATTTTTCTTCCACCTTTCCTCCCAGGTCCTTGCACTCTCAGCAAGCCCCAGCAGATGCAGAGACAAGCACAAGGCATGGACTCCCCTTGCACCAGCTCGAAGTGCCCCAAACCCGTGCCAGGGAGTCTGCTGGTCTCAATCTACACTGGAAAGTGGCAACAAAACCCGACGCGTGTACTACATTGGCCTTTTCATCTCCAAAGTTTGCCGTGGCTGCTGCTACTTGTAGGGAAGCTTGACTTGCTCACTGTCAGTACAACTGTAAATTGGCACGACGTAGGCAGTTTGCCCGTCGGCATGAAAAATACTCAACAAAGATGCCCTTATGGTAACACAGTGTATTTACTTACCCTTATTCTATTTATAATATTTGCTCTGAATGAAATAGCCAGTTTACATCCTCCAGGGGATTCTCTAGTGCTTATAAAAGATATGTTGAGATGAGAATTTAGACTCGCAAGGATAACACAACCCCTCAGGTCCATGTTTCCCCCTGTCATTTACTCTTTTGGGGGTCGAAGACTACAGTCTGATTTATGTTGCAAGTCATCTTCTTTGATTTCTTCCAAAATTGTTTTTTAAAAGACATCTCTATGCACCTCTTGGGATTAGAGTCTCACTTTTCTATATCCCATGTGTGATCCTAATAACCTGCAAAGAGCTATTCTATACCTCCCTTACCACCACACCCCCCCCATTAATTTATGAACTTAACAAGACACTATGTCCAGTTCTAAAGGTTTGGAAAACTGGGCACAACATGGACAACGGAAGCAACCATGTTCTTACACTGCCCTTAATCGACTGAGTTGACCCCGTATTTAGGAAATTCTGAACGAGTTTGAGGAGCACTAGAAACCAATGGTCCTAAAAGAGTGAGGAACATGCCAGAATTTTGTATACCTGTGAATGTTATTAAAACAAAAAAGAAAACTCAACTTAAACTTCAATTTTGAAATATGCAAATGTTTTTATAATCCCATTTGAAAATTCAGACCATGCAACTTTGGATGCAGCTGAAATATTTTATAACTGTCCTGTCCAGGTGAGAAAACAGAAAACAACAAAAAGCATTTCATGAAGCAGCACAAAAAACAGTGATGAGAAGCTCAAACAAGCTCCTAAACATCTTCAGTTATCTGATGCCACTGCCCCCACTGAATAACTTTTTTCAGTTCACTGTAGCCCTTAAGAGTTAGTGGCCTAGGCCAGCCCAAGTATCCAGGCTCCCTTGATAGTCAGAGGAGAGATACAGCACCCCAAGGAACACTTTTCTCTGAGAGAGACATTTACTTGCAATAAATTGTCCTCCAGAGGTGCCACCATCCCACTGATGGCAAAGACGGGGTCAAGGTGACCAGCTGAGACAGCAGCTTCACCTTATGCCTGAATTCAGGGGAATGAACCTTCTCCTAAAGGTGTTGTTCTCTTCAGTTCTCAGACCATCAGTTTCTCAGATTTATAATTGCAAAGGTAAAAATAGAAGTCTGTGCTATGCTCAGAGCTTGCAACAGTTTCAGATCCCTGAAAAAGAAGTCCTGGGGAAGAACAAACCCAAGCACCAATATATGATGGGGACCCCCAGCTGGAAAGCAGCTCATCAGAAAAAGACCTGGGGGTCCTGGTGGACACCAAATTGAACACGAGGCAGCAACATGCCCTTGCTGCAAAGAAGGCGAATGATGTCCTGGGGTGCATTAAGCAAAGTATTGCCAGCAGGTCAAGGGAGAACATCCTTCCCCTCTACTCAGCACTGGTGAGGCCACACCTGGACTCTGGGTCCAGTTCTGGGCTCCCCAGTATGAGAGAGACGTGGACATACTGGACAGAGTCTAGTGAAGGGCCACTAAGGTGACTGAGGGACTGGAGCATCTCCCATCTCATATGAAAGGCTGAGAGAGCTGGGACTGTTCAGCCTGGAGAAGATAATCTCCAGAGGTCCTTTGCAATCTCAACCATTCTGCGATTCTGGGATCCCATTTGTGTTGCTGCTATAGCACAGTGCCCCAAGTGAAAAGTGGTCATGTTTTGTTTTATTTTAATCAAAGCACAAAGCACCATCATCCCTCCTTTATGGTGCTGCGCTCTTACGTCTCTTCCTTCACCCTGAATTATAATTTTGGCTTTGAAATTCAGGAAAACATAAAAGCTGCTGCTTTGCCAAGTTGGCAAGTTGATGCAAGAGTGACAGCTGATGGTCTGCAGCTGGGACAGCATCTGCAGGGTTCAGGTGGCTGCTAGGTTTAATCTTACCATAGGAAAATTTGTCTTACCTGTTGGTATTAGTTTGAAGCAGGGAGTGCTGCAGTCCCTCAGACAGGGCTGCTACCCTTATCATAGCCGAGCAACCATTTTCTCCCACCCATGTATCCGTTGACTAAGACTGATTACTGAGAAGCAGCTAAGAGTTAGATCCAATAAAGGAATT
The DNA here is from genome assembly GCF_964195595.1 of Calonectris borealis. Lineage (NCBI taxonomy): Eukaryota > Metazoa > Chordata > Aves > Procellariiformes > Procellariidae > Calonectris > Calonectris borealis. The sequence continues at coordinate 6,928,982 of NC_134336.1, read as the reverse complement.
AAGATGAGATCCAAAATAGTACCTAATTACCTAAAGTGCAGCGTAGGATGGTTTTAGGGCAAAATTCAGGAAAACAATACAAAATTCACCTAGCTTATCTGCTTTAGACAGAAGAGGTCTGAGATTTCTAGAAAAAATTTCCATGGGCACCTGAAGCCACAACATAGGCTCCATTAAGGCAGCAGTTAAGGCCAACACAGAGCTGTTGGTCAGCAAAGCCTGCCCTATGAGAGCCAGAGGGCACTCCCAACTACTAGGAGATTGGTTTAAGATAGAGAAAATAAAGTATTTATTGGCACAGTGGGAAGTGAATCTCCAGAGCCTGCTGCCACAGGAGGCTGGTGTGGCAGACGAGACCAGCAGGTTGAAAACAGGATTAGACAAAAATTGTGGGCCAGAAGCAAACGGCAAAGTCAACAGACAGGGATGTCCCCCGTCACCCCCTCGCACCCCTTGTACGGCAGCCACAAGTGCTGATGAGGTTGGAGAGGAGCAGACCACCAGCAGCCGGGCTGGTGTGCTCTCCCAGAAGAGCATCTCCTATCGGAGCTACTCCTCTCAGCTATGTGCAAGGCCCCTCCTTCTTCAAAGGCTGCTTACAATAAAATAACACGTCAATGAGAAAAATAGATATTAATTAATTTGCCTATAAATATCCCAGGCTCCAGCACTATACCTCACCAACTTTGTCCCTGGTCTTGCTCCTATAAAAGCAAGAGCAGAGTAGTAATAAAGCAGGAGCAGAGTAGTAATAAATAGTAGAGTAGTTATAAGAAGTAAAATTTTTGTTGCTTTCTATAGGAACAGGTCAGAAAGTGATTCTCAAAGTGAATTAGATGGTGAATCTGTCTCCAAAAGGAGACAAACTCGGGATGAGTTTGGGTTCACAGTGCTACCAATGACACGTCAGTGACAACAGCGCAAACCAGGAACACAGCTCTTCGCTTGCAGCCCCACATCGAGTGATCAGTCATCACCCTCGCTACATTATCAGAGGGACTTTTTAAAATAAAAATTTAAAAAACGTTTCAAAGCCACCAGGATGCGCATGATGCAACACACATAGCACGGCTGCACTCGGTGCTGAGCGATCGCTGCTCCCTCCAGCCTGGAGAGCCCATGCAGAGGACACGGAGGATCTCAGATCCGCCGGCCAGCTGAGCCTGGCATATGGGCTCCCGGAGCCGCGGCTGATGCCAGTGCCACGCAGGGAGCGTGAGACGGGCAAAGAAAAGCCCGAGTCTCCCAAACACCACGGGAGGCTCGACAGAGCTGGAGCCCTGCCTGAGGCTCCGGGGCAGCGCTGCAGATAAATAACACGAGCAGCACATGCATTAGACATCAAGTGAGGAATCATGAGACCAGACCACAAAAATGCAAAAAATTGGACATTTTGAAGAATTTTCACCTTAAAAACTAGCTGATTGCTTCCAAGTATTCCAAGATGTTGCAGGACAGCTGTAACTCAGAGCCTAGTTTCAAGCCTATAGATGTATAATCCTCTAGAAAAGTCTCTGGAAAACAAATTGCCTTGTCAGAGCACCCCAGTCTTTCCCCAAAAATCTGTCACACCTGGGTCCCCAAAATAGGATCACAACGAATAAACCAGGGTCCACAATTACTCTGATTTCATCTTTAATCGAGTGCTTCCCAGGGAAACCATAGCCTTATGGGGGTTTGAGCAAACCTGTTCTCATTCCTCAAAGCAAAGTCAGACTCTTTCGTAACCAACAATAACTTTTGTGAACAGATCTTGGGAGGAAAAAATAAATTATTTGAGAGAGGACTCTCAATAATCCGTGTGACTGAAAAACATTTACGTTTCTGAGAGATTCAAACTGTGTTTATCGCCATAGTAAGGTTCACCAAGTATTACCCTGAAAAAATCAATTAGCTGCCTGCAGAAAGAATACATAGAACATTTCTCTCTTAAGCTGAGGCAACAGCTTCTCTGTCCAAATACCTTAATAAAGTACAGCCAGGGCAAATTACACACTAAGCCCTGTCCTGTCCAGCATTGCACTATCTTTTGTGATAATTAAAATAATTCTTATCAGAAAGATGATAAACAGAAATAATCACGTGCAGAAATAGCACTTATATATGAATTTTTAAAGCAAGTTAAATGCTATCAGGCAATCCCCAGTTTTTCTTCAAATTCCCCATCAAAACCTATTTTCCCCATAAAGTGTCACAGGGGTAATCCAACACTAATAATCAAAATAAGTATGACCTGCTGCTCTTAAAACTGTTTGGTCTTTTTTATCTTGTAGTCTGCAGATCCATGATATACATTGACTTACTGTGGGGACGTCCCTGAAAAGTAGTGAAGGGAAGTGAGCCCACCACTGCCAATGAATTTCCATGTCAGAGACCTGCTCCTCCAGGGAAAGGTTTTGGCAATTTCCAAATAGAAAAATATTGAACACTAGTGCCATCGGGAATTACCTACAATATCCCACTGCTAGCGTGCTCCCTCTCCCCTGCCGTGAAAGCCCTGGGCTCTGCTCTCCTAAAAAAGACAGATGGGGTGGAGGGAATCCAGACTGATTCCCCAAGCATTTATCTCCACAGACCACATGGGCTCAGTGACACATGAACATTTAAAATTAGGAAAGAAGAATCACAAAAAACCTGATGAGCTTACACTGGCCGTGTCTGCCTCTCCCAGCTGCCTGGGTTCAGCCCAGGTCTCGGTGAAGAGCCAGGTGATAAATACAGAGCTTATTCAGCCTTGCCTCGCACAAACCCAAATTCCTGCCTCTGCAGAGATACTCACAGACAGCTGTATCGGGCATCCTGGATTTGAAGGGAAAGACTTTAGGAAAATCTTGCATTGAAGGAGCTACTGATCTGTGAAAAATTAGTAAAAGCTTGAACTCCACTCTGCCCCAGCTCATAAAGCCTTCCCTACCCAGCTCTGTTGGCCCAAAAATAAGGTATAATGGTACCTCTGAGAAGCATATCATGGAGACATGAAATGCACTGTCCTCACAGGTCCTTACTACAGACAGGCCAGCCTTTTGCTTGGGGAAATACATTGAAAAAAGCAAGCACATAAAGTGTAGCTGGAAATAGTGTGGCTGCAGACAGTCAGCTTTCTTACAGTTTGCAACTCCTCTTACTCATGGATGTTTGTAAAGGGACTTTCCTGAAGAGGGGGAGTCCTCCAAGAAAAGCAAAAAAAAAAAAAAAGTGTATTGAATTTATTTTGTTTTTTTCCCCACTAACTCCTTTATACTGAGCTGAATTTGAAATGTAAGAAACAAGCAGAGAACCATGGACCCTTCAGCTTGGTGACGATCCAAGGGTATCTGTTTCAGAAATTTAAGCACAAAGTTCAGGGGCCACATCCCCAAACTCCCCTCTAAATTTTGAGGCTTTGAGCAAGTCAATTAACTTTCTCCAATCTCTTTTTCACATGTGCAAAATTACTGTAATTCATAACCTGGATAAATTACATTTTGCCCCCCTCAATCTACATTATGCAATTGTTTTCTCTGTATATTTACTCACCAAGCCTAGTTGCTTGTTCCCTTCCTAGTTGCTGTGTGAATTCATTAACATGCCAAATGTTTTTTTATCCATAGATTAAAGAGGCTAAATGAGGGCAAAATATTATTATTCACAGTATATCCTCCCAAAAAACACCGCACACCCCTTATACTGGTGCAGCGTTATTCAAAATTCAGTTCAACTAGAATAATATCAGAGGACCCCTGCTCTCTCCAGGACCACAGGCTGGCTCCCAAACATCAAAACGATTTCAGTACTTAAACCAAAACTGGTTTATATTATCCCTCCTCACTAGTCCTCCAAGCTTGCTGCACACTCTGCGTTGTAACATGTGGGCAGAAGCAACCAGCAGCAAAGGAAAAGGAGAAGCTCTTGCCTGGAGCAAAACCTGGACGCTTCGAGTCACGAGCAGCAGAGAGGCAGGAGCTCTGTAACAGTGCCGGCTGCCGCTTGCAGCTCCAAACTAGTTTCATCTCCAGCTGCCAAAACCAGCAAACCTTGGTGTTTAGGTTAAAGGCAACACTCATCGTAATTTACTCTATTACGCCTTTCCCGGGAGCTCTCCGGCACATCCATGCTGGGCTGTCCCAAGGCCACCTTCAAAACCAGCCCCTCCGCCTTTGCACACCCCCAGACTGAAAGCACAGCACGCTCTGGCCTCCAGCACCAGGGTACCACGGATGGACCAGGGACACCTGCTACGCCAGCGTGCCCCAAATCCTGCTCGCACACTGCCCGCAAGCAGCCCCGGGGGCCCACGGACAGGAGAGCAACCGCGTGCCTGGCTGGGATATGGGCCACGGGCCACGCTGCAGCTCAGGAGCGTGCAAGAGCTGTGGCCGCCTTTTTTAGTATCTAAAGCAATGCAGCTGGGGGACAAAATGGGTCATCTTTGTTCATTGCAATTTATAGACTCACAATTGTTCGCCTTCACCGCATGCAGAGCGACTGCAAAGGCTGGGCGTGTAGGATGGGTTACATTCCCAGCATAGGAACTAAATTCTGTGCATGAATTTGGTCAAGTTCCTTAAACCCGCAGTCTCCAGGCTGCCTTGCTTTTGGATTACCACATGGTAACCTTGTTCATCCAAGCTTAGAAATACCTAAACACCCCAGCAAGAAACAAGCAACAACTGAGAATGGATGAAATTTTTGCAATGGGATATAACCATGTTCCTTCCCATTTAGCAACCCGCTTGATATAAAAATCATACCCATGCTCAGCAAGACCATCACTATCTTGGTCTGTTTTTTTAAGAGTGCAGTTGCTTCACTGCGGTGCCAAAGGCTCATTTCACCACCACCACGGTCCTGTCAAACCTGCCTGCGCAGTGCGACAGAGACATGGCCGTAATAAAACTCATTTTGCTCAGGACTCCAAGCCGAATGTGAAGAATTAACCTAAAAACACAAGTCAAACATCCCAAGCAACAAGGGCACCAAAGCCACCTGGCACCTGTCCTAGCTAATCTGACTACGCTCAAAATTTAATCAAAGTTTCTCACTCCACATTCTTGCCTCTGCGGTAACTAAAATAAATAAAGAAATACATCAAAACATAACGTTTATTTTAACTTAACGGGTCGGCAGAGATGGAAAAAGAAGAAGGAAGCTACATTTCAGTTGATTCACTGGAAATAAATCAAACCAAATCCTAAAGGCCTGATCCAAAGAAAACTTAGACTTTAAGTCATACCAAATTCTCCAAACAAACAGACAATACTCTGGATGAAATGCAAATGCCTGTTTGCCTGCTGGTTTAGGAGAAGTAAAAAAAAAACCCAAACAAAAACCCCCTTCTGCTCATACACCTCAGGACTAAGTGTCTGGGAAGATCTGCTGGGCCCTTTTCACTCAGAAGGTGCTGGGATTGGTACCTTCAGCCCTGTTAGGATGATGCTCAATGGAAAATCCAGCTCTGCCTGCAATGGAAAACGAGCTTCAAAGCAGGACATACATTGAAGCCTTTCTCCCAGAAAATTTGGGGGGAAAAGCCATCCACTTGAAATTTCACCCAGGGCTTTCTTTAACACTCTTTGAATTTTCTATTTAATTTTATTTGCTTCCTATTAAGTTTTTTAATTAGAAGCCTCTGAAGTCAGCTGGAGAGCTTTTCCTTGCTTACCCCTTTGCACCACTTCATGTTACCTGCTCACAGTCGCCGTCGGGGTGCAGAGCGCTGGATTCCCAACCAGCCGCCTGGAGCGGGTAGGGTGAGTCTGGATTTGGGAGGAGGCTGCCCTCTTTTCTTTTGTGTTTGTTGTTTGTTTTTTTTTTTCTTTGAGGAGTAGGAAATACCCCTTTTGAATTACTGAATTGGAAATAATTTTTAACCCTTGTTTTTTTCCCCAATATAGCTAGGGAATATATGCACCACGCAGAACAACCTGATTGATGCATAGGTGGAAGCAAACCATCGATTTGGGTTGAGCATTGATTGAAACACTGAGGACAGAAGGAGCAAGGAAGCAGGGAACATCCACATCAGCTTGTACTGAGGTTTGCACGACACAGCAAGACATGACATTTGCTCTGCATGGAAACACCCTTTTCCTGTAACCAATTTTATCCTGTAACAAAGAGGGATTGTGCACTGCGAGTTGTATATAGAAGTTCAAGAACAGCAGCTGACAGATTAATTGTTCTCCATCAGCAGTTGACCTTATCACATTCACCTTGTGTCCTGCTCACCAAGTTCTTCCTCCTACTGAGACCATTAAAACAAGCCAGGAAATGAATGCACAAAAAAGCTTTGCTCTGAAGCTGCAGGTTGTTCAAAACATTCTTTACATAAACCCACAAGGGGAAGGACAAAGTATGTCAGCTGCCCTTCTGCTTCATTACTTCCAAGCACATATCGTACTGTTGCCAGAGCTTTCACAAGCCAACAGACTACAAGCAATAACCAAACCTCCACGATAATGTGAACGCTTCCACCTCCTTGTCCAGCCACTTCTCCACCACCTCTTTCCTGGATGTCTCCATCCCAGCACATGGATGCATGCATATCCAAACAACTGTCCTGTTAGCTTGCATAACTTTGTTTGCCTTTCTTTTATGACACTGCAAAGCCAGCTAACATAAAGTCAATGCACTCAGACACACAAAAACTAAAATACCAATTAAACTAAAATATTATTTCTAGACTAAAGAAAAATATTGTGAATGTGTCGCTAATAATCGAAGGTTTTCCAAACTAGGATATCTAGGATCTCATGTTGCCCATCCTCTGAGAAAACAGAAATCAATCTCCTGTTCCTGATGGCAGCACCTGCATTTTCTACTCCCTGCATGGATGCACAGGACCTAAGCGGGTTTTACTTAAGACAAAGACAATTGACAAAAGACAGCAGTGTCTTGCTCATTGTTAATCACAAACCTGGTATCTTGGAAGCTGGAGAAAGACATTTCTCTGGCAAATCCACCTTTAAAAAACAGAGTCTGTGACGGAACTTCAGAGTTAATCCCAGAGAGGTAGATGAGGTGATGTCATCAGACACAAGTGAGAATCTGCATCCCAAAACAGGGTTAATTTGAGTTTTAGCAGGGACAATCCACTCCCCATCAGTAGCAACAACTTATGAATCCTTAACTTGAAAAATATTATTTTCTATTGAGCTACCTCTGATACCTAGAAGCCACCATCCACTAGCTATACTATTTTAATTTGTTATGGTTTCAACTCTTTAAACCCACATTTATTTCCATAAAAATACTGCACATTCAAAAAACCACAAAACTTATCTTTATTGAATAAATAATTTTAAGAAGACTGGCTGAACTATTCATGTGACTACCAGGCCTGACCTTTGTCACCACTTAGCAAACAGACATCTTCTTTATTTATTTTTAAAGTTCAAATCACACTTTCCAAATGAGGAAAGCAACATATTTACCTGAAAAACCCAGTGTCACAAGCTTCTTAAAACCATTTTTTCTTATTCAGAAGGAGCAGCCAAAGAGAACCAAGTGAGGTCTGAATATCAAATCACGCATAACACAAACAAAGAGAAAAGGAAAAGAAAAAAAAAGAAAAACACAGTGCTGGCCCAGAGCACTCCGGCTTGTGTTACACACAAGGCCAGCATGGGAGAACACACACTGGGTGTCAAAATTCAGAGTGAATCATAATGACCCATCAGGTACAGTCTTCTGGCTTTCTCTGCTCAGAGACACAGGCAGGGATTTCAGACTCCAAAGAAGCCTTTGAACAGCCCCAGGGGCAATGGGAAATAGAAATCATCCAGAAAGACAGCTGGGAAACATGGCAAGAGAAAGAGCCAGTCCATTTCAGGAGGACTCATTTCCATAAGATAAACAGGGACTATCAAAGGATGCATCAGAGGACCTTGTTCAGCCACCCGAGGGATTGGAGGCTCACAGAAGGCAAAAGAGATGTTTATCAGGCACGGCGCTCACAGCAATGCAGTTGGGGAGCAACGAAACTTGCACAATACACCATAAAGATGAGGAAGGAGTAAAATCAACACCGCAAAACATTTTGAAGAGGATATTCGTTATTAATCCACAGATGAGCCCTGCACTGAGCGTCAGCGTTAGTGGTGGTGATGCCACGCAGGAACAGGGCTCTTGGGAACACCTTGAGGCAGACCAGGAGGGGCAAGTCCCATGTTGGGTTTGGAGATGTCGGTCCTAGAGAAGCTGGAGGGTCAGGGTGGGCTTTTTTCTGGCATCCGTCAAGAAGTGCTGTTTAGAGAAGGACAAAGGGCTACATTGTCCTCGCCAAAGGGGAGCAGATGGGCAGCAACAACACCCAACAGGCCTTGGGAGATCTGCACCAAGAAGGAGGCCATCTGTGCTGTATCATCCCAAAACACAACTCCAAGCCCTTTAGAGCTGCACTGATGTATTGCAAGGATTATAGGAAAAAAGGAGAGGAAGACTCAAGGCACAGGGTCCATTGAAAATTCCTGTCTGAAGAAATGCTGCTCAGGTTAGTCATAAGCCTACCCAACCCTTGGGGATGGAAATGAAGGGATAGGAGAAAAAAGTAAGGGGAGCACAGAGCAGTCTCTCTGGTTATTGCTAGGGACGGATTGGAACAGCCAGAAAAAAGCTGATGAGAGTGTTTGTAGGATTAATTAACACTCATGTTATCAAAGCATCAGAGATTCCAGGCAGGATAGCTCTCACGACGATGCGTTCCCAAAAAGACAGATGTTTGCTGGCTAAGAAGAAATACATCTAGTGGGAAGAGACAGATGTGACCAAGTGTATAGACACAAGCGAGAGACACCCTGAGACTGCGATCTCCAGAGCTCTGATGATACGGCACAGGTCGGGCAAACCCAGCCCATTGATAGCGTGACAGTGAATTCACCTCCTGCACAAAGCAATGTATTGGAAGATCTGTCTGAGGTTGCAGAGAGCCTGAAGCAATACCACTAATTACGGTATTCATTGCATTCATTTTATATGTCCCATGAGATATTTCTGCTGTGGAATTCACAACAAATCTGCTCCTGTTCATTGGTACTTGAAGGACCTGCCCAGACCGCATCTCGCTTGGCAGCAATTCTTATGGGGGTTTGAGGAAGGAAGGGCTCCTCTTGCCACAGCGGCTCCAGGAAGACTCAGACCTATCCTTCAAGAGCATATGGGCACCGGATTGGCCCAAAGGGTGGGAGATGTGTTGCTGAACCTAACACGAAGCTCTTTCGTTTCTGTGGCACACACGTTAAAGGAGGTCTGTGGAGTTACTGCCTATCTGATGACTAAAAGGAATTTCTGGACCACCTAACACAGACGAATGTCAAAAATTCCTGAAAATAATCACTAATTTAACAACAAATATTTTCATCTATGAAGTTTGGAAAATGGGTAAAGAGCAGCGGATTACTTTGTAGAGGATAAAATTAATCTTGTGGTAGAATTTTGTCCATTCAGTTTACTCCTTTAATTACAGATGCAGTCAATTAACTGTTCCTAAAAAAACTATTTAGGCTCTACTTAGACAAAAAAAAAAGAGGACTGTCTGTCAGGGAACCTGGAAGACAGAAAAATATACGGTTACACCTAATTTAGGTATTGAATAGTCTACTGGAGTTTACATCTCCTGTCTTCCCACAGAACTGTATTAAATGTAATTAACTGTTTGATAGAAGGTATCTGATGGAGTTGTGAAACTAACTGTATACATCGTGATTTATCAGCAAAACACCTATGATATGGATGCAGAGATTTAATGAGAAATTAATAAGTAGAATTTTAAAGAAGTGACTATGAAGGTGTTTCCCACCCTGAGCACTCAGGATTTTCTAAAACAGAGTCATCAAAGAAAAAACAGTGAGTCTCACAAACATAAAATACTAATCCCAATTTAGTCCTGATTAACTTTGCTGGTTGTAAAAAAAATGGAGTTATATTAGGTTGAAATTTAGCCTACTATTCCTTTGGGCTGTTTCCTATTCACACCAATTATTGTACCTTGAGCAAAGGTTGAAAGCCTTATGTAAAAAACCAGGCAGAGGTGGTAAATTCCTGAGAAACAAAAATCTTATTTTAGTTTAATAGCTTCCTAGTGATAAAAGAATGAGGAGAGAAATATAAGAAATTTAGACTAGAGAAACCGTATTTTAAGCAGAACAAACATCACCCAGAGTTGTCTTCCATGTTACCACCAGCTCTTTAAGGGCCCAATCCAGCCCCATGACAGTGGCAAGAAAGGCTGTTGTTAACTTCAAGGGGAACAAGAATAGATTCTAGAACTGAACAATACCCCCAAAATTGCTCTCAAAAGATCCTGTGAAGATGTGTCTGCTTCTGAACACAAACCTCTGCAATGCCAAACACTTCAAAGGAGAGCCGAGAGCTCCCTAGGGTATGGTCCTCTCAACGGGAATAGCAATGGGAGTAACATGCACGTGATAACGGCTGTCAGGTGCAAAAAGTGAGCGGCAAAGACACCGGAGACTACCTGGAGGAAAACGCGAGTCAGGGTCAGCCAGATGTTGCACAACCCAAGCAAGAAGGTGGTGGTGCTGAGAGATCGCTGTTAGAGCATCAGTAGACAGCAGCTTCCACGTCCCACACTGTATCTAGAGTCATTGTTTTACACTCTGACCCCCAAGATGCTTGCAAAGTACAGTACAAAATACCTTTAATCAAGAAGAAAACAAAGTGACAGCTTAATTACGATGCAGAATCAATTTTATCGGCTCTTTAAGGATACATCCCACATGCACAATGTCAGTATTCTGTAAGTTGTTGTGGCATAATAAATGATTAGAAGAATACATTTTTTTTTCTGAGCAGTCTTCTGCTCTGCAATCCCCAGCTAGTAACACTAATAAGATATTTATTTACTCAGGAAGAAAAATAAGCCAAAGCAAAAGCATTTTCCAGACAAATCCATAATTTGCAGACACCTTAGCATCTCTCTCAAAGAGGGCAAAATTTCAAAGCGTTTCCGTAATCAAAGAGAAGGGCTTGAATTTCAGAAGTCACGGAGGCAGGGTGGCAGTGCTGTTAGAAAGCAATGAATTGAGCAGGCGAGGGGAGCGGCAGGACTCTGGCCGAGCATCCTGCCGCCTGGCACGCACCGCGCACAGCCACGCATCCGCCGCGGGAAGGAAAACCCTCAGTTCTTCCAGTGGAAACCCAGACGTTTATCTCCACCTTCCAGCAGCCCAAGTCCACAACACAAGCTTAGCCCTGACTTGTCAAACATTAGGATGGGCTCCTTGACCCGCAGTTTGCTCTGGATTCATGAGCCCAGGTTGCACCGGGGTTATTCCCTTGAACTGACTTCTGAGCAAGGCAAAAAGAGATCAGAGACTCTGCTAGAGCAACCCCTTTTCTGGGGACAGTCACAAAATTTCAGCCGAACAACTTTCAGCAGCTCTGACCAGAAGTACAAAGCGAAAAATGATTATAATGTGTTTATGCCAGTTTAAGACTATGACATTATATTTAAAAAAACCCAAAAAGCCAGAACACAACAACATCTAACACACCAAAAAGCAGCAATGGCAAATACTCTTAATTAGTCTGTCCTGGCCCCAGGTGGCCTTTAATATAATAAACCTGGGCCCTTCCTGCTAGCACATACCCAGGACTCCGGTTCGCAGAACTTGCATTGCAGCACTAATGTGCTGCTGTCATCCCGGAGGCAGCGATGGGCAGGGAGCGTGTCGGGTCTGGAGCACAGCACAGGTACGAAATGCAGACGCCCACCCATTCTGCAATAAACAGGAAACTGCATAACCAGGATCAAAACCAGAACAAGCAGGGGAAAAAAAAAAAACAAACTAGAAAACCCCAGTGGCTCAGATTTTTCCGATGGTTTCCCAAGAGCTAAGCACTTCACATGGCTTTTTTCCCCCTGCCTCATTGTCAAAATTTGGGTTTTGTCTGAGAAAGATCATAGTAATTTCCTCTTCTGACCAAGGAACAAAAATCCTGTTCATTCATGTGGCAAATCTGGCGTTCGTTAATATCTGGTAATTTTTTTCCTTGGTCTATGCCATCAGGACATCTAATTCTGCGTGCTGCAATGATATGGAGGACAGCAGACTGTTTTCTGTTTGGGGTAGATTTGCCTGACTTCAGCTATCTCAAAATCAAAGGTCACTACCAGTCGTCTGTTCCCTGCGCAGTCGGTGGAGAAATGGAGAGGGATCCTTCCCATCTGAGATAGGTGTCTGAGACAGATGGGCTGATTCACCCTCCGGCAGCTCCTGCTTCTGGGAGTTTTGAACAGGTGCCCAACTCTTAGACCATTAAATTAGGTAAAATTAATTCCTTTCTCAAGTTAAAAAACCAAACCAAACTATAGTATGAAAATTGCTAAACTACAAGCAGGGTATTAAGCCCTAGGATTGCAGAAAACCCCTCCTTGGTTTGTAGCAGCTTCTCCTTTGGAAAGACTTAAGACCCATAGCCAGGGAGGCAAAGGGTGGACCGTCGTGTTCCTCATTCCCAAAACTCAGGCTGGTTTTGGGACACCACAGTCCCCGACAAGGCTGCATACAGACTTGTTCTCCTCCCACTTGCTCTTTCATGTGGATTTGTAGGAGTACCAACAGCAGAGGAGGAAACCTTGAGACTACTGGGTTTGCGTCTCTTACCCTACTGGGTACTGGCATTTAAAAGATCATCTATAAGCCACTTACCTAACATTTGCCCATGGAAAAAACAAACAAAAAAAAATTTACTTTTTCCCATGTTAGGACATCCAACCTTGCAACATATGCAGTTCATGTATGCCTTGAAGATGCCCCATTAGCTGAAGAGCAGCACAGTCCCTAGCCCCTCCATGAGACATGGTCTGCAGAACCCCTGGCAATGTTCTGGCCAAAAACAGCCAAAAGAGAGCAACTTGGGGCAGGGAACACCCAGCTCCTTCCACACCCTGTTAGAGCCTGAAGTGGGTTTGCTCTACTTACTTGTTTTTCTCATACAGACTGAAGGAACATCTTCATAGAGACCTACCAACCCACTTAAGTGCCTTTGAAAACGCTCCTCCTCCTCCTCTATGTCCTACTGCTGCCACCAGGAGCCTTTCCCGGAGGTAGCTATGCTGAGACATTACCACACAGTGTCACACAAGGATCACCACACTTATTTTGCTCTCCGCTTGCTTTTCTTCCTTGCAGGTTTCACACCCACTTGAACATTTGGTCCACTAAATAGGAAGGAAAGACTGAAACCATGCCCAGACACAAACCCATCAAGGGAGGGGAAAAAACCAAACAGTCACTATTCCTCAGCTGGAAAATTTTCTTTCTCTGCTGGATAGTTTTTCAAGTCTACAAGTTTGAGCTATGGAGTAATTTTGCAGTTTCTGTGTGTATATTAAACAAGGAAATAGCTTGCTCTCTAAGTCCTGCTTTATTCAAATGAACTGAGGATGTGATAAAGAGTACTTTCTTGAAAAACAACACATTGCGCAGGGCAGCACAATCAAAGTCGGAGGTGGCTGAGCAGAGCTAAACCTCAGACCATCTCATCAGTGTTTGCAATATTTTATACTGCAAAGGTTATTTTTTTTCCCAGTTGCTGGATAGCATCTCTAAACAGGAATTCTCAGCTCACGGGTTAGAAGGAATCTTGAAAACCAGCCACACTCTGTAATCTCATATATCATCATCATTAGAAAAGTGTGTGCGCACAGAACAAATACAAAGTCTCTCCTCCACAGATCGTGCAGCCTAAAAAGCAGATTCACCAGCCTGCTCCGGCCAAGACGCGCTATCCCAGAGACACAATGGAGCTATAAAACCAGCCAGGCTTGTAATTGCTTTGCATCACAAATATCCAGAGCAGCCAGACCACACTGGTGAATCTGGCTGTAATGCAGAGGGAGCAAGAGCAATAAAAATGTAGAGTACATGTGGGTTACGGTATTAGGAGATGATGGTTATGCTGTGATGCCCTCTGTGCACCACGGTGGCTCAATGAATTCATTATCCCAGGCTCTTTCAATTTGATTTTCCTACACACCACCAGAGAAGCATGGTTTAAGGGGGCTGTGAATGAACACTGTGAAATTCAGGAGAGGCCCTAAATTATATGGAGAAGCGTAGAAAAAAGTCCTGATCCAGAAGGAGATAAGGAGAATAATGAAGAGGGTATTAAAATCAGTCTGGCAGACAGAAGAAGGAAGCACAGATACATCCTGCCGTCCTTTTTTTTTTTTTTTTTTATTTTCAGATTGGGAATGAAGTGCACCATCTTTCCAAATGATTTCGAATCAGGGATCAGGAGCCTCAAAGAGCCCTCACTGCAATCAAATTGTAAAATCCAGCATCACAAGCAGGCTGATGGCTATGTTTTCTCTTTAAATTCCTGCTTGGAATCTCAGTAGGAAAATATTAACTTTTATTGGACTTCCATAGCACAATAGCCTCCATATTTCAGAAACATATAAAACACCATGTAAATGCTGCTTGCCCTGAGGAGCGCCAGCAAACCGGGAAAACAGCAGCCAAGGAAGGTGCTCAGGTGCACCAAGCGATGCTGTGATGGAGGAGAGACTCAGGATGGACCACGGACCCCCACATTCCCAGCTGCCTTGATCTTCTCTACTTTCTAATTTCATCTTTCAGCAAGAGCGCAATGGGCTCGCACGGCATTTCGTTTGGGAGTTTAATTAGGTCCCTTCTGGCCGGATGAGCAGAGAGGGGCCGAGGACACTCCCCTGGCCCTGCACGTCCTGGGCGAGCGGATCCTCCCAGGACGTCACGCAGCTCGGTGGCTGGCAATTTGTTTACTTAATCAGATGCAGAGTGATTCGGTGGTGGCGGAGAGGTTTCTATTCCAAGCAAGCAGACAGCAATTAAACGGCCTGACCCACACACCCTCAATTACAGCCGAGCTGCACCAGTGTCTGTTTACCAGCTCAGTTAACCCGCAATTATGGATCCTTCCACTGAGGCCTCAAACCAGCAAACTTCTTCAAAAATATTTTATATTCTTGTGAAAATAAAACGAGCACGTTCTGTTACTATCTCAGTTTGTTTATTAAAAGCCTGTCGCCAAGTTGAGGGCACCTTTCTCAATATTTTGACCAAGCCCTATTACATTACCTGTTCTTACTTAATTTTAACTTTCGCCAAGCATTTTACTCCTGTATTGGAGTATTACAGCGCATTGCGCTGCAAGCCTGGCCAAACACAGGTCATGCTGAGAAACTTCCCAGGACAACCTAGAGAGAGGTGAAAATGATGTGGGGATATAAGAAACACTCCAGCATCCTCAGGCTGTTTAGAGTCACGGTTATTTTCCAAAGCTATGGGTGGCTTGAAGTCAAATGCTGCCCCTTCTACAACCACTAACATAAATCATAGAGCTCAGACCAGCTGGTGTGAGGGCTATAGAAACATTTTTGGAGCAAATGTGCTTTTTTTGCCCATTCAGACAGAAAGCGGGTGTGATGGGCATCAAGGCACAAAGCATTTCTCAGCCACTTGGCTGACAGCCACAAGGAATGCTGCCCTGGAGGGGACTTTCCTTCAAAGTTGCATGTATGCCCCAAGATGGGTTTAAAGGTTGCATTTTTGCAAAGTCAAGTGCACAAGCACCTGATGGCGCTGCTTCCAGACATACGCTGGGTAGTGCCATCCATCGATGGGATGGAAACGGGGTTTGCAGAAGCATTTTAGACTGACAAGTCATGCGCTGACATTGCAGACGACATACACAGAGTCCTAGAAAGACCAGGAAAGTCACTCCAAGCACTTCTGGCTTTCTGACACGGTACGGGAATACTTTTAAATATGCGGGAAGTGGTCGGCAGGCATAAGGTTTCGCACCGGGCAATTAATAGGAATGAATGAATGACACAGGGACTCAGTATTTAACACACATTTCTCCACACTGAGTTGAAATGTAACATGTTGACATTTTTGAGCTGTGAAATTGTCACAGAAATTGCTGATAACATTAAAACAAGAAATGTTATATCATTAGCCAGCCAAATGCA
Source organism: Calonectris borealis (assembly GCF_964195595.1). Classification (NCBI taxonomy): domain Eukaryota; kingdom Metazoa; phylum Chordata; class Aves; order Procellariiformes; family Procellariidae; genus Calonectris; species Calonectris borealis. Next base: position 6,913,021 of record NC_134336.1, on the reverse strand, counting down.
TTATTTCTGCTAAAAAAAAGTGTCAAAATTAAGCCCATTTAGCCATCAGCTGCAAAGCTTCCATTAAGCCTCAATATTTCCCCACCATGGCAGGCAGAGAGCCAGAAAGATCAGCAGATACTAGCCAGGCAGGCAGACACATGAATATCTCGATATCAAACAACGTGCCTGCAAAGGAGCAGATGTGGAGACTGAAAGTCCATTGCAACAGGGCAGTCAGGCTGCAAGAGGGTGTTCAGGGTTGTGTGAAACAGGCAGGGGCAAGCCCAAAGAATGGGAAGTGATGGTCAAAGGGTCCTCCCCTCCTTTCCCTGAAAGGACCTCTTTTTCGCAAAAAAATACTTTCACATGTTGAGTGAAAGCAGCTTGTTGCTGGAGGAAAGCCCCGAGGTGACTGTCATGGAAAGAGATGTGCCTGGAGAGACTGAGCAGCAGCAGGGATTTAGTACAGCTGAGCCCACAGCCGGGCAAGCTCTCAGAGTCGGTTGCTCTAGCTAAATGGTATCACTTTGATTTTTTTTTTTTTTTTAAATAAGAAATAGCTCTTTGCTGCAGCGTCAGAGTAGGGCATCTCACCTATCGTCACCCATCCATGGAGCTACACAAGGTTCCCTCACCCTCGGTCTCTGCTCCTTCATCAGGAAAAACTATATTCACCCATACTTTGTGATCCACTTTGAGATCAATAGGTGAAAAGCACAATTACTATTATTACTTTTATTAAAAGAGGGCGATGGGACAAACCACTGTAATTATACGACATTCCCGAGCAAAACTCTAAAACAATGCAGCTTTCAGTGATGCTGTGAGAGGGTTTGGTGCTATTAGCATAGAGCAGCATAGAAGAATTTTATCTCTCTCATATCTGTATGCGTAAGTGTGTCCTATCAGATGTGCACGGGTACAACTGAAGATACCTAAAACTGAAAATTCAAAGGAGAAGAAGTTTGACTGACACTCAGAGAGGGCATTAAGAAGATGGATAGAGCAAAATCTAATGGTTTCTAAATAAATCTATTCTGCTAGTGTGCTGCTAGTGCCTTTTTCTACACCCCCCTCCACACACACACACAAATGCATTCACAAGTGCACTGCCACAAAACTAACTGTACAATGACTCAATGCCAAAGAAAAAAGAAAAGCGCCTTTTATTCATGGCATCTCACATCAATGGCTACTTTATATTAAAATCAAGGCACATGCTTTCCAAACTTAAAAGCTGCAGTGGGGGGAGAGGAAAAAAAAAAAGTCTTCCTCCTCTGCCATTAACACTTTTATAACCACTGCTGTGAGTTGGCCAGAGGTCTCTGCCGGACCCACCTGCAGCCGAGGGGCAGGCGAGGGAGGGCTCAACTTTGCAAGCTGACCTGCCTGCAAAGCAGCATAGTTTGATAGCTCGTTAGCTGTTTAACCCCGCACATTATCAGGCGAAAGTCCTTTCCCACCACAGTCACCCCAAAATGGGAAGGAAGGAATCCACACATGTTCGATGAAAAGTGCTGTCACTAGGATTCATCCGTCCTGTGACCACTATACCAAAAACGGCATGAATGACCCCAAATCCTAGCGGCCATGTTTTCGGAGGAGCATTGGATAACTTGAGAGCTAAAAGCACACCTCCAGACAGACAAAACTCCAGTCACTGACCTCGCACAAGAGTTTTAAGCACTTGAAAACCTCATTTATTGAATAAAGCAGCTACAGTACCTCTAAGTAATTTACAGTAGGAGTTCATTTTACCTTGGCGTAACTGTATCATTTGCTGTTTTCTTTTACCACTTCTGTGATGCAAATAAATACCCTCATAAGACAGGGATGTAGTTACAGCCCACACTAGGTGCTTTTTATTACTTCAAGCTGTTTTGGTGGAGGGAGCTCTCCTGCCTTTACAGGATTCCCTGCGCGGCGTGGGGATGCGCTGGCAGGTCGGTGTTAGTGGCAGAGGCATCCTCAGGCCAGCGAACTGGAAACCCAGCATCCTGACAGCCTGCGGTCACGATCCCTCAGCATCACTCACAAAAGTACGGGCTTTACTTCTTTTTATTACAGCTTTTCTCCCTAGGTTACAGAGTCTAGAGATATAGTAGGAGGGGAAAACAAAACAGCGGGAATACATGGAAAAATAAAATAAAAGCCTTTAGCTGGAGATGAAGAAGCAAGCCTTGTGCTACTGGAACAAGGATCAGAGGACAGTTGACAGAAATAAGGTATGGCAATAGTCAAAACTTGCTTTGAATGCATTCTAAACCTTGCAGAAATGCCAGGCAAAATTTCAGACTGCAACCCCCCAAAAAAGATGATACAAAGCACAAGTTCAGTACGCGATCCACTGCCGCTGTTTAAAGGGGGTAGTTTCAGCAGAGCTGAAACCCCTTAGCAAGGGCTTCCTCACAGTAACATGTATCACTTGTAGCAACAACCCAACCTCCTAACCTCAGGATTTTAGGCTACTTTTGTTTTTTATCACCTTCCTATTAGTTGTTTGCAGCGTTTGCATGCAGCAGTTTTTTTCTTAGTGGCTTTACTCTTTCCACCGTGGCGCGTGTTAGGTTTTTACCCACGCAGCTCATCCCCTTCCCTGGTTTCACCCTGTTTTAATGTCAAATTCCCCATACAAGGAAGGCCAGCCCTGCACATCTAGCACCACCCTAGAACAGACCAAGAGGGACAACGCACCGTTTTCTTCGGGGCATTAAGCATCGCTGCGGATGCTGCTGTCAATGGCAGAGCACTTCTGGGAAGATGGCATTAATTAATTTGTGCTGGTGAGTAATTCCAGGGCTGCAGAACAACTACAGCTCAGGTACCAACCCTAGGAGTGCAAAACTCAGTGGACAGGCTTAAAGTAGGGAGATTGGCTTTAAAATTCATATTTGTAAGTAAGTAGCCTATCTTTACATCCTTTCTGTTTCATGATTTGTTTGTTTCCTTATTAACATTTAAGCGGAAGCTTCCACCCCACTTTATGGGCAATTAGGAGAGCTGAGAATTCAACTTGAAGCCAATCCGCAGGAGCAGGAAACAATTTCATTGCATACTGCTCTGTATATATATTTTTAAGGTGCTGAAGAAACATTTTTAAATCTCCTACTCTCACCAAACAGCACATTTCCAGACAGCCCCTGCAATCTGTTTAATAATTGTCCTACTGAAAGCCCAGTCACTAAAACCCCAGCAAACAGACACCAAATCTTTGCTAAACCATGGCAGTGAGGCAGCCTAAAACAAAGCAACAAAACCACAAAAATACTGAACTTCTGAACTGAAGCATCGAGCAGACTATACTCTTTTTGCAGGACATGATTCATGTCAATTATATTATAAAAAGAAAATCACATTGTGATACAGAATGAGATTAAGCAAAAAAAGTCTTAATAGCAGCTCAGCATCTTCAGAATACCTCAAGAAAACCACTGGGCTTGAAAGTAATTTTTGTTCAATACTGGCCAGCCCAGTGGCAAAGGGGTGATGCTGGGAGGAAGAAATAAATTCACATCTGAAGAGCAAGGGTCTTGCTATGTAGGTTGACAGCTTCTAAGGTGCTGGAGAGAAAAAACAACTGTAATTAGAGAGCAGCGATGAGGAGGGGTAGCTCACACCCCCTGTAACTCTACTAGAGAGCAAAAGAGTACCACTTTGTTGTTCTTGTTACTGAAGATGTATATGGACCAGAAATGGTATTTATGCACAAAACGGTGGGCTATTCCTTATCCCAAGGGATAATAATCATGATGTTTATCACACCAAAATCCCTATTGCCAGACAGCAACATCCCCACAGTCCATTGGCAAGAAGGCAACGATCGCAGCGCGAAATCACTGGCAGCGTTCTCCTGGTCCCAAAATTAAAAGGCGTTTGCATCAAAAAGTTAGCACTAACAGTAGGCATGGCAGGATGGACAGAGAGGAGGGAGAATTCCCCCACATCCCTGGGGAAATTCACAGGGATTAGAGGTGAAGTGCAGGATGGTACCATCCACAGTCACACGCATGAATTCATTATTCGGCATGCGCAGCGGTCAAGTAACTCAGAAGTTTTCAGAAAGCAGGCGTAGAGTTAAAAGCCACCATTATGCAAATACAACTCCAAAGAAAGTGCTCGCAACTCAGTAGAGCAGCTCTGCTTACAGCAGATGCAGCAACATATCAAGATTTTAATGGACAGGAAGAAAACTCGGAGATGCTCCACCTGCCCCATAGCAAATACCAGTACAAGGGACTCCAGGAGGCTGGTGGAGAAGTAACAGCATTCAGGAGAGGAAAATGGAAGACACACAAATGAGATCAGACTTTGCATCTCCAACGAATGAGACTCCACTTTGCTCTATTAGTAGTCACAAGTAAGAATCTCGCACAGAAATATTTGCCAGAAGGCCAGCCCTCTGATTTCTGCCAAGAGCCTGCTTCATCCTTCGAAAAAGATTTATTACATGGTCAAGAATCCAAAGACCTTCACCTTCAGAATATAATTTACTTGAAAGCATCTTTTTGCAATAAACACCTGGTAATTTTTTCCAGCTCTATCCAATGTGCAAGGTATGCCTCTCAATAAAATATGTGAGAAGGAGAGGAAGAACATTGTGTGTGATTTGCTAGCAGCTGGAGTGTAACATTTATCAGACAGTAATAACCACGCACTCGCTCATCACAGTCAAGCGCAAAAGCCAAGGAGCAGGCTGGAGCGCAGAGATGGCACTCACACTTCACTGTAGTGCAGCGCAAAAGGCTGCAGCCCCCGGCCAGACACGAGCCACAACACATGCCAGCGTTGGAGAACGATGAAGAAATGCTACATTACACTCTGTTCTTTCTGCCATCCTCTTTCCATACTCCTCTAGCTCTAAAACAGGCTCCTAAGGGAAAGGTTCCACCTGTGCACTCAGTAGCATCTCCTCCCCAGAGGATGGGGCAGATGCAATAGGGTGGTTCTAAAGAACCAAGTTTCCTCTTCAATTTCCAATTGGAATTTCAGCAGAGCATTAAAAAAAGTCAGTTTAATTAGCGAGATGGCACCCAAATGATCCTCCCAACTTATTCACATCCACCAGGATCATCCGTCAGGTCACAACCATGAAGGTCACAGCTACTCGGGGCATCTTCTGCCACAGGGTACAATTCACACTACTCCCTTCCTTTTGGTACTCACTCACACTTAGGTTTACATCTCATACCTACTTCTTTCCTTCTTTAAAATATATTTTATATTGGGTGTTTTTTGTTTGGAAGTAGAAGAAGCGAAGGCTTACTTCATCTTCTGACCCCCGTGCTCTGGCCTTGGGGCTGGGGGGTCTCCAGGGCAGAGACTGGAAAGCATCCAGGAGGCGTTTAAGGTCTGAAAAAAAACAATAAATCAAAATCAGTGCCCTCACTACCACCCTGGTCTCTCTCTGTGACTCCCCAGACAGGTACATCTTCCAGCTGACAGATGGTCTATTCAAAAAGCATTTGAAGATCTCTGCTGAACTTTTAATGAAGATATTTCCAGCATTAGAATTAACACTCTGGGTTCTTTCCACCTGCCTCACCTTGTACCGCGATACCCCTCTGGTACACGTGCAGCAAACAGACCTGAAAATAACTCAGTTAAAGCATATGCACTTGGAAAACAGCCGCAGAGTAATTATCACAAACCCAGAGAAATTAGAAATAAAAAAGGAAAAATCTACTAAACCTAGTTTTGTCCTTGACACAGCTTAAAGTCTGAGTAGCAGGATTCAAAAAAACTGCATCTCCATAAAAGATGCTCCTGTCCAACATTCACGGGAAACTTTCAGGAAGAGAAAGGGCAGAAAAGCAGCAGTAAAGGCGGCATCACTGCACGGGTGACACAGCTGGAGGTTTCTGCTGGGTCAGAGCAGCTTTGCCACACAGCAAAAGGCGCTCTGCCCCGGGTGCCACACGGTGCGCTCCTGGGGAGGAGCACCCCAACCCACCCCCTTCACAGCTGCTCATCTCATGGGTGCATTCCAGTCGGGCAGAGACAGGAAAGCTCAGAGACTTTCTTGTCAAGAAGAAGCCACTGCACGTCTCCCAGCCCGGACCCCGGGCTCCTCTCCCCCCGAGCTCCCCTGCGCAAACCCTGAGCCGCCAGACCCTCCCACCACGCCGGCACCCCACACTCCTCCATCTGCCGCACCTCACACAGCGCCAGGATTTTTCACAGCTCAGGAGCAAAACGTGGCCCTGCGGAAAACAGAAACAATCAGGAAAAGGGCATCCAGAACCACCTTTTTTTTTTTTTTCCCCTTTTCTTCCCAACACAGATGCAATAGCTCTTTTTTTTTTTGTGCACTTCTCCTCTGAGCTTGAAAGCTCAGGATGGCTTTGTTGGAGGAGGGCATTTAGCAACTCTCCTTCTTTGCGATGGCAATAAACATTTGCTCCAGCTTGCAATCAAATGGCTAATAGTCTCTAGCCAGTGCTCAGGCAGGCGAGTGTCCAGACCACAGAGCATCATGCTGACAGCGATGCTGCGTGATAAAATTTGCTCCATCTCCTCTCCAGTCGGGGATGAATATCTTGCTCAGAGCAGCACAAGGAAGACTTGTACAAAGAGGTGTGAAATGATCAGACAGTGTCAAACCAGCCTTTGTTGTGAATATTACAGACATTTCTAAAGCTCTAAGGTATTCCTTTCGTTGAAGCTTTATGGCTGCTCATTTTTAACAGGAGCTGTTGCACAATGCCTTAATTGTGCAGATCTGCCTGGAAACCCAAACATCCATGTTACTGGCATCTTAAAGATGACAGTCTTCACCGATCCCTTTCTGAACATCTCGGGAGATCGTCTCCGCAGGAGCGTCTGGCTGCTGCCAGAGCAGGCACAGCACGGAGCAAGGTCTCTCGGTCGGGGTGATGCCCTGGGGATGCTCTGTGCTGGCGTGCCCGCTATCAGCTTGCCTTGTGTTGTGTTGGAGAGTATTTAGATTAATCCAAGATAAAAAGCTGAAATTATTTTTCAAATTGCCTCTCTGAATCCACCCAGCTCTTTCAAGGGCACTACTATCAATCAAGTAAGTGGGAACCAGCAAGTCAGAGTTCATGTGACCCTGTTCCTATAAGCCATTTAACAGCCAGACTCAACCTCCTGGTTGCATGGAAGCAATTGCCGTTACAGATTTTTAAATGTCTTAATACAGAAATGGGAAAAAAATAACAATTGCTCTATAAAACATTAAGACTTTCACTTTAACAGTCTGTCTTATTCCCTTTTTCTTCAGCTGTGAAGAGTTTTATAAGAAAAACCTCTGATTCTCTTTCAGACAACATTACAACTCCTAGTAATCTCATCTTGGGGAGAAAACGTAAGCTGGAAGGGACTGGAGCTAATTTTGCAACCACTGCTGCTGAAATCCCCTTTTTTTTCCCCCCTCAAAAATGAGGGAGGAGAAAGGAGGAGTAAAACAGAAAGTGTAACTTCTGTTTCCAATACCAACTCTTCTCCCACCTCTATGTGAGAAAAGCAAGGGCTCAGCTGAACAGACCAGCTTAGCACAGCTCAGGAGCTCAACCGAGCAGTGGACTCGGGAGGAAAATCCACTGTATTGTACTTCTAAGGAAGACCAAATGTAAGGACTGCAAAAGGCAGGAGAAGAATGAGAATATAATAAGCCGTTCTGCATAAATGTAGATTGCAAATGGCAAAATACTGACTTAGCGAGGAAAAACAGTCCCAAATCCGTTAATATCTTCAGAGCCAGCAAGGCCAGGAGTATTTCGCTATAAGCCCCTTTGTCCCAGGGACACGGCTGCAGAGGGATGAGGGACAGCTCATGGGGGAGATAACGCGCTAAGCTTTAATTGTGGGTACATAACAGAGAGGTTTGGGTACCTAGGAGGCGACTGTAAACCCCAACTTAATGTAGCTACGCTGACTTACACCGGTTAAGTAGGCATGCCCAAATTGTATCTAGATTTTATTTATTTTTTCTTTTTCTTTAAAAAAGAACAAAGAAGGTACTATCCCAAGTGAGACCAACTCATGCCTTAAACTAGAAAGAACAGATTTATATATATAGGTGTATGTGCGCATATATATATGTGTATATATATACATATATGAAGATAACCATCTCCTCTATTTCCTGTGCCCATCTGCACGTATAGCCTAAACTTCATCTTCCAGTATTTTAACAGCAAGCAACCAGGGAGTGACCATCCTCTCCTTTCCGGGAAAATATTTCCTTCTTTTACGTCAGCTGAGGAGAGGAGGACAGCTTTATTTCATCTCCTCATTCCTACTTACATCAGCCTGGATAATCTTGAAGCAACACTTTTTCTGCCCAGCATCCATATGCTTTAAATAACTGTAGACAATTACAAGAACCCTTACCAGACATTTACAAAAGCTAACAAAATTTTGCTTGCCTAACTTTTATTGTTTTTATTTATTTTAATTGTTTTACTCCCATTCTAAGCTGAGGTCTGATTTATTGCCTGTTGCATCTCAGTCTCTTTGGCGTTGCTGCTTTTCAAGTACTTCTCTCCTTTGCAATGAGTACGTTTGGATTATTTTTTCTTCCAGTTACATTATCTTACACTCTTCCAGTTTGAGACACATCTTGCTGTTTTTTACCCTTATTGCTAGGTTTCTGTGTTTCTTTTTTTTTTTCCCCTACCATTATTGTTGTTTGTAATACTTCCTAGCTTTTCTCATTTGGAACTTAAACCAATGTGCTGTTTATCCTTTCTTTCAGACTATTAACTGTGCTGCTAAATACTTTACTAATTAAATTACTTAGCATTAAATTTGAATGCTAAGTGGAATATGAAGTTCTTTACATGACAAAATTCAAATCCTGCCCCTGTTGCACACGTCAGTGCTTTGCACTGAGAGTTTAACGTTTCTTCCCCTTCTTGAACATTAATTTTGGAACATAGCAGATAAAAGATAAATAAATATCAAGACAAAATTAGAATGACAGAATTGTAGCTGTGTTTAATTTTCTTCTATCTTTAATAAAACCCAGCATACTGAGTAGCATCTAGGTTGAGGCTTGATGCTTGCACGTTGCTGGATCAGTACTGGAAGTAGCTTAAGGAATACAGGAATAAGGAATACCTAAGGAAAAATAGTGTTTAAGAGGTTAAAGATTTCTTCCTAATTTTATCAGATCTTGTTCAATGACAGCCTGTATCCCCAGTCCAGCTCAATCTCTCTAAATTGAGCTGTGAAAAGGGAATATGTTAGGAGATGGCCTTAGAGAGGTTGGTTTATGGTCCCCCTCCTCCACTCCAGCAGGCACAGATACCGTTGCTATCGCAAGCGAACACACTTCTGAGCATGGGGACTCCAATTACACCATTCAGGGGAATTCTGAATAACTAAAAAGCTGTTAGAGCTGTAAGAGTGTTTTCTAGAATCAAACAAGTCAAAAGACTCAAACAACATTTCCAGGACGACATACTGCTCCTTACTCAGATAGGTACCTGCTCAAACCTAAGGTACAATTTGCAAAAAGCAGCTGAGAAGCAAGATACACATTCACTGAAATCCATAGATGGGGAGAGTAAGAGGAGAGACGCAAGTACAAATTAAGACCCGAATAATACAAAGTCAATTTGTATTATTTTTAAGCACAGGATGAAGTGGTAAACAATAACAATTAAAACAAAAGCAATCAAAAGAATATTTTCAAGTCCTTTATCCAACATATGACAAACTTGTAAGGTCACTGGCTTGGCACAACAGGGAGCTGAAGAACTGAAAAATTATTAAAGGATTATGTATGTACCTGGATTTACAGAAAAACTTGCCCAAAGTAAACTAAACTGATAAAATAGCAGGGATCAACCCAGCAGTCGGTGCCGACCTGCTTCCACCGCTGTTTGCTGTGGGGAGGTCCATGCCGACGCTGGACCAGGACGTGGCATTGGACATGGGGTACAACGCAATCACACCTCTGATTTGTGCTGAGATCAGCTCTCTCCAAGCAGCATGGCAGATTGTTTAACTGCATATGTCTTTCTGAAGGCATCAATGACTCCTCGCGTGGCATCGAGGAGCCAGGCTTCGCGGGAGCCTCCTCTACCGCCACATCTCCCCAGCCCCACCATCGCATCTCCACCTTCCACGCAGCACCCAGAAAGCATCTTGCCCCCAGGGCTGCCTTCATCCCAGTCACAAAGCAGCACCATTAATTTTATTCAGCTTTCAAAGCAATACAGAGTCTCTGCATAAAATCCTCCTCAGCTTGTGTCAGGGAAACAAAGGTCCTGTGTTTATTCAGTTTTTCTAGCTGAACTGATGCACCCACAGAATTAACCTAAATAACCCAGACTGATGGGCCCAAAGCGTTTTTGTAAGACGCAAGGCAACCACGCCGCCTTGCTGGTGCACTGAAAGGACAGTATTTACGCTGAGGTAGTAAGTCCCAAATCCCTTGCAAAATGCTCCAGAGTAGGACAGGCATGCCTGCCCCTCGGGGCAAGTGGGCTCCTTAAATTTAAGAGCACGGTCCCCATGGAGGGAATAACGGCTCTGAGCTGAGAGAGCAGCCATCAGTGGAAGGGGCAAACCAAAAATAGGAAAACTGCTTTTCTAGCCTGCATGACTCCATCTGAAACAGGTTTTTGAGTGGCTGCTTGTTCAAGCGTTCGCTGTCCCAGTCCCACAACCCCGGGCTCAACACGGCGAACCCTGCGCCGCTCTGCCTTCCTCCCAACGTCAGCAGAATTAACAAGAAACAGAGTCAAACATGCAGCCCTCAGGGAGGAGAATAATAACGGGCAGCTAATTTATAAATAACCCTATTTCTAATCATTACCTAATAATTACCAACAGCACCAAAACATTTTAATCTTCTAGCATGCAACAATTAAAGGTCTCCAAAGAAAATAGCTACACAATAGGTTGGACAGCTGCTAAAAAATGCAGGGTTTAATTCTGCTCTTGTTCCACGGGTCAGGCTGTGACTGAAGGGAGCGGGGTATTTGCTGCTGTGGATGGCCGGGAGCAGGGAACAGCAACAGCAAAGAAACCCCAGCAGCGCTGAGTGACGACACGCGGAACCGCAGCACCGAAGTGTCTGAAACAGAGAATGGAGCTGGGAGGACAGCACGGCATCGCCATCCGCCACAGGGAAAGGGCAAAGAAAAAGAGAGGGAAAAGAGGAAAAACCAGCGTCACCCTCTCCGCGGTGACAGGTAAAGAGCTGTCACCACCTCCTTGCAGGCAGCATCCAGGGGAGCACTGCCTGGATGGTCGTTTATTATTCTCATACAGGTTTATCTGTTGACATTGAATGGCTTTTTCTTTTTAATCATTTGGATTTATAACGCACTGTGAAAAACCTTCTATGAATTCAAAATAATCTATACGGAGTGCCAAGCAACCTGAGATAAATTATTCATGAAAGGATTGATTTCACAGGTATGAGAGAGAGATATATATAAAACTTAACAATTTCACATATATACGTTGCAGAGGTTGCTGTATAAATACAGTGCAATGCTCACAACACGAGACACTTCAGAAAAATGAAATAAAGCAATTCTGTTGTAAACGAAGAAGAAAAAGAAACCCCCAACAACCTTGCCACACAAATCATGTTTATAGTCTCCAGAAATTTAGCAACAATGTGCTTCTGACACTTCCACTTTATCCGCATGGATCCTTTGCAGACTTCAATCTTCCCCTTTGGTTATTCTCACTCCCTTTTATGCTCCCTGAAACCAGTCTGATTTTATTCCTTTTCTGTGTAGTATGGAAAGAAAAATTCTTTTATTTTGGCAATACTATTTCTACTGACATATTAAAAATAAAATTAAAAAACATGGAAATCACCCTAACAAGTCCCTAAAAAAAAATCATAAATAGGTTCTTCATACAAGTGAATTTTACCATTTAAAAAGCACTATACAAAGTTATTTCAAGCAGCCTAGTTAAACAGTAAAGCCTCGTAAAAGACACAACTTTATCAGGGTAAATGCAGTTCTTCAGCGTAAAGGGCAAAGACTGCAAGCGCAGGGTGTAATGCTTTCAGGAAGCAGCCGTCTCCAAGAAAAATGCTCAGGAGTGCAGACTTCTCCTGCCATGTACAGGCTTCACGATTTTTATAGAAAACCGTTTTACACCGAATTTTCATGCTAATAAAAATAGTGCCAGAATGAACGTCTTGGAAAGTAAAATTCCCATCTTGGGGAGTCTTAATCCCCTCTCCACAGCAAAGACTGGAAACTTGCTTCCAAGTCCAAGCGTGCTTTCGCTCCAAAAAGTAACTGTAAAAACACACTGCAGAAGCTGTTAGCATTTCTTTACTTTTGAATTAAACGTGTTTAATCCAAGTTTACAAGAATAAAGGGTTTTTCCTCGTAATCCAAAGGCTGTAGACCTCCCTCCAGGATCCGAGGGCGAAGCTGGGTTCTTCGCTCCGCCTCACACATCCTCATTGCTCACTTACAACCAGATCTACAAGTCAGTTCATGCCCTCTTCACTACCAGGGCAACAAAAATGCCTGAAAATCATAAAACCTTAACAGACAGCTCTGTTGATAACATAGAGCAGCAGCTCCGGCTCCCGCAGATGAAGTATGTTGCCATTGCAGAGGCAAAGTACGTAACAGCAATAAGCATTTTTGCTAGTGAAGCCCATTTTAAAATCTTTGTATGCACAGAAGAGGTAACTTTTGTTCAAAATGCACATTACCAAATTCAAGCAATTTGAACAGGAAAGCCCGTTTATGCAACTTCTTTCAGCATAGTTTTTCATAAAACTCTTAAAGCTTGAAACAGAAGCAGATTGCTGAACTTTCAATGAAGGCAAGGCTCTAATTTGCCATTTTTTCCCCTCAAATTGAGTAGTATTTAATCATTCAAGTAGTCCTAAATGGGGTCTTAATCGGTTCTCCTGAGCCAGCAGTACTCAGGATGGATGGGGCACGGAAGCCAGTGCCATTTCAATGCCGTTGGACAGGCCAGGATCCAACGAACCGGCGACGTTGGGAGGAATATCAACAGCAATAAAGGGTTGTCAAAATCTGACGCTCAGGGCGCAGTTTCGTACTACAGAGATGATGAAAGGTAATATGGGCTTAAAAAACTCCTGCCACAAAACTACCCCCACCACAAATACTCCCAAAAGCATTCCCCTGGCAGCTATCAGGGGGTCACGCTCTGACACGGATGGGTGAACGGATCCATAAAGAAGCAACAAATAAAAAGTCTCTGCTTGAGATCTCTCTCGGGCTTGAGCCAATTCTGCTGGAAAAGCCTCCGCTATCCATGCAACAAATTGATCATGGGGGCCTGGGTACCCACGCTGAAATTGCCTCTTGATGGACAGCACTCATCCAACCTGAGCTCACTCTCCTGGCTCAAAGTCGCTTAAAACTTTGGGTCATTTTGTTTCAGTGACCAGTACATCAATTCTCCTCTTGCCTGTCTCCTCTCTATCAGCACAAAGTCGGTTCACCCACAAGCTGTGCACCATCCAGGTGCCAAACCTGGTGAACCCACGTCATGGCCATCCTGCTGGCCCTTGTGTACGGATCCACTTGGAATTACTGCAGAACCATAGCCCGTAGTTTCTTTCCTTTAGTTTATGCATTTCTTGCAACCAAGAGCGGTCATGGTTTTCATGAATTCACGAATCTGCCCAAATCCTGTCCAGGTATCTCCATCTGGTTTTGGATCTGGTCTTCTACTATGAAGATCCAGACCTTTCCTTGCAGGCAGTGACTGCTGGCCCTGCAGCACCTCAGCTTAGCTGATGTTCCACCGTGTGCCCCTCCTGTGCCCAGGTGCCACAGCAGAAGTTCAGACCTTTGCTGCTGTGAGCAACGCCAGTAACAAGCCGGGGGCTCTGGGTCCACATCGGCTTTGGAGGGAATTTGAAACACACCACAACTCCTGGAGTCACAATCTGTTAATGCCCGCAATTAGATGGATACAGACAAACAGATTAAATTAGGTAGGCAAACAGAAAGGCTGCAGGAGACTTATCACTAAATACAATTACCTCTACTTGAAAAAACAAGCCACTGCCAAGTCTGCGGTTGCTAGTACAGAAATCTGACTTGGATACAAAAATAAAGACCAGTAATGATCAGGATAATTAACATCTAGCAGTACATTTCTCAGAGCCCTCATCAGCAACTGACTTTCACAGTTCTCTGGAAGCTCAGCGTTCGGCCTCACCTCTCCGAAGATGCTGAAAGATGCTGCTGCTGTCCTCTTTTTAAAAATATATTAGAGCTGTCATTATTAAAGGATGCTCCAAAGGAAGTGCAAGAGAAGAGAATGCCTACCTCCCTGCAGGAGCCAAGGCAGAGGTAAGGGACCGTGTGAAAAAATCAGGATACAGAAACATATAGCAAGCCTTTAAGTGAAGATGCAGCACAGTGCAGCAAACCCAATCACTTACAGCATGCTACAATTTTTCCTTTAGTATTGAAACGATTTTCTTGTCAATATTTTGTTTTGGCTTATGATTTTATTAAATGTTGCAATAATAAGCCATGCTTCCAGTAAGTGCAGAAATTAATGAGTCAGACTCTGGACAAGAGCAGAAAAATCTGAGGTCAATTGCCACTTCTGCGATGGATCCGGTTCACAGCCTGGGACTGATCCAGCCAAGCACTGAGCACCTTCAGTTCAGGGCCTTCGGCACAGCAGGTGGGCACCCGCAGCACCAGGGGTCTGGGCACCCTGTGGCTGCAGCCAGTGCCTCTGTACCTGCAGGTATTAATTAAACACCAGCCCCGGCACAACAGCAGCATCCACTGCTGGGCACCGCAGAGGCCCCTGGTGAAAAGCATCCAACCTTCGATCCAAAGTCTTCATCCTCCAGCTGGGGAATGAAACCAGGTGTAGGACAAGGAGCTTTGGGCAGGATTAAACCCCAGCACTGCTTTGAAGATGATTTCCAGGCAGCATCTTCCCCAGGCACTGACACAGCCCCGAGCACACGCGAAGCACGGCAGGGACAGAGCCTGGCTCGGCGAAGGTCCCTGGTACGGGGGTCCTGCCCCCCAGCCGTGCCCGCGGCAGGGCTTGCAGAGCATCCAGCTAGCGCAAGCAGCTCTCCAGGGAAAATTTAAAGGCCCCAAAATGCAGGACTTGCTGCTGGTTCAACGCAAACCCACAAAGAGTTTCTCGCTCTCAGGCAGCTGAACATCCATACAGCCAAGAGCAAAATAAAAATAAAGAAATTTATCACCTAGGCTGAGTGCAAGTGCTCATGCTTAACCCCCAAAAACTACTACTTTAAACTGAGTGGGTTTTGTGCTGGAAAAGGCTAGCTTGAAATGGCTCACTAACAGAAGAATAAATCCCCCGTTTCTGAAGAAATAAAGAGTGCTGAACAGCAAATACAACAACAATTTCTCATTAATTAAAACCAGCGCAGCTTCTACAAAAATTACAGACAGATGGATAAACAAAAACAATAAAGGAAGAACAGTAGTAATAATTGTCAAACACTTCAATGGAAAAGAAGGAAATAGATGCACGATTTGTTTTTAAAGGAGGGGAGAGATGGATGGAGCTGGACCAGGGAAGGGAGCGGGAGGTCGCAGGTGAGGGCTGCCGCGCAGGACCTGCCTGCTGCCAAGCTCGGGCACGGCGACAGCACTCACGGGCACCGGCTGGTTTGGAAACCCTGTCGGTGGCGGCTAAAGAAAGACTTTGGCTATAAAAGGGGCCATTTCTATTCTGAACACTATGAATTAACACAGCTCACTTAACGAATCCATTGGTTGCTTATGCAAGGAATGAGGCACAGGTGGAAAACGTTGCGGATAAGCCCTGAGCAGGAAACACCCCTCCAATAACCCAGTGCAAAAGCAACACCCATGAAAGCAGCCCAGCAGCCTTCCGACGCACAGGATGGGAAACAACAAGGTTTCCCCATGTTCCCCAAATCTCCAACACGGCACACACAGCCCGAGACCCCGGGACACAAAGAGGAATTTGTTTTTTCCGGGCTGCTGCTCAATCCACGCATTTCTGCCTGCATGGAAATCACGGAGTGGTGCTCGCGGCCGGTCCTGCTTGGAAGGGGACAACCACAGGCACCTTTCCCACCAGCTGGCCACCAGTCCCCAGAAGATGACAGCTTGTGGTCAACTCATGGGAGCCAGGGCTGTACTTCCCAGAGCAGGGGATGAGATGGCTTCCCCTCCAATCTGGGCTGAAAATACAGCATCTGAGCTTTCCTGAGCCTGTTTTGCAGCCTGGCAATGGTTTGTTCTTTTGGATAAACTTCAGTAGGAAACAAATCTTTAAACAGCCTTTAAATCTCTCGCCCTCCACAGCAAGAACGGTTCCAGCTGGTGAATCATCCCAGCTGCATCCCGCGGCACGGGACAGCCCCGGCCGGCGGGGAACGGCCCCAGGACGGCAATCACAACGCGGAAAATGCTGGATGAAAAGGACGGACAGCCTGCCCTGGGACACCAGACACCTCGGTCGGGTCCCTTGCTGGGAGGGAATACGTGCAGATCTGATTTCGCGTGCGGGAGCGCCAGGCTGCCCTGGGCCAGCTTTAACAATGTGAGAGGATGAACAGAATAGTGGGAAAACTGAGCATGAGTTTAGGTCCACAGCCAGGATAAACTGGAAAATCAGGAGTAACTTTCTTCAGTGTAATAGTCTTCAGACAGTCAAAACTGTCAGTTTTGAACACTGAACCCCTACAGACCTAATTCACCCTTTCCTGCCCTTTATTTTAATCTATTTGAGTAGCAGGGGGAGAAAACCTGAACCCTCCCGGAGCCTACATCTGCCAGAGCCTTTGGGGCTCAGGATTCAATTTGCTGTCACCAGGAAAGGAGGAAAGAAATTTTAAAAAATGTGAAAGGAATGAGACAAACCAAAATAACCACAGGGAAACACAGAGGAAGGATGGCAGCGTAGCAGCCACACGGCTACAACAGATCTGCCGCAGATTTGCAGGATCAGGCCCTGCCCACGGGCGCACGCCCGGGTATCTTTCTCAAGGGCATCCTGCCTGCGCGGCTGCAGTGGGTGCATCCTGCGGTGCCGGCACGGGATGGCAAAGTGCCTGGCACACACGGCTGCTGGCAGAGACCAGGCTAACGCAGGACAGGTACCAGGCACGCCTGCAGAGTTGGTTTTTTTGGTGCTTTTCTCCAGGGCTTCACCTCGCTCGCGTGCGCGGAGGTGTGTGAGCCATCCCCTCCAGAAGACACAGCAGTAAGACGAGGGATTCGGCTTCCTTGACGATGGGCAAGGCACAAATGGCAATGCCTGTGGGACAGGCTGCAGTCACCTGGAGGAGGTTTGCATCCCTACCTTAGTGCCGTCATAGCCTTTTAACCGATGTGGAAACCAAGGCACAGAGCTGACTGGCACGCTCAGCACCACAGCTGGGATAAGACAAATCCTCATCTCTGCTATGGTGGTGCAAAACACATCTTCGGAGGTGCATTTCGACACAGTTTTTCATAAGACTTAGTCATTCCCTGTCAGTAAACCATCAACTGGCTGCTGCTCTTCTACAGGAGGCATTCATGAGCCAGGCTCCCTGCAGCCAAGCAGGGAGTCCTGGCGAGGGGTGGGGGTGCAGTGTTTTGGGCTCCCGACAGCTTTCCTTGTGGGGTCCATCCTGCCCCTCTACATATAGCACTCAGCTACGCTCTGCCCCAGCAAAACCCACTCGTTGCATTTTGGAGGCTGTGCTAATCCAAAAATCCTTCCCACAATGATTGCTCATTCTCCAGCACGCAAGGATGCACTTCTTTAATTAGAGTCAGTCCTTTATTTAAAAAAAAAAAAAAAAAAAAAAAAAAAAGAAAAGAAAAAAATGGTTTATGCTGTCCAGGCTGTGAGAACAAGTTGCTAATTTTGCCTGATAAAGCCTGGCACTCTCGCAGACTCACCGACCTTATGTCCTAGACTGGCAACTCTTCTGAAAGACAGCAGCACCTTGGCACAACTAATTGCATCAGATGCTCAAATTCTCCTGAGTGAATTAATAAATGGTTAATTTACAACTGCAAATGGACACATTAATCAAAGTTCTTAACAAGGGAAAGTTATAAAACAAAGTATAAAACAAAGTTGTAAAAGTTATAAACCAAAACAACTTTGCAGCAATTTCAGCTTTTCCCTGTGGTTCCGTTCAGGTAGTTTTATGATAAAATATAAAAAGATATTTAATCAAAGAATCAGTGTGGGTTTTGAGCCTCTGTGCTTGTGCAACACGCATCGGCTGTCTTGGAGCATCAGCCTCTCTTTGGCAAAAGTACAAGGAACCGAACCAAAACCTACACGACCTCTCCTGAGCCCTGCTCAGCAGGAGGGTGGCAGAGGGTCCCGGTCACAAACAAGAAGGACCTTCCGTGGGTGCCTCCTCCAGCACCCCATGGGTGAAGAGGAAACTTTCTACTCGCACCAGAAGCAGCAGTCCTCCACGGCTCTTCACCTCCGGGACACCAACCAGTCAGCTTTTCTCCAGCCCAAGGTATATCTAGTATTCTGAGTAGGTAGCAAAAGTTTATTAGGGTAATTTGATTTAAAATATGGCAAACCCTTGATAATACTCAGAACTTAAAGAAATTTCACAGCAGTTGATCATTTCAGTGAAGTCAAATATGAGAAAAACAACTCCAATTTTTGCAAACCGATACTTTTTTTTTCCTATTAAACACTGAGGGTGTTTTACTGAGTGTCAAAGGTGTGCTGTACAACATTTTACCAGCTCTGAAATAACGCTCTTGACTCCACGTCTCAAGTTGCCCACAACTCAGGTGACACCACATGCTTTCAAGAGGCACAAACTCTGCGAGGCTTTTCTGAGTCCGCTGCCTGTTTTAAGGCAATGTGCAGTTTTCCTTGGCTTTGCTCCAGTTCTCCCAAAAGCCAGCCTAATCCTCCAGGCTAGCACTGCAATCCCGATGGGATCGCAACCACCAGGCTCTTGATTCCTCCCTTCTAGCCGCCAGGACCTCCTGCTTATGCTAACATCCACCCGAAGAGCGAGAAACAAAAAATGTTCTCCCCTCTCATTAGCCAGGAGTTAATTAGAAACACTAAGGCAGATAAATACCCCGCTATCACCTTCCCTCATTACTGTCCATGTTAAAAAAGCAAGAGCAGACGCATGCAGAGCTCTCACCCCTCTGCTCATCCCTCCTCCATGTACCTTCAACCCCTCACCCCGGAAGAGATAGCCCCCAACATGAGAGGATAAAGGACATTTCAATATTTGCATATTTAATGGTTATTGCTCTTGGCTTTTCTGTAAGTGCCTAATGGACAGGTCTACATTCCTTACTCTGTCATGACTTACTCCCTACAGGTAACTTCAATTATTTTAATTTAAGCTCTTCCATAGCTCCTAACCATAAAATACTTTGTAAAACAATGCAAAGAAGTGCTATGCATCTCTGTCAAAAGTTCCCAAATTTTGCATAAATTATTCTACTGTTGGCTTGCAAGAAGTGATTCTGTGAAGAGCAGAGGGGATGAGGTCCAGTCTCCTACGCCTGTGTCCTGCATCGCTCTGCTCACCTCCCCACCACATCCTCCACCACTCCTAGAGCTGAGGGATGCTCCTGACAGTCTCCCAGCTCCGTGCAATGCCTTGCTCCCTCCCGTATTCCTTATGGCAAAAAAAGCCCACAGCATGGATCTTCCACTCCGTGTCTCTCCCAGCCTCAAACAGCCTTCTTGTGCTTCATGTTTTCATGGCTTGATTTAAAATCTCAGCTGAAAGGCTCTTTCTGCTTCTCAGTTGTGCTTAGATTTCAGATTTTTCAGCTGGTCTCCTAAAGCTCACATATAGGGCTTACGGGACTGTATGATTGCTGGGTACATATGCATCTTCCTACCCACATATCCCCCTTAACTTCTGAAACACCGAGTTCATTACTACCACATCGGACCAGGATACAGTAGCCTAAATTATAACTTTCTAACAAATGTAATGGAAATAGAACAAAAGGCAAAAAAAAATGACCCTACCTGGGACCCCACTAAATGGCAGTATAAATTTATTAGACAGCTAATTCAAGAGAAGAACAATATTTTGCATGCCCTAACCTGCTGAAAAGCTTTATTTGCAATTATTAGACACCAGAGAATACACGCCTCAGTGAAGCGTCCCCTCCCATGTAGATTCTCTGATGTCTAATAGGCATGGAAAGCTAGTCAAAGCTTGTCCTGCAAAGTTGGGGCGTTCGTAATAGCTCTGTCCAGTGTAGAGTCTCTGATGCCTAATAAGTAGCTCACTGAAGCCTTTTTTAATTTAGTTAGAAAACCAGTAGACCTCAAGACGCAAGTCTATTGGAAATGAGACTGCATCCATTCCAGGGGTCAGCAAATGTCTTGCTTGTTTTCCCTCTCCATTATTTACTACTGCAAAATCATTTAATGCAGTATTTGCAATCAAGTTGGTGAAAGTCATCACACAAGCCAACAATTTGCTATACATTTCACCTGGGACCACCTGACTAAATGAGAAGAGAGAAATATTTCTGTGGCTGCCTTCATCTTACATGAAGTAAACTGTTATTTTCAAATCTTAAATGCTGGAGTTGAAAAGCTGCATGTGGCTCAACATCAGGAGGAAAAGCAGTTCCCAATTAAGCACCTGATGGCAAAATAACTGCATTTCACCAATGCAAAGGTGATGCCAGGGCAACTGAAGATCATCAGTCCTTCTCTGAGATGAAGAGATGCAACTCTACTCTTCAGATCACTACCACTTCTGTTCGCTCGTGAGATCGAAACGAGAAACACGAGAGGGTGATAGTCCTTCCCTACAAGCAGTGAGTGCAAACGTGCCTATTTGCGCAGCACAGATCATGTCTGACACTCAGACGCCAAGCTCAGTGGTTGCAAATTCATTTTCCAAAAGCCTCAATGCTCATTTGACCCTTCAGAGGCCACCATCCTCCTCCTTACAGCTCTGTTTCCACCTAGAGAACAGATGATAACACACTTTCTGCCTCAAAACCTTTAATTTGGACCCGGTGTCACTGCTGTTTGAGATGCCAGTACTTCTCATTGCAGCTTTACTAATAAACTCAGAGGACGCACTTCACATAAGTAGGTGCAAATCGAAGGGGCAAGTGTGGGGGTCAGAACAGCGCAGCATTTGGCATGTTTCCATGTATTAGCAGTTAAGAGTAGTATTATTAGAGAAAAGGCATTGACACCACTGCAAGGATAAATTCATTTTGGCATATCCAAGAGCAGTGGGAATAAAAGAAAGCATGCCTTAATGCAAACAGTCCCAATGCTTTAAACATTTATAAATAACTTACCATTAGTAACACTCTTAATCACTGACAGATTTGCAAATAACCAAAATAATAATCCTTCCTATGCAGAGATCCTTTTTGCTAAACATCCATCCTTCTCCTGCCTATGGAGGGTTTGAGGCTCCAGCTCCAGTATCCTGGTAACTCCTGCTCCCAGTATCTGCCACCACAGAGGACTGTCAGACTCGTTACAGGCATCAAAGCCCTTTGCAAGACTTGCTCACAGGTTGGATTATGTGGCTTTGAGTAACGTGATCTAGTGAAAGATGTCCCTGCCCATGGCCTACATAGTCTTTAAAGGTCCCTTCCAACCCAAACCATTCTCTGATTCTATGATTACATGCATCAGCATCCATAAAAGTAAAAACTTTCTGGGAGCACATCAGCATTGGTACCTTCACCTTCCTCCTTGGACCTGAAGATGCCAAGCAGATTTTCCAAGCCCTGTGCTTGTGAAGAGCATGAAAGCTAAGATGATAACTGCGCTGTGCTCCAGAAATGCATTGCATATCGCAATAAAAATCTGCCTCAAAGTCATTGCACGCCTGCAACGACAGCAGCCTGGGAGCGAGGTGACTTATAAAACTTCCCCGCCACTCCCCGTTAGACTTGGACTTTTGCTACACAGAGGACGAAGCCCAGCAGTGCCCAACCAGAAGAGCTGCATCCCTTCCCGTTTTCACAGCACACACCCCGGTCCAGAAAATAGCACACGTGGACCCCAGCAGCACTTCTGTAAAGCACTAATTAGCGAGAGACTTGCTATGAATATTCCAAATAACATTTCCCTCTAAATCAGCCTGTGTCAGCAAAGGGCAACATTTCGAAAGGCTGGGAATAATTTTGAGGCACTTATGAGAGGAAGGCAAAGAAACTTGAAACTTGCTGACTCCCCGCGTTATTTGGGCATCTGATGGTTTAACGCTGGCAGCGTCACCCACAGGGAAGGTGCCGCTGTCACATGCAGCGGAGGTGAGGTCATCGCGCTGATGCGAAAGGCTCATGCGGAAAGTCTGATCTATAGTGATTAATTTAGAGATTTAATATTTTTATTTTGGCGCTCTCCTGTTTTGACAGGCAACTGAAATGCAAATAAAAAGATGTAAGGTAAAGGGGGAAAAGAAAAAAAAAAGGACACATTTTGTACTGACAGCAGCTTGAGTTGCAGGAGGGGGGGAAACACAGGAGCAGATTGAGAAGTGCAGGCCAAGCAAGTGACCTTACGCTCAGAGTTTTAGAGGAAAAAAATGCATTAATGCTAAAAACAACATGCCCCAAAACCTGAGCTTAAAAACCCTCAAGCAGCCTCTACAAAACTAAAAGGACCCCACTGTGTTGCCCTTCCTCACCCTACTCTTCCCCACCTGACACTGGGTTTTTTTCCTCTTCTTATGAAGTACTTGAAAGGATGCTGAGGCTTTGGCTTTAACCACAGCAGAGAAATGATGCATTCTGAAATCAGAAGAAAAGGAGGCAGAAAAAAAGCAGGCTCCGATTTTCTCACTCTTCATGTCAGGTGAGATGAGTCATTTATGCCATAAGACGTTAGAAAAGAAATCTTTTAAAGATTCATAAAAAACATAACGCATGCATAAAAGGCTGTTAAGAGGCGAGGTTTGCAATTAACAATGTTACTGTATCACTAACATGATACAGTATCTATGCTGAAACCACTGGGGATCTAAAGCTGTTTTCACAAATACAATATTCTGTTTTAAGGATAGAATTGAGCCCCTTAACAGTAACCAGGAAAATTGCCTGGGAAGGCAGAGCAAAACAGTCAGATTCCTGAGCCAGATGGAGCCACTTTGCCCCTGATCAATCACTGTCTGTTATTATCCTTAAATGACCCCCAAAATAAAATACGTCCTGGAAAATAAACACAAATTTTGTGCTAACCACTCGGCTTTCAGCATTAACATCCTTCCCCCAGACTCAGTGTTTTTAGAAGGAACACTGAACGTTACCAATAGCAACTGCAAAATGTCCCATCAGATTCAGATGCTGATTGTTCTATACAGAATTGATATGACACAATGGTAATGATTCCAGAAATTAAAATCACTTTATTTCTACAGTTACTGCCTGCTACACACGGATTTAAATGACTGCACCTCACGGGGAGGGACTGACCCCGCGGTGCACCATCTGGACAGGAGATGGGTCCTGCAAACATCCTTCTTTTTGCACTGCAACACCGCTTTTTGTTTGTTTTAAAATCAAGATGGGGTTCGATTTCATCCCTTCTGCTACGACTTGGGTGCCATTCAGCACACTTCTTTTTGGCCACAACCTTGAATCCTTGCCCTTACCGAAATGCACCCAATCTAAAAATAAGGAACTGCGAGGCTGTGCAAAGACACGGCTGTAAACAGGATTTAGACACGTAATGTGACAAGAGATGTTCAAAATAAACACGTGCTGCGGGTGCTGCCTGGGACCACGGGTCTCACCACCAGTCCCGGTTTCTGCTCAGAGTCAGGGGCTCACCGCAGGAGTCTGTATATATATTATATATATACGGACTATTTTATACATATATATATTTATATACGTATAATATATTATAGATATAATAATATGATATAATGTCATATATAACAACATGCTATAATAAATATATTATAAATATGATATATAATACTTTTAAAAATATATATAATGTCCATGTATGTGTATGTTATAATGTGTGATCTATTGCATGAACTGCAAACTAGAAGTTAATTTTGCAGTTCCTGAATTGGACTTTTCAACCGTACTCTTTCTGGCCATGACATATCTCCCCCTCTTCCTTTAAATTAGCACTGCAGATGAAACTGGATGCCTCAAGGCTTTGTTAATGCCAGTCTGAATCCGGCCCAGCCAGATCTAGTAAGGATTAAAAGCTGTTCTCCTCCCTTGGATGTTAAATGACCTTATTACAGAAAGAGTTTTGTGTTCGCACACTGCTGTGCGCTGCACCAACCGGCAAACCCAGGAGAGACCTAGAAATGCACAAACCCCATGGACTGAACCAGCCCTGACTCCAAGGCAAAGCCTTCTCCTGCCCAGGCACAGGTACAAGGGGGCTAGGAAAAAACAAACAAACAAACAAACAAAGACTTCAAGGAAATAAGAGTTTATTCATATCAACGATATTCTGCAGAAATATTGTTGGCATGATGTGGTGTGTGTGGTGTGTGATGAGGTCAGGGAAAGATGCTGGAAGCAACTCTTAGATGTAATTTTCCTGGGAAAGCTAAATATGCCATAGAATAGCAAACCCGATCTTTTGTGGAGAGCTCCTATATTTCTTAGACCTTAAAAATGTCAGCCAACCCCTCTCCAAAATCCCAGGTCTTCCCAAGGTCAAAGAAAGAAAATTACTATAGATCTTCCAGTGAACAGTGCGGTTGATTTGTCAGAGAGATAAATATTTTTCCCTAGGTTGCCATCTCACGATTCAACTAGTGGTCCTTAGAAAACCTAGTCCAATTAACTTTTTTTTTTAATTATTATTATTTTTTAAATGCAAAGCCATATTCCAGTGGTTTCTGATTCCAGATGCTGCCTGAACCCCCACCTCCGTAAGTACTGTCACCCAGACCTTTGCTTCCAGAAGCAAACACTGACTGAAAAAAGGAGCAGCAGGTCATACAGCCACTTGCAGACCTCGTTACACCATCCATGACATGTTTTAGGTGAACTGATGTTGTTTTGGCTAAATTAATGTGCTTTCAGGAAAGGAGTTAATCCTTTTTTCTTTTACAAGAGGAGACAACTGCTCCTCCGTAAAGCAGAGCTCTTGTTTTCAAATCACTACACAAGCATTAATGTTAATCCTCAGGCTTCCCCGATGCTGCTCTGGGTTATCACCAGTACAAAAGCGAGAAGCGGGGCTTAGAGATGAAGTGGTTCGCAGGGAGGCCGTGTGCATTTCTGCTTTCCAAGGGTTTGAAGTGGGGCAGTTGCCACAAATCAGCTCTCAAAACACCCCGGATTAAAAGACGTTCAGTCGCAGTCTGGTGGGTGGGTGAGCAACTGTATCTGCGTTACACAAGGGGATTAAGCACAGAGATTAAGGCTTGTATTTTCACAAATGACTTCTGATTTTGGATGGCTTCATTCTTTATTATGGCACAAGTTTTTGACAGCTGAAAAATCAGGCATTCGCATGTTAATTTCAGGCAAGAACAAGAATTGCAATACTCAAAATTAAAAGCCGTTTTTCGGCTATTAGTCCTACTCATTATACACCTTATTTTCCTGCACTAATTAGGCCAATTAAAATTTTCTTACTGTACTTCAAAGGTGGGTTGCGATGCCTCTCTATGAAATGCTTAAGCAGCACGAAGCAAACTCACATCATCACCACCAATTCTGCTCCGTGGCAGGAGCCGACTCTGCACCCCGGGCGCCCAGCCCTGCGCTCGCAGTTTGTGTGGTTCAAGACTTTCAAGGAAAGCATGTTTCCTGGCCTGGAGACATGTACCAACAGAGGCGAGATGCAAATTTTACCAAATCTGCCTCGGAGCCACGCTTTTTCTTTTCCTCCCCCTCCCCGCACGGCATCCGAGAGCGGAGCGCGGAGGAAGGATGCGTCAGGCTGGCACATGCTTCCCCAGGCACACGCCGATCAGCAGGCAGGGCTGAACTCACCCCGGTGCTCGCCTCGCAAACACGGACTCCGATAACCTTTCGGGTCCTGCTGACCGCCGCACCACCGCCCCTTGGCACTTAGTCACCTGTAACGGAGTCACGGAGTGAATCAAACCCGAGGCACGTGGCTGGGATGCTTTTCAGCTGTGCCATCTGTACAGGGTCATGGTAATTCCCACGTGAGCAGACACTTTCTTTTATTTAATCCCCAGGCTTTTAAGTGCTTTTCATCTTAAAATTTTTTTTTTTTTTTTTTAAATCACCAAACCCCTGGTTTCTGCTGCAAGTGAAACTAAGAAAATACTCGTTTTATTGGTTTACCAGGAAAGTTCACCCCCACTTTCTAACATCTCAGCCTCACTCACGGTCCTGCCCTCCCCAAGGCAGAGCTACGACACGAATTGCTCAGCGCTGGCCCCTCTTGACACTCGAACACAGCAGGCTTCTTTTCAGCTGTAAGAATTTGAATGAAACAGGCAATTCAGCCGAGCCTACGCAGGCAGTTCACTGCGAGTTCATTTTAATGCAGCCCAACAGCTTTACCTGTCACTGAAACCAACCCAAATAAAACCACAGTGCTCCGCACGGATTTTCGGCACCGGTCATGAGCGGGTTTGGCACAGCCCTACAGGCATCGTCCCCCAGACAAGCAAGCCAGCGGACCTGGACTCATATCCCCCCGGGCCAAGGCATTTTGCACGCTGAGCAGAGCCTCTACAACGTGGAGCCGAAAGGTCCGTCCTCCCAAAGAAGCGTCCTCCCTGATGGAGGACCACGCTGTCAGGCTTTCTCATCTCAGCCCAGAGTGCGTCTCTCGGGGCCGCCCCGCACTGTGTGTCCCCATTTATAGCCACACAAAGACAGCATCATACTGGGATAAATGGGAGGACAGTGGTTTTTGCCAGTATGTACAATTACACCTTCTCCCATCCCTGCAAAGACTTGGATAAATATGTATGCAGACATTTATGTGTACATATAAATATGTACCTACATGTTTGAGTGTTTCCCTCCACCACGGAGGCTTCCCTGCCAGGTGTTCAGAGCAAGATGCTGAATGTGATAATTCCTCCCTACCAGGCTGATTCCCTTCAGCCAGGGGTAAAATCCTGCAGGATCTCACTAATCGGGACGCACGGAAAAGTGATCCCACCAGCAGAGATCAGATTACGATGCCGTCGTTCAGATGTCTAAACTGCTTCGCTTGAGATTTATCTGAATGTTGCGAACTCAGCATTTTACCCAGAATATCCTGACATTATTTCCCTTAAAGGCCCAGTTCCTGGAGCTCAGTGAGAGTTTCAGTTTTCTTTAACAGCAAAAGCCAGGAGAAAACTTGCAACCTAAATCCTCAAAAACCATGAGATAAAACTCAAATAAGTAAATAAATAATCACCCCAAAGTCTCAAACTCTATTATGCTTAAAACCTCACAGCTTTCAAACCATTTTCATGAGTTATGTAGCTCTGTTGGTTTTTTTTTCTCATCCTGTGCTAGCAACTGGTGATGCCGCTAGCCAGCCAGCTGTTTGGAAACAACCGAAAGATGTTGGGAAGGGGGCGTTGGGAGGAGAGAAAACCCCGGTAATACAAGCTGAAGTGAGAAGCACTGATTCATAAATCTGAGTAGAGTGGCATGAATACGATAATGTCTAACTAGTGAAATTTATTCTCCAGCATCCTCCCGGTACTGAAAAGGCTTCAACGAAACCCAGGGCTGAACAGCCACAACAATGCTGGGGCCCACGGGGCATATTTTAGGAGAGGAAATTAATAGAACTAAATGCAAATAATCATCTCCCGAAAGAGCCCGAACGACCTCCAACAGCAACGCTTGCCTCAGCAGGCTCCGATTTCCATTTCTAGGGAGCGAGGCGGCTGGGAATTTCCCTCCTGCCGGCGGGGCTGGGTTTGGAGCGCAGGAACCTCCCCGAGAAAAGTCCTATTCTGGGGGTCACTTCGCTTGAAAAACTCTTTATTTAGCCAATATGCATCCAAACCTGGACTCAGCTGCAGTTTCTCGGGGCTCTCCGGGCTTTCTTGCTCAGCATCCCGGCTCCTGTTGATGCATCGTTCCCCTCCTCGCTGTTTTTCAGTAACGTGTCCCCTCTCCTGTCCCTTCCCATCCCCAGGACATCTCTCTGCTGGTGTCTTTACTGATGCCTCCCGCTACGTTCAAACCCATTCTCTTTTCCAACAATTCACATCAGCAATGATGCTTTTACCCAAAACACAATAAATTACAGAAGCCCAGAAAAATGGCCACGTGCTTTCCAGCATTGACACTTGAAATGATCAAAAGATGCATTAAAACAAATATTACTTGTCCTCCCATGTCCATTAGGTTATTTTTCATTAACACATAAATCAAAGGACTGTGTTTATTCTAGTTTGTTCTCCACTAAAAAAAAATGATGCTGCAGTTTTAAGATGAACCAGATTGTTTCAGTGGGAAAAAAAAAGCCAAATTACTGGGGGGGATAAGGAATATCCCCCGCTCCCGTTATCTTAGAGAAGCTGAAGAGAGGTGAAACTCCAGTATCACGCCCTTATACTGAAGACAAGAAAAACCATCCACACTGGTCTAAAGAAAGGAGAACTGTTCCAGGTAGGAAAATAGGAAAAACAAACATGATTATTCCCAACTAAATATTAGATCAAGCACGTCTATCACCTGGGATGCTTAGCACCCAAGTACCTACAGTGAAGACACTCACAGTCCCTTCACCTCCAGCTTTATGAAAGGAAAATAAAACAGAAAAAAATGGCGACTATCCCATATATATAGGAGATACATATATATATGTATCTTCCCTTTTTTCTCTCTCTCTGTATATAAAGATAGATAGCAAGGTGTCCTGGATGACCAGTCGCCAAAGAGTTTATGGTAGAAACTCTGCAAGTTGGATAATTTGAAATGGGACAAAGCACTTGAACTTGTACACGAGGAATGCTGGTCCCAGAAGGGAATGTGGTGACCTAATTGCTCTTTTTCTTGAATCTGCTACATTCATTTCCTAACGCTTTACCAATGTTATTCCCATTCCCATGGTTTGCGTGTCTTTTTTAAAACCCTTCAACCACCATCAGTACCCCAACAAGGGAAACCTAGTTAAAAAAAAAAACCACTAAAAAAAACCCCCACAGAACAACTTCTCATGTTGTGTCAGGTCACAAAAGTTTCAGTTTTAGATGATTTCTCCCTCTGAAAAAGGAGCTGGGGCAGTCGACGGGGACCTGCAGCGATGCTCGGTCAGACCTGGTGCCGGACCGCAGCAGTCTCTCCCTCTGGGCAAGAATCACAAGCACAGCACACACATGCATGTGTACACACCTGAGAGCAACATCTACAGTCACAACACAGAAGTAATTTCAAGTTTTGCTTTTTAGTGCATTTTTTACATTTTTAGTCAACTGGTCAATACTTTCTAAATCTGAGTGTGCCCCCCAAGAATTTACTCGGATGCCGCCAGTCCGGGTGGGTTCAGACAACCCCCTTCTGTGCAGCGCAGCCCTTCAGCAAACTCTCTGCATGTGTTTTGCCAAATCTGGACCTATTTCCACTTTTCTCCTGATGCTGGCACACACCTACCTTCCTGCTAAAGAAGACTGCTGCTAGAAATTTTACATATTACATAAGATACTTAGATTTTTCTGTAAAAAGCAAGCGCCTCCAAATGACCACAGTGCCAACTCATTAAATTAGATCTTCTCTTTAAGAGATGGCCACAGCTACCAACAGAATACCATTTCTATTTCTTTTAAATGCTGCCTCACAAACCAGACAAGAGTTTGAGATTCATCTTTCTGCCAGTTCAGGACTTCCAGGTTAAAACAACTTTCAGAGACGTTTTTTACCTGCCAGACATCCCTCGTTATGCAAATGGCATGGGGGGAAGAGCGTGGCTGAATATACCTGGATAACTGGTGGTTTATACACCTGTGAGAATTGCCATGCACAACATCGGTTTGGGTAACCAGGAGTTTCCTATCGCAGAGGCTCAAATAATAAGAAACTGGCTTTTCCCCCCAACTGGGTTCCACTCCGAGCCTGAAAACAAGTTATTTTAATTCTGAGAGTTTAGCTTTACTGTATGCAAGACTGTCATCTCCTCGCCACTGTGATTTGGTCCCATGCCCACAACGTTTGACACTTTTCTAAAAACCAAGCCAAGGTGCAGTGCTAACCTGCAAAAATGTACAGTTTGGAGCAGGACAGGCATTACGAGACAAAATGACCCAGCATTGGGGTTTGGAAGAGCACGGATTCGTATCTAATGACCAGCTGGTGGGGTTGGTGTCATCTTGGAGCCCACAGTAACCTGTCCCAGCAGTGGGGACAGGGACAGAGACCAACACCATCATCTTCGCCCCAAGCTGCTGCTCCCACTGAGTTGGGGCTGAGCAACAGGGAAGGAGCTTGCAAGGAGACGTGCTTGCTCGACATCTCCTTTGCAGACAGGGCTCTCAAACTAACAACAAAAATACCCTTGAATCCAGCCCTGACAGTCAGTCTGGAAATGATACTGAAAGGCAACGCTTCTGCCAAAGAGAAAGCAACAGGGAAAGCTTTATATCATCCCAAGTCAACTGCTGAGGTCTCGGATAAATACCATCTGGAGCACTCTTGCAGACCTGCTGCCTTTCCTTTCAGATGTAGGATCTACCTAACATACCGCACGGCAGCTGCAAATCTGGGCAGACTTCCTGCGAGCGTTGGCCGATCGTCTTCACCTGCAGAAAATATTGGCCGCGTACAACACGCCGTGAGCAGGAGGAAGTATGTACAAATTAATTACTTGCCTGAGGCGACTTGATATTTTCCTTAACTAGGTCAAATAAACTGTAGCAAACCACTCTGTCTCCCTCTCCCCTTAAAAAAATACCGAGTTGCAGGTTTAATGAACTAAGCTTCCTTCCAAAAATAGTTTTGCAGGTTGAGACTGCAGCTTCCCCTATCGTATAAGTTGTACACAACAGAGAGGAAAAGAAGGCCGTGTTGAGCGTGTTCATGTCCAACACGTACAGGACCAGCCTTCAGTGCTTCTAACTACAAGGAACAGATACTGTTTTAATGCATTAAGAATAAGACCTTAGGATTTTCACCTTTAAGCCATCAGTGGTTCAATGCCTGAAGCAGCTCTGGTGTTCCTGTTATCCAGTCTTAGGGTCTCAGCTGGAAGAATTTGAAGGCATGATTTCATCTGCCTTGATCCCGTGTCATCACTTACACTGGTGTTAACTGGGGATAATGTGCTACTAGATCACACAGGAATCCTTGGCCCTCCTTTTGCACAGAAATACAAGAACCAACAGTCCTGAGCAATGGAGGCATCAGTGTCCATGCCATGCATGATGTGGCTGGTATTCTCAACACAGACCATGACACCTCTCTTGTCCCTGGAGATGGCTGGGCAGGCTACTGAGGAGCACCAACGCTAGCAGTGCTTTTGAAATTGCTGCTTGGACTGCATTTGTCTAGGGACAGACCTGAGGCACATCATGTGCAGGAAAATGTTCACCTGTAAATGGTCATGCTGTACCTAGACATCGAAATAATAAAGCCAAACTTGTCCTCGATAACTTGTTGTCCGCAGAAGAGCTTCACACACACCTGTGGGATGTGCCGGGTTGCACCAGCCTTTGCACTTGAGTTCACACTCGCTCCATAGAGGAAAGGAAAATTTCTCTGACATGTAGCTCTTCCTCTTCCCTTAGTATGCTGGAAAACCTATTTTGTAAGCTCCTGCGAGGCTATAAACAACTCCGTATTCTCCATCAAGGAACTGTGAAAGACCATTGGGAGGACCTGGAACCATCTAGGAAATTAATATGGAAAATCCTGAGTCAAAAGCAAAAGATGGCAGAAGTTTCACTCACCAGTGAGACTCGCACCAAGAGTCAGACATGGCAAGAGCATTGCATCTGAAGTCTGATTCATTCTTCTGGATCCATGCTAAGACACCACACTCATCTGATCACAAGTTTCCCACCAGGAATCACTTAAAAACGCAGTTGTAATTACTCTGAAATCATACTCCCCGTTTTTTGCTGATGGATTCTGCCCAAAACCATAACACACCATCCATGCACAGATGGGTAGAGCCAAACATGGCTAAAACACACCTGGGTTACACAGGATTTCTTTTAAAGGAGGCAGCACATATCCAAGGTCATACCAGTTAAAGAGCTTGCTTAGGGCTGTGTCCTGGTTTCAGCCTGGATCGAGTTAATTTTCTTCCTAGGAGCTGGTATAGTGCTGTGTTTTGGATTTAGTGTGAGAATAATGTTGATAACACACCGATGTTTTAGTTGTTGCTGAGCAGTACTTACACTAAGTCAGGGACTTTTCAGCTTCCTGCCTGCCAGCGAGCAGGCTGGGGGTGCACAAGAAGTTGGGAGGGGACACAGCTGGCGCAACTGACCCCACCTGGCCAAAGGGATATTCCATACCATAGGACATCATGCTGAACAAAAAACCCAGGGGGGTTGGCCAGGGAGGCACAGGCGCTGCTCAGGAGCTGGCTGGGCATCGGTCAGTGGGTGGTGAGCAATTGCATTGTGCATCACTTGTTTTGTGTATTGTTTTATCATTATTACTATTTTCCTTTCCTTTTCTATCCTATTAAATTGTCTTTATCTCAACCCACAAGTTTTACCTTTTTTCTGATTCTCTCCCCCATCCCACCGCGGGGGGAGTGAGCGAACGGCTGTGTGGTGTTTAGCTGCCTGCTGGGTTAAACCATGACAGGCTGTCAGGCACCCCAGTAAAAACGAGCAGCACATCTCTTAGTGTTTGGTTTTGATGCTACAGTAAAATGGTGAAAGTTCCTATTTTCTTGTGCGTATCGTTTCTTTGCAGCCCGGGGTCCTCCGCACAGACTGCAGGGACTTTAAAAGAAACATGCTCCATCTAGGTGGGCTTACTGCAAAAATGCAAGGATGTTAAATGAGGGGTTTCTGTGAAGCACCTTAATATTTTGAGCACATGACTTAGGAACCTTACATTAGTTTGCTCAGCTCCCAGAAACCATGAAATGTAACATCAACAAGCAGAAAATTGAGATGACCCGGGATTGTTTGCACTTTTTCAGCAGTTGCAGAGCTTGTTTTAACTTCTACCCCAGCATGGCTGTTGCTAACTTCCCTACAGCATATTTGGGGAGTGAAAAGGAATAGCAAGAAAGAAAAAACCCAGATGACCAGTAATACAAACACAATTGATTTATCAGAAACAGCATCGCTGTTTTAAATCAAAACAGTGAACAGTTACTGTTTTGGCAGACTAGTTAACAATCAAAATCAACAACTGCTTGTAATATCACTGGTGGCCTATAAAAATCCTCTCCAAAACCACTACTGGTCGTCTTCCATCAGTGAAGACTACCATAAGAGCATCCACTCAGGCAGTTTATGCCGTTTAGAGTCATAGCAGGATAATACTTGGGTTTCAGCCACAGAATTTTGTCCCTCCTAAATAATCAGAACCAATATTTTCAGCAGTGCACTACTTTCTCGCACCAACTTCTGATTTATTCACAGATCCTCAAAACAACTTTTGTACAACTGCTGGGGCTTCAGGCTTTTGGAAAACCTCAAATCAAGTCACAGCTGTACACATAAAATTACAACTTTTTTTTTTAAAAGCACAAAAGCACCAAGATCTAAAAATATTTTTGAAGCTAATAAAATAAATCCTCTCCCTATTCCTGAAAACCACATCTCACCTTTGTTAATAGTTCCCAAACTAAGTTCACCTTCAGCTGTAATAAGAAATATGTGTTACAAAATTAAATAGGAATGAAGATAGGACCTTATGAAGAATTTTCTTCTTGCACTGAGCTACAGGACTCAACACTGGAAAATGCTGCGTTTTACAAAGTAAAAAACGTCCTTTGAATGAACAGCTGCACTTCACATCTATGTTTAATTAAAAAACAGCTGGGATGAAAAGTGGCTGCTTATCAAGAGCTAATAACTACATTTCCTACTAATCTACAGAGCGCTCCATCAGTGGAGCAATCATACATGTAAATATATATAGACATCATACAGATATATATATATAAAAAGATACGGCATGTATTGGCTTTGCAAAATGTCATATTCCAAGGCGAAGTCTGTTCCCTGAAGGGCGCTCAGTCGGGCATCTAAACAAGTCTTTAACTAAATGGCATTATAAGAAAATCTGTCCATCTCATACCAGCAATATCCAACCTGCGCAGGCTCCCGTAGCGTGCTGAAGCATCAGGCAGAGAGAGACTGAAGGCAGCATAAAACCCCCTCCACCTGCTCCTGCGTTCTGAAGGTGCTTGGGCATCCTCCCACCGCCTTACAAAGCCAGACGGGCGATAAACCCCATGCTAGACGGGAAGAAATCAGGAGCAAAGGCTATAAATACAGTGGGAGTAAGGCAGAAGAAAAGAGGTGGAATAATAGGCGGCATTTCAGGCAAAATCCAGTGCTGCACGCTTCGGAGGATGGGGGAAATTCCCGGGGTCCGCACCGCTTTGCACCCCACATTTGGCATTGCCGCGGGCGGCTGAGCAGAGGGGTTCAGGGCTCTGTCCCCGCCTCGGCACAACCGCCGAGGGTTTCCTCCGTAACCTCATTATTACCTTACATTTCTCTACACTTAACAGCTTAAGCCTCTTATCTTCCACATGCTCTGAGTCTATGCAAATAGCGCTAATAAAAGCAAAGGATTCTCATTACAGTACAAATCTCTTCTCAGAGCACGGTTGTGGCCTTTTTTTTCCTCTAAGCACCAGGAAACAGCCTGGGAAGACAAAGAAGCACAGCCTCAGAGGACAAAAAAAATGCAAAGACCAGCTAAGATAGAGCAAGTAGAGCCTTTCATTCACCTCCTCCAAGGCCAGCAGCTCCATCCCTTGGAGTTCAAGTTCACGTTCAGAGGGATTCCCAGAAGCCAACTAAACCTGCTGGGTATGTTCGGGCAAACACGTCCCCACTCTTACGACTTAACTTTCAGATCTGAACAGAAAAAAACAAACAAAAAAAGGAAATCAAGCAAGAGCAGACCATACTGTCTCGGTATCCTAAGTCCCAAAGGGCAAGCAATGAAAGAATCCATTTTTCTCCCTGTACTTCCTGCTACCAGCTGTGCATCGCAGCTACAAAACTGGTTACCCAACACAATGTTACCTCTGACACTTCATCTTTGCATCTGCTTTCTGCAGGTCTCATTTTGGCCTTTAACCTGTGTACTATCTCTCCACCTTTGATCAAACATCTGGCGAGGCTGGAGGACAATTTATGTACTATGATTGTACTCCAGTGTTAAGCAGATGGAGAATAAAGAAATAAGATAAGGGAGGGGATTGGGAATCAAACCCTGAATTCCCTTCCCAGTTGTGAACTGGGGGATGAGGCATCTTCTCTCAGTCTCCTCTTTTCCTGTGTAGGTGCCTATAATGCCAGTGTCACGGGCCACGCATACATGAGAGACAGTACGTCTTAAAATGCAGAGATCTTCATAAAATATAATGTCACGGCAAGCCAAAATGTTTTTCTTTTTCTCTTTTCCTACTAATTAGGTGCCTGCCACAAGAAAGATCATCCCTCAAACTTTTGACTTCCTTCTATTCTCCCAATATTTTCACAACTCCTGCCCTGAACTTAGATGAGCAGTAATTTAACAGTATACCTGCTAACTTCAAACTCCACCAGTCAAGAGAGGTTTTGCTCTACATTCAGCACAAGCAACACAAGGTAGGAGGAAAAAATGGGATAGCAAACACAGAGAAATAAAACAAGCAAGCAGTCTACAAGTATCCAGTTTTATCCTGAAAGCTGTTTCAGTCACAAAGAGATATTTAATTGCTGGCTAATTAAAAGACACAAAACTGCCTTTTTCACAGCTTATCAATACACTGCGCTCTGCAGCAGCTTCAGGGTCAGACGTCCACCACGTTCTCTGCCCATCAATCAGCATTGTCATAATCAGATAATGACAGACTACAAATAACTATCTAAGCTGGTTTCCAGGAAAGTTTTGCACAGAGTAAAAAGGACATAACAGCTCCTCGTCGATTAAAGAGGCCAGCAGGGATTTCCGAGCTGTTGCACTGGTCCCTTCCCTCGCCGCTGCAGCCTGAAGCTTCGCATGAACTCGGAGGAGGAGGCAGGGCTCCTCCTGGCAGCCCCCATCTCGTTCGGCTCAGGGGCTACGGGGCGATCGCAGCACACCGGGGACCCTCCACACCCCAACGCCGCCGACACTCGCTCCTCCACCACCAACCCGGGATGCTCAGGGCAGCCGCGATAGCTTGCAAACGCAGGCAGAGCACCTCAGCAGCGTTTGCAGGGAGCAGTCGCAGGCTGACAGATAGTTTTGGTAAGTTGTAATACGAAGCATTTCCTAATCCCCTGTTCATTTGCAGTAACCCTGAAGAAATCTCAAAATAAAGTTCTCGGCAATCACAAGATCGGACCCGATACTGCAGTTTCACTGTCTGCAAGTGGCCAGCGGGATCGGTGAGCCTGGGCAGGGAGCAGGCAGGTCAGCATGCGGGTCCGACGATTACATTTTATCACAAAATCACTTTGCATTTTATTGAAAACAACATCATGCAGGCCAGTGTCGGTGGAATATGCAAATGAAATTATATCAGAAAGAAACCTATGTTTGGTAGAGATTATTTTCCCCTCCTTCCCTCCCTTCTCCGCCGTGTCAGTACTGTCAGGTGTCCCCACGTTCACATGAAACCTTCCAGAGAAACCAGCCTCAGCGATTTCACATCCTACCTTGGATGCAAACAGCACGAGCGTCCAAATATTCCTGTTAACACCAGCTAGATTAATATAGATCACACAAATATTTCAAAGTACGCCTGCATGCATATTCATCTTTATCTGGATAATGTGTAACACCAGCAAAGCAAAGCCCATGTCTAATCAGAAACGCTCTGTTTGAAAGCACTGAGCTGCCCTTCACACCACACCAGCCAGCATTTGCTCTCCTTCTTTTTTACCTCCCTTTCTTTTTTTTAAACACTGTGACTCTTCAAAGAGAATTTTCCACACTTTGGACACATGCTGTGTTTAAAGGCTTGGGAAGCCTTTTTAATTTGAAAAAGGCACCACTGAAAACAGAAACACTTGAAAGGAAAAGCACTCAGGAAATATTAATACGAAAGAGGTGGGATCCATGTGTTTTCCTTTGAAAAGTTCTAGTATCTGAAAGCTCAAACATACCTTGATAGACAACAGCAGGTCAGCCAGGATGTATGACATGGCATTCCTGTTGGCCACAGGTTCTTTTTTCTTTCTTTTTAAATAGCTATGCAATGGTTTAAACTCTAGAGACTACTTACAATCCATACTTAATAAGACTGTCATGTTTGAACAACTGATTATGCAGACTACAAATATGCAAGGATGTATTTAATTATCTGAAATTACAGGGTGGGGGGTTGCATTTTTTAACACGTAGTTGGATGTTTTCTTTTTTGAAAGATCTAAAGTCAGTTCACAGTGTAAGAGTCGGGACCAGCCTGGTGTCAGCGAAGACCCTAGAGTGGAAGGACACAAGTATTTTTGAAAAAACTTCACAAAACTATTAGCTTCAAAATTATGTCTCTAAATCTAAGTCAAAAGCATCCACCTCAAACCATGGGACAGTGCCGTTTGTGCTCATCTCAAATATTTTCGAGTTAGAAATGCAAAATACTGTGGCAACCTGGAATTAGGTTAAGTGGAGTGCACCCGGATGAGACAGTGGCCAAACCCTTGGGCTCACAACTTGGATTTTGCATAAGGTTTAACTTCATGGACCACAAACAACCAGGTCTTCTCCTTGGCTCTTTTGCTGGCCAGGTCAACCAAAATTTGGCACCTTTGCTGGCAACATGAGGCTGTTTCCCCCAAACCTCAATGCTTGGGAGGTGCCTGGATGTCTCCTGCTCAAGGACCAGACCAAACCTAGCACTGCTCAGTTTGTGAGATGCAACAAGATGATAGACCCAAGGTACAGCCCACGTGGTTGCTCCACTACACGTGTGCTGACCTGCTTTGAGGAAGAGCTGGCGGAGGAGGAGGACAGGGGAAAAAATGAAAATTCAGTTATTCACAATTTCCTTCTGGATTCAAAATAATATTTTCAGTGAACGACAGGTCACGCAGGACTTTCAAGGCTGAAATGCTTTTGTAACTCAAGTATCTCCCTACTGCCTTTCTTATGCATTTAAGCCCTGAAATGCTATTCCCAACAACATGTCAACAGTTTCTTAATATTGCTGAAACCACAAATTTACACCAGCTATTTTCTCAAATTTCTCCAGTGTCCTTCCAGACTAATACAAAACACCTACCGCCTGGTGAGTCTCGCTCAGAGGAACAATGAAGGATTCCTCATCAGCACGCTGCAAAGGACAAATTCCACATCTCACACTGCCTCAAAAAGCCGCAATCATTCACATTGTCATCAGGAAACGTGTCATGCCTTCAGCTTCCGAAAACACGCCGCGCTCTTTGTATTGCATCCCATTAGCTCCGAGATAATAAATAATGACAATGCACAGCATTGACATAACACTTCTATTCTTGGAGCACAAAACACTTTATGAACGCATGCAAACATCATTAATGCAATATTGCAAGTGGGAAAACTGCATGGAGATCTTCGGTTATTTTTTTCTGAAGTCCTACAGAGAGTGAAATGGTGGAAAGTTGTTCCTTTAACCCAGTCCCATGGTGTATTTAGGTGCAGAAGAGCCAACAGTGGAGCTAACTACTCAGTTGAGGCTGGCTGGCTAGAAGGTGTGAAAATTTCTTTCACTCCCATATTTCATTTGCCATTTTGGATCCAGCCAAAGCCGGCAGAGGATGCGGTTTGAAAGCTCCTGTGCGAGCATTCAACGCTTCTCAGAGCCGTCATCCACATCACGAGCATCCAAACAAAACAAACCCGCCCAGCAGAGCTGCAGGGGCTGCGGATCCTCCTCATGAGCCCGGACAATGCTCCCTCAACACAAAATACTTACTAGCAAAGGTGCATGAGAAGTATTCTGCCAGGGTCCATACCCCTAGGGTCCATACCCAGCTGGCTCCCCAACCAAAAATTAAACCCGTTGCTTCCCAGAGCTGAGATCCAAGCAGCATCCCCAGGCAACAGCTCATCACACAGCTAAAAAATTATGGGCTTAAATGTCGCCAGGATGTTTCTCCGCACCCAGGTAAGAAAAGCGATGGACTAAGTCAAGAAGCCGACTCCTCGATGCTTTGGACTAAGCAGCCTTTCTGCAGCTGAGCTCCCCCATCTCCACGGTGGAACGGAGAGTAACACCAAAGCAAACAAACGAGAAGAATACACAGGATTAAAGAGGAAATAGCGTTCCCAAAACAAATGGGGACGTGTGATTTCTGGCAATGAGGACAGAGGGTATTTTGTTCTTTCTCCACGAGAAACATCTAGATGCAAGTTTGCCTGTAGAAGAGCAGAAAACTCACTGCGCCCAGCGCTGTGAGGGGACTTACCAGGTATATCATGTGCTGGATAATTATTAACTTTTTGTTAATTCATGAAGAATACGTAACACTTGTATACACATCAGCATGAGACAGGTATTAATGCATTAGCCTTGGCAGGAACATCGATGGCAATTTAAGCAAGCACAGAGAATGCCTGTATGGCAGAGAAAGTAACCACCAAAAATCATAACAGTAAATACGTTAGTGGGGGCTGGGGGAATAAAGTAAGATCTGTAAGGCGAAGCACACCAGCTAAAGCACAGTTTAAATTAACAATACAGAGCTGAAGAAGAGCTCTCCAGCGGTTGAGCAAGCAGCCTGGCTAGTGGTTTAAATAGTATAGGCTGCACAATTTATTTTTAAGCCAATAAAGAAAAACAAATCTGCTGCCCAAATAAACCAGAACACATTTGTACACTTACAGCAGCAGCTCAAGCTGACAAAATTGGAGCTAAATATTAGGCACACCAGGCATGCAAACAACAGCTACCCGTTTCCTATCATTTGGCCTCCCTATATTGGACATGGAGATGAGGTGACATGGAGGTGCCACCCCCCAAGTCATACTCCTGGGCTCTGTCCTGGCTCAGGGCTGGGCTGTGTGACAAAGACCACGCCACGCACGGCTGCAGCCAAGCTCCTTGCAGCCTGCACAGGGCAGGTTTTGAGCTGCAGCTCAGCACGGGGTCTTCTCCCACCACGATGCCCAGCAGCAACGTTGCAGAAGAGGAGCTGGCCTTGGAAAGCTGCCTCCAGATGATCCAGCTTCTGAGCTGGACACCTCCCCATGCAAGCGGGTGCTTCTCCCATCCAGCAAGACAGAGGGAAAAAATAGGGATGCAGCAATGATTACATGGATTACTTATTCCCTATTAAATGCTCTGTGATAAAGACATGAAGAGTCTATTCTAGCCAAAATGCAACAGCTCAGTTTGTTAATGCCAAAACACATACATCCTCCACGCGCTGATTGCATTCAGACATCCACAGGCAGCCTTTTGTAATTCTATTTTACATTTTTGCAAGAGTTGGGCAGAGTTTAATTAACCATCCTAGCGGAATATGGAATAAACAAGCCAAACTGCGAGAGAGCAACTCCAGGGCAGGCTGCAAGTACAGAGCCACTGAGCTGGTGTGCAGCATCTGGCACCAAGACTTGACATAAAACTTTTAAAAGGAGTGAAGCTTCAGCCAGCAAAGTTTCCTTCAAAAAAAAAAGTCTGAAGTAGATTAAGGGAAGGCTCAGAAAGAGCAGAATCTCGTATAAAAAAAGCTTTGCAGAAATGGAAAAATCTGATAAATGTTTGCTCTATCCTTGGACCTTATTTTCAGCAGTTTAGTGAAAGGGACATTTTCCAGATTTGAGAAGCTTGCTGTTTTTATTACCTCCTAAGACTAATTTTTGCTCTGTATAAAATGACAGAAAGCTCTCAAATGTTAGAGAAATTGCATTAAAGCTTCCCTTGTCACCTAGGAAAGTCAGTGTGGTTTTTTTTTCCTAAAAAAAAAAGAGCACTCCTTCCACTTCTAGATTAAAAAATCAACACGCAGCTTCCTTTATGTGCTAATTTACTAAACATCTAAACGATGCAAAGACAACCTCCACGGGTTCATTTCTTCTTCAGACAATGTTGGATACACGCAGGTGGGTATCCCTTGATACAAAAATCTTCCCGTTTGTCTGAGGGTGCTGCAGGGCCCACAGCCATTATACAGAGGCGTTTTTCAGGAAAGGTCCTTAGCACAACACAGCAAATAGAGCACTTTATGGAGCCGTTATTTCTTCCTCTGTTCTTACACGTCTGTTACAGTGATGAATTATTTTACTAGGTAAAAGATTTTTCCGTCTTCTCTTGAGCACCAGCAATCAGGGCAGAGCTAATTCTACCTGCAATTTTTTGGTGGAAGGGGACTCATCCCCAACCTCTCAGATTTATGCTGCCCTTTGGTGCTTCTGCCGTTTAGAAAGACCACAAGCAGAGATTCAATTTCCAACATGGTTGGCTTTCAAGGACCCATACCAAGACCCTGATTTTGCAGTTGGAGCTGAGGACAGAAACAGGGCGTGGGGTGATATTGCCTTTGCAGACTGACCTGCAGGAGACCTGCAAACTCTCCTTTGCATCAGCAGGGGCTTTTTGCCTTGTCCTGCTTTTGCTTTCAGACAGAAAAAATTTAAATAATCCAGCTTTTTGGTGAAAAATGTGAGGACTTCTGTCTTCTTCAATCTATATGGAAGGAGCCACCCAATTTGAATGAACCCAGTGCTTGAGGAGGCCTTTTTTCCTATCTACCCTCCTGAGAAATGCAGCTCAGCGATATGTCAGCAGGACTGCTGGGGATTCCTGGTATTTTTTGCAAACAGAAGGTGCATGAATTCTGCAAAGGGCGAGTCCTTCAAAATTGTTTCCTCTCCACCCAGCTCCATTTCAAGCCCCACCTGTTGGACCCGGAGGCAGCTGTTCCTCGAGCTGGGATTTCTGCAGACTTTGTGACTTTTTCATAGTGGAGAATTTGGGATAAACAGCATACAAATGACTGCTCTCAGAAGACCAATGACAGAAGAGTTCATGGCTTCTCACCTTCTCCCCATCTGCTACAAAAGGAAGGGGGAGATGGAAAGAGCCCGAAATAGCAATTATTCACCTCCAGCCTCTCAATCCCACTGGAAAAGAGGAGCGGAGCGACCGCAGCCTCCAGCCCACGGGGGCCGAGAGTGTAAATGTTGTCAAGGGCTGCGGCAGCACCGTCGGAGCCATCTCCTCCTACGGCTTCTCTGCAGGCGGGAGCTCTGCAGTGCTGGTAAAGGGCTGTGGTCACCTCCTGCTCCTTAAACATTCAGTACGGAAATGCAAGACTGAAGACGGGACAATACCACGGACATCTGCAGGGTTGAGTGATAGATTTTCTTCTTTTTCTTAAGTAAGAAAACTAAGGAGATATCGAAGAGCATTGCATTTTCTTTTAGCAAGGAATGGTTCTTATTGTCCATCAAGACACATAAAAGTTCTCCCACCAGCTTGCACAGAAAACCCCAAACCAGATCATTTGAACTCTTACAAAGAGGTTTCTGTTACTATAGGATAAAGCACACATGCAAAGACTATCACTTTTATATTCAGAAACTTCCACTGAAGGAGATGATAGGAAAACTCATTGTGGAGACACCTTAATAACAACCCCCACCACATGCAAGTCCAGTAGTTTCAATATAATTAAAACATCAGAGTTGCAGCGTAACTAAATGTTTTAAAGAAAAAAGTGTCTTTCAAATTGCTCATAAGGTCCACAAAACCCAATTCTATGTAGTCATTCTGCTTGTCAGGATAGGCTTTAGCTTGCACTATTTCATTAACACATTTTAATTACACAACCTGTAACTTATATACAGGACATCATACTGGAATTTCAGACAATACAGTGGCAAAGAATTTCTACTATATTCACGGCTGCTGCATCTCTTAATCCACCCTGGTTGTGCATATCACTTACATACTAGTTAATTTGAACTAATGACAGCAACTCTAACATCAGGGAAAATAAAAGCCTTGCTGCTGGATGGGATGGGAGCAACTCCTTAGGGATCTTCTCTTCCTCTGCCCCCTGCATCTTCCCCAGTTCCAGACTGCACTAAAATGGCAAAGGATTTAGCCTGAGTGACAATTCATTAACACTTTTTCCTCCAAATATACCACGTTTTCGTGGAGCAAAGCTGCTACATAGAGAAAGAAATGCCTTTAAAAGGAAGGGCCAGATGAACCTGAGTAATCAGCAGACTCTCCAACAGTGCCTTTGCTTTTACTCTTCAAGGTATGCAACTTTTCAGGAGATACTAAAAATAAACCTAGAGTAGAAAAAATAAATCACTAACGTCTAAGTCAGCGCTTAGAAGATGAAAAGAGCACTGACTCAACTGCCGTAGTACTCAGAGACCTGAGGATATTCAGACTACACAGAGATCCCAGAGCAACGCCAAGGCGTGGAATCAGGAATTACAGAGCAGGCAGTGGTATCCTCATAAAATCATGCTGCATCATGCAAATTGAGACACCTCAGGTAACACTTACGTCTCTCTCTCTTCCCAGTTCTTTATGCAAAATCCAAAAGATTAGCTTGAGCTTGTTGTGACAACCCACTTTTCCAAAAAAGTCAATACATAAATTCAAGGTATTTACTGCATTTGTTCTTTAAATGATGTACTTTGATCTCCACCCTGATAACAAGCAAGTAATTGAGGCTAGCCTAAAGCACAGTGGCAGCATGTTATTCTGCAGCGCAGCACAGAAAGCCAGCAGCTCGGTGTATCTGGCATTCCTACATCCCTCGCTATTGAACAGGGAACATAACATGACTGTTACAAGTTGGGGAGTCCAGAAGGGAGAGACTCCGGCGTCCACACTCATGGCTCCAGCCCGCAGCTCTCCCAAACTCTGCACGTGCCGCATCTTTTCCCATTTTTCCGAAAAAGCAATTCTCACTCAATATAATTATTTTTAAAAATGCAACTTAAAATACAAAGGCACTGAACTCAGCTTTTGACTCCCACACCTCTTGCAGCGCTAGCAACGAGAGGGGACAGACCCCTGCAAAGACCCCGGGATCAGCTGGGACATGGGCATCACCATGGCTAGCTGGAGGAGGAACATGGGCTTGGCCTGTCCCACAGAGAGATGCTCCTGGATGTCAGGAGCAGCCTTCACAGAGTAGGAGGTGGAAGGGGAATCAGCGTTATTCCTAAGGAAAAAAAAAAAGGTAAATAGGCACTACATCACGAGTCTAAGCCATTGACCCTGTAAGCTTGCCTCTTCCGCTGCCCCAGGGCCTCACATGGCTGGGACAGAGAAGGCTTCCACCTCTCATGAGCTTTGCACAGCTTTGGGGGTAGGGAAAGAACTGAACACAGCTCCCCAAAACAGCCGTCCCAGCTCCCACCCACCCGGTCAGGAAGAATGTCTCAAATTAGGGACATCCACAGCTTATAATGAAAAAAGGGCCACATGTCATCATTTATCAGTTCACAGCCAGTATTTCATGAATTATGACCAGAACTGTCAGGCACAACTTGGTTCTTGCAGCCAGGGATAAGGAAGCAAAACCCACACAGCTCTTCAGAAGCGCAGAGACAAATGTGTTTGCTCCCTCTCCTCTCCTCCCAGCTGAAAGATTGTGGTTACACAGAGCTGCCTGTTAGGAACAAGGTGTGACAGACAA
The DNA here is from genome assembly GCF_964195595.1 of Calonectris borealis. Classification (NCBI taxonomy): domain Eukaryota; kingdom Metazoa; phylum Chordata; class Aves; order Procellariiformes; family Procellariidae; genus Calonectris; species Calonectris borealis. The sequence continues at coordinate 6,868,455 of NC_134336.1, read as the reverse complement.
AAAACCTGTCTGAGACCGAGCTTTGCTGAGACAAACTCCAAAATTGATTAAGTACATCTCTACGGAAAAGCAGCCTCCTTTTCTAAATAATATAATAGCAGTTGTGGGGACTGCACGCCCCAAGACACTCACACCGTAGTCACTGGTCTGCATTCTGACTAGCTCTAAAGTCATTCATAATTGTTTCTATTTAATGCACGTTTGATCATTTATACGATGAATTTGGCAAATCCCACATTCAACTCCGTCATTATAAATTCACTACTGTGCTTTACGCTGGACTATGAACTCTAAGACAAGACTGTCTCTCATTATGATGATGCAGATACGCCCTTAAGCTCCTCTTGGTAAGGAAATTGCTCTGTTCTCATCACTGTAATAGCTGGTCGTCACATTTATCCTAATTTGACTTCATCTTCCTGACCACCGGGAACCAGAACTTCGTACAAAAGCAGCCGAGACCCTCCAGTGCTTCCTCTCCCATCGCAATCCTCCCTTCCACCCATGAAGCCACCTAACGTGCTGTCCATGTATCTCCTCAGGGTATTCCTCATACTTGCTCCAATGTCAAGGTAACAGGGAAGCTCAGCCCACGACCGATCTTCAGTGGACTCCTTTCACAGCCACCCCGACCTTGCTAATCCTCCTTGAGCTAATCTCCGTTTTCTTTGGTGTATAATTCTCCATGTGACACTGTGTCAAACACTTCCAGAAATCTGGAGAGTTGAGACACAGAGTGCTTCCCTTGTCTGCAAAATCAGCTCTCTCACTAAGCAATTGGGATAACCTGATTTTATCTCGCATTTAATTATGTAATAAAATAAGATAATCATCTGATAGACATCACTTAGTCTTTCACCTTAGCAGTAAACTGATACAGTTTGGTTGACTCTGCTGAAGATCTTAAGAAAGCCAGTAGATAGATTACATGATAAAAGTGAAAACCTACATGTTCCAATGGTCGCTTCGTCCTTACAGCTTGATGGCCAAATGCAAACTTTTGGGGAAAAGACGGGCAATGAAGAAGATTCTAAGAAATACACCTGGGGAAGGGGCAGGTGATAGTGGGATTTCTCACGTCCCATATTAGAACTGTGCAGGAAAGACAGGGAGGATAGCAACCGGTATGTTTTCAATACAACTCGCAGTCTGAAATACAGGAAATCTCACGTTACATGGATGTCTAGCAACCCTACCTTGTGGAACACCGTGGGAGCTGGATCGTAGCCTGAATTCCTCCTTCGCTTCCAGCTGATATTATACACATTGAGAGCACACTGGTCAGATCTCAGAGGGTACTGATGCTCAAGCCTCAGCTTGAAAATGGTGGATAAGATCTACTGCGGTCCTGCATCCCTTCAGTTGCATCTAATATTATATTAAGGCTCCAGGCAGGAGGAGGCTCCCAGGCTCATGTAACACGTGGGGGAAGCTCTTTATGAGTCCAGCAACTGAGGAGAGGAAAAATGTGGCAACAAACTCCAGGCCGGGCCATGCCAAGCACCTCCTTAGAGCCTCAAGCAGATAGTTCACAATAACAGGATTCAGCATGTTGAGAAAGGACAGGGAGCGTCATGCTGCCCAAACAGGGCATCTCTTCCAGCTGGCTGCATAAATTACCCTGGTTTAGTCCTTGATGCTCTGTGCTAATGCTCCCAGCCATTTCATCAACCTCCTTCACTTGCATTGAAGAAAATAACATTAGCACAGTGCAATGACATCATATCCAGGTGATGCATCTGCCCACGGTTACCTCTGGTGAGGTTACTGGAGTCCCACTGGAGAGGTTTGTTCTGCTAGGATAACAGAGCTGTCTGGGCAAGCTGAGGGTAGCTTGATCTTTACTGCAGATCCCTCTCTGTGTTTTCTCAGGATTCCTGCTATTAACAGGAGCAGTACAGAGATGTTTTCAGAAGGCAAGGAAAGCACACCATTAAAAGAAGAAAAAGCCTCTGATCTTCTCTGAGCAGAATGTTTAGCATCGCTTGCTCTTGCAAATTGCATTGAGTCCCTATAGCACACACAGCTGCTTGCGACCACTTCAGCGATCTGCTCTGCTAGGACATTGCATAGATTCAGGAGATTAAGAGATGTTAATATGATTTGGAAACAAATAGAGCTGTTACAGATGTGGACAGTTCATGAGGAAGGGGGACAGTGATACTCTCAGTGCAAAATATTGCACTTGTAGTGCCAGCCATGGCTCGGGCTGCCGCTCCATGTAGTGCACCGAGCAGCGGGACTATGCACCACGCATGCACCTTGCATGATCCTGAAATGCAGATGTTGAAGGGAGGATGGAGGTGAGCTTTCCTGGTGGCTGCAAGTCTCCACCAAGGAACCAAAAGTATAAGAATTGATCACTGTTGGGATAAAGAGCAAGTAGGAGTCAAGGTGAAAGCCATTCGTGAGCTTTCACAAGGTGAAAGCCACTACATCAACACCTACAGGACCAGCTCCATAGCTCCCTGACCAAGTTAAAATAGAGCAAATGGATAGAGGAGATTTGAAGAGCTACTTCCCTTTTGTGAGATCTTTCAGGAAATAAGATACGAACTGAACTTCAAGAACACGAGTTTCCTCAAAGGGAGACAGGAGGGACCTTGAGAGCCCATCACGCAGCAGTGTCCTGGGGGGGCTGAATTTGAGGGCAGCCTCAGGGCTAAACCCTTGCATCAGGGATGCCCTTTCTTCTAACCAACCAAATTTCCTAGTGGCCAGCAGGCATTAAAAGCAAAAGCCGGCACTGCTAAAGGTCCTGTCTCACAGCCGTACCTCGGGTGGGCTTGCCCTGTGCCTCGCAGCCCCAGGCGTCTGCAGAGCTGGGCGATAAGGATATCCAGACAGGCGCAGTCTCGCCAGACACTGCCAACAGAAAGAAGCCGGTCCCACATGTGCAGGGATAAATGCTCATCACTGAAATGAAATGCAATCACTCAGGGACAAGACCCCCACTTCTCAGCGGATTGCACAGCACATTAAAACCAGTGATGGCAAACAGATCTGGCTTCCAGTCACACCAGTGCAAGCTAAGGGTCAGCCTATGGCAGTCAGTTTAGTTCCTTAGGAGTTACCCCAACTTGACAGAGCAGAATTTGTGCTGTGCCCCCCCCGGCACCCCCCAGGGTGTGAAAGGAGCCGCAGAGCAGAGGCCAGAACACACCAGCCCGGCAGGACGGATCGCACAGGCACTGCCCCGGCGGGGATGGGACGCTGCCAACTGAGAGCAAGGGACAGAAGGGGAAAAACGGCAGCGAGTTGCAGCAATTCAACAGCAATTCTAGGGAAAAGACACCTGAACCCAGCAAGCCTTGAGGGGAATTCTTGTCAGCATGGGAAGGCAAGCCCTGGTACCCCTCTCCTACGCTCAGGAGCCAAGAAAAACATGTGCTGTGAAAACAGACGCTGTGACAGTCACACCTGCGAGCTCTCCTTTGCACAACCCAGCTCTCCCCAGGGAGCCCTGCCAACCGCCCGGCCCATCCCGCCATGGGATCCCGGGCTCAGCTCTCCTCCCTGGTGTTTCCACAGAGCTTGGCCCCGTAGAAGATTGTCCTTCACCAGTTTGCAGCCTCTCGAAAACCTCAAGCCTCTCTAAGCAGTAATTTCCATCAATTATGGTTGTGCTACTCAGTCCCTTCTCTACCAAGATACCCTTAACACCTCCTTTCCAGTGCTCTCCCGAAGCTGTCCTGCCTGCAGGGTCCCCTGTGAGCTCTCCCCATCGTGCTGTGTCCCACAGACACCCCAGGGCCATGGGGCTCCCCCTCCTCTCTCTCCCTGGCCACGCCATTCATCTCGTTTCCAACCCCGCCGTCTGACATCATCTTGAAGAAACTTCTCCGTTCCTGGCAGATCCACCCTTATCCCCACAGAAATCTTTCCCCGTACCAACCATTTCATCACTTGATGACCGAAAGTTATTTTGACCCGAATCAAAACTGAATCCAGCCAATACCTCCAAACACCCACTGAGACCTCCAGGTAGGTTTTCTCAGCTTTATCAACTTCCTGACTTGAAAGAATGCTGGTAGCAAATCCTACCTATGATTTTAAAGATAGCAAAGCTTCTTCAGTGACTCAGCCACTCATTTTTCGGGTGATAAACCCCGAGCATCTGCACATCCCTCCCCACATCCACATCCTGCAAACTGGAGCACCCACCGCAAATGACGGTAAATCCACACCTATTTGTCACCACAAAAGAAAAAAAGCAAGCCCTGTGTGGTAATACATAGCTGAGTTGGCAACTGATGCTCAGAGACCTTCACAAAGAAGATGTGCAGAATTGCACCCTCCAAACTCCGCATCCGCCCGGCGCCTGTGCTGTGCTCGCCATGGATGTGTCAGTGCAGCGGCTGCATAAAGGAGTCGCTTCTCCTCCGCTCGGTTTTTCTACCCTTGAAAGAAACCTTATTCATTTTTGCAGTCACCTGATGAACTGAGAGTGAAACTCCAGTATCAGGCAGGTTTCAAGGTCTCTGTGTACCAGACCGGCTCTGGGGTGGGGAAATCAAAAGCAAGAAAATTTCTCACCCATTCAAGCTATCCTTAACTCTTTCTTATCAGGGCTTTTAGGCTTAATGGCAAAAGAGGGGGAGGAAAGGAAAAAAGAGACACCGGCAGCAAGGCAGCCCCATCCTGGGCAGCCCCGCGGAGGCGGGGAGCAGCCGGCACCCAGGGCCAAGACAAAGCCAAAGGCAGCGCTGCTGCCCATCGCAGCCAGCGGTGTGGTTTGCAGGCACAGAGCCAGGCGAGGGGCTCTGCGAAGAAAAACGGGGAGGAAGGAGAGAGAGAAAAACAAAATACCCACCCCTCCCAACACCCCTGCGCTGAAACTTAATAAACAGCAAGAGTCTGCATTCACCTTTCATAGAAACCCCTCTTTATTACTAGTGGGCAACTGTATTTTTATCCTGTGGCTTTCTGTTTTTGCAGACACATTCCAGCACGAAACCAGAGACAATACGCACCACTGAGCAGCAGAGTTTATTTTAAGGGATGTAACATTTTCCTGAGAGGATGCTCTATTTGTGTCTGCTGCAGGAAGCAGTAAAATGGCAGGTGTGTTTCCATGTAACCCAGAGACACAAAACAAAATGCGCAATGCAAAGCAAACGCTTTTGTCTTGCAAATCTCTGCTCAGTGCACTGAAAAATAAAAAGAAAAAAAAAAAAAAAGAAAAAGAGGGAGGGAGAGGGGTTTTCCCCGGGGCCTGTTTTCTAGCTTATTAGTCCTGCAGATGCTCAAGACCTACTTTGCCAGGAAGGAGATTCATGCCCACCGGCAGAAGGTAGCAGTCGCAGTCTGCAGGCTTAACCGCTGCTCCCCATTTGCATGCATGTAAAACTTGTAATTGCTGCCGTACATGCTGTACCTTGCAGGGAGCGTGCGCTCCTTCCAGAAGCACCCTTCAGCAATGAGCTTTTGGTGAGGCCTCGCTCAGGAGCGCGCACTCGGGGTAATTTGGAGGACAGAGCAAGTAATTGTATTTAAAATATATATATAACCCTACCTGGTTTGAATGCAGCTTCTTTAAGCCACAACGACTTCTTCAGCACACCACGTCAATTTGACGTGCCCTTGCAACAAGCCCGTTGCGGTTATTTCCTCTGAACAACGAGTACCTCCAGCACAAAAATACAGTGAACTCTCTGGATGTTACAGAAAGAAATTAGAGATTTTTTGCTCTCCTTTGTTCCAGCCTTAAACTTTGTGAAAAAATGTATTTTTTATACTTCGTATAAAAATATATATACCATTCTGCTCTGGCAGGTTATTACCTCATTTTGCAAAAGTAAATGAGAAAAAGTATGTTATCAGGGAGAATAACACTCGAAGACGGCATTAGGTATTTAAAAGAAAAGTTTTTTTTTTTTTAAAAAAAAAAAGTGCTATTACTCTACTGGCAATCGGTGCCACAAAAGTAAAAGCCAAGAGCTTAGTAAGGTACCAGGAACACTACAGCATTTGCAAGATAAAGCAACAATATTTAGTGTTATATTATACAGGATGATGTGCCACAAAGGATGAAAAAGCAAGTGTTAGCTGTTTTTGGGCTTAGAAGAAAGTTGCCCAGAAGACGTAAGTTTTCTATGGAACATTGGTATTTTAATAAAAATCCAAGTTAAAAGTATATTTATGGGCAAAATGAGCAAAATCTTTTACTCAGAAGATAGAGTTTTCAGGAAATTGAACTATTTTTGACTGCTTCTATTCTCTAGAAAATTTTCTGAGATAACCCATGGGTCTTATTGCTGTTTTTTTTTTTCATTCTGCAGGGGACAATACTCCTCCACCTGCTCCATCCTTCTGCACAGTCATCTTTTCCCTAAGTGTCCTACTATTTGTTGCCTTGCAACCCTTTCCTGTTTGTTTTTCTTTTCTACCCGCTATGGTTCATGGTTCAAGTTTTGTTTCATGGGAGCGAGGAGTTATCCGTGACCACACGCCTGGATGGGCTGCAAAGCCATGGGTCTGATCTGGCCTCCAGGCAAAACTGCCCTGTAAACCCTAAGAAAACAATAATGTCTGTGCATAACTCAGAATAGCATAACTCTTCTTGTAACTCTGAAAACTTGAAAATAAATATTGTGCTTTCACTCTCACTCTTACATGTGTGCCACAAAGATGGGCAAAACCACTGTCGTGAAAGGGTTTAGGAAACATCTCTGAAAGTCTTCTGCTGCCAAGGTGCCGTGGCCAGACGCAGAGACACTAAACCCCACCGAACATACCCAACTCGCCGCCTACAAACCACCCCTGAAGCTCCCCACCACCACCAACGGGAACTAGATGTCCTCTCGCACCTCAGCTCTACCAATGCAGCACCCACGCGTGCTCCAGCCTCCTGCCTGGGGCTAACCACGAGGTGCCTCCTCCTAATTAACGGGACGAGCAGATGTATCATCTCCAAGGCTCAGTTCACACGCAAATGAACAGGCGACTCGGCTGCATGCTCAGGGACTCCTCCGATTTGTTTTCACAAAGCACGGGGACATGGACAACATCCACGCAACCACCCGTGCAGCCCTACAGCAGGGATGATACAGCCGAGCTTCATCAACGTAAATTCTCCTAACGAGGGAGGCTGTCTCATAGCGAAGTCACCCGGCGGAGGCAAGAGCTTCGTTTGCTAAACCTCGCTTAATTGCTCACACAATGGGAGGGATCACCACGCGTGGGTATGGGAAGCTGTAAAGGAAAGGGCTGGTTGAACACAGCACTGCACGGGGTTCTATTTGTTTATTGGAAAATTAGAGAGAGGAGGGCAGCTCCTCCGCTATTGTATTACTGACAAATAATGTCACTCTGCCCTGCGTTACACAGTCAATAATTAAAAGATTGTAGGTACCTCCCTAAGGAAAGCATGCAAAGATAGAAGCCAGGGGAAGACAAGCCATTTCCACTGTACCAAAAAAGACAGAATATAGTTCTATTTCACGTACAGGGAGTTACTCCTACGATATAGTTTTCTGTTGCAGAACGGCAGAGAGCCCAGAGAGTATTAAATTCTCATCAGAGAGACTAACAGCAAAAATAAAGGGACAGCTCATGCCCTGCCTCCATGGAAAGGTTAAGGGGATCTTTGGGTTAAAAAACCTGGTTGCAAATCTGGGGTGCACGTGCAGTCCCCCGCTCTGCAGCCCCCCTGCGGCACCAGCCTTTCACCTCTTGACACCCCAGTTCTCCAGCTGTAAGATGGAGGTCATCCCTCTTACCCTGTTCCCGCGAGAACATGGGGGGGTCCTGGGGGGTTTCGTGTGTAAGCAGGGAAGAGGACACAAAAAACCCACCTCTGTTCTCCAGTGACCCCTGCGCCACGTCTCCTTCGGGGCTGGGAGAAGCAAAGGGGGACTCTGCGTGGTGCCCCACCGTGTAAAACAGGTACGACAAAAACCTGATGTGTTATTTTACCAGCAAATAATGTATCTATTCCCTTTATCCCCCGTTTTTCCATTCTTTTTGAGGTTTTTTGGACTCACTAAAGCACAGAAGTTTTTCTAACTTGCAGCTGAGTGGCCCGTAACCCCTCAGGACTTTCCCCCGTCACGTTGACAGCACCAATACATTTCCTTAGCGCCAGCAGCGCTTTTCAATGTCATGACAAATTTTGCCTCGCGCTACCACTCAGACGTAAAACCGGGTGGCTGCTTGCGAGAGACTGCACCGACTCTCCGTGCCGACGGGGCTCCGCTTCCCGTCGCATCCTCAAATCCCACCTCTGGCAAACAGGACAGCGAGCTTTGACAGTGCCCCTCCAGAGAGATGGGTTGAAGAAAGCGAAGACCAGAGCTGCAAAGATGATACCAGGTATGCAAGCTGCAAGAGCAACTCAAGCCTCCTAAATCTCTCGGTTAGAGTTCATCATTGCAGCTTCATGCAATGGGCTCACCGGTGTGTAGCTGCCCTCCTCACCTGCCTAATCCTCTTCCTGATGCTAACACAGGCTGCTGCCCCTTGCCTGTGTCCCTGCCTGCACTAACCAGTTCCCAGGACCTTTTTCAGCCCACGTGCTGCCAAATGCACCGCTCAGCAGGGTTGCCGGTCCGGCTGTTGCAGTATGCGTGGGTCATGTATTCCTCCTTCGCCAAAATGCATGGTTCACCTAAATCCTCCCTGGCCCAGCGCCTGCAGGTCGAATTCATACCCTGCACATGGAGCCCCCAAATTGCTGTATGACTCGCTGCAAGGGTGGCAATGGATGAACCATACTGACAGCAAATGAAGCTTAATGAGAGGAGCCGGGTGGGCTTGGAGCCTTCTGCAAGGTGCTACAGTCCAGCCCAGAAGAGCAGCAGGAACATCCCACAAGCAAAGGACAGCATCCATGGGATGGCCCCAACCCTGCGAGGCACCCACTGTACACCCACTGAGACACTGCACTGCCTAGCATAAAAACATGGTTTTTAACACAAAGTTTCTTGGTTTAGGTTTGTGCATGACCTCACCTCGCTGCTGATACAGCTGAAGCTCCTGTGACTGCTTTCAACCCAGACGAGAACCTGGAGAGCAGCAGAAACTGGAAGAAGGTAACCAAGTCACACTCTCCTATGCCACCACCTAACACCCCTTATCATCCCTGGGAAAACAGAAATGGAGGATCAGGCTAACGGAGGTGATAAGACACTGACCCACCAGCTCAGCTTCTCCTGGAGGCAGCATCAAATTCCCAAAGAAGGTGAAACATGGCCATACCCAACCACCACTCGTTCCCACCACCCTCCAGGAGGAGAAAACTCCTCCTTAATGTTCACAGAAAGTCATTTAACCTTGCCGATGACCAGATGAATTTCCATTTTGCAATCCAAACAACATCACGGGGAACTGCCCAGGACCAGAGTTGACCTGGTACCAGTGGGAGCATCCCCCCACTGCTGGTGGTACATCTCATCTCCTGCACTGCATCCCTCACGCTGGCTGAGCTATTTCCTTTCACCAACTCTAAATGCGCTGCCCGTTAGTGACAAAGTGACCTTTGTCCCAGTTTTATGACACAGCATAAAGAGGAGATGCAGCCAGCTTTCCCTTAAGACTTCAAATATTCACGTACTCCCCACCTCTAGTCTTTTCCAGAGTCGGTAATGCTCTTTCCCCTGACATCAAATGCAAAGGGAGAGATTTTGCTCTTTGAAGTTATCAGCTGTAATCTTCAAGTTTGTCCTTACGTCCAAGCGCTTTTAAAAATAATTTATATTAATTGTTCCCACTGCAATTTGGTTCACACACCAACCTCCCTGCATAAAAAAACTCCACCTAAATTCCTGACATGCCCAAACTTTCCATTAATTTGTGCCCACTCGTTCTCATCTCTGGCCCAGTAACGTTGGGAATTTGTTAGCTCTGCTAGTTCCCCACGTCCAAATACCAGCAAGACTAGTCCCCACTTTTGACACTGTTTTTGACAACCCTTCTGGTACATTGACCAAATATATTTGGCCTCATAAAACGCACCGTTCTCCTCCACACGGAGAGGAGGACAAGGCAAGAACACTTGCACACACGTGGTCTTTGTGCACCGCAGTGACACAGCTTACTTTTTCAGTGGTCGCATCTTCTGGAGAGGGTGCCAGGGTTGCCACCTGGCCCTGCATCTCACAAGCTTTGCAGCCCTGAGGCAGCACTGAGTTTTGTTTAGCTTCAAAAAAATATATCTATATCATGGGGTCAACAGCAGGCATCCCAAAGAAACATCGGGGTGCTGTGACTTGTATTAGGACCTGGAGGTACATCATGGGGAAATATTTGCCCCCGAGACTAAGAGGTATGGTAGCTGCCATGCTTTCGCGATGGCACCATCCCATGCCAGGAGGAACTTTTCTGAGAGCACAATGAACAGCTCTGCTGCAGCATCAGCAGTTTTTGCATAAAGTTGCATTTGGGCTGCAAACAGCCTTCAGCAAAGCTGTCAGTGAGAGAAGGGAGGAGAGGAGGGACGTATCCTGCCAGGGTGCCTGGGGTACAGACACACAGGTGTTCTCAGCCCAGCCGCCCCAGCACCTCTCTGGGACACCCTGTTGTTGCTCCTGGTACAGACCACACAACTCCCCAGGTTTTAATATGGAGAAAAAGGAGTTTAAGCTGATACTGGAAGTCTTCTGCCGTCACATTTCACTGCTCTGCACCGATTTTTGTGGTCAGTGCCCAGGCAGGTGTGAGCCCTCAGCCCCACATCTCACGTGTTTCTCCTGAACACACACACTTCTCCGCACGCCTGGTCTGGGCACACACAGACAACGCTTCTGAGCTTTCTAAGTCAGGAAGAAACCCCGAGCTGAGGCGTCCTCAGACGAGTGAGGCTGAGGAGATTCAGCAAGCCTTTTCAGCTCATTAATCCTCACCCAAATCTACCGATGTTACAAATCCTTTGCTGCTACAAATGCCTTATGTTTTACCACCCTCCGCAGCTCACCGTATTCACCAATTCACCCCATTAAATAACACAGGTCTTTTCTTTCCGGAGAGCTTCAAGCCTCCTTCCCTACACGTTGCTCATTTCCTCAACGGCAATAACTCGCCTGATGCCCGTTCACGCCGCGTGGGGCTGGGATGCCGCATCCACCACCGGCAGCTCTTCACACGGCGGTGCAACCCGCAGGATGCCAGCATTGGCCTTGAATCAGAAAAACATTTAGGAACATGATTAAGTGCAACATCATTATCCAGGACGGCAATTAAACACACACTTACAGGCAAGCACATGCTTAAATGCTGTCCTGGATGGCGATGCTTTCGGAAATCAGGGCCCCTTCCAAGGAAGATGCAGCTGCTGGGTGGATTAACACCGACTTGTTTGTACCGCTGCAGTTTGCATATGTGTGAACAAACTTGGGAGAAAGGAAAACTGGAAACCTCTCGCCTCGACTGCCTACATCAGGCAGCTGGGCTCTTTGCTAGGACCCTACATACTCTGAACGAATCTCCGCATCCCATAATGGCTGGCGCAGAATTGAGCAACACTTGTCGCATACCCAGTCCATCTGCATTCGTTCCCAGTTTCAGGGTCCTGCCCGGCAGCATGATGGTCCCCAGCAAAGCCAAGGGGGGACGCGGGGGTTGCCAGAAGCCCTGGGGTGATGCACATCGAGCGCTGCACTGTCTGTATTACATCCATTTCATTCTTGCGTTAGCACTGTTTGGAGGATATGCCCGTCTCCAGCTGTGAACAGCAGTGGAACAAGCAGCTTATTTCTGTTTTCTCTCCGGGATGCGGTGACAGGAAAGGTCCAAACCCTGTGTCCTGCAGACCCCTCTGCCCAGGCGCGGTCCACCTGCACCCCCAGGTTTCTGTTACACATTGCACAGTGGGGCTCTGCAACTGGGGTAGCCGCACGCGTGCATGTGTGCCAGACCTAGCAACGGTGAGAGGGGACTGGAAACATCTCAGGGGAAGAAAAAAAAGCCCTTTCCCTTGTTTTTCTATTAATATTGGCTTTAGGAAATGTTTTGTCTCATATTTCTGTCAATGGCACAGGATACGGGATGGGTAGCTTTGAGAGTAAGAGGCTGCTATAGGGGGTACCTGCATCTTTATTTTTGCTTTGAGCCTCCAGTCAGAGGCATGTGGAGCTGAGAGCACTCTGGAGCTTGCAGCAAACCGAGGGTAAAAAAAGGTAAAAATGGCTAAGCTGAGTAAAAAAAGTCATTGCACCAAGTTGTCACTAGCGAGGAAGTAGGCGCATCGTGGGTTTCCACAGGAGGGAAAAAATGCACCAGTCCAGCTCCAAAACGAGAGCTCACTCCTGCCCAGCTCTGCAGCAAGAGGAGAAAGCCCAACAGTGACCAGCACACCACATCTCATCTGAGCAGAAAAGGGCACCGAGACTGTAGGTACAAAGATGCATGGCTTTGCAGGACATCTGCAGAAGCAAACCCTGTCCCAGTCTCCAGGTAACAGATAGGGGAAGTCAGTCAGAAAGGAAAGAAAATCAGATTTAAAAGGCTGCTCTGCTCTCTGCCCTGATTCAGCTGCGGTTTACCCAGCTGCAATGTGTTTACATTTCTAGCAAACTTAATCCTGAACTCCTTGGGCCAGATATTCTAAGAAAGGAAAGGAACTTTATTAATTATGTACTAGAGAGCTGCACCCATCGTTAGCTGCTCAAGGAGCCAGGCTTCGACTGAAATCTCCAGCACTGTGTAACCCCCAGGAATTTCTGGATGTATTTTATGTTGGTTTTTGTTAATTTACCTTTCTAAAAAATAGGCGTTTTGTAAAATCCCAGATTTTTCCAACAGATTTTCTCAGAGATGCTAAGGTAACATTCAGGCTTCTTGCTCTAAGTATGAATGATACTATCTACAAGAGAATTCAGAGCTTGGCAGGCTGAAAGAAAGCAATTCACCTTCAAGCAAGCACTCACCTACTATTTCTATGAATAATAAATACATTAATTTATTAAGTGAATAAAATGTAGGAGACCAGAACTTATTACCAGCTGCACTGTGAACAACCTGTGTTAGCGATCTAACAGCCGAGCCTGAGAAAACAGTCGTGTCTAAAAATGAAACTGAAACTTTTTCTTAGTTTTCTGAAGTTCCTTGCAAGTTAAAACGGTTCTCATACGTGAAAGTCCTAAAATACTGTCTCCTCGTAATGTCAGAGATCTGTGTGCATCTGTTTTACCAGTATGTAGGACAGATTGAAAAGCAGATATTGCACATGGCAGAGCCCATGAGGCCGACGGATGGAGATACCAGCTTTGCTCCAACTTAGTCTTTCCTATGAACTGTCACATTTTCATCTCCAATTTATTTGGTCTGTTGCAATACTACATTTTATAAAGTAACGGAGAAGAGAGCTTAAGGTTAACGCTACTTTGCATGCACCGCCACAAAAGCTCACCTGTCTTAATACAAACTCCCTTTGCGACGGTGCTCACGATAAATTTCACTCTGCACGGCCAAAGCAGCGAGGGCGCAAGTGGGGTTGGAGCAACCTCACAGCCCAACCTGCCCAAAGGCTGGTTCGCTGCCCCAGGGACGGGGGAGCGGAAACCACCCGGGTGTACAAATCGCATCCGAGAGTTCAGCAGGAGGGAAGCGTGTCGGCTCCTTTTCTCGGCTAAGGAGTTCGAGCGGAAAATTTCCCTGATGGTGTCTTCTTATGACTGTAGTGTTATTATCGGCGTATCTCCTAAAGAAAATATTCCTGGGGCTGCTGCTCCTTCAGCTTTCAGAAAAGCTTCAGTGCCACTGCACTCTAAGGGAAAGCAAATAACTCAGCCTTTCAGGGCTGGCTGGTGTGGAAGTGAAACTCCATCTAATTTAATTTAGGAAAAAAACAAAAGCCCTCAACTCTTTTTGAGTCTGAATTACTTGCGATTTTCCCTTGCAAAACGAAGGAAGAATTAGACCCTACATTAACACCACGAGGATGTGGTAGTGAGGAGCAGGCAATAAGTAGAAAATGTCCAAATTAACCGAAGTCACAGTCTGGACTCATTCCTCTGTTTATGTACATTTTTTTAAAAGGTTTAATTAAGCTACCACATCTTAAGATGGGATTTTCAAAGCTATATAACCAATTTATAAGAATCCAGACTGCAAAGGGCAGTCCGGGTGCTCACGATTCTTTGAAAATCCTCAACTGGTGCAATAGAATTCATTTTCTCCTGCAAATTAGATACACATTTAGCCAAAATAACCCGGGGCCATGTACAGAAGTTACAGATGATCATAACCTAAGCATGAGGGCAGAGTTAAGGTTACAGATTCAGATTTTACTGCCGTGTTCACATGTCAAAGCGTCAAATATCTAAAGTGTAAAAATTGCAAGATAGAGAAAATCAGGGCATCTTCCAGTGAGGAGCATTGGGCAGAGTCACCCAGTGGTGACCAACGTACCTGTGAAATCAATCAAATAATCAACCACATCTGAGACTGGCCAAATTCTTTCACTAAAGCTTTAGATCTGTTTAAGGTATTTAAGATAATCTAAGTCCTTATATTGGCACAAGCTGTTTAAAATGATCTAAGGCTTTAGATTGGTTTAAGCTGCTTATGCAGCTTTAAGGTTTTAAAAAGGTTTAGACTGCTAAAAAACATTCCCCAAAAAGCAAGTGGGGTTGTTTGTTGGGAGCTGGTTGTACCATTTCATGGATTTTAGTATGATGCAAATGCAAAAATATGTAAGCAGGAGTAAAATATTTTGTTTGCAACGCTAAAAATCAAAGTCAGTCAGTATCAAGTCTACAAATACTGAGTTTATGGATGATTTCTATCGGCATAAGTTTGAGAGGAGCAACACGCCACAGTTAAAGCACCAAGAACTCTGTCATCTTTAAAAAGAAAAAAAAAAAGATAAAATGTACCATAGGAAATTACACAAAAAATTAATGCAACAATTCCACCCTGTTAAGAAAAAGTAGACAATGTGCCGGTATATAAACCCTACAAATTCAGCTTTCCTCTCCTCATTTCTATTACTCTTATTTCCAGCTTTGTATCACCAAAATACAGTGTCCCTTGACATGCTCTTAGGATCACACCCATTTGCAAGCCCACGGTTGTCTCTGGGGATATGAAATCCAAGGTGCCCATGCGGTGCTGGAAAAGCCCAATAACAAGACCCCATTAACCACACAGGTACTTGCCTCAAGCAATACTCGAGCAATATGCAGGGGGTGCTGGAACATGCGAGGGCTAGGAAGGCTCTTCCAGGAGGCCAGGGTGGGTTCCATTCTCATCTGCATCTTTGCAGCACAAAATTATCCCCATTCAAGTAAACGTTTGGAAGGGGCATTCCCAAGCCCCACACTTCAATTTAACTACCCATCCTGCTGAGGTGCAGAGCTCTTAGCTGCAAGGAGCACTTTTATTTTCTTAAGTCCTCGCCGGCAGGTCCAGCTGGGCTCAAAACATCCCCGAAGTCCCCAAAGCTCCCTTTTCCACGAGATGCATGCTCTGGGTCTTGCTCCGACCCTGCACCCTGGGCTCTGCAATTCCTACCCCAGCGAGACCTTTTACCAGCCCCAGCTCTGCAGTGTCACCCTCCCGCAGGGCATGGCAGGGCTGCGGGGGCAAAGTCAGCCCCAGGCCTTGGCTTCAGCCCCAGACCTTGGGTTCAGCCCCAGACCTTGGGTTCAGCCCCAGACTAAAGCTTCGGTCCCACCCAGCCTGTGAGATGGGGAGCCCAGAGCAAAGCTCAGCCCCAACTCCTGGAGCGCTCAACCGCAAGGATGGAGTCACCACCCGTCCCTTGGGGAGCTTGAATTTCCTTCTCGAAACACTGTCTCGAAAATCAGGACAAGTCTCCTGCTTGAGGACACACCTTTTATAAACAGTTGCAAAAACACATCTGGTCTCCTTTAGCCAGGTAGATCACTGCAATTTTCAGTTTCCTTTTCTGCCCTACGGAGGGGACGGTCCCATCCCTCCATGCCATCTAGATGCAGAAAATGCAGTTTTACTGGAACAAAGAGCCATTTACTTTTTAGCCATTTGAGCACTGCGGTACACAGCCACCCTCTGCTCTCATTTACACAAACGTAAAGGCAGAGCATCTGGCCATGTGTCAAAAGTCTTTAATTACATGATCGAGCTTATCTTAAATATCTATTTATTGGAAGTTGTAAATAACACAAGATTGCATTCTCTCTGATAAACGTCACACAGGCAAAGGGAAGTTACGATTACGTACTCAACCTAACACTTTCTTATTCCATCTTTTGACAGCTTAAGTTTGCAACCTTTCTGTGATGTTGATGTAGACATCCTCTCTCCCTCCTCCACCTTTGCAGTTTGCTCTTGAGTACCAAGTTCATTTTATGGTTATTCAGTCATGGAGAACCAAATAAGTTTGTTTTCATAAATCAAGATTTTTATCCTAATATGCATTTTTGACTTTGGACTGTGCTTCTTCAGACAGCATCAGTCCCCAAGCAGCTTTTGCAATGGCAAACACTGAGCAAAATCCAAATGACTGAGAAAAAATACATAAACGCTGACAGAAATAGTAACAGAAGCGACAGAAACCTGTTATGTACCGTTAGCTGAGAAAATTAGCCTCTTGATTTTCAATTTACCCAACCTTTTCCTCTGTAAGGAACAACAGACTGCTCAGGGATGGGTTCGTGCCTCAGAAGTGTACACAGTATCCCAAAACAAAGTGCAGAATAACTATGGATACAGACTAATTACAGCTTCCTTAGAGTCCTCCCTATCTGAGGATTATCATATGATTTGCAAAATCTTCATAAGCAGTAACATCACACCAGGAGACAGCTCTGGGAAGTGCAAGGCAACGCCAGAACCGATGAGCTGATTTACCCAGGAGGGAACATGCCCCCATTGCACCCCAAAATTTCAGTGGTAAAAGGAATATAGGTCATGCCAGCTGCAGGCATACAAATCACAGAGCTTTTGTATAGCTTTATCATAACTTGTTGCATCCCTGCATTCATCGATAAGCCAAACTCCAGCTAAATTAGCTATTCTGGGAATCCTATTCCAGTATTCCCAATGCAAGTTTTCCAGAACACTTTTGAGTTCTGGTGTTATTTACATTACCATAATGTCTTGTTATTTATATTATTGATCCCAGTTGACAAAAGGGTGTTGAAATTAGAGCATGGAAATATAATAAAATGGGAAACGCAGCACCCCCATGAACACAGCCCAGCCTTCTGCTTCACGGCCCGTGGTCAACCAAGCACACTGCCCTTGCACAATTCACTGAAGGGCATCTCCCTTCTGATTTCATCACCTACTCTGTATGACAGAGCACCCTGAAATCTCCACCATGACCAGGGTCCCACGAAGCTGGACCCTACACAAACAGCAAGAGCCCCTTCCTGCTCAACAGCACGCCAGCTACAACTGTGCCATGCAAATACCAATGGCACTGGCATTTGCTGAGGTGCCAACGAGGAACTGAAGCCAAGGAACAAAATTTTTGCCTTACAGGGTGATACCTTTCTGTAAAAACAGAAACAAGGAGTCTTTCTTCTCTTAAACTGCCTGTAGTGTAGGGAAACACAAGAGACCTTGGGTAGCATCAACCCAACCATCCCCCTGCACTGGGAGAGCACGTACATGTACCTCGCTTCACGGACACTGTCGTGGTTTAACCCCAGCCAGCAAATAAACCCCACGCAGCCGCTCGCTCACCCCCGCCTCCAGTGGGATGGGGGAGAGAATCAGGAGGGCACAAGTAGGAAAACTCCCGGGTTGACATAAAAACAGTTTAGTAATTGAAATAAAACAAAGTAGGACAGTAATAATAACAATGAGAACAACAACAACAACAGACTACAGAAAGCAGGCAATGCACAACGCAACTGCTCACCGACCCTGTGTCACGAACGGGGGGCGGACTCCCCCACACCTCTCGTTTTTATACTGAGTATGATGTCACATGGTATAGAATACCCCATTGGCCAGCTGGGTCAACCACCCCGGCTGTGCTACCCCCCCTCCCAGCTTCCCCTGCACTTGGCAGGGCATGGGAGGCCGAAAAGAGAGAACAAAATTCTCCCCGGTGCAAGCACCACCCAGCAACAGCCAAAGCATCAATGGGCCATGAACGCTCCTCTCACACCAAACCCAAAACACAGCACACCCCCCCCAAACTACTGGGAAGAAAGTTAACTCTGTCCCAGCCAAAACCAGCACAGAGATGCGTGTATAGAATAGAGGAAGACAAATAGTTTCATATCCTATGCAACTTAGGAGCACAACCTTCAACAGAACTTTTGCTTCCAGGTCCCCATGGCTTCAGAATCCCACCGATGCTTAATCCACAGCATCATTGAGAAGCATGTCTTTCGCTTTCACTATAAACCAAGCCAGGTATATATTCAGCACTCCAAAAAACAACTTGGCTATAACAGCAATATCTTCCATTCGTTACCTTATTTATTTATTTAAAGTCTGTGGTTCATGCTCTGCTGACTGCCCCCATGCACCTTGCAGCCCGTGAGCTGCACACACACTAGCACACCTTCTCATCGCTGTTGAAGCTGACCCAAGATCAATTTTCACCCCCTGTAGTGGGTGGTCTGACCCACACAGCCGCCTTACTCACCGCTTTCTCTTGGCATGGCACCACATCTTGTTTGGAGACACGAAGCCACTCTAAATATTTTCCTTCAATCTGCCATGGGTGCACAGTGCATGTCCTTCACTTGCCAGGTAGCAGATTTTTTTTTCACTGCATAAAATTACTGTCCGATGAATTAATCAAAGTTTTAATCAAATGCAACTATCAGTAAGGTAGAAGTTGCCTGCGCTTGCTGGAGATGTCCCTGCCACACAGGGTCATCTGGAGCATTCTTTTCTAGCAACAGATTCACTGCAGCAAATAGCTTTCAGAAGAAACCTGGCCAAACTGCTTTTGCACAGCCATTAAAAACAGAACAACCTGTTTGGCTCAGCAATTTTCACTCTCCCATAACATTCACTATGATGCCAGGACCACAAAAAAAAAAAAAATTTTGAAAATATGAGATAAAGCAATGAAAAGCAGAGTGAATGGGAACATGCCTGCAACATACAGGATAGCAATGACTGACAACCAACACAGAACCAGGTAAAGGCCATAAGGAGAGAGATGAGGGATGATAAATTTAATTTCATGGGCTAAAACACACAGGCAAAGGGCAATTGACTGGTGAGGATTGGCAACCCCTTTGGAACACAGATGACGTAGGATGGACGTGGGTTAGAGGAACCGGGACTGGGGCAGGATGGGATGCTGCTTGCACAGCTGAGCCCATCCCAGGAGTCTGCTCTTTTGCGCATGAACATTTATTTAAAAGACCATATGAGCTCTGATCGCACCTCTATCAATTTTTCCTTTGGTTATTTCAAACATACTAGACCTTTTGATTTCAAATAATCATTTAGCAGTAACACCCACTGGAATATATAAAATATGCTTAAACTCTAAAGCAACTAAAAAAAAAGTGGGTTAGAGGTTTTGTTTGTAGCAGAGGTGTATTTTGAAGGACTCTGAGATCATCCCTGACATCATCATGAGCGGCGCTCGCCTTTCTCACTTGCACTTTAACAGAATGATAAATTCTGCAGTGACTTATTTTCAGCAGATCACTTGTTACATCAGGGTTTACTCATTTCTTTTTGCTGGCAGCCCCCAAACCAGGGCCGTGAGTCAGCAGCAGCCCTGGGCCCTTCCTCCGGAGATGCAGGAGATGGTCCAGCCACCCGCGGTTGTCTCCTCCACCGGATTTTATTGACCAAGCTCCTTTCAAAGATGCCCATGCATCCCACATCAAGAGCTGCCAGAGTGACAAGATGGCACATGGGAGGAGAAGAAAGCAAGAGAGAATCTCTCCTTTGCACTGAAAAATCTGGGCTGTTCGAGGGATGGACAACCCATTTGAAGGTCCCGAGTTCCATGGGATTCCCATGCGGGGAGCTTGCAAGCAGCCCTGGAGCGGCAGGGCTGTGGGATCCTCCTCTCCCAGCTGCAGGGAGAGGCAAATCAGCCAGGACCATTAGGGTCAGGGTCATTAGGACATCCTGGGTCACAACAACTTGTCCAGACCAACCCCAGGCCGGGACCAGCAGCTGGGCTCCTCCTGGGGTCCATCCCAGCAGCTATTTCTAGGGCTCCTCCTCCCTCTGCTCCCAGGGGATGCCAGCAGCATCCCGTGTCCCTCGACCACGAGGGCTTTCACACGCGGCCTCCTGAGAGCCCAAGCTGGCCATGCCACATGCGGCATGCCTCGTTAAATTATTCAAGTCATCGGCAATGGCAACTGGTTGCGGCGTTCACCTCCGAACGGCCCAGACCCCACTCAGCACCCGCGCCCCAGGAGCTGGGGTTGCCCCTGCTTCCCTCAGCAAGGATCGTCTGTGTAACAAAATGCATCTAGCAATAAGTAAAGAGTTAAACACGTTCCCCCATGCGTTTTCCTACAGCATCGGTGTCCGCCCAGCAAATAGTCATCTTAAAAAAAAAAAGCGAGCGCTGCTGTCTGCAGTTGGAGCTTAGAGTCAAAACTTATTACTTGTATTTTCAATCTGCCAGGGACTCACACTGAGATCTTGGGCAAATGGCTCCCCCTCCCACCTCCCCATTTCCCACACAGAAGAAAAAGTAAGACGCAGAAAGGTTAAATGGGAACAAAAAAGGCCATGCTGCTCTTCCCCCACCACCACCTCTGTCAACCACCGAGATCAGAATTGAGCAAATCCATGACTTACATAGCTGCTACGTTTCCATTCTTGGCATCAAAGTTTCTGAGCTTTTTAAAGAACTAAATGAAGAGATTTGAGCTATGAATTCTGACATCCCTTTTGCAGTAAGGTCAGTAATACGGTTAAATATGGGTAAGCAACAACCAGCCCTCTTATATATTTCTGAAGATTCTCTTCAGCTAACGACTTGCACCTTTCAACAGTCAAATAAATCAGCATGCTGGGATGTACTGTTCCTTGGTGCATCCATACTAACCCACATTATACATCTGCCTTAACGGAGCCAGCTACAGATATTTAGCTTTACAGGGAGAAAGGAGATATTTTTTAGCCCCAAACAAGTCCAGAGTGGTTTGTGCTCCTACCAGCACAAGGCAGAAAGACTCCCTCCCAGCTGGTCCAATTAAAAATGATGGGTTTAGGTCAATATTATGTTCCTGCTCTCCTGGCACCGATCCCTTCCTCACCAGCTCCACATTGTGAACAGACAGCTGAGATCTCTGCTAATTGCTGGACCAGCCCAGGGTCAGGTGGAAATCCAGAATTAAAGTGCACCCGAGGAGGAGGCCTTTAAAGCACCTGAACCTGGGCTCCTCCAGGGGTACACGAAACTTATTGGCCCATCCACAGCTATCTCAATTTCCCAGCAAATATCCCCATTTACATAACCCTATTGAAGAGGCCAGCCACAACCTTTACCAGAAACGAGCCAAGATGCTGGACAGCCATTTGAAAGCCACGACCTTGCACATCACGTACGTTTATAGGAGTTTTACAACTATTTCAAGCAAAATAATGAACAGCGTCCTTTGCAAGCACGATACCGACGGGTGACCCGGGCTCCGGTGCCTCAGAGAACAACAGTTTCATTTCCCTTTCTCTGGAGGTGACGAAAGGATAAAAGTCAGAGGGCCGCAGGGCCGCCAACTCCCACCGGTCCCAAGGTATTACAGAGACCTCATAAAAGAGCAACTCCTGGCAGGACTCAGATGCCACCACCTCTGCAGAGGAGCACGCTGGCTCTGGAACAGCACGAGACAAAATCCGCCGTGTCCTGCTCAAGCTGCCGGGAGGAGGGCTTGGGCTGGGCAATGGGCGAAGGGTTTCGTGGTCCCAGAGGCAGCAGAGCAGAAACCCATGGCCTAAACGGGAGATGATTTGATAGGAAAAATGCCACCTTCCCATCCTCCCCCTCCTTAATCACCACCCGCTTGGGCTTTCTCGGGAGGTTTCTCATCCAAACCGTTTCCCACCAGCCTGAGCAGAGCGAGAGTTTGGGACTGGAGACGAGCAGCGAGCTCCCACATGGCATTGCTTTGCAGAAATCCCGCCGAGCAAGCAGGCTGGCTGAAAGGAGGAAGAAATAAAGACCGATCCCCCCCACGTTTTGTTGCAGCTGGGAGGATTTGCAATCTCCAAAAAGAAAAAAAAGAAAAAAAAAGAAAAGCAGCGTTAGGCATGCTCTTTCATCGGTACGGCACGAAAACCAGAAAGTCCCATCCCCGCAGGACCGCGCAGCCCCGGCGTGAGCCGAGCATCGCTGGCTCGGCACGAGGGAGCGCAACGTTTGGGGAAACACCCGTTTTCTTTGCATCCCAAAGCACGAGGCTGGGGGTCGCCGGCGCCCGTCAGCATTCAGATTTACCATTTCTGGCAGAGCAGGAGGGCAGGGGACGCGAGGCGCTCGCAGCCCCGCAGCCGGCCAAAAACCAGGCTTAGAGGAGTATTCCCCTACCGCTGGCTCAAAAGGGTATTTTAAGCATATTCTCCTGCATGCATCCCATATCAAACTCCTAATTAAAAATTACGTACTTTCAGAAGCGGGGGGACAGACCAGACTGCATATTCGGTTTTGATTACTTTTTATCTGTCAGGTTAGATATTCACAGTTTCTCTTTCCAGGAAGCCTCAAGGGACTGTTTATATAAAATAAGTATTTTATTTCATGTGCTGCCCACCCTCAGCTTGCACAATTAATTGGCGTAAACTTTTTGCAGATCCTTTCCTTAACAGTCAGGCAAAAAACCTACAAATAATCTTGCATGCATAGAGAGAACAGAAATATATTGCTTAAACACACTTAAACACGCCGAGATATAAATGCAAACTTCCAGACAAAGGGCTAATTTCTGCCCTCAGAGATTCCTACAGCCGACAGAGCTGGATGATCCCAGCAAGGGCTGGATTTGGCCCTCGGAGAGGCCACTGCAGTCCCTGCTGCAAGCCCAGGCTCGCAGCTGTGGGAACACGGCAGAAAACCCAGAGCCCGAGCGAGAGCCGCGGCCAGGTACTGCATGGGGCTGCCTCCGGTGGCTGCGGCTGCCTCCCCTGCCTCCGCCACAGCAGCCCCCAGCACGGGGGGAAAACTCGGGCTCCCCAGCGAAGGACAAACCTCTGAGGGTAACATCCCAGCGCTGCCTGCATGCCAGCCCCCAGCGCGTGCAAATAAAATTAGGCAGGGTGAAGAAGGAAAAGCCAGTGCCCAGGCTTTGTGCAGGCAAAAGGGGATGCAGCCGTAGGCTGTTAAAATGAGGGATGGAATTTTTTCTTTTTTTTTTTTTAAATATGTTTATACACCCTGTACCATCAGGTAACAGCTGCTTCTACTCCGCAGGGAGTATAAACGCAGGATGGGAAGCGGAGCAGGGCCTCGGCACAGGCACCCAGCATCACCCCGGGAGGACGAGGCTCCCCGCGGAGCAATGTGTCCATTTTTCCGCCGACGCAGCGGCCGGGGTGCCCCTCTGCACACCCGTGTCAATCTTGCACGTCGCTAACGCACGCGGCGTTCGCCTCCCACCGCCCCCAGCCCTGCCTCCCACCAGCAAGAAAAAAAATAAACAATAATAATAATCTATGCACATCGGGAGAAAATGAAGTTGCTGTCAAGCGACGATAAATTCATGCGACAGCCAGGGCTAATTAAGCAGGAGCAAGCAGCAAAGTAGCTGCGAGCGTGGCGGGGACAGGGTTACAGGCTGGCTGCGGGCTGATTGACACCGCTAAGGTTACCTCGGGCTTGGGGAGCTCGCCCATCGCGCCATGCACGGCAGCCAGCGCCGGCCACCCAGGGAATACACACGCACACATATATATATATATATATATATGCACACTCGGTGTGCAGCGGGCGAGCGTCTTGGTAGCAACCTGACACCTTTCGGGAGGCAAAATGGAATCTCGCCGTCCGGTTGTGCACCCGCAGCAAGGGAGGGGGGAGAAAAATATACCGTTTGCAAATATGCACGCAGAGAACAAAAAAAAAAAAAAAAACACCACCAAACAAAACCCCCGGTGCCTACCTTTGCTGGGTGCCGGCAGGCAGATCCCGGGCCGTTTTGGGTCGGTGGCTGTTCCCTTCTTTATGAAATGTTCGGCTCAGCCGGTGCTATTTGCATTCTTTCATTAGCACCTGTTTCAAGTAAGGAAGGAGAAAGCTCATTACGAGATCAGCTTCCTTTCAAAATAAATTATTAAAAAAAAAAATAGAGATGCACGCTGCCAAATAATAATAACGCTAATAAAAAAAACCAAAAACACATGTATATTAAAGCCCAAACTAGGCAGTTTAATAATGGGAGATCTTGCAGGTTGTGAGCATGCTCCAGCCGGAACAAATCCTTCCTCTGTTATTCCTCTGAATAAAAATAAACCACGATCAAGAAACCCAAACGGAAGCTTCCTCCTAGAATCCCTGCTGCTGAAAAATATGTAATAAATTCAGCCCGAAGATGCAGACTCTAATCAGCAGCTGTTTTCTGGATCCAAAGCCAGCCAAAAGCCTCTCTTGTCTTTTCCCACTATGAGTCTAGGCCTTTTTGAAAAGGGTTTTAACCTTTTAAAGATACAGTGCACCAATTATCACTTCTGGAGGACTGTCACTCACGGCGAAAATAAATTAATAAAGCAGCAGCAGCGGCACAGTGGGAGCAGGGGGAGGTGTGGTTTGCTCTAGCAGTCTTTCTTCGTGAATATTATTATATGATTTTTTTTTTTTTAACAGGATCCCCCCGCCCCCCCGCTTTGGGAGAATAATAATAAACGGAAAACTTGCCACTCAGCTCTTGGATAAATGCATAGTCATTATAAAAATGAACAGCTGCTGGATGCGATTCAGGGAGTTGTACGGCCGCTCCTTATCAGGGTTAAATTTGTTGCAACTGAATTTTAGGTATTAACAGTTTCCACCCCAGCCGGTGGTGTGAGAGGGTTAATGACACGCAGAGAGGAGCTCTGTCAAGTGCTTCCCATCAAACCAAGGATCAGGCTGCAAAGTTTGAACCGAGCAGCCCTGGCACGGCAATAAAGCATTCTTCCAGGAGTGGGATTTCGGTTTTTTAGCAAAACCGAACCAAAGCCCCCAGAAAAGCTCAGCCCTCCACTAACAAGCACCGCAAAGCGCCGGCGGCCCCGTGCGTGGCACAGCTCCCCGGAGGACAACGCCGAGCCAGCTCTCCCATCAGGGACCGGGGGTACCGGGTCCCCCCAAAGCCATGGGTCCCCAGGCCTGGCGCCCCACGGCAGCGTCCCCCGGCAGCCTCGCACCTCTCCTGGTGCCATCAGCGCCCGGCCCACCTGGGTGGCAATCGCATCCTCCTGGTCAGGGAGCAGGGACCAAGGGGCCATCCCCGGGGTGCTGCGGCTCCGCACCCGGCACTCCTCTCTGGCCAGTTCTCTCTGCAGCCCCCGGCATGCAAACCATCGGGAGCAAGCGGTCCTCCCGCCCTCTCCCCCCCTCCTCCTCCTCCTCCTCTTCAGCAGAAAATCATCATATTTCATGTGTCGCTGCTCCAGCCGCGCCAATTGGCTGGGCACTCGCAGGCGGAAATGTCAGGAGCAGCCCAGCATCGGTGCCTGCCCGCGGCCGCCCGTTCCCCCCGGGTCCCCACCGTTTGCAAACCACAGCCTGGGGCAGGGGGCACAGCGCTGGCCATCAAAACTGGAGGGAAAAGGGGTTTTGGTGTTTGGGTGGTTGTTTTTTTTTTTTTTTATGCCACTTTGGCTCAGCTCCGGGGGGATGCAGGCTGCCAGCAACTTGACCTTGACCCGCACGGTTGTGTTGCGCTGCCAGCAAGAAGCGTTTTCCGGATGACGGAGACCCAGCACATCTGCTCTGCTCCACGGAGATGCCTCCCTCCGCACCGGGCCACGACGAGGGGCCACGCTAACCCACCCCAGCACCAGCTCCATGGGTGCAGCTCTAGTCCCACTACAGGTACCGTAGCTGCTCGGAGGGACGATGCCTGACAAATAGATGCTTTCTTTTCTTCACCCATTTTCAAAGTCAGTGCATTTGTTTACAGCTTGCCCCCCACTTCCAGACCTTTCAAACAAGACGTATCAGCATGTTTCTTTATCACCGTAATAGCTGGAGAAGCTGGGATTTGGAAATAGGGGCTTGCCTGAAGCTACCCAGTATGAAGGAACAGCTCAAGCAGGAAGACAGCCCAAGACTTCTCATCATCTGATCATTTTCCTTCTCAAATTAGGGGAAGAAAATCTGAATATCTTCTTGGGAAATGGAGCAATGGAGTAGCAGAATGGAATAATCCTGATGAAAACTGTCATCTACCTCCCCTGCAAACACATCACCTAGAAATAAAAGGTGAACACATCCAGTGACACTGAAAAATGTTCTCCGAAGGAGCAACTGAGCCACGCTTTCCTGCTGGGCTCTCTCTAGCACAACAGGAGCGTAAGGAACAGGGGAAATACGGCAGCCAAAAGCTAACTTTTATTTCATGGCTGCTTACACAAGGATAAAAAAAATTGCATTGTCACAAAAAATAAAGAGGATTTGAGTGCGGCATTTATGGTACAAATCAGCTTATGAAACCCGCCGTTTTCTACTGATTGTGAAAAAACTCAGTAGTAAATGGGCAATATATTGGATGGAAGAGTAAATAGCTCCAAAGCTTCCTTATCTGACCATCTGATGAGCAGCCTGCAGCCCAAGTCACATCAGCAGGTGGATCCAGCCCAGGGCAGCATGCTCCTGCAAGGGGAGCTTGGCAGTCACCATTTCCACCATCTACAATGTCCTCTACCTCCCTGTGTCAAGGCAAGTGCTTTGGCACAGCAGAAACTCATCACCACTGTGTGTCACTGTAGGCATTAAAACAAGTGCAGTAAGAGGGAAGAAAGTGAGATAATCGGGCTATTAAGAAAAAAACCCACTGTCTCAGTCCAGAGCAACAGGACACAGTTCTTCATGCTGTTCTTCCCCTTCCAGATTTCAAGAGGAAGCCACACAACAAGGTGTTTCATCTCTTTTGCTAGCCTGGACTTCATGTGACAGATGACCCAAGTCTGTGATGGTAGGTCTGCAAGGTGCCGTGCAGCTCCACACATGAGCACCTGCGTGAATTAAGGGAGCTACAAAAGTGATTGCATTGCACGTTGGCATTGTGCTTCTACCAACACCATCACCCTCATGTGAGCCCAGACCTCCACGTGCCGCCACGCTCTACCACATAGACCTTGAGAAGTTATTTGTCTTCATGGGCCTCGCGTTCCACACCCACAAGTCACATACAAAAATAGCTGTTCTAAGAAAGCATGGCAGAGTTTATTGAAGTCTGTCAAGTTGACATCTAAACTCCTAAATGACTGGAAGCAAAACCAGAGCAACCATCACCTCTTAACGCGGTGCTGGGCAGCCAGTGCTTGAAACCTAGTGCAAGCAAGAGCACATAGTCCAACCTCCCGAGGAAAACACTACGCTGCCCAGAACAAAATTCTGTTTGAACAAGAGACTTTCTTTGGGAAAATGTAAAATCAGCTTAAAAATTGCCCGTGGTGGCTATATATCTCCACTGCTAAACGTGAGCCTCATCACCAGCCTGCATTTACCTGGCTTCAGTTCCTGATCTGGGGACCTCGTCACTCCTAACTGAGCTAGACTGAGCAAAGACAGAGTCTTGTTTTTATTCCCTGTGAAACTTCAACGAGAAGGCCTAGGAGTTAGAAGAGATGACCTGCTACCTGTTTTGGTCTCCATTTTTGCTCTTTTAGACCATTACCACATTACCCTTATCTATAAGAGAAGGACAAGAGGTGTCAAACAATTCTGCTTTGAGGCATATTCTTCACTTAGGGTCGTTCAAGTTTCCCTCTGAGCCCACACAATTTTTAGGAGATCCTTCCAGAAAAACACATACTATAAGGTGGCACAGAAGTTGCGGCAAGACCACAACCACCTGATTCACCCCTAGAAACAGAAATCAATAAAATCATCCTGAAACCAATTAGCTAACTAGGTTTTAATCCTTTTCATATGTGCCACGTTGAAGTTGCATCACCCTTTCTTACAGAAAACAGCATGCATACAGCATCCATGCAAGGGCTTTGTACCAATTACCGTAACACTTTATTCGCCCCTTTGTTGTTTTGTCTTTTTTTTTTACAGCAATACAAATTCAACTTTCCTCCAGTATTCTGAAACTTTTCCAGCAGTTCAAAATTTGTTATAAATCAACACTAACAGCAGGGAGAACTCCCTGAATAGCAATGGAAAGACCTCCATTACAAATCATCCACCTCTTCACATGCTGAGAGGGTCTGAAACCCAGGAGACCCCACCCCCGATGGGTGCATTAGTTCACTGCTCCCTACGCAGTGAAGCACACCCTCATTAGAGGCGACACACTCCACAAAACCTGAGCTAATAAGTTCTGTGGGGCTTATTAGTTGGGCTCCATGCTGGAGCTGCTCTTGCTGGGAACTAGCACGACTGCAAAACCGTCCTGCTGCGTGGCCGGGGAGGGGAGCTGGTTGGAATCAGTGAAAAGAGGGGACAGGAGTGGTGGGATAGGACAAAAAAAAGAGTAAAAGCTATTAGTTTTCCACTTTTTTTTTAGGCAGGACTTGCTGCTAGCACACCCAGCTACTGAGGTCAAAGACATTCACTCCGTAGCTCATTCCTCCTCCTTTTTTTCCCATGAAAATAATCACAAAAAAAATTAATAGCATTCAAAACTTGCTTCAAAACTATTTGACACTACCTTGTGGATACTCTTCTCTTGACAATACTAACCTGCTCAGCCCTAAGTGAGTAGGTGGGGAAGGACACGGGTGCAGGGAGCAGCTTAGAGCTTGCCCAAAACTCTGGGAATATTTGCAAAAGACAGACTGCCCCTTTCCCCCATGCACTGTACAGTGTACATCCGAAATGCTGTGTACATACTGTGCACAGTGCAGTGCACATCGCTCAGCAGGATGAGTCTGAGCTTCTTACGTGGGAATTCGTGGTTCTGACATTTAATGGGCATTCTCCTGTGAAAAATGACAGAGCGGCATGTGAGACTCCATATTTTTTGCATTTTTCTTTTTAAACTACCTATCAAGCCTGCCCAACTAGAAGCAGAAAGTTGCATTTCCTTTTAATTGCTATCTTCACTAATTTCTTGGGATCAAAAAGGCAAGGTATGGGGTTGTTGTTCTGTTTTCCTTCTTGCACTTTTTAATAAGTAACAAAGATACAAAGGCAAAGCATGGTTTTGGCTTCAAGTCCTCTGCAGAAACTGCCTTCCTGGGACCCAATACAGCAAAACAAATAGGATTCCTGGTGTCACTACATAATGCATTGCGTTTGGATTACATACTGTGGTTTAGGAAGATGCAGAAGATAAGAGCACGTAGAGGGAGAGTTGTAACCAGGGGAACAGACCACAGGGCTGCGAGTGCTGTCAGAGCCCCAAGTGTCTGTGCCTTAACCAAGCGGCTGGATTTTGATCTATCTCCTCTCAGCGCCCATGTTGCTCGCTGCAACTGGGGGATTTTGCACAAGAGCAGAGTGGGAGCAGGATGGAAAGGATACGATGCTGAGGACTGGCTGGTTGCTGTTCACAGCTGGCTTTTTACCTCAGGGAGCTGCTGCCTCCTGCATAACCCAGCAGCTAGGTCCCAGAATGGGAAGTGCCATGTGCGATTTGACTCTTTCTTGAAATGTATTCAAAAAACCAAAACCTAAGTCAGCAACAACAAAAAAAAAGTACAAGAGTGTGTGTGTGGACAAGGGGTTTATGGAGTTTGCATGGGGGCGGGAGCCTCCCGTATCCCTTTCCCCATCACTAACCCCCTGCCCCATGGCCAGTCCTAATGGGTGCCCCAGGGGTTGCCAGGAGCTCTGAAAGGGGCTGCATGAAGTACCCGGGGGTGGGACGCTGCACAGAGGAACCTTACCCAGTCTGGTTCATTTTGGGTTGAAGGGGGCACAGCGTAATAAGGGGAAATAAGGATCACTGAGCAAACCTGAGCCTATTTCATTACCAATCTCTCAATTTTCAGTAGAGGTGTTTAGCTTTTTTTTTTTCCTTCTTTCCTCCTATTCCTACAAGAGGATGGTAGTTCTCTGCTACAGCAAACTGTATCTGCAGAGACTATTCACACGTTTGCCTGGCATTCCCATTACATCATCTGTCCTCATTTTAGGATATATATCTCTAAGCTTGTCTATACACCCAGAATGAACACATATTAACTGTGACTAAAGAAGAACAAGCATCTGCAAATATTTGGATTGTTACTTCTAGCTAGTTCTGTGACCCAAAGTTACCATCCAATACCAAATGATGGGTGAATCCCAAAAGATTCAAGTTTCGATTAGAAAACTAGTTAATATTCAGGAGAGTTTTTCCCATCAACTTTTTACTGAGCTCACAACCTAGTACTTTTCAGATCAGGCACATTTTTGCCTAATTAACTCGGCAACCGGTATAAAAAAATACAATCTGCCACCGTGCTATAAAGAATACCAAAGCACAGAAAGGACAGCCATAAAAGCTCATGAGTGAGTAGTTTTGTTCTCTCTTGTTTTTGTTTTGGTCCCAAACAGCAATGTCTTGCACCTCAGCATCTATCACCCAAAGTGACATTCAGGGACACAGGCATTAACTCCCCGTCGGTCTCCGCGAGGTCGCTGCTGGCAGAGCCCGGCAGTATTGATTCCTCATCTCCGCTGTCTCACCACTGACTGCGATGCTTCTCAGGGCAGGTTATGGGGCTGTTTAGCACTCCCAATTGCACTAGAGGTTTCGATGATCTCAGCTGTCGGGAGTAGAGGGATAAGAAGAACCAGCTTCTTCAGAAGAAATTATTTGTCTAGGTATGACATTAAAGTGAAATTTGAAGTTTGATGAATCACATCATGATTCAACTTTGGTTCTAGCCTGAATCCTATTAGACAAGAGCTATAAGAGTAGCTAAGCAGTAGGATGGGCTTTGCTTATTGTTAGGGGTTTTTTTTTCTTCCCCTTCCTTTATTTAAATCATTCCTTGTCCTCGTCAGAGAACATTATCTAATTCCTCTAGAGCATGTACAGGATTGTGTGTTATCCCTCTACAAGGATCCATATTAAACCAACCACAGACAATAACCTCATACCATTCAGTACAGGAAGCATCATAATGTGCCATGCATTAAAGGTCTAAAAAAACCCTGCCTAATGTTAGAAAAGTCTCAAGCTGTTAAGCTACTACTTAACTACGGTAATTCACCATGAAGTCTCTCCCATGGCACAGCTAGAGAGTTGTTTTCACTTTCTAATAATGAACACGTGACTGAGGCATTTAATGAGTTCCCGAAATAACTGAACCAAAAGGCAAAATCCAAGAGGTTTTACAGCCCAGGGAGAAAAAAATCATAATTAAAATAGTGAATGGGCAGAAGAATAAAACGAAGGCCGGGGGTGATTATAAAATCATTTAGGTGGAATAGCGAGTGTATTGCTTTCCTGTCCCAAAGGGGGTTTAAGCATGACAGAAGGCAGCCAGCCTTGCAGTACGTACCTGGGGCTCTACATCCCTCTCCCCCCTTACCGTCATGTATCATCAGGAATACTGGTCCCTCGTCTTGGATCCAACACAGTGATGATTAAAAAGAAGTACCAACAAAATCATTCACTTCGGTAGCACTTTCCCCTGTGAACATCAAAACATACTGCAGACATTAACGATACCTCATTGCATTATCATATAACTGTCTGTTCAAAAACATGCAAGGAGAGGGATGGACAGGGTAAGCGGTGTGGAGAGTCGTATTTCGAGTTAGCAGGAGAAAAGTCTACAGGTTCTGACTATGAACTCCCTGCTATAAGCACGGGGCTGGATAGCCCTGGGTCCCAGTGTCTCAGTTGGGTCTGGAGTTACCATTGATCCCAAAAAGCCATCACCAAGGTAGATCTAGTTTTAAAAATTCTGAAGAAGCCTGGCTTTTAAATAGTTTGTTTTGTTTTGTTTTTCTTAAATCCCAGCAGGGGAGTGTCTCTATCTTCTGTTGCTGCACTGGAGCAGGAGCCAGCGCACAGACCTGCAAGTTGTGCAGCGTTTGCCTTTCCATCCTCCTGCACAGTTCAGCCTCCCGGCTTGTGCCGGTGCACCGCTGCAGAGAAACCGCTTGCCAAGCAGCGAAACCCTAGGGCAGAAACTTCATTTGGAGAAAAAGAGAGACCCAGCCACTACCAAAACTGCTCTGTGGGTATAGATGTAAATTCTGCTCTGCTTCAGAGGTAAACATATTTCTGACACAGCAGCAAAGATGGACTTCCTTACTCGTCGGGCTTGGAAAACTGGGGTACAGTGCATTTCTCCACACCTTGCACTTTTACACTTGCCCAGAGTGGGGATGTGCTGCCAGCTCAGGGTTGCAATATCTCAGAAGGATGAACACTGGCAGTGGTCAGATCCTGGTCTCATGGAGATGTGGGTGTATCCAGGTGCAACCATGAGGAAGGATGGTCGGAGACTTTGGGGTCCCCTGGTAACCCCAAAGCCAGAAACAGTTTGAAGATTGGGGCATCCCAAGCTGCAGGTCTAAATTAGATCCTAGGGATGGCCCCTGGCTCATGCTTTCCTCTGAACCCAGCCCAGGCTTGGTTTGCAGGAGAGACCTTGTCTGGACCAAAACCATGCTGGGGACAATTAAGCAGCATAGATGCTCGGATGCCTGTGGCAGGTCCACAACCCAGCACTGGTACCAGCACAGGCACTGGACCCTCATCTATAATCCGCTGAAGGATTACGAGGTTTGCATCTGCCCTAAGCTAACTCACCTCGCGTGATAAACGCCTGCCAAAGGCAGCCCTCCGCTGTTCAACCAGGGGCAACAGTCCCCACCCTGATTTTAGAATTTGTCCATGTTTAATTTTCTTATTTAAATACTTCTACACATTTAATTCATTGGGTTGTTTTATAAACAGTAGAAAATAAGAGCTAAGAAAACTTGTGAATTTTTACATTAAAACCTGCAGTAAGATTTCATTTCAAATCAGGCTTAAGGAAAATAAATTACATTTTGGCCAAAGGCCAAGTTCTGAATTTCTAATTAACTTAATCAAACTTTTTCATAGTCCAACCCTTGATAATTTATATAACCAATTTCACTGGAAAGGCAGCTAGAGTGAGCCCTGCACCAAATCAGACAGAAATAACTAGCGAGTTCAAAGGATTTGTTCTCATTAACCCTAGAGAAAATGAGTTCAGCAATGAGCTGAATGGTAGTAGCAGGTAGTAGCTCAAAAATGTGCTTTAAAAGGTTGAGTAAACACTGGGTTGTAGATTTTACCAGAGATAGGCAGGTAATGTTGATCATTCACATAAAAAAAAAAAATGCATTTTATATTAATACCAAGAAGTGACCAGCATACAAGAGAATTCAAGCATGTAAGAATTTGTATCTTTTTATTAGACCAACTAAACTGACTGGAGCTGAAATAAATGGACCGGCATGCCTAAAACCTTGCCCATTTTTATCAGTCTTACCAGCTGGTCCGCTGAAAGATATGGCCAGTCCTTATGAACTCCTTTAATACCTTTAGACTAGCATGGCAATAACAAAATACCACGTCATTAATGTATACAAGGAATCCACATTTAGGCTTTCGGAAAGCCTGTTATTACCGACTTTATTGGGAGGATAACTGTTTTATTTCCAGCTAAACAGCCAGGCTGCCTGTAGAAGCAGTCACTGAGAAGAAATTAATGAAAACATCCATTGCAGAAACAATTAAGTTAAAGTTAAATAACTCAAGACCATCACACTCAGGGGAAATGGCATATGCCAGCCTGACTTGGTCCCAGAGGGCTGGAATAGGATAAATTGTCTGCCCTGTCCTGGAGAGGTCATCTGCTGCTCGTCCTGCTCCCAAACAACAACCCAGGGCACCCGCTGGGTCAGGTTTTGTGGCAGATTTTGCTCTGCTGCACGCTCTACCAGCCGAAACCTGTGTCCAAACTATTTATTGTTTTACTACAGAATATTCTGCTTTCTTTTTTGTTTTTTTTTGGGGGGGGTTTCCCCCTTTTTTTTTCCTTTTCTTTATCAAGTGGGAAATCCTCACTATCATCTTACAGATCAAGAGCCTTGCCGAGGCATGCTGATAGCCCTCACTTCCAGGCTGCAAAACTACCAAGTCCCAAAGGACGTGATGGAGAGAGGCTCAGCACCCAAGGGGGGTCTGGTGTGCACAACAGCGAGAGCAGGAAATTAGAAATTAGGGCCAACACATACGCAGAAGTGAATCTGGCTTGTTTAGCTGACAGCTAAGGAGTGCGATGCACCTATGAAACAGGGCTATTCTGGTGACCTTTAGCAGCTACTAATTAAGCTTTTGTTCTGCATAGGAACCAGAGCATGATTTACAGCATTAGCTACATGCACTCTGATGCACGTACATGTTTCGCCACATAAATACATTCAGTGATGTATTGAACCTAATGGCTCCTCATACTCCTGCCAACCACTCTTGATGGTCTCAACATGAGTTTTGCCTGCATTAGCTACGGGCACAAGGAGCAAGCAGAGCTACCGCAAGCAGGAAAGCATCTTACATACGAGAGCCCTCACAAACAAAACAAGCATCTTTTGGATCAGTAGTAAGAGTAATGGTGCAGTGTTAGCTGCATCAGTCCTCTCTGCCTGAAGATCCCCCCAAGGAAGCAATGGCATTTCCAGTCCCAGATGTCTAATGGACGAGAATGTGAATAGTGAAACCTGGCTAAATTTATCAAGTTAATTGCAAGGATATAACTATCAAAACTGTAAATTACACCTTTGATTCAAGAGGAAAAACTCTTATAAATGAAGGAAACTTAGCAAAATTAGTTTAGATAAGCTTAGGGCATGGGAACAGACAGATGGTTGGAATTTCTTTAGCTATTGGGTGCAAAATTAGTAGCAATTTGCATCCTGGACAAAGAGGGGGTGGTAAAAAATAATGAAGAAAAGCTCCAGACTAACAGGATAATTAAATGTCTCTCAAAGGATACTAGCAGTAAGCAGAGAGAATGCAAAGAAAGAGGAAAAGAAACAATCCCAAAGAAAGCTGTGTCTTAAAAGTTGAGAAACAATGTTGTAAGTGAAAAATAGCACAAGTCAAACTGAATTAGAGTCTGCAAAGGAAATTAAAGCAACTAGTTAAAGTGACAAAATGTTTTCTCTATATAAATAACACAAAAACAAGAGAAGAAAAAAGGTCACTATGCGTGGTACCAGGATTAAAGATAATCCAAGTACACTCCCAACTGTACAATGTTTTGCTTCAGATTTCAAGAGGAAAGGGGGCAAAGGCAGGATGACCAATGGGAACACATATATTAAACTGAAGCTGATTACATCAAGGGCTGAAATAAAACTCAAATCAATGACAAAGGTCCAAGAAGTGTCCTGAATCCAAACAATTGTGACATCTAAGACTTCAGGTTATATTTTTCTTGCAGAAAGCATCAAGGTAAGCTGTGCACAGGCTGCTGATGAGTCTCATCTTGCTTTGTGGCACACAACATCAGGGTCTTTTGAAACTGGACTAGAATATTTGCTATAATGCCACGTAATCATGCACCCAGCTAGGAAGATGGTGATCAGAATTGTAAAGGACATAAGAAATTGGTCATCAGGAAGTCTCCTACAGTTTTTACCAATAATAGGACTATTAAACCAGGATCACCATTGGAATTGCTCCAGAATTAGTCTCCAGACCAATTTCATGTAATATTTTCATTATGCAAAGCAGGAGGATTCTGAGTAAAATCGTTGATGATATGAAGCAAGGAAGTATTGTTAATGAAGGAAAATGAAATATCACACAGGGCAAGTGGAACGACTCTGAAGACTGGAGCGCTAGGACCAGGATGGAGCTTCATGGTGCAGAGAATGAGCAAGTTCATAAGAAAAAGAAGGGGAAAAAAACTAATTCTGCAGTTAGCTGGGAGCTCTTTGGTTAGAAAAACAGAGGCTTTGGAAAGAGATACTCAAATGCACCACAGAGTGAAGGTAACCGACAGGAAGCAGAAAAAGAGAATTCAATGTTAAAACATATCCAGCAAGATACTTCAACAGAAGAAGATATCCATGCTGTTGTACAAGTCCCTGATGTGACCTCACCTGAAATCTCAGAGAAATTATTTCCAGAAAAGATGCAGAGAACTGTAACGATGATCATTGAAGCAATGGAGAACATATGTTACAAGGGAAGACTAAAAGAGGACAGTTTGTTTGACCTAGCAAAACGCAAGCTGAGAGGAGAAGGGCTATTTCAAGGACAATATTGGCACAAAATCAACGGGAATAACACAGGATTGATTTTAGTCTGGAAGTCTAGCATCGTCTTCAATGTTTCTCTCCTACAAGAGTAGAATCAAGAAGTTACAAGACAAAACCTGGTCCCTTTGCAAGAAGTCCACAGGAAAATCTTGGCACTGGGTCAGAGAGGGCTTTGACCAGCTGAGCCTCGGTCACCCCCCTGCATGCACCAGGGTTTGGGCTCACAGCAAAGCCCCATCATGAGCTACGGTCATCTGCAGGCAGCAAGACGCGCTGTCCCCATCATCTCCAGCAAACCAGGAGCATAAGCGTGGTTCCTCCACGGCTTTATAAACAAAGTTTGTAGTAGAGGGGTTAAGTTAGCCCTGTGTAACCGAATCCAGGTGAATAATATTTTAAAAACCCACAATGGAAGAAGGAGGAAACAAGAAAATTTCCACACGATTGTCAGGAATAAACATTGAGAGTGGTGGGGGAAGCAACTGGCCTGCTGTGAAAGTCAAGCCAACCCAAAACCAAATCCAAACCTGCAGCTAAGACAAACCAATTGGACTACACTGATCTGGAGCCCAGCAAAAAGCCTTTATTTTCTTCAGCGAGTGTTTCAGAGGACAGATTCTTGGTGTAAGCTAAAGATTTAAACCATATTTGGCATCCACTTTTCTTCTGCATGGCTCAAAGATAAACAATTCAACTGATTTGTTTGATTTAGGAGGAACAAAATAACACTATTGTTAAATATTTTAGGTGAGATTTCACACAGTTACCTTTGTGTCCAACACTTGTTATTCCAGATAACATCCTGCTTGGATCAAGAAAATATTCCAATTAAATTCAAAACTGTATCAAGCATCCCGCTATTCATCAAGATGAATATTTGCACAATATTGAGCTTCACATTCATTGGAGTTTGGCCACTGGAAACAGCGAACCAGCCTGCATTTTTTTTTCCCCCTTATCTCAATTTCTGATAACATTTTGCAGCTTCTCAGTCTAGTCAAACTTCACATTCGCTGTGAAAGTCACGTTCAACTAATCTGATGGCCAACAGCCCCAGCCCCATAGCCTAGCAAACCAGCACAGCCCATTCAAACAGGAATCTACCCCACCACTGGCTGCAAGCAAGTGGTTCCTCGGAGAATGACATACTTCCTAATTCCGTCCAGTGAAGCACATCTGTGATTCAAAAATAACGTTATAGCATAGAAAATCTATGCTTCCTTCTGTCTGACCCTAAACCAGGTGAGCCCAGCTGTGGCTGAAGGAAAATTAAATAAAATACTAGCTTGCAAGTGTTGCATTAGTCCTATTAGAGGTGAAGCTACCAGTATCATTTAGGAGACAAAAGGAAAAGGAAAAAAAGCTGGTTTATGGGCTTGGAAGTTAGATTTCACCCTGAAGGCCTGAGTTTGGAATTAGAAAACTTTTCACTTCTGGTCCTCCAAGGGTGCTTTCTTTTAATTTTTGAGGTCCCAGATTAAAATGTCTTTGTCTGACTGCAGGTTCTGGCTCAAGTTCATTGCAGCCGAGCCCTGCTTCCTTCTCTAAAGCAACAGGTCATTAAAAAAATCCCCAGAAAATGGATATTTATTTTTGACATTGCTTTTTGTTCATCAGGTCTTTCAAAGCAGAGTAACAGCAGCAATGTTGGATTGCTGGCCTGTGCTGAAAATTAACCCCTTGCTGATCCTCCACTCCAGAGAAGCTCATGAATAAATTAATAACCCTGCCATCAAAACTGGATTTGAACAATAAGCAACAAATGATGGGTGATGACAAGGGGGCACAGGCGGAATGATAAAGATAAAATATAGAAACTAGCCAGCCAGCCATCCTACGTAATTTCTACAACAAGAGTCCGAAAGCAACTTGCACACGAAGATGAATTTACAGACTGCGTCATACCCTTAGTTCTGGCACAAATGTTTCACTTGCAAATGCCATATTCATTCCAGTCCCTTGTATGGGATATTTACAAGTGATACGTGTTTGAAATGAGGAAATTATAATCTATTACCCGTATTTTTATTTCTAACACTGCTATAAGTGTTACTAAGTATTTTTAAATGCATCCAGCTATAAAATTTATTCAAATACCTCTGACAGAAGTGAGATTTACTGAGAATAATCATTAGTTCCACTGACATAATTCATGGATATAATTCAAAAGTGTCTACAAAGAATACTTAGGCATCTTTTAGTAAGAAAATGTTCAGGGACATGGCTTGGTTTCTCTCTGCTGACTAAATTACTGTCAAAATAACGGACACTTCTGAGATCTGAGAAGATGAGAAAGCCAAAATTTGCTCCAAAATCAGAGCTCTTTGTTAGATTTTTCTAACAGTCCTGAGGAAGTTGGGGACTTACTTTTCAAAGAAAGAAAGAAAGGAAAATCAAGTTAATACTACTACAAATGCAACTAAGATACAAAATGTTCCTCTCGTTTCTTCTATGGCATTTGTACAACTGAAGAGGACTTCGTACAGGTCAGTGTCATCTGCAGGGGGGGAAAATGAGGCTGAGAAGCGCAGAGGTCACAGCCTGCTGTTTAACAAGTCTGGGATGCCATCCATCATGTGAAGAGTTTTTAG
This sequence comes from Calonectris borealis, assembly GCF_964195595.1. NCBI lineage: Eukaryota > Metazoa > Chordata > Aves > Procellariiformes > Procellariidae > Calonectris > Calonectris borealis. The sequence continues at coordinate 6,829,662 of NC_134336.1, read as the reverse complement.
CCCTGCTGTCCATCCAGGGGTCTGCATCCCTTTGCAGAAACGCAACGGGCTACGGCATTTTGCATCCTCCCCGTGCACATCCCTATGGAACACGCTCGCCTGCAGAAATCACGTGTCATTTTGAAAGAGTCTATGGACTTCGAAAGAGTACTTTCTGTGAATTACTTTTAAAACATAGCCATTTTTTCGGTTCATTTGCCAAGTAATGATGTTTATACAGTGCTGTTCATCGGAAGAGGGTCAAAACACAGTTAACAAAAGACATTCAAATTGGCGCTTCAGCTCCCTCCACCTCAAAAATAGAAGGAAAACCACAAACCAAAAGAAAGGAAATCTAGCAGGAAAGCACGAAGAAACCCATGTTTCTTTTCTGAAGGGGTATAAGCTCTAAAAAGGTGCTCTGGAGCCGGGACTGAGAACCGATGTCCTAATCCAGCTCCAGGTGGACCCTCACAGGTTGGTGTGCCCCACCGCTCGCTGCTGTTCCTGCTCCAACATCTGGCTGAACCAAAGACTCCTCATGCTCCAGACAAAAGTAGCCAACATGCAATAAATCAACTATCACCAGAGCTGGTGATGGCAGATAAAAACAGCCATCCCCAAAACTGAGGCACGGCAGCAGGGTAGTAAAATGCATCCTGCAAAGGTACCTTTTTACATTGCCACCGCTCTTTGCAAAATTCACTTTTAAAGGCAGGCCAAATCCAATTTATTTACAACACAGTGAAAAGTTTTATCTAACAGTGCACACATACCAGTGGAGAAGATCTAAGCAGTCTGAAAGAAATCTGGTCACTGAAGACTGGCAGACTGTTAGGTCGTTTCAACTACAGCTACTACTGAGCTGTAATCAGATGTCCAGACAGCCACATCCAGCAGGAAAGCTGCTTTATGGAGCCTACAAACGCTCTGCCTGTATGCAGTATTTCCTGCACTCTAATGATTTAGTAATCCAAAAATTTCATATTTTTAAAATTATTTCTTTTAAAATTATTTCTATATGACAGTGCAAGTTTAATGATCCATCCTATCCACTCCTTCGCATTTAATGTTATAGGAAGCCACGTGCTTAATGCAGTATTGGAGATTCCCTTAGAGGTTTCCCATCCAAATATTGACCCAATCCTGTGTCTAAAATCCAAGGAGATCAGCAGCCGAGGAAACTTTGGGGTTTAGTTAATAAAAGTGCACTGACACCATCTACCCTAACCTTCTGATCTTCCAAGGCAGGAGGTTTTCATTCATTTTGCTCCCTTCTGAAAGTACAGTAGCAGCTGGTTTAGGTTAGGAATAAGCTCTCTTGAAAGTGGAAGGTCTCTCCAAGAAGACATTTTAAATTCTCACATACAATCTCTGCACATACTTTCTCTGTCATGCCGTCTTTCCCAGCTTGGATTAATTTAAAAAAAAAAAAAAAAAAATCACAACACGACTATTAATCTGGAAAACAGTGAAAACTAATGGCTCTTTACTACTTAACACTGGAAAAAGAATTAAGAATAAGAAGCAATAGACAATTGCTTACGGTAGCTAAGCAGAGAGTCTTGTGTCAGCACCCTTGCTGCTGAGGTTTCTTGTGCCACTGGTCACTACCTCGCTATAAACCGAGCGCTGACCGGATCCAGGATACAAATAACCCTAAAATACCCCAAAAGGCTGGAGGCAGAGGAAGACTCATGCAGTTTTACACTGAAACTGCAGGTTCAGCATGCGAACACCCAAGCGTACCCCGCACCTGCTGGACAAGTCATTTCAACAGGATTTCCGAAAGGATTAACACACACTTAACGATTTGCAATATCGAGTCCTGAGAATGAGAAGTTTTCAAGACAGCAGCCTGGTCACAGCCACAGATGGGCTTGGCAGGAACAGTCTCACAGTAAAATAATGCCTCGTAATGCAATTAATCTCCCCGAGTAAAAGTAATAAGGATAAAACAACAAGACTTTTCCCAGCTTCAAATGCAATTCCCTGCAGGTTACCGTCACACCTCTCGTTTCTCAACACTGGTAACAATAATGTTTAGTTTTTCTTTTTAATTGCATAAACTTCCCTAGAGTATTAGCTATACAAGAGGAAAACCAAACTGTATTTAGTGACCTTCTGCAAAAAGGGAAAAATGCCTCAGGGCGGGGGGGGGGGGGGGGGGTTGTGGGTTGGTTTTTTTAGAAGAAACACTTTTAACTGTTCGATAAATAAAACAAGGGAAGGGGTTGGGTGCTGCCATGCCAGCCATTTGTCTCATCAATAAACTTACACAAGTGACTGTTAGCAAGTGACAAGTAAGCGTGAAAAATGAAGGCAATTGTTTGACAGGTATCTCATGCATTTTATATCAAAGTAAATCGTACCCAGAAATATGAAAGATAGGTTTTGCAATACACACTGGCTTCAGGGAGTTAAAAGCTTGTTTCTATAGGGTAAGACAGCAGTGACTGGGCAAAAGATGACCTCGCAGGAAAGCCTGATGGACCTGATGGACTGCTGTTCAGACTTCACATGGCACCACCATCATGTCGGCAAATCTTTTCCAGGGTCCTGCACCAGCTGCTTATAGTCTCTGTTCAGATGCCATCCTCCCCTTCCCAGCTCAAACCACGTCGCTGTAGTTCCTCCACTGGCAAACGGAAAATATAATAAAGTTTTAAAACCGCTGAAGTTACAAGAGCTCAGTGACAAGCAAAGTTCCATCATCAAAGCACTTCAAAGCTTGACTCCCTGTACACAGGCGCTGGAAGGTCCTCCTGCACACACACACTAAAATGTTAATTTTTCCCCTACTGTTCCTTTGAGTTTCATCTTTTCCAGCGCTGGCACGGCTGCGCCAGTGGTTTGCTACTCTCCAAACACCAAATACACATATTGGAAACTCTTTTAATTAGTCAGAAGCTCTGGTCTCTGAGCGCCCAAAGCTGCCGCGCTTTGGCTTTGGGGAGCGGAGCACTCGTGCCTCCATGGAAAGGCAGCAGCAACTGCGGGAAAGAGGAGGAACTGGAGACCTGACAGCTCTGCCTGATGGGCAGCCGCTTAACAGGTCCCACATTTTTTAAATGAATAATTGAATTTAAATTACTTCTAATGCTGAAATTAATTTAACCTGTTTAAACTCAGCATGTTGTCACACGTTGCAGGAGTACGGCTTGCCGCCGCCCCAAGTGTATTAATAGCAATTCCTGAAACTATTAATAACTGAAGCCCAGCAGCTGATCTGTGTCCTCTGCCTGGGGGTCTCCAAGCACCCGCAAACGCCCGTGTCTCCTTCCTGCAGGAGGTAACAAGCACCAGCAGGTCCAGCTGATGATGGGGAAGAAGAGCGAAAAAGATGCAGAAAAGCCTGGCTGTGGTCGGCCAGGGAGGCTGCGATGGTCCTGGGAGCAGAGCCCACAACCCCCTCCTCTAATCTTTGATCTCGCAGAGGCTGGAGGAAACTCTCCTTCAGGATGGGAAACTTTGTGATCTCATTGGGGTAAGGACTACTCATCTCTTTTCGTCATATGTGGAAGCAAGTTCAGTATTCAAAGTTGAAAAAACAAGAAATCTTTTTAAAAATGAGCACTGGAAAGCCCCCCAATCATTTTGTACCAGTGGCAAGACCCAAAACTTTCTGTTGTTGGGTGGCAGGGTGGGATGAGAAAAAATTTCATTACAAGATGAAAGGTTTCACACTTCTCCCTCCAGCTAAACTCCGCTTTACTCTGAGCATGCTAAGGGGGTGTCAGCTCCCTCTGTCCCACTTACCCCATGGCAAATCCTTTGAGCAGCTACAGCAAAAAAAGGAGGCAAATGCCCCAATTTGGAAAGTATTTTTTAAAACCTCCTCCAAATAAGTTTGTCACATGAAATGATAAAGAAATCAGAAGCCAACTTTGCTTCTGTCATCCCTGCTGGAGGCAGCAGATGGGAAGACCCTCAAAATACCATTACTGTAAGTAGTATGTTAAAACATGAGGTTTGGCTTGGGGCAATAAAACCAGATCACCCTGACAAAGAAAGATTAATATCTTCAGCTGCACCCCATTATTCGCTTGAGCAGGTAAATACAAACACGTCTCCTAAAGCAGAAATCCATTGTTATCAACATCATATACATACACACGCACTTTTTTAATTTACAGAGCAGAAAGGAGTCAAAGATCAGTGGAATTTATTTTTCAAAACAAATGCCAAAAAAATTCACAATGCCACAGGCTTTCATGTTTCCTGCAGACTAAGTCAGCTTCAGCCAACTGGTAGCAGAGTGGCAGAGTGGGAAGTCGGCTGAATATACCAACAGATTCACAACTTCAAATTTTACCCGGAATGTCACAAAATTTGGCGTTTTACTAAAATCCATAATTATGAGACTCAAGCAACCAGAGGAAAAAATTCACCTTTAACATTCAAAAGCCTGTTTTACACCTTACTTTGCAGACAGAAGGGAAACACCTGTGCCCACCGGAGCCAGAGGGTAAAGCTTTCCCCTGTGAAATGCTCACTGGTCCCAAAGGATTAGAAATCTTCTTTTTTGAGACTGCAGCTGGCAGCACAGACCGACTCACAGCCCACCCCACCGGGGCTGGGGAAGCACCGTGTCTGCAGGGGTGACGTGGGCTGCTCTGCAGGAGCACCCCCAGCCCAGGCTAGCGCAGAGCCAGCAGCAGGGCAGCCCCCAGCTCCCACGCCGGTGCCCCCGGGGAATCTCTCCCAAAGCAGCTCACAAGCCATCCTCTAGCAGTTTAGAGCAGTGAAGCTGGAAACCACCTTTCTCAACAGTTCTTGAGTGCTTTTGAGAGGTTTTCTGTGCTCTGCAGGGAAGACACCAGAACCTCAAAGGAGCCTGAATGTGCAATACACTCTCTGCACATTGTATACATGGATTTTTAAGACTAAGCTATACCCAAATAATTCCCTATTCAATTATCATATATAGTATTAGTAATTATATTATAATATTAATTATAATAAGAATACATTTTTCCTATTATGTCATGAACAACATATATCACAGAGGAAAACCCATTACAACCTCATCCAGGTCCCAAGAAGTTCATAGCCTCATTCCAGCACCTGCTGCACAAGCGTCCACATACAAAACCAAAACCCACCACTGCTCTCAGGAGGCAGCTGAGGACAGTTCTGTCTCAGGGACAGATTCTGCAGGCTGCCAGCGCTGCCTCCTGGGCAATGCCACCAGCCCCAAATGGACCTCAAGTGGAAATGACCAAAACATCAAGAAAATTGACATTTTAGATGCATTCAAACTTCAGAAACGTGCCCTCACCTCTTTCCTTCTAGTCCTGGCCCAGGTGTGAGAAACATTAGCAAAAAAGCAATGGTTGCATTTGTCTGATGCAAGGAAAAATGCGGACTTACAAACAATTAATGTAATTGTTTAAACATGCAACTGCTTTTCATTTATTTCTGTCACTATCTGCAGAGGACAAGACTGTTCCCATTTCTCTTTCAGCCACTTCCCTCCCAGGGGAGCTTTGACAAGTTTTTATAAACACTGCACAGAACACTCACTCAGTACAAAAAGATAGTGGTTCTCCAACTCAGGCCACCCAAAAGCCCTTGGACGGCAGCAATTTGGGCTTCTTTCTCCTTCAGGCTTGATTTGAAACACCAGCGTTGGTGTCAAAACCCTGCACAGGCTGCCTGTGAGCCCTGGGGCTTTGCGCTGATCGTGTAAAGCCCGAGGGTCTGGCAGGAGCCATCTGCACTGCTGGCAGCTGGCCTGGGCTCGCAGGCTGCGGCACGTGGCAATTCCCGTCGTCGGCAGCAGCATCCCGAGCACAGCCTGGGATGCCCTTGCTCCTAACTCAATAGTATGTCGCAAGGTCTCAAATACTGTGTTTCATTACAACATGTTTTTCAGCAGAGGCAGTTTTGTATACCTGTATATGCTCACACATACAGGCATGCATGTGTGTGTATATATAGATAGGCATACACATATATATATGTATATAATGTGTGTTATTCAGTGAAACAGTGCACAGCAGGTGGCTGGTTCACGATCAAGGCCACTACACCACGCTAGCCGCTCCCAGCCCCACATGCCAAGGCTGGGCTGCCATACCCAGAAACGATGAGCTATTTTGAGTGCCAAGCTTTGCTTTCCTTTCATCTGCCTTTTGGGCTTCTCATATTCACATTTTCGAGACTTCTTGTGAAACATAAATACGTATTTTTTGCAGCCAGTCCGACCACGAGCACACACAGCCCGGCTGGGCTTTTGCTGGGATCAGTTAGGTATTTGTCACCTAATCAAATGACATGCTTTCATCTGAGGTTGCAGCTTCCCAACTGGTATGAATTGATTTATGTCTACACATCTGAAATGGGCAGAGGCCTCCCTCACACCCTACTCTGGGCCGTTTGATCTCGACTCCTCCTTTGGGGCAGAATCAGCTTTTAATGTGGCCACTAATCTATGGGGAAAAAAACACTATTTGCAAAAAATATTTATTGTAAAAATGCTCACAGATGCAAATTATTGTATGGCTGTTTGTGTACAAGCGTTGGTAGCTGATGGCACTACAGCTCAGAGGACAGGAGGGACAGAGGAAGACAACTGCATCATCTCCTGTGAGGCCAGGTAAAGTCTTTAGTCCCAAGACAGAGTGTCTGAGTGCCCTGTAAGGGCTTGTCATCTGCTGGACATCTAGAGGATCTAATGGCTTCAATGATGGCTTGAAGCTCAACCTCTCACTGAACGATTTCTCTCCTCCCTAACCTGTACCTCCTCTCCATCACCATAGGGCACCACAAGAATGTGTGGTCTGGCCCCAGGTCTCTTGCAGAACCTTGTTTCTTCTCTTGGGCCCTCTTCTTCACACACTTGGACAGCCACCCAGTGAAAAAGTGAATGAGAACACCAATATGCTCATTAAATTGCATTTTGCTCCCATTCTGCAGAAGTTATGACTGGCAGCACATATGCAAGTCAAGACAATCAGCTCTCTCTGTCTTCCAGCAATACCATCTTCCTGTCCAAATCATCACTAAACTGATTTCCTATTGTAATTAAAGATGCTGCCAGCGAATATTACTGCAGACTCCAAAAGATTTCAGGTATTTTAGAGGCTAGAGTTGGTTTGATGTCTATGCTCTGATTCAGTACATTTTTCAGTAGTCATTTAAAGCCAGACTTTACCCATCTTGGTTTCCTTTCCAACCCTCAGCCTCCTTAACTATTCATCTCATAGAACAGAATCATAGAATCTCTTAGGTTGGAGAAGACCTTTCAGATCATTGAGTCCAACTGTTAACCTTAGCACTGCCAAGTCCACCACTAAACCGTGTCCCTAAGCGCCACGTCTACACGTCTTTTAAATACCTCCAGGGATGGTGACTCCACCACTTCCCTGGGCAGCCTGTTCCAATGTTTGAGTTGTTTCATATCATATTCATGCATTTCAGCTGAGTTTAGTGATGTCCCAGAGATCGGGGCAGAAATCTGACCCTCGAATTCCTGAATTTGTGGAGAAGGATTTAAAAATACCTTTAACTGGAAACCCATCTTCCTTGTGTGCTAATGAGTCTACTCGCGACTCCTTCTTGGCTAAGACTCCTTCCAGTTTAACATTTTCTGCCAAACTAGCTCTCTCCTGACAGCTACTAATTTAGAACTGTTTTGTCTTAACTCGCATTTCTACTCAATTGACCTCATGGGCTTCTTTCTCAGTAATTCCACAGAAAATGCGCTCAGTGTGCAATTCCCAAGTTTGCTTTTTTTGTTTATTTATTTATTTTTAACTTCTCAGTGCTGCAGACTCTAGTCTGGAACACGAAAATTATTCCTGCGCTTTTTTTGCTATGTCTATTATCCAGGGTGTCATCACTGCAAATACTTTGCTAACTGAAATATCACTCATAATTTGTATCAAAGTACAGGAGAAAAAAAAAAAAGAAAGGAAAAATATCTGTTTGCTCTCCCACAGGTGCCCTGCAATGACAACAGGCTGAATGGGCGTGCACCAAAAAAAGTGAGAAATAGCTGTTGTTCATAGCTTTCAATACACATATATTACAATTACATTACAAAATACAATATATTAATTACACTTTCAGCTCTAGCCTTGTCAAGATATTCAGGTTACACTGCACAGATCTGAGACTGACTTCATTACCGAGAGCTTCTGACCTGGCCATCACCCAGCTGCATCCCTAGATAAAACATCCTTATCTAACAAAATTTAGGAAGGGTCAAGCCTGGGGTACCTGTGCATAGGTTGCTCAGCCCTGCTCAGGCCTCCTCTGTCCAGAACACCTGAAAATTAGCTGAAAGAGCAATGCATGAGTGATCCTGCATGCCTCATGATGACGTGTCACCTTGGGTTTGGGTTCCTTCTTCCTGTAAGGGAGAGCTTAGCCTAAACCGGAGCTGGAACCTAACTGTAAAAATGGGAGAAATAATCCCCAGTTTGCAATAGTGACGTATACCTAATGTTTGTAAGGACCTTCAAAAGGTGGTGTGTGTTACAGATATCACAGCTCTAATTTCTCTTAGGTCCAAATACCATCAACTTTGTATTAACAAAACTGTTGTAGATGTTTTATTCCAGATGTGCACAGTCTCTGTATCCGGCTTTAATTGTCTATCAGACTTTGCCTAATTACAGACTCTCTTATTAAACTACATAGTATCTGACTTACCAAAATTCAAACTTTTTTTTGATAGAGAAATCAGAGTCAATTGGTCAGTGTGTATCCTCTCACTGCCCTCTTTTTGAATACAGATCTGGTGCCTCAGTCTTACCATGGAGAAGCCTTCAAGCCAGAGCATGGCCTCAGGAGACAAGTATTTTAATGCCTAACTATTATAGTACCACAGGGAGATTTTAACATACCTGGGGGTTTTTGACCTCAGTAAAGATCATATTCCAAATTGTGCATCCTGGCATGCTAGTTATGAAATTTATGGCATAAATGTTTGGAAGATGCTCAGCTGGGAGCTACAGAACCTTACATTGTTAAGCTGGATCAAGTGGAGGGAATAACCAACCATTAATTGATGGATTACTAATACCCTAGGAAAACAATTCTCAATTCCTTTTAAAGTACACATGCAAACAGTGCCTGGCATGGTTCGTCAACATATGATGACAAATGAAGGCTTGTCAACTGTTTCTGAGCTGAAGCATGATGCCATAGGCATGGTTTGAAGCATCACTTCTGTCTCAAACCCCAAACCAACCAGGATCTCCCAGGACAACCTGGGAATCAGCTCAGAGAAGTTTGGTACCTGTGAAGACTGGTCTCTATCTTGCACTTCTCAAGAGAAATAAGTAGTTCTCCATTGAACAGAGTAATTTAGTTAAACTTCTCCATTTTTTAATATTGCTATTTAAATACAGTAACTAGAGCCTTCATTTTTATGGATGTCAGGAGAAACATAAGTTACAAGTTATATGCAAACCACAGAGGAAGTATTTTAATTTCCAACATGCAGCATTTCTCCTAACCTGAAATAACAATTTTAGCTTGTTTGTGCTCCCAGAAGCCATGAAGTCTGCAGGGCTCTGAAACATTAATTTACCAGGAGGTGTGAGGGAAGTAACACAGCATACCCTCTGTATCTGCTACGTCTCTGAAATTAAGAGGTTCTCCTCTAGGGAAGGTGCTTTAATGATCTCTCCATTTTTTATTAATGAACTTTAGGAATGTCTCTTTATGCTGTATTTCAGTTTTTTAAAATCAGATTACTAAGTAATGTCAAGCACCACAAAGTATATTCATATTCTCAAGAGCAGAGAGTTGTGTTGTGAGCTTCTCCATCAAGTTTCTCCAATTAACAAGGATGTTAGCCATTAAGAAAAAACATAGCCCTGAAAACATAGGCTAGCGTCTCCAACTCAGGCTGGTTTCTCTCTGGCTCCTGTACCATCAACCACAAACATGCTCAGCCCTGGTTAGCAATTTGCTGGTGCACAAGCCTAAAACTAACCCAGCTCTTCCTTCCGCGTGTGCTGTCTCTGCAATACAGCAACACGAACGTCAGCCCACAGAGGACGAATGTGTCATCCATAAGGTGTGAGGTTTCGTTGGGTTTTTTTGTTTGTTTGTTTTTTTACACTAATGCCACAGTTTAGAGAAGCTGTATTGGGAAGACAAAGACAAATGGAGACTTTGCTCATCGTCATTTAGTTATTGGTAACCCTTCATCCCGTCATCAGTTCAAGTTTTGGGGGAAAAGAAATTAATAGCTATTGGATGCTGATTTGATCAGTGGTGTCTGGAGTCTGGTGGTCCTCAGCTCTCACCCTCCCAGGAACCAGGACTGCTGCTAAATGGCCCCCCAGCGAACACATACAGGGAAAATATATGTTTGTATGCCATGAGGCCTCTTAGGGACACACTTGCTCTTCCCGACCAGAGACAAGGCGCATTAATTGGAGGGTACACACAGGACTTCTCTCAGGCTATCTGGTACCTTTCACCAACACTTAAAATAATAAACTCCAGAGTTTGATGAATGTCACAGCTACTGTTTGATTTTTCTTTTTTTCCCCCTCCCCTCACCCTAACCATTCAAGTCTTAATTATACTCTGGCAGTTTGTCATCACCAAAACAGCAATAGCAAAGACACAAAGAGCACATAAACATGGGTCTACCTATAAAAATGGAAACGCAAATTGTGTTGCCTTGTAATGACTCCAGGCAGAAGAAGTGGTGTGAAAAGCAGAGGAAAAGAGCCCAGCCATGCTCAGCTGCACAGTCGGTTTGCTGGCCTTTCACCTGGGGAAATTTCAGTTTAATTTTCACTTACAGCCCAGGCAGGATGTAATTCGGTTTCCTTCTAGCCCCCACTGGACTTTTTTTCCCCCTCCATATCACAAAGCATACATTCACGTAGCCATTAATACAATTGAAATCCTCAGAAACACCACATAAAAGAAAAGGTCAGGATAGTCTAACATCTGCATTAACAGGGTTTTATGAGGTGCAGAAGAACCATCCCAGAATTGTCCTGTATGGGCCAGTTCAGTGGTCTGGCAAAAGTACAAGGACTCCTGGCAGATGGCTTTATTTTAGTGTAGGATGGGAACAGCTTCAGAGCCCATCACTGCAGTACATCCAAATATTCACAATATTCTAGCCATGCCCAAGAGTTAATTTTCAAAGGGGCACGACTCAGGCTACAGTAAGGAAATGTGTTTTTCTATTCTCCGCTGTACAAGGCACAGGAAAGGACTAAATCTGCATTTAATTTAACCCCCCTAAATAAATAAATAAAAGCAACCCAGAATCTTTTGACCTCCCCTTTCCAAAGCTCTGCAGCGGCCAGAGGGAAGATATCACAGGAGCAGAGAGGAACCAGCTGCAGCTGCTACCAGCAAGACAAAAGAACAGCGGGGAAGGCTTTCCTGCACGCCCAAGCGGGGGGAGGCACAGGGAAGCCCTGCTCCCAGGTGGCTGTTGCATACGGCTGGGATGGAGGCGAGGTTTGTCCCGCTGTCGAGCAGGAGGTGGATGTAGCACAGCAAGAACTGCTTGTGCTGGAGGACGGCGCACGCTGGGTGTGACATCTCCTCTCTTGTTCTTGCAGCAACGGGGATTTTCTGCCTGCGGCATCCCGGCATCTTCCCTCTGCAAGCTTCTCCAAGCGCTCATCGGATCAGGAGCGCGAGTACTGTTGCTGAAACAGCACGCTGGGGCCAGACCCATCCTGCTTCCAGCACTTCAAGGAGGCATCTCTCCACCATGCTGCGTTTTCTGGTTCACCCGCCCCAAGTATTTGCAATTCAGCACAGCAGTACTGAGGTCCTGCTGATCTGCATTTTCGCCACCTTTGAAAGCAGCGTTTGTCCAGAACTGGTTATTAAAGGGCCGTGGGTCTGTGAGGTGCTCTAGCAACTGTTTCTTGCCTCTAAGTCTATAAAAAAGGGCACCGTCAGACTTGTATCACCATTATTAAGGGTAAAGAAAGACGGGAAAACAGACCAGCCTTTAGCGTGACTGTGAAACGTTTCATCTTGTCTTGCAGAAGAGCTACGTAAGTGCAGGCTGGAGGCCGGGAGCAGCATCCTCACCATGCTTCTGCTGTTGCCTTGCAACTGCCTTCAGGAGTTTTTCCTGAGAGGTTTCCTTTATCTACACTGGTGGTGTCGCCTTCCTATTAACTCCCCCACATCAAGACAATCCAAATTACACAAAGCAATTGGAGTCAAGGCTGGGGACAAGCTTTGCTTCGCCGCCAGCACTGCCAGCAGCACGGGCCATGAAATGCAGGGGAGAGGGATGGGGCATCCCATGGCTGGAAAGCATAGAATTAGAAAGCAAAAATGTGATAGATTTATTTATCTTTCATAGTTATCAGAAAAACGTCAAGAGCTAACATGATAAATTAAACAGCTGGCAACTCATGGAAAACTCTGGATTTATAAACAGTATCAAGTGTACAAAGAAGCATTTGGGTTTATTTCTGTATTCTATTCTTATTGGCTAAAAATATTTACCTGCAGTGCTTCTTCAATTTCTAGAACTTATTTATTCTTGTTGCTTATGCAAATCAAGTCTCAATGCACTGTAAGGTGAAAGGGAGTCCTTTGTAGAAAGCCCTTTTTGAGGACCAAGCACCCCCTTAACTCCTGCATGACAGCCCAGCACCCTGACACAGAGATAACAACTACCTCCCTGATGAAGTCCCACGAAGGATTTAATAAAATCACTGCATTAGATTGTTGTTCCTGGATTGTCACAAATACACCTCCATGATGCAACCAAGTGGCCTTTAATTATTTTAAGTTTGCGAAAGCACGGGCTTCCACCACATCACTGAGTCACACAGGTATCTCACCTGAAACGCTGAAATCTGGGGGAAAACGGGAACAAAAATGCTATGCTGGCTGGCAAGGGCAGATTTCAAACCTGGATTTCTCCTTTACCCACAGGCTGGCTACAAAGTCCAGTCTCCTCGGAAATGCAGAAATTAATTACCCGCATTGCAAGCACGCATATTATTATATTTGTTTACCTTATTCTCTGGTCTTGTGAGACTGTTGTGCTTTGTTAGCATAACACAAGTATTTTGTAACACAGAACTGAGATTTAGGCAAGAATTACCTTCCCTGCCCTTTAATTTATACCAAACTCAGAGTAGATTTAATTAACACAACAATTTTGAGCATAATTTAAAACCACAAGAAACTTTAATTTTAAAAATTGATTTTTATCTAGTTCTAGCTATTTTCCTGAAGACAGCCTGATGCTTGTTAGCTGGTGTAGCAATGAGTATATAGTAATTTAGCCTTCATGTTAAATTTGGTACTTTTTTGCTACCTAGAGAACACAAAATATTCTCTAAGTGTTGTCAAGCTATTATAACCCAGATTCTCTTAGTCAGAAGCTATATTTGAAGTCCTATTTTATTTATTTTATATGCTTTATTATTCTAGGAAATACAGAATGGCATATATTTACTATTTAATAAATTTTGTCAAGCTGTCTGAGTTGAAATTGGAATTCAGTTGAAATTATATAAAACCAGCATTTTTATTTGCTTGTCATTTAAGTCAATCAAATTAAAATATTCTGGAAAGACAGACATAATGAATTATCAAAGCATATTTTGCATATAAAACTAAGCACCTTCTACAAGAGGTGTATTAACAGTAGTTAGCAAGCCGACTCTTTCAGGTTAACATGTGATTCTTCAAATACATTTATGTGCCCTGAGATGCACATGAAGTACCTAACAGGAGTTCTTAAAGAACCTTAAAAAAGTGAATAGTAAAGTACCATTGAAATGAGGAGTTAAGTTCCCAGCCTCCACAGGTACCTACTGGGATTTTCAAAGACTTTTAGGCAACAAAATGGCTTTGAAAGTCTGACTCCAAGACTTGGGAGGTAGCAGAGTCCATCCTTCCCTATGTGTTTTCAATTGTAGACTGGAACAAACTTTCTTGTTTTTGTAATTCCTATCCTTTTGCTCAGTTTTGCATGAAGAAATCCAAATAAAACAAAAAACCCTCCCAAATATTCAACTGAAAACAAAAGTGACAAAAGCAAAAGATTTAGAGCATGGACTTTGAAAAAACTTATATTGGAAATAAAATCAGAACTTCCCCCAGTACTCCTCATTTATAGAGGCTAAAAACCCCACAGATTTAGTAGATGTATGAAAGTACGTATGCAGTAAGCTTGAGCTGACTTCCAATGCTTAAGATAACTCTTATCACTTGAGAAATATTTTCAATGTCCTAAAACTCAAAGAGGTCTCATTCACAGATTCTTCCACAGCAGTTATTTAAAATAGTCAATGTAAACTATAGCTTGAAACACATTTTCAGAATTTCCAATTAAACAGGCATCCCCCAGTACTAATTTTTTCTTCTAAAATTTTTTTAAACTCTCATTTAAAACCCCAAAGCATCCAGAAATGTTTATGGAAAGTTTTTCACATGTCTAAGACAGCTGCAAGACTTCCAGCTTCACACATAATTCAGTGCTTCCTGCAGCAGCTCAGACCAGCGTGCCTCGGATTTCTTGGCGGCTTTTCTTACCGATTGCTTTAACAAGGCTTGGAGGTACGAAAGGCTGATAAGGGGGATGTCTAGGAAAAATTAGCAGCAGAGTGGGACTATGAGAGGCAGCTCCTCACCTCTGTTCCTCCCTTGGAGCACTCTGTGCTGGGCAGCTCAGGTATTTCAGCATCGGGGGGCTGGGGGCAGCTGGTAATTACAGCTGAGACGTGAATGCAGAACATCCCGGTGCAGAGCGACCGAGCCAAGACAAACCCCAGAACAGGCGGAGGAGAATATGCAACGAGGAAATAATTCCCCAGCCTGGAGTTTCACCTACCCCTCCCATCCCACGGGCCAGCAGCCCTCACCCCAAACATCTGCGCCAGCGGAGAGGCGATGCCCCTGCCCCAGCATCGCAGCTCTCCCCCTGGCACAGCATCCACCGGAGCCCCTTCCCTGCGAACGGAGCAAGCGTGGAGAGAATGACTGGCTTGTGCTCTGGCTGGTAGCCAGACTTGCCACTTTTTCCCCCTAACAAGACAGGCAGTTGACTGTAAATTGGCATAAAAATATACATATTTGCATAAATCCTGGGGCAGACCATGCATAGCTCATGCCTTCCCTTTCTAAAACGCAGTGCCTCCTCCTATGCAGAGATGGTTACGTGCATGCAATGAATAAATAAAAGATAACCCCATGACATATTCCAATAGGAGCCTCAACTTTCTGTAATAGCGATAAGATGAACAAAGAGGGAGGAAGGAGGAGGGCCCCTTGGTGCTATTTTCAGCCATTATTAACGAAGATCAAAAGGAACGGCAGACCCCTCCGAACCGGTGCGATGCTGCGAGCCCAGCCAGAGCGGATGCTGGCGGGACAAGGTCGCACGCCTGGGTTCCCAGTGCTCTGCTGGGAACACCCTGCAGGCTCCAGAAACTCATGCAGCAGGCTTAAAATTCGGTAAGGACAAAACAAGAAATCCAGTAACAGATGTCTAAAGAGAGAGAGGGGAAGGGATCTGTTTAGACTTGAGAGTAAAGAAAATGAAGTATGCAAATCACCTCTCAATTTCATACAAAAACAGCCCTTTTAAGGTTTGAGCCAAAGGATAGAGAAAAACAAGGGTTCGCTTCAATTTGCTCATAAACCTGGAGGAAAGGACAGCACGAGACTTGGCTCATGTCACCAGGCACATCGTGCATCTGCACGAGAGCTGCCTGACGCACACCCCACTCTGCGCAACCCAGGGGTTCCTCCTGATTTGAGCAAGTCCTGAAGAAGCCAAACCATGCTGTGCAGAGGCTGAACCAGGTCAGGGTCAAGAAACAAACTTTCAGCTTCTGGCATTGCTACCACCATCGCTCCATAAAAGACAACGAAGCTTTTTCCACAGCCTATTGCAAGAACAACCCCACACATGGCACAGACTTGCTCAGGGCTGGGTGCCTTTATGGGGTTCCCCAACCCTCTGCCACTCCACAGGGTTTTCCTCTGGGAACGCTTTCTGGGTAAGCGAGCGGTGCCAGAGGATGTGCTTATTGCTGAATCCTCCCCTCAGCACAGCACGGTGGAAGGTGCGGAGGAGTTCCTGCGGGAAGCAGTGAGCACCAGCGTGCCCGACCACCGCCGGCAACCGAGGGCACCTCTCTTCTCTGTCCTGTTCATTCAGGCTATGCTTTGCTCAGCCTGAAGCTCACATTTATGGATTTTGATTGTCAACCTTAAAATCCTACTCCCTGAAGTAAAAGTAAATTAACTGGAATATCAAGAGGTTTTTTTCTTTCTATTTAGAAAAATCTTGAATTCAGCAGAAAAGCGCCAGCTTCTCTCGATGCTAACATCACCCCACGCACCCCCCACCTGAGCCACTTCAAAAGATCTGATTGAAACCCTCCTCTGCCCTTGTATTGCTAGGGACATTTAAACTCACTGTATCATTGCTAGATGTGGCACAAAGACATAGAAGAAATAAGAGACTCGACGCTGGAATGAATATAAAACCGTTAACAAACATCAGTCTCACCATTGCCTACTTCCACACGTGGAGAACAGAGCATGGTCTCGGTGCTTTTGATTCGGTACCACACCGAGCTTCAAAGCAGCCACTGAAACCAGAAATTCGCCTGCCGTTCCCTGGTGATGTCATTCCAGGGCACGCAGAGGGATGTGATGTGGAGGCTGACGGGTTAAACGAATTCTCCTATTCAGCCACCATCTGATGTGTGCACATTCAAAGTGCTAATTACGTCTAACAAAGACAGTACACAAAGCCCTACACGATACTGTAGAAGACTTCAATACTGCCAGTATAGCTGGTTAGGATCATTTTTTTGTGGGTTAAAATAGAGGACAAATATTCAAAACCTGCACAGATATTTGTACGCAATGTCCCCAAGCACAGTGAAATCTGAATTAAGAGCAATTATCAGAAAGATATTGCGTGTTCTGTACTGCAAGTCTATTACCTTCCTCAAAGGTCCTTCAAGTACTAATGGAGAAAGGTGCAGGGATATTTAACGAACCATGACTTGGGGACACCTCAGTTGGAAGCAGGGATGGATGTAGCTAAAGCAAAAGAACGGGAGAGACATTTTCAAAAGCAGTTTTGAGAGATCAGAGGAAAGGTTTGCATTGCTGAACAGCAAGGTTTCCCCACAGCAAAGGTGTCAGCCTCGTCTAAAACAGGGAGAGCTGGTACACAGCTGGGACACAACTCTCGCCTCTTTTTCCAGATTAACAAGGAAAATATAAGTCCACGTGTGGAAAAAGATGTAACGCTGGAGTTCAGCATGCCAAAGTTGTTGAGGTTAAATCGAGGACAGCTGGGACCTGAGCCACGAGCCTTGTTCCTCCCGTGCAGGCAGTTGAGCATCAGCTGAGCAAGTCTGCAGCACTTGCACTGGGGTGGCTGAGGCAGAAAGGAGACAGGTGCTGAAAAAGGAAACAGTTGCTAGCAGTATATATATGCACATGTATATATGCATATATACATGCATAATGGCAGCAGCCCAGAGAGCCAGGTCCAAGTCCAACCAGTAAGCAAGCGCTAGATTAGTACTGCTTTAATTATAGAACTTTCGGCTTTTTGATTTTTTTGGACTGTGTCTGCATTTTTATGTTTATGGAGTATAGATATCCAGGAGGCAAATCTCAAAGTACCTGTGTTTCTTCTACTCGTTATTGCTTGGCATTGCAGAACCCAGGAGCCCAAGGCACCGTCATGCCCCAACATGTGGGTGTGCGTTGCAGCGTCTGAGTAAGTCCCTCCAACAGTGGTGAAAGGCAGAATTAAAATGTGGGTTTGTACTTCTGGTGGCTTTTTGAACTGCTATACATTGCAGTGCTGTTTATTAGCAAGGTTTCCTATGGAAACAAGTTTTGTACAATCACACTTCTGCACAACCAAATTGCAGCTAAATTCAAAATATGGGTATAAACCTCAGGGAATTACATCTCTACAAAGAAGAGGCATAAAAACTGGTGAAAAGCAGCATTTGGGTAGATGTCGGTAGACAAATGCTGCCCCAACATATGGAAAAAGCAGCAAGAGTTAAGCCATTATAGCTCTGTCTGGTTGTCATCAACAGTCCCACCAGCATGAAGCGACCATGCCGACACTCCACCAGGCTGCAGGGCATCCCCAGCACATGCAAGGGACACGAGGGACCCTACGTGAGGGTTACTGCCATGGGAGCACCACGAATGGCTTAGAGACCAAAGGACTCAAACCCTAGGAAAGCACACTTCGTCTGGGCTGCTCATGCAATTATTTTCTCTCTCTAGAAAAGCAACATTGCTAAACCAGAACAACTTTCACATGGCAAATGCAATACAGAGGGAAATCAGCAATACTGCTACAAGTCAGAAATTCATAGCTTCAGCTTCTGTCATGAACCTGCTGGAACCATAATGCACCTCAATGATATGAATTATTAGCTGGGGATGGGGGAAATTTTGAAGAAATAAAGCAAGGGGGAACTTAACCAACTCTATAAATTTCAGTATACCAGTACTTTGTTTGGTCCTTAGAAAACAAGTTGCTAACACAAACAATATAGCCATCATTTGAAATAAGTTTCTCTACTAGTACTCAGTGCCACGCTTGCTGCAATGCCCCCTATTGCAAGCTTATAATGTTAGCAACGTTACGCGGTTGTTACGCGTTAGGACAGAGCTTGTACAAGCTGTTGTATCACAGAATGGGTAGGATTTTGAAAAAAGTTCCTGTTTGTGGTGCTGAACCACAGCAGGGACCCAGGGCTCACTTCGACCCGTTTGCCAGCATAGGGGGTTATTTAGTCTTCACTAGAGGATGGATTTGGGGATGAGGGAAAGAGAGCCAACAGAAACATTCAAAGAATATTCAAACTGTTCCTAGAGACACAAATATAAAAAAGATTAACTTCTGTCACTTTGACAATAATTATTTTATGCTGTCTGGATGCCCAAGACTTTTTCTATGGGTACTGTAATATTGGTGTAAATGCTATAGCTGGACTTTACAGGGCACAAAAATTACCCTGCACTTAGCTGTCTATCTTGAACATACATGCCACCTTTTTCATTGTCAAAATACATCACATCTTTCCTGCTACAGGTGATATTTTCTTTTTAAAGACAACAGAATGTTTCATTTTAGCTTTATAATCTCACTGTTTTTCCCTACACTGGAGTCTAACATTACGGTGTGCTTTACACGATTACCAGGATGGCAAAGTCAAGGTTTCCAGAGCTTGGAAATACGAAAGCCAGGTTCTCCTGCCCAAACTTAAATAAACCTTCCTGTACATATGAATTTTGCTGCAACCTTTCTGAGATGACTCTTTCTTTCACAGGCTCTCTGCCTCCCTCAGTGCACTGAGGAGATGCTGCGCAGGCAGCAAGCAGGGATTCAACAGCCCATTCTGTTCTCGCTGTTCAGTGTGTGGCCTTGTGCCTTATTTACTATAATTATTTCAACATCTGCTCTGAAGACAGAAATTTGTTTATTTCCTCAGAGGCTTTTCTATGGCACTCATTGCTATAGTGTTGAATGCTTTATAAAATATTAATGGATTTCTGTTCTTTTCCTTCTGTTATCATCTCCATTTTCCAGACGGGAAATTCTGGCCTGCATATTAAATTGTGAATTTGTTCACCAATTTGGGAGGAAGCAGCAGATCTCCCGCACACATGCAAACCGACTATGGTGTGTTTGCAAAACAAGCTCTGGCCAAGGGACGTGTGCAGGGCTACTGGGTACAGCCCTCGCTAGCCAGGATGAAGCAGAAGACCCATCCAACATCAAAAGGTGCAGCATTAAGCAATGCATTCAGAATGACACTGAAACTTTGGGATTAGACTGAGTTTTCCGAACAAAAGCAATACAGAAATAAGGAGGACACTTCTTTTCCTTCTTTGGCATCCGCTTCTTGTGTTAGATGCCTTCCTACTTCTGCAAGAGGAGTTACAGAAACAGTATATTCCTAACATCTAGCCACCATTTCCGATCATTTCAAGCCCTGCCATGAGGGTCAGATCACACTCAGCATATCCCTACCCTTTGCAGTAACACCTTCCAATTTGAAGATTGATGGCATGTACAAGAAGTCTTTATTGTAGATTAAGTATTCCCCATCGTTCTTTGCCAGTCCAATTTCCTAGCCCTCTGATCATTGCTGTTCTTTATCCCTAAGCACTCTCTCTCACCTGGTCCACATTTAATTTATTTGAATTGTGTGGTAACAAGAACTGCCCCGATGATGAGCAGAGCAAGTTGACTTCAGGCATCACCCAGCCCTGTGCTGCACCACGCACACCACAGCCGCCCGATGATGATGCCTCACAGGTACGTTACAGCCCACCCCAGCCCCTGGGCCCCGCTGTGCCGTGCTGCAACCTGGGCAGCTGTGCTGCAACCTTGCACGTGCACAGTTCATTGGTCCTGTCTATATTTAGAAGTTTATTTGTGCCCTTATTGAATTACATTCTAATTTGTCCATTTTGTCGTCATCAATTTGAATTCTGATCCTGTCCTTTAACATCCTTGCAGCCCATCTCAGCTTTGTGCCATCTGCAAATTTAATAAGCGTACTCTCATTAATTAAAATAGTTGATGTCACTAGAGCCAGGACAGGCCCTCATAGAACCGCACTCCATTTTGACAGGAAATCGTAATTAGTTTGCAGATATGGCTGTCTAACCAACTTTGTATCCATTCTGTAATTGCTTCATCAAGATGCAGAACACACTAAGTTAGGAAAACTGTAACATTCCCACATGCAGCTACATTAAACACAAATAAAAACCCCAAATACATCCCATTACCACTTTTCCCCTGCCTGCAAAACTTGCTACCCAGCAACTGTCCTTCATGATATCTCAGAAATAACCACTGGCAGGGGAGATTGCTTGAGCTTCTTTTTTATATTTGAGTACACCAAGAAGTACATCAGCCCAAGGTAACTGAAAAAACCCCACATTTATCTAATATATTCTGAACTGTTCTTTCCCTATTCAAGCCGGAGATCCTCTCCTGCCGATGCTGTTTATTAATAATGATAGACACTGGACTGCAGCTGATCCTTTCAATAGTGGCAGATGCAGCAAAAAAATAGACATTTACTGCTGAATGATGCGTTCTTTGGTTTCTTTATTAAATACCGCATAGCCAACTAACTACTCATTACCTTTCGTAAGTCTGTGCTCCAAGTCTTCTTTTCCTTCAATATCTGTGCAGTAGGTTCATGTTAGCCATCTGAAGCATGGCTGCAGCCGTCTCAAAGTAGATCAACAAATAACTGGCAAGAGGAATATTGCTCATCAAAAGATGAGTGAATGAAGGCCACTCTGGCAAGGGATGCTGAAAATTTCTAGTCTACAAAAGACAGCTTTTTGAAAAAAAACATACCTCAGGAGAAAACAGCACTCTGCTTTAGAAAGAATTTCAAATAGGTTTCTAAGTACCAGTATGTCTGCACTGAATTTTGTTTTATTCTTTGTCTCAGCAGTTTTTGGACCTATGGCTTAAAGTGACTTCAACTGTTGTGGTTTTGAATCTTTAAGTACTAATTCACATGCTATATAACCACTATACTTGTGACATGCCTAAGCTGTGTAACTAAGGGACATAATAACTTAGAATTACACCAAGTTTTCGACTTCACCACAAATGAGCCAGCTCAGGCACCTTTCCTAGCCCATTCCTGACGTCCCATTGTATTTACCTGTACTGGAGAGCCAGCCTGTCCTGTCACCTCTAGCACTAAGCAAGAAAAGTTGAACAGAAAGCTGAAATGTGGCTCTACTTTGAAAAGACCCTTGATTAAAAGAAGAAATATGAATTTTTTTTAAGTCTTGACACACTGGGCAGGATAACCTCTCAGTCTGCAAGGAAAAGGTTCAGTTGTTCTCCCTTCCAGGCTTGCAAGCTCAAAGAGAGGCGAATATAAACTGGCTAAGGATCATCAGCAGCACAAAGTTCTGCAGCTGGTGTGGGTAACAATGCTAGTGATGATTCAGGAGTCAAGACAGATCCAGCTCTCTGCATCAAGCTTTAGCTTTTTAGGAGAAGGGAGGAAAAAAGAAAGTAAGACTGTGTTTTAAGCAGTGAAATCAGCAGGCTCTAGTTGTCAGCATTTTTGTTTGTTTTTAGTGCAAATTTAGTAGTTGTGAATATCTTAAGAAGTTGCTGGCATCTGGGAATTTCAGGCTAAGATGGAGCCGACGTGGCTGTTTTCGCTTCCTGCCATAGTATCAGCAGCAGCATGGCTGCAAGCTCTGAGCTCTGGCTCATGCTGCTTCCAGCAGAGACCATTGCAGCTCCTGCTCCCCAGCCCCCTAAGAGGGAGCAAAGGCACAGACATTCATTCACTCAGGGTTTCACTAGCACAGCACCCACCCATTCCTATAAGCTCCATAAAGCTCACCGGAGCTTTATATGGGGAAAAGCAGTCGTGCACAAGCTAGGAAATAAAAGGATGCCCCCTCCCACCAGCCCCTCAGCTGATGGGATGCTCCATGGGTCTGGAGAAGGGCCAAGAACAGCATAGGAAACAAGGAGAGAGATGGAGGTGGGAATGATGCCCTGGGACTACCAAGCCCAAGTAGTCAGGAAATACAAAACTTCAAAAAGCATTTGGTTCTTTTTCCACACAGCTTCGGAGCCCTGCGGGTAACCTGAGCCGGGTCAGTACGCTTTTGCCCTCAAGGTTATGGAAAAACCCAAGTATTGCTTTTCTGCAAGCTGATATTCCCCAGAGTCACATGCTTGCAGGAGCTGAGAATTTCAGAAAAAGTTGCACAAGTCACAAAAAAGTTGCAAGAGTTGATACCTTTCATATCTTGAAAAAGGGCAGGAGTAAGCAGCAGGAGGGACACCACCATAAGCAAGAAGAGGCAGAAAGCACAGGGCAGGGCAGGGTACAAAGAGGTTGGGACATCAGCAGATCTGCAGTAAGCAACAAACTACAGGACAGACACAGCCAAGCTAGAGGAGACCTCAGTCCATAAACACCGTTCAAAGCACTTCGTAGACTTAACACACCGGGGCCAGCACAGGAGTAAAGCCAGAGGGATTACACACCTTCCAGGTCTGGACCAGCTGGTCCCACACCAGGCTCCCCTCCACTCCCAGTCCTGGCCTCCACGCAGGCAAAACCAGCTCAGGTGCTTCTGCTACCCTAAATAGGCATGCCCCTACAGCAATAATGAGAAACACACTTTCCTTGTGAGTCAGAAAGAGATTTAAAGAGGTTTTTTTCACTGTGCACAGATTTTCTAGGGTCAAGTCATTCTCTTGGTTAGCAGGTGGAGGAATGCATTAAATCATTCAATGTAAGCTAAGCTGTCAGCATTGATCGGAACAGGCATGAAAATTTGAAATGCAGTTTTTACCCATCTTAAATGTATCATCTTTCATATAAACAAAAAGTGTTCCAAATCTTCTGGCACTAAAGCATACGGAGTAAAAACGAATTATGGCACTGCACACTGCAAAGTTAAAAAGGCAATTTTCTTAACATCCAATTTTCAGCACTCCGCAACTATGCTTAAATGCGGAGGGGTATAATGCTGTGAACCAAAGCCCAACAGTGCCTACATATCAGTCAAAGGAAAGACTTAAAATGCACAAAATAAATAATAATGATTGCCAAACTCTTCAGGTTTTGCAGTTTACTAAACAGATGCACCAGGTAATTCAATTTAGTGGCTACAAAGAGTATAATAGCTTAATGCAGATTCATATTTAGCACAGTGGGTTAACCATAAAAATACAATTTATACTAATGGATATTCTAATCAGGGCAGATTCCAAAGGGGAGCTGACAATTTAGCCACTTCACTTTCTTACCAGTGCTATTTATTAATGGTGCTGGATTGCAGCTCAAGCAGCAGGAAGACTGTTCTCTTGATTCAAACAGCAAGTAATAGTACTATGAGAGAAATAAATCACTCGGGAGTTTCTCAATACATTCCCTGCTTCTACAATGCTGCCAAGAAAAGCCTCCCTTTAAGAAGTACGGTATCTTTCTGACTGTAAGACCTGAGGGGACTTTCCTGGGCTATGAGGTCTAGTACTTTGCTATCACAGTTAACTAAAACTTCAGCCATAGGTTTCTCCTTTCCCTTGCTCCTGTTAGGAGATCACCCTAAAACCTCACTGATGATGTTTAAAAAAGAAAAAGAAAAAGTCTAATTTCCTACACAAAGTTTACTTTTGACCTGTTAAAATTAGACCTGGCTTTAATTTGATGCATTTTTACCTGAAAACACAAAGAGCTGGCATTCCTCCACATTATATCACTTTTATAACTTCGCCAACCTTCCAGTGAAGGTGTGAACAGAAGAGACAGGTAGCAATACCTGCATGGCAGCTAATGAAACCTGTTGGTATCTAACTGGGTGCTAGAGCTCAGTGCTTTTGGGTGCTTTTCCATGCTTCTTGTGTAAGATGGTTTGGGGCAGCTGAAGGACCAGAAAAAACAAATGGCAATAGTCACTGCTTGCAAGAATCACAAGAAAAACTGAAAATCTTCACTTATGACCTGGGACTGCCACTGATTAACATCACCCAAGAACAAGCAGTTTACAAATAACTGAGTGCCGCATTCACCAAAAACAGGCAAATCTTGCTGGTTATGCTGAAAACCAGAAGGTTTTCTTACACTGCGTTATCTCCATTGGTCGGTCTCCAGATGACCAACTCACATAATATCACTGAAAGCTTTAGAAAACCACATCTTGTGCCTTTCTCAAATCCCTGTCCTTTGGAATAACCTGTAAAAAACAATTTTTGATTTTTTTTTTTAAGTAAGAAAAAGCACAGCCTTTATTAGTTTTCAAAGCCCCCATCCCTATGGGACAGGTGTGTGTACCTCTGTCCCAGTTATGCAGTGGGACGAGACACAGATGTAGTTGTAGGAAAAGACTGCTATGGTGACCCCCAAAAGCTGAAAACCCAAAAGTCATGTAAAAAGAGGGGTTTTTTTTTAGTTTAAAATAGCTGGCTTTTTCTTTGAGCCAGGCTTACGGTCTGCAGGCTCAGGTCATTTTTTAATGTGTTGACTTCTGTAGTCAACAGAAGGACTAGGGCGAGGGCACAGTGGCTTTGGTGCAGGAGGTGCCAGGCTCAAGAGGAGCAGTACGTCCCCACCATCCAGGAGCCCAAAACAGGGTCACAGTGTGAGAGTCTCATGAGACAGAGTCAGGGAGGGTTTGGAAGGAACCAAACCTGTGTCTCTTTGGGCTTTTTCCCAATACACCATGCCTTCCAGGCACTAGAATTAACTTCTGACCCCCAATATTTTTAGACAAAACATCTCCATATGGCCAATTCCTAGAATTCAAGGACAATGAACCAGACCATAAAAATCATTACATTACCATTAAAATCTTATAGTCTTATTTATTTATTTATTCAGAAAAAGTAATTTAATGTTCTCTTTACCTGCCCTTATAATTAATTAACTTATTACCTGCGGTACACTTGTGTTCCTCCTTTTCAGAAAGAAAAGAGCAAGGCTTTTCAGGTACAGGGCACCCCTGAAAACTGCTTAAGGAGGCTGAAAATAGTGGGGTGTCGATGCTGGACTTCAAGGTTAACATACTATATGCATGTAGTACTTCATTCAAAAATCAATCAGGAAAGTGTTAGTGCCTTGTAAGAGAGATTTATTAACTTCTTGTAGCAGTGCTGACTTGGGGTGGTAACACGGTACCTAGAAGAAGAGGAGAGGGAGAAGCTCACACGCAAGATCTACAAGAGAGCAGGAATTTTTAATTCCCAAATTAGCAGATGTTTGATTTTGAAGCACCATTAAAACCTTAGGTAGCATGTGTATTTAATGAATCAGTAACATTATATTTTTAAAGAAAGAAGAATATCAGGCGACTACAGTAATAACATTTGGTCATTTGACCCCATTAGCAACAAAATTAGAGGTTCCTTAGTGAGGGGTAACTTGAAAGGCCTAAATAATATTAACAGAGACTCAAGGTATCAGCTCTTACAGCTGCTCAGTGCCCATCTCATCCTTTCAGAGGTTGGCTGTTAGAGCATACAGAGATTCCTTCTTATACTGACCATGTCTTAAACTGGTAATAAAAGTTATCTATAACATATTTTTTTTTAAAAAAAGAACCAAACCAAACCAAAAAAAAACAAACAAAAAAAAACCCCAAACCAAAAAATAAAACCAACTAAGACTTACATACTGGTGATAAAAGTAACTTTAAAATAATCTTTGCATTGTATCTCTGTGAATTTTTTTTATGATAGCAGTATTTTAGCATAATGGCAGCAAATTTTTCCTAGGGGAGCAACAGGTAGATGCTCAATGAGTTGGTGTGATCATTCGTCTGCACAGCTCTCCCTTCCTTATGGCTTTTAAACTGATTGACTGATTCAAACAAAGTTGACCAGAGGGTAAAGGGAATTGTATTTCTCCTCTTCCAGTGCAAAATGGGCAAATACCTGGGGGGAGACCTTGTACAGAAAACGGGTGAACTCACATTCCGCCAGGCATTGGGGGTTCATGGGAAATGACTCTTACAGACCTCCAGAAGCTAGACTCTGTGAAATGTCAGGCAGATTTGAAATATATTCCTTAAAATTACAGAAAACAACCTTCTTGCCCCGGCAGCTTGCTCTCGATGGAACTGAACCTATTCAGCCTGTCCCTCTGTATAGGAGATATTTTGCTATACGGTTCAGGAAGATCAGCCTGAAGATTAAGCCTTTATTATGTTGTGACCATTCAATAAGAAAAAGAAGCCCAAAGGATGCATCCAAGATGGTTTGCAGTTTAATTTACATGAACTAAAGACACTTTGGTTGAAGATTCTCACCAAAAACCATAGCTAGTTTGCACAAGTGGTATTTGGTAGTTTCTAAAATGCCCCTTCCTATCACATGTTGGCAGGGTGGAAGAAATTACAAACAGCGTTTTAAGCAGCTGTGAATTGTAGCAATTGTTTTAGATTTTCTATGAGTTATTCAGAGATTATGACATCCATTCATAAAATATGCCACATGTGACTTATAAAATTAACTCACGTTTTTTCCCTGGGAGTTTCCAATAACACTTCATATCCTTTTTCAATATGCATACTATGCTGTCATATGATTTTGCCCTAAGTTTCTGTACATAACTACACTTAAATAAAGCGACTTTACACTTTGCATTAGGACAAAAAAAAGAGAGGAGTCCTTGAGGACTTTAGTGGAAGTCTGCATGACCATGAGAAGGGAAATCCAAGCATAAATTATCACTTCCTCAATTGTTCAAAAGCATTTTAGAAAGAAGAAATCAATAAATGAACATGATAAGCCAGTACCTGTGAGAGTTTCGGTAACATTCATAGGGAAGGTTTCGTCCTGGGTCTCCTACAAGCACACCTCCGCCTGACCTTCAAAGGCTGGCCCATGGAGGAAGGGGCTGGGGAAATGGGGATACTGTTCATTTCAGATCATTCAGCCCAAGTTTGTTCTCACAGGCAGCAAGAACCACCCAGGATTTTTTTTGTTTTCTGATAAGGAACATCAGAGACCCTTAGGGAATACAACCATGTTCGCTGTCAGCTGACGGCTCCTTAGTCATTTCATGAGAGAAGTGCCCTGAGAGAAGAAAAGGAGATAGAGAAAAGCTCAAAGGCACCTTTCCTCTGGGGAACTATGGCACGCATGCATCAGTGCAGTGTCATGTGAGTCACACTTCGGACACAGGGAGCTGAGAGAACATCAGGGGAAAAACGCATCTCACCAGGCTTCACCTGAGACCTGAACAAGGACAGTGGTCCAACCCTGCAGTCACTGTGCCCCAGGACCAAGTCACTGCAGCTGACAGCAGATCAGGGCTGAATATATAAAATAACTTCCTTGCAGGTGCAGTTATTTAAAAAAAAAAAAAAGTGATAAATACATATTAAAGTGCACGATCTGTTATAGCTGCAGTGCTGATGGGTGGATAAGGCAGAGCAGGCTGCTTCCCTCAGCCATATGATGCTGAGTGACCTCATAACCTCCCCATTAAGCCAACGAGCACCTTCAAGTGGTTGTAACAGTAGATGCTACATGCTGTTTATATAGGGGGAGTTCTTAATATCCAGGAATAATTTGGGTCTCCCTGTCTCTGTGTCCCTTGCACCTTGATTTTCCCGTGCAGGAGTCTGAACCTAAATCAGAATAACCTGTTCACCCAGACCATGGCTGAGCTGCGTTCTCATCTCCCCCAAAACAGCATGAAATTCAGGCCAGCAAGAAAACCTGACCCGCTCAATATACACCTGCATTTGCAGACCTTTCTGGAAAAAGAGCAGGGTCCATCTTTGCTTCTAGCAGCTTTTACTGACACTGGACCCACTTCGACATCTTTAGGCTCTGATGCCCCTGCTGCTGATGTCTCTTCCCTCTTTCAGAGCCCAGACGGTACCAGAATAAAAAGCACAGACTCTGCCTCAGAGGCTGCATTGACACCTGACGTCCAGACAGCCAAACCACACAGTTTTGGACAGTGCCGCCTGTAAGTCAGCATGTATTTATAGCTGGAGAGAGGCTTATTTGGTGTATCATGAAGTTCCTTCCATAGCCAGGGACGCTGCAAGAGGTTAATTGCCAGCGGCAGTGAAAGTCCATTTGGTACTTTACTCCCCAATCTGACTTTATTGCTATTTATACACCATTCAGGACTTTAGCTACTGGTTTTATTCTCTTTTCTCCCTTACGGTTTTTTCCCTCCTTACTCTAAGCAGGTTTTGGTTTTCCTGGCACCCTTTTTATCACCCCACCACCTTCTACCCTTTCATTCAAGTAAGTTTATTTAAAACCAAAACACCACATAACTATAAGGGTTCCTACTTAACATAATGAAGTTATTCAAGATGTTTACTCAACAAAAAATAGATAGTGAGCTCACGTTGCTGTTGTAGGTCACAGCTAACTACCGAGTTTACTGCACGTAGCCACAAGGCAAACCCTCTTTGTGCTCCGGTCCTGTCGCTCAGGGACCCATCAGGTAGATACGGGTCTGTAACAGGGTCAGGATCTGTGCTGAAATGATGCTACAAAAGCCAGATAAGTTCCTATACATCAGTCATTACCAGTCCTCTAGCTGAAGCACAGTCTGAAAGCAAGGTACCAGGTGGAGGTTGAGCCTTTCCTCTTAATAAGAGATTCCATGTAATTAAGTCTCCATAAAACATAGCCTGAAGTGACTGTGTGACAAGGGGAGATTTGCACCGAGCATCTGTCTGCAGGGCAGCTCACTCCTGCTGTTTTCCTCTGTCAGAGGCAGGATGATTTTTTTCCTCTTACAAAGCCCTGCCAAAAAAAAAAAAGTGCTGAGAAGTTAAATAGGGACACCACCAGCCTACCAGCGGCTTCACTATTTCTTGCAACATGTCATTTTCTTGTCTGATTTGTCAGAGAGTTTCCTCTTAAATGCAGAAACATAAAATTTAACAGTCTGGCTTCTACCTTCCTTCCCAGGCTCCCGGCAGCCTCTGATAGAGAAATGTCCACCGACGGCGAGCTGCCGCAGCCCCACCAACCCTCGGTGGGCATCACTCCGCTTTCCCCCACAAGAAATGCTTTCAAACATCGGGAACCATCAGCCTCATCCTTACAAAGATGGAGGAAGTAAAAGACCAGACAAAATGTCCTGAAGGTCTCCCCAAATGTTAGCAAGAGCCAGAGCAGGACTCAGGGATTCCCCCAAAACACAGCGTGGCTGTCTCATTCTCACTTCAAAATGGACACAAAAAATTAAATAACTTTTATGTCCACACTAATAGAAGCCAACAGCACCATTAGCAGAGCACGATCTAACACAAGGTTGAAGCTGGGTGGCCTGCATTGAAAAAGTTCAGCTAAGGAAATGGATGTTGAGAGTTTTACTGTGCTTCTGTTTTCTCATCTAAACAACCATAGCAAATATTTAATGGGCTATTTTTCCTTGCATAGTTTTCCTTTTAGAACAGGGCAGACAGCATCCTGAGGAATTGGAGCCAGGGAAGGCTGTGTTATCGAGGAGGACAGCAGCAATGCCTCAGGAGGTATATTTTTAAATCGCAAGTCCTTTGGGACAAGGATTATCCAGTATAAGTTAAAATACACTACCAGCATTTTCCCAATAACACACGGTCAGATGCAAGGGAATTTGCAAACAGATTAACATATGCATTTGATTGATACTGGTGACATGGTTATTAGCAATACGATAGTCTCGGACCCCAAGTTTTGCCCAAGGTTCAAGAGAGATTTTATAATTTTTCTATAAATATGCATTTTTCACACACAAACACCGCCCTCTGCTGCATGCAGAGATTGATGCTGGTAAGCAGATTTATGAGCGTTGCCCCTGGCAACACAGTTGTTGAAGGTGATAAAAATTCTTATGTCTCTTTGGTTTAGAAAATGCCAGTGCATCAAAATGCAAATGATTCCGCCTCCTGCAAAGGTCATTTGAGGTAAGGGATATGTTTAACTTCTGTGTCTCTGGAAAGAAAATGGTGAAAATTGAACTACAGCATGTTTCGATACTTCGGGCATCTGTTGTGTTGTCACCTCACTGGTTTCTAGGAGTATATTAAGAAGGCTGCTGCCCACTCCTATAACACTTGTGATTTCTTTTATTTAAGAAGGAGGTCAAACTCACACTACACCAGTATTTTTTATTCCTCTGTAACACAACACCTGTTTGCATAGTGAATCCCACCGTGCACATTCACTTTTTTCCCTGGAGGCACATGCCATTTCTGCTCAGGGAAGGACTTACAAGAAGATACAATTGCCCCAACATGGCAGAGGAGAAACGAGGCTGATCTGACTGCTTCTATTTGCATTTACATCTAGACACTCTCTCCTTCAGGCCAGAGCTGCTCAATCTTTGCCAGTTCACGAGCAGCTGCAAAAATTCAGCTTGCCCACAGCAAAAATACTTATTTCATCTATCTAGATTGGGGCTCCCAACAAGTAATACCTGAGCTTGAAACAAAAGGAAGCGTTTTTATTGGGAACAGCCCTTCCAAAACATGATTAATGGAAGGACAGCTGTAGATTACAGCTTGCGATTCCCTGGGTAGACCTGGTGTCCCTTGGGTGGCCAGTCTAGCTCAGCACAAGGCCCTGTAGACTTGCAAAGTCATTACTTTGGTGCTTTAAATTTCCTTGAGAGAAATTATTGGTTTCTGTTTGTCTGGTTTGCCTCAAAACAGATTTAGAGGAAAGCACCTGAGCCGTGCTAACATTAGGAATCGCATGTTTTATAATGTTCACAGATGAGAAAAATGCAAAAGTAGCTCCACAAACAGCAGGAGCAGGCACTGAGGTTTCCTATGAGCAGCTCAACTGATTTGCCAAAAGGTCTAACGAACTCGTTGAACTGCTGCTGCTGCTGCTGTGTCTTCACTCAGGAGTCCCAAGTGGTGCTGGATAAAACCAGAGCCGTTCTCTGGGGTGGGGAATTGGTGGTAACCTCAGCAGCAGCACACCCTCTGCCAAGCTGTGACTGCAAAAAACAAAAACAGAGACTTGTTCAGCTTCCCAGCCGGAGAACAGATTCAATAAATATACAGCGAAAGCAAGATCTACCTCCTAGGAAACTGGCTAAGGAGCCTTTCATTTCTAGGTTACCAAGACACATCAGACACAGTGATTAAAAGTCATTGCAGCAGACAGCGTTTGTTGAGCAGTGCAAGCAGGTCTGATGCCCTTACGCTGCCTCCAGGATGGCAGTTGTTCATTTTGCACTCCGAGTGCCACAACACGCAGCAATCTAATCAGAGAAAAGTGGCTTGGTCGTGAAAAAAATGCCATTTTCTTTGCTGTTATTGATATCTCCTGGTGAGGACTGGAATGCTACAGTGAGAAACAGCTCAGAATTTCTGCTACCCATGGTAGCACATAACTTCAATACCAGTGACTATTCATCCCACACTAAAATCAGAAAATAAGGAATCAACTGGTTCAAGTCTGATTCCTCTGAAACTACCATTTTGATGAAAAAATAAAATGGCCTTTAAAATTAACAGATTATTTTATGAGAAGAAAGTTCTGATTTCAGTTTATATTGCAACAGGAAAAAAAGAAGCCCAATACTTAAGCAACGCTTATTCCTTAGCATTTATTCCTCAATGGTGGCTAATGACCTAAAGGGAAACACATTTGTATTTGAAGTAGTAGAACCCATAGTCCAAGAAATGGAGGAAAAAAACTTTGCGAAGGTAAAGTTCACAAAATGAATTGCGATATTGGTTTAATCTTCCGAGCACCCTGGGATGAGCCTGAGGCTCCCAGCCAGGTGCTGCAATCACATGGAAGAGGACAGGCTGGAGGGGAGAAAGAGGAGGAATCAACATATGTCAATTTGTTTGACTTTATAAGAGACGAGTTGGAGTCTGTATTTAAACAGACATGAGCAGAAAGCAAAAAGCATGAGCAATGGCATTAAAAAGTTACTCCAATTTGAAAAAAGAGCAACACAGAGAGGAAATTTTGGGACAGATGTTCAATGGGGAAAAGGAAATTTATTTTCAACAAATATTTTTACCTCTGTGACATGCCCAGGAAAGGTAGTTTTCATCTCTTCCCTTGAGACAAGTTGAGGTGAGGGCATAGGAGATTGAAATTATCTTGCAAATCTCGAGCAAAAGAGCAAAGCGCTGCACGATGGCTGCTGCAAAAAAGCCCCGCTGGGTGTTCGGGGTCCTGGCCCCCGCACCGGTGCAGGCACCACGTCTCAGCCCCACACTTCTGCGCACAGCGATGCTGCCTTTCCTGTACGGGAGCACGGCGCGGCCGGCAAGGGAAGAAACCGAGAGCCAAGGGTGCAAATTGATTCCCACTGCCAAGTCGCATGAAAGCATGTACACCTCAGTAGCCTCCACGTGCTGGAGTTTCCCTTTCCAAATTAGCTCTCACCAAAGAGAATGAAAGTGGCAGAAGCTGCACGGCAGAGCAAACGCTCTTCCCCGGGTGAGCCCAGCCCTTCCCCAAGTCCCACACAAAATTTGTCCAGGCAGCTCTGCAGGTTGATCCTCGGGCCAGATGTCCCTGAGTAGCCCCTGTCCACGCTGCTGTGGGTGAGCCCCATCATGGGTGGCCCCATGGGAGCACATGCAGGGTGCTCCCTGTGCACCCAGGGACCGCTCCAGCAGCTGGACGTGCCGATACCACACTTGTCCACTTCATACCAGCACAGGAGCGTATCACTTCTCATCATCCCATTGACATCAAATGCATGTCCCAGCTCTTTTGGCATGAAACCATTTGCCATGTCCCAAAATTAATCCTGAGAGATAGATACCTGCTGTATCCATGGGACAGGGTGAAGCGTGTTTCCTCAAGGACCCTCCTTGGCCTGAGATATTTTAACAATTGCTTGAGGTTCTTCATATCTAGGTTTAGACAAGGTGTACGATGCATATTCAAAGTTTGCACTTCTGCCTTCAGCACAAGTGGTCTTGGACCAGGTGAGGAAAGGGAACGCAGGACATAGAAAGCAAATTGGGCCAAAAGGCATCGTAACCCCTTGCTGGGAAAAAACAACACCATGCCTGCTAAACTGGATCCCACCCAAGAGATGCATCAGCAGCTTAGCTGCTGTGACAGGGAGAGAGAATCGTACTGGGCTGCAGGGTTGGGCCAATGAGGCAAGGGTTTGACCGAAGAGGAGGCTGAAGAATACTCTAATTAACTTAGAAAGTTAAATTAAACTTCCTACATCTCATATCTCATGCCAGGTTAGGCACAGAAGAGAAACCAAGTCAAACAGAGGTGCTGGAGAAAATCATGCGTATGATTCACAAAACTGAGTGACCTTGCAGCAGGACCAAACCTGCATTTCTGGGTGATATTACAACAACCTAAGCCATGTGTGCTTATTTTTTAGAGATTACACCCTTCTTAACCATTAAAGAGTGCCTCTTCCTGCCTGGTGATGACTGTTGAGCTAAAGTCCTTATTTAAAGTGACCAAATTCCAGTGTCCAGTCTGGCAAGGACAACATTAGATAGGAGTCCATCTCCTGGACTCCATTTCTCAAACTTGCAGGGGGAGCACACACTATGGCGTGAATACCAGGAAAAGAAAACTCTCCTACAGCCATTCCCTCCCCGCTTCTGCAACCCCTTCCCAGCAACCCCTTTCCAGCGTAAACACAGAGACTGGAGCCAAAGAGGATGGCAACGACTGAGGGCAAACGCTGCAGCTCAGACGGGGCAGGGCTGGCACAGGCAGGTCTGGGAGCACAGACATACGCGCAGGCAGAGTCCGGCACCCCAGAAGGGTCCATCCAATTTAATAAGTGTGAGAATCCCGACCCTAAACACGGGGAGAAATCCTGTGCTCGCACATAGTCGAAATGCTTTCTGATCACAATATTACTGGAATGAAACAGCACAGAGTTCCCAAGAATCAGGTATTAACACTTCTATTACAGTTCCACTTTAATTGCAGTTTTAAAGAGCAGTAGGCAATAAATGCAAAAAAGCGTTAATGAAACATTAAGGTCACATACTTAGGATAGTCACAAGTCAAAAAGTGTGAAAGGTAAAAGCTTGATTAACCTTAAGTGTTTCATACACAAATAACTGCCCATTTTTTGCATGCAATGTTTGCATTTGAAGTCATATCCAGTGTTAGTTATCTGGTCAGAATACTTTGAGATTTAAAAATTAAAAACAAAGAGATTTAAAAGAGAATGATTAATAGAACACTACAGATTATTAGAAGAAAAAGTATTTAACACTCCATCTACAGTCAAGTAATCTTCACTGTTGGCAACAGGAGCCAGATAGGTTTCATTTTTGTTTATACTGTTTAGAAACATCCCTCTTTTCTATTTTTTTTTGTACAGAGGATCTTACTTTACAAGAGTTAAAATTTGAATCAACTTGTTGAGAAGAGTCAAGTTAATGTTTTGTTCCCGTTGGCCCCAGATCATGAGAAGTATCTGCACCACAATCTAAATATATGGTTTTCATTTTTTAACTTATTTTGAGGAAAAGAAGGGTTTTATTTGACAAAACAAACATAATTTGAAAGCTGTCTCTGCTGCACCTCCTCCTGCCCCGCAGTTGACTTGTTTATTAATGTACTGCTTGGGGAGAAATACTGTTTATTAAAGAAAAAAAGAAAAAAAAAAAAAAGAAAAAAAAATTTTGGCTGGCAGAAAACACTTCCCCCAACCCCCAAAACTCCACAACAACAAAAGTTATCGCAATGAACCTCCATGAACACCCTCGCAGCAGGGAAACCAGCGAAACCAACTTTCCAGCAGCCTTCTCCAGCATTGAGCCTGTGAGATCGAACCAAGAGCGCCCGCCCTGGCCGGGCATCCGAGCAGAACCTCTGCTCCACCTCCCACTCCATGAGACGTGCCCTAGCAAAGCACCCTTGGAAGTGCTTCCTAACTTATCTCAGCCCAGTGATAAATGGCTCCAAGAGTCGTTCAGGGGAGAGCGAACAGTGAAAGCTTTGTTTTCTTGGAAAAGCATTGTGAAATGCCCTCGCACCCTTTCCTCTCGCAAGAAAATGCAAATGCTTGGCTTACAGAGACACCTGAAGACAGGCAGGATGAGAGCAAAGCTGTTCCACCGATGGGAAAGCAGCTAAAACTTTGGCTCAGGACCCCGAGACCTTCCTCACTGCCCCAAATGCAACGCAACCCCGAGCCTCCCGGGACGTCCAGCAGCTCCGCTGCAACCCACCGCGGCTGCGACGTGTCCTGCAAGGGCAGAAAGCCGCCCCCAGGAGCCTTCCCAGCTTCAATGCTGGGGTCGCAATCATGTTTGCATACGCTTCTTCGTATGCATCATTCGACCTTGAAAGCTCAGGGCTAGGCGAAGCAGAAGGGGCTGGGGCAGGAGTAGAGCAGCAAAGTCCTCCTCACCCGTCCAGCAGCGGTGGGGACGCGTAGGGGACAGGCAGCAGCACCTCCCTTTTTGCAGCCTGCTTGCCACGAAGCAGCCAGGAAACGAAGTTAGCTTTCCTCGTCGTGCCCTAGGTTTGGGAAGAAAGGCTCTGAAGGGCATAGATGTCGCAGTGTGAACACCCACTGCGGGCGAGGATGCAATACGAAGCACCAGATGTTTCCAGGAAGGGCCCCTGGGAGCGAGAAGCACCTGTGCATTTGCCTACAGCCCCCGGCAGCCCACGCTCGTCCTTTATAGCTCCCTCTGACTAATACAGAAACGGCCCCTCGGCCGCCCGGGGCAGGAGGCGTTCGAGCTGCTGCAGCCCCGGCCAAAGCACAGGGCTGTAGGTGCTGCTCCGTGCAGGGACAGGGATGGGTTTGGTCTCCGGCAAAAGCCACGGGTATAATTCAGCCCACAAACCATAGAGGACCAGGTAGAGAACCAGAACGTTAAGATTTCTTTTTTTTTTTAATATGATTCTTTTTTTACACTGAGCTACAAGCGTGTCTTCTTCTGTATCTGCAACTTTTCTCCAAGTTGTTCCATTGTCCAGTGTTTCCCCAATTGCTGTTATCTGAATACAGATCAGGGAAAAACAACCCATAAACACCGAACACATGGCTCGAATGTATTTTTCCTGAAGTGATGAAGCTCCTGATAAAAATTTGCAATATCTCTGCAAAAATGTCTCTAAAGCAAAGTAACATTTTACTAAGTTATACCCCAAAAAATAGTAATTCCAATACACTCTTACTTAGAGTGGTTAAATTCAGATCGCGTTTTACCCTCTGGTGCACTATAAAGATTATCTTTTCACTTAACATTAATCTTTAACAGGAATTTATATAGAAACAATCTCACTGTATTTAAATGTTTAGTCTGGTACAGGGAAAAAGAATTCCGCGCACAAGTCTATCTTTTTTAACACGTAGCCTTTTCAGTTAGAATAACCAACCTATTTTGGGGAATACAGAGACGTAGCATATTTTGGCTGGAATTTTATCTTCAACTCCCTATTTAAATTGGCATAAAAATGCCTTTAATTTTGAACAAGCTTTTAAAAAAAAAACACCCTGATAGCTGCCTGAGCCACTAGCACAGTAAGACTTCAAAATTCTTGTGGCCTGAAACACATTCAAAGATGAACTTATTCTGGATTGGTTTATGATGTTAGTCTGCCCTATAAATTTGTGGCAGTGCTGCAAGTGCTGCAGTAACTCCTCGAGACTGAAGGTGAACAGAACAGCAAATAGTTCCCTATTTATTTTAGAGAAATGGATGCGGTAAAAGCTCAACCTCCTCCAAACAACTATTAGGGGATATAATAAGCTGAGGGTCCTTTCACGGTAAATATCCTTAGGTAAAGGGGTTGGGCATCTCTGTTAGGACATCACTTCTAATAATGCTCCAAAGAAATTGCTGCTGCAAAAATCATTATTAAAAATAATGAAAATAAAAAAATAGCTGCTCTACTCTACAGAGACATTGGGAATACTACGGACAGGGAGGGAAGACACTTTTGAAACCAGCAGGGATGGGAGTCACCGGGGCAGGGTTACCTCATGCTTCTGCTCAACATCGCGGCTGAAATATGATTTTGTTGTGCGCTGCAACCGGATTTCATTAGTCTGTGTATGGTTTTTTGCGAAATGCAAGTTTGGTATGCTCCTCCGAGGGGCTGTGCCAAGATTTTCGGAAATAGCATTTTGCTGTGTTTATGGGATACATGTAATGTTACAAAGGTTTATTGAACTTTTGACAGGGATAATATCTATTCAGCAGCAAATAGGGCAAATAATCAAAATCATTTATTGAAAGAAAATCTTTACCTGCTGTAACATCACCCGAAACATTAATGAACCCATCAGCAAGATGTTCTCCCCCGCCCTGGCAGATGTTGAGCAAATCACAGCAACAGTGTGCAACACCGCATTGCAGCTGGAGGGATGCGCCCAGCAGTCCCTGTCACGTGTACTGGTGCAGGAGCTCCGCGAGGGCTTTGCCCTGGGCTGTCCCAAGGGATTTGGTGGTTGGGTGGACTGAGGATAACCCCATTCCTCTGTCTCGTGGGAAGAGGCTATGTGGGGAGCATGGGCTGTGCTCTCCTGCTCCCCTGAGAGCAGCAGACTGGCTACAGGGCTAAATCCAATGAGATCCTTCAGGGCAAGAGCCGTGGTATATGGACGCAGGGAAACCAGGCAAATTCAAAGCTGGTGTGAAATTTTTCTTCCCCATCTGCATGCTCAACAGACCCTGGCCAGTGGCTTTTCTCATGTCTTTTCTTCTGCTGGAGCACCTTGCCATTGCTTCCTCAGGCTTGACCCGCAGAGCACCGCAGTGGTTTTATCACGCGCTGCTTTTAAACCAATGTGTTGTTCACATAGCACCAGCGACACTTAGAAAGTGCCCCTGCAGAGATGCTTGCCCAAGACGTATGGCATGGAAAGTACCACCCAGGCCAGCAGAGAGCTGCTGCAACAAGGTCTGTGGGAGCAGGAGCAAGAAAATTAACCCAATCCAGTTCATTTTCATCTCTTGCACATTCGTTAGCCCTGCCTGACCCTAGCCCAGGATCCTCCGTTTTTTTCGTCACATCACAAGTGGGGAAATTCCGTGTGGCTCCCTTCGTTGAGGTTTGCAGCTTCACACCCCTCTCCAGTTACAGCCGATGACTGCAAAAAATCCCAGTGGCACCTCTTCTATGTTCACATGTATTTGTTCATACATAAAGATTAGGTAGGAAAATATGTTTTTTAGGAAACACTATGAAATAGGCCACATAATGTTCAGTATTAAGATGCCAATAATTGATTTTATGAGACAATCATTTCTGAAATATTAGTCCAGACCACACATCCTCCACCTGGTTCAGGCTCCACAGGAGCCATCCAAACACGACTTTACTCATCCTGAAACTCTGCAAAGGGACAGAGTCATTGCTGTGTGCTCCAGCTTCATCTTCACCTTCCTTCTCTTTCATGGGCTGAAGGTTCATCTTTGCAGCTGAATCTGTCCCCACCACTCACTCAGGACCCCAAAATCTCAGGGACCGTCCGCCACGCAGCAAACCTCATGGTCTTTATTCCCTCTGGGAGAAAGGAGGGATGACCCAACCACCTGGGATTCAGGATGGAGCTTCCCCAAGCAGCAGGATCGCTCATGTGAAGCTGTGTCTTACACCATGCGGGCAGCTCTGCCCACAGCAAATCCTCTCCGGGGAGGTACCAGCTGGTACGTCATTCCCAAGCCACAGAAGCTCCCGTGTCCCATGTGCACCTTAAGGCACTTCTGTATTTTCTCCAGCTGGGAGGTGGGTTACACATAATCCACACATTAAGAAAGGTCGATATTGTTACATTAAAGTCTTGCAATCTTAGGCCACAAGTCATTGCTATTGGACAATCACTGGGTGGAGGGGAAGTCAGTGGAACCAGTATTTCACCTGCAATCTTTTCCCCTGCCTTTTTACGTGCTGGCATTCATTTGCCATTGTTAATTACATGCTGGAGCATATGTGCAGAGCCCCTGAAATGGAGGAAGACATCATTTCCCCAAGGAAAAACCACGTTTACACTGGCATCGTTGAATGGAAATATTTTCCAGTTGTGCGGAATGAACATAAATTCTTTTTCACAAGGCAGCTTTCCCCAGCCTCCCTGGAGTCAGCAGGGCTGAGCAAGCCCGACACAACCATGAGCCTGAGCATTTTGCATCTCCTTGCCCTACAGAGAATTCACCTACCCCCTCATTTTTGGGGACTGATTCTAATCCTCCTCCTACTGCTAAAGATCAATAGCAATCCCCTACAATTACTGGTGACTTGAGGATGTAAGGGAGAGAAGAATTGAGCCATTCTCTGAAAATGTGGCCTGCTAATACCCTCCTTGCTGGGGGGTTTGGGAGGGTTAGCTACTCAGCCCCTGTAAGTGCTCTTTGAGCGTTCAATATAGTGAGGATGTGCCCAGCCTCCTCCACGCTGGATGTTTGGAAGATCTCTCCAAGGTACATTTGCTTTGCCTCCTCCCAACTGGTGCATTATCTTTAATATTGCCATATTTTTAGCATATATAGTATACAATTGCAGTTTAATATTGTAGGCTGAAGTGTTGCAGGAGAGAAAAACATACATCTTCCTAACAGTAGTACTCCTGTACAGTAATCATACTGTACAAATACACAACCACAGAGTATATTAAAACTGTATGTTTTGTTATGCATTTACCTTTTTGGAAGAAGAGATAGAGCCAAAAATATTGTGGTATTATTTTATTATGTGAAGTTTTGTGTTTATTTCACTTGCACATATATGAACAACACAGGGACCAAAATGTCTTTGCTCCTAAAATGGCACTGTCAAATCCATGGTGCCTGAATTATCTATTTAATGAATACTTTAACCTACAACAAATCATATATGATGGGAAATGATGTCATCTGAGTCATTAATCTGTTTGCTTCTATTCCAGGATAGTAACAAGAAGTCAGAGACAGCACTAAAAAAAAAAAAAAAAAAATCCCTTTCTGATCTTAAGGGAGCTCTGCTTTCCTCTATGTGAAAGATTTACTGAAAGACACTTTTTATGTAATTTCACACGGCCAACTTTTGAGCCCCGTGAGCCCCCAACATCACTTCCCTGCACTGAACCCTCAAGATGATGCAGGGAAATTTCAGGCTGAAGTGATGCCTTAACCTGTAAGGACACACACAGACTAGAAAATCAGTTTGATCATTGATCAAGATAATTTAAAGTTAATTAGGAGAGCAGCACCGAATACTCCTGCAATGCCACTGAGGGTGTAAAGCAAAGTTTTACTATCTGAATTAGGGTGCTACAGCCCCACTGCACTGGGATGAAAAGGCCTTTAATCATCTCTGCTAATGGGTTTCAGAATGATGAGTGGCTGGCACTTGCTTTTCAAGCAGGAAGACATCTATGATTGTGAGACTTATTAATTTTATTTAAAGTGCTAAGGCTGACATCCTGGAACTGTGGTCTCTTAAAATCTCTTTCTTAATTGTTATAAAGCAGTTTTAAGAGCACTTTAAGATGTCTCTATTTACAAGTTAAAAAAAAAAAACCTACAACATGTTAAATCTTCTAGCAGAATTTCCATTCATTTGGGTATTTACCAGAGACCGGGTTATATTTCCCTCTTGATGAAAATGCATGTACAGTCAAGAGATTATTCCCTACAGTATCCAGCAGAAGTAAGTCGTAAGTCCAATTTTGAATAATATAAATCAACTTCTTTGTTTCTGTGATTCCATATGGCGAAGAGAACGAGGTGTTTGTTGTTAAACAAAGAAGCAGCAGGGCTATAACTTAGATATTAATAGGTTACATGATATTTATTTAATCTCTCTTTTATTTTGAAAACTGCCCTATTTTTTCGGAATGTGAAAACCTAAGTGGAGCCTCATCTGGCTTCGGTTGACTTAAATATTTGAGCATTTCCTACATTGCCCTCCTCAATATCTCCAAAAGTGGCTTTTGAGACACCAGGAAACTCGGGGTCATTGCTGTGGGGACAGAAAGGAGGCAATGCCCTAACCTGGTCTCTACCTTCCTGCTCCTCGTCGTCAAGGTCCTTCCCAAATCTCAGCCCTTCACCTCTAAGGACTATGTTCTACTCAGAAAATGTGCCACCAGCTCAGCGGGGGAAGGAAGACAGGTCCACAAGATGCTCACCTCCCCCATCAGTTCCCTGGATTATTGTCCTCTTAGCACTTTTCCGCCTGAAAAAAATTAATATCCCACCAACAGAAAAAAAAATAAATGGATGAAGTCTCTAACAAAGGAGGCAAGGGCAGTTTCCCAGTCCAAAAACCAGTTTACCCAAAGACCTGCACATCTGTCTCGTGTTTGCATCGGGGCTGTTTTGTCCATCAAAGATGCCTGTTTAATGCAAATCGCTGCTGCTCTTGGGGATCCACTGCGGCTCCATGGGAGCTTTATTTAGCCCGAGCTGTTGGATGGACTCTATGTGCCATTCCTCACTTACGCACCAGCCCAAATCAGGAAGAGCAGGGATACAAAGCCAAAACGACTAACGAATGAGCTTCCATGACCTTAAAAACTTTACAGACCCAAAATGTGTTAACAAAGCGAGGGGAGGGCGCTGAGGATGCGGACCCCAAATCTTTGGGGGATGATTGTGCAAACGTGGATCAAAGGGGACTCTTTTAGTGCCTCCCGTTAGGATCTGCCCTGCAGGATGGAGGCTGCGAAATTGATTTGTGGAAGCCACACATTTGCAAAGAGGGCTCTAAAAATGTTATTGAAAAATGTTTTCATTCCCAAAAGCCTCGCTATTATTTTAAAGTGTAAATAAAAACAGCAGTATTTCCTTACACTGGAGAGCTCTAAAACTTTAGTTGGGAAGTATGAAATCCTATTCTGCAACTCTAAAATTATGATTCATGGGTCTCTTTCCAACCTCGAAGCAGTTCTGTGACATAAAATGTGAAACTAAGCGTTTGCTTTTCATTTAAAAAGTCTCATTAAGACCAAAACCAAACTTCTTCAGCCCCATAACAGCTCTAACATGTCAAACATAATAGAACCTCCCCACCATAGGGTGCCTTTGGAGGACATAGAGACATCAAAAGAACCCTGCTGTTTTGCAAGACCAACATACTTCTTTCTCCCAGAAACATCATTC
The DNA here is from genome assembly GCF_964195595.1 of Calonectris borealis. Taxonomy (NCBI): domain Eukaryota; kingdom Metazoa; phylum Chordata; class Aves; order Procellariiformes; family Procellariidae; genus Calonectris; species Calonectris borealis. The sequence continues at coordinate 6,787,155 of NC_134336.1, read as the reverse complement.
CAAGGCCCCAGTTTAGCAGAGGACTTAAGCCTGTGCTTACATCCATTTATCTGCTGCAGACACACTTAAACATGTGCTAATGTCCCACTGAAGTTGACAGCACTTAAACCTGTTCATAAAATTAAGCACTTCCTTGGTGCTGAGATGAGTTGCAGGATCAGCGTCCCCATCCACTGTCCTTAATTAAGAGTTTCTCTTGGTTTTAATAGGTGCTGCATCAGGCTCTGACATGCTGTGCTTGATTTTGATTTCATGGTCATTGTGTTATTTAATAGAACTGTGGAAATTTCTTATGGCGCTCTGTGCAACACTGCTCTTCCTATAGATGCAACCCATGACACTGCATAAAAACGCTGTACTTATGCCCAGCCTCGTACAATTTATTAGTGACAGAGCTGGTGGCATCCTCATGGCTAAAAATGCTCAGAGCTCCTGATCGTAAAGCTCTGCCTATTATAACTTTACCAAAATGTAGGTATTCTGCCTGAAATTTCAAATCGGGTTTCTGTTAGGAGGTGGGATTCCATGTATTTTATAAAATAGCTAATTACACATAGAAATGATTAACAAGACAGTGAGGATGAAAAAGCGAGCAGTGAACAGCAAATGCTGTATCTAATGATGCCTCTGCCTTAAGGGTGATCTGTAGAAGGACACATCTAGTGAAGTCTGTATTTCATTGGGAAAACAGCCTTGTCTGGAGAGCCAAATTGTGAATTTTTGACTTACTTTTGACCCTGGCTTAACACCACTAAAATAACTGTGATAAAGGAGAGAGTGCTGAGTGGCATATTTGGTTAGGATAACACAGCAAATATTATCCTTGTCTTCAGCAGCAAAGCTTTTGTACATTTCTCTATTTGGAAATGTTTCGCTTTTTCTTTTCTGGCCAGTCTTTCTGCAGCAGCTCTTGGTTGGAGTTCCTATTTGTCAATTGTCCCATTTTTGGCTACAAGAGCTCTGAGGTTTCAAGCTGAAGATGGGAAACTTGCACTTTTGTGGTTTGGGGTGTATGAATGTGAAAACCAGGGGATTTTCGCTCTGACCCTGAGTCCCGCAGCGTTCCAGCACGTCTGCCTGATCCCGGCAGTGTTTATGTCGGAACTGAGCCACCGAATACCAGGACACCTCCTCTTTCTTGCTTTTATTTTTATTTTTCTGGCTGGTTCTGCTGCCCGCAAGATCTTGCAGAATAACAGTTGAAGACAGCAATGCCAGAGAGCAAAAACAAGGTAATTATACAGCAAGTCAGCCCTCACATAACTTGTAAACTTTATGATCTGGCACTTTTATGACGTATTTATAACCTAGGGAAAATGCCTAACTAGAAAGAAAAACCCAGCAATTCTGCAATGGGCAATTACGGGTATCAGTAAAATAAGAGATTTCCAAGAAATATCTTTTGTTTTCCTTCTTCTCGTTATCCGTTACATTGGCGGAGCTGTATTTCTTACTTTTCCTTTGTCTGTTCTATCGAAGGAAAAGGCCATTTTTTGACAACAGGCTGTAAAACAAAAGTTGATGAAGCCTGGTCCGAACAACCCACTTGCCATCCAACACCTTGCTCCGGCCCGTTGTCCTACAGAGTTGCTTGGTGCTGAATTCCTCCTTTCCCAGATACCCAGGGCATAATTACCCCATTTCTTTGATGCCAATAACCTGACATTTGAAATACGTGAAAATTAATCAGAATATGGGTGAAGTTATTTTCTAGAAGCTGCTCAGGCTGTATTGGCATCCAAAATAAGTCCTAATGATGGTCTCGGTGACCACAATCGTCATCTCGCACTAATTACTCCTCATTGCTCCCACTTCACAGATGGGATCTCCGAAGTGAGTAAAGAAAGAAGGGCCAGATCCGAAGGGGCAGATCCTGGGCCACTTTTCTCAGAGGATTAAACCTGCTCTGTTTAACCCACCCGCACAAACAATGGTGATATTTTAAGGCATCTTGTTCTGAGATCGCAGATCCATGTCCTAAGCCGCAGAGTCCGGCAGAGCTTCTGCCATCGGTGTGGTTAATTGCTCCACAACCTGTGCTCGCATCCCGCTGCGCTGGGTGTTCGGAGTCACTTCCACGGGTGGGATTTTCCTGTAACCCAAGTAGTTAGGACCTAGATTTTTGGCAGTGGAGGTTCTGATTTCAATATCCACTGATGAGGTGGTTTTTGTGTGTATATATGGCAATATCCACTGATGAAATGAGATTTTTTTGTGTTTGTGTATGGTGCTGGGATTAATTGCACCGACACGTTTGGGCTCCAGTCGTGTCTGGAACAAGCCTGCATACGCCGTGTCGGTGTGCCGACTGTCGCGCTGAAGGTGGTGACCCAATTCACACGCTTAAAACCACACGCTGAGGTTTTTCAGGGACAGACCCGGCGCTGCCTGGTGCCACGTGCCATCTTCTCTGTTGAAGCCGGCGGGGAGCCAGGATGCTCTGCATCGCTCAAGAAGCTTTCGGCCTCTCACAGGGCTTATATTGCAGACCAAAGCTCTCCGGCTGCAGCCCGCAGAGCTGCTGCTGTCAGGATGATGGACCATCTGCCGGTTCCCGACCGGTGACGCTTCCTGCTGCAGTAACCGTAGCCCAGTCTGGGCTTGTTTCAAGGCTTCCAGATGCTTTTTTGCATTACCACGGTAATAAAGCCCTTCTCTGTGCTTCAACTCTGTGCTCCCGAGCTTTGTCAGGTGCATGTCGTGTTGGTTCAGCCTTGATCCAATGCGTAGATGACACCAAAAGCTTTGATGGGATAAGCCTCCAAGATGAGCATCCTGGAGCAGTTAACGGAAAAAGGGCTGCCCTCAAAGAGGGGGGAGCTTCACTGAGCGATGAAGAGCCCAGACAGAAAATGGGAACGAGATTACCTGGCAACATTCCTGTCCAATTAAAGCAAATTTATTGTCAAGTTTTTTCTTTACTGCTGCTCTGTTATTAATTGTTAATGTAACGGTGCACTCTGGCTGCTGTGCGAGGAAGGGGTGCTGGAAATGGCTGAGATGAGGAGAGAAGCTGGGTCTGAAAAGGCGGTTTCTGTGCAAAAACTCAAAAGTGCTCGTTGCTGGCTCTGTTCTGCAGGCGCTGGCAGGAAATTCTTGCTCTTGGAACAAGGGGCAAAACGATGGCAAAGCAAAATAAAATGCATAGGGTCAAAGGGTTTCTAAATTATAGTGATGTATACATGTGAAATGCTTGCAGGAAAGGAGACACCATGGGAATGTAAATTTGCAAAACACTGTTTAGGAATTGTGCACTATTTTCTCTATAAATAGAAGCAATTCTCTGTTTCATATTGAAACATGAAAATGCTGTATCTTTGGATAATCACTGGATGTTTTTCTGTCCGCAACCTGATCATATCAGTCAATCCCCTAGATGTTTTTAATAAAACCCACCACTGAATACATGGAATTAGTGAGTCTGAACTACCAGGAGATGGACAGAACTGAACTAAGAAAGACAAAGGAGAAAAAAGAGGGTAAACATTTGCATTGGAGCAGAGATGAGCATCTGGCACATTATTTGCCAATGAGATGGTGCTTCTCCTCCTGTGGATCAGCCTCTCTCGCCTATTTTCCAGAGGAATAACTTGTTAAAATCACAGTGGTTTGGGAAGAGAAAATCAGTCTCTTTGCGAAGCCCCACTGCCTGCGTGCTTGTGCTCACGAGAGGGCTCCCGGCTGGGATTTCAAGGGAAGTGAGGGTGAAGTATTCGGCTCCTACGGAGCTGAGCATTCCCACAGCTCCCAAAAATCTCCCAGGCCACAGAGCTCAGACCTTTGCAGGCTCAAGCTTGACTGTTAAGGAAATGCCAACTGCAAGAGATGAAGCCTGACGTGCAATTCGGTGGTTGCATAACTTGGGCTCAGCTTACAAAGCTATTACAGCTCTCTCGTATTTTCGGTAATCAACTTTGAGCTAAATCCTGCTCCCCAGCTCAGGCAGGGCTCCCACTCCAGCTTTGGGGAGAGCTTGCCCTGTGCGAGGGTAAAGCTCCGAGTTAAGGAGTTGAAGACAGTGTGTGCATTCAAACCCAACAACAGTGACGGTGATGAGCAAAGGCGGCTTTTGCTATTTTATTATGTTCTCCTTTCAGCATGGAACAAGAAAACCTGGGTTTCCAAACTCTCTCCTGCAAAACAAAATATTTTCAAATTCAGAAAGAAAGCAGCATTCATCAAGCCTTGTGCTACATATCAGAGAAACCCCAGAGCTGCCCTGACAACATCTGGCCCCGTGCCACGGACTCGCAAACACCACTGCCAACGTTTGCAGAAGTGACTGGGACTTTGAATGCCTTTTTATTTAGGTGGCTGCTCTGGGCCATACTATATATTAAAGTTCCATTTATAGATATTTTACAAAGTGTTAATAAATTTACAAAGTGTTAATAAACATGGATAATTATTTGTTAGTGTTTTTGATAGAATCCAACAGGGCAAAAACTCCCTATAAATGATCTCTAATGCCATTCTCAGATGAGCACATAAAACATGTCTAACACAGACATGTCTGTAATGTGGTCAGAACATCTTTTAATCATTAACTCTTTATAACCCATTTAAAAACAGGACAAATATAAAACGTCTCTTGAATCTGAGCAGCCTGGTGTTCGGTGGGTATTTGCACTGCTTGAAAATCAAGGCTCTCAGGAGGCTGTAGGACCCCCAGCACAGTAAGTGGGGCTGCAGGAGTTGCAGGGGGCCACTGGAATTTTGGTAGGAGGTGCTCAAGGAGAGGACTCAGTCATGGATGCCTTATTTACAGCACGTTCAGGGGTGTCTTTTCGCTCCATGTTGTCTCACCCCACTTTGCTCCTGGGCTCCCAGTCGTGCATCCTGCTCTGCTCTGAGCTCTCTAGAGCCAACCAGCCTGTCGCCTACAAGACAAAATCCAGGAATGGCTGACAGGAGAGTTTTCTCCTTAAGCTGCTCCATACAGGCAGTGTAAATGGGACCACGCCACCTCCAAGAATATCCCTAAAGGACTTGTAAGCCCAGATGGTCTTGCGTCACACCCCAGTGCAGGCATCAGCCATCGGGGGCCACACCAGGCAGAGGCAGCTCCAGTGGGCTCCATGGCACCTCTCTTATTATTCCAGCCCAAAATTAAACAAACAGATGAAGAAATCACAGCTACATGTATCGGACTCCAACGAGACAGGGGGTGTCAGACCCTATGCGTGAAGGTGGCCAAGCGCCTAGGGAGGCAACGCATTGGGTGTTGCAGGACATCTACTCTGATGAGTCCCACCAGTGGCCCCAACCCAGAAGGTTTGAGACCATCACACCTCTGCGGTGATTCAAGGCTCTCTCCCAAGTCAGTAAATGAGAGGCAAACCCTTTCCTTTCTTTCCTCCATTCCCTTCCCTTCAGGTGCAGAAGAAATGAGTTTGTCCATCTGCATTCACATACCTCAAGCATCTTGGATTCCAGAAACCCACTGTCCTTTGCAAGCATGGGTTACAGCTAGTAAGATCTGTAAAGCAGCCGTTACTGGGAGAGATGAGGATGCTGAAAGGCAGAAGAGAAGTGAAACAGCTTTTCCAAGTCACCCATAGCAGAGCTGGGGATGCATCCATCCTGCTGTTCCTACACGCTTATTAACAAACTTTGCTTTTCTGAAGCTTGCTTTCCTATCAGATAACTTAATTTCCTTCTGATTTCACTCACGTGTAACAGGACTCCTTCCCTGGGGAAAGCTGACCTTCCTTTCAGCTTTCCAAGAAGTGTGGTTTTCTAATTTTGTGCTCCATGCATATGGTAAGAATTCGGTTTTAAGAATCTTGTTGTTTTTTTTAACTTTTGAAGATGAATGGTCTTCACTGCCCAACAGAGACTCATTCGTGCCAGAGTCGTTGAATGCCTTCCCATAAATGCAAGTGACATCTTGGATTATAATGATCCCTTTGCAATGGGACAGATTTTGGTTTTAATGCATCCTCCATTTCTGTGTTTGTTGTGCATGGCTCAGTGCCTCTAGGTAAGAAAGGTCATATGCAGACAATGTTATAACGTTTTCCTGCGCAAAATCCACACGGCTGTGTGAAAGGTGACAATGCAAAGTTTCTCCATGATGAATGGGATCTTAGAAATTCTTCATCTGCAATAGGCATTTCACAGCTAGGAGCCGATGGCGTCCGAAGGGCTGGATGTCGGATTCCTTTGCCCTGCCCAGCTTGTGGCATCTTCCATGTGTCGCACAAACCGGCAGCTCTGCTTGTGCAGCAGGAGGTACGTGTAGCAAACTCCACTGGTGGGAGAGGATGAAAAATATTTAGCAGGTATCCCCTACTCCTTTTTCTTGAGACCAGTGCAATCTTACTCTCACCTAAGTATTTTCTGCTGGTTTATACTGTCTCATCTAAAAATTGACACTAAGATCCCTGCACAACGTTTCTGAGGCCCCTCTCTAGCAACTGAGAATGTGATTAATTACTTAAACAGTGCAACACGGCTAACTAGATTTAGGAAAAGAGTTGGCAGGCTCAGATCTCCAGCCCTGCGTTGAGTGTATCAATTTTATACTTGCCAGGTGAGGATCTAGGAGACTAGCTATTCTCTTGCTGCAAGAAAAGTAGTGTATTTCTGCCTCTGGGAGCACAGAGACCAGCAGAGCCCTGACAGTACAGAGACCGCTTCCCACCCCATCAGCACTGCACCTCCCTCTACCCAGAACCTCGGTGGCAGAGGTGTGGGAAGAGCCTGTTTTCAGCCTGGGAGAAGCTGCAAATCTCCCATGAGACCGATGAAAAACCATCAGGGCTCTGAACCTTTGCACCCGCAGCAGGGAAGCAACTGCAAAATTTCTTGGGGTGAAATCTTGGCCCCTATGGAAACAAGGGGAAACTCCCTTTGATTTACATGGGTCTTGGCTTGCTGCCCTCAGTCCCGAACGTTGCTTGATTGCAAAACTTATATCATCTTTCCATGGTGGGGAAGAAAATCTTCCCAGCTGTTAGGATAATCTCCTGCCTCTATGCCGTTTCCCCCAGAGGCAGGAGCCAGAGCTGCTCGGGAGGGGGTTCCACTTCACTTGGCAAAGGGGGAATGAAAAGAAGGGGGGAAGGAAGGAAGGAAAGAAGAAAAAGACTTTCACAGTTGCAAAAAACCAGCTTGAAAATATGAAGTGCACCCTAGTGACCCAAGAAAGCAGCTCCTAGTGACCCAAGAAAACGGCTCCTCAGTGCGAACGAACCGAAGAATTCCGCACATATCCATGAAAAAAAACAGTCCAAACCCTTTCCCCAGCTCACATGACTTTTTAAGGCAATCCCCAACTCCCATAAAGGAGCGCTGTGCGTGTGCCTGTCGCACTTGGGAAGGCTGTGACCGTGCCCTGCGATGCCAGCCCCGCCGCACGCCCACACAGCGGCTGGCTGCACGCAGCAAGGAGGACAGCAGGCAGCGTCTTATTTCAGGCTGGTCCCAAGCTGCTGCTGAGAAATCCCAACAGCTCCAAAACTGCAAACAGCTCCAGCAGTTTGTGGACGGAGCGCCGCCGCTCTGCCGCCGCAAACCGAATGGCATCCCCTTAACAGCGCTGTCCCCCCTGCCCCAGAGAAACATGACCCCAGAAGAAAAACACTCTCTTTAACAGGAGGGGTGAGGACAGCCAAAGTTCAAGAAATCCCCGCGGGTCTCTGTGCTGCTGCTCAGTCGTGGCACGCACTCGGCCGCGGCGGCTCGGGGTGCCAGCAGCGAGGCTGCTGCTTGTGCTGACATGAAGCTGCTGGGTGCTGTCCTGCCGCCAGCTGCCTGTGCCCGCCGCGGCAAGGAAACCTCGATCTTGTTCTGTTGGGGGGACACGTTACGTTGCTCTGTCTTCTGCAACCCGGTTCATGAGTTATGGGGTGAACTTTTTGCAGCACGGATAAAAGGCATCACAACCTCTCCGAGCCATCAAAGTTGGTGAATCTGTGCACATCTCCAGCACACAGCACATCTGTGAAAAGTAATGAGTTTTGTTTTGGAAATGGGCTGTCGGCAACTTCTTTGCACGACCAGAAATCGCCTCCCAGGGCTCGGCATTTCCCTGGGTGTCGTTGCAGATAGCTGCATGGTTGTCCTGCCCCCTTCCTGCCCTGCACGGAGCGTTTCCTCCAAACTGGTGATGTCATGGTAGCTAATGGGCTTTAATTGTGCCTCTCCACTTAGTAACAACAAGCTGAAAGCTCATTATACACCGGCCTTGCGGCTATTGAGAACAGCTCTAGCTCCTTAAAAACTCTCTGACTGGTATAGTTTTTCTTAAGAGTGTAAGAAAAGCAACGCAGGGTCTGACCAAGGGTACGCCCTGCAACAGGAGGCAGGGGTGGGTGCTTGGGGGGTCACGAGGGAGGAGAAGGAGATGGTTCCGCAGGTTAATTTCCCCCCTGGTTTGTGCCTCTGAGGTTTGCTGAGTTAGAGGTGGGCTCTTCGTGATTAGTGACTCCAAATGCATTTCTTTTTGTGAATTTTTCCAGTTGCCTTCTGAACCCGTGTAAACTTTCAGCACTCGCAGCATCCCAGTTGTGCTTGGAGGTTTTCCAGCAGCTCCTCACTCAGGCTGGGAGCCATTCACCTCCGTTTCCCTCCGTTGCCATCGCCTGAAGGATCCACTTTGAGCTGCTGATGAGGGAGAAGGTCAGAGGAAGGACCGCAGAGACACTGGAAAGACGCAGTGAAATGCAGAGCATCTGGTGAAAACAGATAGAAACTGCTAAATCCACTAGCAAAGGTGGGGGGGTCCATTTGAAGCTTACACAGGATCACAGGGGATCTGGGGAGGGGCAAGAAAGCCCTGTGTAATGTTAAAAATAATAAAATTTAGGTAGAGAAAAATACCTTGTAGCTGCTTCTTTTTCACCGCCCGGTGTCTGGGGGTTGTCTCAGGTGTGAGGTTCCTGGAAAAGCCCTGGGAAATGCCTCACCCCCTCATGGGTGAGATGTGCCTCGTGCCAGCTCCCCGGAGCAGTCCCACCGCAGGGCTGGGGCTGCGGCATGACGGGTGCTGCACGGGCCTGGGGCTGAAGCAGATCCAGATTTATGGACTGCAGGATATTTTCCTTAGTCTGGAATTTGGCCCAGGCTAATACTTCCCTTGCTGAAGGGGAAAGTTCTCAGAATCATCAGAAAAGTTCTCAGTATCGGGCACCCGATGCTGGGCCAGCCTTTGGGTGTGTTTCTGCTGCATCTTGGTGTAGCACAAGTAAACATGCACTGGCTGGCACCTTAGAGGCACTGCTGCAGCATCGCAGCCCGCCTGGACCCTGGGGTACCCCCTGCATCGCACCCCGTGCAACTGGACCTCCTGCTGGCAAGGTTGCACTGGGTGGATGGAGAAAACCCCGCGTTGCCTCTTCACTCCGCAGTCCCAGCTTGGTTACGATGGAGACACAGCAGCAGAGGTTCATCAGGCTGCGCTCACAGTTAGGCTGATCTCCAGAGCTATGGGCTTTGGCTTCCCTCTTGCAAGCAGCTGGGCACACGTGCCGGCGTGCTGCGCATCACCTGCGTCCCATGGTGACAGCACTGCCCTGCTGAGAGCACGAGGTGCAGGCGCCTTTCAAGCCAGACAAAAAAGCAGTGTTTGCCTTCTAACCAGAAGAGGAAAGAGAAGGACCCCTTGAAATGGAGAAAGCATGGAAATGACTACAAAACACCCGAGTTTTTAAGATGCTGCATGTTGCAGCTGACCCCGTAACCATTCTGTGCCGTCGACGACTTACTGTCTGCATTTACCGAAGCAGGCTGCCTGCCAGTCACTCCAAAGCTAATGCTCTGAACATCAGTAAATGGAATCGGAGCCGCCTGCTTAAATATCCAATAGGAGAAAGTAGAATGGATTATTCTATCCTTACGTGACTAATTGGATTAGAGAGAAATAATTTAATGATTTGGAAGTAATGACTTACTGGATGGCTGATTCCAGCAGAAAGTCCGATGGTGGCGTTATGCCAATGACAGCACGCTCTGCAAGCGAGATCTCACTTGAAGTTTGACAAGGGACCCAGGATAGATCTTGGGCGTGGGAGAAAGCTCCAGGGCTTGTTCTGATCTCATTTCATGCCTTCATAGCTCCATAGCCCTGATTTACACCGATATCACTGAGGCTCTGATCAGGCCTTGGAAATTTGATTGTATTACAGCCTTTCCTAAAGCTGTGGAGCACTTCTGTGGACTGTGCCTGTTCCACCAATGAAGACAGATGAGATATCTAGGCACTGATAGCATCTTTTGGCTGCTTTGATTTCTTCTTTGTGTAAATGGTATTCTGAGGGTTTTTTGAACCAAGGGTCCTAAGTTTGATGTGTTATGCTGAGGCGTGAGGGCTTTTGGGGAGTAAAAGCGGGATGTCTAGTCCATGCTTCTGAGAGATGGGCTTGGATGCCTTGTGTGGTTCTTTCTCTCCTACGTTGAAGGTGCCTTTCTATTGCTTTGCAGTGAACACAAGGGTTTCTTGGCATGCAGGGTTCTCCCTGTCTGCAAACCCACTCATTTCTTTGTATTTCTGCATCTGCTGCTCGAGGGTCTTGAGGTACTTTAAAAATACGAATTTCTAATGTGAGATCCAAGCTGGTGGATCTCCCTCTTTGCACAGCAAGGGGTACCCCAGCTCACTGAGATGTGTGGCTGAGGTTGCACAGAAAAAAAAACCTGTAAAGGCCAGGAATGAGGGAATGACACTGCTGGCTTCAACTGCAGCTCCCGTACGGGAGGACACAGAGAACCAGAGAGGAAACCAGGATCCTCAGTCTGGGTTCTTGCCTGAATCAGTAAATGCAGACACGCTCTTAGCCCCTTGTGCTCCTAGACGAGGCTTCCTCCTTGTCACAAAGAAAGATTTGCTATTATCCACCAAATAAGTGAAAATAACAAACAATTCTCTCCAGTGCTGTTATTAACTATGTTCTTTGAGTTTTGCCACCACAGGGATGAATAAGACAACTAAAGAAAATAAGCCTGATGAAGATCTTGAAATATCATTTCATTCATCTGTCAAAGGAGGGCTTATCTGTAACTACCTGTTTCTGAGAGATCTTTGTCTATGCTGTCCTCCAAAATCCTTGGTGATGGGGTTTCCACAGCCACCCCAGGCAATTCTCCATGCCCAGAAATCCTCATCATTAGGTACTTTTCCTAAACTTTAACTTCCAACCTCCTCTCTGCAGTTTACACCTATTACGTCTTGTCCTATCTGCCCTGCACATGGGGTGCATATTCTACCCTTTCTCTTTCTGGCAGTCCTTTGTGCATTGGAAATTGTTACTGTGTCTTCCCTCAACTTTCTCATTTTTAGACATCTCAGCCCATGGTCCTTCTTCTTCTTCTCTGTGCTCTTTCCCATCAGCCCGTATCTTTGCTGAACTGCAGAACTACCTTTTTTTGCAACAGTATAACATTACTGCCAGTTTGCAAACCATTATCATCTCATGTGTTTTGTAGAACCACCCAGATGTTCTTCTTCTTGTATCTATACGATTATTCTTACCCTGTGCGCGAAACTTTGCATTAATCTTTATCAGACAGCATTACATTTCTTTGGGATATTTTTCCAACTGACCAAGGTCATTTTGAGACTTAATCCTCAGCTCAACATGCTTGCAGCTTCTTCTAGGTGTCATTGCATGTGCAGCAGGTATATTGTCTTCCCTTCCCTTCCCTTCCCTTCCCTTCCCTTCCCTTCCCTTCCCTTCCCTTCCCTTCTCCAGCTGTTAAGGACAAGTGAACAGTGCTGAGCTGCTCCATGCACAGTGCCAGTAATACCAGTCTGGCAGTGAGCTCTGAATCTCTCTCTCCAATATGGTTTTCCGAACAATTTTGTACCTTTCAGCATTTATCCTTAGACCTTATTTCCAGAGCTGACTTAGGAAAATGCCATATGAGGCAATACAAAAGCCTTCCTAAGTTGAAGATAAATGACTTTTTACTGCTCCTCCTTATCTCTTTACTCTCTCTTGCTCTGTCAAAGAGGAAATTAGATCAGTTTGGTATGATCTAAACAAATTTGTGGCAGCTGTGAGTCACCGTACATCTCAGGACTATCCTTCCTTATCAGACTAGTAGTTACACAAGCACAAAGGTTAATTAATATCTTCAAACTTCATTTCAGTAATACTAGCCACTGTTTATTACCCAGAAAATCAGTAAATCTCATAGAAAGCTAGGGATTCCTCCTTGTTCAGAGTAGCCTTGTACAAGCCCTTGGACCCCAGACATCCTGAGTTGTGATCTCGGTCTCTACAGTCAAAGCTGTCTTTCAAATGTATTGTAGATTGGAAGTTACTAGTTGATAATTTAGCAGTCACACAATCAGTGTTAATTGCTATGCTTCCCTCGTGGAACAAAGAGACTGAAAAAAAAAAGGACAAAAAGACTTCTTTAGGAGAACAGTGGCTAATTTACAGATTTCTGTTATTAGCATTTTCCTTATTTGGAAATGTAAATGTTCCAAAAATACGTTCTTATCAGCAGAGTATGAACAAGAAATTTTGAAGTCCTCTAATTCTTTGTGTGTCCTTAGCTGGGATATATGTTAATTCGGATATACACAGCTCAAGAATTTTTCACAATTTAATAAAATTCATGTGACTACGTAGGATGGACTTTTTTTGGTTTCATTCATGGAGAAGCTGTACTGCCTAATATTTTTTTATATCTCATGGGATCTATTTACACACGTATTCAGGCAAGTAAAATATTACCCAGAAACTTCTGGTGGCTATTTAAGACCAGTAAGCAGATGATGTTCATTTGAGTCAGCAACCCTCATAAGGGAAGCTCTGTAGAGTTTTTGGAATGTCGGCAAAGAATTTCTGCCAAGACTTTACATAAAATGAACATAAAAGACATTGAAAGTTGGGTGTTTCTTCACCTTTTCCTTCACACTTCAAAGGAGTTGTAATGGCAGAAAGTTTGGTATTGGGAACAGAGGTGTTGATCCTTGGTTTCCATTTCCAGAGATTCAATGTCAAAATGCTGCCTGAAAACATTTGGGTTTGGTTTTTTTCATCAAATGCAAAAGTTGTGGTTTAATGTAATGAAAAATGATGTCTTTGTTCACTCATTTTGATGGTCTTCCTGCATGATGGAAGCTTCATCGGAAGTATTGGTAGAGCTAAATCACCATCCACATCAAACGAACAGTGTGGTTGTTGGCAGCTCTGGTTTCTTCTCATGGGGTAGCCTCTTGCCCACGGACATGTTGAACTATTGTTCAGAACTGGATTTATGTCCGTCGCAGATTGTTTACAGACTGAACAGCAGTGATGACATCCTGGAAATTTCCATACATTCCCAGTATCGTTAATCATCTCCTGATAATCTGAAGCAATTGAGTTGACAAGTCATTGGGAAATGTCCTTTGCCAGCTAATCATAGACAGGGCTAAGATGCCACCCTGCTAGTTGCCAATTCTCTTTCCTTTCCTAGAGGCATGCAGGAAAATGCAGGTGTATTTAGCTTTGGGGGCTGACGGAAGGCTTGGGAGCATCTTCACCCAGTGTATCAATAACACCCCACCCAGCTACCTGCTGATAGTTTCCAGACACAAATCTTATATTTAAGATCTCATAGTCTTTAAAGTGTCTGAAAATATTAGAGTTCAGTCATCTCGGAAATCCAATCCTTAATTCACAGCATCCATGCCTGGCTGGGGCACTTCAGGTGGGGACTTTCTGGCCCTGAGGACAGCGAGTTATCAGTCCCATCCATTTGTCCACAGCTTCTTCCTTGTAACTGGAAGAAAATCAAACCCTATCATTTTTAAAAAATAACATAGGGATCATCTTTCTGGACTCTCATTTTCCTAAGAATGAGTACAGCTGAATTTTGAAACTTTCCTGCATCCTCAGCATTGCCATATTAAATTCAGTCATCTTCACTCATGGCTTAAAAATATCTCTAAGGAACTGCAGGAAAACTGCAGAGGAGTTAGAGAGACAAGTTCTCTTAGAGGTACTTTCTCCCAAGTGACAAGACCACCTTGCGTCTAGCTTATTCCTGAGTCAATCCTTCCCATAACCACCACCACTCTGGATGGTTTTCAGAGCTAAATAGAAGATAACCATGTCAGCAGATAAATTAAGAAGTGCAGTGAGGAAGAAATTTTGAAGAGATTTAGAAAGGCAAAATGGTGAGTCAGACGGAAAGTCACAGAGCAGCTGACCCATGAAGCAAAGGTTGTGGATGAGAAAGATCCCAGAACAGATCAACAGGAGAGCAAAGATGTAGGAGCTACAGAGACATGAGGAAGAGGAAGGGGAAGAGGATGGGACAAAGTCCTGCATCTTTGCAGCAACAAGCCCAGGAAGGTGGGCATTTCTGATGAAAAGGAAAGCAATGGACACACCATTAACGTATGCAACCTACGAGTTACAGCCCAGGTTCAAATGGCAGGTGCTCCCAAGTGACCATTCAACTTAGGTGATCTGCTTTCTTTTTTTTCATTCTGTTACCACCTGTTGATGATGGGCCTGGATCTGAGGAAAATTTCCCACATCATCCAAAATCCCAAAGACAGGAGACAGAGCTGTGTTGGCTGGGACACACCACCAAGGGTAATCCAAGAAGACCTGATGTTTGACCGGGGATCTGGGCCTTCTGAGAAACTTCACTGGCCCCAAACATAGGCTAACGTAGGAAATGAAAGGCATGGAGCTGGCAAAACCAGAACAGCAAACTTCACCTGTCACATTGTCTCTCTGATGAGTTGTACAGTGTTTATGGATTTATTGTTCTTCCCCTCCCCCGTCATTCTGGGCTCTGTGGGCTGGACAGCCACCCCATAAGACTATGCTGTTGCAAGCAACATAAGAAATAAATAAATACAAAACGATAATTCACATTAACATGGACAATTACTGTTCTAATTTTATCCCTGTGTCCCTAGGCCAGCAAGGGGACAGGAGACCTGCTTTCCTATGTACTAGCCAGGCCAGGCTGTAAAGTTTTGGTGTCCCAGAACAAAGAGAGGCAATGTAGCAACTGGGCAGAGTAATTAAAAAATGTGCTTCATTTGTTCATTTTACGTGAGAGACAGACTTAGCAGCTTTGCAAAATTCAATCAAAATGGCTTCTAGCAAATACAGATCAAGAATAGACCTCAAGCAGTCACTGGTTCAGCTCTTTGTTTGGGGAAGGTAAACAGAAAAAATTACATCATTCCCTCTTTTAGAAGATAAATCATTCATTCTGTTGGACGAAGCTCTGTTGCAAATCCAGGGATATAAAAAATCAGAGTTTCCCTTGCTGCAGTCCCCATTAAATTCACAAGTGAGTAAGTGCTAGTCCACCAGAGCTATTCTGCCTTACACCAGCACAAACTCTGGCTTCACATAAGGAAAACCCTTCTTCTCCTGCCAGCTTATTGGTTTGGGTCCACGTCTCAGGGAACAAGCCTGGCACCCTCACTTAGTCCTCATGTGAAAGACCAGCGTATTGCTCCGCTCCTACAACAGCCGCGCACACAGGTACGTGGAGCTTGCCTCCAGAAACCCAGGGAACATGCTTGTGCAGAGCTCTGTTCCTGAAGCATGTGCCCAAAGCCTTTCCAAGAGGACTGCCAAAGCACATTTTCTTTTCCCAAGTTAGAGGCTGAGCATGCAGCAATGCATCTCGGATAAATGTGTCAGCATCACCCCAGCCAGGGAATTGCCCTCCTGGGACTGAGCACAGCAGGGCAAGCAAATTACTCTTCATTAATTCTTGAACTAGGAAGTTGCACCACGATATGCATGAGGAGATCCAACATGCACAGAGCTCCTGACTCTCCTTCTTCCCTGTAAATCACAGTGAAATGCAAACGGGAAGTCCTTCCACCCCTCTACACTCAATGGAAGAGGAACTTGAGATAACAAGAAGGGTCATTTGAAGTCACAGCAAGTTTCTATTTGCAATCTGGGAAATGGCATTCCCAAAAGATAAAGCAGTTCCCAAAAGATAAAGCAGGAAGACACCGAGTTCTGGAAGTGTCCTCCACTGACCCCTTTAGGCTCCTTCCTCTGTGCTCATCAGCGCCTGGGCCCAAGGGCACATGCTTTCGTTTTATGTCTTTGCACTGTGTTCCCCTGCCCTTGTTCCTCTCCATTCTTCTTCTTTTGGATTAGTTTGCTTGGTTTTTCTGCAAATGGGATGCACGGGGAGTTATGCAGAAGTTTATTACTTCTTAAATTGGCCTGTCATGCCTGGCTCACTCTAAACACACCATGTAGGAGTTCAGTGGTGTTTGGCTTGTCTGTGGCTCTCAGGATTGTCCCATACCTATGTCAGGTTCAGCAAATACAGTCATGGCACATACCAGTGCAGCAGAGTTTTACTTTGTCTAGCTCCGATGACCTTATCAGCCACGGTGTTCTGTAAATCATACAGATTTAATAGTCTCATGGAAATGAGATGGTTGCTATTGTACGAAGAGACAAACACAGTGTGCACATACAACGGGGCATGGACTTAACACCCCTTGTCAGCTCTGAGGACTCTAATGCTCCTCACGTGGCCAAAGGCACATCAATCTCCCCAGCATCAGAACGGGGCTGAGGACTCTGCAGCACTCTCAGATCCAAGTCTTCCAAGCAACTTCTAAGGAACTTAGAATCATAGAATCATAGAATAGTTTGGGTTGGAAGGGACCTTTAAAGGTCATCCAGTCCAACCCCCCCACCGTGGGCAGGGACATCTCCAACTAGATCAGGTTGCTCAGAGCCCCTGTTCCCAACTTCTCTGGAACAACTCATGATTTCCTTCCAGAAAAAGATTTCTGGGACAACCCAGCAGCTGCATTTCTCCAAGGAGGGATAGAGTTCAATTACATACTTTTCTTTTTTTCTATGATTGCTGCAAACTTTGTTTACAATTGAGATTATTTGGAATTAGCAGTCCTAGAAAAACAATGGCTCGGATTGACCACCTTCTTCCAGGGTCTCTAATCTTTTGCCTTCTGCCTGGTATCTTTTGGCTTCAGTTTCACTGTGAAGTTTCAATATAAGCAGCTTCCAAAGCATAGGATACAAGCTGCCATCCAAAAAAGCGCAGCTACAACTAAGACAGGCATCCAGTAAATAACGCTGCGGAGGCAGCAACTTACATTCCTGGGGCCAAAAGCAACCCTGGAGTAAAGGCCACTGAGTCAAATAAAGCCCTGCTGATTCCACTGAGGGTGGCTTTGGCCCCGTATCACAGCAGATGTCAGAGATTATTCTGATGCACAGAGTCACGCGGGCACAGCAGATTCACATTACAGGGGTCAAGCTAATACCAGGGCAGTTTTGGTTGGAGTCAACTCTCTGCTGCTCCTGACTTTACACTGAATGTCCAGTTCAAATAGACTTTGTCGGTCTGCTGGCAGGGTCCCAGCAGCCCCTGGGAATGGGCTCTCCAGTAATTTAGAGGTTTAATCTCCTCCTGCCCACCGGTGAAGCTCTGGACTTTCTGACAACCTGTTTCTGATAGGGAATTTGTAGCAGAAGAAGATTTAGCAGCTTGCAGTGACCCTGGAAATAAGTTGTTTGGAGTTAAACCTGGAGCCACCCAGCCTTCCTATGCCTCGAGCAAGACCCTCGAGAGATCCGAATGAAAAGCCGTCATTCTGCTGAGCTTCAGCTGGGGCTCTCCCTTGTTTTCTCCCATGTCTTTCTCCTGTGGGGCTGGGATTTGTTCCTGTGTGTGGAGAGCAGATTTCCGTGCTTGAGCTCTTCTCATCCCCCCTAGCCACACCAGTACCAGTGTATGGACCCATGGGACAGAGAAACCCCCAGACCCCACCATCTCTCCATTTGTCCCATCTAATACCCTGCCAAGGATCTCTCCTGCATGCAGAGAGCCATTGACGCAGCCCCCTGCTCCCTGCCAAGGGGTCCGCAGGACTTTGACCACCAGATGGGCTGTATGATGGAGATGATGGAGCTGAAAGGGCAGTTCACGCTGCTGAGACACAGGGTGCCCTCTCTGTAGCAGTGTCACAGAGAAAGCGCAACAGAAAATATCCTCCGGATCAAATTGCACCAGCGGAGGCAGCCCCTTCCTCCCCTGTGGGACTTGGGGGATCTGGAGGCACCGCCGTAGCAAGCACCGTGGTGTCACCTGTCACCAAAACACTCCGAGAGCAGCCCCCAGTTTCACAGCAGGAAAGCGCCTGCGCTCACCTCCATTCCCCCTGCCCAGGGCAATTCAGTCCTGCCCACCGCTACGTCCTGGATGCCTTTCCAGGAGCTGCTCACCGCCTCCACCCTCGGAGGGTTTTGTGGTCTCAGCTCAGAGAGGAACATGCAGCCACCCAGGCTACATAATACCATAGCATTAAGGCAAATAATAATAAGACACCTTAACAAAACTGCATTTTCCGTGGCTGCCGAAGGGCTCCCGCACCTCTAGTGCTGGGAGGCAGCGTCAGAGACACAGGTGAGGGAAGTGTGAGCGTGTCTCATGCACCTCGATTCATATTTAATCCCTTCTCCTCCCTCCACAATAGGTGCGATGCTTCTGCGCATCTTAGAGAAGAAAAGCTCTCCATCACATTGAAATGTGAAGCTTCCTCATTAGAATTTAATTTGCACCGATATAGAGGAAATTATCATGTCAGTGCAGAGAAAAGAAACAGTGATTCAGGAGAGAAGCTTTTTGACAAATTGTACCAAGCACTTTTATCACCATAGGCTTAAATGAAAATTTGGCTCAGGGAGGTTGGTACATGGCTTTATAATGACCCTCCATGGAAGGGACAGATGGCCCCAGTGGCAGTGTGAGCCCTTCCTATTTTTTTCGATGTAGCTGTAGCTGTTGTCATGGCAACTCCCATTACAACAAAACCCACAAATATCTTTTCAATTAATTCCTGAAAAATCTAAGAAGTGGGACACATTTCTCACAAGATACGGTGACACCTGCGTTGGTATTTTCGTGGTGGTTATTGTTCTCTGCCAGACGCTCCACGTGCAGCGGGCGGAAGATGTCCCTAGCTCAGACGTCTCAGAAACGGGAAATTTGTCAGCTGGGAGTGATGTTAACCTTCTTCCAGCCCTCCCAGTAAGGCTATCGAGGAAGCTGTCAGAGATACCCATTGCACAGTGCACAAGCACCCAAAGGGGAAAGTCTCCATCCCCATCACTCCTCCATAAGGGTTGGAGGCAGCACTTTCTTAGTAGAGGTGCCAAGACCCAGTGAGACTAAACACCAAACCAAGAAGGTGTTTACGTGCCTTGTTCCCATCTGAAAGCCCTGGAGTTGCACTAAACTAAACACCCTTTGGTTGTGAGTGGCCCAGAGCCAGAGGGAAGGCCACCTCCGCAGGCAGCCTGAACTAGGGCTGGAGCCTTGATTCATTCCCTAGGCTGTGGGAAACCATCTCCCCTAAGCTGACTTGCGCTTTTCTTTCTTTCCCGCCTTGCTTTCTGCAATACCATGTCCAGACCTGATCTTTTTGCTCAGTGCAACTGCCTTTTTTCCTTTATTTCTAGTCACTTCCTTCTCTTTTTCAGATCGTCTGCTGCCATTGAACATCTGATGTTTAATAATTATTCCATGTCTCCCAAAAATGTTCCTGCCCTTGCATTGCTCATGTTGCCACATCTTTCTGGAGAAGGAATTTTTCTTGTTCTCTCCAAGCCTGGCTCGCAGAGAAATCATGAATTACAGAACTCCCTCACTTTGATGTCTTTAGTGCTTTGGGCTAAGTTTCCCCATTCCCCCATTGCCTGTTGCACTGGGAAAGGATTGTCTTGTTCCAGGCATGGGGATACGGAGATCTGGGAAAGGAACATAGGAGTCCTTGAAGAAAAAATGCAATTACCAGCAAGAAGCCTCT
Organism: Calonectris borealis; assembly: GCF_964195595.1. NCBI lineage: Eukaryota > Metazoa > Chordata > Aves > Procellariiformes > Procellariidae > Calonectris > Calonectris borealis. Next base: position 6,767,375 of record NC_134336.1, on the reverse strand, counting down.
CCCCAGGGTGAATCAGAGCACTTTGATGCTCGTTGCTGTCCACACCAGGCAGCTTCCCAGCTTCTGGCTCCAGATGCTTGGCTGCCCACATCCTGACTGCATGCCGGGACGGGACCAAGGCATGTCCCCCTCACTCCGCACCCGCGTCTCCATGGGCCAGGAGGAGCTGCAACTCACCTTGACCTCCAGGAGCCTCAGGCAGCCTGGGTTACCCGGGCCTGGGAAAGGGATGGTTCAGGTAGCTCGGAGATGCTCCATCCTGCCACCAAGAAGCAGGCTTAGGGCCAACATTCCCGAAGGACTCGCAGCCCTGGGGCGACAGCAGCAGGAGGAGAGCTAAAAGCCTGGCAGAAGTTCAGCATTGCTAATGCTAAACAACCCCAGCACCATGAGCAACTGCCCAAAACGCTGCTCAGGGAGGCTACGGACATGAGGGTGGTTTTGTGGGAAAGCCTGATGGGTTTGAAGCTCAGCTCCCAATGCAACTAAGTGAATGGAGAAAGGCTGAAGGAAGCAGGAGAGCCTTGTTGCGGGGTGAGGGTGGCACAGCCTTTAACCAATGCTTTGCAGCTGAAGGGCTTTTGCTTTCAGAGATAGTCCAGGCTCGCTGGCTCAAAGCCCTACCTGCTGCCACCTTCCAGCCATCATTTCAAAGCACTTTCCTCTATTATTCACTTTTCTTAAAAACAATATATTAAAAAAATCCCGTACAGAAAAAAATTGCTCGCCCTGTTCAGACCTATTCGTTCCCAATGGTTTTGTCCCAGAATAAACACAGACATGTTTTGAAGCTTGTTGTGAAAGGAGATTAACTCTAAAATCTGCTTCCTGGCTTTGAAGGCTGCAGACCAGCATGGCTTTTATTATTAACTAGTCATTAGACTGAGTGACATATAGAAGGAATAATTGCTTGGCATGTCTGAGGGTTGAAGGATGTTAATTAAGAAGCAAAATGTTTGTTTTTTCTTGCTCTTGAACAAAGCAATCTGAGGGCTTGTGTTGTGCCGGCGTTTTCCTCCCAAGAGGCAGGTCTGATCTCACACTCCCAGGGGTTTGGGAATGTGAGTGTCTGCAGCAGCTCCGCTCCCACCACTGCGGTCGCGTCCCTGGGGTGAGCTGCTGTCCCCCGCGCGGTGATATGAATCAGGGAGGAACGCTACGGGAGCAGCCAGCGCTTGTGGCTGGTGAGCTCAGAGCCGCGCGGGCAATTCTGCACGGGCAGCGCTGGAGCAGAGCCCGCGCTCCCCTCCCTGGAGAAGTCTGAGCAGCTCCAGACGGGCGTTGGGTGGGACCCACCTCGCCCAGCATCGACGGCCAAGGTCCCGCTGGAGTCGGAGAAAGAAGGGCAGTGCTGAGGACTGGCTGCAAACCCATGAAGCGGTTTCCATTTCTGTGCTGTCTGCCCTGCCGTGCCGGGCCCTTTCTTCAGCGCTTGCTCCTGGTTCTTCCAGGCATATTCATCACCTACAATCCATCTGGCTGATCTGATTTCTAGAGCCACGAAGAATTTTGCTGCTTTCACAGGCTGCTCTGGGAGGAAAGACAGCAGATCCCTGACTTTACGGCAAAATTCTCACCTGCGCAAATCAACGAAATTATTTCAGGAATAAATTTAGTCCCTGCCCCCCTATCTGGCTTTTTTTCATGGGATGGATAAAAGTATCTGTTCTGGGACCCTGAGGGGAAAGACTCTGCCATGACGAGGGCAGGAAGCAGATCAGGCTGGGGAGCTCGGAAGACCAAGAGACCCAAGGCAGGTGTGACATGACCATGAACACGAGTGGTGCAATGGCAGCGTATGATGCAGAGCCGCATCCTGCAGTGTGACTCTCTCCCACCTCCTGCCCATCACCCTGGGGGACTTTGGGCACCGAGCTCAGCACATCAGTCGCCCTCCCTGGCCTATTGCCCTAGCTGTGCTGCTTGCTGAAGACTTTGCAACATCACGACCAGGCAATGCTATATTGCCTATCATTAGTTATTTGCTTGGTCCCTACTCTGCCATTGTGCTGCCTCTCCTGGCATGCCTGGCTCTTCTTTTTGCAGCTCTCCAGGTTCAAGGTCTGATGTCAACAGCTGTCAGAAAAGCAAAATACGGAAGGGAGGGTTGGCCTTGTGGGAGCAGCCGAGCCATGGAGAAGATGGAAAGCAATCAAGCAACAACATCGTCTTTGCGGTGGGCTCAGCTACGTGCCAGTCCCGTGGCACAGAGGGTTTCTGAGGGTACTGCAAAGCACTGAGGCTGTTTGCAGGAAACAATAATCGGAGGTATGGCTGCCCTGACAAGTGCAAAAAGATCCTGACAAGGCTTATAGGTTATATAATGCCGCCCGCTCCCTCGGGCGCCGCGCCAGCGGGGTAAGGAGAGATACTGTGACCTTTCGGCAGTGACACATCGGGAGAGCTATGTGACTAAATTCAGCGCTGCCGCGCTCCTGCTGCCAACGTTACATATAAGAAACGCTGTGGTTGGCGCTTGCAGATTGCATGGAAAATATGTCCTACAAAAGGGGACAGGAACATCACATTACGACCCGCTGGGTAGGCTGTCCCCGTGTGTCACCTGTGCGGGAAGATGCGCCGCTCAGGGAGATAACCATGGTTCGGGAGGCAGAGCGATTCAGCTCAGCATCTCACTGCTCCTTGCAGGCCACCTCATGGTCCAGGCACTGGAGAAAATCCTTGTGCAATGTAGTCAGTGTTGCCATGCTAGTGGAACTGGGGGGTTGTTTTGGCATGGGGCGTCCTCCTCCATGCTTCACGATGCAGAAGGAGGCGAGGGTGATGCCTCAGATGTGTCCTTCTCAATGTGTCCTTCCTCTCCCATCCTTGCAGCCCTGCTGTCACTGGTCTCCATCCCTGTGACATCTGCCAGTGCCTGGGCTGGGCATGGGGTAAGGGGGAAAACACAACAGGGTCAAACAGGGCAAAATGGAGCAGGCGGGACCAGCATGGTGGTTCAGGGTATGGAACAAGAGTAGCATCATGGATATCATTGCAGCACTTGGATCATCGTTTTGGTGGCACATACACTGAGATGGTGTAGGTATGGCACCAGTACCTTACATCGATAGTACGGGCACAACCCATGGCTCTGATACATCACCCTTCTGCAACACAATGGCCCCGGAGCTCCTGTGCTGCTTTATGAGTACAGTATGCTGACCTGATTGCTGGGATGTTTATTGTATACCCAAGTTGGGAAACAAAGAGGGAGGGAGGAAAAATTATAGGGTGCCCTGCAGCAAAGCTTAGTGGTTACTGCAGGACAACGGGAAATCCTTTGGCCCACAGGCACCTCACTCGGAGCCTACCAGATGGGCTGCAGAGCCAAAAAGCCCATGGCCCGGGAGATCAAAGTGCTCTAGTTGGGTGAGAAGTGGCTCTTTCTCCCTTGAAGGGGAATGTGAGGGAAAGAAAAAGCAGCAACTTCAGGGCAGTTGCTGCTGTGAAGCTGTTCCAGCTGGCACACCCAGAAACCCACTCGTGTGCCTGAAGAAATTAGACCTTCATGAAGATGGTGAGCTCCCAGGTAAGACAGAATATCCATGGTTTGCTGCTTGCTTTTGTACAGAGCCTTAGTCTTTCTGTTAAGATTCAGCCATAGTTTGGGGTAAGAAGCTGTCAGTCTACTCCGTTGTCCACTAAGGAGACTCAAGGAAAGATCAAACCTTGCAGGACCCTCTAAGAAAGTGCTGATATCCAGGATCCTCTGGATCTACCAGGCCTCTAGAAACCCCAGTGTCCCAAATACTGCACAAAAATGTAGCAACCTGCCCTGGTAAAGCTCTGCCAAGTCGGACAAAGAGACACAAAGGACAGAGGTGAAATGTCTCTGCAACACCACACAACAAGTTCATGCCAGAGGCAGACCTGCACTATGTGCTCCCGAACCCCAGGTCCCGCGGGGTCCACTTGTGTGCAGAGAAGCCATGGCTTAATATCTGGGGGAAAAGAGAGAGCATTTCCCCTACCTACTCCTCTTCTGAATCCGCTGGGAGAAATAAATGAAGAATATCTGCTTCCTGAGTCATGTCTGTCTCTGAATTTTGAATTTCTATTCAGCTCAGCTTGGGGCTGCATTAATAGAGCACTTTTCTTTTACAGCACCCTAAACGTGTGGGTGACGGGCCAGGCTCTGCCCTGGACAACGATCACCCTCCGGCAGGGCAGTGCAGGAGCGTGGTCTGGCTGCTCACAAGCCACATCGGGGACTTGCACTGGCAAAATGAAATGCCAGCGGTGATTTTCAAAACAAAGTTCCAGCTTGTAAAACTCTTCTAATGATGTGACAGCTCAGACTCTACATCTGCTCTGCTGCCCTACAGCTTGTGGATGATGATTACTATTTATATAGGGTTTATAGAATCATAGAATCATAGAATCATTAAGGTTGGAAAAGACTTCTAAGATCATCAAGTCCAATCGTCAACCCAACACCCCCATACCCACTACACCATGTCCCTAAGCACCTCATCTACACGTCTTTTAAATACTTCCAGGGATGGTGACTCCACCACTTCCCTGGGCAGCCTGTTCCAAGGCCTGAACACTCTTTCAGTGAAGAAATTTTTCCTAATGTCCAATCTAAACCTCCCCTGGCACAACTTGAGGCCATTTCCTCAAGTTCCATAAATCAAATATTTTGCTGTGTCCATTCACAATAAGTTTTGGGGTCCCAATATTTAAGGTATTTCACTTACACTACCACAGCAGCCCTCACAATGTCTGAGAAGGAGGCAGGAGAGCAGGTTTTGGTATTTCTTGTGTGCACTGACCACGGGGACCAGCCCCAATCCCACAATCGAGGAGATGAGGAGCAAAGAAGTTAGTGGGAAAAGCAGTGCTTCGAGGAAGCTGGAAACAACCCAAAAACTCAGCACCTGAACAACTGCGGGAGCAAAGTGCCTCCACGGGTGCAGCATCCCCACGAGCCCAGCCTCTGCCACCCTGCTAGCCTGCTCTCCGCACAGGGAGGACAGAGCGGCCGTTGTCACCGCGCTGTCACTGTCACACACTGCATTGCTGCTCACCGAGCCCACGATGTCTGAGCATCAGGGCATGTCCTCCCTCAGCTTCAGTGGGGCAAGGGAGTGGGAAAACCAGCTGGGAACACTGTGAGATAAGAAAACTCTTCCCAATGCTGCTGGTGGGTGTTTATAGATGTTATAAGTTTTCCCTTAAAAAATTAAGCTTCAAATTGAAGCCATTCTCAACACAAAGAGCAGAAATAACCTTAACTTAAGACAAGCAGGAGGAAATAAAAATTAAACTAGCGTTAAGACTGACATAGTCCTTTTCTGGAGGGAACCGTACACCACCTCTCCCCCTGAGAATACGGAACGGGACGTGAAAATCAAAGCGGCCCATTTTCAGGCCGGTGAGATACTTTCCCAGGCTGCAGCACATGCTTTCCCAGAGGTTTAACCCTGTGCACTCCTGCCTTTTTTCTTTTTAACTCATCTAAAAATACCTTGGTGAACTGTAGGTTCATCAGAGTTACTACACTCCTCAACGAGAAAAAAACTTACAAAATAAAACCAAGACATTGTATTTCCTGACCTAACAAAACAAATTGCTCACACCATGCTGGAAAATTTTTGCAAGCACGGCCAGCTCCTGCCCTGAGCAATGCAGATTTCAGGGGGGACACCTGTTTTCCCTTTCAGCTGAGGTTATTGAGCAATCGGTAGTAGCTTCTGCAGTCCTTATACCTGCATTCGTGGTTACTGGTGTCACTCGCCAGGTACTGCATGACTTTAAATGCATTAAGGTGCTCAAATATGTAGGAATTTTAAATCATTTTAGTAAGTAAACAAAAATGGCTAAGGGAGGAGAGGTAAAGGTCAGGGCATGATCCTGGAGCTAATCTCAGAGAGGCAGCTGTACCCGGAGCAGGGTGGGCACGGATTAGCCGGCAGTGGAAACTCTGAGCCTACTGCCTGATTTATCCAGGGAGGAATTTGCTGCAGTTGGGGTAGGTCTGCGTTGCCTTTTCTAACTACACCACGTACTAGTAGCTTTGATGCTCAAATCAGCTTGCAGAAATATAGAAAAAAATCAGCCAAGAAGAGACCTTGAGGAGTTTTTCTGGTGTAGGTTTCTCCATGATATCTGTTTTTCCAGCCTGCTTGCTATTCACGTTCACCCTAAAGTGGGTCTGAACCTTCTTCTGGCTGCAGTTCGAGCTCACCTCTGTGCTCTTCGCCACGGGCTGCAGGTTGCTCCTCCCTCCCTTCAGCAGACACTTGATGTGTTTGAAGACCGCTGGGCATCCCATCTGCATTGGGGCATCAGCAGCTCCAGTCCCCCACTCCCTCCATGTAGGTCATGTTCTCTACACTTCTGGTTTTCTCACGTTGTTCACATCCTCTCTCTCTTTGGTTTATTTTTCTCTTGAATCACATCGCCACTTGTGTTCAGCTTACAATCCACCAGCTCCCACTTTTCTTTTTTTCTTTTTCCTCTACATTTGCTGCCCAAACAGTTCTTTCTATGCCTTATTGGTGCAACCGCATATCTATGGTGCCTGGCAGTTGTCCCTACCGAATTGAGGTCTATTTCTCCAACTTGTCAAAATCATTTTGAATTCAAATCCTGTGCTCCAACATGTTTGTGGTTTCCCCCAGCGGGTGTCATCCACGGATTCAGTGAACAAACTTCTCTGTCATGCCAGTCATGCTAACCTGTTCATGCAAGCATGGCCCATAGCTGTAACATAATCATGCACTTGAAAAGGACCATGTCTTGAGCTCAGTGTGGCAGCATTCCTGTTCCCAGGTTGCAAGTAGATGCTCAGGCAAACGGTACAGAATCATAAATCTTTCGGTGATTTCTGAAGTCAATTCTCTCTGAACATACCACTGATGCTTGCAGTTCGTTGTACATGTACCTCTGTGGAAGCAGGGTGGTTTTTCATTTGTAGGAATATGACTGTCCTTTGCAGAAGGCAAATACCTGCATAAGGGTGCCAAAATGTCATGCCAAAAATGCCTGTATAGCTAATTTTGGGATGCTAGCCAAAAAACAAAAATAGTGTCATTGATTTCAGCAAACCGGTTACACATCTTGCCTGACACACACCTTGTGAATAATCATGGAAAAATTTTGCGGGTGACACAAGAACCAAGTTTTGTTTGCACTTGCCAAATAAACGAAGAGTGAAGAAAGTCACACAAACTGCTCTGTGTTTACAGTACGGAAACAGGAAAAAAGGGTTTCGGTTTTGTAATAAGCTGCACGTAGCAAATTATTTGCCTGACTAAAATTCATAGGAGTAAAAATACGTGTGGAACAATGATGGTCTAGAAGAATGGCCAAGCCCTTCATTCAACAAGGCAGTTATTGTAGCTGCATTAAAGATCACAGAAAAGAAAGATATGGTGATAGCCATATAACTAATCTGAAAATAAGTCAGTCCTTTTATTGCCTTTTAAAGTCGCTTTTTGGTCCTCCATTAAGTTCCCAATCAAAAAAACCTCTGCAAGTTTTTCTGATACATCCTTTTAGACTTTCCAAGACCCAGCCTAAATTTTCATTTGCCTAGATTCATCCCAAAAAGTTTTACCACTGCAAACCATCTAAATTGTTGTTCCCTCTTCAAGGTAGTTAGCATTTCTACCTGACAAGACAGCATGTTGTCATTTAGCTAAGTCCTTTTGTAAATCCTAAGCACATTTAGTTCTTTTAGCCTCCTTTGCAAAGCTGTGTCTCAAAAAATCCCTGGAGGAATTCGCTCCAATTTATCAGCATCACTTTGATAATGAAGTGTCTATAAACAGACACACAACCTTCTCTATAACCAGTGAAACAACAGGAACATTGCAGCTCAGAGCTCTGGCGCAAATGCTGAGATTATCTCTTGCCATTCAGATACTAATATAACTCCTCCTCGTCGAAGGTTCAGCATACCTACCCTCTTGGACTGACAGAGGTTCCCATATGCTTTCTGTACGGACAAGGATGGGATGCAAATAGTCTCGTACATGGCCACCTTCATTTGCTGGCCCCAGAGGTGAGTATCCACCCACTGTCACGTCCAGCAGGGACAGCCTGTCCCCTGGATCTGGATACAAGCTCCCATCAGGCTTCTCTGGCTCCATGGGGTGACACCTTAAGCCATATCTGTTTTGCAATGTATGTCCTGATACTGGAATGACACGGATACAGTTGCCATGACAGTTTGTTCTCCATCCAAGGATGGTACGTTGAATGGACCCTTTTGCTTCTCCCATAGCAGCCTCTAAAACACAGTAGCAGACTGCACTGTGGGGCCCCATCACTGCAATGTGTGTGTCCACCCAGGTTCCTAAATCTGATGGACATATCCTCCTTGAAGGACCGCGGCACAAGTGTTTAGGTGATGGGGCTGGTCAAACCCCAACATTTTCCACTCGAAAGCCTCCGCTTTCCCATCAGCTGCTGTTGTGGTTTATTTTGGAGGGAGAAGCAAGAAGCCTGCCCTGGCCCTTGATTGCAGTATGCTGCATTGCTACCTGGTGCTGTTTCACTGCAATGATGTAATGCTGTAGAGAGCACATGTACCGACAGAGACATCTGCATCTGCATCACGCGAACACGTGCAGGGATAGCGGGGGGTGAACTGCCTTGTAAAGTGCTTTTTGCTCAGACACCTTCACCTTGCCTGTTTCTGCAGCCCCCGTCCCTGGGGGACTGCGGATCCCACAGTTTGTCTGTAATGCACTGAAATCAGTAGGACTTGGGAGTCTGGAAACCGTTAAAAGTGGGGCTTTTTGCAACTCACCAAAGCTGAAGCAGTGTCTCATGTAGGGTAAGCTGGTTAAACTCTCAGACCGTGGTTTGGCTCAACCCTGCCAACTGCGTCCACCCTGTTTGGCAGGCGCTCCCCCAAGACCCTGCCACGGCTGTCCTCCCTCCCTCCCCGGTCTCTGACTGACTGGGGAGGAGTTGTGGGGCCTGGGCTGGGGCTGCAGGAGGGACTGCTTCTCCCAGCCTCGGGGTGTCACCCCTTCTCTCCTGTCCCACCCCTCCGATGGGCTGAGGGAGGTCTGTTCCTCCTTCACTGTGGCTTTGGTGTCCGTTCTCTGCCTTCCCTTTTCTCCCCTCTCAAGGTCAGGTCCCCACCATTCCTTCCTCCCCTTCTCTGCCTTCATCTTCCTCAGTGTTTTGGAGTGCCTCCCTGTCTCAGACCTCTCCACCCCATTCAGATATCAGCCTGACCCTTTGCAGCGCACCTTGTCTCTTCCCATCCTTTTCATCACCTTCCCTCCCCCGTATGGCTGCTCCTCTGGGACAGCCGCCACCGATTTCATCCCTTCCCCCCCGTCCCGCCTCTCTCCCGCACAGCGCAGGGATGCTGCCACGGCAGGAGGGCTGGGAGGGAAGGACTCAAGGATGGATCGACTTCAGCCGCAGAGGCAGGGGACCAGCAGGCAGGCAGGCATTTCTGCAGCACCCTCCGAATCTCTCCTGCAAACAGGCAGTTGCTTTATGTCAGGACAGACCGTGTGCCTGGCGGTGGCCGATCTGCATGAGTACAGCCTACAAGAGAGATGTAGCTCGGAGTTTTGTTGCCACTCCAGTAAATAAAAAGCAGACCCTTTTATCATTTGAAGTGGCTTGTTTTTCATCCGGAGGTATGTGGAATTCAAACAGGACAATAAACTTCAGTCTCTCCTCTTTAACAGGCTTTGCCCTGTAAAATGCAGCCAGACCTACCATGCCAAGACTCATGTGATGCGAGGGTCAGGCAGGGATCACTCTTCATTAGCAGCAGTAGAAAGCCAGCCCTGCCTTTCTCTTCCAGGCAGTTCCCAGCTTTGGTGCAGCCAAAGGGAGACCATTAACTGGGAAGGCACGGACCTACCCCGGGGTAGCAGCTTTCCGCAAGACATGGAGGGGAAATTCCCCGCCGTGTATTCCCCAGCGCTGCTTTGCACTCACTCTGCCGACACTCCGGTCACCCAAGTGCAACCCAGCCTTCGGGGCTGGGTTTAAGCTCATGCATCAAAAATCCTGGTGCTGCTGGGACGCAGACCCACAGCCCCGTGTCCCCACGAGTCACCTCTGCTAGACGTGGTGAAACCCAACAACAGGCCAGAAGGCATCACGGGGGTTGTTAATGACTCGGCTGCCACTGCTCGATTTGCTGGGGCTTGCTTGCTTTTTTAGGCAAGCGTTAGAGAAACTGTGGGCCAGATCCAGCTTGCTCTGCAAGGGGCGAGACGCCTTTTGCAGACATCAGTGAGAGAAGGAGCCGTCCCACTCAGAAACCACTACGTGTGCAAGTGCCACAGCAGGGTTTTATAGACTCAGCTGCAGGAGTGCAGACTTTAGCCTATCCCATCTCCTTCCCTGCATGATTTATTTTCCACGAAGCTTTGAAGCAAAAGTCTGCTGCGATTTCAAGAGAAGAATCCATGAAAATAATTTAAAGTCGGAGGAGGGCACTGTTAATTTGGGGTGTGCTTATTTATAGTTTGGTATCAACAAGTATAAAACACGTGGACAGTCGCAGAATACAGAATGCCTTTTGCAAGCGGGTATTGGAGGCGATATCCCTCTGCCTCAGCGACTGGTCCTGCTGCTTTCTCCGGCTGAGGAGGTTTGCATGCAGGTCCTCTGGGGATCAGTGCGGGATGGGAGCTCCGGCTCTCGGCTCCGAATCGCAGTGTGTCCGTGCTGATGAAGCCACGGCTTTCAGTGGAAAACACAAAAATGACAATCTCCTTCCTGTAACCCTCCAATGTTATCTGCTCTCTCTCTGTTTCCCTGCCCTCATCCCATTGCTTTTACTTCTTGGATCACATATTAACATTGCTGTAAAGCCAGGTTACTGTTTTAGCCTGTTGTAATTAACCGGCATGACTTTTTAATCTATTAATTTATAATTGAAAACTAATAATAGCGTACACTGGGGTTTGTCTGGTGTTTTGGATCAGGTCTTTTAGCTAGCAGGGGGATGAGACAGTAAAATAGGATCACCTCCTAATCCCATGCAGCTCACTGCCATGCCAGGCACCCCTGAGGGTATCAGCAGTGCTGTGGATGCTGTGTGCAAAGCTACCTTTAAATTGCAGGAATGATCCCTCCAAAATCTCTAGCAGTCACGATGGTGAAGAGCAGCTTGGTCCACCAGGCAGGGCACAGGTTTGGGACCCTTAATTAGAAAAAGTCTATTTACCCAGCTCCGAGTAGTTTAACAAACTGTTTCTTCATTTAGCTTCCTAATACCAGAGGCCAATTATATGTTGGCTGAGAGGGGAAGGAGAGCTACTTGGCGTGAGGAGGAGGGGATGAGTGTGCTGGAGAAGCTCCGGGAGAAAGAAAAACCACATCAAGACTGTCTGCCTTCCCCATCCTAAATTACTGCACACGGAGAGGAATATGCCAGGGGTTGGGTAAGAGCGATGCAGGAGGCTGCCTCGTGTTGGAATATTTTTCTTTGCCTTGGGTGAGTAAATAATAATCTGTTTTGGAAAATATGTTTAGAGACACTGTCTAGCGCAGAGGCTGCGGGAGGAAAGCCGAGCGCGTTTGCCAAGACGGACGCACGGACACAGTTCAGCTTCAAGGAGGTCTGAGGTTGGGAGAGCTGCTGGGGATGGAGGGCTTGTGGGGATGGAGAGCTGGGGGCACCTCCAAGGGAGCCTCCAGCCACATGGTTTGGATTGTAGCCCCCAGGGACCTGCTGAACGTCCTTCATCTGATGGGAATGGTGGCAGGCAGAGGTTTGCTGGAGCATTTTCAGTCCGCAGAGCAAATCTCAGGTGGGCATATTGCTCACCGACGGTGCCACGTCCTTCGCACTCGCAGGAGCAAACTTGTGGTTGATGGAAAGACATGGCTGCACCCACCAGAAGACATGGTGGCATTGCTAAAAGAGAGGTCCCACGTGGGCACACTTGCACGGGGGCAGCTCAGAGTGAGGGGGAGGTGAAAGAGTGAATTTAAGGGTAAAGGTTAGTGAGGCCAGCAATGAAAAGGGGAATGACCTGAATCTGCATCGATGGCGGGTGCAGTTGTCAGCGTGTAGCTGTGGTCAGGAAGATGAAATTATGTAGGAAATGGAAGGGGGCAAACAGCAAGGAGCGTGAGGTAGGATTGCACTATCGATTTTAGACATCTCAAAGCTGGATGCCTACATCGGAGCCAGCCCCCCTCAGCTCCTCCATGTCAAGGCAAAATCCCAAGTGGTCCATCAGGCGATTCACTTGCCATGCTTTGGGTGGGAGGAAAGTCTCCCTGGGGGGTCCTTGTTTCTCTCCCTTGGCTACCGGTGGACTCTGAGGATGAAGCACCTAAGGTGGGTGTTGCATTTCTGCTCTTTCCCTCACAGTGCAAAGCCTCATCCAACGAGATAGTTTTGCAGCCACGGTCCAGCTGACATTTGCACGTGGACGAGCTGAGAGCACATCAGTGTCTGGGCATGTGTCTAGGGGCTCCTTGGACTTCAAAGGACAGGAGACCACCCTCCTTCCAGCAAAGCAAGCTCTCCAAACAGCTGTAGAGTGGAGAGAGGCCAAATCGGAAACCCTGCCAGCCCCTGACAATATGTGATCTATGTGCAGTCTAATGTTTGATGGCTGATGTCAAAGAGAATTCAGCTAAAGGCAGGAAGAGAAACACAAGGAAAACAAGGATAGCCGTGCAGGGAGCCAGCTTTATGACTAATGCTACCTTCTGAGTAATGCTTAAACTGAAACATAAATAACAATAAATCCAGTTCCACTCCATCCGGAGGACAAAGCAGAGCCCACTTTGCTTGGCCAAAACAGGCCTCAGTGTTTAACCACAAGAAAATCCTCCTGAAGTTTTATTACTTACTGTAAGGACTGTTAAAGCCCCTTGATTAGGAAATACAGCTTCTAGTGGATTTACAGCATGAGCTCTTGGACGGACCATTTCCCATTTGGTTGCATTTTGGGAGCTGGGACAAGATGAGATGCTGGTTAGTACTGGGGGATGTGTTTCCATCTAAGCTCGTGCCCGGTCCTGTCCCACTAGTGGCAAAGCTGAGACCCCCAGTTCTTGTCTCATTTTAAGCTCCCAAACAGCAGCTCATTCAGCTCATGCTGCTTTGCTGCCCAACACAGGTCTGGATGGGGACGCTCTTCTGCCACCTTTGCAACTGCTCCTTCGTGAAGCCTGGACCTCCCTGGGCATTTGGCTCTGAGATCGGCACATACCTCTCCCTTTGTGAGACCTGCTGCAAAAAAGTACTCAGTGCATCTGGCTATCTGCTGCTGAGCATTGCATCTTCTGTGTTGGGTTTATTGACACCTTTGGGACACTGTGGGGTTTTTTTGGATCACAGATTGCTTTGTCTGTTTAAAAAAAGGATGACTTTCTGCCAAAGAATGACATCTCTGATGGCTCAGGGTAGATGGACGCTCCTCCATGGTGGAACAGCATGGTCAGCTGAAGGCAGGCGGTGGAGTGTCCTGGGGAATGGGATTTGGCTGGAGAATGCAGAGCAAGATCCAGAAAGATGCACGAGACACTGCAGAGCGTTTCGGGAATTAAAAAAAAAAAAAAGGGAAGAAACAAAAACCTATTAGTTTTCAGCCCAGAATTCTCAGAATTTTGATTTTCTATGAGAAAAACGTCAAGTTTCTCCTGATCCTCTCCGAGGGCATGGGAGTTGTATCTTTTTTCTGCCTAGGTCTATTACGTGTCCATTTGTGATCTCTCAGCACTGTGTGCTGGGGTAGATCATGGGGCTTCTAGCCTTCCCAGGTGCAGGGAACACCAGAACAGGTCAACCCAGTGGTTCCTGAGACACCAGAATTAGGAAGAAAATGCCTGAAATCCTATGTCTTGTGATTTTTGGATATTGGGAGCCTGATTTGTGAGGCAGTATCATAAATGGGTGATTAGGGGAGCTTCTAAGGAGAGCCTGGCTTTCTCCCCTCTCCCCTCCCTTGGGAGGTATAAATCCAAATGCTGTCCATAAGAAATGCAAAATAATCCTTCTGCTTCGCGTATGTAGCCAGAAAACCGCATCCAGCGGGCACCGCCTTTAAAGAGAGATGATGATCAGCAGGAGACGGTCCAGAGGCGATCAGCGAAAGTGATCAGAGGTCTCGAAAACACGACCTGTGGGGAAAGGCTGCGAGAACTGGGCTTGTTTAGTCTAGAAGCGGTGGAGGGGAGACGTGATAACAGCCCTCAGCTATGCGAGAAGTTGCTGCAGAGAGAAGGGAATAAACTGTTCTCCACGTCGCTGGGTACCAGTGAAGGGTAATTTAGAGTAATTTAGGAAGAACATCCTGATGGGAGAGTAGGGAAGTCCCAGGTTTGGCACTGGAGAAGGTTTGGGGTCTTACCTGTGGTTGGGGGCCCAGCCAGGCTGGTGCCCACCAGGGGCATAGGGTGGCATGATCTGGCAGGGGATGGCTGATGCCATCTCCTGGGGTCCCTCCAGCCCTGTGCTCTCAGATGGAAATCTTTCAGCCCACAGTTCCTTTTCAGAAAGGTTGGTAGGTGAACCCCACTAGGTACCACTGTGATGCCCACGAACACCAGACCACCAACACGGATCCCTGAGCTCCTCCTATGAACAGATTTATAGGCACCGAGAGGAGGAGCAGGGACCTGCTGAGCCCCAGCCCCACCACATGTCCCGACAAGGGAAAGGCAGCAGGAGCTGCAGAGGAAGAGCATGTCACGATGCATGTCCCGGCAGGCACGGCTGAAGCCATGCTGGCTGTCTATGCAGACTGCAATGCACTGTAGAGTACCAGCAAGAAAAGACCTCAATAATTTCTGGAAAGGGGAGAGGCTGACATTTCTAATTCCTGCTTCATCTCTCTCGGTCCCAGCCATGGCAGGACACCTCCGGGGTCGACACTTGCTCCCAGCCCTCACTGGGAGAAAGCATCAGTGTCTGGATCCAGCACGGAGAACCCGTGTTCGGAGGTCTGGGGAGAGCATGTGGTTTTGACGAGGAGGCCAAGTGCTTTGGAAGCGAATACTTTAACTGGGTGGTCTTTAAAAAAATAAAAATGAGGGAGAGCAAGAGATAACACGTCCAGTTGGAGCACACGCCGTGGCTATACAACTGAAGATTTTATTGCTTGTCCGGGACGCAGGCAGACCTGCACGGGGGTTACGCTGCTTGTCACGTCCACCCATGGATCTGTGGATTTGGGTGACAAAGTGCGTTGGGTCACCAGCAGCTTTGTGGCATCTCAGTTTAAGAGCTGTAATCCCGGCTGGATCAGAGTAACTTTGCCGAGAGAGCAAAGTCCAGCAAGCCCGACTGCAGCAGAGTCCTGGGTATTGCTCCTTCCCCGAGTTTTTGTTCTCAAACCTGTGACTAAAAGCAGCAAGTTTGAGTGCATTTCTTTCAGATCTGCGTCAGTGCTTTTCCCAACAGTTTGGCAAGCAGCATAAACATCCATCTGCAGTTGTCACTGGTAGCAGCGCACATCATCTGGAGAGGAACTGGCTGCTCTCAGACACCCAATCACACAAGGAGCAAACAGTTGCTTTACTTCTGAGTGGGGCTACACAAACCATTAGGCACCTCATTAATCTTGTGTTTAATTCTTTGCATGAGGCTCACTGGAAGAGGGAATAAATTTCTACATTTTAATTATTGGGGGAATAACTAGAAAAACATGGAAGATGGCAACCTGTTGTCAAAGTTGTCCCTGCAGTCCCTCGGTGTTTCCCCCCACCTCTGAGCACTGCACAGCCCGCGGGTGGCAGGGAGCAAACACCGACACTGGCTCCAGCGAGTCCTGAAACCGGTCGCTCCCGCATCACCAGAGAGACCCAGGCAAAGCAGCTGGACACGAGCTCCGCTGCCTCCACCTCCTCACCACCACCTTGCACCCTTGGGGCTGTAAATGCACCAAAACCCCAGCTGTCCCCTCTCCCCCTGCATGGGGCGTTGGGAACCGGTTCGAGGAGCTCAGACTGGAGCGAGTCGCTGTGCTCTGACAGATGTCTTCAGGCTGTCACGGGTCTTAGTTCTGGAAAGGGCACTGGCAGGGTACGAGCAAAGGTCACAGCTTTGGCTTTCCTGGGCTCCGTCACAGCTTTTGTCCCTTCCTAGACCTGCAGGAACGTTCAAAGTCAGCTCTGGATAGAGTCAAACTGCCCCACGCAGTTTTGGCACTTGGCATGTTCTGCCCAGCATCCCTGGCCCCAGGCAGGGCTGCAAGCATCCCAGACCTGCTGGGACAACACGCTACCGGTGCAGCATCGGGGGACTGCCCGGGCGGTGCTCACATCTCAGCTCCATCAGCAGGGATTTTTCCCTTCAAGGCCCTTCTTTCGCTTCCTCACCTTGTCTCTTGCCGCTCTGGTTTAATAACTGATTTTTAACTGGCAAAAATAAAGTGCAGCCACTTGCCGAAATGGAGCTGAGCCTGATGCAGTCTGTCCTGCCTGCGCATCCTCGCTTGGAGAAGGAGAACAGCCTGCAGACTGTACGCCGTGACTGCGGTTCACGGCCGCAGCTGCCTGTCACAGCATGACTGTATCGTGGCAGGGGACGCTGACACAGGCTGCCAAACCATGCTTCACGGGGCTAATTAGATCAATACAGCCAGGGCTGCTGGCGTTCACAAGCATGCAGCAGTTGTTTCTTCTGCACAAAGACAAAACGTCGGCTTTGCGAGGAAAGACGCACGACCCAGCGGGCACGGAGGAGCCCCGTCCCCGGCACTGAGCCACTTCTCTGATTAGCACGTGGGACTGTTCGTAGAACTACATCCCTGGGTCCTCACAGCACCCCCAGCAAACAGCTCAGCTCTGGGAGCCTTCGTGCCCCAGAGCTGGCTCAGGCGATGAGTCCCCCGGGGAAGTTTTTGTTAATTATCCTCAGTCTGCCTCCAGAAAAGACATCTTGGGGGAACATCATCCCCAAGCTTTCTGCTGCCGATCAGGGTCATGGGGGCAGCCAGAAATATTTTAATGGGGCATTTGGCTGGCAACGAGGACCATTCCAGGAGGGCTGGAATGCTCAGGACTTCCACGTAAGCCCACCTCTGCTGACGACCGTGGACTTGTGCTGATTTACACCAGTGGCAGATATGAGGCTTAGTCTTTACTTAGTCATTTCCTTGACATCTTTTCTTTCTTCCTCTTGCTTCTGCTTTTCAGAGGCTACTAATAGACTTGGAGCTCTGCAGTGGGCAGGAATGGGATCAGTTCATCTGAAAGATGAAGAAATATTCCCCATCATCCCTGGCTCAGAGGCTGCCAGAAACAACCTGAAGAGGTTTAGTTAGGGTTTAAAGCTAAAACACTACAAACTCAACCCTCTGTGATTATTATCTATATCTGCTGTGTTGCCTCCCCTCCTCACACCCTCATCCACAGATGGGACGATGCCTACCAGCATGGCCAGTAAAATGCTGCCTCAAGGTAGACTTGACCACAGCCCTCCAGCTCAGCTTTGTACCAGCTCTGTATCCCAGGGCATCTCCATCCCCAAAGCCCTGGGGTCAGTTTGGGCAGAGTGGGGAGTGCAGCCTGGGAAGGACACGGCTGAGCAGGAAGGGTGGTGGGTGCTCGTGACCAGGATCTGCAGATGTAAATCATCCACCCTTCCTTTCTCCGGCGGTAAGATGAGCTGCTTGATCAGTCACCTGCTGCCAGGTCAGACACGTTACAGCCCAAATTCACCTGCATCTACCCCAGTGGCAGCATCAGCTTGAGTCTCCCTCCTCTGCCTCCCTGCTGATTCCTGAGGACCTCTCAGGACCTTCATTGTTTGAGAGGCTCTGCTCAGCTGACCGACAGATGCAAAAGGGAAAGGGGCTGATCAGCTATGCTACCCCTTCCCTCAGAGCAGATAGTCTGGGGAAGATGAGCCTGTTAAATACAGTTTACTAGACTCAAAACAGAGATAGCTGGGTGAAGGATTAGCCCAGTAACACTGAAGACCTGCCTGGGAAACTGAATAGTCTGATGCGTGAATATAGCAAAAATCACATTTCTGGGCATGCGTTGGCTCCCTGCCTTTCTGCAGGGATGGGTTAAAATTGTCTTTGGGCAGAGAGCTTGAGGGATGCGTGCAGCAAGCATCTCACCTGCTACTGAGCAGGACCTGCTGAGACGGAGACGTAGAATTAACGCCTCCCCGAGAGCCTCCTCCACCGCCACAGGAACAGGAGAGAGGAACCGAGACAGCAACGGAGGTGCTAGAAAGGAAAGAAACAAAAAAGCCAGTCTGTTCCTGCTACTGCTGCTGCAGGACTTGGAGAGTACGGCCGGAGCTCTCTACCCCCAGGGCAGTTGCCATCTGTCCTCCCGTCACAATTCTGGTCCGGCTTAAGAGGTCCCATCGGCCTCGCCTACTTCCTCTCCCTTCCTCTCCCTTCTCCCTGCGTCAAAAGGGCTCCCTTCTGTCCAGCCCCCTGTGGGAAAACCTTCCCCAATCTTATAACACCCAATGCTCAATTTAATGGGGAAACCTCTAAAAAGCTGCCCCAGGCTGCATGTTTCTTAATGCAACCTCTTTTTCCACTCTCCCGTTTGTTGTGCGTGCACCCTCCATGTGTGTGTGTGTGCAGGATGATCTGTTGGTCTTTAAATATGATTTATAGAAAAATGAAGCAGAGGAATCTCCCAGCAGCTGTGCCTGATAAAGGGGAGCCCCTCACCAGGCAGCAGCCAATGCTGCCTGCTGCTCCCAGCACCTCTGAGATGAAAGGAGAAAACACTTGCCTTGAAGACAAACAGCACCCAAAAATGCTGGCATCTCCCAGGAAGGAGAATTTACTACCAGTGAACAGCAAGGCTGCTTTTTTTCCCCTCTCCCTCACCATGTGGTTTTCAGGCACACATAATGCTTTCCAAGCCAGCATTATCAGTGTGGAGATTACTCCTCAGATGTGAACAGGAGCATGACCAAGGCATAGCAGTGAAATCACTGGAGTTTATTTCCCCTTCTGCAGCACATGGGAGATGCACAAGCCAGAGGTGTAACAAAAGGCATATGTTTTGGCATGCAAAGGGAACACTTTTCTTTTTTCCAGGGGCTTTTTTTTATTTCTCTGGATCCGCTACATTAATTACGAGGCTATATGGCAAGTCTCCGCAATTGCAAGTCTCGGGAGAGAGGGGAAAGGTTCATTGGTTCTCACACACGTCTAGAAATGGGGAGGTCGGAGTTTTCCTTCTCTGTGTGTCCAGAGACACCTCATTTCTGAGCACCGCTGGGTTTTCTGGCTGTGCTGGGGATTGTGCCATTGCCTCCTAGCCTCACCTCTAGGAAGCAGGTGATTATGTGATAATCTCAAGCTTCATTGAAAAAGCCAATTATTTGTTTTGGAGAAAATGTGGAAAACTTGAGCCCTACAGACTCAAACCCCAATGGGCAAACAAAAGGAGAAAATAAAACAGATGGTTGTTTTTGCCATATTTTCTTGCATAATCACTGTTTTCTCCCAGATTGTGCTTTCAAAACTTGGTTGCTGCCGTTGTACATGTCGCTTCTAAACTTCCTGATGATCTGAGACTTGGCGGTGGCTGGCAGCGCGCTCACACGGGAAAGCCAGCCTCTGAGCAAATACTGTCACTTCATCAGCTATTTTTAACAGCAACAAAGATCTTGACTTTTAAGTTGATCCTACTATATTTAAGGAGGAGGGGGGTGCCTCGCTCATTACTTCTGAATTTTTGGCATTAAAAATTGAATTTTTGCTTCTTTCTGCCTCAAAAAGGCAAGAGGAGGATAATTTTCATAACTTCTCTCCTGGTATGAATTTACTGCAGGGCTAAATACTTCAATGCTTTGTAGAGGGCTTTAAGAAAGTCAGCAAGAGAGACAAGCATTGTATTTCACGAGAGCATTATGTGCTTTGATGAAAAGGAGGGGATGATACCTGGCTCGCGATTGCCAGCCACCCCGTGGACATTAGCAGTCTGGCACTGCTGTCTTGCAGCCGTGCAGCAATGTTACGCATGCTAAACGCATGCAGAAATCCTGCAACAAGGCATAGCCACGCTGCCCTCCCCAGCTGCGTCCAGAAGATGTGGCCCCTTTCCAAACCAGGTCATTCTTCATCCTAAAAGATGTCCGCATGAGTTGAGCTGTTCCCATTCCCCCCCTGGGGAAAGCAAACCCAGCAGGACTGGAAAATCTGAGATTGAATCTTTTCTCTGTCTGATTTGAAGCTTGGACTGTTTTTACCTCTTTCTCTAAGCAGAAGGCAGCAAGGCTTGTTGTTGTCCTTGCTCCGTCCCATTAAAGCCATCCCTCTCTGTAGACAAGGCTCCACAGCCAGTCTCTGTGCTGGGGGGTTGTGTAACACAGGTGAAAACCCTGTCTCAATTTATATTTAATCATTTACACAACAAGGAAATAAAAACCAAGGAGCCTGTCCTTCTCTCTGGCATTTCCTTCCAGCTGTGCATCGAATGAGGATCCGGGCAACCAGCTCACAGGAGCGAATTGTGCTGGCTGGAGGTGGCGGTCGTGTCTGCGTGCTGCTGTGGGTCTCTGCAACAGCCATCATGGGGCATCCGGAATTTGGTCCCAGCAGGTCAAGCTGGATCCATGGACTGCAGGGCTCTGCTCCCAGCCTTGCGCTCACTGCACCGGTCCCAGCAGCAGTTTGCAGCGAGGACTGGCCAAGCTGACCGTGCATGAGGAGGGGACAAGCACAGGACATGGACGCTCCGAGGCTGTGGCTTTGTGGGGCGACAGAGGCACCGTCACGACAGGAGTCAGGGATAGTAAAGGCTGGGTTTGTAGGGATGAGTGTCTCTTGTGCCATTCCCTTCTTGAGGATGTTCACAAGGATTTCTTCCCTCCCCCATTGATTTCTCAAGATGTTTTCAGGAGCTTAAAATGTTTGGCCTTCACCACCCAGAAGGCTCCCTGGGGTCCCACGCTGCAGAGGGGCTAGCAGAAAGCAGATGGCCAGAGAGCAAGAGCTCTTGTCCTTAGGTGACAGGCTAAAAACTAAAACAGAGAGGAGGCAGGACCCCGGGCAAGAGGCAGCCTTTTACAGAGCAGGCCTGAAGTCCCTCTTGCTGACTGGCACCGGCGAATACCCCAGGTGATGGTGACACCAGAGCACACCTTTCTGCTCCGCATCTCTGCTTTCCCACAGCTCCATCCCTGTGAGCACCGCTGGCTCCTGCGTCTCCCTGCGGAGTGGAGGCAGGGGTTTAATTTGGGCTGGGACATCAAGCCAGAGCCATCCCACGAGAGCTGCAGGTCCTCAACCTCTTCCTGACAGCTGATGTCCCCCTGTGAGTTTTGCAATTTAACACAGCACATGAGCTTCAGGGGGTTCCTCTCCCCTCACAAATGGGACTACCAGGCTTTCCACAACTCGTTATTCACTCATTGAACGAGAAAAATTAATGAATGTACACATGGAGGTCCGAGATTATTATTTGACAGTGCTGGAGGGGGCTCAGAGGGGTGCTACCCCAAGGTCAACCCTCTGGAGGTGTTTGCAAGATGGGGATGAGATGAGCTTCACTGCAGCAATTTGGTGGCTCACTAGCTCCAAGGCAGTGCGTGTGTGCAAACCCCGCCAGGCGTTTCAGCATCAGCTCTATCCCCTCTGCCCAATTTCCCAGGCTCTGAGATGAAGCGAGGCAGCTCGTGGCCCAGGTCTTCACGTGTTGACCAAGATGGTGGCTTTCCTTGGGTGTCTGTACGTAAATGGATCCAGGCATCTCCAAATCCAGATGTCAGCTTCAAGATATGCATTTTGAAACTTTCCTCCTCCCCTTCATTTCCCCGGTGCTTGTTTGTCATCTTCTTTAAAAGATGGAAAAAAAGGCTCATTTTTATGTAATCCAATTTTGATGGAAAAAAATTATTTTCTTAAGGCACTTCAGGGGCCATTTAGCTTCCCAGTTGCCAAGACTGCCACATAAATTTGCCGATGACATGACGTTGTTATCTAACACCTGCTAAGAAAGTGGCACAAAATAAGAAAAACACCTTCATAAGAAATTCCCAAATTGTTTGTCTTCTGGTAATGGATTAAATACAGATGTAGATTTTGGACCCAAAAAAAGCAAAAGGAGAGGAAAAACAGCCATACCTGGGGTTTTTTTGCTCTTCTTTCTGCTCATATGTGTTCAGGGAAGGGTTTAGAGAGAAACAGGTACCATCCCTAATACACAGTGAAATATTCAGTTTTTGGTGGGACACTTCTCATCTGCCTTAATCCCATCTGTCTACAACTGAAACAAGTGAAGTCCTTTGCTTCCCAGAGCTAAACGACTACAGCCAGGACATTATGCCTGAAAAAAAAAATCTCATTTTTAAACTGTCCAATATTACCTTCTTTTTTCTTCATCGAAGGATACAAGGGAGAGAAAAGGTCCTGGAGGGTGCATATAATTGTAACTCTTTCAATTATTAAAAAAAAAAAACCATATTATTAAAAAAAAACGCTACCAAACTAGAAGAAATCAGCAATTATCCCAGGGCTGCATTATTTTTCATTTTCGGTAGGGAAGAGGTTCCTTTGTCTCCATGGTTAGGGTTAAACTAATTGTGCCCTTGGCTTTTCAAGAGGAAAAAAGATAAATGCAAGAGGAGGGTGGCAGGAAATCACTAATTCCTCGGAGCCGTCTTAAACTGGTGTAAATCTGCTTAGGTCTGTTGGTTTCTGTGTGCTGCACCAATTAGTGCTGGCTAAGGATCTGGCCCAGAGTTTATATCCTTTCTGATTTTTACTTTAATTGCTGTTTCTGGATATAATTGTGCAAAGAAGCCTATTAATATTATCCAGTAAAAAGGAGTGATTCACTAGCCCCATCTATAGCATCATTGCCTATTAAGGCTGTCTGAAACTCCCCTTGTAACTCTCTGCTTCGAGTTATAATTTTAATTTAAATCGTTTGTGCTGAAATTTTCTATAATGGAGCATCCACCTCAGGCTGATTTTCTTTTTAAGGGGCAAGGGGAGAGGAGGGAGTGAACTTCAGCCAAAACAATTCAGCGGTTTCTAAGAACAAAGTTAGAGGAAAAAACATACTGTTTTCCCCAGCCTGCTAATTCTGGCCAACTTGTGTTCAAAAAGTTGTGACCTCCCCATGCTTCACATCGGGGGCTTGCAGGGTGATTTCTGGGTGAAGTCTATGCCATTTGTTACCACTTAGAAAATCCAGGTTGTAACTGTGTGGAAAAAAAATTGCTGCAAGGGCTTGGTCCAGCAAAGCAGCTTGGTGCAGTTTTGTTCAATCAACTGAATTGGTAGGATGCTGCTGGCAGAGGGAGACCTTTTCTCTATGCCACGTCCTGGCCGTGTGTCCCTGTCACCTCCCCATGCCCCCAACTCCCACCCCCACCATGCTCAGCTATCGTGGGGCTGGGTTAGTCCTCCACCAGATCAGTGACCTGAGCTGACCTGCTGCACGGTGGTACGTGACCAGAGCAATGCGAGGAAGGGGCACACGTGTGCTGCCAGGGTTTGGAGGGGGGAAGCAGGTTGCCAGCAGCCCGTGCTGACGTTGGCTTCTGTTTAGCATCAAACTGCATCTGTACGTTATAGGGATACAGCCCCTATAGCTCCAACTGCATGGGCCACAGCTGGTCCACATGTGAGCAGGACCCTCTGTGTCTGCATCGCTCTGCTCCGATGGCACTTGCTGAAGCTGCAGCCAACAGCAAAGCCATGGCTTCCTCCTGCTCTCAAAGATTCACCACTTTGAGGTCTTGCAGGTGAAAACTTCTTGAGTCAGATCCAGGGGAGACAAGAGCCAGGGGTGGGGGTAGGCTGGGGCATGGCAACTGGGAACAGAGCTAAAGATATAGGAAATGCCAAAGGGATTTGAAATCTGGGTAGGAGCGGGCATGGACAGGGAGCTGGTAGGGGGGAACAGGTAACCCAGAGATTCACGGGATACCCAGAGACCGGGAGTTTTCCGTAGTCCATTAGCAAGTTGAAGATGGAGCCCAGAAATCCTTTCAGTTAACCCAGTGTCCCTGGGTAAGACTACCCAGTAGAGATGAGCACTGCCTTTGATTTTCCATCAGATCCTAAATGTCCTCTTTCGGTTTAGATGGGTACCTCACCCAATTAATTACATGCTCTTATTTCACTTGAGCAGATATGGGAATTCTCAGTGATCTTGGAGGAAATTGCTTTTCCTTTTGTTAGGAATAATTAGGAATGCAATTTATCTCCCCTTAATTATGAGTGCAGGAGGATAAATTTGCCTTGTTAAATATTTATTGTTCAAAACCAGGTAGTAAGAAGCAAAGCCCTGGAACTGCAGCCTAGGAAATATATCCCCCGGTTTCCAGTGTAACAATTTAATCTGCTATTCTGCTCCTCAGATCAGTTTTCCAATTCAATGTGCAGCACAAATTCACCAGGGATAATATAAACTTTTACTGCTACTGGCTTTGAGTCTACGAAAACCTGGAGTTTCAGTCTCTTGGCTTGGAGATCGATATTGAAACTTAAGTGGTTAACATCCCCATACAAGGCTAGAATTTATTTTCTGTGGTTGTCTATAAATCAATGATAATATAATGTCCATTCTGCTCATGCCTGCCTGTAGTTTATGGTGAGTAACCATCCAGAATTTGACTAGTATGTGAAACTATTTCTGTCCATCTGGTCCAACAGGCCAGGCAGGCATGTCAGAGAGGAGTAACTCTTCCAAGAGCTGCCTTTGTTCATAATAAATCTCTGATTAAAACCAAACAGATGTGGAGGGTGGATGTTTCATGCAGACCTTCGGCCGCGTCCTGCATTGTTAGCCCAGGACCGAGACGTCGAACTCGACTCCACGGAAGATTCCCGGCATTCTTGGATTGCTTCAAATCGAAGCCTACTGTGAAAACATCTCTGTATTTTCAGGCTGTTTGACCCATCGGGTCATGAAAATAAACATGTGAAGGAAAGGCATATTTCTGTTAAATTCATATTTACAAAATCCAAGGGCTCGTTTCTTGTTCTCGCTCACAAGGTGGCAAGTGCCCGTGGCATGGTCCATCCTATGGCAGAGGCAGGGACCTGGTGACAGGACCACTTGTGACTTTTTGGGCAATTCCTGCTCCTCAGCAAGAGGAGCTCCAGGAGATGCCAGTGGGGTTACCCAGGGAGGTTATTAGGAGTAAGGAGAAGGAGGGAGTTGCAGAGCACTGATTTCTGCTGATGCAGGACCTGACCTGTACCTACCTCACAGGGATGTGACCCCACAAAAGCAGGTTTGTAGGGTTGATTTGGGTTTACAGAGATAGATCCTGTTGCCAGGGTCTGGAGAGAGGAGGGGCTCTGCATGGCCATCCCAAGGGCATACTGTTGCCCATCCGAGGGGTCTCTGCTTGCGTGGTTAAACACCAAGTGCAAAGGGATCTTTTCTGAAGATCGTTTTCAAATTCCCCTTATTCTCATCTCTGGCAGTGGCAGTTAATTGCCAGTAAACTTAAAGTATCGGGAAATAATTCTGCACACAGCATGGATCCAGCATTTGAAATTCATTGTCAGCAGAAACCAGAGACAAACACCCTGGTTTGAGAAGGGGCTGGCCAAGATGATGACCAGTGTTTCTCCCACTGGTTATATACTAAGGGAAAGGCAGCTTTTTCTCCAGATGCGTAACATGGGATGATCACGTCCAAAGAGGCTGTCTCTGGACACAGAACAGCAGAGCTGGCGTCTGGATCTCCGTCCACTGTGGTGTTCAAGGTTGGATGCTGTGCATGATACCATTCTGGAGGTGTGAACTTCAGGGCCAGAGAGGACCATTATCTCATCTGGCCTCAGGCAGAAAACAGAGGCTATAAAATTTCACCCAGTTACCTCTGTTTGACTAAAGCGTCTCAACTAGAAAAATATCCAGACTCGACCTGGCGATTGTGAGGAATGAGGACTCGACTCCACATGGTCACTGGCTCCAGCATTGACCAATCTCGGTGTCAGAAGCAGGAGCTGTGTGCCCAAGAGACCGATGCCTGGTCCTGAGTCCACCTTCTGGCTGGGGAGGGCTGAGGAGCCATTGCAGAATGGCGATTTCTCTGCTCCCTCATCAGTCCCAAGGGAGCGTTATACCATGGCAGGAACACACTCCACTCCACGGCTTTAAGAGCTGCTTTGATTACAGGAGCATCTGGAGGCCCCAGCAAGGACGGGAGCTTTGTCCTGATGGATACTGTGTGTACAGAGTGAGAAACACTCCATCCTGAGGGACGTACAGGAGGGTCAAAGGGTGGGAGGAGGACAAGAGAAAACCTATTCCCTGAGGATGACACGCTGGAGCAGAGCACAGGCTGAGGCCATCCGATCGGCTGGAGCAGGCACGGGCGTAGCTGCACGCAGGCGTGAAATTGGGAACTGGCCAGAGCATGCTCAGAAACACAGGAGTATGGAGTCACTGGTTATCTGCTCTTTCCATGGACCACAGGAGATAGGACAGGCAGCACCCCTTTACAAACCATCTATGTCCCAGAGCTCAGGGCTGCCTCTCAAAGCATCCATCCACCAGCACATACACATCCACCATCCCAGATTCCCGAAGGAGCTCCAGCCACTCAGACTCTCCATCGTCCCTCCTGTCATTGTCACAGCCCCGGTGCAGGCCACAGGTTTGCTTTATGGCCTGGGTCATCCTGAGAAGCGCATCCTTGCACCAGCACAGTGCAAGCCTGAGCCTTCCTTCGGTCACTGCTCAAACATGGCCAGAATTAAGGTGCCACACATTTCACACGTCTGGGAAGTAAAAGTCCTCTCACTGCTTTGTTTCCTCTGGCAGCGAGTGGAGAACCCTTACAAACCTGAAACTCCATAAGTGAATGCGGGATGTTCTCTTGGGGTTTCCTTTAGTGTTTGGCAGGTGTGATGGATAGAAAAAGGGAAAGGAAACCACTTGTCTCTTGACAGTCTTGGGTTTAGCTTTTCCAAGATTTCCTTTCCAAATCTGCACTCTGCAAACAACACTCACATTTATTACATCAATCTCACAACACTCGAGCAAGCTGGGATTAGACATCCCAAGCTGGGACATCACGGGCCTCCACTTCTTCAGCTATAGCAGGATTTGCAATTCCAGCTAAGACGAGCATCATGTTGCTTGCGAGGGTCTGGTTATGGGCAGGATCACGCACTGCTCACTCGTCCGCCCGAAGCCAGCGTATTGCTTCTGTTGGTGCAGCAGAGAGCTGATGAGCCACACTTACAGGTGTCAAGTTTGCTCTGTGCTGTCTACCCAAGTAACATTTCCTTGTTGAATTGAGGGTTTAATACAGAAGTTAAAAACTGCTATTAGCTTTGCTGTCTACCAGCAATTTGTGCACGTGAAAGCTTTTTTGCCAGCTCTCTTAACCGCTGTTGGTATAAGCTGCTGTGTGGCCCTTTGGCCAAGACTGTGAGGCTGAGAGTCACTTGGGAGGATGGTTGTCTTGAAATTGCTATAACAGCCTGATTTGGGCTGCCTGGAAAAAGTGAAAGAACAAGTTTGTCTTTCTGCTTCCATCTGAGAAAAAAGGCAAATGGCCCCGTCTGGGTCTGTTGTGCCAGTTCTCTTTGGATAGGCAGGAATTCAGCATTGCAGGGGTGAGAATCTAGAGACGTCTTCAGCAGCGTGGGCAGATCTGCAGTGTGACTGCAAAGAGCACTTCAATCCCATATTCCTGAAGGAGCTCCAGCCACTCAGACTCTCCATTGTCCCTCCTGTCATTGCCACAGCCGTGGTGTAGGCCACATGTTTGCTTTATGGCCTGGGTCATCCTCACAAGCCCTGCAAATTCACGCAGCCTCACCCCCAAAGATGTGGCCTTCTGTCTGCAGCACGTGTTTGGGTTCCAGACGGACCCAGTATGTCCTGTGTCGCAGTACATGCCAACCGCAGCATCCCATGCCATCCATTCCCAAATTGCACCTCCGTCATCTGGGCAATGGGGAGCTCGAACGTAGAAGCAGAATTTCCTGCCGGTTCTCCAGCCACTCCAGATTTCTCTGGAAACCGAATGCATTATTTTGGCATGTTTTTGCTTGTGTGTGGAGGATAGTTTCCTCCTGTACCCACCTGGCTTGACCAGGATGAGGGACCCAGCAGTGCTGGTCCAAGCATCGAGGCTTCCCCGATGCCCTGATCTCTCTGCCTGAGCTGACAGATATGATCCTGAGTCAAAACAGAAGACTTACATGAAGGCATAACTGGCCCTGGGAATGTAACTGTTAGCACATGCATTGAAAACACAGATAAAAGGACTGGCAAAACCATATGTGCCTCTTGAAACCTGCCCACATGCTTTCTTATGTCTCCAAGGGCCGCTTCCTTCTCCCTGGCTGGGTGACAATCTACCTCTAGGAACTGTTGCTGGGCGAAACAGCAAGACATTATCACCCTCCTGCATTCCCCACGTTCACACTCCACTTCCCAGGTGTTGCAGTTACAGCTGTTTTGCTTCTGCACCTCGGCTAACACTTTCTAAGGACACTTAATGTAATTTTTCAACAGTTGTTATCTCTCATTTACAAACACCTCCAGTTTGACACATTATATCCTCTGGGTGCTGGTGAGCAGCAGAGAAATCAACATTACTGAAGTGAAAGTGCCCTGCTAGACCTGCAAATAAAGCTGCATCCGTAATCCCCGCTGCTGTCCTGATGTGACTCGCAGGGACTGAATACTTTTGCTAACTTGCAAAACTGTTGAGAGCACAAAACTCCAAGAGATGTTCCTCCTGCAGGTGACCGCTTCCAGCTGTGGCACCCAAGTCCCCACTGCCTCCAGGTCTTGCTGCTTTTCCCTGTGACAGATAGCAGTTGACCGAGGTCTTTCACATCTTCATGGGGGCTGTTTCCAGCTCACACTACTGGAATACGCTCATTTGCCGAAATTTTTTAGATGAGTTTTGCTCTGATGACCTTGTCCAACACTGGTTAACCTCCCTTCCTGCTGTACCCTTTATTATCCATACTGCCTCCTGTGGCACAGACCATCTATTTGTCCGAATACAAAGTCTTCCACTGGAAAGCATCCTTACCAAACAGGTTCAGCCTGGCTTCACTGAGCACCAGGCTTTTATTCCAGGCACTTGTTCCCTTGACTCTCCTGGAGTATCTTCCAGGCTGGTCCCAGTAAGCTTTGTACTCCCTGCGTCTCTCCCAAGGAAATGTCCTCCAAGAAACCGCTGCTCCACATTCTCCCAGCCCTCCTGCATCTGTCCACATTTGGTACATCACACGGTGGATGCACTGGTGGATTTTCTATAATCATCGAAAGAGCCAACAATTAGCTCATCAGCTCCAGTATCTTCTTTAGAGCCATTTTCTGCTCCCTGATATGGACGTTTCTCAGGACACTCTGGCAAGGACATGGGAGTAACTGCCAGCTCTCTGCTCCTCCTTCCCTCTCCTCCGGGTCTCCTCTCTGAGACAACAGAGGCTGGAAAACACAGGATTCTTGTGCTAAATCCTCTAACTGAGAACCCCTGAAAGTGAGAGTCTTCTGACCTAGCTTTAAGCTTTAAATGTCACCTTAAACTCCCCGGATAGCCTGTAGAGACCAGCAGGCACCTCCAGACGGGGAGTCGTCTGCCCTGCCTTAGAAGGCCACCATGAGGAGATGAATTGCTCTTTAGAGGAGCTCCACTGCCTTCAGAGGAAGCCAAGGGGACTGGTTAACATTTGGTAGTCTCATTTTTAGGCACTAAATTACAGCAGATGAATCTCCCTGCGGATGTCATGGGACATGGGAATCCCTGTTTTTCCTTTAAAGATGTGGGATCATTTCAACCCAATGCCACCTCAGCGACCAGCCAGCTGTGGTCGGGGAAGGCTGGGGTCAGCTGGAGGAGCACATCCTGGTGTGCTGAGTTTGGGGTTGCCTGGTTTTGCTGATGGTCTTTTTCTCAGCAAAAAAAAAAAAGAAAAGAACGTGAAAAGTACCCACTTCCAGCAGCTGTCTCAGGAAAAGCTGAGAGACATGCGCTCACGCTGCTGGGTTTTGCTACCTTACATGGAACACACTGTGCAAGACAGATCCTGATGGGACTGAGGTTCACACATTTCCAAATCCGTCTAAAAAAGTTTTGATAGAAAATTCAAGTGAGATGACACTTTAACTGGAAATAACAGCAGCAGAGAAATCAACAAACTTCAGGCCTTGGAGCCTGTTCCTTCATTTTCATCAAATCCAGCATATTCGTCTCAAACCGTCTGGAGCAGACGTTCTGTGCATTTTTTTTTCTCCCAGAAGATACCACAAACAGTTTCTGTTTCAAATTATGAAGTAATAAAAGAAACCTCACTACATTGATGTTTGTTACTAATTATGTTACTTATGTTTTTATATCAGCAACTCCAAGCTTAAATCCACTTGCAATAATAATCAAAAAGCAATTCAGGTCAGATTTTACAACCCTTTAAACATATTATCTCTGTGCTTCCAATCAAATAATCAGTCCCATATTATATTCCTATAAGACATGGTCAGCGTGTTCTGCAGATGTTTCTGAGCATGAGCATAGCTGTCTTCTCTGCTAATGTATAGACTGCTGTGATCATATGATTACCATAATCCCATGTCCAGGGGTGTAATTCAAGCTTGGCTGCCAGGATGGCAGCAGAAGATGGACCCAGCAGCCTATTTAGACAAGATGCAAGAAGTGGTTTATCTTACAGGAGGCAATGGATGTTTTTAAGGATAAAATGCAATAGAGCGATTAGGCACCTGACGTGGCATTAGGAGGGGTTTACAGAGCCCAAGGCCCTGCTGGACCACTGAACATGGGTCCGAGGGAGCAGGCTCTGATGTGTTTCAGTGAATCATTGCTGTCCCTGGTGTCTGCAAGTGCTCAGAGAGGACAGGGCAGCTGAGACCCCTCTCAAGAGCCCTTATATCTCAGGAGAGAAAAATTATTTTGAAAAACCTGTTCTTACTTATGTTCCAAAGTCTTGTTGTTTCTGTGGTTTGTGTATGCAAAGGGAAACCACCAAAACTTCATGCTCTGGGGAAGCCTCCTGCTTCCACGTGGGTATCGTTCAAATCCCTGCGACCCCGAGCCCTCTCTCTCCCCACTGAGGTTGGGCATCCCTCTCACGTCCCACAGATGCATCCCTCTGCAGCACTTTGCCCTGTAGGACTGCTGCCCTTGCCAAAGTGGAGCTGCCTGACCTGCCTGCCACAGCCTGGTGACTTCCAGTCCTCCTCAGATCATTCAGGAGTAAAGCCATGATCTCCCTGCGTTTCACCAAGCTCGAGCTGTTCTGCACTCTCCATCACTCACATCCCCTGGCTTTCTCCCCTGCCAAGCGCTACCTGGGGAAAAGGGATAACTCAGGAATTTGAATGCTCTGATACCATGGAAACTAGGCGCAATTCCTATGGAAATGGGGCAGGTAAGAGAAACCATTTTTCCAAATACTCTCAGATGTGGATGCCTGTCTTGGAAAATCCTCTGCCAGGTCCTCATCCAGCACGGAGCAGCACTAAGGTGCAAGGAGCTGCTGTTTCACGCCGGGTCAGAGGCTGGCTGGTAGCACCACGATCTGCACGCCCTGCTCCACTGCCGCTCCCAGCTGAGGTCAGGGCCACCTCTGCTTTTTGCTTAAGCTGTTTCAAGGTAAAAAACCTAACTGGAAAAAGCCCCAGTCCCTTCCCAGAGTCCCAGCAGTGTGAGCACAGCTCCTTGTCTCCGAGCCTGAGCTCACCCCAGCGTGGCTAAAGCAGGTGTCTGACACTGCCGGAGGGAACACATCTTCCACGTCCCACTCCTAGCTCAAGGTGCTGCCGCACATCTCAGAGACACGCTTTTCCCCGCATACCCTTTTGTGAGGTGCATTCATCTACCCCATTCCTGTAGTCAGGTTCTTCTTTGCAAATTCATCTCAGAAACTCGCTTATAGCTTTTCTCCTTCAAACACTGCCGGTAAATGCATCTATCAATCAAGTGCATCACAGGTGGTGTGTTAGGAAAAAAAGTTCACCTGGCTCCAGTTAAGAGAAAAATGAGAGGGCATTTTTACACTCTGGACAACCACAGAGGCAGAGGTTTGTGCAGATGGATTTAGGGTTGAAGGCTTGGTTTGCCTTTGAAGAGCCCGTCAGGGAGTGCAGAAACCCCTGTGTCGTCCCTGGTGTTTGTGGCTGGTCACAGACCTCCTGCCGAGAGGATTTGGGTCTGCAGAATAAGGCAGCTGAAACACAGCAGCCTTAGCACTGCTGTGCTGATGCTGGGATTTACCAGCCAAGCTAAGGGAGGCTGGGGACAGTCAGGCTGGGGAGAGGATTGGGCAAAATGCGTTAGAAACGGTCCTTGCCATCATGACACACTGGAAAGTTTTAGCAATATGAACTTCCCTGATGCATCCACAGAAAACAACCTATGAAAGCTGCCAGGGCTCATGCTGTGAAAGCGATGGCCAGGTTTCACACTTCGGCCGTCTCTCCTTGGATGGTCCCAGTTGCTACGCAAGCCCCATGGCAGCTCTTCAGGGGATTTTCCAAGGCGCTTGTTGGGATAGGAACAGTCTTCCTGGAAATCTTCCAGTCCTTGTGACTGTGGGCAAAAATGAGGCAATGCAGGCAGGCACTGAAGGAGCAAATATCCATCTGCAAGGGAAACCCCTCCAGCTGCTCCCGGCCCCAGAAGACCCCCTGCTCTAAGGCCAGGGACACAAGAGGCATCTGAAGGTGGGTATAGCAGGGGAGAAAATGCAAAGGGAAGGCTCTCAAGATTTCCTCCTTCAGGTTTATCTCCTACATCGATGGTAGCCCTCAGCACCGCAACGAGACACTGACCCTCCCTTCATTTGGCCTGGAAGAGGCTCCTTTGCCGCCAGCTTAGCACTAAAGCCAGGCCAGGATTTGTTGCCAAGCCCTGAGCAAGGACGGTTGGTCCTGCCTGCCGGGATGAGCCGCTCTAGCAACGGAGAGAGATGAAGCATCACTGCCCTCTACCTCCGCTCTGCACCCCAGCGCTGGAAGGGGAAGGGGCCGAGATGCCCACATGTTTGAAATTAAGCAGCAACAGCTTTTCCAAGGATGGGTCCGCAAAGCCCAGGGAAGCAGAGCTGCCAACAGCGTCCTCAGAAGTGTGTTCAGCATTCAACCATCTCTGGCAGCCAAGTCTCGCTGGCTGGGTCTGATGGGTTCGTTGGCTTTCCTTCTTAGTGTTGGTGGTTTTAAGAAGTTGAGCAGCTCTGCAGGAAGCTGATGTGCTGCTGGCTCCCAGCCTTCATCTGGGGGGTTTGGAAACTCTGGGGATGGGCGCCTCAGGACTGATAATGGGGACGCTTATTTGCAAAAAAAAAAAAAGGCTTTTAATTAAAAATATTCATTGATGCTCAGCAAGCAGGATAAAGCCCCTCTTTTCTGGAAGCTGAGAACTCAAGGTTTTTATTCGTTGAGTGAGCAGTCATTTTCTATGGAAATAATGTTTTCTGCTGGAAAGATAAGAAGTGATTTTAAGTCAGAAAACTGTTTAGGTGGAAAATTCCTCACTGGCTGGAAAGGTTCCCCCAATCTCCCTGGAGGATGTGGGGAGTCGGGAAGGGAAAAGGAGCAGCAAAGATTTTAACCCAGCTGTAAAAGAGGCTCTCAGCACACTCATAAACTAGAACAGCTCCCTCACCATCGCCCCAGGGACTTCACGGAAACCTAGATAGCTTGCAGAGTAGCAGATTGCATGTGGGTAGATCAGTATGGGGAGAGAAAGATATATATGGAGATCAACAGTATAGAGAGACGTCAAGCTTTTGGTTCATCTTTTGGCAAAATAGCTGTGTACTTTCTTCCTTGTCCCTTCCGCGGGGAAAATTTGGCCCAGAGTGACTGAAACGAGGGTGCCTGTGGTACGTGCCAGAGCAAAATCACGTTTATAGGAACTCCGTGCATATCCCAGGTTGTTTTCTGCCACGTGGAAACCTGCTGTTCTAGGACCGCTACCGGGGAACGGGGAGGTCAAGCAAGTCACTCAAATGCATGATTTCTCCCCATTTACTGGGCAGGAATGGTGTCTGCTGCAGAGCTCTTAGCCCTGAGCCACGGCAGGGAGGAATCATTCCCACCCACCCACTCTTTCCTACTGACCTGGGGAGTAAGGTAGTTATTTAGAAAGGTTTGTCCTGCTTTTGGGCATGAAGACAAAGCATTTGCAAAGGTGCCGGGTGGCCCTGTGACCTCCGACTTGCTGCACCGTGACAGCTCCATTCAAGGCAGAGGACCAGGGACTCCACGATTTCCTTGCACCAGGAGTGGTTAGGAGAAGATCCTCTGCAAGTCGCTTGGAGAGGGTTTGCAGGAGGGCAGAGAAATACCTCTTTTTTTTCCCAGAACAACCTGATTTAGAAAAGATTGAAAAGTATACTGCTGGGAGAGATTTTTTTTTTTTCCCCCAAGTCTGGCCAGGGAATTAAGGGACTTGGGCTGTCCCCAGCTCTGCAGCTGCCGTCCCCGAGTGGGTAGTTACCCTAAGCAGGGCAGAAGAGTCTCTCAAGGGGCAGAAAAAGCAGGAAGAAGAGTATCATGGGGCAAAGCAACTGGTTTGCAAATAACTTGTTAAAAACAGTGGGTTCTGCTTATTTCCTCTCTGGCGATGGTGTGGTGTTGGCACGACTGCCTCTGAGGTCTGGTCGCTCACTGGCAGCCCAGCTCCCACCAGAAGAGCCAAGAATAACCCCAAATGGGAGTCATTAATAGCTTAAAAACATGTCAATGACAAAAAACAGAGTAAATTGGAGGGAAATTAGGATGCCGCTTGTAAGGACTAATTAGGCATCACATGGGGCACGGCAGCGTACCGGGGGGATACGAGGGGCACAGCTGCATCACGCTGTGACGGAGGTCATGGGCAGCAGGACCAAGGAGGAGGAAGGATGAGGAGGGATGAGGAGGCGGTTGTTAACCCTGCGAAGCAGAGGGGTTTGTGTGCCTGGGGCAGAGCCGGGGCAGGGGTGAGGGCAGGGTACAGGGCAGGGCTCGCCCTGGCTGAGCTGCCTCCTGGCAGGAAAACAGGCAGCGAGGAAGGATGCTTCCTCACAGGCCACCTCCTTCCTCTGGCCACCTCTCCACATGTCACCGCTTCTGTGGGGCTGGCTGCCCTTTGCATGGCAGCAGGAGCAAGGACGCTGGCTTGGTCATGCTGGGCTGAGCGGAGTCTTTACAAAGAGAGCTGGGAGCTTTGGATGGTCCCAAATCCGACCTATTTCCCAAGCCATGAGCAGAGTGATGGCAGGCAGGGAGGAGAAAACCCCTCCACTTGGATGCAGATGACCTCCAGTCATGAGCCTCCCACCTTCTCTGAGACTCCAAAGCCTTTTCCCACCACTGAACAGCAGTGGAGACTCCAGAACCGCTTTCCAAAATTGTCTGAGAAACAATGGATTCATTTTTACTGGTTTATAGACAAGTATTGGGCTTGTTTGGCCTGTTCTTAGATCCAGCTGTCCTACTGCTGGGACAACCCAAGCGTCACCCTCACCAGAAAGCTGGCGAGCTGCTGAGGGAAGTGTGAGAGCCTGGGAGAGGAGATGTCTGGAGAACTTGGGAACCGTGAAGATGAGGGGTGAAAAGGAGATTTCCTTGAGCAACCCCATAGCTTGGAAGGTAGAAGGAGGCCTGGAAAGGCCACACATGGCCCTTAAGGAACCATGGCACTGACAACACAAACAGTGTTGGGATGGAGGGATACAGGCTCTTTGGGAAGGACAGGCAGGGGAGATGAGGAGGGGGTGTCGCCCTCTGTGTCAATGACCAGCTGGAGTGCACGGAGCTCCGCCTGGGGATGGATGAGGAGCCGACCCAGAGCTTATGGGTCAGGATTAAAGGGAGGGCAGGGACAGGTGACATTATGGAGGGGTCTGCTACAGGCCACCTGACGAGGAAGACCGAGCGAATGAGGCCCTTTATAGACAGATAGGAGCAACCTCACGTTCACAAGCCCTGGTCCTCATGGGGGACTTCAACCACCCCGATATCTGTTGGAGGGACAACACAGCAGGGCATAAGCAATCCGGGAGGTTCCTGGAATGCGTTGATGATAACTTCCTTCTCCAAGTGATAGAGGAGCCAATGAGGAGAGGTGCTATGCTGGACCTTGTTCTCACTAACAAGAAGGGGCTGGTGGGGAATATGAAGCTCAAGGGCAGCCTTGGCTGCAGTGACCATGAAATGGTGGAGTTCAAGATCCTTAAGGCACGGAGGAGGGTGCACAGCCAGCTCAGTACCTTGGACTTCAGGAGAGCAGACTTTGGCCTCTTCAGGGATCTGCTTGGTAGAGTGCCATGGGACAAAGCCCTGGAGGGAAGAGGGGCCCAAGAAAGCTGGTTAATATTCAAGGATCACCTCCTCCAAACTCAGGAGTGATGCATCCCAACAAAGCGGAAATCGGGCAAAAACACCAGGAGGCCTGCATGGATGAAGAAGGAGCTCCTGGACACACTCAAACACAAAAAGGAAGCCTACAGAGGGGGGAAGCAAGGACCAGTAGCCTGGGAGGAATACAGAGAAATTGTCCGAGCAACCAGGCATCAGGTTAGGAAAGCTAAAGCCCTGATAGAATTAAATCTGGCCAGGGATGTGAAGGGCAACAAGAAAAGCTTCTACAAGTACGTCAGCGATAAAAGGAAGACTAGGGAAAATGTGGGCCCTCTCCAGAAGGAAACGGGAGACCTGGTTACCCGGGAAATGGAGAAGGCGGAGGTACTCAATGACTTTTTTGCCTCAGTCTTCACTGGCAAGTGCTCAAGCCTCACCGCCCAAGCTGCAGAAGGCAAATGCAGGGACTGGGAGAAGACGACATTCAAAACCATCTAAGGAACCTGAAGGTGCACAAGTCCATGGGACCTGATGAGATGCATCCATGGGTCCTGAGGGAACTGGTGGATGAAGTTGCTAAACCACTATCCATCATATCTGAGAAGTTGTAGCAGTCCAGTGAAGTTCCCACTGACTGGAAAAGGGGAAACATAATCCCCATTTTTAAAAAGGGAAAAAAGGAAGACCCAGGGAACTACAGGCCAATCAGTCTCACCTCTGTAGCCGGCAAGATCATGGAGCAAATCCTCCTGGAAACTGTTCTAAAGCACATGGAAAATAAGGAGGTGATTGGTGACAGCCAACATGGCTTCACTAAGGGCAAATCGTGCCTGACAAATTTGGTGGCCTTCTACAACAGGGTTACAACGTTGGTGGATAAGGGAAGGGCAACTGACATCGTCTACCTGGACTTGTGCAAAGCATTTGACACTGTCCCGCACGACATCCTTGTCTCTAAATTGGAGAGACACGGATTTGACGGATGGAACACTCGGTGGATAAGGAATTGGCTGGATGGTTGCACTCAAAGAGTTGCGGTCAATGCTCAATGTCCAAGTGGAGACCAGTGATGAGTGGCGTTCCTCAGGGGTCGGTATTGGGACCGGTACTGTTTAACCCACAACATGGACAGTGGGATGGAGTGCACTCTCAGCAAGTTTGCCGACGACACCAAGCTGTGTGGTGTGGTCGACACACTGGAGAGAAGGGATGCCATCCGTACCCCATGCTCCATCAGGTCAGGAGGACAAGTGCAGCAAACATCATCCCAGGGTGTGATGCCTGCCTGGTACCAGAGAGGTCCTGCCCACCTCCCTGGCCATGTCCACCACTCCCAATACTGTCCAAGGTTGGAGGAGTCCTGCTTCTGGACAGGTTCGTCTCTCTTCAAGTACAGGCGATTTCTATGGACTCTGTGGCCTCAGCCTGGCTCCAGTGCTGGGTAGGAAAGTGTGGTCCTGCTCCAGCTATGGCTTTTGGTGGATTTTGGTGGCCATGGGCCAAACAGTCACTCTTCAGCGCTTCCCCTCCTTGCACGTCCATCACTGCTCTGGCCACACATGACCACACTGGATTTCGGTTCTTCCAGAGGAAAACAGGCATTCTGCAGGAGCCTGGCTGAGGACTTGGAGCCACCAGCAGACACTCCTAGGTGGGAGTCATTTCCTTCTCTCTCCTTACTACTCCTTCTGCCGTGTGCTGCGGTGGTGGGAAGGGGAAGCCTTTGCAAGGGCTCTGTCTAGACCTTTTCCTATCGAGAGCTCCCCAAAGTGAGTGAAAGGCTTTTAAATTAGCTGAAAGGAAAAATGAAAAAAGAATTTCTTTTTAAATCAGAATTAATATCTTTGCTTTGAAATACAGAAAGCACAGAGCAGATTAGTCCGACGAAGCAGAGATAAAGGTTCATGCACAACTTTGTCCCCAGGACGTTACACAACACAGCAAGCTCTGACCAGACCCACTGGCCCCAGCCCTGCAGCCCCACTGGTGGCTCCTGCCGTGCCAGCCTTCAGCCTCCTCCCCTACTCAAGGGGTCCAGGTGACGTTTGCTTTTTAAATGGGCATAGCTCAGACTGGAGAACTCAAGCAACTTCTGCAGTGGTTTACGTCCTCGCCTCACAACAAGGCACACCAGGGTGTTACCCCCTCGGCATTGCCACTGGGTGAGGTTCAGGTGCCTGGGTTTCCTCTGGTAGAATCGCAGAGGCCTTGGTTGAGAGGGATGTTGGAGATCTCCAGTCTCTCCTCCCCCTTGGAGCAGGACTATCGCCATCCTTAGAGCAGGTCAGCCATGGCTTTGTCTGGCCAAGCCTTGAAAACCTCCAAGGATGAAGATGCACCCACCAGCCTACACAGGGCTGCAGCACCCTCCCAGTGAAGGACCTCCTGTACCTCCCAAGTCACAACTGTGTCCACTGCTCCTTGTTTTACCATCCGCCAGTACCAAGAAGAATTTGGCTCCATCATCTATCTGCCCTTCAAAGAGTTGTAGGCTGCTGTTAGGTCCCGTCTTGGCCTCCTCTTCACTCAACTAAATAAACTCCAGAGTGTTCCCTCAGCAGTTGGAGTGGGGAGCTGCCAAGACCTCAGCAGGCTCCCAAATGTTTGCTGTCACTCTCTTTCCTTGGGGGGGATCTCTGCTCTCTCCAGAGGGTCCCCATGACCTCTTCTTCCACAGAACATAACGCAGGCTTGCATAGATTTTGTCTGCTACCCCCTTGCCCCCGGGGAACACAGACATTGTTCGCTCCTCCAGATGTTTCCAATACAAAAGTTGTCTTCCCTCAATTTGCAAGCACAGATCTCTTTGGGTTTGTTTTTAAGTCGTCCCAAGCGACAGTCATGCAAACGGGGTCTGGCCCACGCAGCTGGCCCCAGCGTGCCAGCAGAGCATCTCCCGTCTGTCCGTACGAGATGTCGGAAGACCTCCAGGCTGCTCTTTCCCTGCTCCCCAACAGGTGTCCATGGTAAATCCCTGCTCTGTCAAGCCTGCTGGCCACCAGGCTTACACCTAATACGTTGCTGTAATTTCAGTTCATATTCCAGTCAGTTTTCAAAGACACTTCAGTCATTTTCTTGGCTCTGCTAAACATCCACGGCTGTGTGTCCTCTACGCTTGACATGAGCTTCAAAACAGTGGGGGCAAATTACAGATGTATTCAGGGACATGTGAGGGGAGGGATAATGGGTCGTTATTAAATTACTGCATGTCTTAGAGTCCCATAAGCTGTGGTAGGACACAATATTTGCCCCATCAACCACCTGGCTGATGCCAAGGTCTGCAGAGTGCAGTTTGGGTCCCTGCGGATGCAGCAGGTAACCATGGGCTTGCCTCAGTTTCCCAAAGCGAAGCACCATGGATGTGATTCAGCTCTGCACGAGCAAATGCACCCACAGGCACACCTCCATGCAGCCAAGCCCTGGGCTAGTCCTGCATGTCACAGCTCACCACATAACACTCGTGTCCCGGCACATCTGTGCATTGTTCGCAGCACCTGGTGGGGGAGGCAGGATGGGTCTGCGTTCCTCGGCGGGCTCACGTCGGCCAGCAGCTAATGCTAGGAAGAGAGCCAGGCGCTATGTGGAGAGAGCCAGCACGTCTCCAGCTCGCTGCAGCAGTCATAGATGTCCACGCTAACGACTGGTGGAAGAAATAAGTCAGGGAGAGAAATCATGTTTTAGGTCAGAGCATCCTTGCAGGATTGACAAGGCACCTTGTGCCATTTCTCCCCGTTTTCTTTCTTTTCTGCTTTTCTCCATCCCTGCATAGAGCCTGAAGTAGTTGGGGATCCAGTGCCCATGACTGCAGGGATTTAGGGGAAGTTACAGTGTGTTTTAATCTCTTCCTGGCTCAGGCTTCATTCAGGACTGTGACCCTCTCCTATGATCCAGGAGGGGGTCCCGAAACTGTGTGTGAGCTGTGTCACCAAAATCCTCCTTCCCCACCCGACTTCTTCCTCCTCCACAGGTCCACGGAGGAGAGAGGGGCCAGGCATGGCCCCTGGGCACAGCTCAGCTGGGAAGATGAATGAAAAACCAGGTTCTGCCCATCAGAGCATCATGCAGAAGGGTCTCCCATAGACATGATCCCCGGTGCCCGGCTCCCAGGGGCTGGCTCTCGCAGCCTGGACTTAGCGATGCTGTGCCCCGCATCCAACAGGCAAACGCTGCAGAAAGTTTTCTGACTTATAAGGCCAGCTCTCCAAACTGCTTTTAAATTGCCTAAAAAGGATTGTGACATTTAGTGGAGAAAAGGCTACCAAAGCGCATGTCACAGGAGACACCAGCAGAGCCCCAGCTGCTGGCTGCAGGGACCACCCGACGCTTTCCTGGTCTCCTGGAACAGCATCCTGAGGAGTCAGCAGAAAAACGACCAGATGAAGGCGGCATATGCAGCAAGGAAATGCAACATTTTTTATCCCGTGTCTAGACCTGTTCCAAAAACTATTTAACAAATTCATCCACCTGGCAGATGAGAACCTGACTTTTATTGTCCCGGTGTAACAGTGCTGTGACAGCTCTGCCTGCGTGAGGATGGGAGGGAGGGAAGTCTGCAGGGGTGAGTCACAACCATCGTTAGATTAAATAGCATATAGAGAAAAAAACGGACATACTTGCTGTTGTCCATGGACATACTCTGATTTGTGGTTAAAAGCTAACCCTTATTTTCCAGCTATATCGTTTGATTTAATAAAAAACCTCATTTCTTCCCACAAACATCACCTCTTTTATTACATCTTCCTCAATAAAGCACTCCTTGGTGGAGTTTAAGGATAATTATTGGCTGCTTTATTTCTTCAAACCACTGCTCAATCACAGAAGTCACACAATCGATGACAAACACATTCTTAAGTATGAAAGGAGTCTTATTTAAAGCAAAAATATGATTCACCCTCAAATTTTACGTTCAAAGTGCTTTAGAACATGAAAATACGTGGTGAAAAAAGATCTTGCAGCCAGATTTCCCAGGAAGCAAAAAAAGCCATAATACTGAAATTATTTTGATTGCAACCTGAGACAGATGTATGAGCTGCCCATAAGAAAGCCTGGCAGGTTCAACTGCACCCCAGCTTTCCTAAAGCCACCCCACCACGAGGTGTGTGCTCACGGTAGAGGAGAGCGTTGCTGGGTTGACCCATCACGCTGGATCCAGCCTGCTGCTCCTCTCGGCAGTCCCTGTACACAAAAAACCCCTTTATTATTCTAAGAAGGGGCGATTTCTGTATTGCTTCAGCTCATTTAAAAACACTTGGCCTTTACAAAGCTTTCCTAAGCGGTGTCTTTATGGTCTTTTCCACTGTCTTTTTTAACAAAGCCCTTTCTTTGATGAGCCCAACTATCGACTATCTGAATCCTTAAGGATTTCTTCCCACGTACCTCCCAGTCCCTCCTGCATCTCATTTTCCACTCAGCTCTCAAGACCTTGCTTGTCTTTCTCCCCTCAGGCTGGACAGCCCAGCCAAGGGACTTCTGCTGAGGGATGCACGGTGTCCCTGGAAAGGAGAACAGCTTTGCTACGGCCACATTCATGCTCCTTTCACAATGTCCCAAGGCACAGCGCAGTTGCAAATAAGATCCAGCAATGCTGCCTGCCAGCTTGCATCGTTTTTCAAAACCATATTAAGGCCCATCTCACCCTCTCTTAAAAATAACGCACATCAGGAATATTGCAGACTGGGAATTGGCAGTCTGTGGCTGATGCTCGCAGCTCCAAGAGTTTTTTTCTGGGGCCGAATCTCTGCAATTTACTTCACTGAGACTGTGGCTCGCACCTGCTTAGGAAAGCTGCAATTCAGCACAGCTCGAGCTGCTCAATTCATAAAAACCGGGGAAAAATTAACAAGCACATGCCCACCTTGAAGCTGCCTGGTTACCAAAACACGGGGCAGAGCGTAGAGCAAATCCTGGAAAGCAAACAGTCATCAAACCATCTTCACCTGGAACCTTTTCTGTGTCAGGCTGCAACGCTGGTGAGCGTTTGTCTTCGGTGAACTTCATAAAGAAAATGGGTTTATGCAGCTATTCGGTGGGGGGATGCCAGAAGAAGACCCCCCAGGCTCAGCCAATGGCTGGGTTTTGTTTGGTTTCTGGTCCTACCTGTGGCCAAGTGCAATGTGGGAAGGAGAAGAGGAAGCAGAGCGCTGAGAGGGCAGCGTGCCAGAGAGGGCAGAGCATCGGTCTGGGACCGAAACGCCCTATTTCCTGCTTTGCGTGGGCTTCCTTGATGTCCTTGAGAAAGTCATCATGCCTCAGTGTCTCCGACTGTAAATAATGACAAAGAAAAGACAATATCTTCATTAAATAATGCTCATCA
This sequence comes from Calonectris borealis, assembly GCF_964195595.1. Lineage (NCBI taxonomy): Eukaryota > Metazoa > Chordata > Aves > Procellariiformes > Procellariidae > Calonectris > Calonectris borealis. Next base: position 6,724,873 of record NC_134336.1, on the reverse strand, counting down.
ATGCTCTTCATTAAGTAGTGCCGCTCAGCACTCCTCTTCATGACTACAGGCTCTGAACAGAGAAGGAATATATTCATCTTCCAGGTTGCACCGAAGCAGTCCCACCAACACCCTGGAGGACAAGGCTGGCGTTCGCAGCGCTCTTACAAATTCGGAGAGGTTGATGTGAAAAACCAGGCAGCGCTACACGAGGAACAAGCACAAGCCCCCGTGCCCAGGCTGCGCTGCTCGGCGGGACAAACACGGGACGGCACAAGGGGTTCTGGGAGCTCAGTGAGAAGAAGAGCTGGGGGTTAGAGCCGATCACAAGCTGAGCGTGAGTCAGCCATGTCAAGCTGTCACAACCGATAAACAGCACTTTGGGACGTGTAAACAGGAAAATAACTGCAAGACCCACGAAGGTGCCAGGCTGCTCGATGATGGGTGCAAGGGGGGCACGGGCACGCAGTGCCGCCTGCCTGCAGAGGTGCACGGGGAGCACGGGAACGGCCGCTGCAGCGCGGGACCTGCAGGGCACAGCTCGACCACAGCCAGCGCCGGAGGGGTTTGCCTGGGGAGGATGCAGCATTGCCAGGGCCGGAGGGATTTAACTTTTCTCCGGGGGATTTAAGGCCCAGAGGGAGAAACATCTGTCAGGGATGATGTATTTAGGGTTGATCATGGCTCATGCAGGTTTGCAGATACACCCCTGAACTCCTGGACTAAACACTAGGTAATGTCCCAGGACAGCTGAGCATGAGCAGGATGGGACCCCGCACGCCCACGGGGCTCCTGTGCCTGCTGCAGCCATGGGCACCCTGACGTGACACAGGGCATGATCCAGGACCAGCTCCGGGTGCAGAACCGTCTGCCTCAGGGGTGTGGGTGTGCTCAGGGTGCTCCATCACGAGCAGTCGGGTGCTCCCGCGCTGGCTGTGCTGGACCAGCCTCTCGGGTAGCTGGAGGGATGGAGTGCGGCCATGGCCGCATCCAGCCATGGGGGCTGCAACTCCCCAGGCGAGAGCCTGAGCTGCTCATTTATTTTTGATGTCCTCATGACAACGACAGCGCAAGACTGTGAGAAAGGGAGAGGCTGCCTGAGCAGCTGCCGTCCCCGGGGAGACGCGGGGACAGGCACCCGGCGCCCTGTGCAGGGAAGAGGCTCTTCCAGCAGATTTCTTTCCCTGTTCAGGTTCCTCTCTGGACCAACCGGTTTAATAAAGCACCTTCCCCTACCTCCTCCTTAGCCCTCATCTCCTGGAAAAAACACGTCTGCTCATTCCCTAGCCCCAGCTACCCCCAGCAGCATCGCTGGAAGCGGGGGCCGCAGAGACGAGCCATCCTCGCCCCGGTCCCCGCACCCACAGTCGCTGGAAGCGTTGCTCACTATCAGCTGAGCCTCACTCATTGCAGCCCCAGATGGTTTGCCGTGGGTGGGGATGCCCCCCCCCACTACCCCAGCCTCCCGCTGCTGCCCACACAGTGCCCAGGGCTGGCGGCAGGGGAGAGCAGGGGGGTGGCGGGGGCTGAGGTGCTGCCGCTGCCCCCCGGGCACTGCCTGTCTCACCCCCCCGGGGGCTCAGCTCCCACAACAACCGATTTCCTTGGGCAACAGCTTGCTCATGCATCCATCTGGCGGGGTCCCAACAGCAGAGATTTGGGGGCTTTCGTGGTCTCTAGCACACAAATGTGTGTTTGCAGGTTTTTAAGCAATTTGGCAAAAAGTCCTCCTCCCCCAAAATCCAGGAGGCAAAGCGATCTGGCACTGAGGAAGAATAATGCAAAGCCAACACCACCAGCAGCCAGGTCTGGGCTCCTTTCGCAGCACCCAGAAGGGACCATGGGCATCACTGCAGCTGCAGCATGCAGCCAGAGAGCAGGAGCTCAGGGCATCGCTGCATCATCCCTCCTCACTTCCCAGCTGTTTCCTAGAAGCAATAAAACGACAGCGGCAAATTGCGTGTAAATCCTCCAGCCCAGACCCTCAAAGGCACTTTGGTGCCTGAGCAGTGGAAGCTAAGCCCTTAAATCCTTCTGCAAATCCAAGCTACGATCTTGTAGGAGCAGGCACTGCAGTGGCACCAAGGTTCATCCTCCCTGCACACCGGAGAGCACAGCCTGGAGCTTCGCCCTCTCCAGAGCACCAGTAAAGACTTCAGTGCAGAAAAAGACCTTTACCGACACAAATGCACAGGGATCAATCTACGTTCCTGTAACACCCTACTGCATTTGCCCCCAAAACCTTTTGCACATTTAGTGTCACTCCATTGCACTAAGATACGTCCATGTTTTTACGTGAACCTCCAGCCTGACCTGTTTCAACTCCTGCCTTTGTACCCCCTGCCCATTCCCCTGCCTGACCTCCTATATAAAACCACATAAATCACAGAAAAGGCACAGAGCTGAGCAAAAATTGGTCCTTGCCTCTGGGCACACGTGTGCTCCCTTCCTGCCCCTAGCAAACCTCCAGTACTAATACACCTCATACAGCAGCCGCCCCAGCTGCGTCGTGCATCGATGTCCCCATGACAGTGGTTCCTCACCAGCGGCCGATCTCCCTCTGAACAGCCCTGCCACCTGCACTGGGTTTGGCCCTGTTGGGAGAAGGTGGAGGAGAGGCCGTGCGTGCTCAGCTGCTCCTTCGCATGGATTAAGTGGCATTGCCTTACTCAGCCCAAGCAACAAATTGCGCTAATTAAGTGCAAGCTCAGGTTGCGTCTGATTGCAGCCTGGGGGGATTCCTGCTCCCGGAGGTCCACGTGGTGATGGAGAGCAGCGGGATGGGGAGGTGCCACCAGCCCATGCTGGTCCCTTCCCTCCCTTGCATGGGGGAGCTGGGAGGCCTGGCTGGCAGGAGCTCTGCATACGGAGCGATTCCTTTCAGCTGAAAGGCCAATTCATTTGTTGATTTAATCAAATTTCTTCCAACTTAGTGAAACTCCAACAATTCCCTTTGAATCTGATTTTTCATCATCACAAAAGCTGTTTGCAGCAGTACAAAGAACTGGTGCTGCAGATGTTCCCCTGAGCACGACGCGGGCTGTTTGCTGGCCACGAGGGTTCCTGCGACAGCCCCGCTAGTTGTGATATCACCTTATTTATTACTGACAAATCGTGCTGATTGTTAACAGCCCACCTGCATTTGGAGGCCGGGGTGGGACTGAAGCACTGTGGAGCGACGGACCCACGTGTGTTCAATGCAGAGGTCCGTGGGTTCCCACTGCCGCGGCTCCAGGGTGAGCTACACCACAGCAAGGGGTGTCCCGCGTGGTTTTGGGTGTTACAAATACCAGTTTATAACCCCAGCACTGGCCTGGCTTTCTCTGCAACACCGGCCACTTCTCCAGCTTTTTAACCCCCTTTAATGGGGTATGAACTCTCCTTAATGGGGCTAGTGGGTCTGGGCTGGTGTGGGGCACTGGGATTAGAGGGGGGGTTGGGGTGTGATGCTTGAAGAGGAGTCGGTAACTGGGTTAGGGAATCGCTGCATCCTTTATAGCCAAGGGGAGGTGGATGGAAGGGGCTGGGGGCAGGAGGGGTTTTGTTCCCTGTCGTTTTGCCCGAGTAAAACTGCTGCAACAGTGGCTGGAGGGTCCTGGGGACAGAAAAAGGACCTCCAGGTGCTTTTACTTCATGGCTTTTGCAGGTCACTAACACCAGTGAAGTACGTGGCTGCGGTGACAGCACTTGCCGTGAGCTCAGGCTGCCATTCTGGGGACAAACACCAGGGCTGATGGAGCCGTCTCCGTCACTCCAGGTATCAGCAGCCAACCCCTCTCCCAGCCCGGCGGGGACTGTGGGACCCCGGGTAACCCAGCCATCGGCGGGACCCTAGCGGGGATGGCACAGGACAGTACCGCAGTCCGGAGCAGCAGGCTGGCTCGGTGGCCGGGCTCTGGCCAGCCTGTCCTCACGCTGCCGCATCTCCCAGCTGCATTAATGCTTCATCGGAGACCCCTCTGCTGCCGGGGCGGGGGGATTTCTGCTTATGAACATCTTGGAGATGAGCAAGATGTTTATTTCTTGCATTGAAATTCATTGCTAGAATTAGTACAAAAGGGAAGAAAATGGTTTTTCTTTGTTGCATTAAGTCCCTCGTTGTCCCTCGCCCCAGGATTGCCCCTCCTGGGCTGCATTGTCGGAGGGAGAGTACTGCTGCGGGACGTGGGGAGCTGCACATCCCCGGCTGCACGGGCAGAAGGGAATGAGTCAGAGAGGAAAAGAGGGGGAGGGAGGTGGCTTATGAAAAGTCCTGGTTGTTACAGGAAGATGAGGGGAAAAAAAAAAGAAAAAAAAAAAAAGAAAAAAAAAAAAAAAGGAAAAAACAAACCAAGACTGCCCTGGTGCTCCTGAGAAGACCCCGTGGAGGAGGGTGACGTAAGGGCAGCCTGTGCTTCCCACACCGCTGTCTTCATCGCTGACACACGCGCCAGCTCCGAGGGTCCCCGCGGACATCTGCGGCAGCCCTACGTGACGGGCGGCAGCGGGCCGGGCGGGAGGATGCTCTCCGGGATGGGGTTTCTCCAGGACCTGGAGCGAGCTGAGTCCTTGCAAAGCTGGGACATGATGTGTCGCCCGGCCAGCATTTTGGGAGGAGGGAAGCCAGAAAAAAAGTGGAAATGGGACCCAGCTGAAAGAGCCAAAGGTGCAAGCGCCTGTCAGAGCAAATGTTTCCACTCCTTGCTCAACCCCCTGGGATCTTCTGAGCTGGGGGGCTCAGCCCCCCCCCCCCTTCCTTGACCCAAATGACGCTGTGCTTGAGGGGATGCTTGGGGCTTATGGCCCCAATCCAAGCACAGATAACATAGATGATGCTAGGAAAAAAGCACAACAGCGGTGCTGCGTGGCTTGGAGAATCGGCCTCCCGAGAGCAGCCCGGCGGGGCCACCCCATGGAGTGTCACAGGGAGCTGGGCAGCCCCAGAACAGGCAGTGGGACCGCGGGATTTAGCTGGGAGAGGGTAGTTTTGCTGGAGATGGGAAAGGAGACACCCTACAACCTCTGAAGTGCATGTGTATGTACTATCAAGGAGGGATGAAGGATGGGATTTACTTTAGGGGGGACTGCGCAATGTGGAATGACCCTGTGATTGTTGCCTGGAGGAGGTCTGGGGTGCCCCATATGTACCCCGCTCTCCCAACCAGCTGCATGGGCAACGGGGGGGATTGCAGAGTCCAAGCAAACTCCTCTCCCCCTTTGCTGACTCCATGTGGTCTGAACAAGGATTTGGGGGTGTTCAGAACTGGCTCCATGTCTCTGGGCTCAGTGTTAATTCTAGTTTGGGATCTGGAAAACCTCAACGTGGTATGTTCCTCACCAGTGGAAACCCACCACCCGCCACACCACCAGCAAGAGCTTGCAGGGACCTCTCACAGCTGCAGCTTCAGCAACTCCCACACCAGGGAAAGGTCCCTGTCTCGTTCCCTTTCTTGCACCAGCAGACAGGAGGTCACGTACACGTCTGGAAAGGGTTCAGACCCCTGGGAGCCGCTGAGCATTGTATGGTGTGAGCTTAAGAGAACTTCTGATGGGAAATCCTGACCAATGCAGGTGGCAGCGGTAGTGGCCTCTGACAACCCCCTCCTGTCCCTGGTTGGACAGTGAGGGACATCATCCCGGTGGGAGCAACCTGGAGTGGTGATGGTCAGCACTTGCAGAGCAAAACCCTGCTGAGAAAGTTCTTCAGCACCATCATGTCCATGGGCCAGCTCGAGCTCACGGGGTCTGTGTCCTCCTGGCCACCATCCCATCCTGCCTGCCCCAGGGCTGGTGCTGGGCTCCTGCAGAGAGTCAGGGCAGGGATGGATCCATCCAGGAGCTCAGTGGTTTCCCATCTGGGTAAGCATCTCCCTGCCCCAGGACCGCCGTGGCTGCGGGAGGGTTTGTGCGTGGTGAAGAAGCGAGTCTGCACTTGATATGGGTTTCTCTGAGCATACGTGAGCCAGGCTGGCGGGATGGAGAAGGTCACCGAAAGGGGTGACAGCAGGGTGGGGACCGGCAGCGGGACGTCGTGTCCCAGCGAGGACCAGCGGGACAGCCCTGCTGCAACCCAGAGAGCCGGTCACATCCCCCGGGGCCACGGCTCACCCTCCCTGTGACCGAGCTGCGAACAAGAAGACAACACTCATTTATTTCTTTTTTTTTTTTTTAAAGACCAGTTTGGGGTATTTTTATCCCCGAAAAATGCCTGCAAAGCTGTAGCGACTTGTGTGTGTTACAGGAGCGTGTGTTGGAATGAGGTTAGCTGGGGCGAGGCTGCTCCGCTGCCTTAGGGAGCTGCTGGAGATACAGCCTGTTCCCACTCACATCGGCGGATATTTATAGATACAGATGTTTCTCTAGCAGCAGGGTTCAAGCTTGATTTTTTATTTATTTTTTTTTTCTTTTTACTCCCTGTCTTCCTCTGCATCTCTCCTTTGCTCTTCAAAGCAATGCTAAAGGTAGAGAAAGCAGCTCCAGAAAGCAGCGGGGAGGCAGAGCAGTCGCTCGTCACTCCAAGGTTTTGGAAATAAAGTGTTTGAGTGGGTTGAGGTGCCCCTGTGTCCCCGTGCAAGGCCGGGGGCACCTTCTCAGAAACCCACAAACTGCCACCCCGACCACGGCTGGCAGCCGGCCCGGGTCAGAGCGGGCTCTGCCTCCGGGCACCAGCTGGAGAGCACCCAAGGGAGCGATTTCACCGGGTGGAAACCGTGGGGAGTGATTCTCCGAGGGCAGGGAGGGGGCTGAGCGCAGGGCTGGGTCCCCTGGAGCACCCCAGTGCCTCCCCCAGCAGCAAACCTCCCCCTGCGTCGGACCAGGGGATGCTTGGTCCATGCCTCTGCAAAACAAAATGGGGATATTTGGGGCTAACTGGTGCTGGGCCATTTGCTCCCCACTGTAGTGGGATTTTTCTCTCCGTGGGGTCCCTCTCGCCCCCTCCCCGGGCCAGGGCTCAGCCCTGACGCCTGCCCATCGCCGCGGGGCCGCCGGGCTCAAGCACTCTCCGAGGAGTCCTCGTGGATGATGCTCGCCCATAAGCCCAGCCAAGCCGCCGTGATTTCGCAGCCCAGCTCGGCTTATTCCTCCTGCTGCTTTAACCCCACCGATTCCCCAGCATCTTCCTACCCCGAGGAAGGCTGGTCGAACTTCTTGGGGAAGAGGGAAGACCCACTGAAATAAATCCACGCCTCGGGGGAGACAGCATTGGGAGATGCTGCCTCTGCCTCTGAGCGTTATCTTCGGAGGCTGGGCAATGGCTTTGCTCCACAATTAATTATACATGCTCTGTGGTCCGTCTGGGAGGCATTAATGGCTCCAGATGCGGATCATGGGGCTCTGCGTGTCACTGTAAATATGCTGGAAGTCCAATTTGGATTTCCCCGGGTGCCTCATTTAAATGAATTATGTAAACGCTTTCCCCTCCTCTTTTGAGCAAAAGCCAGTCCGGCTGCTGCCCGATGTGTTAATGCCATGAATAAAATAAAAAACAAGGGAGATCATGCATTAGAGAGAATAAAACGATGCTGCGGAGCCCCCGGCAGCGCTGGCATCGCCTGAGGACCGTGGCGGGTGGGCAGGGGAGCAGTTTGGGACCGTGGCCACCCCCATTGCCCTGGACCTGGGTGTTGGTGGGGGGTCCCCCCTCTCCGAGGTCCTAAACCCCTTGATGACCCAAGCAGCTCCAGGAGGGTACCATCCCCATCTCTGGGGTTTAAATTCAATTTAATTTGGCAATGCCGTGATCACAGTTATCTTTCGTAAAGCAAACGGCTGAGTGACCTTGCGTGGGTTCCCCGATTTCCCACGTTACCCTTATTTCCCCCGTATCCATCATTCTGAGGTGCCCCCCCAGGGAGAGGAAAATTAGAACAATTAAAGCCACGTCAGTGGATAGTGTCGGTGCCAGACCCGTGCACGGTCTGATCCTGCTCTCCGGGCTGGGGCTGCGACTCGGGTGCACGATGGGGAGGGACAGGCAGGGAGGGGACCCAACCCAGGGCTGTGTTTTCTGCTGAGAGAAAGATGGCAGATGCTTGCTGATGAATTATTCACCCAGGAAATTAGAACGAAAAGGGTCACCCCACTTCTGAGACGAGGTGGCTGGGAGTGCCACGGGCTGTCCCACGGACCATTTGCTGAAGCCACCGGGATCTGGTGGCCGAAGATGCTATCTAAACCAGGCACGCTTTGGAAAGAGCCTGTAGCTCCTCAGAGCTGGAGCAACCAGACCCTGCCGTATATTTCTTAACTACTCAACTAGCCTCCCAAATGTATAGCTGCTGCTGCAGGGCGTACGCACAGCATGGGGACATTTCCCTTCGGAAGCGACAGTCACCATGAAAAGGAAGTTTTCAGACCATCACTGACCCTGTTGCACACAGAGGTACGCAAGCTCTCCTTGGAGCATCCTTTTTCCATCAGACCCGTGAAGCAAAGCCATGGCCGGGGAATCCCAGGCGTAATTCGGGGCGGCGGGGCAGCGTGTGCCTCTCAGGTTGTCACCCTGAGCTGGAGGGTGACAGCCTCCGCAGGATGCTCCCTGCAGCCTCTCCCACGGGCTCGGGTGAGCTCAGCGGTGATGCCCACCTAGCAGGGGGCTGCTCCCCATCCTCCCTGCCTGCAGATGTCAGGAAGTTTGGACTCAGGAATGGATCTTACTTGCTAACAAGCAAATGCAGAACAGCCACAAGTCTCCATTCCCATGACAAGCACCGGGAGGGGATTGCGAGGGCCCAGAGTGAACTCAGCATCTCTGCCCGCGAGCCTCACTCATGTCATGCTTAGGCCTGGGGGGGGTATTTTTGCCATCAATCCATCTTTTTTATTATTATTATTTGCATTAAAATATCCAGCCAGGATTGCAATGGCAGCCAGGCTTCCCCGTGGCTCGAGCTCCTGCTCGGGGTGCTCCACAGCTGGACGAACGTGGGTAGATAAATACAGTCGGATGGGACAGCCTCATCATACAGACAATAACTCGCCATGGGGAGGTTTTTCTCCGCTGAAACCCAAAATCAAAGGATGCCGAAGGCAGAGGGGTTTGGCAGCTGTAGCAGCACGGCCAGAGTCACCCCGACTTGCTCTGCCTCAGTTTCCCTAATCGTTTCGGGGGTGCAATGATCATTACATCGAGGTGTATTTCCTAGCGGTTTGAAATGTCTCCTAAAGAAAACAGCGAGCGAAGATTATTCTTATTTAAATAAATAACGGATAGGAGGCACGACGTGAAAATAACTCTTGTAGCAGATCCTTGTGCAACCCAGACCTTCCCAAGCCAAGGCAGGGGAAGGAGCGCATCGGCGCTCGCCGTTGGGTTATTCCAGCATGCTGGAGCTGTTTGGATACAGCTGGAGAGCCGAAAGAAAGAACAAGGATTTCTTGTTTTAGAGAAAAACCCAGGGACGAGGCATTTTGGTGGTAGCTAGAGACTTGCTGCTGGCTCAGCTGGAGACTTGTCCTGAGTGGGACACCTTGTCACTGTGTCACCTCCAGCGGCTGCTACGTCACTGCTGGAACCAGAGTGGGTGCTGCCGGCTCTGCGGAGCCATCCTCATCCTCGCGGAGGCTCCCTGGCTGGGGATGGGAGCCAAGGGCACGTTTCATGCAGCCAGTGCCTTGGGTTTATCTCCCGTTGACTTGCTCTGCTTGGGCATTTCATCGGGAGGCGCCCGCAGTTGCAGCCCGGGGAGGCACCGGCCGGCTGCAGCAGGCGCAGTGTTTTTCTGCTCTCCTGAAAGGTGGGAAATGCAAAAGGCAAAGCTCATCGTGGGAAAGGTTTGAGCGTGTCCCTGCAGGCTGCGGGGACCACGTTGCATTGGCAAGTGTCACTTGCCCAAGGTGCATACGGGGACGTACGGGTTACCCAGGTGCCAGTCGGCTCCCCAGTGCGTTGCTGTTCTGCACAGCTGATCTGCAGTGGGGGCTCCTGCAGCCCCCCCCCACCTACGTGGCCTGGAGCGGCAAATGGGGGGGACATCTGCAAACACGCTGCTGGGAGTGCCTCTGCCCCCCAGTTTCCTCAGGGTACACGATGCAGGCCACAGTGCACAACGAAGGGTGCAGAGCACAGGCTGGAGGGTGCAGGCTACAGGGTGCTGGGTGCAGGGTGTAGGCTGAGGGGTGCTGGGTGCAGGTTGCGGGGTACAGGCTGAAGGGTGCAGGGTGCAGGCTGAGGGGTACAGGGGGCAGGGTGCAGGCTGAGGGGTGCAGGGGGCAGGGGGCAGGGTGTAGGCTGAGGGGTGCTGGGTGGAGGTTGAGGGGTGCAGGCTGAGGGATGCAGGGTGCAGGCTGAGGGGTGCAGGCTGAGGGGTGCAGGGGGCAGGGTGCAGGCTGAGGGGTGCAGGGGCCAGGGTGCGGGGTGCAGGGGGCAGGGTGCGGGGGGCAGGGGGCAGACTGAGGGGTGCAGGGGGCAGGGGGCAAGGTGCAGGGTGCGGGGTGCAGGGGGCAGGGGGCAGGGTGCAGAGGGCAGGGGGCAGGGGGCAGGCTGAGGGGTGCAGGGGCCAGGGTGCGGGGTGCGGGGGGCAGGGTGCGGGGGGCAGGGGCCAGGGTGCGGGGTGCAGGGGGCGGGGGGCGGGGGGCGGGGGCCAGGGTGCAGGGTGCGGGGGGCAGGGGGCAGGGTGCAGGGTGCGGGGGGCAGGGGGCAGGGGGCAGGCTGAGGGGTGCAGGGGCCAGGGTGCGGGGTGCAGGGGCAGGGTGTGGGGTGCAGGGGCAGGGTGCGGGGTGCCGGGGGCAGGGGGCAGGGTGCGGGGTGCAGGGGCAGGGTGCGGGGGGCAGGGGGCAGGGGGCAGGCTGAGGGGTGCAGGGGCAGGGTGCGGGGTGCAGGGGCAGGGTGCGGGGTGCAGGGGCAGGGGGCAGGGTGCGGGGTGCAGGGGCAGGGTGCGGGGGGCAGGGGGCAGGCTGAGGGGTGCAGGGGCCAGGGTGCGGGGTGCAGGGGCAGGGTGCGGGGTGCCGGGGGCAGGGGGCAGGGTGCGGGGTGCAGGGGCAGGGGGCAGGGGGCAGGCTGAGGGGTGCAGGGGCCAGGGTGCGGGGTGCAGGGGCAGGGTGCGGGGTGCCGGGGGCAGGGGGCAGGGTGCGGGGTGCAGGGGCAGGGTGCGGGGGGCAGGGGGCAGGGGGCAGGGTGCGGGGTGCAGGGACCAGGGTGCGGGGTGCAGGGGCAGGGTGCGGGGGGCAGGGAGCAGGGGGCAGGCTGAGGGGTGCAGGGGCCAGGGTGCGGGGTGCAGGGGCAGGGTGCGGGGTGCCGGGGGCAGGGGGCAGGGTGCGGGGTGCAGGGGCAGGGTGCGGGGTGCGGGGTGCAGGGGCAGGGTGCGGGGTGCCGGGGCAGGGTGCGGGGTGCAGGGGCAGGGTGCGGGGTGCCGCAGCGCGGGCTGCCAGCACCACCTCGTGGCCGAGCGCCGGCCCCGGCTGAGCCGCTCCGCTCCGCCCCGCCCGGCCCGACCGGCTCCTGCCCCCGCACCGCGGCCTGCGGGCGGGCCCGGGGCTCCAGTGCCCCTTCCCAGAGCCCCTGCTCCCGCACGAAGCGAGCCTGGCCACGGTGATGGGCTGAATCGCTGCTCCAGCACAGGGCTGAGCCGGGAGGCCCTTTCCCGGGGAGCCCCGGCTGGGGTGGGCGACGGGCACCTCTCGCCTCCCACAGCCACTGCAGGACAGGGACCCCCTGCCACAGCGTGCACCCACCTGGGGGCACCCCCCCCCAGGGTGCACCTCTGCATGGGATACACCCCAGCATCCGATGCACCCCATCCCAGCATGGTGTGTACCCCACTGTGGTGCTCACCCCATCCCCATGTGCCCCTGTGCACCCCTATACTGTCTGCACCCCTATACCATCTGCACCCCCCCACGTTGCGCATCCCATGCTGCGCACCCCACTTTGCTTATCACCATTGCCCACCCTGCAGGCAACGTGCCCCCCCTTCCAGCAGCGACTCTCGGGGTGCCACAGGCTGGCAGCAGGGTCCAGGGCTCCAAGCCGCCGTGCCCCAAAGCGATGCCACCCCTGCCTGCACCCATGGAGCAGCGCCCTGTGCCCTCATCCCCATTCCTCCACCTCCCGCGCACCCAGCGCACACGTCAGGAAAGACTCCAGAAGGACAAATCTGCCAGGTTTATTCCAAACGAGACTTTATTAACGAGGCGAAGTGCTGGGGCCAGGCCAGCACAGCCGGGAGGGAAACACGAGCCGTGCCCTGGCGAGGACCAGGGACCCGTCCTCCCGCGGGGACGGCTGGGCAGGAGAGCCCTCAAGGAGCTGGGGCCACCACCGAGGCTGGGGGATGCAGCGGGACATCTGCCTCCAGCCACAAATCCCCGAGATTCGTTTTCCTCCAGGCTGGTTGGGGCGGCAACACCGGCCAGTGCCCAGCTCCCAGTACACGGCCGGTCCCCAGAGCCCCTCCAAAAGGCACCGCGGTCCCGGGGCACCAAGCGAGACAACAGCAGCTGGTGAAAACCAAACCCTCCAAGGCAAGGCGGTGGTCTCCGCTAGAAGAAGAGGGTCCGGAGGCACTGCCAAAGGCACTAGACAAACACGGAGATGATAAGAGCTTTAAAAACATCCTCAAGTCTTTCTCAGCCCTTGCTGATTTTCCCTGCTTGGCACTTCATCCCTTTCAGATTAAAACAGAAGACCTGCGAGAAGGCACAACCCAGCGTAGCTGCTCCTGTGTGCGAAACCCGAGGCTAAGGCAGAGCTGGGGCTGTCCCCGGACTCGAGGGACAGGGCCACGGTGGCTCCGACCCGGCAGCGGGGTGCCCAGGGCCACCTCAGCTGAAGTCCCGGTCCGGCAGCACCAGCGGAGCCACCAACGTCCAAAGGTAGAGCAGGAGCCCGGCCCAGCTGGAGCAGATCTTCACCCACACGGCCGTCCAGGGGCTCGTCAGCACCCGCAAGTTCTCATCCGGCCTGAAATCGCAAACAAGCGGGTGGCACCCATCACTGCGCTGCGCCCGCGGGGTGGCATCCCCCTGCGCGCCCCGAGCACGGCGGGCAGCAACGGCGCTGGGGAGGGATGGAGGCTGTGAGCACCGAGCCATGGGTGCAATGCAAAGAGCACGGAGGAGAGAGCGGAGGAACCCCGTGCCTGCAGCCACGCAGCTCCCTGCAGCCACGCAGCTCCCTGCAGCTCTCCCAGGGGATGCGACCCTGGTGCTGCAGCCCACAGCACCCCAGGGGCTGGATCCCTGCTCCCCCCATGTCCCAGAGGATCCCGGGCAGCAGTAGGGAGCTGGCGAGCCCAGGCACAACGTGCCATAGGCAGCCCTATGCTACCTGAAAATAATTAGCGCTGATTAGGGTGCACGTTAAGTGGGTTTGCACACGGATGCGTCTCAGCAAACAGCCCTGCCCAGCGCAAGAGCAGGGAGGACGCCAGGAGAAGGGGACGCAGAGGAAGGGGGACAGTCCCCGGTCCCCGCGGGAGCTCTGCCCACCTGTACCAGTTGGTGAGCGTCATCATGATGTAGAGAGCGGCGAGGAGGAGGCAGAGGTGGAAGAAGGTGTAGTTGTAGGACACGCCGTCCTGCTCGTTGTCGTAGGCGCGGTGCAGCCCGCTCTCCACGGCCGCCGCCTCGCTGCCCGCCCCGGCCCCGCTTTCCTCCGTCAGCATCAGTTTGTTGACCTGCGGGTGGTCCGAGGAGCGGACGCTGCGGGCAGAGGGAGGGCAGGCTCAGGGCTGCCCCCCAGCCCGAGCTCAGCCCCCCCTGGGACGGGCAGGGCAGTTTGGGGGATGCAGCTTGTGTGGAAACCCTACAAGCTGTGACCACGGCCCCGCAGAGCAGCCTGCCTGTGTCCCTGCGGACCGGGATGGCTTTGCAAGAGGCACTTAGGGACAAAAACCCCGGACCAAGCTGTCACCTCCCCTCCAGCATCGCCTCTCCCTAAAAGCCACCCGATGCCCCTCTGCTCCGGGCAGGCAGAGGGACGGTGCGGTCCCCGGGGACACGAGCCAAATCCTCACCTGATGAAGAGGGTGCAGAGGATGAAGATGATCAGCCCCACGATGCTCGGGGCGTCCCACCAGGTTGTCAGCGGCTGGGTGGCCGTCGCCGAGCCGGTGCTGTTCCTCACCAGCAGCGTGGGGTTACAGGCCTGGGCTGGGGGGGACACGCAGGGGGTTCAGCGCCTTTCCCCAGCCCCCAGTGACCCGGGGAGGGCAAAGCACCCACCCCAGTGTGTGCTCCTGCCCCATGCAACCCCCTCCTGCGCCCGAGGCCGCATCCTGCTTACTTGGTACATTGGCCAGGGCAGACCAGGTGACGTAGACGGTGTAGAGGGTGATGAGGGACGCCTGCAGCAGCCCCGAGTGCGGCTGAGCATCCTGCAAACGCAACGGGGGGTGCTCAGGGCTGGCCCCGTACCCCGCGGGTGGCCCCGCGGTGACACGGCCACCGGCCTCCCAGGTGCCCCCCGCCGCCTCACCTGGATCTTGGGCAGGATGGAGACGGCAGAGACGATGAGGCAGAGGATGAGGTTGATGCTGATGAGGACCTTGCCCTCCGTGCAACCCTCGGGCTTGGTGTAGTAGACGTAGAGCAGCGCTATGGCCGCAATGGAGGTGGCGTAGAAGATGAAGGTGACGATGCAAAGGGCTGGGGGAGAAAGCAAGAAGGAAAGAGGTTGGAGCAGAGCCCCCAGTCCCCGCCAGCTCAGCGACACCCGGCCCCAGGACGAGTGTCCCCATCCCTAGACCCTCTGCGGTGCCAGCCGTACCCACCTGCGTACCAGCCCTTGGCGCTGCTCTCGCCCGCGTTGCGCAGCCACAGCTGGCTCCAGGAGTGGGCGAAGTCGATGAGGAGGACGAGCTGGATGAGGATGAAGAGGAAGGAGCCGACCACACCAAAGTAAAACCAGACTTGAGGGGAAGAGAAAAAACAGTTAAAAGAAGGGATAATGGGAATTTGGCAATGGCAGGGGCACACGGCAGCGGGGATGCCGACGCCAGCCCCGGGTTTAATCCTGTGCTGAGGGTTAACCCAGAGATGCAGAGGAGAGTGGGGGCAGCTCCTCACCTGAGGAGAAGGCACCATCGGGGATGTAGAAGGCCCCCACCGTGATCCCCACCAGCACCAGGAACTTGAAGAACCAGAAGCTGCGGGAGGAGAGAGGAGGCACGGTCTGCAAGAGGGAACCCAGCAGGGAAGGGGGGGGTCTGCCCCCACCCCAGCATCCCCCCCGCCCAGGGACGAACGCTCACCCGTTCTGCACGGCGGCTCGCGGGTCCTTGCTGCTGCGCACGCACACCATGATCGCGGCGAAGAGGAAGAAGAAGGCGGCCATGGCGAAGCCCATGCGGTACACGGCTTTGTGACCCAGGAAGCTGCCGCAGTCGATGTGGGTCTGGACCCCCAGCACCGCCCCGCTGCCTTCACAGAAGCCGGGGAGCTGCAAAGGCGACGGGA
The DNA here is from genome assembly GCF_964195595.1 of Calonectris borealis. NCBI lineage: Eukaryota > Metazoa > Chordata > Aves > Procellariiformes > Procellariidae > Calonectris > Calonectris borealis. Next base: position 6,709,519 of record NC_134336.1, on the reverse strand, counting down.
GGGTGAGCATCACCCCAGCATCCCGCACCCGCCACGAGCCCTGGTGCCACCAAAGATGGGCCAGCCCATGACTGCTCAACCGTAAAGCAAGCGGTTGGCCTGCTCGGGGACAGCGGTGGGGTGACACTGCTAAAGGCACCCTGCGGGTCAGTGGAAAGCTGGAATGAAACCAGCATTTCCCAAAAAGCCTGGCCCAGCCTTCTCCCAGCTGGGCTGGGAGACCTCAGCTCCCTGCTTCTGAAGTCCCACCTCCGTGACTTGCAAGTCACTTGGCCAGTTGAACCCCCAAAAATGGGATGTTAGGAAACTTTCCCGGGACACATCTGGGAAAACTAGATAATGCATGGAATTATCCCACTGCATTGTCCCCTCTGTGGAAAACCGGGGTTAATAACAGCCTCTCCTAGCAAGATGCTTGGAAAAAACGAAACAGAAGGAACATTGTGACCCAAAAATTCACTTTCTGATTCAGCCTCCCATACCCACCATGAGCTAAACCTCTTCCCCACACCAATCAAGCCCAACAACCCCCATGAGTTATTTACCTTGTGCAGCTCCTTCTCCACGCCGGGGATTATCATAATGATGGACACGAGGGTGCCGAGGAAGAGGAAGAAGGTGAAGAGGAGGCGGGAGACGGTGGAGTTCTTGGCCGAGGGGCAGCAGCCGCAGAGCAGGCATGGCGCGGAGCCGCAGAGACAGGACACCTGCAACGAGAGCATCCCCGTGTCGGAGGGGTCGAAATTGGCCCCAAAACACGTGCCCCAGTCGAACCGTAAGGAGATCTGCCCGGGAATCCACACCGCTGTGCCGGGGGCTTTGCTTACAGCATCTCGCCAGCCAGCATCACAACCCGCACCCCACGGGACCTCGTGGAAATGGTCCCAAATCCCCCCGAAAAGATGCTGAAAACCAAAAGAGCTGTGGGAAGGGGTTCACTGCAATAAACAACCAACTTGGAAAATGACCCCGAGAGTCCCGGAGACACCCTCATCTTCCTTTTTGCTCCCCAGCAATTGCACGCAAAAAAAGGCTCCGGTCAAAACAAAGCACTGCCCTGCAGGAGCCTCCTTTCTTTACCAAATAAAATGAGTTTGCACAATAATTTAAGGTTGCCTTTTCAATCTAACACGGGATGGGGAACACACCGATATCAGCGTCATGGGGAAACATGTTCTGCCATCATTCCCCCTCCCCAGAGGCCATTTTACAGGTGGGGAAACTGAGGCACAGCATCCCTGGGTGGACCACAGTGGGTCCTGACTTCCCAAATCCAGCATCGGCAGCGCTGGGTGCACCCTCGCTCCAGGGGCTCCCATTGTCGTGCCAGAGCTGGGTGCAAAGCGGGGAACCTGGCTTAACGAAACCCAACCTTACTGCCTAGCACAACATTGGCGGGGGTTTCCTGCACAAGGATTGCGCAGAATAAGGCTTGCAGGGAGAAAAAGGGATTTTTTATTAAACTGTATTCTTCGACTTCCCTGGCTCCCGCAAGCCATCGCTAGAGGAGCGTTAGGGAGATGCTGTTTGCATCCCACCAGTTGGGCTGAGCTGGGCTGGGCTGTGCTGAGCTGAGCTGAGTTTTGCTGCTCCGGTATAAACTGTTCTCACCAGCTTGTCCGACAGTTTGGATATTTACCCACCTATTTAATACCTACAAGGTGTGGGAGCGCCTCAATCCTTTGCCCTAGAGAAAGAACAGCCGCAGGGGTTTTGCATAACAGGTTTTAAAGCCCCGGATGGGGTGGGAATGCAGGATACGGCTGTAGCCAGCCCTGACTATGGCATCCCTGATCCGGATGGGGAAGATTTTCTGCCTCTTAATCACCCGCCCCAGCCCCGGGATCTCCCGGCTCGCTGCCACATCCTGAAACCCTTATTTTCCCAAAAGAAGTTGGAGAATAAATAGGGTATTTTCAGGCAAAAGAATGGAAGAAGCTTTTTGGGATGGCCTGTCACTGCTGGCTCACTCATCCACCATGTCCCATGTTAAATATTTGGGGAAAAAAATAGGGGAATAAGGTGTCTCTCGGGTTGGCATTGAAGTTGCTGCACTCTGGGAGTTATCGGGGCTGGTTGGGGAAGGAAAACCAACATCTCACATCAAGGCAAAGCCGGTGGCGATGTCCTCCTGGCCGCTGAACCAGGAGCCAGCGCTGACCCCACATAAACGAACAGATGGGCTAAAGTGTTCCATAAAACCTCAAAGGACCCAAAAATTAAATTAAAACTAAATTCCCAACTCTGCCCCACTCCCCATGGTGTGAGCGGGAACAGCGGGGCTCTCGGGACAGACAGCCCAAGCAATGCAACAGCAAAATACACCCCAAGTCCTCTCAAAGAGGGAAACTTCAGGCTATTTCCTTTTTTTTTGTTTTTTTTTTAATGCCTGACGGAAGCCCTCACAAGCCCACAGCCTCCCCCAGCCCAGGGAGCAATGAGAAATCCCCAGGCAGGTCCTGGCAAGCTTCCAGCTACAGGTATTGCCTAGAGACCAACGGGAATTAAATATTTGGAGTTTCTTTAAAATACTACAGCTTCGCTTTCCAAATATTTTTCTCTAGCTAAAATGCATTCCCAAATCCACTTATTTCAAAATATACAGCATTGGGCGTTACTCCTGTATCAGAGCCAGCTTCTTCCTAAGAAATCCTGTGACCATCTCCGGTCCTCAACAAACTACTTTCCCTCTATTGACAAGCTAATTGCATTGATTTACTTTGCTTTCGATACTTCATTTCTTCCTTTTGAAGAGCTCTTCCTCTCCTGCACTTGAGACACATCAGCCAGCCAGATGCACTTGTAAGCACAAGAAGAGTCCAGCTCTCTCCTAGTATTAAGGGATGAGCATGTGTTGTGTGTTTATTATGGCTATGCTCTTCCTAATTATGCCCAGCAATCAATATTAATTAAATATCACTCAGTATCAGCTCAAATATACATTTCTTATTGCTAAAATTAGTGTGAAAAACAGATGCGGCAGAAAAGAAAACCAGATGTTGAGCTGCTGGGTGAGAAGGACGTCAAACCCGCAGCTCCCTCATCAGGGGTGCTCGCGGATGCTCACGCGTGATCGCTCTGATGCCCCCAAATCACTAGAGGTGGCTTTGAATTTCTTTTTTAAACATAAGCACATCATTATTTGAGAAAAATCACGTCCTTCCTGATTTATTCCTCTTTACCCACGTCCCACCCCACCGGAGGCTGTGTTGAGCTGAGGGTACCCACAGGAGCTGGGGCGGGCGAGAGGAGCCCCCGCATCCCACAGGGACCCTCATCCCACCTTTCCAGGAGCTGCTCAAGGGACATCACTTCACGTTTTCGACTTGAAAGCATGAAAAAACAGCCTTCAATTAGAGATTGCTTCCTTTCAGGCTCATTAAATGCACCACTTGCACAAGAACGCATTTAAAATGTGCCAGCGTTACTGTATTTCCCCTTCAAATTAAAAAAAAAAAATAGAGAACAACAAAAAAATTCCCCTTTAATGCAGAATGACTGCATTATTTGACCTGACGTAGCAAAGCACCTTAGCGCACGCTTAACTTTAAGCGCATCAATACCTCCAGCTCCGCTCCCTTCAGTGCCAATCGAAATAAAAAGCACCAGTCCCAAAAACACCGAAACTGGCTCGGAAAATCATGAGGTTTGTTGTTGTTTAGGAGGTCGTTGGATTTGGGGGTTCAGCCCCACGTCCAATTATCACCGAAGACTTGCAGGAGGCACAGCCTTGGGTATCAGGTTCCCCCCAGGTGGGGGGGGGTGAAGGGGTGTCCACAGGGCCACGATGGAGCTGGGCTCTGGGTTGACCTCTGGGAAAGCTGAGGGTGGATGAGCTGGTTCCCAGTATGAGGTTTTCGGGAGCATCCCTGGAGCCTGCCGCAGGTTTATTTTCAAGGATGACCCTTACATGGCCGAGCTCCATGGCTGTATTTCAGGTTTTACAGCCTCTTGCAACCACGGGAAGAGAACCGCCGAGGTAACGGGGTACGGCAGCCCCGTCCCGCTGACCTGCTTCGTGCAGCAGTAATGCGAGAGTCCCGTGTCACCAGGAGCCTTTTTTCACGGCTCCTGGTGCCCGTCTTGGACATCCCCCTCCAAGCACCTTTGCAAAGGAAGCAGATCCCTTGTGCTAACCCGACCTGCTGCCCGGCACCCCTTGAATTCAGTCTCTTTTTTAAAAAGCAAATGGGTTAAGAGCAAGGAAAATCCTCCCATGTTGAGGCAGTGCCGGACACGCTCCGATACACCTCCTTTCAAAGGCTTTGAAAGACGCCTGTAAGTATGAACATGGCCAACGGCCAAACAGCGGGACGGAAAAAGCCAACCGAGGGAAGTGGCTGCAGCATGAGAGCGGCAAATTAATGAGGAAGCATCGGTTTTCAGCCGCTGCAGATGAAAGATTAATCTCTCCAGTTTCACTATCGACTTCCTCATTAAATCCAGCTCACCTCCAGCGCGACTCGCACATAGGGGCTGCGGTGCTCCCTCCTCTGCCCGGAGGCTGGGAGAGCGTGGCCAAAGCCGGACAAGCACTGTCCGTGCAGTCCAACACGGGGAAATGCAACACCACCACCCCAACCACACCAACCCAACACCACCACCCCAACACCACCACCCCAACCACACCAACCCAACACCACCAAATAAACACCAGCCCAACTACACCAGCCCAACTACACCAAATCAACTACACCAAATCAACTACACCAAATCAACTACACCAGATCTCCTTCTATGACCAGGTGACCCGCCTGGTGGATGAGGGAAAGGCGTGGTCTACCTGGACTTCAGTAAAGCCTTTGACACTGTCTCCCACAGCATTCTCCTAGAGAAGCTGGCGGCTCACGGCTTAGACAGGTACACTCTTCGCTGGGTAAAAAACTGGCTGGACGGCCGAGCCCAGAGAGTTGTGGTCAACGGAGTTAAATCCAGTTGGCGGCCGGTCACGAGCGGTGTTCCCCAGGGCTCAGTGCTGGGGCCGGTCCTGTTCAATATCTTCATCAACGATCTGGAGGAGGGGATCGAGTGCTCCCTCAGTCAGTTTGCAGATGACACCAAGCTGGGCGGGAGTGTTGATCTGCTGGAGGGTGGGAAGGCTCTGCAGAGGGACCTGGACAGGCTGGATCGATGGGCCCAGGCCAATGTATGAGGTTCAACAAGGCCAAGTGCCGGGTCCTGCACTTGGGCCACAACAACCCCAGGCAACGCTGCAGGCTTGGGGAAGAGTGGCTGGAAAGTGCCCGGAGGAAAAGGACCTGGGGGTGCTGGTCGACAGCAGCTGAACATGAGCCGGCCGTGTGCCAGGTGGCCAAGAAGGCCAACGGCATCCTGGCCTGTATCAGAACTAGTGTGGCCAGCAGGAGCAGGGAGGTGGTCGTGCCCCTGTACTGGGCACTGGTGAGGCCACACCTCGAATCCTGTGTTCAGTTCTGGGCCCCTCACGACAAGAAGGACATGGAGGTGCTGGAGCGTGTCCAGAGGAGGGCAACGAAGCTGGTGAAGGGCCTGGAGCACAAGTCTGATGGGGAGCGGCTGAGGGAACGGGGGGTGTTCAGCCTGGAGAAGAGGAGGCTGAGGGGAGACCTCATCGCTCTACAACTACCTGAAAGGAGGTTGTAGTGAGGTGGGGGTTGGTCCCTTCTCCCAAGTAACAGCGATAGGACAAGAGGAAATGGCCTCAAGTTGTGCCAAGGGAGGTCTAGATTGGACATCAGGAGAAATTTCTTTACTGAAAGAGTGGTCAGGCCTTGGAACAGGCTGCCCAGGGAAGTGGTGGAGTCCCCATCCCTGGAGGTATTTAAAAGACGTGTAGATGAGGCCCTTAGGGACATGGTGTAGTGGGCATGGGGGGGTTGGGTTGACGGTTGGACTCCATGATCTTAGAGGTCTTTTCCAACCTTAATGATTCTATGTTTCTAACTACACCAAATCAACTACACCAGCCCAACTACACATCTTCTGCAAGCTGCCTTCACGCGGGCAAACCCAGGGTTGCAGAAGCTGAGTCAACCAAAAGCAATGCCGAGCAACCGGTCTTTATCTCCTGTTAAATTAATGACCCGGCAGGTTAATCAGTACCAAACCCACAGGGTCAGGCACAGGCTCGGGAGGCTGGTGGCTCTCACGTCTGGCAGGTGGCTTTGCATTGGTACAAGGAGGCTGATAGTCCCCACGAGGTGCCCAAACCATGCCAGAGGGCTGCACGCGCCCCCGGGGTTTGCTTTGGCTTGGGCAGGCTTCTGCTGGCCAACACCAACCTTGTCCCCCAAGGAAGGCAGCTCGAGACAACCGCACTGCTCATGGCAGCGGTGGGCAGGGTCTGGCAAATCGCTGGAGGCAGAGAAAGGGAAATTTTTCGTGCATGGTGCAAAGTTTCACTCGGGAACGGCTGGTAGAGTTTTAATGGAACAGTGCTGAAGGCTTGGCAATCTGATGCGGCTTTGAGTCAAATGACGCAGGCTGACCAGAAGGAGTTAGTTCAGATTTTCTTATTAAAAATTTTTAAAAATACAAAGATTGGGGGGTTTGTTTGGGTTTGGGGGTGGTTTTTTTCCCCCTGTTGTGGTTTTTCAGTTCAGAATTGAGCTTTAGTCAACCAGCTCCACTGGAAGGAATAGGAGAACTATACCTCTATAGCAACTCTACCCCGTTACCACAGCCTGGGCCAGCATAGTTTTTTAGAGGAAAAAATCCAGAATTAGGCCAGAAACCTCCCCAGCCCTGCTCCGGAGTAACTCCCGGTTTTCCCGATACCTGCCCAGACGGAAAAGTATCGGACGTGTGTTACAGACAGAGGCCTTGCAGACCGCCCTCCATCCGATCTTACATTTCGAAAGCTCCTGTTCATTAAACCTCCAAAACTTTGAGGTCGAGTTGCAAAACCAGCCCTGTTTCCAGGTTTCCAGGCCGGCGGCTCCTGGGGAGGTTTGGTAGCCCTGCCTTGGCCCCGCGCCCGCAGGTGAGGCAATGCCAGCAAAGGCAGCACCGGCCGTGGGCAGCTGCCTGCGTCACCGGGCACGGCACCCTGAAGCACGCACCCTGCGTCACCGGGCACGGCACCGCGAATCACGCACCCTGCACCCGCCCTGGGCCATGGCACCCCACGCAGAGTCCCCCCACCCACGGACCTGCACCCCCGTCCTGGCTCCTTCTCTTACTCCGTCCCCAGCCCCCCACTTTGGTGAGAACCAGACAGGACCCCCGGCCCCTCAGCATAGCATGGGTGCTGTGGGGTGTCAGCCCCTGCTTCCCCCAGGCGCAGCGGGACTGGACCCCCCCATCCCCCACGGCTACCTGCATCCCCCAAGTGCACTGGGGTGCACAACCCCAGGTGCCCTCAAACTCCAGGCTCCCCCCAACCATGACGTTCATGAGCCCCAGAGTTCCCCGGGGTGAACCCTCCGGGTGTCCCCTGGACACCCCCGGGTGCACTGGGATGCCCTGCTCCGGGTGTCCCCTGCATCCCCCCAGGCACAGGGGGGTGCATCCCCCCGGGCACCCCCTGCATCCCCCGCATACACAGGGGTGCATCCCCCTGGGCGTCTCCTGCACCCCCGCGGGGGTCCCCTGCACCCCCCAGGGGTGCATCCCTTGGAATCCCCCCCGTCTCCGCCCCCCCACCCCGGCTGCAGCAGGCCCGGGTCTCCCCTGGGCCCCCCGGATGTACCGGGACGCATCCCCGGGCTGTCCCCCAGACCTCCCCGGGCCTCCCCTGGACCCTCCTCCAGACCCCCAGGAGCGCCCCCCCCACCCCCGCCCCTGGGCCGCGCCCGCCGCTGCCGCGCTCGGAGCGGGCGCAGCCCCGCTCCCCTCCCGGTGCCCCGGCCGGGCGGGCACTCACGCAGCTGAGCAGGGAGCAGACGCCGAGACAGGCCCCCATGGTGCGGCCGCGGCTGCCGCCGGCTCCCCGCACCCCTCCGCCGCCGCCGCCGCGCTGGCTCCGCCCGGGCCGGCCCCGGGGCGCCGAGTTCGGGGCGCGTCGCTCCCGCCGCACCTCCCCCGGGGCGGCCCCTGCGGCTGCGGGGCGGGTGGAGCAGCGCCGGGGCGGGGGCGGGTCCCTCCCGACGGCCCCTCCATCCCCCCGACCCCCCCTCCATCCCCCCGACCGCCCCTCCATCCCCCCCCGACCCCCCCTCCATCCCCCCTTACCGTCCCTCCATCCCCCCCGACCGCCCCTCATCCCCCCCGACCCCTCGGACCGGGGAAGTGGCAGCCCCGGACCCTCCTTCGCCGCCGAGGGGACCCCGCCGACACCATGAGCCCGGTCCAGAGCGGGGGCTCTGGGGTGCCCCCGGGGCTGGAGAGGGTGCCCGGGCCCGCACTGCCGGGGCTCTCCCTCCCCTCGAAGCAGCCCGCGGGAAGGGGTCGGCTCCTCCGAAGGCAGCTCAGGGTCCCGGGGGGTGCATTGAGTGTGTTCCCTGTGAACTGGATCCCCTTGGAAAGGCCGGGTCGGGTCCCCACCGACGCCTGTCCCCAGAGAGCTGACGATGCTGCGGGGAGCCTGGGGTCACCGGGCACCCGGCTCCAGGAGAGAAATTAATGAAGCCCTGTGGTTTTTCACAGTTGAACGCTGCTTGTGCAGCCAGATGTGGCCTTGCTGAGAGCTGCCGAGGGGAGAGATGGGGTCAGTGACTGCGCTTGAGGCCCAGGAAGAGCAGAGTGCTGGGCTGCTCCTGGCCATCAAGTCCTACAAGTCCAGCACATCCACCAGCTCCAACGCACATGCCGGCTCCAGCACACCCACCAGCTCCAGCACACCCACCAGCTCAGAATCACAGAATCATAGAATGGTTGAGGCTGGCAGGGACCTCTGGAGACCATCTGGTCCAACCCCCCTGCGCAGGCAGCCATCCAGAGCCAGTTGCCCAGGACCATGTCCAGATGACATTTGAGTATCTCCTAGGATGGAGACTCCACAACCTTCCTGGGCAACCTGTGCCAGTGCTCGGTCACCCTCACAGTAAAAAGTGTTTCCTGATGTTCAGAGGGACCCTCCTGTGTTTCAGTTTGTGCCTATGGCCACTGGGCCTGTCACTGGGCACCACTGAAAAGAGTCTGAATCCGTCCTCTTTGAACCCTCCCTTCAGGTATTTATATACATTGATGAGATCCCCCGAGCTTTCTCTGCTCCAGGCTGAACATTCCCAGCTCTCGGCCTTTCCTCATATGTGAGATGCTCCAGTCCCTCAATCACCTTCGCAGCCCTTCGTTGGACTCTCTCCAGTATGTCCATGTCTCTCTTGTACTGGGGAGCCCAGAACTGGACACAGCACTCCAGGTGTGGCCTCACCAGCGCTGATCACTGGATCACCTCCATTGACCTGCTGGCCATACTTTGCCTAGTGCAGCCCAGGACATCATTCAACTTCTCTGCAGCAAGGGCACCTTGGTGCCTCATGTTCAACCTGGTGCCCACCAGGACCCCCAGGTCCTTCTCTGCAGAGCTGCTTTTTTTTTTTTGCTGGGCAGCCCCCAGCATGTGCTGGTGCTTGGGATTGGTCTTCCCCAGGGGCAAGACTTTGCCCTTCCCCTTGTCGAACTTCATGAGGTTCCTGTCAGCCCATTTCTCCAGCCTGACGAGGTCCCTCTGGATGGCAGCACCACCCTCTGCTATATCAGCCACCCTTCCCAGTTTGGTGTCATCTGCAAACATGCTGAGCTTACACTCTGCCCCATCATCCAGATCATTACTGAAGATGTTAAACAGGACTGGACCCAGTACAGACCCCTGGGGTACACCACTAGTGACTGGCCTCCAACTAGACTTTGTGCCACTGATGACCACCCCTGGGCCTGGCCCCAGTCAGTTTTCAACCCACCTCACTGTCTGCTCAGCCATCTGCATCAACAGCTTCTCTGTGAGGATCTTATGGAAGGCAGTGTCAAAGGCCTTCCTGAAGTCCAGGTAGACCATACCCACTGCTCTCCCCTCGTTTATCAAGCCAGCCTTCATTGCAGAAGTTTATCAAGTTGGACTTCTCATCCTTAATGTGCCTGGAAATGGTTTCCTGGATTAGCTGCTCCATCACCTTCCCAGGGATCAAGGTGAGGCTGATGGGCCCATAGTTCCCTGGGTCCTCCTTGCCCTTCTTGAAGACAGGAGTGACATTTGCTTTCCTCCAGCCTTTGGGCTCTTCTCCCAGTCGCCATGATCAATCATGATCGCCATTGTCGACAGTGGCCTCGCAATGACATCAGCCACCTCCCTTAGCACTCATGGGTGCATCCCAGCAGAGCCCATGGACTTATGTCCAGTTTGCATAAGTATCCCCTGACCTGATCCTCTTCCACCAAGGGTATGTCTTCCTTGCTCCAGCCTTTCCCCATGGTCTCTGGGACCTGGGATTCCTGAAGATCAGTCTTACAAGTAAAGAGACAAAGAAGGCATTCAGTTCCTCAGCCTTTCCCATGTCCTGTGGCACCAGGTCTCCCATCTCGTGGTGCAATGGACCCATATTTTCCCTAGTCTTGTCACCTATAGCAGCCTTTCTTGCTGGCTTTGACAACACACCTTCCAGCTCCAGCAGACCCACCAGCCCCAGCACACCCACCAGCTCCAGCTCCAGCAGACCCACCAGCCCCAGCAGACCCACCAGCTCCAGCAGACCCACCAGCTCCAGCAGACCCACTCCCCCTGCAGGGGAGACCCCGCGCGAGGGGGGCCGAGGGGCATCTGCCCCCACGGAGCCAAGGGTGGGAGCCAGGGCTGGGCAGGCCGTGGGTTTCCCTGCTCTGCCTGCGCAGCCGGAGTCTGGCACGTCCGCCCGCAGCGGCGAGTGCTGCTCTGCTCTGGCGTGAATAATTCAGGGGCTGGGATAAACTGGGATGTGCTAGCCCACTTCCAAACCCTAAATTTAGATAGAGGGGAAAGTATGTGAGTGTGCGGCAGCAGGCAGGCTTTGGGGGGCACAGGGCTGGGGCAGATGGGGAGCCAACATGCCCCCTGTGTCCTTGAGGAAGAGGAGGATGTCACGCTTCCTGCTCCAGAGGTAAAGCTCCAGGGTTTGGCCTCTGAGCAGCAGTTGGCACAAATTAAAAAAAGCTTTTCTAAGCCTCCGTGGGCTCCCAGAAGCTGCCGGCTGGTTGCAGTCCTGCAACAGGAGAGGTCAGCGCCCATAAATTGCCCGCTGACCTCAGCTGATCTCAGGTTGCTTTTCCTTTCAGGAGGCGGCTGGGGTGGGCGCGGGGGACCTGCCCGGCCTGGCTGTGTGCGGGCACGGGTCTGGCAGCGCCCGCGGGGCAGGCAGCGGCCTCGGGGACGCGATGGGCTGGCTCCAGGCACAGTCCCCCGGGTGGGAGGTGGGGGCTCTGGCAGCTCCCATCTCTTCCCGGCTGGAGGAGCCTGGTGACACCCGCAGCAGGAGTGTCCTTCAACCCCTGTCCTCCCAGGAAGGGCAAATCGGCCGGAGGGGTATTTGTCCCCTTGGTCCCGCTGTCCCCCCATGCCTTGCAGGGACGTGAGCCCGCTGCCACGCCGGGAGCAGAAATCCCACCCCGGAGAGACCAGTCCTCCCCACACTGTCCCCTCGTCCCCTTTGATGGTGCCGCCAGGTGGCAGTGCCGCTGTGAGACCGGTGCACACGACCGCTGGACGGCGGGGACGGGGCTGGGCTCGGTCCCTGCCTGCTCCTGGGTGGCCACGGGGGGCCCCGGCTGCCCGGAGGGAGAGGGCTCCCCGCCCGCCTCGCAGGGGTGTCCCCACGCCTGGCCCTCGCTGGTGAGCAGAGGCCACGCCACCGCCACCACCCACAGCATCAGCCCCTCGCCGTCCCCTTCTCGGGGGGTGGCTTGTCGGGCCGGACCCGGACCCAGGCAGCAATGTCCCAAGTGACGGAGCTGTGACCGTCCCCCGCACACCAAAGGACACGGGGGTTTTACATCGCCCTGCACACGGGGAAGAGGAGGAGTGGGAGGTGAGGGAGCCCAGGGACATGTGGCTGCCTCCAGCCCACTCCCGCAACAGAAGCCCCCAGCCCATCTCCCACTGCTCAGCAGGGCTGGGAGCACCCCACCCCATGTACCCCTAATAAAACACCTTTCTTCTGCTCTGCCTCCCTCTCCGCTCCTTCTCCTGCATCACTCAGCATCCCCGAGGCACGAGGGGACATCTTCTTTCCCCTCCCCCTGGTGCCTGGTTCATTAGTGGACAGGGTATCATTTTCTGCCCGCCGTGGGGGGGATTATAGGGCTGGGGGTGGCACAGGACCGGCGGGGAGCAGGGCCAGGCGCAGCTTGCCAGGGATGCCCTCCCGCCCGGGGACCTGGGGGGGGGAAACAAATGATCTCATGTGACTGTATCTGGGACAATACCAGCTTAGCCGTGGGCGCAGCCAGAAGGGTTCCTGCCGAGCCCGAGCGATGCTATTCATGGATAAACCTACATTACAGTAATTAATAATAATTAATAATCGAGTCTGTATTTGGAAAACCAGCTAAACCCATCAAGCACCTTTCCTCCAGAGCATCGTCTAGTGCAGGCAAATGCAGGCGTGGTGTAAGGTGCATTTTTGGGGTGATGATTTTGGGTTTGACACACCCCTGGTCCATGGGGTTGTCCTACCCCCGGCACCCTGGGGGCTGGCCCTGCTCCTGGATGGGGCTTTTAGGGACCCCAGGATCCTTCCCCTCGGCCACCAGCTGCCAGCAAGCATATCACAGCCTTGTGTTTTGGGTGCTTTGGGGAACTGCCCCAAAGACCTCAGGGTGCTGCTCATCCATGCTGGGAGGTGTGGGGAGTCCCCCTGCCCTTCCAGTGCTGCAAGGGAGGCCAGCCAAGGAGGACAGGAATGGAGCTACCCCCCTTTATGGCCAGCAGCATATTTTCTCAGCTGTGCTGCCTCTCTTGGGGTTTCCAGCCCCCAGATGAGAGGGAGACAGGCACAAAGCCAGTCTGGGATGGGAAGGACAAATGCAAAAGTCCTGAGATGGAAGCATCTCCCTCCCCCCTTGCCTTAGGATGCCTTCGAGTCGGGGAATTAGTTTTCCACTAAGCTCTTCTGTAATAAACAGAGACACAGGAGGACTAGTAATGGGTGATTGCTTGGCCTTTAATTACGGACAGAGGCAGGGTGTTCAGGGTCTCGGGAGCCGGGATTCAAACCCAGTGGAAATGAAGGGGATGATTTTCAGGAGGACCACTGCAGGCACCTGCAGAACCTTCTGTGCTTGAGCTCCTGCTTTGTCCCTTTTGTTTACCAGGACCCTCCCGTCCTGCAACACCGCAGGCTTAGCAGCCGAATACATCTCAAATGCATCAACCCTTGAGACCAGCGCAACAGAGGAGTCTGATGGAGACCAAGAAAGCCCTCTGAATCTAGTGATGGGCATCCCACCTGCTGGCCTTGCTTCTGGGAAACCCACTGAGCATCAGGATTTGCATTTGGGACCCTCTTCGAGGACCTTTTGCCAGTTTGAGATGTCTTAAAGGCCAGTGGGGCAATGCGGAGCTGACATGGCTGGTGGTTTCCTTAATGGGCCATCACCAAACCTATCGCTTGTCATCCAACAGGCTGGGGTCTTCTCCCCAAAGCCTCTCCCAGCCAGAAGAGCGACGGGCTGTGAGGCGAAGAAACACTAGCCACCCTCCGTCCTTGAAGCTTGATTTAGTCTGGGCTGGAAAAGCTTCGGCATTTCCCTGCTGAGTTTGGACAGACGCTGTTTGTCTTTCTCGTGGCGGTGGCCAGATGCCTGGCCGGTGACGGATGGGACTGTCGCGCCGGAGTTTCTGCGCTGTCACAACTGCTGGGTCTCTCATGGGCTGGAAAATGTGGGGAGGAGGTGACTCCACTGTGAGCTGAATGTCCTCCCCAAGGTACCAGGATCTGAGCCAAGAGAGATGGTGGGGTAGGGAGGTTGGGGGAGGAAGAAGCAGGGTGAGACCTTGATCTGAAGGTGTCCTGGGTCCGCCTGGCAGGAGGACCTGGTTCTTCTTTCATTCCCAGCCTGCAGCCTCCACGCCACTGGGTGCTTCTGCTTTGCCGCTCACCCCAGCTTTGGGTTGGAGCCCCCCATTTTGCTTTCCCGGCACCCAAAGGCTCCAGCCTTCCTCCAAACTCCAGCACGAGCCTCCCCGAGCCCCTCACCTGCGTTTCCCAACATCTGCCGGGTGACAGGGTGACCCCAGTGCCACCCGGGCATCCCAGCCAGGGCAGTGCCGGGGGAATTGCAAGTCCGGGATGCCCGTGGAAAGCCGCGTATGGCGCAGGCGGTTTTCGAGCCTGTTCATTTTCAGCCTTAACAATTCTTTCTTTTGGAGAAATGGCTAATGAGCCATGGGGATCTAATTAGATTTCTCTAGTCAGCCTTTCGCCTCGTTCCGTGTCTTTTAAAACAAAACAAAAAAAAAAAAAAGGAAAAAAGCTCCACAAGCGCCGATGTGGAGACAATTAGATCAGTGTCTCCTTAATGAGTTCATGGCTCCAGCGGAAATATCTGTCTTTGACAGGAGAGGCAGAAACCAAGCTGCACCCATGGGTGAGCGTGCTATGAGGTGGGAGCCGTGTTCCCCCCTTTGCAGACCCTCTGTGGGGTGCAGGTGAGCCCACAGGGTGCCTCATCAGGTTTCGGGTTTGCTCCCTGCACTGGGTGCTTCGCACAACACCCACATGGATCCCCGGCGCCGCCTGGGTCTTTTTATTAAGCACAGCAGCGAGCTGGGGTTTTACACCATGTTTTTGTAGGATCAGGGATGCTAATAAAGTCCAGATGCTCTCCAGCATAAAATATCCTGACTTGGGTGGGAAGGACCCCAGGAAACCCCAGGGTGGGCGAGGAACGGGGCCACCAAGGCGAGGAGAAGCAATGAGATGCCGTTGGGAGCATCAAAGCAGCGGTGATGCTCACCTGGATGGGGATGAGACACCAGGGGGTGAAAGATGCCACCAGCGAGGACCTTGTTGTCCCCTCCCCGGCGCTGGCAGACCCCACACCCCGGCCGAGGCTGCGGCAGCGCTGCTGAGCCCCACGTGGCCCTGCCGAGCAGATTTTGCTTAGCTGCCTGGGCTATATTTAGCTGCCTGTAAAAGGGGTTAGCAAGCAGCGCTGGAGCCAGTGGCACAGCTAAGAATGTCAACGTAAGAGCAGCCAGGGATAAAAAAAACCCAGCCCGGGTGCTGGGAGCTTTGCACAAATCCCTGTCACTGCTGGAGGTGCAGGCAGCAAGCGGGCAGGGCTGCAGGCAGCACCCGCATCCCCCCTGGGTGGTAGCACTGGATGATGGCTACTTGCTGTCCCCCCACCGATTTGCCTGCGGTGATTTGGGCTGATTTGGCCGGTTTGCAGCATCCCGGCGTTCAGCCGGACAGCAAGGGTCTGCTGGGGGAGAACTGGGCCTGAAACCTGGTGGGTTTGGTTAAATCCCAGGGCTTTTGGGGCAGGCATCCCCCTCCGCAGGCAGGGGACAGTGGCAGGCAGGAGGGACAACCTGGAGGGGGGGAGGTGTTTGTGAGGCTCCCTGCATCCCCATCCAGGCATCTGGAAGTTACTGGAGCATGAACAACAGATTTGACCTTTTATTTTTGCCCATGAAGATATCTTTTGGGGATGCTTTCTTGATGCTCAGTTAACTCGAACACACCTTTCTTCCAAAGGTTCACCTCGCCACCCCAATCTGGTCTCTTAAAGCAAAAACTGGGCAAATCCCACCCCCTCCCAGCTCCCCCCAAACCCCCCTGTGTTGTTCTGAGCTCATCTGCGCTGCCCTGACCTTGCCTGGGCTTCACCTCCTGCCTGTGCAAACCTGGCTGTTGCCCAGAAACATCACATTTAAGCCAATATAGGAGTCAATACATAGGAAAGCTGCTTTCGCAAACTGTAGCTATTCTGTCCCAGAAATAATTTGCACGTTCCACTTGTCCATGGGGGCAGGTGATGAATATTTCAATGGCTGGGCCCCGAGAGTGGCACTTACAGTCATTCCACAGGGACCTCGTTTCCCTGGCGGGACCGCAGCTCCCGTGATGAACTGGCAGCAGGATGAGCCCCAAGCTGTGGCTGCATCTGGCTGCGTGATCCACCACGCCTTTGGGTCAGGAAAGAGTTTCTGCTGCTGCTGCTGTAAAAAAAAGACATTATTTTGGTTGAATTTTCCCGTTCTGCTGGGAACGGCAAAGTTGCAGCTCAGTTGCAAAGACCTGTGCAACTCGTGGCAGGAATTCAAGCCACCTTGACCTACAGAAATATGAAAAGCAGCTCATGCGCTGTCCCCCATCGTGGAGGGGATGCACTGGGCTGCGCATGCACCCGAGGGCTGCTCGATTGCATGGCACAGGCGGGGAAGGTCTCCACCACCTCCATCACGGCGTGCCCGGGGGGAGATGGTGCTGCATAATCAATGTGCCCTGCGAAGGACGGTGCAGCAAGCTCAGATCCAGATGGCTGAGTACCCGGAGCAAAGAGGACGCCCAGGAAGGGCATTGCTATCTGCCGTGACCTTAACGTCTCCTGTCGAGGCGGCACAGAGATGTCCAGACTTTCGTCTCGACGTGATGCTCCACCCTGCCTGGTGACAAATTGCCTGCCTGGGAGGTGTTTGCTGGCATTTTCCCTCTAGTTTTAAATCCTCCAGGCAATGAGATGCTCTTGCTGCCTTTGGCCTCCGAGATCTCCCAGGCAGGATGGGTTTTCCCAAGGGCTGAGCAAGTTTTCTGCCGATCCATCCCGCAGGAGCCATCTCCATCGCTCCGGGGCTGGTACCCCCCACGCAGGGATGGCCCCGTGTCCTGCCCAGGCTCATGGAAAGTCTCTGTCCCCAGCCAGGGAACAACCTGCAGGTCCCCAAACCCTGTGACCCGTGTCCTGAAATAGCACCTTAACGGAGGGACTGACGCAGCCCAGGGGCGAGCTCAGCTCAGGAATAATCTTTCCTCCACGTCACCTACGTACCCGGCGAGAAATCAGAGTCTTAATAGGGCTGGAAATTAGGAAGATACATCTAAAAGAGGAAAGCGCTGCTCTCCCTCGGAGGTGACTTTTAGCCCAGATCAGAGCCCGCAGCGCTGGGCAGGCGAGTGGAAAACAACCCTGCTCCGTCCCTGCCTGCACCCGTGGGCAGGGGGACGCTGCCTCCACCCCTGGGGGGCTGCTCGAGGGTCGGTGGCTTTTAACAACCCTTGTGCACAAGCGGGATAAAGCAGCTTGGCAGCAGCAGCCGAAGGAGAATAGACTCTCCCGAGCCCTTTTCTGGATCCTTTTTTTTTTAGGAGAAAATAGGATTTAAAGCAGGTGGCAGAGCAGGGAGCAGTCTGACCCCGACCTCGCTGGCTTCGCCTCCCTGATGGATAAAGCAGGGGCTCTCCCGATGCTTGGGAGGGCACAGACAGTATATTTTAGGTCCCCCACCAGCAGGGATGCTCACCCCGCCGGGAGCACTCTGGGAAGAGCATCCCAACCTCGGCAAAACCTGAGAGCAGGCGCTGAAAGAGCAGAGCAACCTTTGCTCCCGTGTCGGTACGGCACCCAGCACAGCGGCACAGCCCGGTACCAACACCGAACGGGTGCTGCCTGGTCAGGGAATAAGTTTTCTTTTCCCAGCTGCCGTCCCGACGTGCTTTTGCATTGCTGGGGCTTGTCCCCAAGAGTTTTGTGAGCTTCAGCTGGGAGTTTGGGCTCTTGATGCTCACCATGTCCTGGGTGCTGGCAGGTTCGGAGAGGTTATTTGGTGCCACCACTGGCCGAACATGGAGGGATTGATACCCTGCTTGCGTGCCTCAGTTTACCCAGCTCCCCCAGCCAGCCATCCCCAAAGGATCACACTGGCAGAAGGAAGCGTTCAGCCTAGGTGGAAGTGGGAACCGTGCCGTAGCTCTCCCCCAGCTCTCCCAGAGCATCCCTTGGGGGCACCCAGGAGCTGGAGGAAGGGAGACCCACCCCAGGGTGCTCCAGCAGGACCTTCCCCAACCAGCCTGGGCTTCTCTCCTCTCCCTCCCTGTCCCCCCAACCTCTCCTCCCTTGCTCCCCCACGTCTCCCAAAGCAGAGGGATGGCAGCCGCCCCCCTCGCCTGCGACAGCCAGTGTCACATCCGATCAGGTGCCAGGCAGGATAAACATCGCCGATGCTCGGCCTGAGACTGCTCCGGAGAGGGGAGACAGTCAAGGAGAAAACGGAGCGTAAGGAGCTAAAAATAGCGGCTGGCGAAGGCTCCCCTCCCCGCCGGCCGCGCGGGAGCTGCCAGTCGCCCGTCACCACGCGTGAGCGAGCAGGCAGGATAAATGTCCCTCCTGCTGGCTGGCGGGGCCGGCTGGCTCCAGCCCCCCACCCCGAGCTGTTGGGGGTACAGGGGTACCGGAGACAAGCATCAGGCTGAGACCAGCCAAGTCCTGGCTGCTTCAGCGGCTCTTGTCCCTCTACAACCCTGGCAAGGCAAGGCACGTCCCAATTTGCCTTGCTGGTGGGTGCAGAGGTCAGGAAAGCATCGCCCTTCCCGGGTCAGCAACCTCTGCTGGGCATGGCTGAGCCGCCGGCTTCTCCGCATGGCCCGTGGCAGGGCTGAGCTCCCCCGGGGGAGGGACGCGATGGGCACCTTGCTCTGGGTGCTGAGCATCACCCCTGGCTGACAGCAGGGAGAGGAGGTCGGCCAGAGCTCGGAATTTGGGAACGCGCCCCCAGCCCCACTCCTACTGGGAACAGCATCCCAGTGCAGCGCCAGGGGAGCAGGGACTCCATCGCCCGGGGGCACCCCGCTTCCGCAGCCCGGGGGCATCATCTGCGCACCTCGAGAGCCAGGCAGGGACATTTCGGAGCCTCTCACCAAAATTGTGCTGCTTCCCTGTTGCACACGCAGGCGAGAGCGCCAGCGGCAGCCCGGGGAGGTGGGATGTCGTTCCTGCGTGCAAATGCACGCTCGGGGCGGCTCTGTTCATCGCTGCCTCCCTCCCTCTTCTGATCCAGCTCAGGGGTGCGGGTGGGGAACCCCCATCGCACGCACTCGGTGTTGGCTGCGTCCCCCTTCTCGAGGTGATGCTGGTGCCGGGCCAGGAGCAGGCTGGGCTGCCGAGATGGCGGCATCTGCTCTGTGCCCAGGCTCTGCCCAGCGTCCTTCTGCAGCGAGGACAGTCCTCGTGTTGGGCAAAACGTGGGGCTGTGACATGACCAGGGGGATTTACCAGCCGGATCCAGGGTCTCCCAGCCCACCCACTCCCCCCTCCCCGGGCACCACACACCACAGAGATGCAGCCACATATTTTTTAATGTTTTTGTTTATTCCGAAGGTTTTGAGCCTGGCAATTGGTTTTGGCTGAAACAAAGGCGCGGGGAGGCGTGTGAGCTGGGGCCAAGCTGCCCCGGCGGGCGAGCGGAGCCCTCCTGGGGCCGTGGGGCTCCTTCCCCCAGGGCTGCAGCCAAACCCCTAATTCAGAAGAAATTTGGGGTTTTTGCACTTTTTGCCCGGCAGGCTGGCCGGGCTCCTGGCCCGCGTGGGGCTGCCCACCAGGCCGGGCTACGAGCCCCCTGCCCAGGCTAGTGGGTCCCCCCCCAGCGCATCGCAGGGCAATGGCACACGGAGCCTTATGGGGGGAGATGGGCCCCCGGGGTGGGGATGTCACAGCCCCCCCCAAATGTCCCAGCGCCGGGGGGGACGGAGGGGGCGCAGCCCCCGCTCCCGCTGCCAGCCCCAAGTGCGGGGCCAGCGCGGGGGGGGGGGGTGCGGGGCGGCACCGGCGGCGGGGGGGGGCGGTTCCCGGCGGCGGGGAGAGGCGGGGCGGCGGCGGCGGGGGGGTCCCCCCCGCGCGGAGCGTGGGCCGGGCGCGGGGAGCGGCGGGGAGCGGCGGCGCTGGGCGGGCGGCTGCGGGCGGCTCGGCCCCGGGTGCCCCAAGGGCTGCCTGCGAGCCGGAGCCTTCCCCGGGGCTCTGCCGAGCTCCCAGCACCTTCCTCCGGCCGCCCGGCTGGCAGCGGCAGCGGCAGCGGCACTGACACCGACACCGACATCAGCATCGACACCGGCACTGACACCGGTAGCAACATCAGCATCGACATCAACACCGGCACCGATACCGGTAGCAACATCAGCATCGGCACCGACACCAACATCAGCATCAACACCGACACCGGCACCGGCACCGACATCAGCATCAACACTGACACCAGCAGCAGCACCAACACCGGCATCGACACCGGCACCGGTATCAGCATCGGTAACGTTGGCACCGGCTCCAGCAGAGCCCAGGTGAGCAGCTGATGGGTGGCGGGTGCAGGTGACGTGGTTGCACCGAGGCCCTGGGCCATGGCGGTGGATACCCTGTGCTCACGGGTGCTGGGGACCGGGTGCCTGCACTGGGAAGCGGGTGCCCACCCTGGGAAGGAGGTGCCCACCCTGGGAAGAAGGTCCCCACCCTGGGCACCTCCACGGCAGTGCATCGGAGCAAAGGGAGGGTGGAGAGGCAGGAGGCTCAGGAGATGGCCGTGTCCTCGGGGGGCAGACAGGTTTTGGGGGGATGAAACTTTGTGGTGCTGAGCAGGGCAGTGGGGTGCCTCCTGAGGGCTTGGGGGGTCCGTGCCCATCCCACCGGGGGCAGGAGGCTCCGGGGAGGATCGGGGTGAGCAGCAGTCGTGCTGAGCAAGGCTCGTCCATCTCGGGGTGGGCACTCTGGATCAACCCCCATGGTGGCACCTCTGTCCCATCCTGGCACACCCACCCCTGGCCCCCTCACCCCCTGCCCCCTCCTCCCTGGCAGGTCCTGGGGTCACCACTGCCCCCCCTGCCCTGTCCTCATCTCAGCTACTGCGACCCCCCCCGACCCTCCCAGCTCCAGCCCTCAGCTCTGGGATGAGAGCTTCCCAGATGATTTTGGGCTCGGGGAGCTGGGGGGGTCCCAGGCAGCAAGAGCCCAGGGAGAGCAGTGCGGGGCTGAGCACCGCTCCGTGCAGGAACCAGGCTCATCTTGTGCCTCCTCCCAGGCGGGCGGCATCCTCTCGGGAGGAAAGGGCTTCCCCAGGCACAGCCCCTCCTCGCTGCGTTCAGGGCATTATCTTGGCAGGTTGCCCCTGCAGATGCTTGGATTGGGTCCCTTTGCTCCCCGGAGCTGGCTCCTGTCCCCTGGCTGGGTGGCAGTGCCACCAAGGGGGTGGCAGAGGCAGGATGTCCTGGGTTCACCCCGAATACTCACAGCCCATGACCTTGGGACTCTCTACCAAGGAACACCTCAACCCTTTGCTGTCATGGGGGGCTGCTCCCGGGATGTCCCCCCTTGTCACGGCTGGGCCAGAAAGGCAGGAGATATAACCGGGAGGGGGGAATGGCTGTGCCACTGTCTCCATCCTTTATCATCTCAGCATCTCCCCCCAAAAAGAAGGAGGTTTTGGAGGCAGAAGGGTGGTGGCAGAGCCAGGTTCTCCTCGCTTTTTTAAATTGGGGGAGCCACAGCGTTTCTTCCCAAGCTGGGCTGCCGGGAGGCTGTGCCCAAGCTGTCCCCCCCCCAGGGGACTGTGCCGGGCTGGAGCGAGAGACACAGCAGGGTCTAAACTGGACGTCAGGATTTTTGCAGCTCTGAAAGCGCTGCTGTCCCCTGCCCTGCCCCTGCCAGCCACGCCGGGGGCTGCGGGGGTCTTTGGTGGCTCCTGGAGGGCTGTGCCACCCCCAGCCTGGGGACTGTGCCGGGTGTCCCCGAGCGGTGGGCTGGAGGGCAGAGGGGGAGGTGGCCGGGAGCCGGGGGATGCTCGGTGGGAGGCTGTGGGTGGCTGTGGTTGCAGCCACCCTCTTAGGGGGAAGCCTTGGGGTTCAGCTCCCGCTTCAGCCGGCAAGGCTCTGGCACCCGTTCCTGACCTGGCCCCGCGCTCCCTCGCAGGACGGGGTGCTCCGGTCCCCTGCGGGGACATGGCAGCACGAAGGATGGGGAGAGGAGCCGCAGCCCTGCTCCGACCTTCGCTCCTGGGGCAGGCTGTTCAGGGCCTGGCTCAGCCAAGCGCCGATGGATCCGGCTCTGCTCCATCAGACCTGGGCATTTCAAACCCTGCCTCTGATCCTAGGGTGCCTGCACAGATTTCTTCCCTCCTCGGCTTTCGGTCCCTTCCCCGCCAGCTCCCCAGGGGCTGGGTGGGGGTCACTGCGTGGCAGGGAATCCCGATGATGCTCCCAGCATCTGTGCAGGGATGGGGGAAAACATCTGTATCGCCTCCATGCAAGGCCTCGCCACGGGGGGAGGGCCATCGGTCCCTCCCGAGGGGATGCTGCCCGGGGGGCAGGGCACCCTGGAAGATTTCCACCTCCCTTCTTGGATGAGTTGCAGCAGGAAGGAGAAAATCTGCCGGCTGCCAGGGACCTGGGCAGAAGCACATGCCGGGGGCTCCCCAGGGAGCCGGAGGTACCAGCCGCAGCACGTGGCCTGGGAAGCCGTCAGCTGGCTCCGCTCCCCAAAATTCATTATCCGGGTGCCTGCGCACGTCCTGCTGCTTTGGCAGAGCCGGGGAGCCTCCTCCGAATTCAGTGCCGCTTCCCCGGGGCACCTCGCTGCCCTCTCTGCCGTACCCAGCTGGATGCAGGAGCACCCGCGGGCTGAGCTGGGCTCTCCCTGGTGTGACCGGTCCGGCCTTTGCGGTGGCACCAGTATCCTCCAGCATCGGTCTGTGGATTCACCAGGCAGGTGGGGACCTGGAGGAAGGGGATCGGAGGAAAGGGCCCCTGGAGGCGGGGAGCCGTGGGGGGTCCCTGCGTGGCCCCTGGATGTGGAGCAAGCGGGATGGGCAACACGGAGCATCGCTCGCCCCGGCCTGACTGCAGCAGGACAGGGCTGCGGGGAGCAGACAAGACCCCCCAACACTGGGAGCTGGACCACGGTCCTCTCCTAGTGCCGACCAGTGGCAGATGGAGAAAAGGGACCTTGGGATGGGAGAAGAGGCTCCCACGCTGCACAGCCGAGCCCTGGGGCGTTTCAGAAATGCCTGGTGCCTCATGTCACCCAGCCCACGGTGCTCCTGGCACGGCACAGCCGGGCATGCGCTTGGTGGCACCCAGCTGGCACCCTGTGCCCCCACAGATCTCCCAGCCGCTGCCCCAAGCAGCCCACGGCCCGTGTCGCAGCACCCTCACAAGTCCTCGGGTTTCCCCTGGCACAAATTCCCGTGCCACCCACGCGCCCCGCACCCACAGCCAGGAGAATCGAGGATGTCCCCGTCCCCAGCATCTCGGATCGAGTCCGTCAGCTCCCACCCAGGACGCTGAGGCTGGAGCAGCTGACAAAAAGCCATTTGGGGAGGAGGGAGCCTGAAACTGCTAAAGAATGAAACCGATTTAGATGTGGGTGACACGTTTATTATGCAAAATTATAGTTTGTGCCGTCGTCAGAGCAGCTAACTGAAGGTTACGGTGGGAGCTGTATTACCCAGGGCTCAATCATCGTAATTAACCCCCATTAGATCACCTGCTTTGCAACTGAGACGCGTGGTGGGGGAAGCTCCTGTTTACCTCCCTTGGCTACGGGAGCAAGTGCTGATTTCCCCGCGGTGCCAGGTCCCTCCCCGTGGGGGCTGCGGGTGGGTTTCCATCAGCCCCACGCGAAAGGGGCTGTTGCATTTTCCCCCTTGGACTCGAAAAGGACCTGAATGCGGACGACAGGACTGAGAGCAGACCCACGGGGCGAGGAGCGCGGGGGAGGCGGGCTCAGCCCTCCCACGCAGCACCCAGCACCCTTGCGGGGTCCCCGATGGGCACCCGAACCCGCCAGGGGAAATTCCTGTTCTCCTCTCACCACACCAGCAATTAAAGGTAATTAACTGATGGGGGTGTAGGCAGGGATGCTCACAAGCCCTTGAAGAGGTCACAGCCCACAGGTTGGCAAACACCCGGCTGGGCTGGGAGCGGCTGGAGCAGCCTCCGTCCCTCCCTGGGATGCGGTGGGATCCCTCCCTGCATCCCTCCCTGGGATGTGGTGGGATCCCTCCCTGCATCCCTCCCTGGGATGCGGTGGGATCCCTCCCTGCATCCCTCCCTGGGATGTGGTGGATCCCTCCCTGCATCCCTCCCTGGGATGCGGTGGGATCCCTCCCTGCATCCCTCCCTGGGATGCGGTGGGATCCCTCCCTGCATCCCTCCCTGGGATGTGGTGGATCCCTCCCTGCATCCCTCCCTGGGATGCGGTGGGATCCCTCCCTGCATCCCTCCCTGGGATGCGGTGGGATCCCTCCCTGGGATGCGGTGGGATCCCTCCCTGCATCCCTCCTTGGGATGCGGTGGGATCCCTCCCTGCATCCCTCCCTGGGATGCCTCCATCCTTCTCTGGGATGCCTCCATCCCTCCCTGGGATGCGGTGGGATCCCTCCCTGCATCCCTCCCTGGGATGCGGTGGGATCCCTCCCTGGGATGCGGTGGGATCCCTCCCTGCATCCCTCCCTGGGATGCCTCCGTCCCTCCCTGGGATGCGGGACAGCATCTCCCGTCGGGGAGGTTTGGGCAGGGGAACACAAGCCCGTGGTTCAGGCTGCTCGTGCGTGGGCAGGGGGACGGGTGCGACTGGGGGGAGCTGCTGTTCAGTGGGTGATCCCAATCTGCACCCAAACCGACGTGCAGGGTGAGGGTCTCGCTCGCTGCTGTGCCTGTGCTGGATGCGTCCTCCTGCGTGGTGGTGCTGGGTCACGTAGCTGTCACCTCCCCACTGTCACCGGGAAGCCAGGAGCTGCCAGCGCTGCCGGCCCTAAGGATTTGCCGTGTTCCCACAGTAAATAGCCACAACCGCAATATCGCTGGTGATTTTTTGGGTGCTTCTCATTTTCCCAATGCCAGTCAGCGGGCAGGCTGGCAGGGCCGCCGGTGGCTGCGGCGCAGGAGGGGACCTTTCTGCTGTCCCAGAGCTGCTCCCGCTCCGCTGCTTTGCCCAGCCCGTGTGTCAGACCCCGGCTCCTTCCTCCGGGATGCCGTATTGCCAAGCAGCTCCATCCCCGCCGGCAGCAGCTTTCCCGAGTCCTTCCTGCATCTTTGCACGGGGACCTCGCACCTCCCAGCTGCCGGGGAGCAGGAGCTGCTCTATAGAACGGTAAAAGCTGGAGGTGCTTGTTATTAGCACAAAGTGAAGGAAAAATTTTCCTTTCTAAACTTCCCAGGGGAGAATTGGGAAGCCAGGGGAGATTGGGCGGGATGGGAAGCAGTGATGTGCGCTGGGCCGGGAGCTCCAGGCTCCAGGAGGATGGAGAAGAAGACCCGGGATATGGTTATTCCCTCTCGGGGTGCGCGGGGCCCGATGCACGCCCCACGGCCAACGCAGCTGAGGTTATCCACCCCCCTCCCTCCTGCGTGGGGTTTTGGGAGCTGTTGGGTGCAGGGTAAGGCCCTGGCAAAGCCCGGCAGCGATGCTGCGCCGTCAGCCCACGTCCCCGTGCCTCTGCCCGCTGAGCTTTTAGCGCTTTGCTCTTTAATAAGAGCAACTCAGCCTTGTCCGGGAATTAAATCGGGATGGTCCGGAGGGCATCGCGCATTCAGGTTTCCCCGGTGCTTTCGGCATCTGCCCGGGATGCCCCATGAGCTGCTCCCGTGGGAAAAGACGCCTCAGTTTTACCAACGTATGGACTTGTAGGAGATGCTGTGCTTAGCGGGGCTGTGTTGGGATTAAACTGCCGAGTCCTCCGGAGCAGTTTTTCCCAGCCCAATCCAGGTCTGCAGGTTCAAAAGGGAATTTTCTCTGCGTTCACTACCCTTCGGGGAAGCCAAGCCGTGATGTGGGGCACGGCGGTGAGCACCTCGAGGTCTGGAGGCACCCACGTTCGGGTTGGGAGCGTTTGGGTTTGCCCTGCAGGTGCTGGGGGAAACTTTGGGTTGGGATGTCAGCGAGCACGTGAGCCGGTTTCGCTCTCACCCTCGAGCAGGACTTGCTCTGATTTGTGTTTGCAGCATTATAAGCCAAAGTGACAGTTTACACAAATAGCCTGAAATCCTGTCTGCAGAGACTCAGGTTGGATTTTATTTTTTTCCTGGTTTTCGTGAGGGCGTTAAACAGAGCTGAACTCTGCCGTCATCCCCGAGCACAACGAGACCGGGATTGATGGAGCAATAACAAACCCTTCCTTTCTCCCAGCGACTCCATCCTATGGATTTCAGCAGCAAAACCCACCTCTCGTGCTCATCTCCCCGTTGGCTTCCAGGAATTATGGGGAATGAAGATTATCAGTCTCCCATTTCGGAGTCCTTCATCCTCAGTCTTTGTCTTGAATGGGAATTTAGGTACCGATATCCACCAAGCCTGGATGAGCCCCACGCAGAGCCAGTGAAGGGAAGCCTTTGTGTTCAGTCCAAGCTGGTATTAGCTAGGACATGTCTCAGGTTTTAGCATGAAAAAGAAATTTCTAAGTCCCACAGCTGGAGAAAAAATCGTAAAAAAATAAGTCAGCCCTAAAGCATGCAAAAAGGAAGCAGAGGGTGAATGAAGGCAGGTGAAGGATGGTCTTTAAAAGCATCCTTGTAACCCAGGGAGTGGTTTGGGTGGAATAATTCAGGATTGGGGTGGAATAATTCAGGATCGGGGTGGAATAATTCAGGATCGGGGTGGAATAATTCAGGACTGGGGTATGAGCAGGGATGGGACTGTGCATAGACCCGGTCCTGCCCCCCGGCAGGGCAGTGATGGGCACCAGGGAGGGAGCTGGGAAAGGGGAGAAGAGGGATGTCAGGGTGATGGAGGGGAAGAAGAGACACTTCAACATGCCCCAAACCGATGGACGAAGCCATCCAAGCACAAGCAGGAACCATGGAGAAGATGGAAAGCAGGTGAGGCTGCGAGGATGGGTGAGCAGGAGCAAGAGCAGGGAGGAAGGTCAAAGTGCAAAGCAGGACACCACAGGAAGGGGCTTAGAGGGTAACGAGAATTACGGCTGTAAGTAATTAGTCTAACGAGGAGGATCCACGGCTCAGCGGCGAGGGAAGGTGGTGGGAGCCTTTCGGGCAATGGTGTTTGCTGGAGAGTGCATCGCACGGAGGGGCCAACCCCCCGGTACTGGGATGTGCTGGACCTTCTCAGGCTGGGACAGCGATTTGGGGAGCTGCCAGTGTAACCTCCTCTCTGAAAACCTGCTGGAACGATTCCTCAAAGCTTTGGGGAGGAGCTGAGGCTACGCGGTGAGGAGAAGCCAGGGAAAAATGGGAGAAAAAAAAAGTGTGAGACCTGGACGTTGTTCCGAGCATCTGGGCGCAGGTTGGCTTGGGTCCCTGCGCTGCTTCGCTCTGTGCTGTGTCACCGTCACGGTGACGGTGCCAGGCGGGATCTGAGCTGGCCCAGGCACCTTCCCAGCCTGCCTGGAAGCCTGGCGATTTAGGGACAAAGGTGCCAGGCCGTGGTCGGAGAGGTTTCGCTGCCGAGAGCAGGCGGGGGGGTGCCAGCATCGCCCCCGGGCAGGCGCTGGGAGCTGCTTCCCTCCCAGCACCGCGTCCAGGAGGATCGTCACCTCGAGGCGCTTGGGTTGGGACTTCCCCGTGCTCTGGGCTTGGAGCAAAACCTGTTCTCCATGCCGCTCTGCATCTCTACATTGAATTCTTGCACAGCCAACATCCTTGGGGCCTTTTCCCTTCTCATTTTCTCCCCCTGCCCTGAAGACAATGAGTTTGGGGCAATATTTATTCCCATCCTTTCCTCTCGCCTGGATCCTGGGAGCTGTTTCTGGGCTGCTGACAGCTGACAAAGCCCATTTCTACGTGGCAGTGGGTGCCTGCTCAGCACCTCCTGGGCTCCGGCACCGGCAATGCTGCTGCTGCATCAGGCAGGAACGCTGCTGCCTGCAGCCCCATCCCTCAAACGAAACCGCCGGGACCAAACCTGGTGCCTCCATGGGAGATCTCTCAGCTCTCCCGATTTTATCCTGTGTTTAATTATTACCATCTGCTGCTCCAGGCTCCGGGGGCTGCTTGGTCTGTCTGGTGACTGTTGGTCTCTGGTTAAATCAGCCCCGTTGGATTTTCCTCCCGTATGGACTCATCGTTGATTTTCCTGGATGATGCTCTCATCCTTTTCTGACCCGGAGCAGCTCTTTCCTTCCCGGCTTGCAACGCTCATTTAATTCAACGTTATGGTTACGCTTTGGTAAATCCTTCCCATTCGTCATCGCATTCATCGTCTCTTAATAACATCAACGGCGTGGGGTTGCCGGTGGATTTTCAGAGGGCTTGTGCTGGGCTGCAGCGTTTGCCAGCCTGTCAGCGGCGGGGCATGGCACAGACCCCATAACACGTGGAATTAAACAAGCCTGAAGAACCCCCCTTATAAAGAAAGCCAAGAACGTTAAATGGTCTGAACCCACGCTTCCAAATTAGCTAACAACCCATCAACCGCTTTGGCGCTGAAAAAGCAAATCCTTATGCCTATGGTTAAATGAATCCGTAACAAAACTTCACAGCCGTCGCTGTAACATCTCCCCGGCCCTAAACACCCCGGGGAATTCCTGGTTCATGTGCCCTGGGAGGGGGAATGCGTTTGGCAAAGCTGTGACCATGGTGGGGACCGCGAGATGTCCCGTGGTCCCCATGGTCCAGATATTTTGGGTGAGCCCGTGAGCGCGGTCTGCTCCCTCCTGCCCCCCCGGCACCCCAAGTTGTTGCGTTGGAGGGGACATCCCTGCCTCGATCGCTGGGCAGGATTCATGGACGTGCTGCCTATGGAGGTGTCTGACCCGACCTGAACCCTTGGTGTCTTCAGCTGCTCCGTCCCTGGGGTGGTTCACACCTTTCTCTTCCTTCCTTCCTTCCTCCAGGGCTTTTATATCCAGGGAAATGTGAGGTTAGGTCAAACCTTCGCGCAGGAATGATGCCACGCCAGAGGGAAGACCTCCACCACCAAACCCTGCTGCCCATCCTACCCAAACCCCCGCCGGCAGGGACCGAGCTCCTCCTAACGCCCTTGGCTGGTCTCCTCCCATGGATGGCAGAGCCTGGGGCTGGCACGGGGTGGCCATAGTGGCCGTAGCGTGTCCCTGCCCGTCGGTGTCCCTGCCTGTGCCCGGTGTCCCTGCCTGCGCCCGGTGTCCCTGCCTGCGCCTGGTGTCCCTGCCTGTGCCCGGTGTCCCTGCCTGTGCCCGGTGTCCCTGCCCATCGGTGTCCCTGCCTGTGCCCGGTGTCATTGCCTGCGCCCGGTGTCCCTGCCTGTGCCTGGTGTCCCTGCCCGTCGGTGTCCCTGCCTGTGCCCGGTGTCCCTGCCCATCGGTGTCCCTGCCTGCGCCCGGTGTCCCTGCCTGCGCCCGGTGTCACTGCCTGTGCCCGGTGTCCCTGCCTGTGCCCGGTGTCCCTGCCCGTCGGTGTCCCTGCCTGCGCCCGGTGTCCCTGCCTGTGCCCGGTGTCCCTGCCTGTGCCTGGTGTCCCTGCCCGTTGGTGTCCCTGCCTGTGCCCGGTGTCCCTGCCTGCGCCCGGTGTCCCTGCCTGCGCCCGGTGTCCCTGCCTGCTGGTGGTAGGGAAAGGGGTGGCTGTTTCCAACCCAGGTCAGTCCCTTGGCTGGGTCCATCCTGCAGCTTCCCTGGCCCAAGGCTGGTAGAGGAAGAGGAAGAGGGGGAAGAAGAAGAGGGGCTTGGGTGCTTCTCACCCCCAACCACTCTTCCTCCCAGGGCTGATGCGCTGGGTCTCAGTAGGGGTGTCCAGCTGTAGCACCTCCTTCACGAGCCATGGGTTTTGGCTTTTTTGGGGCTTGGAGGAGGAGGTTTGGAGCACAGAGCAGGCAAGCAGGGAGCAGGGGCTGGGGCAGGAGCCCTTCCTCCTGCTGCCCGCAGGTACAGGAGCTCCCCAGGCTGCTCCAGGCTCCAAACACTGAAGACGAGCAGTGGGGCAGCACCCAAAACAGGGCTCAGGAGATCATGCTGCAAGGACCTTGGATGCTGAAGGCAAGGTCTAATCCTGCACAGGCTGCCTGGGCAGCCTGGACACTGGGCATGGGGTGGGGATCCTGGCCACGGTGGGACGGCAAAAATCTCATGATCTATCATCTCATGATCACTTTGCATCTCGCCCGCTGGCCTTCAGCCAGGCCATCACCTTCCCCTCTTGTGCTTTAATTGCTCATCGCCGCAGCCAGGTTATGTTACTGAGCATCCCCAGCCCAAACCAAGCAGCTCAGCACGTGCCCACGGTTCTCGCCCGTGTGGCACGAGAGCGTCAGGGCTCAGCGGCACCACAGGGGCAGAGCTCTTCTGTTGGGAGGACATTGCGTTGCATGAAGATGCCCGAGGTTTGGAGGCATCCCAGCCTTGGCCTTGTAGGACATTTTCTGGTCTCCCGGTGGCCTCTGTGCAAGAGGCAGCTTTTGCCGCGGTGGGGCTGGCTTGATTCCCAGGGGACTTGACCAAGAGGACACGACATGTCCCAGTGCCGTGTCCTCCCTCCACCTCTTCCCAGTATCTTCCACCGCAGCCCATCTCCAGGAGACATTAAGGCTTATTTCTGCCCTACCCTATATCCCATTAGGATATATATATCTCTCTCTCTCTCTCTGCATTAAAGCAGGAGCCAGCGGCCCCGAGGACCTTCCATGTGACTCCAGGAGCTTTTTTAAGTTGAGACCACATTAAGCCTCCCAGAAATGGTCCCTGCTTAGAGGGGAAATCCCCGCTTGCCGGGTGGAGGCTGGGGTTTATGCAACGTTATTGGCCCAGCGCTGGGTTGGATTTGCTGCCTGTGGGACCAGGAGGACGCGGCAACACTCGGCACGGGGCGGGCATTGGTGCCTTGGACCTTACTCGCGAGGGAGCCCAGGGATGCAGGGGGACAGGGGACAGCCCGATGGGCTCCCCGTGACAGTGATGCTGCATCCCAGGAATGCTCAGGATTCCCCCCCTCCTCCCTGTGACAACCCCCAAGGACCCTCCGGGGTCCCAGCAGCTTTTCTGTCTGTGCCAGCATGAAAGTCCTGATCTCTCTGCACGGCTTTTCGGTGCGCTGGGGGAGCTGCAACCCCTGCCCGCATCCCCGGCACCCCGTCCCCGCTGTCCCTGAAGAGGTTTAGCTGCAGGAAGGAGTCGGGCAGGATCCAGCCTGGTCTTGACGGCTGTTTATTGCCTGGTTCTCCAGCGCTTGAGCCAGCAGGAGCTGCTGGGGCTGCCGGGAAGGCAGCTCTGATCCAGCCCTGCAGGGCTCCCGTCTTGCTGGGATGAGACAAGGGTCAATCTGTCTGTCTGTCTGTCTGCGTGTGCGTGCACGTGTGCATTCATGTCTATATGCATGTGGGCATGCATGCCTGCACGTTCATGCATGCCTCTATGCGTTCGTGCATGTGTGCGTCCGCGTGCGTGCGTGGTTGCATGTGTGCGTGCATGACTTTATGCGTGTGTGTGTGTGAACGTGAGTGTACAACGTGTCTGCGTGTGCACGCTCACGTGCTGACACCGTCGTGCACGCCAGGCCTGTGAGCCCCGGCTCACCCCAGGTGTTCCCGAACAGTCGCCAGGGTGACGCGGCGGGTGCTCCGGTGCCATCACGGATGCTACGCGCTGCCTGCCCGTGTCCCGGTGCCCGGAGCAGGGGCTGCGGGGCCGAGGGCTCCCCCCGGGCGCTCGGTGCGAGAGGAAGGAGGTGAACTCGAATGTGTGGGGTGTGATGAGAAACTCTGTGACCGGGAGGTGACACGGCTCCAGCACTAACGGGAGCTGGCAACAGCCCTCGCGCTGACATAGGGTGCACGCGTGTGCTTGCGTGTATACAGGGTACATGGCATGCACACATGTGTGCCAGGGAGTGCCATGCATGCACACGCATGTGCCACAATGCACCATGCATGCACACACATGTGCCAGGGGATGCCATGCATTCACACACATGTGCTATAACGCAGCATGCATGCACATACATGTGCCAAGGGATGCCAGGCATGCACATGCGTGTGCCATGGGACACCAAGCGTGCACATGTACCAGAGGGCACCACGCACGCACACCCTGGGGCTCAGCTCCAGCTGCACGTGTACGCGTACACTCACACAACAGCCCAGCCAGAGGCGATGCACGCAAACATGCACACACATGTGCCAATGCACACACATGTGCCAACGCACATGCAAATGCACGCAGCTCCAGAGTGCCACAGAAGGTGCACGTGTGCACGCACAGCCACGCAGGGAGCGTCGCACCTCTGCCGTGTCTTTGCCACGGCACAGCCACCGCTCGCAGGGCTGCCGACCCTGCCCCCGTCACACACCCGTGCCTCGCTCCGTGCCTCAGTTTCCCTACCTGAAAAGGGCCTGGGTCCTGCCCTGCGCAGGGCAGCCGCCCCGTGATTAATCACCTCCTGGGTTAATCATTCATTTCTCCTCCTCACACGCAGCCGGGGTCACTCGTCCCGCTCGGCACGGCACCTGCGCCCGAGGACGCGGGGACCTTGGCTTGTCCTCTGCCGGAGAGCGATTCCCAGGGGGACACTGGTGAGTTCATGCCCCCCACAGCAGGACAAGCTCCCACCGCCACCAGCCTGAGGAAAACCAGTCCCAGCCTTGCCACCAGCGTCCAGCCTGGAGGGGACAGGGCTGCTCGGGTGATGGCTTGGGGGGTCCCTGTGCCCCATGAGCAGGTAGAGGGGGTTTGGGGAGGGTGGAGGCCACCCCTGTCCCTGCAAGGTCCTGTGCCACCTCCCACCTGCAGCTGGTCAAAGGTCAAAAATATTTACCAGCGCTGAGCAAACATCCTGGTAAGGTGCCGGCAGCGGCGTGCACCGGGGTCGGATCCACGCCGGTGGGATCTGCACGGTGCCCGGTGCTGGGAGCTTCCCGGGACCCCAGCATCACCACTGCCTGCCCTGGCTCAGCAAGAGCCGCTCTCCAAGGGACACGGTGGGGTCCCCAGGTTGAGGACGGTGTGCCCTTGTCCCACGGCACTGCAGCTGGTCCCGCTGTGCCCTCTCAGCCTCCCTTGCTGTCCCACCTCCCAGCTGGGTGCCACCTCCATGTCCCCATCCCTGCTCTCCGTCCATCCCTTGTTGCTGTCACCTCCTGCCCACCAGAGACGAGGCGTCCCTGCCCTTCACAGCCCGGCTTGGTGTAGCCACGCTGGGTGCTATGGGTGCCCCGCATGGGGACGCAGCCTCTCCCACCCCCACCCCGCTCCCTCCTTCCCACCCCATCGGCACCAGCCCCAGGAGCCATCGCTGACCCCCTGCTCTGCCACCCCCCAGGTCGGAGCCGGAGGGGACCCAGCCGGGAGCCCCCGTCTCCCGTGGGGTCCCTCGCTGGCCGGGAGACGTCCAGAGGGGGAACCGCCAGGCCGGGGAGCGGAGCGGGACCCTGGGCACGGGGGAGACGCAGCGCCAGGCCAGGCTGGAGGGAGCCCGGTAAGGCTGCTCGGGGGGGGGGGGCTGCTAGTGGGACCCCTGAGACCCCCCTTCCTCCATGGTGTGGTGACCAGTGGAGGTCACAGCACCCAAAGGTGCCAACCCTGGGGCTGGGGGAGTCTCGTGGCCAGGGTGGCCCCTGCCTTCGCTCCTGGAGAGCCTGCACAGGGCAGAGGGGCTCATAGGGGGCTTAGCCCCGCTCCCCGGGCAGCTGCAGGCAGGGGATGCTGCCCTGAGCTAGAGCCCCCTGCCTGGACCAGAGCTCGGGGGCTGGGTGCCACCTTGCCCAGTGGTGCTGACGGGAAAGGGGACCATGTCTCTCCAGGGTTAGCATGACCGAGGTGGAACCCGTGCTGGACTTCGCATCCTCCGGGAGAACGGGCCGGCGCAATGCCCTGCCCGACATCCTGGGCTCGCCGGCCGGCGTCAGCCCCTCTGACCTGCCCCTCAAGCTGGCCGAGATGTCCCTGAACGCAGGTGGGTGATGGGGAAGGTGGAGGACAACGCGGGGCGGACGGGAACCGGGGTTGCTCATATCCTCCTCTCTCCTGGCAGGCAGCGCCCAGGAGATGCAGTCGCCCTCGGCGGAGGTGCCCCCTCCGCAGCCCCCCAGCCCCGAGCTGAAGGACACGTCCTAACCCCGCTCCCAGGGGGGACATTGCTGACCAGCGGAGGAAAGAGGAGGCTGCGGAGCATCAGCCCAGCTTTCCTGGCACGGCCCGAGCCCGCTGGGTTTTCTTCGGTGCTACCGCAGCGAGACCGTGGGGCGTCATCCCCCCGCCGCCATGGGGGGAGCATCGCATGGCGGGGGCCTGCCGTGAGGAAGGGGCGATTCCCACCCGCGCCCTGGGCGAGGACCCAGGGCGGGGGGGATTTTTTTTTGCCTCCCCGGCAGGGAGAAATATTTTTCTTCCGGGGCATTTGGCAGAGCCGAGCGCCGGGGGGTTCGCCGGGGAGGGGGGGGGCTTTCTCCTCGTGGCAGGAGCAGCCCATGGGTGTTTCTAGCTGAGTGTGGTGTTCACTGTGATGTTTTGGGTACCACCGCCGTCTCCTCGCCTTTCTTCCTGGGTGATCCAGGTGCCTTTTTCAAGAAGAGGTGGGGGGAAGCCCTGCACAACCCCAACAGCCCCCCCAGCCTTTAAGCAAAGCCCCCCCTGCCAGCAGCCAGCACCTTGCTGAGGGGTCCCACCATGGATTGGAGCACCCCAGGGTGGTCCCTGCCCCGGGAGCGCGGGGGTCTCGGCTCCTTGTCCCTAGTCACCCTCTCCGCTGGCCCCGGGTCCCCGCGGGGGGGCGGAAGGCAGCTCTGCCTCTGGGGGAGGGTGCCAGTGATTTTGGAGGGGGGGGAGCAGGGTGATGCTGTTTTGGGCATCCCCAGCCCTGCACATCACCCCAGCCCCCCCGTGCTGGGGCCACCCATGGGTCCCCATGCCTGCTCCCCTCCCGCAGCCCTGGGATCCCCCCCCCGTGTCCCTGGAGAAAACCCAGGGAGGGGGAAGCAGCAGCGAAGGGGGCCAGCCAGGTCCGGCAGCGCTTTGGGGGTGCGCACGAAACGGAGTCGGGCTTTCCCAGGCTGTGGCCGTGCTCCCCAAAACCTCCACTTCTGCTGGCGGGTGGGACAGGGACCCTCCTGCCTGGGCACCGAGGGGCTGGGGGAGGCGAGAAGCTGGGAAGGACTTGGGTTGTCCGGATCCTGCCCAGGCCAGGGGCTGGTTGCCCAGGCTGGGGTTTGCTGGTCCAGCCAGCAGAGCGGTTGCACGTTGTGCTGGCCCCAGCTCCATCACGCATGGTCACCTATAGCTGTCGCTGTGGGACCAGCAAATAAATCCCGAAGCCCAGGTCCACTCTGGCCACCGCCGGGGTGGTGACTGGGTGCGGGAGAGCTGTACGGGGCTGCACACAGGGCCACCGTGTCCAGCAGCACCCGGCCCCAGCACCCCAGGGTGGCCCTGGCCACCCCCGGGCTTTTGGGCAAGGAGACCCGGCTGCCCGTCCCTTGGTGTGGACGCCAGCCCCGGCCAGGACGTAGCATCGTGTGTGCGTGGGCATCCGTGTGCGTGAGCATGCGTGTGCGTGGGCATCCACGTGTGTGTGTGCATGGGCACCCGTGTGCATGGGTGTCTGCGTGCAAGGGTGCCTCTGTGCATGAGTGTGCTCATGTGCATATGTGTTCATGTGCATGTGTGTCCGTGTGCATGGGTGCTCATCCGCATGCATGTTGAGTCTCTATCAGCTTGGGTGGCTGTCTGCATGGGTGCTCCTGTGGGTGGGTGTCCATGTGCATGGGTGTCCATGTGCATGGGCATGTGTGTTTATATGCGTGGGTGCTCATGCGCATGGGCACCCATGCATGTGGTGGGCCTCTGTGACCATGGATGGGTGTTCCTGTGGGTTGGTGGGTATCCATATGCATGGGTGCTCCTGGGTGGGGTGGGTTTCTGGGGGGGAGCGTGTCTGTGTGCGTGCCTGTCTCTGTGCATGGGTGCTCCTGTGTGTGGGTGTCCATGCGGGTGGGTGTCCATGTGCATGGGCAGCCATGTGCATACATTTTCATGTGCGTAGGTGTCTGTGTGCATGGGTGCTCATGTGCATGGGCACCCATATGCGTGGTGGGTCTCTGTAAGCATGGGTGTCCACATGCAGGGCAGCTTCTGTGGGTGGGTGTCCACGTGCATGGGTGTCCATGTGCATGGGCAGGCGTGTGCATGCATGTTCATGTGCACGGGTGCTTGTGTGCATTGGCACCCATGCATGTGGTGACTTCCTATTTACATGGGTGTCCATATGCGTGGGTGCTCCTGTAGGTGGGTATGCATGTGCGTGGGTGCTCACCCATGTGAGTGGGTGTCCATGTGTGTGGCTATGTGCACCGTCAGCCGTGTGCATGGGTGTTCATGTGCATGGGCGTTCATGTGCATGGGCACCCATGTGCATGGTGGTCTCTGTGAACATGGGTGTCCACATGGATGGGAGCTTCTGTGAGTGGGTTGGTGTCCGTGTGCGTGGGTGTCCATGTGTGTGGGTGCCCCTGTGCATGGGCGCTCTTGTGGGTGGGTGTCCATATGAATGAGCAGCCGCGTGCATGCGTGTTCGTGTGCATGCGTGTTCATGTGCATGGGTGCTCATGTGCATTGGTACCCATGTGCGTGGTGGGTGTCCGTCAGCATGGGTGTCCGTGTGGGGGGGTGCTCCTGTGGATGGGTGTCCGTGTGCGTGGGCAGTCACACGTGTGAACATCCACATCTCATGGTTCCGCTGTCTCGCGGGGAGCCTGGGGGCGTGTGTGGGGACCGGGGCTGTGCGGATTTGGGACACCAACGCCCAGGAGGGTGAGGGGACGGGGGACACCCCCACGCCCTCCAGGGCCATGTGGGTGGATGTGAGTGGGGGCTCCAGCTCCCCCGGACTTGTCCGGGGAATAAATCGCCCGTCTTTCCGCGGGGAGCCGTGCCCTGTGGGGTGTCCCAGCCAGGGCGGGGGGACACCCATCCCGCGGGGTCTGGTGCCTGTCCCCCCCGGGGACACGAGGCGAGGGGGTCCCACTTGGAGGCAGTGCCGGCGGGAGGAGGCTGAACACGAGCTCCCAGCTATTTTTGGGCGCCTGCGATGACACCATGGGGCCAGGGAGAGGGAGAAAGTGTCCCCATGTCCCTCCCAGACCTGGTCACTTTGACCCCGATGTCCCCAAGATGGGGGGTCACGCTGCGGCAACGAGGCTCAGGGACACCCGATCCCCCCAGCGGGGACCCTCCGCTGCCCGGGGACGGGGACACTGAATCCCACAGCCACAGGTGACCCCCGGCGTGCTGGGAAGGGACCAGGGGACGCGCTGGCCCTGACTCCGCTGCCATCGGCCACCAGAGCCCGAAGCGAGGGGAGGCATGTGGGGGGG
This sequence comes from Calonectris borealis, assembly GCF_964195595.1. Lineage (NCBI taxonomy): Eukaryota > Metazoa > Chordata > Aves > Procellariiformes > Procellariidae > Calonectris > Calonectris borealis. The sequence continues at coordinate 6,672,424 of NC_134336.1, read as the reverse complement.
GACACGATGTGGGTCCCACAGCCCCACGGCTGTCCTTGTCCCCAGTGTCCCACACAGAGCATCACTGGGGGCACACTTGTGTGTCCCCCCCCCAACACGGGGCCGGGACAGGGTCACACGTGTCCCCACACTCCCCTGGATGCCTGACCCCCCCCACCCTGCTTCTTGCTGCCTCCCGTGCCTCAGTTTCCCCAGCTTAGTTTCCCCGACGCCAGGACACGTTACCCTGAAGGACACTGCCATTGCCGGTGTCCCCGTGTCCTGGCTGTGTCCCACCGCCCCCAGAGCACGGGCAGCACCCGTGCCCCCCTCCTTGGGGCTGCCATGGGGTGGGCACACACCTGCCGTGCCCAGCTCTGCCCTGCCTCAGTTTCCCCATACCCCACACCCTTTGGCCACCCCGCACAGCCTGCGCAGAGACCGTACACAACTCATGACACAATTGACCTCCAGGCTCCGCTCTCCCGATCTTTGACCCAACCTGACCCTCCGCGACCAGGAGGTCCGGACAGAGGTTGGTGGCCAGTGGCGGGTGACGGGTGGCCGGACCGAGGTGGCCGCTGGCAGCGCTGCCGAGGAGTATTTCTGGAGCGCAGTTATGCTCTTTCCAATCATGTGATGAGGACATTATTTAAGGCGGCTGCGAGGCCGGCAGGCAGCTGCGAGCTGGGCGGCGCAGTGCCACGCTCACAGCCCACCGGACCCCCGGGCCCCCCCATACAGGCGTGTGGCTGTGTCGTCCCCCCCGCCCCCGCACCCCCTCGCCATGGTCGAAGCCTTCGTGGGCACCTGGAAGCTGGTGGATTCGGCCAATTTCGATGAGTACATGAAGGCGTTGGGTGAGTGGGGGGGTCGGCGGGGGGGAGGGCTGGAGTCAGGACATCACCCCCTTTTTTTTCTACCCCCCTCTGCCCTCCAATTTGCCCGGCCGAGCCCCCCCCCCCCCCACGGGGTTCTGGCTGCGGGGGGGCTGCAGGCAGTGGGGGGGGGTCGCTGCTGCCTGGGTGGGGTGGTTTACGGGGGGCTCTGGGGCTTTCTGCCCGGGGGCTTGGGCTGGGTAAGGGGGTGTCGTCCTTCCCCTGTCCCCCCCGGGGACAGCCCTTGGCGGAGGGAGGGGATGCCCCCCCCGGGGTGCAGGGAGCCACCCAGGACCTCTCCAGCCTTCATCCCCCCCCACCTCCGAGCCCCCCATCACCAGCCCCAGTGCAGCTCCTGGGCAGGGTAGGTCCCCCATCCAAGAGCAGATCGGGAGGGGGGGTGACACCGGTGCCCCCCCACCCCGCCCAGCCCCGGAGCTGGTGGGTGCTGGTGCAGGATCCGTCCCCGAGCAATGCCAGCGTTCCCAGGGCTCCACCCCTCTGCTCCCGCCCGACCCCCCCCAGGCGTGGTGGGCACACACGGGGCCCCCTGGGACCACAGGTGGGGAGCGGTTTTGGGGTTCACCCCCCAACACCATGGGGAGGAAGGGCTCCGGGGTGATGCCAGCCCCTCCACGCACCCTCAGCCCCCCCACCTTGCACCCCGCAGGCGTGGGCTTCGCCACCCGGCAGATGGGCAGCCTCACCAAACCCACCACCATCATCGAGGTGGAGGGCGACAAGATCACGGTGAAGACCCAAAGCACCTTCAAGAACACGGAGATCAGCTTCAAGCTGGGCGAGGAGTTTGACGAGACCACGGCGGACGACAGGCACGTCAAGGTGAGCCCCCAGCGCCTGCCCCCCTGCGTCAGACCCCCCAAAAAGGGTTTGTGGGCTCTACCGGAGCCGGCCATCAGCTCTTGGCTCTGGGGCTCCATCCTTCTTGCCTTCGGAAGGGTAAAACAGCTTTGCCTGCTGGGGCTGGTGCTCACGCCCAGTCTAACCCAGCCAACCCCCCTCCTCGCCCCGTCTTGCAGCGGGGTTTTCCCCCGGGGAGCAGCGCGGGCCCCCGGAGCTGCCGGGAAGGTTGTGCAAGAACCAGGCTTCCAAACGCCAGCTGCCCGCCCCCGGGGCTTGCTCAAGAGGAGGTGAAGAGACATGATCGGGTGGTGGCAAGTGTCCCCACGCCGGGGGTGGGGAGAGGGACACGAGACCCACTTTTGAGCCCCCTCTTTGCTTGCCCTATGAAGCAGGCAGGGACAGAGCGGCTGGGCAATCCTGCCTGGCCGATGCCTCCCCAGGGGCTGATGCCTCTTTGGGGGTCTCTGGGGAGGCCAGGATCTCCCCCGTCGGGCTGTTCCTTCCCGTAAGAGCAGGGAAAAAACACCTCGAGAGGGGTCAGAGCTTCTTTCGTGGCCTCTCCCACCCTGCAGATGCATTTCCCCTCGCAGGACTGATCCAGCCCCTGCTTTTTCCTGGTTTCCCAGCTGCCTTAAATACGCCTTAATACAGCCCTGTGCTCCCCACCTGGCCCAGGGGGGACCCTGGGGGCTCGTGGGACACAAAACCCCTTCCCGGTGCCGAAGCAGCAAGCGCAGGGGCTGGGCACAAAGCGAGGATGGGCTGAAACGGGAGGAGCGCGAGCAAGGCGGCGGTGCCGGGCAGACACAGGGCTGCCGCTGCTCAGAGCCACCGGCGCTGGTGGAAACTATGTCCAAAGCTCCTGCCCGCAGCCCCGGGACGTGCCCTTCAGGCACCCCTCGGATGGTGGCCAGAGGGCACGCGACAGGGCAGCGGGGGCCGGGCCGGCTGCCCGAGCCGTGGGCTGCATGGGATGGGGCAGGCGGGGGCTGCCAATGGGGTACGCCGAGCCGTGGGGCACCCAGGATGTGTTGGGGTCCAAGGCTGTGCAGGGAGCTGAGTCGTGGGGAGACCCAAGGTGTGGGGAGACCCTGGCTGGGGGGCATCCAAGCCATGCGGGGACCCAAACTATTTGGGGCACCCAAGCAGTGGGGACACCCCAGCTCTGGAGGACCCTGAGCCATGGGGACACCCGAGCTCCAGAGGCACCCGAGGGGCAGCACGCGGCTCTCGAGGAGCTGGGTGGGGGGCACAGGGCAGGATGGGGCCGGGCAGCGGTCTCGGCACCAGCCCGCACCGAGCTGCCCCGCCGGCCGTCACAGTAACCTTGACAGCGGCCGGGCTTTCGGGGCCGAGTCAACAGCAGCGGCTGTGCAAACAGCGGCGAGCAGAGGCGTGTTTGCTGGATCAGCCCTTCCGAAAACCTTTGCCGGGGCCTCCGGTTCAAAGCACCGATACCTGCCCCACCTCTGATCCCCTCCGGCACCTCAGCCAGCGAGCCGCACCTGGAAGCGGCTGGGATCAGGTCATAGTGGCCGCGGAGCAGGATGCGGCTCTGGGTCAGGGAGGGCAGGGTTACCGTGACGGTGCCCACGGAGGAGGTACTGGGGAGCAGCCGAGGCCGTGACCCAGCCGGTGGCCAGAGCAGGATCCAGCTTGGGCTGAACTAGGCTGACAAGGTCAGCGGGATGCTGCCAGACGGGCATCCCGACGGTGGCACCCGCAGCCTGTCCCTGAGCCCCGCGGGGGAGCACGAGGACGCCCAGCATCGTCCCCTCTGAGGGACAAAGCCCATCGGCGCTGAGAAACCCCAGGGAGGAGGTTAACGGCGGGTCTTGCTCTCTCCCCGCAGTCCGTGGTCACGCTGGATGGAGGCAAACTCGTCCACGTGCAGAAGTGGGAGGGGAAGGAGACATCGCTGGTGCGGGAGCTGAAGGATGGGAAATTAATTCTGGTAAGGAAATAGAAATGGTTTTAAATGGGGGGGGTTCAGCCCGGGATAGGGCAAGCCGGGAGCTGCACCGGCTCAGCACCACTAACCTCCCCACCGCCGTTTCTGCCACCAGACTCTCACCTTGGGCAACGTCGTCTCTACCCGCACCTACGAGAAGGCGACATAGATGCCGTCCCCAGCTCCCCCGCCCGTCACCCGGTGCCGCATTCGCCCCCCGCATCGCCTCCATCCTCGCCCCGCGCCGGGCACCGCTCGCCGTGGCCTCGGAGCCCGCTGCCCCCGCCAGGGCTGCCTGCTGCCCCTGTCCCCATCGCCTCCTGGGGCTGTTTGGGGTTTGGGTGGTGGTTTCGTGTTTTTTTTTTATTAATAACGGGAAAACCCACATGGAAAAATAATAAAGGCCATGTTGTTACAGCTCTGTGATCAGTTTACTTGGGAAAAGGCTTTTTTGGCATGTGCTCACCTGTAGCGTTGAGCCGTGCCGGTCTGAGCTGGGCTGCGGAGAGGAGCGCGGGGGGTGAATCCAGCCCGGACACCCTGGCAGCGAGGGGGTTAAACCACCAGCGATCCCAGCAGCCCATCTCAGCTGGTTCTCCGAGCTGTGGAAATAAGAGAGGTCATTATGGTTACGGTTAGAAATGTGCTTTTCCGGAGCGAATCCAGTATCCAGGCACACTCCATCCCAGCGAGAGCGATCTTTCCGTCACCAGCGCAGACGGGCACTCTCTGCCAAAGCATCAGCTGACGGTGCACGCCCGAGCCAGGAATCAAGGTCATGAGCACTTCGTGCCTGGGTTTGGGAAGGGAACCGGCCCAAAAGGGGGGACTCGGCCGTGGGGAACTGGGGCGAGAAGCACTGGAAAGGACAAAGCACAGGGAGAAGGGGCAGGCTGCCTCCGGCAACCCCGAGTCCTCCTCCTGCTACACCAAGGGGCCATCGCCAGCCCCACTCTCGCCTCCCCGTAGAGCCAGGGGCACCAGGAGTGACTCGGCTCCCCGCGTTCGGCACATCTGCCCCGGCAGGGACGAGCTGCTCCCGGCAGGCTTCCTCACCGCAGCCCGGAGCACCCCCGGACCCAGCCCGGTGCAGCCCGGCCCTTTGCCATCCCTTCCCCTGACCTTCAGCTCCAGTTACAAGATTTATGCTCCAGTTGCTCGTTACCAGAAGGCACCAGGCTTCTCGTAGGGGTCACCTCATCGCACACACACTTCCCACCCCGGGGAACCTCTGAAAGCAGCCAGGAGTTTCAAAAAACCTCTGAAAGCAGCAAAGACCTTCAAAGAACTGTGTGCCCTCCCATGCTAGCCCTGTTTTTTCACTGCCCAAGATGAAGCGTGGCACGTATAAAAGAAAAGACCCGGTACAAAGTACAACTGGAGATTGGAGAGATTTATTTTCCGTCACTTACCAAGGCAGCAAACACACCACAGTTAACGTTTACTTAAAATATCTCCACTCACCCATTTGCTTCTTACTCTTCCACTCCCAATGTTTGCAGACAAAACGAGTGAGGCTGGGGGAGGGTTTGGGGACCAAAGCCAAGCGGCTCAGCACCGTTACCGGCTGGCAGGACGTAGCCCCATCGCAGGGCCCAGCAGCAACCACCCCTGTCCCCCAGCGCGGTGCGGGGACGGGCAGGGAGAGCAGAGTTGCGCGGCTCCACCTTTCAGGGGCAAGGGGATGGGGCTGATGTCATGCAGGCGCAGCTGGCCGCGCCGCCCAGGGGAGCCGCCGAGCGCTGGCAGCTTACCCAGCGAAACGTGAGGCTACAGGATGGGAGAGGTGCCGACGAAGGGGTGTAATTAGCCAATTTTGGCAGGAGTGCCTACTGGTAGGAGAAAACGGCAGCCCGCGCCGAAGGTAACAGACGACAACTTGTATCGAAGTCAAGACCTGGAACGCCACACGTTTAGGAGAAGGAAACTTCTCGTCCCTGGAGCAAGGGGCGCGCTGGCTCAGTTCTGCCCGCTCCTCGCGGTGTACGCCAGGGACTCACGATGCCGGTACCCCTGCCTGCCTGCCCGCTCAATCCCGGGGCTTCTTCTTATGCTTCTTTTTCTTCTTCTTCTTCTGAGCCTTGTTGGGCTTCCCCGAATGCTTGCTCCTCTTGCTGGCCAGCTGAGCCCCATCACTGTCCGAGTCCGAGCTGTCCGAGTCCGACTCGGAGGACTGCTTATTCTTGTGCTTCTTTTTCTTCTTCTTCTCCTAGCAAATGAAGGAAAATAAATAAAAAGCCTTGCACGTGAGAAAACTATCACTTGTGCTCACCAGGGCAGCGAGACACTTTCTGTAATGAGTGCCTCACAAGCTGTGACAGGGGCAAGCCTGTTCCGGCACGGAAGGTGCACAAAGCTTCTGCCCCAGCGAGCCAGGATTTAACCACTGCTGTCGGTCCACAGCTGCACCAGGCAGGGTACGGCAGCTATCAGAGCAGAGGGGTATCAAAATGTAAATCCAAGTCTGTAAACCGTTAGTCAAATCACAAAAAGAGAGTCCTTGCCATCCCTCCACAGTTAGAGCTTACTCCATTATTTAAGGCTATTCTTTATTAATAGAGGTTGGCAGGATGAAGCCTTTTTGCCAACGAAATGGCTTTCTAAAATAGCCAGCTGGACGTGAGCGCCATCCCTGCTTCCCCACACCATCGTCAGCCCACAGACTGCCAGGAACTGAGCGCTGCTGCGCTGGAGCACTCACGACAACACGCCCTTCTTGCAGGAAAGCCCAAGAAATGCCAGTCAGAGTTTCTTGTAGCCGTCCCTGGAGGGGAGCCGGGATGAGGAAAGTGCCCTTTTGCAAGCAGCAACTCTTTGCACAATCTCAGAGCAGATTGCACACCCTCCTGCTCTCGCAGCTTCCCACCCTCTCCCCCCGCACACGGGCAGAGTCCAGGGGCTGCAGTGAGCCCCCCCGGCTGTGTTTCTGTGAAGCCCTGAAGCAACAGCTAGGCAGAGCTCAAGACCTGACATTTAGATGCAGAATAAGAACAACTGGTGCTGGAATAAAGCTCATAAGGAACTTTGAAAGGGATCTAAACCCTCAATTTTGAGGCTTCTGACAGTAACTACCAAGCAGAGATTACTCTAAAATCAGCACCACGGTACACCTTCCCCTAGAATCGCATCGGGCAGAGCATCCCAAGGCAGATAAAGACCATTTAATGATGCAGTATAGCAATTTGTGTATATTTAATTAGAAAGCAGGACTGGGGGAGAGGATCTGATCTGCCTGTGCTGGCAGCGCGCACAGCCCAGCTACCAGCCCCGCTCTGCCCGTTGCTTCACCCCCTTCCAGCAAGGAGCAGGAGGAGAAATGCTGACCGCAGCTCTCGGGAGCCAGCCGAGCACCGGGGCAGCCTGACGGCTCGGTAAACCACCGCCCTCCGGCCAGGGTGGCCAGCGCCGGACGCAGGCTGGGCAGCCAGCGCCAACCCGAGCTGTCCTGGAGCCAGGCTCAGAAGGCATCAGCCAGCGTGGTCGGTTTTTGTGCACAAATAAACAAACATCCAAATCTGACCCCAGCACAACTCGCCTTTCCAATTCTCCGAATACCCGCAACACCATCGCGTAGGCCAACTCTTGGAACAAGAGGGAAGATACTTGTTTCAGGTATATTTTAGAAAGATGCTTTGAAAAAGAAGTGATTGTCCTGCAAAAATGAGGTATTTTCTCTAACGCCCCTTGTTCTAGGAAGTAAAGAAAGCAGCATGCAGGTGAGAGGGCCCATAAAAAGAAGTAATTTTAATATTTTGCACATGCCTAATATAAAGCACTTCAAGATTGCTAAGATCAGTAAGGGTTCCAGCTTTCTGTCCAAGCCCAGCAACACTGGCCTGCAAGGAGGATCCACTGATCTCATCCACGGTCACACCAACATCAAAGAGAGACCTTCCCATGAAAATGGCTATCGTGAATTTTCATTCTATTCAAGGACATAAAGAGGACATAAGGAAAGAAGCAAAAGAGGGTTTCATGAAGTGGAGATGGGCTAGCAAGGCAACCCAAGCCCATGTGATTGCCTGCGATAGGCTTAGACAACGCCAGTGCGGAATGCAACCCAAAGCTTGCTGCTTTGACCAAGCCATACACCAGCATTTTTCCTTAAAGTGAGCTGCACCTTCCCGGGTGATCCATGTGTGCTCACTGCTCTGGAACTGGTGCACCCCTAAGACTGGGCACAATCGTCCCCAAACTTGCTGCAATCCAGTATCGTCTTCTCTTCCATAACTTAACTATGCAGCCAGGTGCCAGGGATACACGTACCACTGCTAGCTGCACTAGAGGAGGTTTTATCCCCTAGTCATAGCCCAGCTCCTTTCCCCCTGCGCATACGTTATCTTTACTGGATGCATCTCCTGCAGACTGTGCCACCCTGGCTTTGTAAAGACATGCCCCGCGGTTGAGATGGCACAGCAGCACTGCAGCTGGGGTCAAAGTGCCCTCGAAGCAGAGCGTAATAAGGAGCCATGGCCACGGCACTGCCTCCCGTGCTGATCTCCGCCTCCGGAAGGCTGAGCGCTCCGTTAGCAGCAGTAAAGAGTCTGCTGAGCCTGCACTAACGCGTGGGAGAAGCCCGGGGCATTCACTTCAAGGCATCGCTAGACCAGGAAAAGGAGTCTTGGTAAGCCAGACAAAAAGCCATGTTTCCCACCGCCACCACCTCTAATTTAAATGGCTTGTTCGGAGCACGGCTGCACACAGGCTTTGGGGAGCAGCACAATGGGAGACGGACAGCAGTCAAATGACAGTCCCAAACATAACACACAAACGTGTTTTACATTCCACTACAGAAGGGAGTGTAATGGGAGAAGCCTGGAGCCCCCAAGCCAACAGTTCCACTTATTTTCTTTGCCAAGAGTGTCCCCAATGACCTCAAGGCCACCCTTGGGCTTGCAGAGAGTTTTACTGGGAGAGGTTTGCTGTAAGTCACCCCTGCCTTGGCAGGGCTGTTAGTGCCACGCACTCATTTCACGAGGAAGCAGAAAGCAGCAGCAAGCCCCACCGCACGGTTATGCCAGTTGCAGGACTACAGGCAGGACGAGTCCCCGGGGAGGCCGCCCTCCTCGGCCAGCTGCTGCGGACATCCACAGCTACCCTAGAAGCTAAGCCGAGGGAGAGAAAACGAATGCATGATTAGGTGAAGGGAACAGCCACAATCAGCCACAGATACGCATGGGATACCTGTACAAGATAAGAATGATTGGTATGGGCAAGTATTTCCACCTGTTCCAACAGAAGCAGGCACAGCACAGGGCTGTGGGGGCTAAAGGTCTGAACCCAGAACCGACATCGGTTTTGTGGGTCCAGCGTGAGATACTCCCTCCAGCCTCGGGCACCCGCAGGTGCTGCCTTAGGCCTGTTACACACCCACAACACCCAGGGGAAAAGAACAACCCTAGCTGGAAATGGATTGGAAAGCATCCACGTGAAGAAAACTCGTTTCACAGGAGGAAGCCCGAGACACGGCAGCATGTGCGTATTCACCCAGAGGACTCCAAGCTAAAAAACCAGCACTCATCTGTTCGAAACAAAAGCCAGAAGCAGCTGCTAAGGACAGCACGAAAAATGAAGCAAAGAGGGGGGGAAATAAATCCCCTACAATAACTGACTTTTACATCCCGACTCTGCATCACCTGCTGCAGGCTCGGAGGTGCTCAGTTTGCTCACCAAGGCAGGCGAGCACGTTAAAGCCAAGCCCCTGCTGTATTTAGGTATGCGTTAACAGCAAGGGCGCAGGGGTGCTGGTAGCCTTCCAGTGCCACCCACAAGCTTCCCCTGAAGCGCAAATTGTCTTAAAATTGCTTGGGGAAAAAGAAGTGTCCCAATGCGGGGAGCACAGAGAGGGCTGCGTTCCCCCCTCCTCCCCACAAGACATTTCTTCCATTAGCTTCAGCCACTTCCAGACAAGAGCAGTTTCCATATGAAGATTAATGTACTGGCTTACGGGAAGACAAGCCGAGTCTGTCTACATTTCATTTAAAAACAACATATTCTCCAGTAAGAATGGGGACACAAAAGGCCCAGCTAAAGACATCAATTTAGCATGGATTGTGTGTCGTAGCACCAGATACAGGCTATCAATTAGGGACAACAAAGGAAGGGAGCTAGTAGCTTATTTAATGTGAAATAGAACAACTCTTTTAGGGAGGTGGAAGAGCAAAGACAACGCATGGCTTGGAGCTGAACATCAAGCAGAGTCCTCGGGGACTCCAGGGAAGAGAGCAGAAGATTGAGTTCACTCCATACCTAGCAGAACCTTGGCAAGTATCAGTTTTCTGTAGCTCCACAATAGCACTATGATCATTGATGTCACCCAAAATTTGACAGCCTAAATTTTTATGCGGGACAATACCAGACTCACTACAAAGTCCCCTACCCACCCCCTATCCCGGGCAGAAGCAAATCATAACAGTCTTTAGAAGAGGGTGATGAAGAGTTAAATCTTCTGGAGAAAGGGATGCAGCAAGGAGAATTTTCTCAAGCTTTTCCAGCCTGTGCACACAGTGAGAAAGTTTGACAAGACCTTAACAACTCACAGAGTTTCATTCCAGAGCTTGGGAAACTTACTCAGCCTGTGAAGGCTGAAGACAGGACAGGATGTCACGCCAGTCCCTTTAGGATTACAGGGGAAATAAAAGTACACACGTGGACATTGTGCTGTTGGGAAAAAAAAAACCCAAAACCACAGTTTCCCCCTTTTTGGGGGGTGTCTAACAGCAAAACCGCTCACAACAACACAGAAGAAGTACTTCCAGTGCAGTAATGCAAGCACCACAGCATAAGCACACGCCAGACTGCAAATACTGCAGGGAGCAAGCCAGCGACAGAAGAGCTTAACATTTTCTGTAGCAGGAGGCAGAGCTGCTGTGAAATCATCCTGCCCAAGCTGCAATCTTCTATTAAACCACAGATTTCTTTAAACTCCAGCATCCCGGTACTGGGAGAGGAGTCGACTCACCATTGCGCAAGCGGGAGCATTTCTCTAGTTTAAGTATCGAGAGGGCAGTGCCAAGGCAAGGGCCAGATTTCTGCCTCCAGCAAGAGCAGCAAAGCCCTGCCGCGCCCTGAGCTTCAAACTGGTCTCCAGAACCGATGGCTGCTGATGGATGAAGCTCAGCTCAGCTCTCAGGCACACCCAGGCACTCCCCCAGAACTGCAAACACTGCATTTGTGTCAACATTTTGAGTGGATTTTGCCCAAGCAGACTCTCAGTGTAAAGACGCAGAGGGCCAACAAGTATGAAGACCTGCATGTTACAATCCTTGCACGTCTTGTCCAATTTACGTAACGATTACAGTTCTACCAAAGCAGAACAAACTTGCTCCAAAACCTCTCATCTGCCAAATCCGCGTTGGGAGCTGGCATGCAGAAGAGCAATAGGCTGGGCTACAGCCTGATAGTGCTGGTTCTCCTACTGCTCTAGCTATTTTCAAAAAGCTGGCGCTAAGAGGGGACCACATTAGCACACCAGGCTCCCTCCTGTCCTTTGTAAGGAAAGCTGCTCGGGGCTATGCTTTAAGAATGTTTTAAGAGTTCATTCCTTCTAAAAGTATTTGATTTTGAGATAAGAGGGGAGTGTCCAGAACTCTCCAAGAAGTTTAAATATTTTTTGCCAGATCCTTTTGTGGAGTTATGATCTCATTCAGAGACTTTATGAAGTCTCTGTCCTTGTGAAAAATTAGAATGGATTTCCAGACATATGTCTTTCTGCATCTTTAGAGAGGTGCCAGTATTCCTTCCAGGGTTTTTTAATACTTAAAAAGAAAAAAAAAAAAGAAAAAAGAAAAAAGTGAAATTCCACCACCCAGTTTAATTCCAAACAAGATTCATTATGTAAATCTAAAGGTATTATTGCATCCGTTGTTTGAGGATCAGTCAGAATTAATCTGATGAGAAGAATCCAGTCTATGGTCATTAAATAAATACAGCAAAGTTCAGAAAAACACAGATAAGGACAATAAGAGAGCAGCATAGTGTGTGAAGTGCTGCGCCCTGAGCTAATGCTATTTAAGAACTAGTAAAACAAGTATCAGCTACAAGTGAGGATGCACTAAGGCTTGATGAACTACAGGTCACTGAACAAACAACAATCTAGAAGGTGAGGTTTTCACATGAAGAGAGCAACATCTGCAAGCAGATTGCCTGGAAATCTTTTACACAGTGGGAGAAGGAGCAGCAAAGTCTGCCGAAAAGCCATCACAGGTCACATTTACTACGCAATTCCAATGACGGTTGCAAAACTACCCCAGGGATAAGTAAGTTAATCAATGTATCTGAGCAGAAGATGGGACGCTTTTGCAGAATTCAAATTAAAGGGGTTACTCCTGGTAAACAGCAGATCTTTTCTTGAAAGACAGACAGGAGAGATGAATCAGAAGGGTTCATTTCTTCTCAGCACGCCTCCCTCCCACGCAAGCTCAGCACAGGCATGCTGCCGGGTTCCCATAGGAGCTCCTTCACCCTGCGACCCAAAGAGTAAAAGCGAAAGGGACGCAGCCACGTGCCCGCGCAGCTGTCAGCGACTCCTCGGATGATCTCCGGTACTTCCGCACAGCGCTGCGACAGCAGCATCTCCCTCAAGTCGCTTATTTTCTCAGGGATCACAGGAGGCAGGACAGCGCTCCCACGTGCAGAGTACTAACAGGGTGATCTGTCTCTAGGAAGACTTGTGCCCTCGGTCACAGCAGAAGCCTGGGCCAGTGCAGAGACCTGAAGCCCCCAGCTGTGTCTTACTCCTGCTGTGGGGCTTAGGCAAGAGGAAAGCGAGGAACTGAGGAACCATTGGGACGGCCAGCCAAGATAAAAGGGAGCAAGGACCCCGGCGTATCTCTGTAAGGAGAGGAGTCTCTGGGGAGAGTGAAGAGCAGCCGGGGACAGCAAGGAAGCATCAGATGAAGGAAACAGAAAACGCTGATCACGAACAACCAAAAGCATTAATACCATTGGCATGACACTAAAGGTGTCCCTACCTACTCATTTAAAAATATAAGCTCTACATTTATGTTACAAACATCAGATGGGATGGGGTCAGCAAGGTAGATTGAGCTCTTTCTACTTTGTGTAAATCTCCCTGGGGCTCCAGGCAAGCAGGGAAGCACATGGCGGCTCCCAGACAAGATCACAGCAGGCACTCGAGACAACAAGGGAGCTATTCATTTCGAGGATCCCACATCCTGCCTCCAAAAAGCTCAAAGTTTTATTTTCCAGCACTGGAAAACATCTGAAAACTTTTGATCTCCTCCTTGAGAAGGGAGGAAGATCAAAGGAACAAGCAAGACTTAAAGGAAGGCTGTTAATCCACCGACCCCAAAAAATTAGTAACAACTTCAGGACAGTGACCCACATATCCTGTAGTCTCAGCAGGGCAAGACGCCACAGGGACTCCCCACCCCAGTGGGTGGGCACTGACATAACGAGCTATTTGCGCACCTCAGTGTAATTTTTCCCCCACAGCATTTAAATAGCCGTTACACAAAGCCTTTACCAGACAAACCATCATCACTGTTAGAGGGAAGAGAACCCAAGGCAGGAGAAGCCAGCCCTGATGAGGTATCACCATTATTATGGCCTGCTCTCACACCGCTCCACGGCAAGAGAGAAGCCCAATGTCTGGAATCTGGAAAGGTCAGAGTCGCAGTTAGCCTGGGATCTGAGAGACGACCCGGTTTAATCGTGTGCTTCCGAGATCAAAATAGAACGAAAAGTGTGTGTATTTTCTATCACAGCATAACGACACTCTGCAGAGAGGTCCAAGGCATTCTTGAATAAGAACCTACGTAGTGGGAAAGCAAAGCACATCTTGTGATGGAACCGGGCAACAGGATCTACAGTCAAGAGAGATCTGGTTCCCGCTACTGAATCAGCTATCCGGAGCACTACTCAGCAAACCAGAACTGCAAATTAAGCATCAAATTAACGCTAACTTCATTTTGTACTGACTGTAGGGCAGAAACAGGTATGCCACAGGGCAGGGGTTGACACAAGGAAAGTCACGACACACCCGGCTCTTCTGCTCTGGTGCAGTCACCACCTACAATCCCACAAACAGCCCCAGCTACACCTCTCTCACGTAGGAGTGTACCAAAGTGCCAGAAGCCACATTACCAGTGAAAAACATGACTGGAAGCGAGACTTCAGCTACCAGCGTCAGTCACTCTGGACCGGTCTCTGTGTTGCCATCAAAACAGACTCCTCCATTCCCTGTTGCCAACATGCGCAGTCTCTCCTACGAGCACCAGTACTGGTTTAACTCCACAGTGAGCCTGGGAGAACTAAGCCCTAAGAAGTTAGTTCTCACTGTGCAATAGCTAACTGCAATTGCTAACACCGTCCTTGTCCCTCTCCTGTAAAAACGAAACCCACCACCTTTTCTGCCTGTTGCCCCTCTCCAGGGATACAGACAGGCCACAGAGCTGGAAAGAGAAACAAAAAAAAAAGAAAGAAAAAAGGGCTTTGGAAATGTAATTAAAAGTTGGACTCCAGTTCTGAAAAGGCTGATTAAAGAGTTTATTTACTGACATCTAGAACTGAAATACTCATTGCTGTATAAACAGACTGACTACCTGTTTTGGATTCAGGTCTCCTGCTCCTGTTTTGGATTCAGGTCTCCCCTATGTTTTATACCAGCATGCTCTGAAGCCAGAGTTCAAACACTGGACAAAAGGTCTCTTACCCCTTGACATTTTCACACAGACAAAAATTGCTTTAGAGCCTGGAAACGGGAGTACGCTCCCTGTGCAAACACAACCAGCGATTTTCCCCTGGCGAGTGCAGATAAGCCTAGTTCACATGGCACTGGCTGGGTCAGGATACCTGCTGAAGCAGGGCAGCAGGGCGTTCAGTTCAGATGAAGGAAAGGTGTTAGGGCACGAGCAGTGAGAAGGGAGGGGCAACAGGGTTATTGCCAAGAATCACAGAAATTCAGGAAACTGAAGCAATTTCTATAGAGCCCCACAAAGACCTAGAAAAAAAAAAAAACCTTTTCTCACTGTAAGAAATCTCTTTTGAGGACTGTGCGTTATAGCACAAAACCATCTTAAAGACAGTTTAACAAGAATAAAGGGAGAAAGTATAAGAATTACTAAAAAGTCTGCAGAGGAGATTCTTGTTTTGCTACAGAATCTGCAGAAAACTGAGCCACCTTCTCAGCCCAGAACTGGCTACTCACAGCCACGTTGCTGTAGTAAATCACAGATGTAACTATTCAGAACAAATTATCTGGCTTACTTTTCCAGGCCAGCAGTAGGGCACCTCATACCTTTTTCCTTTTTTTTGAAGAATCGTCAGCCAGGCTGGTCTTTTTATCTCTTTCATATCCTGCTGCTGCCACCTCCTCTTCATCCTCTTCTGGAATGAGGCTATATTTGGTGCCTCCAGGCTGCACGAAACACTCCTTGGCAAAATGACCTGTAAAATAGTATTTGAAGGAGCAGTCGACCCCCTTTTTTTTTTAAAAAAAAAAAACAACCGCATTTCAGACACCTGAAGTGCTGCCAGACCTTTTTATTATTAGTCACAATAAGAGAATCTACACTGTACATTTTTTGTCCTAGCATTTCAGCTAATTTAACATGCCCTGATTAAACAAGCCAGGGAGCAAACGCAACCTGGGTCGTTCTGGAAAGATTAGTCAGGCAACAACTAAGACACTCTTGTCTGAACAGGGAAACTGGTAGAAACGTGTCTGTGCGAGGGCAGAGCATGGAAAAGCGTACGGCAAAGGGAGTAAATTGGTGTGACAGGCACCTGGTAAATGAGACCAAAGCCACAAATATGGAGGAAAACAGTTCATTCTGGTTCTACCCTTTCTACTCTGGAGACATCAAAGTTGACCTACTAACAGTTGTAGTGGAAACTGCAGATAGATAGCATCTGCCTGCCTGTTATGAGTAGACATCGTCATTAAAAAGCAGACTGGACATACACAGGATCCAGTTAAAAGTTTTGGGGGTTCTTTAAAATGGTATTTTAAGATAGTTATCTACCACTACAGAGAACTATATTTGTTATTAACCTTCTCCAGAATAGCTTAACTATTTACTCTAAATAACGTAAGACAAGTAGGGTGCAGAAAAACTCCATGTACAAAAAACTACTTTATGCCTCAGCAACTTGCGAAAAGCTACTGAAAAGCTACATCACATAAGCCAACTTCCTATTGCTGAACTAGGCAAAACACAAAAATTTCACCAGGTTAAAAAAAAGAAACGCTTGTTTTCAGCTCTAAGACACTGCTCACAAGCTAACACTGTGCTCCCCACAACTGATCAGTCAAGTAATTTCCACTGATCATTCTTCATAATGAAATTATCTGTTGAAGGCATATGTTTATTTCTTAAAATGCAAAACTGGAACAAGATCTCAGCTATACGAGACATTAACACAAATGCTGCAAGAAGGGAACCTGTACTGAACCTGTGCTCAGTAGGAAGGTTCTTTACAGGAAGCTCAAAGGGATGTGATTTTAAGAAACAAACTTTTATAAAAGCTAAGTCTTTCCTTTTTGTAACAAATATGCAGTTCTCTGTATGTAGTTCAACTACAAAATGTAGTTCTCCTCCAAAAAAGACACGTGGAAGCAAAATTCCGTCCTTATACACAACCATGAGACAGATGTCAACACAACCCTATCTACAGGTCACTGTAGAACAAGGCTACACCAAAAGACAATGCTGCGTGAACACACCTTTGCAACCGCATTTCTTGCACACGGTGTTCAAGACAGCTTCAAGTGTGATCTTCTGACTCGTGTAGTCTCTGAACATGCGTTTTTTCCTCTCATCCTGACTGGAAAGAGAAGGACAGTTCCATTTTCAATCCACTCTCATCTTTAACCCTGTATATTTATATGGACACGATCAAACGCAGGTTTTTTCAAATGTTGCTCTAAAAGCACCACTTAGCTAAACCAAAGAACAGCACTGACCAACTGCTCATTAGAATAAACCACATTGTTAACAGCAGATTTCCTGTCATCTACTTTTGAGATTAACTGAGCACTCTCTACGCAAAGCAGACAAATGTGGGGAGCTGCAGTTACGTCCTTTATATTAACATCTGTATTTTGTATGTGAACGCACACACACATATATATATACACTTGCCCAGTACAAAAATAAAGCGATTTTATTTGACCTGCAAGAGATGACACAATAAAAAAAAAAAAGGTAGACAAGGAAGCTCTGAAAAAACTGAGCAGTTAAGATCTGATTTTGTAGCATGTGAAAGTGAGACAAATCCCCAGCTGGAATGAACAGTCCTTCCAGCACAAGCGCAGGGCCATCACAACGCAGGAATGAAAATCCTGCCGCGGTGCGAAGGGCTGGAACTCACTGCAGCCTCCTGCAGCTCCTGCCTGCCTCTAGGCAGCACAGCCAAGGGAGCGCCTTCAGTCAACCCTCCAGCCAGCCAGCGCATCGCTGCGGGGCTCAGGAAGAGCCCCCTCAGCCTCCAAAGGAGGGGGGACCTAGAGAATAAGCGTGGCAGGGAAGGCAGGAACGAAAGGCAGGGAAAAGCAGGCAGTAGCAACCTGTCTGATCTGTTATATCCCGCTCAGGAGATTTACCTACTCAAGGGAAACATTGTTTGGATCAAGGTCTTTTCCCGTGCCTTGGTTAACGACCTTCATGGAGAGGGAGAGTTTCAGTTTGTCATCTTTCATCTGAAAGAGGAAGATATGGAACGAGAAGAGTAAATGACAATGATGTTAATTAACACACTGTCTGGAGGCCTGTAGAGAAGGAAGGAAATTGTTGGTTAGCAAAGAGCAGCACCACAAAGGATACTACATGAAAGCGCTTTTGTTCTATTATTTTGTAGCTGCATTTAGAGTTTTCTAGCTAATAAAACAGCTTCTGTTAAGCAGCTACCTCAGTAATAAGACAACATCAAACTATAGGTCCATTCAGATTGACATTCTGCTTTCAATATGACCAAACCCCAAGAGCTGTAGAAGAAAGTGCATGTTTGGAAGCTTTGCTGTAATTCTCAAATTAGGCAGTTCCCCGTGGACCAGTACTTTGGCTGACCTGCATCCTGAAAAACAAAACTTTATATCCTTTTTCCCATTTTGATCCTCTTAGGAGACTAAAAATGTTTTAAGTATCTCTAATAGGGGCTTACTCTTTTCTGAATTCTAGTAAGTCCTTGATTGCCACATTATCACTTTAGAACCAAGAGCAAAAGTTCTATGTTTGGGATTTTTTCAAGCATTTCTTACAACTTTCTGCATTTTCACCAATGCTGCTATTGAAGGTATTTCTGTTTTGTTTGTTTATGACATCTATGCAGTTATTTGCAGGCAATCCAACAATGAACTCTGCCGCTGTCCACCTCTCCAACACATTTCTGCCCCTTGCCTCTACAGCAAAGCAGCCAGGATCCCAACTATTGTGTTCCAGATAAAGAAAACAGCGGCTTAATAAAAATTTACACAAACAAAATTCTAAAAAAGCACACCACAGATGGCTAAAAAGAAGCTATACAGCCTTTCATTTAGTTTTTCTCTACTGTGTAAATAAGACCAAGTTTCTTAAGCCGCTTCCCTTATCTCACACAAAATTAAGTCCTTGTTTTGTACATCAACCCGATTATCTTCTTTCGGAAAAAATGCAAAGCATTTATGGCCAAATCTTGTGCAACTTTGAGCTGAATGCTTCCACCTTGATCCCAACAAAATACAGTCAGCTTGTTTTGTTTCCGTGGCTCACCAAAGCTAGAGCCTTTAGTTTTTGTAATCCTTAAATACAGACGATATGCCTATGGTCACATCTTCTGCAGAAGAAAACGCAATGTAGATTATAGGGGGAAAACAAATGTATCAATGCTCTTACTTCAAAACAAGCAAACAAAAAGCCTCTGTATTTTCTCTTGGGCAGAACTCACTGCCCCTGATACTTTCTTGAAAGCAAACAAAAATCTCGGCTTCTTCTAAGAATGCGCCTGTCTCTCAAAACAGTTAATGAACTGTGTTTATATCGGCTCGTATCTTGGGATCCTCTCAAATTGCTCATTTAGTCACCAAATCACAGAGCTAAGGTGATACAAGCTGCAAAGGGGTGCGCAGGGGAAGAAAGGGAATCGATTTGTTGCTTCTAAGCCAAAAGCTTTAAGGAAGTCCCTTTTCCTGAACTGCACTGCTGCAAGTCACAGAAGCGATGTGCCCGAAGTCACACTTGGAGGTAAAGAGAATTCACCTGTCTGTAAAACAGAGCCCGTCAAACCCCGACAAAGCGCCAGGAAGCCTCTGTGCGCAGAATTTCTCAGTCTTTTTGCGGTGTATTTTATCTACACAGCACTAAAGAAACAAGAATTAACATTACCTCTTTTCCGATAAGCTTCACCCATACTTTGTCTCCAACATCTACTATCTCTGAGGGTTTATCCACACGGCAGGAGGACATGTGAGTCTTATGGACAAGGCCTGGTCGTGGTTTTGGAAGAGAAGAAAGGGAAAAAATAAAGATCTCCACTGAATCTCAGTTTTGCCCTCTAGGACAGCAGTCTCCAAAGTGGGGTGGATGCGAGACAATCCTTTGAGGTGTGGGAAGAAAATATTTTTGTACCATTAATAAATAAAATAATAAAAAATTAATAGAGCTTATTTCATCTTTAGCTCATCCTTTTTTAATTTCTATTTTTGAGTATGTTTTATAATGCACATAATACTAGTACACGTATATAATTTATAAGTAAATAAACATATACTGGGGGATGTGTGCTCCAAAATTTTTTAACTGATACGGTTAACTGATTTTAACTGATCACGCACTGGGGGTGCACAATCAAAAACATTTGGAGACCACTGCTCTGGGAGACAGGGAACCTATCCAGCGGTTGCCCTAAGCAAAACTAACCACTTCTTTCCTCCAGTACATTATGCGGGTGAGAAGCAACTAGTTGCATCAATCAAACGTATAAAAGCTCATCAAGGTCTGCTCCAAATTAACTCAGAGAAGCAGGTCCCCAAAGCAATGTCTTTGTACTCAAAATATCAGGTGCCTGTACGGAAAACTGTAGCAGGTACTAACACCTCTCCCTTCCTGCCTGTCCTCTGGGGAGAATAAAGAGCCCATTTCACGCACCAGCAACACAAAACTTTGCTGGCAGAGTCAAAAGCATGAAACACCACGGCTGCCGTGATCTCCTGCACTTGCAAGGTCACGCAGCCCCAGAACTGTATTTTTAATCTGCATGAATGACATGTGGGCTACAGGGTTATACAAGGGAGGATAAATATGGAAACACACCTTGCTGTTCAAGCTCATGTTTCCGGGCCCGTTTGCGTCTCAAACCACTTCCCTCCAGCAGCCACGCTTCTGTCCAAAAACTTTTATTAGAACTGGAACTACGGTGACGGGGCACTTCAAGAGGGGAGCAAAGAAGGGGTTACTTGTGGGCCCACCAGCACCTGACAGAACATCCACCGTAAGCTGCTTCTTTTGTAAATTGCATTTGTTTGACTTTGCAGGTTTCCCACAAACATAGACGGAGCTTTAAGTCAGCTTTTAGTCAGGTTTATGTTTTATTTGAGCTTCATTTCAAGTCCTTTTTATTTAACTCATTTATATTGGCCATAAAAGAAATAAGTTGGGCAAACTATTTAATTGTAGAAAGCCTCTCTGATTCTCTAAAATATCCTACCAAAAGTTACCAAAAAGCCCTCTGAGTCTTTTTGGTATTCATGGAAACACACCATCATATTCTAAATACCGAGAACCTCAATTCCTTCCTAGTTTAGGAAAAAAAAAAACCTCTTCTGAGCTTTTTCTAAAAGTTAGCAAGCCTTTAATTCCAAGGATGACTGCTTGGCTCGAACACACCAACATGAAACTACATCTGAACGAAATAAAAACAACAAACCTTGTTTCCTGCAGCCTGGAATTTTTATAAATGCCCCATATTCCGTCACCGTAGCAACCTGCGAAGAAAATCCACACAACAGCTAAGGCAAAGCCGTTCACAAAACACCCGTTTGCAAACCACGGGTTAGAATGTGCACAAAAAGTCTACACGGTTCTCCTGCTTTCCTTCAGGTTTAGATTTCAAAAATCTAAATGTTTGAAATTTAGATGCTTGCTTGATAACTCTGGAGCAGGTGTGGTCAGCCAACCACTCCCGCGTTATTCAGGTAAACATCTTATATGTATACGCATATATATCTATACGTATGCACGCAAACACACAGAAACATATACATAGGTGCGTATACACATGGTTCAGAACTGTCAGTTACCCAAAGCGCCACTGAACCAAGCAGTGCCTAAAACACAATGAAGAGACAGAGAAGCACGCCACAGGCCGTAACGCCTGCCAGGGTCACGGCCGCAGCAGCAGCGCCGCCCACCTCTCCCTGGAAGATGGCGTAGAGCTCGGGCAGCGGCTCCATCGCCGCAGGATGGCGGGGTCCGGGCGAGAGACGCTCCGACGGTGCCGCCAACGCCAGCTGAACTCCGCCCGGGCTACTGCGTATCCACCGCCCGAGCTCAGACGGAGGCCTTGAAAAGAAACACGGAGTTAACGCGTGGAAGCCCCTGCGGACAGACCCGTTAGTGGCAGCAGTGATTATTTCACCTTGGCTGAGGCTACCGCCCGGCACCGACCCCCAGCGCCCCGCGCTGCCCGTCACAGCGCGCCCCGACGGCCCCTACCCGCACACCGCGGGGGTTTACCGGCCCACACCGGCTCGGGGGGGCCGAGGCTGCGGGGGGCGGCTGGGCTGGACCCGAGCCCGAGGCCGCGGTGCCGGCCCGATGCAGGCCCGACCCGGACAGGCGCGGTGAGACGGGGCGGCCCCTGCCCGCGGGGAAGCCGGGGCCCGTCAGCGCCCGGCACGGCACCACCCCACCGCCGCCATCACTCGCCCCCTGCAGCCGCCGCCATTTTCCTCCCTCCACACACCCCCCGCACCTTGAGGCACCTCTTCACTCCGCCAATCACCGCTCGCAATGATGGTGGGCGGCAGCCTCCAACCAATCAGCGTTACTCGTGTTAGGCGGCGCCCTCCCTCCGGCGCCAGCGGCCAATCCGTGCGGGGACCGCCCGCCTGCACCCGGCGCCTCTCTTCCGTCACCCGCGCACCGGAAGTAAGGCGGAAGAGGGCGGGCCATCCGGCCGCTCTCCGCCAGTCGGCGCGGCAGGAAGCGGCGCGGCTGACCAATGGGGGAGCGGGAGGGCGGGGCGGAGCGGGCGGGCGCGGGCGGCCGGCGGCGATGATCGAGCAGCACAAGCGGAAGGTCCCGGGCGGCGGCCCCGGCCCCGGCCCCGGCCCCGGCCCTGGCCCCGCTCCCGCTCCCGCTCCCGCCCCGGGCGCCGCCCCCGCCCCCGGCCCCGACCTCCCGCTCGTGCCCGTGGCGGCCAAGCGGCCCCGCCATGAGGCGCCGGGGGCGCCGGGCGGCGGCGGCGGCGGCGGCGCCGGCGGCGGGCAGCCCCCCCCCGGGGCCCTGCTGCAGGCGGTACGGCGGGGGGGCAGGCCCGGGAGGGGGTGGCGGGGCTTGGGGAGGGGGCAAGGCCCGGGAGGGGGTGGCGGGGCTTGGGGAGGGGGCAAGGCCCGGGAGGGGGTGGCGGGGCTTGGGGAGGGGGCAGGCCTGGGAGGGGGTGGCGGGGGGAAAAAAGCCCGGGGGAGTGTGAAAGGCTGAGGGGAAAAGGCCCGTGAGGGGACGGCGGCGGGGGCTCCTGGCGTGCTGGCCGTGCCCCTTGTTCCCCTCCATGGCGTCCCCCTCACCCGGCTCCCCTGTTGCCTCCCGCAGGGCCCGCCGCGCTGCTCCTCCCTGCAGGCCCCCATCATGCTGCTCTCGGGGCACGAAGGAGAGGTGTACTGCTGCAAGTTCCACCCCAACGGCAACACCCTCGCCTCCGCCGGCTTCGACAGGCTCATCCGTGAGTGCCAGGCAGCGCCGTCCCAGCCAGCGCTGCGGGGGCTGGGGCTCGTACGGTTTCAGGCTATTGTGCTGCGATGGTATCTCAGCCCTCAGCCTGCTGGGTCCTGCGCGTGAAGTGCTTCATCAGGAGGGGTGCGAGAAGCTTCTTCCAGCTCCTCTGCCAGGTCACTGTCTGGCTGGTGTGGGCCCTTCCTCGGCTGGGGCTGGTAACGCGCCTTGCTGGTCACAGCCCTGTGTTCCCGGGCCCCTCGCACAGGTTACCGTCAGTCTGTATTTGACTGCAGCAGTCTGCAGAAATGCGATCTTTAATGCTTTGGGTTGCTGAGGTGAAGATTATTACTTTTCTTAATAAATTCAGCTTGAACTAAAACCATAAATCAGCTTAAATCAGCTGTCCGTCCTTCCGGGGCTCACACGATGCTTATTTATTGCTACGCGTCATCCCGGATTGGAGACGATAGTGGCGATGGTACATAGTTCGTTTCGCTGAATTCCCGGAGAACGACTCCATCCACAGCAGGGAGGTGTTTCCGTTTTTCCTGTACTTACCTCTCCCTTCCTTTCCCCCAGTACTGTGGAACGTCTACGGGGACTGCGACAACTACGCCACCCTGAAGGGACACAGCGGGGCGGTTATGGAGCTGCACTATAACACAGACGGCAGGTGAGTGGCGTGCAGGTGGCTTCTGGCCTCAGGCCCGGCTCTTGCTGAAGGAGGATGCGTTCTGCTGGCTGGAGTCCCTCAGAGCGCCTCATCGTTGCCCCTGCTCAGTCCACGTACGGCGACTGCTTGTGGTGTGGCGTTCCCAGATAAGGAGTGGTGCCTGCTTGAGCTTGAGCAAAGGGTCTGGAGTCACCTGTGACCCACCAGGGCCCTTGATTTCAGTCTTGAGGAACAGGGGAAAGTTAGTGTCGGTCATCTGGGAGACACTGGGGAGGAAAAGAAAGTAAGCGAGATGTTTGTTAATTTGAAAGGCCGTTCCACTGTTGCATCCGAGCTATTGCCACTGAGCTTTCCTTCCTGTGTTCATCCCAGATAGTGTTTGAGGAGGCAGAAAACCAATTTATATGTATCTAGAAATGGGGGTTAATGGGAGCGCCATCAGTGTAGCTGCCCCACTGTCAGTCAGCCTCCTCTGAAACACCACCTTTGTCTTGGCCTGTGGGGGAGA
The DNA here is from genome assembly GCF_964195595.1 of Calonectris borealis. Taxonomy (NCBI): domain Eukaryota; kingdom Metazoa; phylum Chordata; class Aves; order Procellariiformes; family Procellariidae; genus Calonectris; species Calonectris borealis. The sequence continues at coordinate 6,648,699 of NC_134336.1, read as the reverse complement.
TTCTTCTTCATGGCGTTTTCCCACTGAATATTTCCAGCTTTGATCACCGAACTTGAGAGTAAAAAAGGTGGGAGGGGAGAAATGTTTCCGAAATTGAGAACCTCACAGCAGTTCTTCTCCGCAGCATGCTCTTCTCAGCATCCACAGACAAAACCGTGGCTGTGTGGGACAGTGAGACTGGAGAGAGAGTGAAGAGACTGAAGGGCCATACCTCGTTCGTTAACTCCTGTTACCCAGCGAGGCGAGGACCCCAGCTTGTCTGTACAGGCAGTGATGATGGGACAGTGAAGGTCAGTATATTGTGTAAGGAGGTAGTCTGGAGTGAAAGTAAGATAGGATCTCTGAAAGAATTTTTGGGGTCTTCCTATTTAAGTGGGAAGCCTTTCATTCAGCCTTTCATTACTCTTATAATTTCATTATCTAATAACTTTGATTTCAGAAATAAAAAATTTGAAACAAAATTTGACTGCTCCTTTTTTTCTGTAATTCTTTGGAGGGGATTAAGAAGATTCATCTGCTTAGTTGTACTTTTTCCACTGAACTGCATTAACAAAGCATGAGAGAGGCAAGCCATTAATGAAATCTTGCATGCTAGCCCCTTCTTCCCTCCCCCGCACTCCTGTTCTCCAACCACACCAGACTTTTATTACGTTTTTTATATAGAGATCTCCTGAGATCTAAAAGAGGGGATTTCAGGAGAGTGTTCTAAGTCTCTGCCAAGTATCTGTGCAACTTCCTGTAATTTTATCATTAAATATCTCTGCAACTTTCACAACGGCCATGTCTTTTCAGCTGTGGGATATCAGGAAAAAAGCTGCTGTCCAGACATTTCAGAACACGTACCAGGTCTTGGCTGTAACTTTCAATGACACCAGTGATCAGATCATATCCGGAGGCATCGACAACGATATTAAGGTAGGACGCCCGTGTCCTCGTGTGCCTTTCCGACCGTGCGCCCCTTTTCCATCCCGTCACGTCTTGCTTGTAGCAGTGTGCAAGACTCAAGGACAAATGTGGAAGCCTGTTGGTTAATTTTACTGTCACAAGAACCACGCAGAACCTGCTGTGTCCGACCTCGCTGTTGATGTAGGGCCAATAAACTGAGGGAGTTGCTCCAGGGCTGTTTGCCATGTGACAGCCTGGGCAGTCCTGGCATTCCTGGCCAGGCGACACAGCACTGCTGTCACCCGCTGGAGCTGATATGGCATGCTGGCTCTTCTGGCAGCCTGTGCCCATCCCGGAGGCTCTAGAGCCATATATGAGGTAAACTAAAGAAAATGTGGTGACACATCCGCACTCTTTGCCCTCTGCTCCAGTTTGCCACTGACTTTGTCACCTGCTAGTGTGGAAAGTTCCTATTCGAGAGCGAGCTCAGTGTTTCATTCAGCTGGTAACTGAGGGCCATCGCTAAGTGTGGCACTGACATGAGATCTGCTCCAACTGCCTCTTGAAAGGCAGTAACTCTTCGGGGAAGAACAGCGTGAAATTTTGGGGATTGGACAACTGCTGCTCTGCGCCATCAGTCAGTGGAATTTGGGAGCTGGGGGAGCTATGGACAGGTAGAGAGGGATTCCTGCATGCATGGGGCTGCTGACTCCTTAGTGGTTGGACATGTTCAGTAAGAAGTCTTCTAAGGGGCAAATTCCTACGACACGTACAAAATTCTAACCTCGTATTTTAGCCATTCAGACCATATCAACCAAAATCAAAAGCTGATGTCATCGGCTGGTTGATCAGCACCTGTGTGAAACGCTTTGGAAGCAGCAGTTCAACAGCCATGGCTGTCTTTTTTGTTAAACCGCAATGTTGTGTCTGAAAGGTGTGGGACCTTCGCCAGAACAAGCTCACCTACACGATGAGAGGACACGCGGACTCGGTGACGGGCCTCAGTCTGAGTTCGGAAGGCTCCTACCTGCTCTCCAACGCGATGGACAACACAGGTACGTCCTGCCTGATGCAAGAGCGCAGCTGTGCAGACGGCTGTCAGGCGCTGCTCTCCTACGCTAGCTTTGCATGGCGTTTAGAAGGGAACAGCTCAAATTGTTCGACGTAGAAAAACAAGAGCCAGATGCGGGAATGGGCTGAAGGGAGTTTGGCTCCAGAGATAAAGCTTGAATTCTTCTCGTTACGCCGGTGACAGTCGCGTCCTTTGCAGGGAGGGAGCAGCTGCGTCAGAAGGGTTTGTCGCGTCTCCCGAAGGGCAGTGGGGACACAAGCTATGGCACACGGAATTGGCGCAGACAGTTGAACGCAGTCTCGGTCTGGCTCTTGTCAGGGCGGTTTGGCTGTTTCCCTGCAGCAGGGAATGACAGCACAGTATCTCCTGTGTGGGGGTGCTCAGCAGAGCTGATCTGATTAGAAGTGTGATCATGGAGTGTGTTAGAATAAAGCAAATGCTCATGTAAGGAGATGGTGGCTCGGTTGTGTAATAGTTGTTTTGGATTTCTCCCCTCCTGTTGGCAGTGATCTTGATGTAATTATAAATTTCTGCATTTGACCTTTCATATCAAAGCTTTCTTCAGGGGAAAGCTTCTGGTTTCCTTTTGCTTCCGGGGAAACTTAGGCATGAAGGGAACAAGGAGCCTGACCAGGTCTTTGCTCCTTAGCGGCATGTCCTAGGAAAAGGAACGCTTCCAGAAGCTGACCTTGCCCCCAGGCCTCTGCCTTCTTCAGCTAATTACTGTGAGCTCTCTGTTGCAGTTCGCATCTGGGATGTGCGACCGTTTGCCCCTAAAGAGAGATGTGTAAAGATTTTCCAGGGGAATGTACATAATTTTGAAAAGGTGAGTGTACTGCAGACCGAAACATGATTGTAAAATGCTGCTGCTCTTAACTTTTCTGTAAATTGTTTTTTAAATTCAAGTTTAAACCAGAAAGGCTTTAATAAGAACTCAAAGATTAATGCACAAAGTGGGATTCCAATTAAAGCCGCAGTAACAAGATTTCTGTGCTCAGTTCAGCTGTAATTAGCTGTAAATTAAGTATTTTCTACATTTACTATCTACTTTGTGCAAAATAACAAGGCACTGGATGTTTCCAGCAATAAAATAAAACCTGTAATTACCATCTCATCTTCCGAAGGGAGATCATTAAAGTGGTGCTCATGATATTTAAAGTCTCGTGGTGATTTTAATTCAAGTAGAAGGGAAAAATTAAATCTTCCTTTGGAAATAGATCTGTGCACGCTTTTTTATTTTAGAATCTTCTGAGGTGCTCTTGGTCCCCAGATGGGAGTAAAATCGCAGGGGGATCGGCTGACAGGTGAGTCTGTTACCGTCAACCCCAAATCGTTTTGCAGACACTCTTGAAATGAGTTGGATCACATCTAAAATTAATCTGAAGACTCAGGATTGTGCGTAGAGGTGTGAAGACCCAAACAACCCTATGTGGTCTTCTGTGAGCATTGTCTGCCCTGGTTACAGTAGCGATGTCTTTATATCGCCTTTGTGTCAGTAGAGAAGCACCGTATAGTTGTAAAATCTTCTTATTATTGTCAAAAGCTGACTGGAGGTCTGCATTGCTGCTTCTGTTCAACCACGGGATCCCACACTAGGACCGGCAGGTGACAGGAGCACGGCTGTCAGTGGACTAGGTCCCTTGGGGTCGTACCGGCAGATGCTTGTGAGAGTCTTCAAGACTCGGGGAGTCTGGGGAGGTGTGTGTAGTGTGGGGGTTATACTGATAAGGACGACAAATACCAGTTAAATTGCTGCGTGGCGGCTTCAGGAGGCACCAGTGGTGTTCCAAGGATCATTAATTAATGAGTAAGAAGAAATAAAGATCTAACTAAATTAGCACATATCGTACTTTTAAATGAGGTATTCTGTAAACTAAGGTGACCGAGGAGTAAAACGGGTAGAGGGAGGAAGCCAGGCAAGGGTCCGTGCCAGACACTGAAGGTCACCGTGAAGGACACCAACCTCCACTGAAGCTCATCCAGACACACTCTCGGTGACATCGAGACAGGAATTCCTGCAGGCTGCAGTCCAGGGCACGGAGCTGTAGTAATCAGCAAATTAATGAGTTTCTGATAAAGGATAGGGAGAACTTTAGCTCTCTCTGTCCAGATATAGTGGGGCCAGCTGTCACAGCAAGTGGCTGAGACGTGACTCTCCTTCCAGTCCTGCTGGGCAGTAGCGGCGGTGCGCGTGGTGGAGGAATGCCTGCGTGTTAGCCTGCTGAGGCTGTGGCTGATCTGCTCAGCGGCGAAGTGCGGCTGGAAGTCTTAGGCCATTAGGTTAGTTCTGCAGATGCTGATGCAGCTCTGTGGCCTGACAGCAACTTTGTTCTGACATTCGTGGGGAAGAGCACGCAGCCAGGTCCCGGGGCAGGTTAGCAAGGCCGCTCTAATCTTTCTGCTATTTCTGAGCTTTTAAATTTTTTTTTGAGAAGGAGTATCTGCTGGGAAAGCAAAGCGAGATTATACAAACGTTTCATTTGTCTGAGTACAAAATAGTTCCCCAATGATTACTCTCTTCCTCTGCGTTCTGTGGAGTGTGTGTGTATGTTGGAGGGAAACTACCTGAATATTTTTTTTTTTGCTGTTGAGCCCTTCAGAAGGGTTATAGTAAAATCAACTACTTAATGTGCTTGCCTACTTTGCAATACCAAATTAAAAACACAGCAGCAGAGTGCTTTGAGAAAGCATTTGATACAATTCTTGCCTGCTAGATAAAGTAGTTGTGCTTGAAGAAATGCTGCTTAAGTTGCAGGCTTGAATTTTTCCCTTTTATGTGTTTAAAGAAAATAAGTCAAAGAATAGCACCAGCCTGAAAATGAATGCTCCCAACAAAGCAGATCTGCCCTGTGTTGGTATCCAGTGTCCTCTCTCCCTAGCCAGCAAGTGTTATAAACGATTCAGTGCTTTTTTGGGGGGGAAAGCAGCTCACTTCTATTTCAACTAAAAGACAGCCTAATTGTAAAAGCAAATCTTGTTCTTCGTCCAGTCTGCAAAGCCCTGACAAATGGAAAGGAACAGGTGAAACTGAGGAACCCGCTGTTGGTAGCATTGCATAAGCCTGAAACGGTCCGGCCTTGGTATTCGGAGCTTGGGCTGCGTGCGGGGCTGACGAAAGGGCTCTTGATCCCCAGCGTGCTTGAATTCATGCGTGTGAGATACGGGGTGGTGCAGTGGTGTTTGCAGTGATCTTCCTTTGGAGGAGTGTAATGCAGTTGATGGCTTTTACACAGGCTGTCCCCTGTGCCCTCACCCTCTGCAGTCCCCTGTAAATAGCCATAGTGGTGCCTCCGGGGCATGCGGGCAGCAGAGCAGCCCTTCACGCCAAACCTGGCCAATTACTGCCCTTTTCTGCCTCAGCAGATTTCGTTTTAGCTGCCAGTCACCTCCCTAAAGAGCAAGATGAGAAGGCAGAGTGAGTGTAATCCACAACTGGCAGCTTTCCCGAGCCACCGATTTTTTTTGCAGAGCTGTGAACCTTGTAACAAATGCTATTTCACGTGGCGAGGCCGTTGTGTTTGGGAGGGAGGGATGCGGCGTTCCCATGCAGGTGGGCTGCAGCGTCGCTTTACCTGGGTTGTAAGATGTTGCTCAGGGCTCTTCTCGTTTTGATGTATTAAAAAAAAACCACTCACTCCTACAGATGCTTACCACAACCAGGGTCAAAGCATCACTCTCCTTCCTGGAGGAGCTTGTGTGCGGCTGCCGCACCATGCAGGCGGCAATCAACAGCCTTGGGGAAAAGCAGTGATCTCGGGCACAGTGTGATTTGCAGCAAGGCACCGTTTCCCCCACTTTCTGAGACCATTTATAAGAGTAATCTGAAAGCTGATCCGTGCCCGCAGTTTCTTTCCGACCTCCTGCCTGAAGGATCCCGGTGGCTTCTGCTCTGCCCTTCAGCCAAGGTGCGGTGCTCGGGCAGCGGTGGGAGACCACGGCGAGGCCTGCAGGAGGTTAATCAAAGGGCTCGGCGCAATCTGATCAGCCCCCTAATAAATACTGGGAGGGGAATCATGACTTTAATGGCACAGCAGGAAGAAATCCGTATATAAGCTGTTGGCTATGAGGGATTACACTGGAGCAGGGGCTGGGGGAGCACCCGAGCTCCTCCTCGCTGCTTGGCTGCCATCATGAACCGAGGGTGACTGCCGGGCTTGCAGGCAGGTATTTGCGAGAGTGAGAACCCTCCTCCCCACTCCCAACACTAATTTTCTCCCTTAGCCCACTGTGTTGCTGCTATATTGAGGGTCTCTACGGCCTCACGCTTTCAAATGGGTCTCCGTGCCCTGAGGGGTGAGATGGGGCTGCTGTGCCTTGATGGTGGTGAGGCTTTTAACACCAAGTTGACACATTCGCTCCTAGCTGCTCAGGCCTCTGCTCTTCTGGATTTGGCAGTGCAGCATTTTGCTCCTGAGAAGCTCCTTATTTATCCACACTAAGAGCTGCATCTATTTCAGCCCGGGTGGTGAACCGCTGCAGAAAGAAGCTGTTGGTGTGGGGGGCAGCTGCTTTCCCTTCTCAAATGCTTGCGCTCATAATGACTCTCTTGTAGGTTTGTCTACGTGTGGGACACCACATCCAGGAGGATTTTGTACAAGCTGCCAGGCCACGCCGGGTCAGTGAACGAACTGGCTTTCCATCCAGAGGAACCCATTAGTAAGTCCTCCCCACCTCAAGTCAGCTGGGGAAATATTTTCAGGGCTGGCTGAACTGTTGATCCTCTCGAAAACAGCCCCAAAATTGCCTGTGGTCCAGAGCCTCGAGTATCAGAGACAAATTTAGGGCTAGCAGACTCCTACCTGCTCCTCTCCTGCAGACGGGAGTTGGGCTGGGTGTGCCCTGGGGTCCTGGGCTGAGCGCGGGGGCTCTGCTTCTGTGTCCTGGCAGGGGGAGACCTGGGTGGGGGCACCCGTACAGCAGCAGTGCGGCTGGTGGTCTGGGCTCTTGGTCACCCGTGGCTTGGCTGCCACTGCCTAGGGCCTGTCCGGACTTCGCAAGGGCCGTGCAAAAAGGTTTTGGGGTACCTGGGTTTGGACACCAGGGATGTAACCATACGTTCGGTGATCACATGAGGACAGTGATCACCTGGGAGCGTGTCTCCAGCCTGGGCTCTCTTAACTTACCCAAAAGCTGTAGGAAGCAAACAAGGCTCTTTGTGCAGCAGGTTTTGTCCCCATTCTAGAGGCGTCCTGCACGTGGCGCCACATATCAGCGCTGGTGGCTTTTTCGGAACCATTTTAACCACCGCGCATTAGCTGAGACCAGGTTTCTTGGCGCAGCGTGCGGCCCGGGCGGGACCGCAGGGTGCTGTTTGTTCCTATGGAAACACTTGCACCATCGGCCAGGTCACCGCATTGCTCCAGCCAAAAATTGACAGGAGTCAACCCCGAAGTGAAGCCAAGAGCTTGGTTGTGCTGAGGATGACAGTGTCTGCAGCAGGGCAGTGAGTTATGGGTTTGTTCCTTGGTTATTCATTGCCCTGTCTTCAGATCTTCAGATCTGAGACTGCTGAAAGAGTGGATTGTTTGCAATTGTATTCTGCTGAGCTCCTCTTTGTGAATCAATCACTCAGCTTAAAATAAAAATTAAAAACCTATCCAGGCGTTGCATGCGAGTTATGCAATTGATTTCTATTAACATCTGGGAACGTTAATCTTGTAAATCGCTGCACCTGCTCCACGATACTCATCTGCACGGGAGGGTGCACGGGGAGCCAAAACGCGGCAAGATGACAGACACCAGTCTGCGAGTTCATGTAGAAATCCCCCAAAGCTCTCCTGCATTCGATTGAAACCCTTGTCAGTGTCAAGAGCAGTGCTTCTGGGTCATTCTTTTGACGCTTGCGTCTTGAATCCCCTGAAGAGCCTTTTCTGAGTGAAGGTGGTTCAGTGGCGTGTTGTAGTTGGGTGCCAGCTGCATTTTGCCTGTTCTGATAAAATAATAACGTCCCAGCGAGGCTTTCCTGGCCAGCCTGTGCCCTCTAGCGGCATGCAGTCCCGACGGCAGTGCCAGGCTTGCGATCTGAACGTTCCTTGCAATGAAAATAACACTTCAGGATGCTTGAGACCGTTAACAGCGTGTTTATACACCTCTCTCTGCCATTTTAATGCTTAGACGCTACAGGCAGTACGCCGTTACGCCTGCCTTGGGAGAGGGCAACGGCAGCCACGACGCACAGCGTGTGATTAGGTGTCAGGGTAGTAATTCCACGAAGTGGTTTTGGGGAGCAAATGAAATTTGGCTTTCTAGATCACTTACAGCAAGCGAAATGAGTAGTTCAATCCAAATGATGTGTCGTTAGTGGAGGTCTCAAACGGTTGTGTTTAATTTTCATATTCCTCCCTTCCCCCCCCCTCTCTCTCAGTACTCTCCGCATCCAGCGACAAAAGACTGTATATGGGGGAGATCCAGTGAAGCCGACGAGGAGATGGTGGGACTCGTGCCCCCGCGATCCTTGGTTTACAGAAGTCGGATTGACTTGCTTCTCACCGGTGCCAGCCCCCCTCACACTTGTGGCAATGGGAAAATGTTGAAGCAGCTTGATGTGACAAGCCACCCTCTCGCAGGCTGTAATGTCTGCGTGGTCTCGCTGTACAGCTTTTTTCCAACCCCCCCTTCTTTGGGGAGGAAGGAAAATTCGGAATTGAAAAGAATTTGGTTTTGGCTGTACCACCGACTATTAAACCCTGACCCAGATCACTTGAAATTGGTAAAATTTGTTTAAATTCCGTATGTGGCTTGTATATTCCCTGTCCGGTTTCTCTTGGTTTTTTATATGGTCAAAACTGAAATAGATAGCTTTTTACAAGAACTGTGTGAATGGGATTTATTGTTCTGTTTTATTTTTCTATTGTACAATACTAAATCAAGGCCCTCACTCGTATATAACCCGGGGAAACCATAGACGTTCACTTCAGAAGAGCAGCTTTATTTTTTATTCATGGCAATAAAAATGACCACACTTGAAATAATTATTGGGCTACTGCTGAATCCTATTTTCATGTTTTGAGTAAAATCCAGCCTCCTGCTATAAATAAATGTAAAGGGAGTGAGTTTTCTGTGACAGGCGCAGTGTATTCGGAGCTCGGCAGCGGGGGAAGCGGGCTGGCTGCGTGTCCCCTCTCCCTAAGCAGGCTGGCAGGAGGTGGGACGAGGTGGTGGCAGGTCCTCGAGCAGGTTAGATCCATACCTCCTGTACCTGCGGCTGACTGCTGGGACAACGCAAGGGGGCTGCACCCTGCCTCAGCTTCAGGGGGGGACCTCAGCTTCTGCCAGATCTCGCCCCACAGCCACGGACGCCCTGCCCGGCTGACTGCTGGCTGCGCCCCAGCCCCGGGGTTTAGGCCAGAACGCAGCGGTCCGCCCTGACTGGTTTTTTGCCAAGGCTGAAACCGGCCTCGAGCCCTTGACTCGGGGCTGAGCCTCGCCTGGTCTTTGTGAGAACACGCAAGGGGGGTTCCCCGTGCCACAGGTCGTTGTCTGATGTTAATTAACTTGCCATGAAGAGTACATGCTGCATTTCTCTTCTGAATGTGTCCACCTCAGCTTTCATCCTTTTTTCCCCCTGTTTTTGCCCGCTGTTTGCTGCCTTGGCTCAGGTTGTATCGGGCGTTTCTCACCCCTCGCTGCCTTTCTGCCCCATCCCAGAGGAGGCTGCAGTTCAGCTGGGACGATGGAGCGTGGACACGCGGTGCTCCCACCCCAGCAGTCTTGGCCAGCGTTTGACCAGGAGGAATCTGCTGCAGCCACCAGGTATTTAAGAGCTGGGAAATTGGATCAGTTTGTGCAGTGAAAAGGGAGGAAGCGCAGGGTCCCCTTGAGAGCATGTCTTGCCCTGCTTTTCTGCTGTGGGCAGAAGAGAAAAGCTGGAGGATGGCACACTTGGGACCAAAACAGACCCATCAGCTTTTAAGGAGGCAGGGAAACGTGGCTGCATGTTCCCTGGGGGCGAGGTGATGTCTCCTGGGCATGGGCTGTGTGGCACTGTCCCTGGTCCCGTCACCTGGGATGGTTCCTGTCCCCACGCCGTGTCCTTCCATCAGCAGATGGCTGCAGGCTGCCCCATCCCTGGGGGCTGCGGGACCTCGCTCCCCGCGGTGTTTCTCTTGAAGCCCTCGAGGCTGGAGCAGAGCTGGTCTCGGCTCCTGGTTCCTAAATCATTGCAGTCAAAGTGACTTTGGCTGGAGAGCACGGATCTGTTTAACTGTCGGGAAACCATCGACCCCAGCTGTGCCTCCTTCACTGACCCTCTTCATCCATGGGTTGATGGATTCGACCGTCAGGTCTGAATGCTGAGACTCGGCAGAGCTCCAGGTTCAAATCCAGGGAAGATCAGCTTCACCACACCGGCTCTGGACCCTGTCGGCCGCTGATATCCACCTCCCGTCGTTCCCCCGACTCCCAGCAGGAACGGCAGGCAGGAGCCCGCAGGAAGGGGACTCTGCGCTTGTCCCTGTGCCGCTGCCCTCGACGCCGTCTGTCCCCGCGGGGGGAACCGTGCACGGCTGGAGCCGGGCGTCAGGGAGGTGACGGCGCAGACACGGGAAGACCCATCGCCAGATCACGGTGAATGAACGTATCTGAACGCAAACAAATCGCCCTTCAGCTGAAGAGGCGGGCGGAGAGAGCTGGAGGCAGGGGGAAGATAATATTTTTTAACTCTGTGGAGGATTAAATAACGTGCCCTGAAAGGCGTGTAAATGAGAGCTGGGACTCCAGCCGGGAGCGCCGCGATTCAGGATGGACCTCCCCAGAGCCACCGACGTGGGAGCCCTGCGCCCGGGGACCAGCACCGAGCCTCTGTCCCCTCACCCAGGGCTGTCGGGCAAGGAGGGTGCCGGCACGTGGATTTAGTGCTTTATTAGACCCTGTTATAAACCTCGAGGGTTTATGGTTTTATTTGAATATATGCCCAAGTGTCAGAGGGAAGAGAGACTCTCAGGGCTGAGCCGGTGGTGCCAGGATGATAACCCTGCGGTTTACTGACTCTTGCTTGCTTAAAAGAAGAAAAAAAGGAGTTTTTTTTTCCTAATTCCCAACCCAGGAATCTGCAGGGAGGCAGGGGAGGGGCGTCTCTCTCCCCCTGCCCTGAGTCCTGGAGGGTTTTCTTGGGCAGCGGTTGCTGCGCCCAGAGGTCCCGCAGAGCCCGGGGGTCCCGCAGAGCCTGGGGGTCCTGTGCAGGATGCTCAGCAGGCGGCAGCTCCCAGCATCGGGCAGTGGGGGCTGGACGGATCCGCACCCCACGCATGGGGGAGCGGGTACCACCCTCTCTGCCCCCAGACACCCCTCCATCGTGTCGGCACGGGTGTCCGTGGAGCTGTGACCCAGATCGGGGAAATGATCCGGATTAACGCTAAATCCCCGGCCCCGAGGGAGCAGCCGGGCAGATTGAGCCCGGTGCCGGGGCGGGCGGCCGGTTCGCTTTGAGGGCATCTCCCCGCTGCGTGCGCTGCTGCCACCCGAGCACTAGCAAACTCGCCGCAGCAGTGAGTGCCCAGCTTCCCAGGCAGGTCCTTGCACCCATCCCGGTGCTGCGAGAGAAATCTCTGTTCCCCAGCACCGGGGAACTTGCGGATCAAAGAAACATCGGATGGCAATGGAGGGTGAGGAGGGAGACGTGGGCGGTCGCTGCGCTGAGTTACCACTGCCAATTACCGCCCGCAATTAGGGCCGGATCGATGCCCACCCACGTTGGTGACAGATCGGACCGTGGGCTGACATCCCAGGCCCTGGGGAGAGCCTGAAAGTTGATTTAGGCAGGCACCTACCTGCTCCTAACGGGACGTGTGTTCAGTGGATCGTAACTACGGCGCCGTCGGGACGATCTGTGGATTTAATGTAACGTGCTATGGGGTGGTACTCGGAGCTGAGCAGGATTAGTGCTCTGCAGAGCCCCACTGGGCATCGGCGAGCACGGCTGGCCCCGTGCCGCCTTCCCCCGGGCTCAGCCTTCTCCCGGGCTCGCTGCCGGGCCGTGGGTGCTGCCGGGAGAGCCGGGCACCCGCCGTGGGGCTGGCACCCACCATGCGGGGCTGGCGCCCGCTGCGGGGCTGGCTGGCACAGGACCGTGGCAAATCCTTGCTGTGCAAAGTGAGTACCGCAAGGCTGCACCCTGCATGTACATACATGTACATACATGCACATGTGTGCATGCACAAGCCCATGCATGTGCATGCACACACATGTACACATGCATGCATACGCACATGCACATTTGTGCACACACATATACACGTATGCACACATGCGTACGTATGCACACATGCGTGCACATGCACACATGCATACACATGCTCACAAACGCACTCACATGCACACAGCTACATGCACACAGCTGCAAACATGCACATACACCTGCACACACGCATGCACGCTCACAGCCACGAGCACAGGCACACATGCACCCACATACATGCACCCACATGTACCCACGCACCCCCCCAGACGCTGCCAGGGCCAGCTCTGCCACCAGACCTCGGGGACAGGGCGATGCCCCGCGCTGGGCCGCAGAGCACCCGGGGGGGATTTGGGGCCGGGCAGCCCCAGGGGCGCGTTTCCCCCCGCTTCCCGGGCGAGCGCGGGCCCCCCCTTGGCTCCCGTCCCACGCCAGAGCCGCACCGGCTCCGGGGCATGGCAGCAGCAAACCGTTCAAGGCATAATCCAAGCGCAGAGAAAATTGTTTTCTTAAACAGGTTTGTTCCTCCAAGGGAGGTATTTGCTTGAGAGATTTCCGCTATAAATGAAATCTGCCCCGGGATGCAGGCAAAAGGCCCCTCTGCAATAGAGCTGCTCTGGCGGGGGGGCTGCTGGCTGCTTCCCGGCCCTTCGCTGGGGACGGGGGGGACTGGCAGTGACCCCTGACATGGCCCCACGTGGCTGTCCCCACCCTTGTCCCCAGCCCCATCCTCATCCCTGTCCCCATCCCAGTCCTTGACCCTTCGGCAACGCCAGCATCAGCAAAGCGATGCCAGCCGGAGGCGGAGGCGGTACCCAGAGCACCCCGGCACGGTGCAGCGGGCCGGATCCTGCGCTGGGTGCTGGTGATCCCCATGCTGGGCACAACGGGGGGCATCAGCGGGAGGTCCTGGCCCAGCCAAGGGCAGCCCTGGCCCTGCCACCCCCTCTAATTACCTCCCTGTCCTTCCTCCAGCGCTTTTCCCAGCTTTCCCCATGGCTGTTCGGAGGCTTCTAATGAATTTTGATAGTTACAATAAGCAAGTGATAATTTCGAAAAGAATGGAAAACAATTATTTGCTCTGTTGGGGGATTAGATGATATTTAGTCTCTATTTAATGGAAAACTAATTAAATTACATGAGCAAGTGAATAGAAATTTTTCGTTAATTATGAATTTTGCGAGCTACAAAGGCTAAATGATGATGGATTCTGTAATCTGCCGCGCTTTTCGCTAGACACCGAGATAAGATGACAACTGAGAAAGAATGGCGTGAATGCATTTTAATTTCTATATCGATTCAATAACAGCCGGCTGAACAGCGATCCATTAACGGTGATCCACGGGAGCTGACGGTGATTGGCAGGCTGATGGCTAATTATATGAAAATCGGGGAAAGGTTGGTTAAATAGCTGTGTTTATTGCTGGAGGTGGTTGGGGAAGTGGCTTTGGTTTGGTTTGCTCCGTCGTGGCCCTTCCCCTGGTCCCTGCGGGGCTGGGCGGGTGGAGGATGCCCTGCGTGGGGTGACACGAGGTGTCCCTCGGGGCTCTGAGTCCCTGGGGGTTGGGGCTGTCCCCAGGTGAAGCGAGGAGGGACGGGCTCAGGGTCAAGGCCAGCAGCAGAGGTGCTGGGTGTGGGCTGGGGTCCGGCACCCCCAGCACGAGCCTGATGCCCAGATTTGGGCTCCTCATCATACAGAGAGCATCCCTGATCCCAGAGCCGGAGCATCCCTGATCCCAGGGCTGGGGTGTCCCTGATCCCAGGGGTGGAGCATTCCTGATCCCAGGGATGGAGCATTCCTGATCCCAGAGCCGGAGCATCCCTGACCCCAGGGCTGGACCATTCCTGATCCCAGGGATGGAGCATCCCTGGACCCAGGGCTGGGGTGTCCCTGACCCCAGGGATGGAGCATCCCTGGACCCAGGGCTGGGGTGTCCCTGACCCCAGGGATGGAGTGTCCCTGATCCCAGGGATGGAGCATTCCTGATCCCAGGGATGGAGCATCCCTGGAGCCAGGGCTGGAGCATCCCTGCTCCCAGAGCCAGAGCATCCCTGGACCCAGGGCTGGGGTGTCCCTGACCTCAGGGATGGAGCATCCCTGATCCCAGGGCTGGAGCATCCCTGACTTCAGAGCCGGAGCATCCCTGACCCCAGGGCTGGAGCGTCCCTGACCCTGGGACCGGGACGTCCCTGTCCCCAGGCTGCTCCATCCCAGCACAACCCAGAGGAGCCGTGTCCATCCCCGCCGCCTGCTCCAGCCCGGCTGCCCCATCGCAAGGTGCTGGGCTGCACCTCGTCCCCTTCCCCCTCGCACTTACAGGCTCTGCCACTCCGGCCGCTGGTTCATTAGGGGCTCATTAAGATGAATCCCGGAGACCTTCATCCCTTGAGCAGCAAAGGGGTGCGTATCATGGCTCTTCAGCCAAAACCCAGGCACCCATCAGCCTCTGGAGGGATTTAGCCTGAGCCAAGTGCAAACCCCATCCCCGTTAAGGGGAATTACCCGACTGGCTTAATTACGCGCGCCCTGTGCCGATGATTTGCACATATTTACCCCGCACTGATGTACACAATGCATCAGAATAAATATCTTTTCCCCATCACCGTAACCCAGACAGATGGGGCCCCTTCGAAGATTTCTTTGCCAATAAACATGCCCAAAATCATCTTTTTGTCTTGTTCTGACGACTTAGTGCCATTAATTACTGCCTGAGTGGGTAAAAGATGCTCGTGAGTCCCCTTGGCTTTGTCTCCGCAGGCAGCTCGCTCCAAATCATCACCAAGTCCAGACAACGGTTTCAGCCCAAAAGAAGGAAAAAAAATCAACCCCAAGAGCTCAGGAGGAAAAGAAGGAAAAAAAACCCCAACGCCAACGCCAGGGCTCGGGGCTGCAAAACTGTGATGTCCCTTGTGTGTTTTCTATTAACCTAAAACCTCCTTTTTTTCCTGGTTTTGCCTTTTTTAAGGCAACAAACAGCATTCCCAACCCAGCTCGCCCTGCAGCAGCTTTGCGCCGGCTTCTTCCCCCAAATACCTATTTGCTGGCTGCATTGGGAGCGTTGCTGGTGCTCATCCTGGGGGGGGATATTTCATTTTTTGGCACCCTTTGGAAATACTGAATAATTCTGGTGTTGGTTACAAGTGCCCGAAGCCCTGCTGTCCCGGCAGGTACCCGGCTCTGCACGGTGCATCCCTGCCTGCGGCCGAGGAAGGGGAGCAGGAGTTGCCAGTGGTGTGATTTCTTTCTGCTCCAGAATGCTTTTTTGGGGGGGAAAAAAAAAAAGGGAAAAAATAAAAAACCGCAATCCCTGTGTTGGTTTTCTTGAGCAAAAAATAGACATTTTTGGGTAAAAATATCAGTTTAGTGAAAAAACCACTATTTTCATGTGTTCTGTTTATACCCCTGGCAGAGAGATCTCTCTCTGGCATAAGGATACAGGCAGTTTTTACTTAAAACACCCCTTTTTGGTGGAAGGAGGTGATTTTGGGTACAAAGTGTATGATTTTGTGTAGGAAGCGATCCCACCTGGCTCCTCCTGCCCTGGGGATGGAGGGCTTGTCCGGGCCGGATTCGGCCCCGCTGCCGGAGCCCCTGGGTGAGCAGAGAGGTCCTCTGCTGCTGTGCAAGGCCAGGCGTGAGGATGTCCCCATGGCTGGTGACCTCCGAGGTGGCCATGGGGGACATCTCCTGTGACACCCCCCCCCCATGAGATGTGGGGTGGCAGCGAAGCTGAGGCTCAGCTCCGGGAGGAGACGGCTCCTCTCCCATCTCCATCCCAAAAGGCCGGGATGGGGGCCGAAGCCGTACCCAGGCTCCTGGAGGGCTGGGATGCGGGATTTGGGATGAGGCTCCGGCATCACAATGGATGTTGGGGAAACTGAGGCCCACCAGGGCTTGGTGGCAGCTCCAGGCGCACATCAAAGGACGTATCTTCACAGCTTCCTCCCATCCCCATGAATGAGTAATGTGCCCCTGATTTAACTTCCTCCTAATATTTCCTCTGTAATTTTGGTCATCTGAGTTTTTTCTTGTAAAAAATATAAAAGTCCAGCGTTGGGGGTCTGGAGGGTGGTGGGTTACGAGCAGAGCAAAAGACAAAATGTTGGGCTCCTTTCCCACCTGCTCGCAAATGAAGTTATCTCCTCGCCTTCCAGGGAAGCGCCTTGACATGCTGTATTGACCTTTTTTAATATAAAATTGATTCCTCGCGAAAATCCACCTGGTCGAGAGCCAGGCAGGATCTCGGCACCATTGTATGGGTTTTCATGATTTTACATCGGGGTGTTTTGCCTTTCTCTGGTATTTTTTGGAGCTGACGGGGAGGGTTGAGCTGAGGGGATTCGCCCGGCCATTGCCAAGGAGATGCTATGGAGCAGTTGGGTCCTCATCTTTTTTTGACCCGTGGGGTGAAACCCTCTGCTCCGGGTTTCTGCTGTGCTTAAGTCTCAGAGGAGCCCACAAGCTCGATCCTGGAGATGGGTCTGGTCCACCCAGAGAACCCCTAGGAGCCTGGGACACCTCTCCCCACGGGATGAGGGTGATGGGACCTCTCTCAGACTCTTGGGAAGGACCTGGAGATGACGGAGCCAGGAGCGCTGGGGATGATGGAGTCAAGCCCACGGTGGGGGGTGCCACAGGGGGGCCAGGTCCACGGGTGGGATGCTCGGCAGCCTGCACAGCGAGGCAGGGGCGTACGCAGGGCTGGTGGAGGTTGCAGCTCACCGTGCGCTCACTTAGCCAGCCTGAGACAGCGTGGAATAAATGCAGAGGTCCTCGTGTTTCAAACACCCACTGGCTCAGCCTGGGTTCATCCACCTCTCCCAGGACCACTGGTTAAGAGCATCGCTTGGTGAAGCCACTGCATTTTTGTGACGTGGTTTTTGCATTCATGGAAACCAAGTGTTTTCTCAAAGCCCCGTCCTTCAGCCACGCATGGGTCTCCCAAAACGCTCCTGGGAGCACAGAACAGCTGGGCAGGAGAGAAATTCCCACCATGGAGGGTGAAAGAAAAGCTCCAGGTGTGGTAGGTGCTGTAGGCTGGTCCCAGCAGTGCACGGGGATGTGTTGCAAGCTTGGATGGGCCAGGTTAGCCCATGGCCAGACTGATACTTGCACGCAAATGCATCTCTAAGGTTGCAGCCCCTTGGATCCCGTGCAGGGCTGCTCTGACACCTAGGAGTGTGCGAGGCTGGTTTAGGAGATGCTTCCTTATAAAAATCAGGGCTGAGGATTAAGAAATCATGGAACTGAAAAGCAGCGAACTGTTCCCAAGTCCTTCTGCTGGGTGGCATTTCAGAAGGAGGTTTCTAAAGCACTGGAAAAGCAGCATCCCGGTTATTCCTTGGCAGATGTGCACCCTCCGATCCCCCTGAAGGTGTGCTGTGAAAAAAGAACAAAGACGAGCCGGGTGGGTGGCGGTTAGGGGCCATACGCTGCCAGCTCTGTCTGCACCCACCTCCTTGCCCAGACCTGCTGGATTTGAGCCTGCAAGCCCTCTGGGAGAAGAGACCCAAAGCGGGATGGCTGGGCGCTGTCTTGCCTCTGGCCAGCGGTCGCTCCCGGCCCTGGAGCCGCGTGTCCGGGGCTGTGGAGCGGGGCTCGGCAGGGGGATCTTGGGGGCTTTCCTCCCAGGGCTGGGCCATCTGTCCTCCCTGCAAGCCCAGCTGCTGCCCTGGCAGGGCCAGCCCAGGGAGCCTCCAGAGGAGGTGGCTGCGGGTTCCCTGTGCTGCGGGTCCAGGCACCACCCACGGGCCGCAGGGCCGAGGGAAGGGGGAGGGCAGCAGCTCACCAGCCCTTTGCATTTGTAAATCGCCGGGATTTAACCTAGCCCCACCCGGCTCCGGAGGGGGAAAAAAAATAAAAATAATAATCTGCGATTAAAAAGACAAATACTGACGATAACGAAAGGCGGGCGCGACCAGCAGCCGCGCCTGCCGTCGGCTGCGGCGAAGGGGCCGCGCTGCCCGGCGCCCCCGGAAGCCGCCAAGGGCTCGGCGCGGCGCGGCGTGCCCGGCCTCGCCTCCCCCCCGCCCGGCCGCGCCGCCCGCCGGGCCCCGCCGGGAGCGCGTCTCGCCTTGTTCCGGCGGCCGCGGCCCGCCCTGCCCGGCGCGCCCCCGACCCCACCCGCCGCCTCCTCCCCGCCCGCCCCCGGGGCGCGGAGCGCGGCTGTGCGGGAGAGACAATAGAGGGGCCGGGCGGGCTCCGCGCAAACCTGCGCGCCCCGGGGATGGATGGCGAGGTGTGCGCGGCCCCGGGGTCCCTGCACCGGGGGATGGGGCTGTAGCGGGCTCGGGGGGAGCGGGGCTCGGCGGGGGGGAAAGGCGGAGAAGGGGGGCGATGCCCCTTTCTGAGCCCAGCCCGCCTCTGTGCTAACCTGGCAGGATGCGGGAGACGGCAGGGCTGCTGTGAAGAAAGTACTGGGGCTGGCCGGAGGCTGGAGAGCGGGACATGTTGCTGGTGCCCCCCTGATGCTCCCCGGGTGGCGGCTCTGCTGGCGAAGGGGAGGCTGGTGAGGAGCTGGAGGACGGCGACGCGAGGCCACGGTGGGGGAAATCCGAGGCTCCGGCTGGGAAACCATGGGGAGATGCAATGGGAGATGTACGCTGGTCGGATTCTGCTGCCTGCAGCTGGTAAGGCGAGGGGCCGTCTGCGCTCATCAGCATGCCGGGTTGTGCTTTGTGCGAAATGTTGGCTGTCACCGTTGCCCACTCCGTCTCGGCGGTGACCTTGCTGTGGGACCAGCTTGGGGATGCTTGGCTGCCACCCCAAAAAAAAAAAAAAAAATCGAAAAAGAAAAGGAAAAAATAATAATGAAGGAGGAACGAAACGCCACCCCTCGTCCCCTGCCTCAGCCCAGCGCTGGCTGGAGTTGCGGCTGGGGAGATGGATGCGAACCAGTTCCCTGTGCTGTCAGCGCCCGGGGATGCGTCTCCAGCAGGTGTGAGCTTTGTTTCCAACTGCAATCCCTTCCCTCAGAGTTCGCTCCCGCCGGCGGTTTCCCATCCTGGTGGCTCCAAGGATGTTTCTTGGGGTGCTGGTCCCCCGAGTCGGGGCAAGAGGGAAACTTGGAGAGCCGCTGCCAGCACTTTGTAAACTCTCCTGCTTTCGAGTGGGACCCGTCTGCCCGCGGCCGGGGGACGCCGGGATGTTGGGGCAGAGAGAAGGGAGAGGTTTAATTTTAATAGGATTTACGGTCTTTGTAATAATTAGGTGCCGTGCTTGCCGCCGCCCGCAAATCAATCTTCATCAGGCTGCTGGCAGAGGAGCAGGCGAAGGGAGCGTGTGGGGTATTCGGGGGGGGGGTGTCTGCTAAAACCAGCGCCGACGAGGTTGCGATTAATTATCCCAGCCGGGTGGTTCGTTAACGGGGAATCGGCATCCTACAACTTGCCCCCGCGGCCATGCCGGGGCTCGTCGCGGCGAGAAAAACGAGGTGGAGGATTGCCGAAACGCGTGGTGGTCAGCTGTGATGACCCCGGGGATGGGGGGGGTGATGGGGTGATGGAGGCAGCGATGGAAACGGGCTCCGGATCCGCTCTGGAGAGGATGGTGGCATCCTGCCGACGGGCGCTTTCTTCCTGGCGTTGCTCTTGTCCGTTCTCCTTCGGAAGGCAGTGAGCGGGGAGGGGTCCCCACTTTTGGATGGGGGATGGACCCGGCTTCCCTGGGGGGACATGGGAAGCTTCGAAGCCAGCCCTTGACCCCAGGGAGCAAAGCCGCTGTGGGCTCATCCCCGGGCTGAAATCCCGCCGTTCCCAGCAGGAATGGCCTCTTGTGTCCCCAACTGTCCCCCCGGTTCGGTCTGTAAAGTCTTGCTCTGCGCTTCGCTCACCTTCCCCCTTATTCAGGATAAATCCGACGGGTGTTTTCCGGGTGTGCGGGAGTTTCCTGGCTTTCTGTCACCTTTTTGTTTACCACTCAGCTCCCAAACAGGTTTGTTGCCGTTTATTCCCTGAGATATCCCAGATCCGAGAGATTTTAATCTTATTTATTTTAGGGGAAGAACTGAATCGGTGTGAGCTCCTGGGCTGGGAGAGCAGCTCCTACTCGTACCTGGAGAAACTTTGTGCTGCAGATTGGGGTCAGGGTTTCCTCTCCAGCCCTGGTGCTGCTGGCTCCCCCAAAGGCTCGGCTCCGGAATTGTCCCTTAGCGGTGGCCTTTCCACCCCAGGCTCACCCCGTACCCCAACTCATCCCCTCCCAGCCTGCAGGATGCTTTCCCAAGCTCCTTCCCAGCTCCGGAGGCAGCAGCTCGCATCCCACTGGCCGTGGGGAGATGCTCCCCCCGCCCCAGCACCCCATCCCACGGCAGTGGCACCCACTCGCCCCACGGGGAAAAGGTGCTGCTGGGTGCCCTGCCTGGGGTGGGGGGGTCTGGGTGCTCGCACGGAGCCCTGGGCTGAGCCAGCCCCGAGGTGGGGGAGGTGGCGGGTGCCATCAGGGTGTCCCCTCGGGTGACCGAGGCCAATATTCATCCCCGAGGTGGCGTGGCCGGGGGGGGTGGACCAGGCGGTGCCAAGGTTTGGGAGGGGATGGTGGAGAGCGGGGATGACGCCTGACTCTGGCTCTGCTCCTTTCCTCCGCTTCGGCTGCTCTGTGCCGCCCCTGACATGGGGGTGGCACCACGGGGCTCATGTTCCCTGGTCCAGGTAGCCCCGATGCCTGTCCTGGGCCCTCTGCACTATGGGGGGGACAGCCATGCTCCCAGTGCCCCCAGCTGCTGGGGCTGGTGTTGGACTGGTGTGTGCTGGGGCTGCCTGGGAAGCTGTGCCCCATTGCTGCGGGGTCAGCTTGTGCCAACAGCGAGCCCGCTAAGCACACTGGCTTGCCAAACCTCATCACCAGCTAGCCCGTGCCTCAGTTTCCCTTAAACAAAGCAGCGTGGGTCAGCCGGCCCCGGGGTGATGCCACCATCTCCAGCTGGTCCTCGCTGCCGGGCCACCTTCCCGCAGGCACCTTCCCGCAGCTCCTCGGGTGCCACTGTGACCCCACGGGCACCTTCGCGTGTCCCCGTTGGTTTTCCCAATATTTGCAACCTGGTCGTTGGGGGATGCGCCCCTGGTCCCTTGTCCCCTCCCGGACACGGGGGATGCTCGTGGTGGCAGAGGATGCTCCATGGCTGCAGGGTGCCGGGGTGCTGCTGGCACCCGCTGGGCACAAGCAGGGTCCCCAGGTCCAGAGAGGCAACGCTGCAGAGCCCTGCCTGCTCCTCCCCGCGCAGCCCAGACCTCGGGGCAGCGGTTGCGCCTGAACCAGTTTGGGAAACTGGTTTTCGGGCCGTGACATGGCGGGGAGCCCGGGCAGCCGCTTTGGAGCATCCAAATACCCTACACGCTCCTTCTCCACCGCTCGGCGAGGTGATGCTGCAAGCGCTGGGTGTCTCTGTTCCCAGGGGACAAGCAGCACCCGCCAGATTTTGCCTCCATTTATGTTTTTCTCTGGAAAAAGGGGATCCCCAGGCATCCACTTGCCAGACCCCCACCGGCCCTGCCCCACCTCGAGAGGGGCTGCTGATGAGGTGGGATGAAATCAAAACTCTCAGGTTTTTGCTGGTCCTCCCCATCATCTGGGAGACTGAATAACTGGCTGGGGGGGTTCTCGGTGGCTTGGTAAAGCTTTCCCTGGGTTGCCCGTTGTTGTCGGGAGGATTTATCTTTGCTTTATGCGAAGATGAGAGCTGCTGAGGTGGTTGGATAGAAAATGAACCCAGAGGTGATACTGCCCCGCTCACCACTGCCAGCACAGGCACGGGGGTGTGAGAGCCGCAAGCCACGACTCTTGTTAACTCTGAAGCCTAGTGGTGTCGGTTGCAGATTGGGACAGCCGTGCTGCTTTAGGGGGGGTGTACCCAACCTCAGAGGCAGGGATACGGGATATCGGGATGTGGACTGCTGGAAGTTGAGATCTGGCTGGATCCGGCTGGCTGCTGTCATGCGCCCCTTGGCCGTCCCACTCTGTCCCCTGAGGGATTGGGCCATGCTCGGGCACGGTGTGGGGCGGGCTTGCTGGACCAGGCTCCTTCTCCATCCCAAAGTGGTGACCCCATTGCCCCTCCCTGTGGCGTGGGGTGGGATGCAGCTCCAGCCCCGGCGCCGGGTGGGGACAGGAGATGCTCAGCGCTCCCACCTCCGCCCGGCGTCGCTCAGCATCTCTCCGAACCGGGGTTTCATTTCCTTCTTTGTTTCTCTCCTCCTTTAATTGGCTGGAAAAGCAAAGCTCAGTTGGCACCTCCCGCCCGGCTGAGCCTGCTGGAGCCTGCCGGGCTGGCGGCGTGCGGTGCCGTGCCATGCTGTGCCGTGCCATGCTGTGCCACGCCGTGCCGGCACTGGCATCCTTCCTCCCGCAGCCTCCCGGGGTCGGGGTGCAGGAGAGGGGCCGCGGGTCCATCCCATCCTGCCCGAGCTGTGGGGTTCACACGGGGCACCGAGAGCCTCTGGGATGTGACCCCCCCATCACCGAGCCTGCAGAAGGAGCTAACGGGGTCGGCTTAACGAAGGATGGGCGAAGGGAGAGGATGGCCCCATCCCCTGCATCCCTCAACCCCCCACCAGCTCTGTGTGACATCCCCTTCCCCAGCGGGACCCCACTGCACCCTTGGGACCCATGGCCCTGCTGCCGTCCCCTGCCGTCCCCTCCTGCCCTAATTTGCCAGGTTTTGGCCACCAACCCTCCGGCTCCGGCACGGGCGAGAGCCAGCCGCCTCCGACGTCTGCCGGCATCTTTTGTCCTCGTGCGGTTCCCATCGTGCCCGATCCCCGGCGCGGGGACGGCACGAGGACAGTGGGGCCGGAGCTGCCCCCGGCCGCCTTCCCACCGCCGGGGAAGGGGGAAAAGAGCCCGGGCTGAACTCTGGATGGGGGTTTTCAATTACACAATTAAATGCACAATTAGGTATAATTACCAGCGCTCAGAAGGCGCGACTGTTCATAATAGGCATGTAATCTACTGCAGTCACTGTTTATACTGCTCGGCTCCGCTCCCTAATGATTATGGAAAGCTTTCACATTTGCATGGTTGCCATGGAAATGGGGGGCTGACGGAGGCATCAGGGATGGCGAGCCCCTCGTTTCCCCGCACCCCGTCTCCGCGGGATGGGACACGATGGGTGCGGTGATGCCTCCGTGCCTGGGGATGCTGCGGGGTGGTGGGTGCTGACGTGGAGGGATGGGGATGCGCCGGGGATGGGCAGCGCCGAGGATCCGGAGGCAGCCCCAAGGTGGGAATTGCGTGTGTTAGAGGCATGAAAAACCCCAACCCACCTTGTCACCTCCCCGGGTGACCACCCCGAGAGCCACAGGAGGGACCGCGGGCGCGGGTGGCCGTGGAGGAGCATCCCAGCCTGGTGGGACCTCCGCCTGGACGTGCATCCTCCCGTGCATCCGCATTATTCGCAGGCAGAGCTTTGCTTGACAGGCCGCTATAAAGGTTTAGTGGCGCACGTTTGGGAAGGCAGAGCGTTACAGCTCGCAATTAAAACCGCGATTAAAGCGCAGTACGTCTAAATTTGCAGGACCAGCTAGTGTGCACCCAAGGGTATTAATGAGACCGGTTGAAGAACTCTCTAAATCATTCACGCTGGTTCGTAACAGAGCTGGGAGCAATGGGGACTGGAAAATAAATGTTTCGGAGGGCTGGGTTGTAGAGAAAATAAAGAGGATGAGCCAGAAAACAGCCTGGCCCGAAGCCGTAAGAGCACGGGAAGGAAAGGTTGATGCACGGTGTGATCAGCAAAGCCTAAAAGCTGGTGGCCTAATTGATGTCTGGGAAAATGAGTCTCGTCCAGCCAAACTTGATCTTGTTCCTTATCGAGCTCGCAAGTTTGGCTGCTGAAAGGGACTGAGCTGCCATAAAGTGTTTAGATGCCGATAAGCAATTTGATTTAATCCCAAGTGGCTTTCTGTTAGGAAAAAAATTAGCGCTGTAAAAAATCAATGATGCTCATTTCAGTAATAGAAAGAAAGAAGAGAAGGAATAAAATCATCGCCAGAGAAAACGTGCGGACCGACAGGACGGTGGCGAGCACCGCCTGGCGCGGGGCGAGTGGGGGACGGGCCCCCCAGTACCGCATCCCTGCCAGCCCCCGGGGCAGCCGCGTCTCCCATCCCAAAATACATCGCCAAGGCGTCGGCAGGGGATCGGGAAAGAGAGATCTGAGGTTGGAAGATGCGGCAAAGCGGCCTCGTGAGAAGCTCAGTCTCTGTGGCTGGTCCGAGGGAAGACAGGGAGGAAGAAGAGATTCCTGGTACCGATGGACCTTAATGCAGGAGAAATAAGGCAAAGGGAGCGGCTTTTTGGGAGAAAAGCAACTTTTTAGCCACGAAGGGGATTAACAGCAGCAAGAAATTACCTCTGGGCGCAGCGGCTTTTCCCTGCTGCCTTTGGCCAACGCTTGCTCCGGGCTCGATGCCGGTGGTCGGCTCTGTGCATCCGCGGGGGATGCGGGGGACCACGGGGACGTCCCCGCACCGGTGACAAGTGGCCGCGTTCGGGAGGTGCCGAGCGCCCGGGGCGTGTATCGGCAGCGAACCGGTTGGTTTTGCTGCGGGAACTCGCTGCTCGTAGATCAATGACCATCTCGGCCGAGCTCCTCGTGGCTTTATTTGTTTGCAGACTTGGAGCCCGGGGATGCTCTCCCCCAGCCCATAGGCACCCATGGCTCCCACCACATTTTCCCCCTGCGGTGGAGCTGTTGGCTCCTCTCCCCCCCCAGTTTCTCCGCAGAGAAAGCACAGGGAGGACCTGGAGGGGCTGAATAATTGAGCAGGGAGAAGGATTCGGGGCTCAAACGGTTCAAAACCCATCGCGGAGAAATTCAATTCCTGATGGGAAACCCACATCCCTTTCTGGGAACTCAGACCCGGCGCTGAGCCCGCGGCGCTGCCAGCCCTGCACTAATCCTGCTTCAGCCACAAACGTCGATACGGGGGTGGGTTCTGGCTGTTGGGGGGATGCTGGGTGCAGGCACCAGGGTACCGGCGTCCTCCCAGCCTTGCGCCGATGCTCTGCGGCTGGAAGAGGCTCTGTAACCCGGGGAGCGGGGTTCTGCCGGCATCGCCTCCCTCTGCGGGGCTGGGGACCCCTTGGGATGCCGCAGCCGTCGCTGGGTACTGAGACTTTAGGGATATCCTTACGGAAAGGGAATATCTTTATAGAAAGGGGAGAAAATGGCCAGGAGCACACGGCAGGGATGAAAGACCCACAAAACCCCAACGTTCCCACCAACGCCAGCCGCACGTCTGAACAGCTCCTCCAGCACCGGCCGGCGAGATGCAGGTTATTCCGTATCGATCGCTGCGGCGCCTGGCCAAGCCGAGTTGCAGGCGGGCGGGCGGCTTCAGACCCCTCTCATCCCGGCGGTCCGGGTCGTATCCCCATCCCTCATCCTCCTGGGATGCCCGGGGATGTCCTTGTCCCCATCGCAGCTTGGAGCTGGGTTGGCTGGAAGTGATGAAACGTTGGGGCTTGCGTGGGGAGAAAATACCCCGCCCGAAGCGCGGGGGGATGCTCGGAGGGGCAGAGGGGCTCAGGGTGGGCCCCTTGGTGTCTTTCCCCCCTCCCCCCATTTGAAAGCAGCTATTTATTTCAATTTTCAAAATACGTACGTAACGGCCTGGAAAACTGGAAAGGCAAAGTTGGCGGCGAGCAGCCCCGGTCGTCTTTAAACAGGACATTAAACCCCGAGTGGTTTGTTAATAAGATTAATAACGGCTCCCATGTGCTCGGTTGGGAAATTTCACCCATCTTTGGTTTTTGCTCTGCAGCAGAAAAAAACAATTGCCCAGATGGGAGCAGTGGGGCAGGATGCGGCCTCTGCCCCAGCCGTCCCCCCGCCCTGAGGGGGGTCCTGCTCCAGCACGTTCTGCCTTATTATTTAATAGTGATTTTTACAGCCAGTTGCCTGTGCCAGGGCGGGGGGTGCCACGGGGACCCGTGTTGGGGTGATGCTTCCCCCTTTCCCATCAGGGATCGGCTGCTGGGAGCCCACAGGGTGTTGGGGGGCTCAGCACGTCCCGGTGACGCTGGGGGGATTTAGCAAGAAGGCGCTTCGAGGGAGGGATGCAGGGGGGCACAGGGTGGGTTTCAAGGGGTACATTTGGGCTGCTCTGATGCCCAAAAGCGTGCACAAGTATTTGGGGGGCTGGAGGGGGGGACCCCATTGGAGGGGGGACCCTGCCCAGAGATGCTGGGGGCAGTTGCTGCCTCCATCGCTCCTGTCCCGGCGTGGTCCCCCCCGGCCTCCATCGCTTCGTGGCTTGAGGCAACACATGAATCCAGAAAATCCTCCCTGGAGGGGACCGCGGGCTGGGGAAGGGGGGTGTCCCGCCAGCCCCTCGGGGACCTGCGGAGCTCCCCCGGGAGCACCCATGGGGGCTCAGTCCTGCATTGGCTGGGGGGCCACCCGCTGCCACCCCTCTAGGGCTGTGGCTGCATAAGGGGGTGCAGGATCAGGCCCGGACCCCTCCCTAGACAAACATCTCGTCCCTGTAGTCCCCAAACGGGGATCGAGCCGTGGGGGCACAGAGCTTTCCAGGGGCTGTTCCCCCCAAAACAGTCCTCCCCCCCACCCTCAGCCCTTCCTTCCCCATCAGGGATCGGCTGCTGGGAGCCTGCAGGGAGTCGGGGGGCTTGGCATGGGTCTTGGGGGGTTCAGCACAGGTTTTGGGGAGCTCAGCACAGGTTTTGGGGGGCTCAGCACATCCCAGCAATGCTGGGGGGGGCGTTTAGGAAGCAGGAGCTTTGAGGGAGGGATGCGGGAGGGTGTGGGATGGATTTGGAGGGGTAAATGCCAGAGCTGCTGGGATGTCCAAGAGCGTGCGAGAACACACGAGAATTTGGGGGGCTGTGGCGAATCCGGCTGCATCCCCCCGGGGCCAGCGGGACCCCCGAGCTGGGCTGGGGGCTGTTTGCAGCCCATGGCGGGGACGGTTCGGGAATCACCCAAAGAGGGGACTTGCCACGCAGCCCTTCGTCACAGGCGCACGTGCAGGTTGGTCACCGCGCACGAGCGGTGCCGCATCCTGGCTCCGACGTGGCAGCGGGGACCTGTCCCCTTGGGGGGACGCTGGGGGAGGTGGCCCTGCAGCGCGGGTGCTGAGCATCCCTCGGGCACCCCGGGGGCTGGCGGTGACAGCAATGGCACTGCAAAGCCACCGGCGCTGGCCGAGCTGTCGGGCTCCTGGCTTGGCTGTGTCCCAGCACCCTCGTCATCCTCACTGCCCAGGCTGGGTGTCATCTAAGCAGAGGACACGGCCACCGTGCCTGGCCCAGTGGGGACACAGGGGGGACAACCAGAGGCAGGGCAGGGAGCAAGCTCAGGGCTGACCTGCTGCTTGGCTCTCAGGCTAATTACCTTGATTAGGGCTAATTAGCACGCTGGTCTCTTCCCATACCCTGATCGATAGGGCAGCCCTTTCCCACCGGAGGTGCGTGGGGCAGAGCCCGTGTCCTGGGGACACCGGGAGCGTGGCACCAGGGAGCGGGAGAGGAGCCGGGGCAGGGTGGGTTTGCTTCCCTTGGTCTCTTGCTGGGGAGGGAAAATGTGAAAACCTTTGGTGGAAGAGATCTGGGAAGCCAAAGGACCGGGGGGGGCCTGGCTCTGCCTCGGAGACCGTCCCAGTTTGGGGCTGGGGGGTGCAGGGAGCCGTGGGCAAGTCATGCTGGTGCTGGAGTGGTGTGTGAGCCTGGCACCTCATCCCCTGGGCACGCTCGTGCCATCCCGCAGGGATACCCAGGTACAAAGTCCTGGCTGGGAAATGTCCCAGGGGAGAGGAGGATGCTCAGGGTGGGAGTGGAGGGTGCTTGGGGTGAGCGTGGAGGGTGTTCAGGTGGGAGTGGAGGGTGCTTGGGGTGAGCATGGAGGGTGCTCAGGTGGGAGTGGAGGGTGCTTGGGGTAAGCGTGGAGGGTGTTCAGGTGGGAGTGGAGGGTGCTTGGGGTGAGCATGGAGGGTGCTCAGGTGGGAGTGGAGGGTGCTTGGGGTGAGCGTGGAGGGTGCTCAGGTGGGAGTGGAGGGTGCTTGGGGTGAGCATGGAGGGTGCTCAGGTGGGAGTGGAGGGTGCTTGGGGTGAGCGTGGAGGGTGCTCGGGTGGGAGTGGAGGGTGCTTGGGGTGAGCATGGAGGGTGCTCAGGTGGGAGTGGAGAACGCTCGGGCAGCACAGCGAGGGATGCTGAGGCTAACAGAAGCCCACGGGAAAACCTGTCCGCTCTCCGCTTCTGCGCAGTAACGGCTCAGATTAATGGTGGTCCTCAGCTTATTGCCAGTAAATGTCAAACTGGGAGTCCTTGTCCCGTCCCCTCGGGGCTCTCTCCCGCACACACGTCCTCCCCCTCCTCCTCCGCTCCACCAAATGGCCGGGGCGGTGGGAGACCGGGCAGCGCGGTGGTGCCGGCCGTGGCCGTGGGGTTCAGCTGGGGTCCCCAGTGCCTTGAACCACGTCCCCCAGCCCCGGGGAAGGGACCCGGCACCCACCCTGCGGGTGCAGCAGCTGGGCACGGGGTGGACAGCTTTGCCCAAACCCTTTGCAGGCTCGGATTTGTATTTTCTCTTCTTTTACTCTCTGTTTTGGCTCAGGAACAAGCCCTGTCCCCATACCCACCCCAGGGGCACGGCGTCCCCATCTGTGCCTCCCGGACCCCCCCCATGCTCCTGTCCCCTGCTGTCCCCTCCTCTGCCACCACTTCCAGCCCGTCACCGGTTGCCAATTCCCCTCGGCAGCTGCCGGGACGCTCAGGCGAAACCGTCCTTTCCTGGCCCCTTTTTGGAGCATCTGGCGCAGTTTTCCCTCGGCTTGGGGAGGGGGACACACAGCAGGAGCTCTGTGACAGGCACTGGGGTGGCACAGGGCTGGCACTGCGTCCCCACCTTGGTGTGGGGACCGCTGGCACGGCAACTGGTGGAGTGGTCAGAGTGCAGCGAGGTTTAGGGCAGTTGGGGGGTGCCTGTTTGCTCCCCAGGGCTGGAGGTGGCACTGGGGGCTTGCTGGAGGGTGGCACATGTGTATTGGTGGTGGCATCCCCCGGCAGCCCCATGGCCATGGGTACTGCAGCCGAGCTTTGGTGGGGACATCATGGGGACGATGCTACGGGGCTGGGTGGTCCCCAAGGGCTGGGGGTCCCCATGCCCAGCCTGGCCGTGCCACCGTCCCCTCCGGCTCCTGGTGCTCCCACCGCAGCCCTGGACATGGTCACGTCCCCTCGCCCTTGGCTCCTGGGGGACACCCAGGATGTCACCCCACTTTCCCCGACAGAGCCCGGAGGGACGGGGAAGCACAAGCAGGATCAGTGCCGGGACCTGTTTTATTCCCTCCTGGGAATTCACATCACGTCTCTGGCTCGGTGGCTCCAAACAAGGATTTCATCTGGCAGCAGCAGGCTGGTATTGTTATGACCCACTCGATAAACACCAATTGATTACTAAAGGCTTTATTTATATATTTTTTAATTCCCCCCCCGCCTCGAAGCTCGAACTTGTGTGGGTGACGGCGAGTGGGGGCTGGTGCGGGTAGGGGCAGGTCCCCACGGTCCCTTCCAGCATGGGGGGGAGGACATCCCTGTCCCATGCCTGGGGCCACCACCCTTCCTCGGGCTGCATCTCCCCAGCTTTTAAGGCAGCCCCTCCCAGGGCTGCTGCCCCTTAAGCCCAGCCTGGATTTGGCCCTGGGCTGCAGGGCTGAGCTCAGGACCGGTGATGGGCAGGGTGCTGGCAATGCCCGCGCCTGGCGCTGGGGACGGCTGGGCCGGGAAGCGCAGGCGAGCGATGCCGCGGTAAATTCGGGGTGTCTACCAGGGGCTCCGGTGGGTGTCAGGAGTTGTATTTAGGGACACCCTCACCCATTTTGGGCCGGTTTGTGCCCCATCGGGTGCAAGTCCTTCCCATCATCCCATGAGCACTCCCACTCCACTGTCCAGGAGATGGGTGCTGCCCCCAACTTTGGCACCCACAGGGTGCTGCTGCCCCAAACTATCCCTTTTGGGTGCACCCGCAGGAGGGATGAGGATTTCCATCTCAAAATTTAGGGGTAGACCCAGCCCAGCAGCACCCATGGCCTGGACACAGGACTGATGCTCCCACCACCTCCTGGGGTCCCCCCGAGGGTCCCCCCATGGGAAATGGGGCTCCAGGGCTCTCCTTGTGTCCCCCTGCTCCATCTTCTCCTCTGCCGGGGGGAATGCCGACCCCACTAACGACCCCGACCCCGCTAACGACACCGCCTCCCGCCTCGCAGCAGCCCCAGGCCCTAATTATTTTTAATCAAGCCCCCCCGCAAAGAAGGAGCTGCGTGGCGGCCGGGTCGGGGGGTCCCGCGGGGAGGCAGCGCTCCCCAGACAGAGCAAAGCCAGCCCGAACAAAGGGGCTTGAATTATACATGGGGTGAGGGCTCAAGGCCTGCCCAGCAATTAGCGGCGCCCTCGTTAGCGGGGTCGATGGCGGGGTTGGTGTCCCCCACCCAGCAGAGGAAGGAATGGAGCAGGGGGACACGGGGAGAGCCCCGGAGCCCCATTTCCCATGGGGGGACCCCCGAGGGGACCCCAGGAGGTGGTGGGAGCATCAGTTCTGTGTCCAGGCCATGGGGGGGTCCCACCCCAGGAGACCCCCCCAGTTCCACGTCCAGGCCATGGGTGCTGCTGGGTTGGGTTTTCCCCAAACATTTTGATACGGAAATCCTCATCCTTCCTGCGGGTGCACCCAAAAGGGGGGATGCCTTGGGGCAGCACCCATCACCCAGCTGGCAAAGCCGTCCCGTCTGGTTATGGGGGAAAAAACAGGGTTTTGGGGAAAATCCTGGTTTCCTCAATGTGGGGCTGGCCCCGATGCCAGGGAGATGGGCTTACGTCCCTGTTGGATGCAGGGGACTGATGGCCGTGCCGGCCCCACTGCAGGGTTTGGGATGCTTGGGGCAGCATCGTCCCCTGCTCAGCCGCGGCGGCGTCACCTGTCGCGACATCCCGGTGTCACACCTTGTCATTAGAGGATGCGGCCGAGCGGAGCAGGAAGGCCCCAGGGCGGGCACTGGGATGGCTCCGGCCCCGGGAGCTCCCCATCCACCACCGTGCAACAAAGGGGTTTGTAAAAAGCAACCCCAAAAAACCCCTCCTGAAGACGGTGGCTATAAACAGAGGAAGAACCAATTAATAAAAGCAATTTTTATGGATGTTTAAGAAGTCTCTAATGAGCTCCCATCCGCGGCAGCTGCTAATCGCTGCGTTTAATAATGCGCCAGTGGTCACGGCACGCTCTGCTAAGGCGCCTTATTAAATCCTCTCCGCGATGCATGGGAAAGGTATCGGCGCGTTTAACAGCACCAGCTCTTTCACTAAAGGAATTGTTCAAAATATTCAGGGTTTCTGGTTTTGTTAGGTCGGTGAATCCTTTTGGATGCCTCTGCAGCTCCCATACTCCAGTTTGCAATCGTGCTGGGACGCGGGTGGTGGGGTGGTGGCAGCGGTCGGATGCTCTGGTCCGGCGGGATCGCAGCCCTGGGCTGGACCATGGTCCCGTTGCCGGAGCAGTGGGGCTCCACTCCCATCCCTGGTCACGGTGACAGTGATGGCGATGGGGGGAATTTAAGGAAAATGCCGGATGGGATTGTTATTAAATCCCTCCATAGATAATGAGCGGCACTAACGATGTCCTCTGCAGACCTTTGCTCCTTAAAGCACCCCAAAAAGCATCGTGGGTGCTTGGGGAAACACCCAAGTCCCTTCCGTGCCACTCACTGCCGGCCCCGGCTGCTTCCCACTGCCCGGGTGCTTTTCTGTTCAGCCCACGGGAAGATTTATCCTTGCCTCGCCAGCACCCATGGGTCCCTCAAGCATCTTGTCCTTGTGGGGTGCTGGGGTGAGGGACACATCCAGCCAGGAGGAGACCCCCAAACTCCTCCAGGAGCTTGAGGCCATTATTCAATGTAGAAATAAGAATAAATCCCCAATTCTCCAAGAAACTCTGGCCCATGAGGGCTTTGCTCACCCAGGGATGAGCGCGGGCATGACAGCCCTGCCTGCAGCGGGCAGCGATGCCCCTCACCAGGCGTCGTGGCTGCCTGTGGGTTGGGGAATCACCCCGAGGAGAGGGAGACCCGCGGGGTTTATCGTATAAATCCCTTTTGTGCTGGCAGCTACCTCTTCACGGGCTGCTGGGCAGCTGAATCTCTTAAACCTGCGTCTCAGGGTGGGTTTATCCTGTATTTTAAGGCTAAAAAATTGGATAAGTGCTGGAAGAAACACCCACGCTCGCAGGGCTCAGTGGGTGCACCCAGTCACCCCTGGGTACCACCTCCGGATACCCCCTTCATCCCTCCAGGATGCAGGAGCATCCCCTCCTCCTCCGAAACAGCTCTACCCTCCCATAAAAATAAATATTTTGGGAGCCGTGCGTGGTTTCGCCTCCCCACCGGCTGCCACCGGCTGCTCCTTTCGCAGCGGCATCGCTCCAAGGGATTATTTTTGCTCCCCGGCTCATTAACGGGGTTGTTACCAGGCAGATTTCCTCACCCGATTTTCTCCTTCCCAGCCTGCGGGTCGTGGGAGGAGGGACTGCCGGTTTCCATAGCAATGCGCTTGGCTTTAATCAGTATTTCTTTCCTGGGAGAATTGATTACGAAAGGTGTCACTAAATAAGTCAGTAAATTGGATTTTTTTTTTTTTTTTTGTATTTTTTTTTGTCCCTCTCCTCTATCGGGTTATATTAACGACATCTTTGAGGCGCCGTTTGAGATCCGGGGGAAATTACCTCTTGCTTCTCGCAGATGTCGGGCTAAAGAACTTAACCAGGAGAATTAGCATCGAAATTGCCTGCGGCTTAATCCTTGTCCAAACGGGCTCGGCCACCGCGGACTGGTGGGGACATCTTGGCCAGGATCCATCCCATCGCACCCAGCACAGCGTCTGGTCGGGTTTTGTAAATTTTTTCAAGACGGGGGTGTCTTGCTCCTCCTCTTTCCAATGGTCCAAAGCTGCTTTTCCTGGGATACCCCCTTGTGCCGGAGCTTGGCCAGAGCCAAGCCACTGGCTCCTGCTCGCTCCCCATCCCGGTCCAGCCCCAGTGTTTGTCTGTGTCTCACCCCCAGAATTTGTTATTTAGAGGGTCAGGCTCCCCGTATCTCTCCTGGTTCCCCATCTTGTTTGCCATCCCTATGCGCCCCCCAAATTTAAGTCCAAGATCCCCCAGATTTAAGCCCCAGATCCCCCAAATTGAAGCCCAAGATCTCCCAGATCTAAGCCAAAGAACCCTTAAATTTAAGCCCAAGATCTCCCAGTTCTAAGCCCAAGATCCCCCAAATTTAAACCCCAAATCCCCCAAATTTAAACCCAAGATCCCCCAGATTTAAGCCCCAAATCCCCCAGATTTAAGCCCAAGGTCTCCCAAATTGAAGCCCAAGATCCCCCAGATTTAAGCCCAAGGTCTCCCAAATTGAAGCCCAAGATCTCCCAGATCTAAGCTGAAGATCCCTCAAATTTAAGCCCAAGATCTCCCAGTTCTAACCCCCAAATCCCCCAAACTTAAGCCCAAGATCCCCCAAATTTAAGCCCAAGATCCCCCAAATTTAGGCCCCAAACCCCCCAGATTTAAGCCCAAGGTCTCCCAAATTGAAGCCCAAGATCCCCCAGATCTAAGCCCAAGATCTCTCAAATTTAAGCCCAAGATCCCCAGACTTAAGCCAAAGATCGCTCAGATCTAAGCCCAAGATCTCCCAGGTTTAAACCCAAGATCCCACAGATTTAAGCCCCAAGCTGGAGTGGGGCAGGATCCGTCCTCCCCTACGGCGTTGATGGCTCCATCATTCCCGAGCACCCGCAAGGCTCCTCCTCGCCCTGGTGGGACGAGGCGGGGGTGAGCGCTGGGGTCTCCGCGGGCCGGGGGGATGTCCCCTTCGTCACCGCATCCCACGGGCAAACCGGCACCGGAGGAGATCCCGGCCGGTCTGGGTGCCGGAGATGCTCTGCCGGGGATCAGGGATCTGTTGGACCAGGGCGAGGGGTTTATTTGCTGTGGGATGGGATGGGATGGGATGGGATGGGATGGGATGGAGTGGGGTGGGATGGATTGGATTAATGGAATGCATGGGATGCATAGGATAAATGGAATGGGATGGGATGGGATTGATGCTTGGGATGGGATGGGATGGGATGGGATGGGATG
The DNA here is from genome assembly GCF_964195595.1 of Calonectris borealis. Taxonomy (NCBI): domain Eukaryota; kingdom Metazoa; phylum Chordata; class Aves; order Procellariiformes; family Procellariidae; genus Calonectris; species Calonectris borealis. Next base: position 6,614,431 of record NC_134336.1, on the reverse strand, counting down.
GGATGGGATGGGATGGGATGGGGTGGGATGGGGTGGGGTGGGGTGGGATGGATTGGGGTGGGATGGATTGGATTAATGGAATGCATGGGATGCATAGGATAAATGGAATGGGATGGGATGAGATTGATGGATAGGATGGATGGGATGGGATGGGATGGGATGGGATGGGATGGGATGGGATGGGATGGGATGGGGTGGGGTGGGGTGGGGTGGGATGGGATGGATTGGGGTGGGATGGATTGGATTAATGGAATGCATGGGATGCATAGGATAAATGGAATGGGATGGGATGAGATTGATGGATAGGATGGATGGGATGGGATGGGGTGGGATGGGATGGATGGGGTGGGATGGGATGGGATGGGAGGGGATTGATGAATAGGATGGATGTGATGGATGGGATGCACAGGAGGGATGGGATGGAGTGGGATGGGATGGATGGCTCCCCCCTTCACGCTCCATCCCAGACACACAGCCGGGTTATTTGGGCAGGGCACGGGCCTGTAGGGCCCCTTCACTTCCCCCTCTGCTTCCAGATGGATTTGCTCCAACCTGCAGCCTACCTTCTCTGGTTGTGGCTGCCCAAGGCAGCGTGGCCGGGCTCTGCCCCTGGGTGCCATCGCTCCCCTGCGCCCATTCCTCCTGCCGCCCCGTGCCGCTGGCTGTTGCCCCTGTCTCTTCTCTTGATTTCTCCTCGTAGCTTGACTTAGGCTAAAAGTTGTAACTCAGCAAGATTCAGCCCAAATCCCACCTCTCTCTGCCAACCCAGCAGTCCCAGCCCTGCTCCTGCGGGTTTGGAGCAGCTCTCAGCCCGGTGTCCTCAGCGCACAGCCTTTCTCCAGGGCTTGAGCTTCTGGTCTTCTCCACCATCCCTCCATGCCTCAGTTTCCCCATTAGACCTGCTTTGATGGAGGTGGTCACCTGACCAAGACAGCAGATGCTCCCCGGTGCAGCGCTGAGCAGAGCCAGGCAAGACTTAGCCCATTTTCCAGGTAAACTGAGGCACGGCAAAACAGTGCACAGCACCGGGGCAGCGCAGGATCAGCCCTTCCCCAGCCATCACCGGTGACCTTGGTGCTTCAGCCCTGCAGCTGTGAAACCACCTCAACCTCACGGGAATGAATGGCTGGGTCCCTGCTGGGGTTGCAGCCCTGTGCCTCAGTTTCCCCTCCACAGCAAGTGCCTCCTCAGGCCCCGCTCCTGTCCCAGGTGCACATTCCCCCCAGGAACACTGCTGGCACCTCCTCACCCCATCCCATGAGAGCCACCACCCCATGTCCTCCCCACCGAGGAGGGTCCTGGGTTGTTTCAAGATCGTTTGCAAGGTCAGGCTGGCTGGATGCGGAGCGGCACAAGCTTGGGATTAATGGGATCACCCCGGCCCCCTTCTGCAGGGACACTTAAATCCGTTTGGAGCAATTCCTGAGGGGATGGAGCAATTCCCTGCAGGAATAAAGCAGGAGGGCATCGCTCCGGAGCCAATCTCTGGTGGGCGAGACAGGGAATTGAGCTGCTTCGACTTCCTCGGCTTTCCCGCAGCATGGAAACGTTTCCTTGCTGGGAGGCGAGAGAAAAGAAAAAGTCTCGTCTCAGCGTTTATAGGACGGTGCAAATTATAGATGGAATCTTGTGTTAGAGTTAAATAGATGGAATCTTGTGTTAAAGTTAAACCCGCCTGCTTGCGGGGAAATTCGAAATTTGTGATGTTTGCTGGAAAAAAAACCCTGTCAAAATTCCTCCGGGGGTAATGACCCACAGCAGGTCCTTGCCGGGGACATCGGAGCCGGCGAGAGCCAAATCCACCCAAAACCCGCAGTTTGGGGAGCCGATGGGCCCAGCGGTGGCTCGGGGCTTTGTTTTAGTGGGTGCAAATCAGGAGGAGCCTGGGATGGTGATGGAGCATCCCTCTCCGTAGGGGACACCCACTGCCCCGGGTTTCGGCGTTCCCAGCATCTCAGAGCACTGCGAAGGTTTGGGGGTGTCTCCCCATGCCTCAGTTTCCCTTCCCTATGATGGAACCAAAACAGGAGGGGGCTGGGTTTAATCTGCCTTGTGAAAGGGGCACTTTGCAACCCTTGGGCTACATTTAGGGGATTATTATTATTATTATTATTATTGTTATTGCTATTGTTATTGTTGTTATTATTATTATTATTATTGCCGTTAGCCACCCAGAGGCTGCATTTCCCAGCCCTCCTTGTACGGAACCCCCCAGGGATGGATGGAGCCAGGAGCATGGATCTGGGGTGCAGGGCTTGGAGGGGACCCAGCCATATGGGTGCTGGGGTCTCCCGGGGGGTCCTGGGGATGGGTGCAATGGGTGACCTCGCACCCAGGGGTGCAGCCCACCATCCAGCCCATGGAGCAGGTTGCCAGCGGTGAGCTCCTGGGGCGCAGCGTCTAGACAAGAGCATCCAGCCGGGGCTGCCGCTGCGTTCCCATGGCAACACTGCCGGATGCGGGGAAATGAAATAAATAACCGGGAACGGGGCGGGGGGGAAAATAGGCGAGAGGAAGGAAAGCCCATCGGATGGGTGGTGGGTGCTGGGTGGGTGATGGGGAGCCGTGGCGGGGGACCCCGTGCACCCCAAGTCTCTGCCTGTGCCCCCGGTGCCCGCAGCCACATCCCGGAGATCTGGGATGCTTGAGCCACGTGCCGGGAGCTCCTAAATCCAGCGATGCCGGCGTTGGGGGGCAGAAAGGGGCTGCGCAGAGGCCAGGAGCCCCCCAAAACCCACTGGCATCAAGGGGAGGTTGCAACAACTGGGGAAGGACCCGATTTGTGTCTCTTTCACCCCGCTTTTTGCTCCTGTTTTACAAAGGGACTGCTCAGTCCCAGAACGTTTTGTCAGCCAAGGGCCGCATCCTGCTCATCACCACCCGATACCGGAGAGCGATCAAGGCTCCGGCGCCTTTAATTGTTTTTTTCCTCTGCGATTTCACGAAGGCTTTTGCAAGTTGGAAGTAGGTCAAGAACTTGTTTCCAAGTCATTAAATGAAGTCCCTGGGTTCACAGCGGTGTTTGCACCTTCTTAATAGTCAATTCGCTCGCTTGCCGTTCATTTAAATCGCAGCCAATTTCCTTAAGTGGAGATGGGCGGCTCGCGGGGACCGCACGATGAAAACTCCTCCGACAGCTCCTCGGGCTCCCCCGGAGCAGGGCGAAGGCGCTGGCAGAGCAAAAATCAGCAAAATGCCATAAACTGCTTCAAAAAGAGGGGGGTGGGTGAGCCTACGAGGGGGTGCTTGGGTGCCGTGGGGGCTCGGGGTGGGGATGCGGGGCCCCGTAGCGTCCTTTGGTTGTGAATGGTGCTGGGAGCTGGGCTTTGCTTTTCCTCCTGGGGATGGGGACAGGATCCGGCCGGACCCCGGGAGCCCCGTGTGCTTCGTTAGCCCTGATGATGCTCCGTCTGCTGCGGGAAACGTCCCTTATGGGGACCGGCGGCATCGGGCATCTGGGCATCCCGGATTCTGCCCTGCAGCTCTGCCCGGGGGGTGTTTTTTCCCTAAACCCCAACATTTTTTTGGCCAAAGCTCCTAGAAACGGGCCATTTCTGCCCCAAACAGCCAGGACGGGCTCAGCGGCGGCGGCGGGGAGGGGGGGGAAGCGATGCTCTCGCAGCATCTTCGAACGCAGCACAGAGGGGAATTGGAGGCGGAATGGAAACCCCCAAATCTCTTCAAAATGCAGCGAAATGAAAAGTTAAATCCCCGGCGAGCCCCAGGCATATGGTGTGCGGGAGAAAATCACCCGGCTGAAGGATAATAACCCATCGGGGGGTAACGAAGTCCCGCTCCGCTCCTGCCATGCCGTAGCGCAGAAGGGAGGGCAGAGGGTTTATTTTCGCCCGAGGCGCAGATGCTGCTGCTGAGCTCAAGGGCAGCAGGCAGCCGGGAGGAGCGTCCTGCCCGCTCTGGCCTCGCCGACACCGAAAAAAAAATGCAGCTGGATTGTCAGGGCTTTTCAATCTTTAGGGAGAATATTTTCAGGGGGGGGGACATGTTTTTTTTTTCTGGAATGGAACCTCTTCGCATCTATTTGTTTCTCCTTTCTAGGAAAAATCAAGGTGGGGGGGGGAATATCCCCTTCTCCTGCCCGCATGGTTTGGGGAAGACCCTCGCAACGGGCAGGTTTGCTCCTGCCTGCAAATGTCAGCGCCACGTCCCCAGGGAGCCGGCAGCAAAAAAGCTGCAGTTTCGGTGATGCGGGGGAAAAAATCCCCAAAAAATCCCCTAAAAATCCCCTAATCCCCAACCTCTGTCCTCGGGGCTGGTCAGGGGCAGCTTCTGGCCCCTGGTGCATCAAACCCCCCAAAATCTGGAGCAAGACCCCGTGCGCTCGGGGATGCCGGGTGCAGCACTGCGGTGGTTCAGATCCCCCCGCTGTGGGGTGTCCCGTTTGGGGGTTCACTGCCCCCTCCCTCCCCGTGGCCGGGTCCCCTGGGTGCTGTATCCCGGCTGGCAGCGGGTGCTGTGCCGGGATCCTTCCCGCTCTGCCGAAAACTCGGTTGTTGGGGAGTGGGGCGGGCTGCGGGGTACAGCCACGTCCCCACGCGTGATGGGCACAGGGCACGCGTGGGATGCCCCCCGCTGCGAGCGGGGCCGGCGGGACGCTGGGGAGGGGGCGGTGAGGGCAGGGCTGGGGGCGGTGGGGGGGCCCGAGCTCCCTGATGCAGCCGGCCCTGCTCTGAGGGTGAGGAGGGGTGTGGTGTGCAGGCAGGCCCTGGGTGCGGGCAGGCTGTATGTGCAGGCAGGCCCTGGGTGCGGGCAGGCTGTGAGTGCAGGCAGGCCCTGGGTGCAGGCAGGCCCTGGTGCAGGCAGGCCCTGGGTGCAGGCAGGCCCTAGGTGCAGGCAGGCCCTGGGTGCAGGCAGGCCCTGGTGCAGGCAGGCCCTGGGTGCAGGCAGGCCCTAGGTGCAGGCAGGCCCTGGGTGCAGGCAGGCCCTGGGTGCGGGCAGGCTGTGAGTGCAGGCAGGCCCTGGGTGCGGGCAGGCTGTGTGTGCAGGCAGGCCCTGGGTGCGGGCAGGCTGTGAGTGCAGGCAGGCCCTGGGTGCAGGCAGGCTGTGAGTGCAGGCAGGCCCTAGGTGCAGGCAGGCCCTGGGTGCAGGCAGGCCTTGGGTGCAGGCAGGCCCTGGGTGCGGGCAGGCTGTGTGTGCAGGCAAGCCCTGGGTGCAGGCAGGCCCTGAGTGCAGGCAGGCCCTAGGTGCAGGCAGGCCCTGGGTGCAGGCAGGCCACGAGTGCAGGCAGGCCATGTGTGCAGGCAGGCCCTGGGTGCAGACAGGCTGTGAGTGCAGGCAGGCTGTGAGTGCAGGCAGGCCCTGGGTGCAGGCAGGCCCTGGGTGCAGGCAGGCCGTGAGTGCAGGCAGGCTGTGAGTGCAGGCAGGCCCTGGGTGCAGGCAGGCCTTGGGTGCAGGCAGGCTGTGAGTGCAGGCAGGCTGTGAGTGCAGGCAGGCCCTGGGTGCAGGCAGGCCCTGGTGCAGGCAGGCCCTGGGTGCAGGCAGGCCCTGGGTGCAGGCAGGCTGTGAGTGCAGGCAGGCCCTGGGTGCAGGCAGGCCCTGGGTGCAGGCAGGCTGTGAGTGCAGGCAGGCCCTAGGTGCAGGCAGGCCCTGGGTGCAGGCAGGCCGTGAGTGCAGGCAGGCTGTGAGTGCAGGCAGGCCCTCGGTGCAGGCAGGCCCTGGGTGCAGGCAGGCTGTGAGTGCAGGCAGGCCCTAGGTGCAGGCAGGCCCTGGTGCAGGCAGGCCCTAGGTGCAGGCAGGCTGTGAGTGCAGGCAGGCCCTAGGTGCAGGCAGGCCCTGGGTGCAGGCAGGCCTTGGGTGCAGGCAGGCTGTGAGTGCAGGCAGGCTGTGAGTGCAGGCAGGCCCTGGGTGCAGGCAGGCCCTGGTGCAGGCAGGCCGTGAGTGCAGGCAGGCTGTGAGTGCAGGCAGGCCCTGGGTGCAGGCAGGCCCTGGGTGCAGGCAGGCTGTGAGTGCAGGCAGGCCCTAGGTGCAGGCAGGCCCTGGGTGCAGGCAGGCCGTGAGTGCAGGCAGGCTGTGAGTGCAGGCAGGCCCTGGGTGCAGGCAGGCCCTGGGTGCAGGCAGGCTGTGAGTGCAGGCAGGCCCTGGGTGCAGGCAGGCCCTGGTGCAGGCAGGCCCTGGTGCAGGCAGGCCCTGGGTGCAGGCAGGCTGTGAGTGCAGGCAGGCCCTAGGTGCAGGCAGGCCCTGGGTGCAGGCAGGCCCTGGTGCAGGCAGGCCCTGGGTGCAGGCAGGCCCTAGGTGCAGGCAGGCCCTTGGTGCAGGCAGGCCCTGGTGCAGGCAGGCCCTAGGTGCAGGCAGGCTGTGAGTGCAGGCAGGCCCTAGGTGCAGGCAGGCCCTGGGTGCAGGCAGGCCCTGGTGCAGGCAGGCCCTGGGTGCAGGCAGGCCCTAGGTGCAGGCAGGCCCTGGGTGCAGGCAGGCCCTGGGTGCAGGCAGGCTGTGAGTGCAGGCAGGCCCTGGGTGCAGGCAGGCCCTGGTGCAGGCAGGCCCTAGGTGCAGGCAGGTCCTAGGTGCAGGCAGGCCCTGGGTGCAGGCAGTGCCCCCGGCTGCCTCCTCCTGCCGCTGGCTCTCTTGCCCTCCGCTTCCGATGCTGCTGGATCTCCCCGGCTCAGCCTGGATCCGGGAATCCCGACCCCGGCTCCCCCCGAGGGAACCGGCTCCCTCCTCTGCCAGGGCACCTCGCGCCCGGCATCCCCGAGCGCACGGGGTCTTGCCCCAGGTTTTGGGGGGTTTCACCACGCAGCTCCCCCTGGGCAGCCCGGGGGGGGGGAGGTTGGGGAAAGGGGGATTTTTAGGGAATTTCCCCCCTACGATCCCCATCACTGAAACTGCAGCTTTCCTGCTGCCGGCTCCCCGGGATGTGGCCGTGACATTTGCAGGAGCAAACCTGCCCGCCGCCCTTCCGGGGCCTTAATAATCCACGCGGGCAGGGGAAGGGGACGTTTCCACCCTGTTTTTTCCTAGAAAGGGAAAAAAAATAGATGGGAAGAGTTTCCGTCCCAGAAAAAAGGGGATGTTTCCCCCCCCAGCAAGTGTTTTGCCCAAATAGTAAAGATGTGCAAACCCCTTATTCTGCCCCAAAACGGCCCAGCGAGCGGGGGGAGCCCGGGGCGGGGAAGGGCATGTGGTGGCCTGGCCGGGGTTGTCCCCATGGGCAGAGGGACGGGGTGACCGGTGTCACCCTGTGTGAATTAACGGTGCCACTGCGCCCCCCTCCCCCTCCCCTCTGCTGGAGGGTAGGAAGGCTCTGCAGGGGGACCTGGACAGGCTGGATCGATGGCCGAGGCCAATGGATGAGGTTCAACAAGGCCAAGTGCCGGGTCCTGCACTTGGGCCACAACAACCCCAGGCAACGCTGCAGGCTTGGGGAAGAGTGGCTGGAAAGTGCCCGGAGAAAAAGGACCTGGGGTGCTGGTCGACAGCTGAACATGAGCCGGCCGTGTGCCCAGGTGGCCAAGAAGGCCAACGGCATCCTGGCCTGTATCAGGAATAGTGTGGCCAGCAGGAGCAGGGAGGTGATGGTGCCCCTGTACTGGGCACTGGTGAGGCCGCACCTCGAATCCTGTGTTCAGTTTTGGGCCCCTCACGACAAGAAGGACATGGAGGTGCTGGAGCGTGTCCAGAGGAGGGCAACGAAGCCGGTGAAGGGCCTGGAGCACAAGTCTGATGGGGAGCGGCTGAGGGAACTGGGGGTGTTCAGCCTGGAGAAGAGGAGGCTGAGGGGAGACCTCATCGCTCTACAACTGCCTGAAAGGAGGTTGTAGCGAGGGGGGTGTTGGTCTCTTCTCCCAAGGAACAGCGATAGGACGAGAGGAAATGGCCTCAAGTTGCGCCAGGGGAGGTTTAGATTGGACATGAGGAGAAATTTCTTTACTGAAAGAGTGGTCAGGCCTTGGAACAGGCTGCCCAGGGAAGTGGTGGAGTCCCCATCCCTGGAGGTATTTAAAAGACGTGTAGATGAGGCGCTTGGGGACATGGTGTAGTGGGCATGGGGGGGTTGGGTTGATGGTTGGACTCAATGATCTTAGAGGTCTTTTCCAACCTCAATGATTCTGTGATTCTATGATTCTATGTCACCGCTGCCCCACGTGCGCCAGATGCTGGGGTTCTCCCTTGGGGACGTCGGGGGATTTCATTTAAAAGCAATTAAATACATAATCAGTACCTGGAAAAATCTCTGCCTGGGCATGGGGGGTGGCACGGCTTGAGGTGCAGCTGGGGGACGGAGGGGTCGCTGCCCGTGTCCCCAGGCGTGACTCCCCACCTGCTGCGCCCTGGGGTGCTGCTGCCCCCCGGGGGGATGCTCGGGGGGCTTCAGGCTGGGCGAGGGCGCGGCGGGCAGCAGCGATGTCCCCAGAGCATCGCCCAGCACGCAACCGTGGGGCTCTGCAGCTTTGGGGGGGCTCAGGGAGAGATGGGAGGGACCAGCCATGAGTGAGCAGGATGGAGGGAGCGTCCCCCTCCCCAGCTCCACCTGGAGATGACTCCCCCACCCCCCAGCACCAGAGCGAGCTCCCACCTCTCTCCACCAGTTAATTATTGAGGCTTTGGGGATGCAATAATATATTTATGCATCTGTGTCAGCAAATGTGTCATCCCCAGCGCAACTGAGGTGAGAGGATGGAGCGCGGGGTGGGGGGCAGTGGGCAGCTGGGCCCAGTGTCCTCCCCCCGGGCCCCGGTGACAGGAGCGTCACCTCCCCTGGGCACTGCAGGAGGAGGACATGGATAAATCGTCCCTGCGATTGCCAGGACTGCTGAGCGCCCGGACGCGCGTGCCCCGGGGTGACTTGTGTCCACAGGTGGCCGTGTCCTCGTGTCCCTTCGGTTTTGGTGGTAATTAAGTGGGTTTTGGAGAAGTCTCTAAGAGCCATCAGGTGTGACATATGATGGAGGATCTGTGGCCAAATTCCTTCAGCATCCGTAAATCTCAGGCAGAGTCGTGGGCTGGGGGGGCCGTGGTGGCTCCAGCCTGTCCCTGGGGGGGGGTCGGTGGGACGAGGGATGGCCCCAGGTGGCACGGAGACCTCATGGCCACCCTGCAAACGTGATGTCCATCTGGCTGGGCAGAGGGAGGTCTTGGTCCCCGAGGCAGGCTGTCCACTGCCGTGTCACCGAGCAGGGCAGGGTTGGTTTTATCTCAGAAATACAGGGTGGGATGCAATACGAGGTCCCCCCCAACATCCTTGTCTCTAAATTGGAAAGATGTGGGTTTGATGGGACTGTTAGAAGGATAAGGAATTTGCTGGATGGTCACATCTAAAGAGTTGCAGTCAACGGCTCCAATGTCCACGTGGAGATGAGTAACGGGTGGTGCCCCTTAAGGGTCCGGACTGGGACCAGTACTATTTAATATCTTCATCAGTGACATCGGGATCAAGTGCACCCTCAGCAAGTCTGCAGATGGCACCAAGCTGAGTGGGGCAGCTGATGCGCTGGAGGGAAGGGATGCTCTCCAGAGGGACCTGGACCAGCTGGAGGAGTGGGCTGAAGTTCAACCAGGCCAAGTGCAAGGTCCTGCACCCGGGACAGGGCAATCCCCAGTACCAGTACAGACTGGGGGATGAATGGGATTGAGAGCAGTGCTGCCGAGAAGGACTTGGTGGACGAAAAGCTGGACATGAGCCAGCAATGTGCGCTCGCAGCCCAGAAGGCCAACCGTATCCTGGGCTGCATCCAAAGCAGCGTGGCCAGCAGGTTGAGGGAGGGGATTCTGCCCCTCTGCTCTGCTCTGGTGAGACCCCCCTGCAGTGCTGCGTCCAGCTCGGGGGTCCCCATACAAGAATTCATGGACCTGTTGGAGTGGGTCCAGAGGAGGTCACAGAAATGGTCCAAGGGCTGGAACACCTCTCCTGTGGAGAAAGGCTGAGAGACTTGGGGTTGTTCGGCCTGGAGAAGAGAAGGCTCTGGGCAGACCTTCTTGCAGCCTTTCAATATCTAAAGGGGGCTTACAAGAAAGACGGAGAGAGACTTTTTACCAGGGCCTGTAGCGACAGGACAAGGGGCAACGGTTTCAAACTGAAAGAGGGTAGGGTTAGATTGGACATAGGGAAGAAATGTTGTACGGTCAGGGTGGTGGGGCACTGGAAGAGGTTGCCTAGAGAAGTTGTGAATGCCCCATCCCTGGAAGTGTTCAAGGTCAGGTTGGATGGGGCTTTGAGCAACCTGAAAGATGCTCAAAAGATGTCCGTGCCCATGGGGGTGGATTAGATGGTCTTTGAAGGGCCCTTCCAACCCAAACCATTCTGTGATTCTATATTGGAAGTGTTCAAGGTCAGGTTGGACAGGGTTTTGAGCAACCTGATCTAGTGGAAGATGTCCCTGCCCATGGCAGGGGGGTTGGACTAGATGGATCTTTGAAGGTCCCTCCAACCGAACCCATCCTGTGATTCTCTGATTCCAAGAGAGCTGCTGGGCAAGAAGATTTCTGTTTTAATATTGCAGGGTGGTGGGTTGGGGATGCTCTTCCTGGGGCCCAACACTGCCCAGCTTGGTTGCAGGAGAGATTTCCAACCTCAAAATATCAAATCTGGTGGGGATGGGACGTGGGGGAAGGTGCTCCCTGGTGTCTGTGCAATCCTGCTGGCACAGCCGGAGTGGCTTTCATCCCTCCCGTCCTTGTCAAGGGGATTAAAAAGGACTGGGAAAACCCCACCGAGTAACGGGATGGGTCCAAGGAAGGTGAAGGTGCCATAACCGAGGGGTGATTTGGGGGACAGGCGAGCTCCTTCCCACTTCAATTTGCTGCCAGCACCCTAAAAAATCCCATTTTCCTCCAGCTCTGCCCTGCCCAGAGCCCCTGGGCTGAGCCCGGCAGCTCCTTGTCCCCAAGGGGCTGCGCACACGTCCCCTCCTGCCATGGTCCTCCCTGGGGACTGCCAGGCGCTGATGGAGCCCGGTCCCTGCGTCTCGCCTGCTTCGATTTCTTGATTAAAATAAAATCATTGCAGGCAACACGTTTCAATTAGCAGGACTCCGGCGCGCGCCTGCCCCCGACTAATTGATATGATTTGCTGCAAAGGGAACTTTTGGGGCCAATCAATAAACTAGAGAGTGTTTAATTAAGAGGGAGCCCTAAAACTCGTTGCATTGATCGGCTGCAGATTTATCTTAATTAGCAGTGGGATGGTGCGTGGTTCCCAGCCCCGCACCTCCAGGAGCATCACGGCTTTGATGGTGGAGCACCAGTAAGAGCTGAAAGGGGAGAGCAGGGTTGTTAATGAGGGTGGGTCGTTAATGAGGCTGCTATTAGCATGGGAAATACCCCTTACAGGAGGAGGGAGGATGCTCCGAGCTCCACAAGTCCCTTGGGTTTGGGGTGGGGGGGGTTGGATGCTGCCGGTCCCCGAGTTGCTCGGAAGTTTCTTGCGGAGCGCGCCGAGAGCTTGCGGAGCCCCTTGCCGTGCTTGCAGGAGACGCCGAGCCCCGCGGCCAGGCTTGCTCACTGCTCTTGCTTCATTTAGGGCCACCGCTGACGAACGGCTGGCAGCGGCTGCGTGAAAAGCCTGGGTGTCTTGAAGTTTGCTGCTGGGGGACATCTCACCCCTACAGGATTGGGCGAGGATGCTCCGGGTGCTGGAGCAGCCTGGGGTCCGCAGCGAGCGAGCAGCGAGAAGCGCTTGGAGCAAGCCAGGAGCATCGGTGCTCGCTCAGCCCCGCCATGCCCCGGGCAAGGATTGCCAAACCTGTGCCACCCACTCCCCCCTGCAACGTGGCCGTGCCTCAGTTTCCCCACTCGTGAAACTGGGCGTAAGGCTGCTGAGCTGCCCTTGGGATGCCCTTGGCGCTTTGCAGGCGGCGAGTGCCGGGGGAGCTGCAGCCGCAGACTCGCCGCGTTTGTGCAGTGTCTCCGTATTTTCCTTAACCTTAAGCAGGATCCAACGAGGCTGAAAAAAAACAAGATTTGCTTTTCACATGGAGGGAATAAGCTCAAACAACGACACACACAAAGCAGCATTTTACCTGCCGAGGTGGCTCCAGCAAAGCTTTTTGGTGCAATTAGCAGCCCTCACTCGTCTGCGGGGAGGCTGTGGTGTTTGCCACTAATTTTGCCTCTCCTTGGGATGAAGAAGGGTTCGGTTCGACCAGGCTTTTCCCAGCTCCTTCTCCTTCAGCCTGTCCCGGCTTGATGGGCTGGAATTAAGGAGCTGCGTGGGTGTAAGCCCATCGCTCCAGCTCGATGGGATGCTCTCGGAGGGATGCTCTTGGAGGCTCTTCCCAGCCCCATCCCTTTACTTGGAGACTCACCGGTACCCAAAACTCACAGCCTTCACATCTAGCTCCTGCTAAGCAGCTCCGTCAACAGCCACCAGATCGATGGATGGCTATAAAACCCCGAGCACCGCTCTCCTTGTATCATTTATTATTTACATTCCTCAATTTAAAAGATTTACGGCCCAGTTGTAAGTATTTCCAAAGGCTGTTTCCTCGGAGAGTTTAAATAGCGTGGAAGTGAATTAAGCCTCAATGCAAACAGCCGTGGTCCCGGCCCTGCGCATCCAGGCTCGGCTGCTCCATGGCTTTGCATCGCCTTTAATTGAAAGCGGGGTCCTGCCGGCACAGATCCAGCAGATCCTATCCTGGGGGTAGGGGAGGTGATGGGACACCACGGTCGTCGGCTCTGCCTTTGGCTTTCCTCCCGCTGGCAGGATGGAGCTGGGCTAAAATAGGCGTTAATTAGAGACCTCGCTAAGCCAAATCAATGAGATGCTTTATGGGTGGGGAAACTGAGGCACAGCTGGCAGTTGCACACACAGCAATTAGCCACGCCTCATCCTCACGAAACACTTAGGGAAGGACTTTTGCCACCTCATTTATTTCTACCCTGTAATTAGGATGCATTAAGTCGGGCTGGATGGGCAGGGATGCTGCGGGGCCCTGGGGCAGCCCTGCGGCCGTAACCCCCATGGGAGCTTCAGGGAGCGCCAGTATGGAGCTCCCCTTAATCCAGGTCACTGGGAGAAGATGCTGGTAAATGGGGAGGGGATGTAAAGCCCATTTTCTCCTGCAATTTTCAGAATAAACTCCCACTTCTCTGCCAGAATGAGAGTCATTGCACTGGGAGGGGAAACTGAGGCACAGCGCTGTGGGGAGGACTCGGGGCCCCAGAGCTTGCAGGGTTTATCAGGTGAATCTGGGGCATCTCGAAGAGTGATGAAACAGGGCTGGGCTGTCAAAAAGATAAATGTAAAGAGGTTTTTCGGTTTGCAAGGCTGCTGGAGACACATCTTGCGGCAGCCTTGTCCCCGTGCCCTTGGGGACTGTGGCGTCCAGTGCACCCTGAAGTTCCCTAAAAGTTCCCTAAAAGCTCCCTATAAAACCACAGCCTCATCAAATCTCCATTTTTTAACTTAAAACCATCAGCACTCCCACCTCACCTTTGCTACCACCTTTCTTTAAGCTAATCCTATAACTAAGAGTGATAGACCCCGAGCCGGTAGCAAATAGAGCCATAAATTAAATAAGCGCTGGGATAACAGGCAGCTCACACCAGCTACCATCTCTGATTTTGCGTGCCATGCGATTTATTAAGCTGCATCACGTCCTTATTTATGGATTACAAAAGATAATGGTGATCAAAACCCAATGGTGTTCAGTAGGAGAAGGCATGCGAGAAACTGGCCAGGACGGGCAGAAAAATCACTTGGAAAATACCGGGGGACCCCGTGCATGACCTGAGCAGGAGGTTTTCCCTGGGTAAGCTGAGCTCAGGGATAAACCCAGCCCGGAGGGTGATTTTCCAGCAGTGCCTGAGACGTGAGTGATGGGGAAACTGAGGCACAGAGGGTGCTGGCAGGGCAACAAGCTGACATCTCCCTGCTCCCCCTTCTCAGCTCCAATTATTCCTAATAACCCCTCGCTCGCCGCCACGCATTTGCCCACCACTGGCCGATGCATCACGCAGACGTTTCAGCCTATTGCAACCAATTATCCGTGGGATTTCCCATTAATTACTGGCTGCTCTTTGCCTTTAGCATCCCGGGAGCTGCTGCGGTGACCGATGCCTTGCTTTAATACCTGCAACCCCTCCTTTGCTCTGTTGCAGGTAGCGGCGCTGGAGAGGCAGATTTTTGATTTCCTGGGCTACCAGTGGGCACCCATCCTGGCTAATTTTTTACACATCATGGCCGTTATTTTGGGTATTTTTGGGACCATCCAGTACAGATCCAAATACCTCATGATGGTAGGTACCGCCGCGGATGCCGCTCCCCGTGCCCAGCTGCAGCATCGTCACCCCCGGGGATGCTCAGCCCCAGGTCCCTTCCCGTATCCAGACCCAAATCCCTGTGGATCCGGCGGGATCCAGCGAGCGGGGCGGAGGGGGGATGGAGCGGGGGATGTCCGTTCGGCATGGCATGCCCTGACCGGCTCTCTTCTCGGCAGTACGCGGTGTGGCTGGTGCTGTGGGTCGGCTGGAACGCCTTCATCATCTGCTTCTACCTGGAGGTCGGACGCTTGTCGCAGGTAACCCCCCCCCAACTGCCTCCTCTTCCTCCCTCCATCCCCCTTCCCTCCATCTTTCCATCCTTCCTGCTCTCCTGCCGCTTGCCCTCCTCTTCCTCCTCCCTCTGCCCCACAGCTTTGCCCCCCAAAAAGGGATCCAGAGCCTGGGGGTGCCCCCACCCTTGCGGCAAAGCACCACCTGGGTGCTGGCGGTGCCTCCCCGCGGGCTCCCAGCTGCAGCACCGAGCACCCGGGCGTGTGTGGGACGGACAGACGGACAGCTCAGGCCGAGGTGGGGGGGGAGGCTTTGAAGTGGGAATGCAAAATTAATGAGGCTGATGAATCGGGAATTGCAGGATGCTCGTTAATCACCGGCGGGTTTATGGGGTGCAGAAATTGGACGGCGCCATTTCCTAACGGGCTGACGAGGAGATAAAACGGAGAAGGGACACGGGAACCGGGGACGAGCAATGACGGGAAGGTTTGGGGCAGGGTCTCCAGCAGCTCGGCTCGCGGTGCAGGCAGGGGTGGGGAGGAGGAGACCCCCCCTGCTGCAGATACCCAATTTTCCGGGGTCTCCTGAGGCTCTGCAAGTGCCGCTCAGCCCCAGAGCACCCAGCAGTGGCACGAGAGCGGCTGGGCATCATTAATGGCTTTGAAAAGTCATCCTGGTGGCGATGGGGGTGAGGATGTGAGTGGGGCCGTGCCTCTCCGTGCTTCTCCATCCCACCCCAGGCTATTAAATGATAGCTCTGACACAAAAAAGAGCAAAACTTAGTGACGATGCATCGCTAGATGGTTTGAGCATCCTCAGCCCATGGTGGGGGTACCTGTGCCAAGGAGGTACATCTGGCACCCTGCTCCCGGCTCTGAGGGTGCTGTTCCCTGCGCTGTGCTTGGGGCATCACAGACGACTCGGGGAAACAGGCTCCGGCTCGCTCTGCAGCGGGGAGAGGGGCTTCTCGGGGGGGTCGCAAGGACAAAACCACTTTCCCATGTTGCTAAAGGTCCTTTGAGGCTCTTCTAAAATGCTGAAATGCTGGATACGTGCAGCAGGCACGGAGGATGCAGTAGGGGAGAATTCGCTCCCACCAAGTGTTTTCGGTGGAGATCCCCAACTTCTCAGTGATGCGGCAATGCCAGAACACCCCCTCTTTGCGCTTCCCAGCACCTAAACCCACATCCTTTGGTTTTAGAAACCAAAACCCACTTTCTTTCTATTTTTTCCGCCCCCACCCACAAAAATCTTTTAATCCCAGATGGGCGATTTCCTACAAGGGATGCTCGGCGGGTTTCCCACCCCCCTGCAGACCCAAGGGTGCGGAGAGGGGCTGGGAGGACCCTCCGTGGGATGGATGCTCACCCAGCCATGCCAGGAGGGCCCCACCGTGTGATGGGTGTTGCCCAGTCGTGCTGGGGGGACCCCACCATGCAGTGGGTGCTCACCCAGCCGTGCCAGGAGGACCCTCCATGGGGTGGGTGCTCACCCAGCCGTGCCAGGAGGACCCTCCATGGGGTGGGTGCTCACCCAGCCGTGCCAGGAGGACCCTCCATGGGGTGGGTGCTCACCCAGCCGTGCCAGGAGGACCCTCCATGGGGTGGGTGCTCACCCAGCCGTGCCAGGAGGACCCTCCATGGGGTGGGTGCTCACCCAGCTGTGCTGCTGCTGCCTGTGGGAGCCCTGCGCCGGGGCTGCATCCCAACCTGCGCAGCCCCCATCTCCCTGCAGGATCCACGGGCAGGGGCATCGGCATCGACCATGGCATGGTGCCTCCTGGGATGGAGCCCAGGAGCTTCATCTCCCACGAGCCGGCTATGGGGAGGGCGCAGGCAGGGGCTGGGGGATTAGCCCTGCGTCTTATCCGACCCCGGTGACAGCCCGCAGCCGCGCGTCGCAGTGGGGAGGCTGCTGCCTTCCACCCTGCCACCTGAAAGCTGCTGGAGATGGAACAGGGAGAGCCCCAAAGCCTGGTCATGGGCTTACGAGGAGGGGACGTGCATGAGCAGGGCCCCCGCGAGGCTCCGCGGGGATGGGGATGGGGGGATGGCACCCCGAAACCCTCTCTGCTCTGCATGCCTGGACCACACTGGAGTGGGTGATCCCACAGTCCCATCTTTCGGATGGCTGGATGCGGCCGGCAGCATCGCAGGCGGCTGCTTCCCTGCCTGAAAACCAAGCTGCCGCGGTGGTGACCGCTCCGTGACATCCGTGATGTCAGCTGGTCATCGCGGCACACCTGGATGCTGCTCGACCGAATGGTCCATGACACCGGCATGGGAGGAAGCCACAAACCCCGGGGACGCTGGCTGCGGGTTAGGGAGATGTGGGGGTTCACTGCCCGCACTGCGTTAACGTGGTCTGGGTCTCGTGGAGCATCCTTGGGTTGGAAAAGCCCATTTTCTGTCCAACCCCTCTGCAAAGATCCTCGACTCCACAGTCTGTGTCTCCTCCTCTGCTCCCTTCCCGCAGGACCGAGACTTCATCATGACCTTCAATACCTCACTGCATCGCTCGTGGTGGATGGAGAACGGGCCGGGCTGCCTGGTGACGCCGGTGATGAACTCCAACCTGGCGCCCGAGGACCATCACGTCATCACCGTCAGCGGCTGCCTGCTCGACTACCAGTACATCGAGGTAGTGAGCAGCGCCACGCAGATATTCCTGGCGGTAAGGGCAGCTGCCGGCACTTTTCCTCCTCATCCCGAATTCTGAAGCGAGAGAGGAGGGACGACGGCAGGGACCGAGGTGGGCAGAGCCACCGTGGTCCAGCCGGAGATGTCCCACCATCACGCCTCCATTTTATAGCATCGAGGGTGGTGTTGGCTCAGGGGTGGGAAGAGGGGAGCAGACGGAGCCCATGCCAGCACCCCGGGGGTGCTGCCCACCCCAGAACCTGGCAGGCTGTGGGCTGGATGCTGCAGGAATCGGGGGGTTCTCGGTGTAAAGCACCCAGACGCGTTGCAGCAGTCTGAGCCGGTGGGATGTGCTGCTTGCTGGAAAGGGGGGGTCCCCCCTCCCCAGTGGCAGTCTCACCCCATGTGGAGGTGGGAAGGGGCCATCCCTGGATGCAAATCTCCCGGGGATCCTTGAGGGGCTGCAAGAAAATAATCTTTAAAGGGAATTGGGGTCCAGAGCAGCTGCCATGCACCCGCCAAAGGGGCACCCAGCGCTACGTGGAGCTCAGCACCCTTTGCGCTGCCATCCCAGTGCAGTGCCAGCCTGTCCCCCCAAGAGCCACCACCCTTGTCCCCCCGGCGCCGCTGAAGCCACCCGACCTTGCTGCATCCCAAACCAGCACCCAGACCCCCTGGAGATGGGCTCCAGCACCGCCAGCCCGGAGGCAGCCCCCATCCTGCCCAGGGTCCCCCCCAAGGATGCTCCCAGACATCCCCCTCGCAGCACCCAGCTCCGTCCCCCCACCGACACCGTGCTGGTCGCGGTGCCCATCACCCCCATAACCGACTTCTCTCTGCCCGCTTTTGTTTTGCAGCTCTTTGGCTTCGTCTATGCCTGCTACGTCAGCAAAGTGTTCCTGGAGGAAGAAGACAGCTGTAAGTGCTTTTGCTATCAGTCACGGGGGGGAGAGCTGCAAAATGGCCTCAGCTAACGCCGGCCAGCGCCTCGCCGGGGCGGCAGCTCCCGGCCGGGGATGGGAGAGCAATGCCTGGGTCGCAGGCGGGTGAAGGGATCCCTTTTTGTCCCATTTTTCCATCCCCGATGAGGGAGATGCGCTGGGGTGTGATGTGCCACCCCGTGCCACCAGCGGTCCCCCCTGCCCGCCTCGGGGAGGGTGCTGCACCCTGGCCAGGGCTGGGAGAGCAGGGGGATGGGGACACCGAGCCCTGAGCGTCTCCCACGGGACTGCAGCGCTCACAGCCTTTGGGTGCAGGGACGGGAGCGGTTTCATCCAACGCGTGGGGTCGGGCTTTGTCCCCCGCACCAGCCCACGAAGAGGCTGAGATGGTCCCCGGTCCCTGGTCTGGTCCCTGGTCCCTGGTCCCCACACCAGCATCGCGGTGCCAAGTCCAGCCCCCGCTGACATCGGGATCCTCATCCCTGTGCGCAGCCGCTTAGGGGTGGATTCGGGGCCAGCATCGCTCTCGCTGCTCCCCGCTGACTCAAATTCAGAGCATCTCCTCGGGGACAGAGCATCTCCCCCAGGTCCCTGGTCCGGCGTGGCGGTGGGGAGAATCGCCCTTGCTGTAAAAAGCCACCTCCAAGCCCCGATAAATTCACGGTGAATGCTCCTCCTGGTGCGGATCCGGCCCCGTGGGGGCTGCGGGAGAGCCGTCCTCCCTGCTCACGTCTCCCGGAGCCAGCCATCACCTGCCTCCCCCTTTCGACAGCCACCTGGGGCTTGGGGACGATGAAATGGGAAATATTACGTCCCCCCGGCCAGCATCCCCCCGGGCAGCGGGGCGGCAGAGCCCTCCTCCCTGCCCCCAGGTTTTTCACCCTAAAGCAGGGGGAAAACCAGCAATTTAAGCAAAGTTACGGGCTAATTTTTAGACAATCTATATTGTGCTTTCCGATCTGACAATGATCCCTGCAAACACCCCTCCGGAAGCACCGAACACCCCAGCCCCAATTAACCAAGTGGTTGAGGCTGTAGCCATCCAACCGCATTAAATGCTCATCTGTCATTAATTAATTCGCACCAGCTGGCAGCTCCCGGCAGCCGACCGCAGGCAGGGATGCGCCCAACCGCCGGCGTGGCAAAAGCCACCCAGATGCTCTCAGCATCGGGCTCCTTCCCCACAGCATCGGGATCAGCATCCCGGCCGGTGCCGTGGACCCACAAATGGTCCCAGCCCAGCCCAGGGGATGCCGGGGTTCAGCATCCCCACGTTTTCCTCCCCTTCCGCTGCCGGGACCCGGTGTAGCAGAAAAGGAAAATCTCCGTGTGAAATTGGACACTGCCTGCGGTAATAACTTGTTTCTGTACCCGGGGAGCTGGCAAAAGGGTTTATCTACCGCCGCCGGCTTTGAAGCGTGTTTGCATTCAAACAAACTCCCACATTCAATACACTTTTAATATTAATGCTGCTGGAGCCCAAGATTCAAATGCATCTTTTTTAATGGAATATCTTATTAGATTTGGAAATGGATGGATGGCATCAAAATTGAGAGCTGGCTGAATATTAAGTCAGGAAGATAAATATGCTGGGAGAACTGGGCTGCCCCCTTGAGCTTGCTGCTGTTTTCCGGACACCCGTGTGTGAATCCACCCGGATCACGGCTCCTTGGGGATTAATATATTTGTTTTGGGGAGACGGGTCGTGCTACGGCTCCTGTAACGGCGCGTGGTGCCTGTTCTTGGGCTGGCTGAGCAGCCGCTGGCTGTGCCCGTGGGAGGGTTCAGGTCTGGGGGCAACGTAGGATGGTCATGGGAGAAGTTGGGGTACCCCCAGCCACCCATCGCTCCCCCTGCATGGGGCCGGGGTGAAGGGCTGGGGTCTGCAGCCGCGATCCCTCCGGCAAGTGATGCCGGGTGGGTGATGGGCTCTGCCGGGCTGGAAATCGCAGCCGTGAAAACTGATATATTGGTGTCTGCGATTCCTCTAAATGACACGCTTTAAACGAGATGTAATTCCCCCATAATTCTCCTTAAATGCCCACTCAGGAGACAATGATAGGGTAATTTTACCCACTTTGTCCAGCCTGCAACGCAAGGGCTGTTGTGGTGAGAGGAGAGCCCGAGGGATCTCTGCAAGTCGGTCCGGCTCCTTTCCTCCGTTTCTCGCCAGCACTTTCCTGGGATGCTGCTGCGACCCGGGATGCTGCCCTTCCCTGGGATGTTGCAGCAATCTGGGATGCTGCCCTTCCCTGGGATGCTGCCCTTCCCTGGGATGCTGCCCTTCCTTGGGATGCTGCCACTACCTGGGATGCTGCGATGATCCAGGATATTGTGGCGTCCCAGAATGTTGCAGCAACTTAGGATGCTGCCCTTCCCTGGGATGCTGCTGGGATCTGGGATGCTGCATGTCCCCAGGGTGCTGCATGTCCCCCCAGGATGCTGTGGTGTCCCGGGATGCTGCTGCGACTCGGGATGCTGCAGATCCCTGGGATGCTGTGGTGTCCCGGGATGCTGCTGCAACTCGGGATGCTGCAGTTCCCTGGGATGCTGTGGTGTCCCGGGATGCTGCAGTTCCCTGGGATGCTGTGGTGTCCCGGGATGCTGCTGCAACTCGGGATGCTGCAGATCCCTGGGATGCTGTGGTGTCCCGGGATGCTGCTGCGACTCGGGATGCTGCAGTTCCCTGGGATACTGCAGTTCCCTGGGATGCTGCAGATCCCTGGGATGCTGTGGTGTCCCGGGATGCTGCTGCGACTCGGGATGCTGCAGTTCCCTGGGATGCTGTGGTGTCCCGGGATGCTGCAGTTCCCTGGGATGCTGTGGTGTCCCGGGATGCTGCAGTTCCTTGGGATGCTGCTGCAAACCGGAATGCTGCATGACCCACGCGTGCCGTCGGGGCAGGGGGAGGCAGGGAAATTGCTGCCCTCCCCAGCTCACCTCGCTGCTCTCCCCCCTCTCCCCAGTCGACTTCATCGGTGGGTTTGACTCCTACGGCTACCAGGCGCCACAGAAGACGTCACACCTACAGCTACAGCCGCTCTACACGTGAGTCCGCGCCAGGCCGGGGAGAGCCTTGGGGGTGCTCAGGGATGCTCAGGGGTGCTCAGGGATGCAGGAGCCCCTCCAAGGTGCCTCATCGCACCGTCGTAACCCAGAAGATTTGTGTCTGTGGGTCCGCTCGGCCTCAATATAAAGCCCAGGGGGGGCTGGGGCTGGGCAGTTTTAGGGGGGTTGTGCCCCTTGTTTTGCTTTTTGTTGCTTTTTGTCTGCCAAGCCTGGACACGCCGGGGCGGCCCAGGGGGAGCAGCAGCTCTTCAGATAAGTGCAGCTGACTTTTTTTTTTTCCCCTCTCCCTTACCCATTAAGCTTAACTAGATAAACGCTCAACTGAGATAAGGCTGCAAAATCTGAAGGGATTAGCCTCGTGCCGGCTTTGCCGGGTGCCAAAAATTAATTATATTTTAAGCCTTCTATGCAAATTCAAGGGCACGCCACGCAATTAGAGATGCAAAGAGGGGGCTGCGGTGCAACAAATGCATTTGTGATATTGCTCGGCTCTCCCTGGGCGTTTGGACACAGTTTCTCATGTGCCCACCCCGGTGCGTGGGTGCGGGGGAGCACCCATGGGTGCTGTGCCCCCCTGCATCGAGCTGCTCCTTCGCCAGGAGCCCCCCAGCCCTCCGGGGGTGAGCGGGCCATGGCGGGACAGGAGCTTCCCAGGACGGGGACATGGATGGTGGCACTGGCGTTTCACCGTGGTGTCACCCCAGGGTGGGAACAGTGCCAGCACCCACGTCCTGGGGATCGACGTGGGTGTCCTGCCCTCCCCCAGCCGGGTGCCCACCCTCGGGGGGACCCAGGAGACCATTGTCCCATGTCCCATGGATGATGTCCCCCAGGGAACCCCTTCAGACCTGCCTTGGTGGGACGGTGCAAAGCCACCGTGGCAAAGACGGGCGGCGGGGAGGGCAGGGACTGGGGGGAGCCCTGCCCGACCCTCTGCTGCCTGCAGCCTCCAGCAGCATGGGGGGCTCGGGGGGCTCGGGGGGCTGCTGTGGGCCCAGCGTTCCCCAATGGCTGCAGGATGAGTGCCGAGAGCTGCAGCATTTGGGGATAGCGGCGGGAATATCAATTTTAGGTGGGGGGAATATCAATTTTAGGTGGGGGGAATATCAATTTTAGGTGGGGGGAATATCAATTTTCGATATACAGGGGACCCAAAAGCTGATGGCAGAGAAACTCGATGCTGATACCGGGATGGGGAGACCTCAGCGGGGTGCAGAGGTGCTGGGAAGTCCCTCTCCTCCCTTTCTGGGAGATATTTAACCCAAGCCCTGTGTCCTCTGCAAACCCCAGCCCCCCGCGGGGCTCCCCCGGCTGCCCAGGACCTGTTTTGGGGTGACGGGGGGGGTTAGGGTTGCACAGTTCGGGGGTGGGTTGTGAACCCAGGCGGGTACCAGCGCATCCCGAGGCGGTGCTGGGGACGGTGCTGCCCGGCCCCCCGGGACGGATCCAGCCTCCGGCCTCGCTCCCTGCCTGCCACAACCCCGTGGGCCAGGCCCAAAGAGCGCTGGGGGCTGCCTGCAGGGCTGGCTCGGGCAGCGCTCCTTGTAATTAGATTGCTTCCTAATTAATCAAGCTCATGGGCCACCCGCATCCTTGTGGCCCTTCTGCAGGCAGAGCCCGGCAGGGGTGACAACCGGGACCCTGCCACCACGCTGCCAGCTCCCCCCTGCCGCAGCCCCCTCCGTCCTACCCCGGCAGCTCATTAATAATCCACCACCTAATTAGTGCAGCTATAATTTATATCAAGGCACCTCCATCACCCTGACAGCGGTGGCAGGTCAGGCTCATGGACTCAGGGGGACGCACCCTGTCCCCAAGGTGGGAGACGCCAGGTCCCACGGTGGCATGGTGACACCCCGGGGGGACCCGAGGGGGTGCTGGAGCGGCGGTAACCCCGCTGGGGGGGTCATGGGGGGGTCTCGCTGCCACCCATCACCCGTGAGAGGATGTACAAGGTGCTGTCCCACCTCGGTGGAGCAGATCTGGCCACTGGTGTCCCCAGGGGACAGCTGGGCAGGAGGGGCGCGGGGCTGCCCCCCTAGCCTGAGAAATTAAAGCTTATTCTGCAGTTAGCAATTAGCTCTAATTGGATTAACAGCGGGCGCGGGGGAGGGTTTCCACCCAGCGGAAGGAGGAGGATGTGCCATGCCAGCACCCGCTCCTCGTCCCCTTGGGTCCCTCCTGCCTGGCCAGGGTGGCAGCGGGTCCCCACCCGTGTCGTCCCCCCCAGGACGGGGGCTCTCACCCCCAAAATCCCTCCTGTAGCACATCGGGAAGGGGGGGAAACGCAGGTTGGGAGCCGGTAGCTGAGACCTGGGCAGTTGTGACATGGGTGTGCGGGGGGGGGTGGTGTCTGCAGGGGGTCCCTCTGTGGTGTCCTGGGGGGGTGTTTCCATACCTGAGCGTGAGGGGCTGCGTGCTCGCCCCGTGCTGCGGTCGTGCATGGTGTGTCCATGCGCCCTGCTGTGCCCGGTGCCAGGATCCGGCCGCCCGCGGTGCCCGGGCCGGGGCAGAAGTGGGTCTGCACCATCGCTGCGGCTGGCGCCGGCTCTCCCCACGCATTTCAGACGTGCACCTGTACACGCGAGGATGCACAGCGACGCCTGTCCGGGCGCACGCCTGCGCACACGCAGACCTGCCTGCACACGCGCTCGTGCACGCACACGCTCACATGTGCCTGCACGCACATGCATTCACCTGCACGCACATGCACACGCCTGCACACACATGCATTCACCTGCACGCACATGCACACGCCTGCACACGCCTGCACACAGGGAGCAGCCGGCCTGCAGGCGTGTGCAGCATCCCCCGACCCTGGTGCTCACCCGCTGCTGCCGAAGGGCGTCCTGCCCTCGTCCTGGGGGCACGGGCAGCGGGTGCCCCGCTGTGGTGGGGGTCCTGAGCCCCTCCGTGTCCCCTCTGTGTCCCCTTGGTGTCTGCAAGCAGCCGTGGACGGATGAGCGGAGCAGCCTCGATGGCAGTCCCTGTGTCACCGTGGCGGGGGACATCAACCCATTGGGGCTTCCCAGCCCGGCCCCAGTCACTCTCTTACATTTTGGGGGGTGAAATGAGGGCGATGGCCATGCGAGAGCCACCCCGGGTCACCCCGGCAGGTCGGCAGCTGCCCATGGCCGTGACTCCTCGTCCCCTCACTCGGTGGGACGCAGGGACGTGGGGACACGTGGTGGGGACGACTGCCCGGACCTCGGTCTCACGCCTAACGCCTCCTCTCCGCTTCCCTCCCCAGGTCTGGGTAACCTCCTCCTGCCCTGGATCCGGCCCGGCGTGGGAGCCAGAGGCGACAGGACCCCCCTAGAGCGAACTGTCCCACACCTGATGACACGACCCCCGGCGTGGGGGGGACAACGCCGAGCCGCCCGGTCCCCTCCTGCCTCCCCGCACCCCGCAAGACCCCCAAAAATGGAGCCGGGAGCTGCACATCCATCCCACCCTGGATGTCTGCGAGCCCAAACCACCCACCCACAGCAGGATCGGGGGGGGCTGGATACGGGGGGGACCCCCCAAGCCGTGCCGCCCCCCCGGGCTCCCACACCCTCCCCAGGATGGGGACATGGGGAGGTGGCATCGCTCGCCGGACACCGTTTTCTTCTCTTTCTCCCAGCCTGGTTTTTCCTCGGAACAGCGGGGCCCTTCCCGGTGTGCCGGGCAGGAAGGGGGCCCGGAGCGGGATTGGGGCGAAAACCAGCCGGTTTGGAGCAAACTGGGACCCAGCGGGGGGGATAAACACTGCTTTGGGGACAAGAGCTTTGTCCTCCGCGGGGTTGGGATGACTTCCCAAAATGCTGGGTTTGGGAGTCAGGCTGGCCCCAAAAATGGGGATTTTGCTCCCAAAAGGAATTTTCCAGCCCCCCTGGTTGGATGAAACAGCATCGAAGGGGCTCGGGCCGGGATGCTCCCCTCGCCCCAAGGAGCTGGATCCGGCCGTCAGCATCTTGCCTCAACCCCCCCTAGACCTGGGGATGAGGGGGGCAGAGCACCCCAAAACCCCCCCCCGCAAGCCCCCCCATCCCTGCCGCATTTTGGGGGGGGTCTTGCTCAAATTTGGCAATAGTGACGCTGCTTTCGACACAGCCCCTTTCCGGCTGTTTTAACGAATCTAATGAATGTTTTGGGTTGTTTGTTTTTTGGGTTTTTTTTTTAATTCTTGGGGTTTTTGTTTTTTTTTTTTAATTTAAAGTGCCTGAGTAGACTCTGGCTGAGCATGACCCTCCCCCCCCCCGGCGAGCCTGCACCAGGCCCCCCCCCCGAGGCCGACATCGTGCCTTCAGCAACGCTCTGCCCACCCCGGGGCTGCCCCGCTGCCCCCCAGCCCCTCACCCCGCGCTGTGGGGGGGCGGCTCGGTGGCTCCCCGCCCCCCCCAGCCCCTCCAGCCCTTGGGGGTCCCCGTGGTAAATCCATCCATCGGGTTCGGCAGCAAAAGAGGGGCGACGTCGGCGCGTGGGGAATGATGTTTTTTGGGGTGGGGGGGGAATGTGCGAGGTCCGTTGGGCAGCGATCGCTTTGCAAAATGAAGACGAGCTGGGAATTAAAAACCTTGGAAGAAGCTGGAAGGAAAAAAGTAGTTTCACGAAGCATCCCAGCTCCCCCCGACCTCCTTGTTCTCCTTGTTCATCCCGGAGGTGCGATGGCGTTTCTCCTGGATCCCTGGATCTGGCCCCAAGCCCACCCTTTGCATCTGGGAGGCAGCGGGGCGGGGGGGGTCGCATGAATTTTGCCTTCCAGGTATTTTTCCTCCAGTCCTGGGGGTTATTCGGGGATTTTTTTTGCACCCTGGAGTGATTTTTTTTTTTGTCCTTCCCAACAAGCAGCGGTGAAGTGCCAACGACCGAAGCTGCCCCAGCCCAAACCCTGGGCAGGGGACGGGCTGCATCCCCCCGCCAGCCCCTCCGCCGCCTCCAGCCAAGCTGCGAACTTTACAGGCAATAATTTTTCCACCCTTTCCCCTTCTTTGTTCCAAGGAAAATAGTGGTTTTCAGGCAACGAATCCCCCCTGTCCCCCAAAACACATCCCCATCCCCAAGCGCTGCCCAGCCCCAGGGACAGCAGCATCTCCGGGGTTTATTTTCCCTCTCCAGGACCACGGATGCTGTCGCTGACCCGCTGCGGGATGGGATGGGATGGGATGGGATGGGATGGGATGGGATGGGATGGGATGGGATGGGATGGGATGCGATGGGCAGACACCCGCCTGCTCGAAGCCCTTCTCAAACCCAGCTGGAACCAGAAGGAAAAGCTTGCTGTCATTTAAAACTCATTCGAAAGAGCTTCCCTCCCCCCTGAGCTCGGCAGGAGCCAGGCACCGGCCCTCCGCGACCTTTTATTTTTCTTTTCCGTTGGCTTGTTTTTATATAAGACTGTATTTGTAACGTGAACCGAGGATTTCTTTTCTATTCTGTAATTATAAAAGTCGAAGGAAAGTTTCATCCGATGGCTGTTCTGGTTTTGGGGTATTTCCCTTGTGCAGTTGAATCGATTAAAAAGTGGTGGGGTTTTTATTTTGCTTTTTTTCCCCCCCCCCTCTTTAATGCTGCCAGCTCGCTCCCGCGGGCTCTGCATCACCCACCTTGGTGCTGCCTTAGAGCCCAGCGCTTGGTTTTAATGATGCCCGGGCGAGGCTCTGCCTCCTCCCCCGCTGCCCGCCCAGGTGATTTCCTCCCCGGTAGTAAAATAACAGAAAAAAAATGTAAAACAAGCAGAAATGCAGCAAAGCAGCATCCTCCGGGCTGGGCGTGGGGACCGCCCGCCGTGCGATGGGGGATGTGTCTGTGGCCGGCGCATCCCGTCCCTGTGCACGGGGGCAGCCGGGGGGGTCTGCAGCTTCCCTTCCCCTAAGAGAAATATTAATAAAGCCCCAAAGAAATATTAATAAACCCCCAAGAAAAATATTAAGAACCCGGCGGGGTGTCTTTTCAGGTTGAGCTCCTGAAAAAAGTTTTCCAGCCCTACAAGGAGCGAGGGGAAGGATTCCCCGGTCACAGCCGCAGTCCCATGGGAAAAGTTTCCTTTTCTCCCCAAATATTCACATTTTCCATCACCAAAGCAGCAATTTGAATTTAGTTCAATGCCACCCCTTCGGGGTGATGCTTGCTTCGCGCGTGGTTGCGTTCAAAGTATCCAAAGCCATTTCGTTTGCTTTATTTTTGATTCCAAATGAGAGGCGGTCGCCTTCTGCTCCCACCCCCTGCCTTTGGTTTTCCTCCCCTTCGCTGCCTTTTCCAGCCCAGCGCTGAAGGGAGGGGGCGATGACGTTGAATTCAATCTGATTTTTTAAATCAAAATGGAAACGTGGTGAGGCCAGGGCAGCAAATACGGTGTCTTCGGTGACATCGGGGACCGGAGCAGCCGGATGCTCCTTCCCCCCTGGGCTGAGCTCCCCTGCCACGGTGTTTTGTCACCGGCTTTTTGGGGACACGGTGCCCAGATTGACTTGTTCCTTCTTGTTCCCAAACAAACTTGTTGAGCCTTCATCCCCCGTAAGGGTGCTGTCCCCAGCCGGGAGCTGGCGTGGGGACAGGCTGGAGCGTGGCGGTGCTGTCCCCAGCAGCCCTGGGTGTCCCTGGGCCGGGGTCGGTGGCCTGAGCGGATGTCACCGGGTCACCCGCAAGGCCCGCTGCCTCAGCTCCGCTGCGGGATCCCATCCGCGGGGTCCGGTCTTTAATAGAAAAGACTCAAAGCAGGTTTTCTGACCTAAAACGCATGGATTTTAGGGGGGTGTCCAGGGATGGAGGAGCCACAGGGTTTGCCCTGGCCATGGGGACAGTGGGGTGTCGCAGCACCCCGGGGACAGGCGGGTGTTCTCCCAAAGTAGTGGGTGTGGGGGTGAAGGTGGCCCCTGCCAGGGCACCAGGGTTTCCCCACACGTGGGGGGAGGCGACCAGCGCCCGGCCTCGAGTGAGTCCCCAGGAAAGGGACCCAAAGGACCCCCCGGTGTGGGCGCAGCCGCCGGGGCGGGTGGGGACAGCACCCACTGCCTCCGCGGGTAATGATGTGGGTTTGGGTGAAGCCTGATCAAACAAGAGCCTTGTAGGTACCAAGGAAGGGGGGAGGATTTTTTTGGGGGGGGTGAGCCAGGATTCTGTTTCTATGACAACAGTGAGGCCGTGGACCAGGGAAGAAGTGGGTCAGCACCCCCAGGGTCCCGCTGGAGCATCCCATGGCCACGCTGCCGGAGCATTTGTGGCCAGGCTGCTGGAGCATCCCATGGACGTGCTGCCGGAGCATCTCACAGACACGGTGCTTGAGCATTCCATGGCCACGCTGCCAGAGCATCCCACCGCGCTCCTCCTCCTCAGCTGGAGAGGAAGGAGGAAACCTGTTTGCCTGCCCACACCCATTGAGCCACCTCTTGCAAAACAATCTCCTGCTGCCCAGCCCCGTCCCAGCTCCGGCAGCCTGCCCGGGCATGCCAGGAAACCCTCCAACAGTAACGGCATTCCAGCCTTCGGCCTCGCCATGCCCCGTCTTCTGCACCCTGTACCTTGGAAGGGGCCGGCAAGGGGAAGTAAGCACCAAACTGGAGGCTGAAATAGGGTTCTTCAAGTGTTTTTCCATTAAAATCTTTAATTTTGGGAGGCATCTTCCAGTTTATTGCAGTGTTTGTGGTCGTAAAATTCGTCGTCCTTTATCTAACACGGATCGGGTCCCTTTGGAGGCGGCTGCTGCAGGGAAAGGTGGTTGTGGGGCTGGGAGACCTCGCCCAGGCGAGGGAAACAAAACCCCCTCGCGTGCACGTGTTGGCTGGGTCACGACTGCAACGGGAACTAATTCAGAAACGGGTCTGGAACACGCGTCGGGGGTTTTTTCTGCGGGTGGTGCACGGTTGGTGAGCTGCCTCCCAGCAGGGATCTGGGCGCACTGGGAAGGTGGCACTGGTGCAACTGGGAAATGTGGGGGATGGCTCTGGGAGCCTTGGGGGGGGGATTATATTGCTGTCACTAAACTGACCCTAAGCCAGAGCAGGCGGTGGCTCCCCGCAGCCCTGGGCTCGCGTCAGCGCTGGGATGAGGTTATTTCTAGCAGCCCCTCCAAAAGCCACGGCCACCGTCACCCTCCCGCAGCCATCACGAGGGAGATGCTTCCCAGCTCCAGAACACCCGCAGCACGGAAAAAGAAATACAAATACTTGGGAAGCTGCTTTAAAAGCAAAAAAAACCCATCCTGGCTGGGGGCAGGGCCGAATTTCTGGGCATCCCCAACGGGGACGCGGGACGTGGGTGCTCTCGGGTGCAGCTGAAGCCACCCCACGCACCGCGGGGCTGAGCGGGGCTCAGCACTGCGCCGAAGCGTGCCTCCTCCGGAAATCCTTCCTCCAGCTCCGGGGCGAGGAAGGTGACAGGTTTTGCTGGTCCAGCTTGTGGTCATATACTTAAAATTGAAATAGTTTGTTAGTTAGTTATTTTAAAATAACATTTGTTTACTTTTAAAACTTATTTATTTACTTGTTTACCCATTTATAAGTAAATATATGAACTTATTTATTTATAGTAAATAAAAATAGTTTATTCATTGTAAGTAAATAGATGAACTTATAGTAAATAAAAAATATTTATTATAAGTAAATATATTAGCTTATTTATTTATTTATAGTAAATAAAAATAAATTATTTATTTTAAGCAAGTATATTAACTTATTTACTTATTTATTTATAAGTAAATAAATTAAATAAGCAAGTAAATAAATAAGTTTAAAAAGTAAATAAATAAGTAAAAGGGAAAGTGTGAAACTGCACCCATAGACAAAGAATAAAACTGTATTGGGGGGTTTCAGGAGTTACAACAACTCAGGTTTTATTGTCTTATAATAGAGGAGCTTTTTTAAACCAAATCGCCAGCCTGCAAAAGCCGGTTTTAAAATTTTTTCCCAACCTGAGTGCTGAGAAAACACGTTTCGGAGGCGGGTTTGTGCCGTTTGCTCAGTGCTTGTGGCCAGCGGCACGTCCCAGGAGGACGGGAGGGCTGAGATTTGCTTTGCAGGGAATAAATCCTCTGGGTTTGGGGTGGAAATTCGGAGAACAGTCCGTGTGTCTTCACCTGAGGCAAAGCCAACAGCATCCCAGCCCTCACCATACAGAAAAAGGAAGGAAAAATTTCCTATCCTACAGATAGGAAAAATTCGGGATATAGAGGAAAACCAGCCATCCGCTTCCCGGCGTTTCCCTCCTCTCCATTTCCTTTCCGCCCCTTTTCCCACGGGCATTCCCCTCCAAATTTCTATTTGCAAATTTAGAGCCGCATTGTCCAAGCCGGATCATTTCGAAATGGCAAAGCCAGCTCAGGACCCGCTGCCGAAAACCAAACTCCAAATTTTTTGGGGGTGTCACAGCTCCTTTTCCCTGCAACCCGAGCAGCATCTCCCACGCCGCAGCCGCATCCCACCAGTGGTACTGGCATCGCCGGGTGGCTCCCAGGAAACCCAGCCTGCCGCAGCGGTTATCGCTGCTGGTCGCCAGCTGAACCTGGGTGCCACGCACCCACCCCGGGGTCCTCGGGCAAGGCCGGGTGCTGGCACGGACCCGTCGGAGGAGGTGAAGGCGGTCGATAACCCGACCTTCAATTCACATCCCAGCGTGATGGGGAGAGCGAACACAACGCCTTGGCTGGGAGCATCACCGCATCTACTCCATTATTTGGGCATCTTACATTCCCAAATGACTTATTTCTCTTGGGAAATGGATATTAAAACATCTCCTGCCTTTCTGCCTTCCCCAGGAAAGCCTGACTCCTTTCTGCTCCCGGTTGGCAGCCGGTGCATCCTTTGCCGAGCGGGGACGATGCTCGGCACAGGAGCGGGTGCCTTTCCCCCAGGTCCCCGCAGACGAAGGGTTCATCTCCCCCCATCAGCTTCCTACAGTTTTACAGCCATAATTTGATTTGCAGAGCAGCAGGGGAAATTCTTCAAAATAAAAATGATATGAATGATCACCTGAGTGGCACCGGCCGTCCCTGACATGAGGCGTCCCCCCTCCTGCTCCCACCCCAGTCTGAAGCTGGGACGCGGGCGCAGCATCCCCAGCAGCAATGCTCTCGCTGCTCCCAAAATTATCAGGGCACCCCAAATTTAAAAAGCATGGGAGTGTGGGCATTGCATCACTACCCACAGCCATGGGGGGGGTTGGAGGGGCTTTGCTTCAAACCCCTTACACCCTGGGCCAAGCTGGTCCCTCCTTACACCCACTGTCCCCTGCCTGGCCGTGGCTGAGATGTAATTACAGAGTCCAAGCATCTCTTGCCGCTATCATGTGAAGAAACCCTGTGTCGCCGTAAACAGGAAGGGCAGGAAGAAAAACGAGTTGATTTTCTTCCATCCCAACCCGAGCAAAGAAATGGCTGAGGAGCAACAAAGGATTAATTTACCCCGCGCAGAAACGCCAGCTCCCTCCCGCAGCCGCGGGACCCCGGCAAGTCACAGATGTTAAGGAGTAAAAAAGCCGCTTTCACAACCTCAAACAAAGGCATAGAGACGCTTTTCAGGGACTCGAGGAGATCTGTAGATCCGGCTGCCGCGGTCCTAGGTGTGCCGAGTTAAATACGGCTGGTTCCAGGGAAATGGGAGCGGGTGCGGGAGCGAGGCCGGTAGGATGCGGTGGGTGAATGGGAACAACGTTTTCGTGCTTGGAGGAAAGCTCACTGCTTGCTTTTGGTGGTAAATTGATTAAGAAACTTATCCTGGGCCTTATTTTCCCCCCTTTGATTCCTTAGCGGGGTTGGACGGTTCTCCAGTGGTCCCTGCCAGGTGGAAGATGCAGTGGCATCCCCTCGGGACACCCTCCTCCTGGCACCACGCTGCCCAGCAGACCTGTGCCACGGTATGGGTGCGAGGCCCCCGAAATCCCTGGCCCCACATCCCTAAAGAGATGCTCTTTTCGGTGCTCCCATCACCTGCAGCCCCAGCTGGAAGGTGACACACGGACGGGTGTTCACCCAGACGAACGTCAGATGGACGCGAGGGCTGCCTTGGTGGGAGATCTTGGGCTTTCTCTGCCCACCATAGTGCCTCCGCGGGCGTACGCAGAATTTTTTGCTCAGGATGCACAACACATGGTTCATCTTGGGCAGAGACTAAAGCACGTGACAGGTTCCTTGCAGCCTGCCTGCTTGCACCAGGAGCTGGCTTCTCCTGAAAGATGCTGCACATATATATATATATCTACATGGACCACTGGCCCCATCACTCCCCAGGAGAGAAGCTAAGATGCCTTTGCAACATCATGCTCCAGTCCTGCAACAAAGCCAGCTCCAAATCAACTGGCTTTTAGCTCCAGAGCATCAAGAAGGGGTCGAGGATGGGCTGGAGCGTGCCTGGGAGCCAGCGCTGGAGCTGAAAACACGTAGGGGAAAGCCAAGATACGATGGGGGCAAAGAGGGTGGAGTTTGCAAGGGATTTGGTGCCAGGACTCCTCCACTGATCCCAGTGCCGCGGCGGGCAGGACAGGGGACACATCCAGGTGCAGGGGGAAGGTGGGAGCCGGCGCGGGCAGGAAAAGCTCCATTTTGTTCCTGCAAGCGGGGCGTGTTACACCATTCCCCGAACTTGTCTCCCTGCCCTGTTGCCATGGGACTCCTCGTGTTGTTCCTGGCACCGGTGCCTCTCGCTCCGGGCAGTTTGGTTGCGTCTCCAGGACCTCCTCCATGCACGCGGTGGAGCCACTTTCCCAAACTCCCGTTGCAGACCCCGTTGACCCCTCTGGGCTCCAACCAGAGCTGCACAGCCAGAAATGTGGGTCTTTGCATGTGAAAGCGATGAAGATGCAACCAGCTGTAACCTCTGTGCATCACCTCCGGTGCAGGGAAAGTGCCTGGGAAAGGTCTCAGAGCTGGAGGCTCCAGGGCTGGCAGAAGGATGCACATCCCTCCATCACCACGAGCACAATGCCTGGGTGTGATCTGGAGTAAATCCACGCAGTTATAGTCAAGACGGGTGCAAGAACAGGCAATAACAGGCAAATGACCACCTGGGGTTGGTTGAACGTGCAGCCAACGCTCAGGACCCTCCAAATCAGACGTCTCCCAGGTCTCTGCAATGCACTGTCCCTCCGCACGTGCAAAGCTCGGCTCCTGCCGACACCCGTTGCAGCTTTGCTCAGGCAAATCCTAGCCTGCAAGCAGGCACCCAAGGAAGGGGCCACCGCTACCCTGAAGCCTGGGGTCACCCACATTAGGCACCTCCGTTGGGTGCTGCTCCGCTGCCCTCGGCTCCCTCCGGCCTCACAGGAGGAGCAGGGGCAGGTCCAGAGGGTGAATCAGCCCTTCTGAGCATGGGCTCGCTGCCTTCAAATTACACCGCGGGCAATTAGGTTTCCAAGCCGGGTGTCTCCAGGGTATACCTGAGCCTCTGTCTGTGCAATGAAGATCAAACCAGGAGCGCTGGTGAGGAGCTGGGAAGCGCGGTGCCGGCCCTGCAAGCTCCGGTGTACAGAGGACATGGGAGCCGAGCGCTGCTCGGGCAAGGCACTGGTGGAGTGCGTTTAGCAAGCACTTGGGAAACGTCATTTCTGGCCCCCCAGCAAACCCCAGGCCTCCCTCCGGGCAAAACGAGCCAAGCTGGGAGGTTTTGCTGACAAAGCTGTCGGTCACAAATCGCTCCCCAGCCAGCTCCCCACCGTGCAAAGCACCCTTGCCTTTGGGCTGAGCGGTTCGTGGAGCTTCGTGGCACATGGGGACGTGGAAGCAGAGGCAGGAGGTGTCCAGGTCCCAGGCTGGGCTGGGCTGCAGCAGGCAGGCAGGAGGAGCAGCTGCCTGCGTTAGGCAGAGCCGCAAGAGCCGCCGGGCTGCCTTCTGCAAGGACGAAGTCGGAATAAGAGCAGCCTCCACCCAGCGCCCAGGCACATCTCAGTGTCCAAATCAAAGGTGTGCGTGGGTGGAGGGACGGCGTGGAGCTCCTTGACAGAAGGTCTCTGTGCAAGAGGAGGGGAGGGAGGAGGCAACCAGGGAGCCCTGGGCAGCCCGGGGAGGTGGCAGAGAGGTGGTCTGGGGGGGATGCTGGTGGCAGAGGGGTTTGGAGCTGGGAGCGGAGAGGCCCCACCTTCACCCTTCACCCTTTCTTGCTCAGCAAACCCTCCTGCAGCACCCTGGGTTTTAGCAAAATTACTTGGGTTATGAGAGAGAAATGCAAAAGCATTTCAAGCAGCAGACCTCCGTCCTTCGAGTCTCACGCTCTTTCCAGCTTGGGCGGGAGGGGACACAGGGGTCCCACATCCACATCTCCCCCATCGCTCTGCCCCGGGGCAGATCCAGCCCTAACTGGGCCACAGGGTGCCGTGGGAAAAACCTCGTCTGTGAAGCTGTAATTAAAGACTGGATCGCAAAGCATGTGCCTAAGGGGGCTGAATTAAGGTTGCGCAGGCAAAGGTAACACTGGTATTTCCTAAATTTGAGCGTATGAGTCTGCAGCTGGGATGATGTTCTTCTAAACGTGACAATTTGTGGGGTTGTTGTTTTTTCTTAACTGGGAACATAACAGGAAATGCATCTTGAACGTGCGATGCAGATAGCTGTGCCCTGGGGAGGGCCCCGCGACAGGCTGGCAGCAGCAGCACATTGTCACCCCCTCCAGGTGAGGGACAAGACTGAATCGGACAACTTAAACCCCAAGAAATAAGGTCTGGGAAAGCTGCAAGCAAAGGAGAAGTGGGGTTGGAGACTGGGAAAACCTTCTGGCTGACTGACCCCCTGCAAAGTCTCCACTCATCCCCTTGCTCCTGTTTCAGCATTGCTGCCCTGAGACTGTGCCTCTATACACAGTCTATACGTTTCCAGTAATAATATATATTTTCCAATACATATATATATGCCAATAAATAGCTCTCTCTGCAGGTAAAGGATATGCCAGTCTTGATGCCGTGCCTCAGCCTGGCTCGGCTCAGGAGATATTAGAGAGGCAGGAGAAAGTTAGAGCATCCCTCCCGCTCGTCTTTCAGCGCCGGGGAAGAGCTGATGCAATGCAAATGGGAAATGCGGAGTGGGTAGAAGGAAATCGCTCCCCACAAAACGCCATCAGGCTGCAGGACTGCAAGAAGAAGTCATGCGGGCTGAGAAGATAGCAAGCTTCCAAAGGGCTTAGTCATGTAATTGCCTGTTGAGAAAATCCAGACTTGATATATTTAGGGATAACAAACAAGCTCAAAATCTTAATCAGCCACCTGCTTCGCAGCTCGAATGATTAGAAATCAGGATGAGACATGGCATGGGGGATGATCCCCAAAAAGGGGAGCTTCACAAGCACTCACCCAGGAGGTGGTGTTGCTCCTACCAGTGACACCATATGGGGACAATGTGCCACCAGTGGACATCAAGTGTCCCCAGGCAGCATTTACCTGCCTCCGGCCAGCATAGCGGAGGGATCCCTATGTCCCATCCCTTGCTCCCGGTGGGTGTCTATGCCCTCCTGGGGCCCACGAAGCAGGGAGTTGGGTAAGTGTAAGGATCTAGCTTGGATCTTGGGGTGATCTAGCTAGACCATACATAGGTACAATCCTTTCATTCCCCAGGCTACGTCTGGCCTGGCACACGTTTGGAGGGACAGCCGCTATGGGTGGGACACCCTGAGCAGGGACAAGTCTCCACTATGACTTCGCAAGTGCCGGCCAAGAGCAGCCCTGGAGCCTGCCAGATCCTTTCCAGCTGGGTATTGACCAAGTCCTGGCCAGCAGCCCGCACTCAGCGGGGACACCGCTGCCACCTCCCTCTCGGGAGGAAGGTGCCACCACCTAAACTCTCCTGTCCACAGCTGCTTTGCTGAGCCGTAGGATTTTTCAGATCCCATCGGCTCCCGGGGCTGTGCTCAACCCAACTGCTGTCCCCCTCTCCCTGCCTGCAAGGCTCTCGGGAGGGAACGGTGGTTCATACCCCAAGTGTTCATCTATTTTATCCACCAGCATCTATCAGAGCTTCTGTTTTCTCTGCAGCTCTGATGTCCAGGCCCCTTCAGGGTTCGGCGACTGGTTAAAAAGGCTGATGAAAAGGTAGGAATGTGGAGCAGGGCTCAGCCCCGCTCCTTACTGCCATGACACGTCTCAGCAGCAAGGTCCAGGGGGAAAACCCATGCGGTTTAAAAAACAAACAAGAATTTCCTTTTTCCTGGTTTATAGCTGCTGTCAGTTGTTTGTGCAGCTGCTTTTTCTGTAGGTTTCTGAATTACCTTCTCATTAATAGACTACAACAGTGGGGTGGCAGAGGGACACCCAAGGATCCTTCCCAATGACACCTGGCCCCCTGTGCTAGTGACCCTGCCAAAAACATTTCTCGCTGCCTGGTCCCTGGGGAAAATACCTCTTGAACCCATAAGAGTGAGAAGAAGTCTTCTCATCCTGGGTTTAACCCACTCTGGATCCCATAAATCCATCCTGGATTTATCTCCACTTCTGCAGGGCATTTTTCGCTGCCTGCCTCTGGCTGTCTTCTTCTGCGGCGGCCCTGCGAGCCGTGGCAAACTGGAAGGAGGACAGTGGAGGACATCACCGGGATGAGGAGGAAGGCATTGGCACAGCTGTTTTCTAACCGCGGGATGTGTGACATGGCTTTGCCAGCTGCCTTCCTGCACACAGAGAGGAAATAGTAGGATCTGTTGTTAATGACCCTCAAGACATCACCCAGAGTTGCTTGGTTGTTGTCCTTGCACCCAGGATCGGGGACTCCGTGTAGGGCTCGGTACAACTCTAAGTGCAGCCGATGGGTGGGAGTTGCTTTAAAACTTTAATTTTAGGGGGGTGTATTTTTGCAAGAAAAAGCGACTTTCCAGCCAAAATGAAACTTTCAGACTTTACTGTTGTCAGGTGGGTCTGCAGCCAGAATTTCCTTCAGCCTGCTGTAACCGCAACATTTCACCAGCCACTTTTAGACACTCGGCTGCTGACTCCTAAAAATGTCTGCATTGGGTTTCTCAACAAGAGCGTGGAAGCCCGTAGGCGAAAAGTGTGGGTGAAAACCACAGTTTTATCTGATCGCTGAGAGCTGCTGCAGAAACGAAGGGACATTTCCCGTCTAGGTCCGCTGATGACGACAGGTCCAGCCCAGAAAACATTTACATGTGCGCCCTGCATCTGCATATGTGTGGGACTGGGCTCTTACGGGCAAGGTCCCATGGGGAAGGTCCACGATTTTAGGTCTCTGGCCATCTTTGCGAAGCAGCTGATGGAGCAATGGATGGGTCAGCACGCAGCCCATGTTCATGAACAAGTATTAAAGCTGCCCAGCTGCAGGGCTGGTCATTACTTTTTGTCTCAAGGCAACATCGTTTGATGAAACACTGTCCCAATGATGAAGCTGAATGATGTATTTGGCTCTCAAAGCTTTTTGGTCAAGCTGGCATGTTTTGAAAGTATCCTGCATGAAGATCTCAGCAGTTTTGGCTTGGTTTAGAAAAAATCAAGTAATTCAACGGATTTTTTTTTTTTCTGGTGGCCATCAAAATTTTGCTGCCCCACTAAAGAACTTGGCACTGGGGGGGAGATGTTCTTTCCTCCCATCTGACTTCATTTCAGAGACCAAGCTGTCACTGAAATAAAAGTGTTGGACCTCCCTACACTTCCCCGAGGCTGGGGACTGCCAGGTCTGTCTGGGGGCAGTACTCATCTGTGATTTATGGAGTCCCTCAATCTATTTTCTTTTCCAGCTGAATCCCCTGTCCTGTGCACATTTCTCCTCCATCGAGCTATGGGAAGCTCTGCTCTGAGGAGTATGAATCACAGCAGCGTTGGGTTTATTTGCTCTGAGACTAGAAGGCTTCTTCAAAGAGAAGATACTGCCGTGTTGGGCATCGTGCCACCAGGAACAGAGTCTGGGCAGAGCATGGATGGAGGGTCTGGATTTGGGCATTTGGCTTTGGACATGTAACTTTGATATTTAATGAAGACCGCAGTTGACTGAAGCCCCTTCTGTAGTCAGCAGAGGGAGAAAGGTGCTTCTAGTGAGTCATGTGGAGGTTAGGAGGACATCAACCACCTTCTGGAGGCATCTTTTTCTCTCTGTAGACCAAAGACGAAGCCCAGGATAACTTATGCCAGGACTGGTACGGGGTGAGCCAGGGCTAGGGAGCTGCAGCTGCCCTCGATGGCCAATGGTGTGACAAAGATCAGAAGGACATTTCCACCTCCAGAAGGTTTTTCCCATGGACGTGGAAGTTATTTCACTGCCCGCACTGCCTCTTCCTCCCACTCTGCCTGCCCACTATGGCTCTGAAGTCTCCAGAGCAGCATGTTCTCTCAGTGGGAGACTTTCCATGGATTGCAACAAGCTGGGAGCTTGGGCAAGGTCTGAGGGGCAAGAGAGAGGATGGCAGCGGTGGGAGGCAGAAGAGGCTGTGGGAGGGACGGAGGTGCTGGAGGTGAGACCCAAACTCTAACTCAGTCCCATAGCCACAGGGCTGCGTGTCCCCACGTACCATTTCTCTGCGCCCTTCTTCCTAAACCGAATAAACTACCTACTGGCATAAGTGGCTTTTAACCACTAATACTTCATCCACAGGAGGACTCTTACCCTCCCCCTCTCATTATACTGGTATAAATGTAATTATCCCAGGTATAATTAACACAAACCATGTTTCTAGTGTCAGCAAGCAGCCTGGGTGTGTGCTGCAAGCCGCCACGGTGTAGCTGTTATCTCTGGCTCGCAGCAGAGGGTCACTGCTGCTCGGGGACCTCTGTGCTACCGCCAGCATGATAGCTTGGGGACAGGCGGCCCCACCAGCAAGGTGGGGTGCTGAGGTTGCCAGTTCGCAAGCACGGCACCTCAAAAGCTGGCCAGCAGAAGCAGGTAGGGACCTGCCAGCCCTCCTTCCCCCGGGCTCTGCAGTGAAGACATGGTGTGGGAAAGAGCTCACGCTTCGCAGCCGAAATATTCATCACCCAAGAGTCAATGCTGATGTCTTGTATCAGCCCGGGATGTTCAGGAGACGTTGCAGAATACAACCGAAGGAGAAGGGTGTCTGGCCAGATTTATTTGCTCTGGTGCCAAGACGACATGTTTTCACTCTTCACATCTCCACTACGCCACGAGGTTGGCCTTATTCAACTGGCAGCGTTTTGGGGGCATTGCATGGTCCACCATGGCATGGCAGAGCCAGGTTTAGGGCTCTACCCGCTGGAAGGTGGAGAATTGATCCAGCCTCATGGCACAAGCATGCTTCTGACGGGCTGACTGCGTCACCGAGGCGGTTTCCTTGTAACAGGGCAGCGCAGCTCGGCAGAATGAGCTGCATCTTCGTTAGGGACGCTCGCCAGAAGAACCTGCTGATGTTCCTATTCCAGTGAAGAGCCTGGAGGCAGCAGGCCTCGCTAACAGGAGCTACTCGTTGTGCAGGATCCATGCTGCAGCCGTTCACGGGATGCTCAGGGCCCGGCAAGGCTGCCTGGCAGCAGGGCAAGGGGGTCCGTGCCAAGTGCCACACACCCATTTGGGCAACACGCTGCTGCGGCGCAGGCAGCTGAACCCAGCAGAGCTCGGTTTATCACAGCGGGGTTTTGCCAGGTCAAATAAGCCACGCTGGCACTGGCCAAGGAAAACTTAGGGTGGCTATATAAGGCTTGGCTTAAAAACCAGCATTGACAGTGAAAGTCTTTGCTAACTGTTTATCCTGAAGGTCCCCTGTCATGCCCGGCCTGGGGTACTCAGCACCTCCCAGGCTGCAGTCATGAGCCGTGTTGCCCCAGGGTTTTGGAGGGTGGCCGGGGTGAGGCTCAGCTTCCCCCCAAGACCTGGCTGGCTGGGCTGCACGCTCCATCGCAGTGCGGGCACCTGGAAGAGGCAGCGTGGTGGTGGAGACACCCATCACCCCGGCAGCCCTTCGGGGAGAAAATGGATGCAAGCTACGCAGCCAGATCTCAGCTGGATCCAGCTCTGCTCATAAACTGGGCTTGAAGTAACTTCTTGTACCTGAAACCACAACGCGCTTGCTTCGCCCGCAAAAGCTCAGGCTCCAGGGAAATCTGTCGCCGAGCCCCGTGCAGTCTGCGGGACCCCGTCGGCTGACGAAGCCCTTTCAAACGCGGCAGCCGTGGCGCTGGGCTGCTGCTTGTTTGCTCTGCGTGTGCATGCGAGGGCATGCCCCGAGCCGCTTCCCTGCGCCAGCAGTTTCCTCCCGTTTTTCGCGTGCGGTTGGCTTGCCTGGCTAGGAGGAGAGAAAATATTACATCTAAGCGTCAAGTGCAGGTGCTAAATCCCCCCCCAAAACATAGGAGCCCAACACCCCAATGCAGGAGGGTGCACAAAACCAACAGCGGCCGCTCCCGAACGAGCTGTCCCTTTAACATGGAGGTGTTATTGCAGAAACTACTGCTCCCAGAGTACAGCGCTTTGTTTTAATGTCCAGACTGCGAGCCTGGCCGGCGCCGGAGCGGCGCACGCCGGGGTGTGTAGTTTCCCCACAGCCCTGGCTTTGTGGGGAAGGGGAGGGGGGGGATATGAAGGGAAAACACCCCAAAATTGTGCTTGGCTGCTGGCGCTGGGCTTGTAAAGGCACAGGGTGAGGAAGAGCCGCTCTCCCTGCCTGCGCTCGGCTGAGCTTCGTGCCTCTGGTGCGGTTCTTTGCTGCCTTTGTGTGAGCAGGCCCCGGCCGGATGGCTGTTGGTTCGGCCGGGGGGGCTGGCAGCTGCCCGGTGGACCCCCCCGCTGCCCAGTGCGGGGCTGGGGGTGCCTGAGGCCGGGAGCGGTGGCGGCAGCGGGGGGGTGGGGGCTCAGCCACAGCCCCATGAGCCGAGGGAGCGTTGATGGCGGCAGCGTGGGGCTGAGTAGGGCCTGCGTCCCCCCACCCCAGCTGGGGAAGGGGCCTCGCTTAAAGCCTGCGGCCCCCGGCCCGGGCCTGGCCCCCAGCTGAGCCGGGCCTGGCCCCAAGCCGGCCCGGGCCTGGCCAGGGAGCGGCGACAGCCGCGAGGGGACGCGCAGGAGGGGGCCGGGGCACAGCCTGTCCCCCCCCGCGGTGCTCCCGGGCCGGCGCGGTGCGCGGTTGGGGGGGAAGGGGGCGCGGGGCCGCGGGCAGGGCCCAGCCCAGCCCGGCCCGGCCGGGGGAGCGGCGGCCCGGCGCCGCTTGGAGCGGCCTCGCCTTCCCGGCGTGCAGCGCGGCGCCCGTCCCCGCCGGGCCGCCATGTTGTCGGAGTGAAAGGCAGGGGGAGAGGCAGGCGGCGAGCGGCCTGGGGGGGGCCGAGATCCGTCTTCATCCTACCGCTCCGCCCGTGAGTATCGGCACCGGACCGGGCCCCCGGCGCGCCGCGCACCTCAGCGGAGCTGCCGGTGGGGCCATATTGGTGGGGGGGGCGGGCGGAGCGGCGCCAGGCCGCCCCGAAGGCGAGCGGCGGTGGGGCGCTGCGCCCGGCTCTCCCGCCCGGCTCCTTGTCGGCGCTCGGGGGCTGGGGCCTGGCCCCTATTGTTACCGGGGGGGGGGGCGCGGTGGGCCCCCGCTTCCCGTGAGCGGCTCCCCGGCCGCTCGCCGCCGCGCCCCGACCGGCCGGGAGGGGGGAGTTATTGATGGGGGGGCGCGGGCCCATCCCGGCCGGGCGGCGGCGGCGCCCCCCGCCTGCGTCCCCCCGCGCCCGGCCCGCCGCGGGGCTCCCCCCGGGGCTCCCCATTCTCCCGGGGGGGGCCCAGCCCGGCCCGCCGGGGAGGGCCGAGGCCCCGCTTTGTTGCCCCGGGGGGCCCGGCCCGGTGCCGGCCCGCGTTGGTGTGGGGGGGTGTTGGGTTCCCCCCCCCCGGCCCTGGGGGGTCTTCGGCGGCCTGGGGGGGCTCGGTGTCCCTGGCAGAGGAGAGGGACGGTGCCTCGCGAACGGGAGGGAGGGAGATGCAGACAATACTTTTTGGTGTGCTGGGTGACCCTGGCGTTTTTGTGTTTGTGTGGGGTTCCTCCCCCCCCCCCCCCTTGTTTTTATCTCGTTTTCGCGTAATAACAGCGTTTGGCCCTTTTTAATTGCAAACCGGTAATTTTAAGAGTCTGTCTCTTGCCCCAACCTGAGAAATACTCTGAATTTTTTTTTTTTTTCCCTTGGTCAATGTTTAATAACTTTGTTCTGAGCAGGGATTTTATTCGACAGATCATGAGTAAGGAATTTCCTTTATTAAGAGCGAGGGAGGTGGGGTAAGGGGTAGCATTTATCTTACGATGTTTTAATGCTGGTTTAAGCAATTCGGTCGATGATCAATTTACCCGCTTCCTGCTGCGTCTCCCCTGGTTTTCAGGAAAACACCAGGTTTAACGTTAAAAGTTCTTGTAGGCCACACAGCTCTCGAACAATGGCTGTGCTTTAATTTCCAGTCTAACTTTCAAAAAAAACCCCACCCAGCCCAAACTCTCTTCTAGTTCACGATTGAACTTTTTGAAATGCGCATCTTGTGCAGACTTAATTTTTTAATATTGTCTGTTATTTTTAGAGGAATATTGAATAAGAGCAAGGAAGCTCTGAAGGCATAGCTGTGCTCGACGCGGATTAAAGCTGCCTTATTCAGCGTCGTCGCCACTTGAGCTTAAAACTTGCTTGGAGATATCTCCAAAGTTTTTGTTGCTTGTGGAACATCCCGTAATCTAAAGTATTTTGCTTGTAACGATAACACAGAGCAGTTTATTTGCATGCTGTGTTTTTATCAAGGGAAAAGGAAAATTGTCCTCTTTGAGCGCATTGTAGCAGAGTAGAAGCCTTTGTTTGTAAATACGTAACTCCTCCCAGCAAACAGTTTACCTAGGAAAAGTTGATTATATATTTTTACTAAGAGTTTGGGAATGAAAAGGGTCTTAGTAGCCATTAGCAGCGGCGAGTCTTGCAGCTGCCGGTTAGCTAATGAATGTGCGTTGTGTAGGTGACTTAACATATTTCTGGTGCTCTGTGTGCTTTGAATGACAGGATTCAGCTGTCCGCTACATTTAACACGGCATTTCTATAAAAACACGTCTTGGAACTAAACTTGAACTACCCAGAATGCTCTTTTCCCCTTTGCTCCCTTTCAAAATGTCGCCTTTGCCAAGTTTTTCTCTCGTGTTTGGAGCTGCCTTGTCTGTATTAGATGAAAGAGGAAGCGTCTGGGAGCAGGAGGCACTCGTGCAGATCTTCATAGTACCTTAACTGAGATTTTCTAGAGTCTCAAAAAAACCCTGTTTTTATAGTAATGCAATTATTAACGATCTGCGTGCGAGTTAAACCAGAAATGAATTGGTGCTGGTGAG
Organism: Calonectris borealis; assembly: GCF_964195595.1. Lineage (NCBI taxonomy): Eukaryota > Metazoa > Chordata > Aves > Procellariiformes > Procellariidae > Calonectris > Calonectris borealis. The sequence continues at coordinate 6,571,174 of NC_134336.1, read as the reverse complement.
CAGAGGGACCTTGCAGCCCACTGCCTTTTGAGGGAGGAAAGTAAGGTTGTGGCTGTGCTGACTTCCACTCACAACTTTGTTCGCTGTGGTATTTCCAACTGGAAACAGGGACTTGTCGCAATATAGTGATACTTGAAAGGTTTTGTGCATCCATAGTATCTCCTTATATTTTTTAAAGACTGCCCTGAGATAACTTGTAACCTCTTTTCATAGGGGCTGCTCAGATTTCATTGTCTGCAATTAATATACACCCCGACTTGGTGGTATGTGAATTTCTTACCAGTAATTACTTAATTATTTTTTTCTTATTGTGTAGAGGAGCTTTATTGCTTCATTTCATGTTACTGAAGGATTTTGTTTATAACGTTTATTAAAGGAAAGCTAAAGGAAAAATGCCATTAAATCGTAGCATTGTATTCTTAACAATCAGTGAAGGTTTAGTAATTCCAGGCGTTGTCACAGTGTTTTATGAAGTATTTAAGGACGGTAGTGATTTCCAGACTTTTTGAAAGACAGGAGTTAGTTCTGTTAAATGTTACTGGTATTTAAGTCGTGAAAGTCTTTGAACCTATAAAATGCCTTGCAGAGTTGCTTGTTTATGTGGCCATGGAGGCTCTGTGTGTGTGTTGACAAATGCATGTTGTAGGTGCAATAAAAAAATCTTACCACTGCAGTTCTTATTTTCTTCTGAATATTAATGCTGTTCTCAATTAGTAGGACAAACCTAAGTAAGTTTGATCAAAGACAGGACTTGGATATTTTTTTTTGTGTGTCAACTTTCTCTCTCCACTGTTAGAAAATTGTTCTTGGAAGTTGCTTGTAGTAGTTGACTGTTCAAAACTACTATGATGAGCAGAAAGGAAACAGAGCCGCCTTTCAGGCCGTCGGAGCTGCTGTCAGGATCAGGGCCAAGGTTTACAGCCACCAAGGTACAAGAGTAAAAGCATTCTCGTGCTGGTATGCAGCTGTGGTGGGAGTCCGTATGGGCTGAACTCACCCCCACCGTTTCATCCTTCTAACTCTCTGTGGTGTTTTTGGGGTTGCATTTAGGTAACTGAAGTCATAAACTAGCAATCTTTTTTAAAAATAATAATAATTCTGACTGTACCATGCTTTAAAAAACAAATTCGAGTTTGCTCTGCATTGGCTGAGCATTACATAATGGGGTAAACCACTTTTCACACATGTAATGTCTTTATTGCTCTCAGGGTCAGCTGATAATATTGTCGAAAACAAAATAACAAACTTGTATGTTTTTGTGCTGCTGGGATGCTATCAAAACATTTGGGAGGGCAGTAAATCAGTGAGTTGCTGTCAGCCTAGTCTGCCTGTTGTCCTCCTGCACGCAGATGATTTTGGGTGTATGCAAAGCATTTGGGGTTGGATGGTTTCTACGACGCGTCCAGCTTTCCCCTGGTGCTGTCGACTGTGGGACCGGCACTGCTGGCTGCTCCAGCTCTGGAAGGTTCTGCCGAGATCCCGGGCACCGGGCAGAGGTTAGCTGCTCTTTCTCTGGGGAATCTTGTACAAAACATGCCGGTGTGTTTTACCATCTCATGACCAAAGCCAGCTTCTGAGTTTGCAGGAAGAGTGCACATTGTATTTGGGACTTAATTAACTGTATAAGCAGAAATCTAGTATTTTAAGTTTGCATTTGAAAAAAAACCCCACTGTTGCCTTGATGTTTTGCATGACTGAGTGAACACATCGTGATACAGTGGGACTCGTGTATTGATTGAAGATCTGCCTTGTAATTTGTCAGGTGTAAACACGCATGGCAGGCACTGATGGTGTAATTTGCGTTCCACTGGGTTTTTCGGGGGCTTTTTTCTAGCAATCTTCTCTGGCGGCACTCCAGTTGTTGTTTTGTCCATCGCATAAATTGGCGTTCTGATTTCGGTGTAATGGGCACCTTGCGTGAATCTTGCATATACGGATAACACTTTGCAGCACAAAATGTGGGATTTTTGGCTAGCGTGCGTTTTTATGATATTTTAGTTGGTAGGTTAATGGAGCAAATAACCACGTTAAAAGGAGGCAGATTTGGCATCGTGATGTTTCCCTGCCAGTCACAAGATGGGTGTGTTATTTAATATATAAAGCTGAAATTGTAAGGATTTCATGTTTTCTTTTCCTTTTCTCTTTCTCGCCGTCTCTCCCCCTTCCCCTCACCCCCCGTAGGTGTTGGTGGAATGAGCGTTGCGTGTGTTTTGAAGAGAAAAGCAGTACTCTGGCAGGACTCGTTCAGCCCCCACCTGAAACAGCACGCTCAAGATACAGCTAATCCCAACATGCCTGTTGTATTGACATCTGGAACAGGGTCCCAGGCTCAGCAACAGCCAGCTGCAAATCAGGCGCTTGCAGCAGGGACACACTCCAGTCCTGTTCCTGGATCCATAGGAGTTGCAGGCCGCTCCCAGGACGACGCTATGGTGGATTACTTCTTCCAGAGGCAGCATGGTGAGCAGCTTGGGGGAGGAGGAAGTGGTGGAGGCGGCTATAATAACAGCAAACATCGCTGGCCTACTGGGGATAACATTCATGCAGAACATCAGGTAAAAAAAATTCCATGTTTCCAAACTCAACATGTGAACGCATCGGGCTTATGATAGATGCTTTTAATGACGCTTTTTAAAGCTTAAGCTGGTTATTGTGTGGTTGGAATGGCAACAGTCGTACTTTTTGTTTTCTCTTTTCAGGATTGCGGTGCCTTGGTAGCTATAAGCTGAAACATTTCTGCTCTTGAGGGTGTTGAAATCCCAATCCACTCTCTGTGACAGTCAAATGCATGTTTGCAAAATTTATCATTCCCTTTATTGATTTTTTTTTTTTTTTTTTTTTTTTTTTAATGTGTGAACCAGCGTAGCAGTGGCTGCTGCTGCTTTTCAGATCTGTTGCTGTAGTTAAATAATTCTTATGTAATGGTATTACAAAACTGCCAATGCATGTAGGCTGGGCTTTTACCATTCCCAATATTGAAAAACACAGTTCTGGAAGTTGCTGGTAATGTGTTTTCCTGGGTTTCTTTGCTTGTTTGTTTTGGGGTTTTGGGTTTGGCGTTTTTTTGTTATAATTGGGAGGGGAAGGCTCTATTAATGTGCTTAGCTGAACAGAGACGAGAACAGCCTTAAGAATGTCATGAAACAGTGCCTTTAGACACACAGCTAACTTCTTACAGCGACTTAACGTTTCTAAAAGGGTAGTGGGCCAAAACGTGTCTCAGTAGTAGTGTTTACTAGAAGTCTTTTCAGTAGTTGCATTGTCAGATGTGCTGCGAGTTAAATGAGTGCATGACTCACTCTAGCTTTCTGTCTGTGACCTGTAAGTAACTCGTCAAAGGAGGAGAAGTGCTTCCTCTTCTAAGGGAGCAGAACTTAAGTGTAAGCACATTTTAGAATGATTCCCACAAATATCCTCAGAGCAGCAGACCCAAAGCTTTTGCAACCTTTATGAATATCGCCTGCCTCTACTTTTTCAAATAAAAGCGAACAAGCCCTTGCTCCTCCTCTGTGCCTCCCCAGGGGATGTGTTGCCATCCAGACCATTTAAAAGCAAACATTGCAGTGAATTTTGCAACCTCACTGAAGTCGGTGTGTACATCAACAAAGAAGTAAACCCAAGTGCCCTGTTAATTTGTTCTGGAAAAAAAATCGCATAAAATACTGAAATATGAACTAAGCAGCTAGAAGAATACTGTAGTTATTCCCTTATGTGGAAACGTAGTATTTAGTTAAGTTATCACTTTGAAGGAGATAACTGCATTGAAATGAGATGTAATTTTTCTGTTAACTACCCAAGTTTGCAGTCACTAAATGTAACACTTGTTTCAAGAGAGATCGATGGAAGAGATCTTAATGTGCTTTAAGTTGTGTAAGAAACAGTAAGCAAAAATTTCTTACTGAAAGGCTGCAACTTGTATGTTTTTCAAATAAAAACTGTCATGCAGTCTGGTGTGGAGATGTTTGGGCAGGGACTGCTTTTGTTTGGACATTTTGTGGAAAGATGACTTCATGAATTAAAATGAACATCGTAAAATTCTCAATCCTCTCTTCCTCCAACTCACACTTTCATCTTCCTTTCTCTGAAAATCCCCAAAAGCAAAGATGACAAAACTCACTGGAGACGAGGGGGCAGGGACAGGACACCCAAACCTCGCAGTCATTAAAAATTGTGCTGGTATTTGAACTTTTTTTACTGCATTCTTTAATAATCAGAAGACTTAAACTTTCACTCAAACAAAAGAATCCTACCTGTTACAGAGACTTGCCCTGATGTCAGTAGATGTGTTGCTGTTCCTCAGCTTGATTTCCTTCAGTAACTTCTTGAATGAAATGATACTAATAAATATACCACTTAATGGAAAAAAAAAAAACTCATTAGCTTATACTAGTTTAAATGACCTTTTAAAAAATAACGCATGTGTTCTTTGGAGGCAGAACACTTGCAAGAAGGCTGTATGGACAAAATATACCTGCAGGATTAAGGTTCTGTGTGATGCTTTCTCTGTTTTTCCCCCATATGTTCTGTGATCTGAAGCTCAAGAAATACCCACTCTAATATAATTAACATTGGGACCTTGTCTGTTCTACTTCCTGGTGGTTTTTACATTGGCTGTAATGTGTTTGTCACGTAGTCCTGATGTTTTGCATTCAGTATGCATCTTTAAACCAATCTTTGTGTTTAATTTCTTCAGAGTCAACTCTGAGATGGGGCAGTAACCCTTTTCTCGTGTGTCTTACTTGATACCGTATACTCCAGTGATTGCTAGGCAGTTTTATCTATGCGTTTATTGCTTCAGCCTTTCTCGAGTGCCTCTTTTTTCATGGTTCTCTGTTTGCCTCAGGCTTTTACTCATGGAAAGCAGAATGCGGGATACATGTAATCCTAATACTGCCATTCCTTTTGACTTTTTGGCCACCTCTGCATCTGCTTCTTAAATTATAAATTCCTTGGAGCAAGACCTAATCTTATGCATGCAAAATGATTTAATTCAGTTTGGGCTTAGCCGGGGTAGAATTGAATTTGTCCTGCAAGAAGGAAGAGAAGTGGAAGGAAGTGCTGGGACATGCAGAGAGGTGGGGAATCATTATGGATGTCTGCTGAGTCTCAATTTCTTATGGATACACTTATATTACTGTACTTTTGATTTTAGACTTTCAAAGATAATGCAGTGAGGGCTCTTGCCTTGTTGCCTTGAAGACTGGTTAGGAAACTCGGTAGCTAAAAGATAATGGAAAGTCAGAAAAAATAATTATAGGGTAATATAGGTTAATGTCTGCCTAGAGCTTGGGAGATCGTAATTAAAGGTAGAGGGATTTTTTTTTTAATTGTTGAATCCCAGTTTCTTCTTTGTTACGTATGTAGACAGTCATCTATCTGTGTCTGTTGGTGATAATACTCCAGTGATTTTTACCAAATTATAGCATTTCATCATCTGTTATTAAATAGCTTTGGGTGTCGTGAGTCAGAACTTACGGTATCCTTGCTTTTCATTTTTTATTGTGCTGGCTGTTCCTCCTTGTCATTTGTTCGTACTTTGACTAGCAGCTCTGAGAATTGAGCTGTGAATGGCTTTAGTAAGGATGACTTAAGCAAAGGTTTCTCTGCTCCCAAGGAAGTAGATAGTGTCCTCTTGTTGCGAACAGCAGGAAAATGCTGGTTCTTTTTGTATTTTACCTAGAAACTTTCTTTTCCCTTTGCATTTTTCCCTTCTCCTCCAGAAGGTGTGGGGGGGCAAGTTTTTATAAAAATTAAGCAATTAAAGATGCTACTGTCATTTTGCATATTTAGGTGTCAAAGATGTGCCATCCACACAAACAACATATATTATAAATTCCTCTTTGTTCTTGCAGACACTGAAGTAATGGTGAAATCGGACTTTTTTTCTAGATTGGAATCTCTGAACTCCTAAGCAAACTTCCAGCTGTCTGCAGCTACAAATACTTAATCACCAAACTTTAGATGGAGGACACTTCCATCAGCCAGGTCTTTACTGCAAAACGTGGTCTTCTCTTTATCCACAAAATGTAGCAAGATGAGGTTGAATGTCAATGTCCACCAGTATTTCTGAGATTCAAACTGAAGAGGTTTAGGATCTACGATGCCTGATAACTCTTGAGGCTGTTCGGGCAGACAGTTCCGCTAGCTGCACTGGGGTGTTTGTATGCTGTTTATCCTGCAAAAAAAAATGGGTAGAGATCAGAACTTGATGTAGGTGAGTGAAGAGGTACAAGATGACTCCTGATGGGTAATGACCTATGTTGGATTTGTCTTGGTTATGAAAGATTGCGTATGTCATTACAAATCCAAACAGCCATCTACTGCTCCTGAGGGGAATGAAAAGATGGTTGAGATATTCAGCTGGGACAAGTTATCAACACTGAGCAGGTTTTTAGGAAAATTGGCTGGGTTTTCTTGGATGGAGTCTCTTGTGGCTTGTGCATGCATGCATGTTCTTGAACTGGAGTGAAGAGAGAGTTTCTTTGGTGGTGGTCCCTTCTGAATTACAGTGAATGGATATACTTAGACTGTCTGAATTGCAGTTAGGGTAATATGGGAGTTGCTTAGTAGAAGCAAATGATTTTAGGCATTTGCTTTCTTTGAGAGCATGTTTAATTAATAATTTGAGACAATAGAACTCTGCAGGGATTGTCTTGTTGAATGTGGGGAATTTTTCATGTATAGTTGGTGAAGAATAGTGAGAGCAACAGGGCTGGGACTGGGTTTTATGCTCAGTTTTGCCTTTTGGCAATGTGACCGTGCAACTTCTTAACTCGGAACTTGAATTCAAGTGGAGACAAAAGGTAATTCTCCTGGCAGCTGCCCTTCTAGAGCACAGCTGCTCAAACTATGCTCCTTGCTGCTGTGTCTGGATTTGATGTTGTTTGACAATGCTTGGTGCCTGTTGGTAGGCATCATGACCACCAGTGTTTGCCTTAAAGTCATGGCAAGATCCTCTAAAAAGATCCTGGAAGCTAAGGAAGCAGAAGCCCTGGTGTTCGTTCTTCCAAAGTGAAATCCCATTTAAGTGACAGTTAACCCTTCAGGACAGAGATTTTCTGATCTGCCTATGGAAAGCACCTAGTGTATGAAGGCCACTGTGGTCCAAATAATCTGACTTGTTGTCTGGGCTAGAGTTGAAGACATGGAGCGAGTCCTTAATCACGTACACCACATGATAGAACGCGTGGCTCTGTTCTTGAAGAACGTTTTCTGATGTATGTTTAATTAAATCTGTTGAATTTTCATGGGTACTTCCTTTTATTACAGTGAACTGGTTAGGGCTTTTCTTGCGTTGACGCTGAAATGGCTGTGCTAACTTGATACCCAGATAATTTAGAACATAATACCTTGCTGAAATGAAATATCTAGTTTGGCTGATTTGTTTTGCAGAGATTTCTCTATAGTAAAGGGGTATCTTGGGGAATGGGAATCGGAACATTTGATTTAGTTTCCTGCTTTACATTGCCCCTTGAAAATTCCTCCTGAGGTAAAAGGAGCATGAGTAGATTGGCTAAGTTGGATATTTAAGGTTGGGTATTGGAAAATCCTTCTCTTGTATAGGGGAGAAAAAACACCCTGAAATCTTCAGAAAGTCAGTTTAAGAGTCTGTTTCTTCTGAATCTGTAGGTTTTACTCTCCCTGACAAGCAGTTGCAAGATATCTGGCTCTAGTTGGGCTTGCACAAGCGACCTGATGTGCTGACTTTGGGATGTCTCTGTGGTATATCATCTTTGTAGTCTGATTCCTTGCTGTGGTGCTTGCTCAGGAAGAGAAAAGATATTTTCACACTATTGAATTTGCAAATTTCAATGCTTCAAGAAGACTTCAAGTATTTCAGTTAATATATTGCACCCAAGTGTGTTTTGAATAAAGCTTTATTAGAGTATAGCTTCTGTTTGTTTTCTTCCTCGCCTCTCTCCAACTTTGCTTTCCCCTTATCAGCTCTTTTGTGGTTTGCTAAGTTGGTGTGACCTATCTGTGCCTCTGCGGAACAGGTTGTGATACTCGTAGCATTTTTGTAAATGGGTGAAACTTTACATAAGACACAAGCCATATAATCCATCCACAGTAGCCTCTTCCTTGCAAACTGGCACAGTTAACTTTGACTGCTGATCGGAAATCTGCTTAACAAAGAGCTGTTCCAGGTCATTGAATCTAGTGTTGCCTGTGTCTGAAAACTTCGTTACAGGTGTATGCTGAGACAATTTGAAAGCTGACTTCTCTGAATGATGATCTTGCGGGTCTGTGATGAACAAACTTGCCTTTGTGTGCGGATATCATGTGATGCAGCGCTCCCTCCCGTCAAGCGATCTGCTCTCAGATATCGTGTTACTCCTCTTCCTTTGTTAAGGGTAACTTTTGTTCTAGAGCGGTTGTTTTTATTGGGAGCATCTGGCCGTGTTACTTACCTTGTACTGAAGCTGTGCTTCAGACCTTCATTCTGCACTGGGGTGAAACTCGTCTGTTACTAAACCCTCAAATGAGCCCTTCACCCTGCTGCCAGCAGTTGTTGTGGCATGGGGCCACTCGCATCTGTTTCTGACAGAAGTACTGAGCTTGGCACTGGAATGAGACATCGTTGCATCCCTTCTTTACATCTTTTTCCCTCGGAATTTAAGCCTCAAAAGGTCAGAGTAGAGGTGGGAGTGAGAGGAAAAGCCTTCCTGAGGGTCAAACAAGCCAGATCTTAGTGTAGCCCTGAGTGCTTGTGCAAAAACATTGATCCACACAGGCATCTGGGAAGCAGAAGACAGTTTTCCCCAGGTATTGCCAGCTCCACTGGGGCAAAATTAAGGTTACTTCTTCTGTAATGCAATATTTTGGAAGTTTGCACCCCAACAATATGCGCCCAAGACATCGCAGAGTAACCTAAATTCCACATTAATGAAGCACTTCCCTTGGTGAATAAAATCTGAGGAAAAACATAATTAGCTAACTAAGCCAAGCCATTCTGAAAGGCTGCCTTTCTTGCATTTATTTCTGTACCCTGAATCATTAATCGTCTTGGCTAAACGCCATGTAAAGCATTAGCCAATCTGCAATTTCAATAGCTTTTTGCTTCGAATGCTAATGGTAGTAGCAATTCTAATGATGAATCCTTCACTACAAAAATAGTAGTTAAACCACCTAATCCTGTCTAATACTTGTGACTTCACATTCTTTCTTTACTGACTATTGTTATAGGAGAGGACTAAAAATAGTGCTGTAATCAGTTGATGGAACAACATATTTTAACCCTGGATCTAGTTGTTAGTGGCAAGCCTGTTGCTGACAGTGTGCGGTGCTTTTCTTATTGTCAGCTGGTAAATACTTTTTTTTCTCTCCTAGATACTATATATGTGTGCACTCGGAGTAGATATTTTTTAAATAACGTGCTCTGTGAGCTGTTCAAACAAGACAAACGCAGGCAGTTTGCCACAGCTGAGTAGGAGGCATTTGTTTCCATCTGAAATTTGTAAACCTTTGGTTAATTTAAAAAGCTTTAACAACTTGTGAGTATATAAATCAAGTGCTACAAAGTATTTAGGCTGTTCAACCAGCTATATTTTTTTTTCTCCTCTCCATTCTAAGGATGTCTTATTCAGGCTCCTGCCTGAATAAGTTTTTGATGTTTCTTGTTCTTACTGCCTCAGTCCTTGTGTTCTTGTAGTAATGTTGACGTTTTTTTGAGGAATGTTTTACTAGAAAATAAAGATTTTTTTTTTTTTGTTATTTTTTCTATTGCTCAATTTTCAGATTGAGCAAGACTTAAAATATGGAGGCCTAATGGATGGAAACTTTACATGATGCTTGCCTTTTCACACTTGCAGAGTGCACATGAGTTAAAAATAAATAAACATTGAAGTAATAATCACACTTTTGAGGTGCTCTGGGTAAGCACCTGGAATGTACCTGTGCAGACAGGGAGAGCTTGGACCCTCTCATCTCTTGTCTTCTCACAGAAACAAACAAATGCTGTTTAGCTTAGGAGCTGAGAAATCGTAACATTTTGATCTATCCTGACATGTATAACAGTAACGCGATTTCCCGTGTTACTCTGCAGGAATAGAAAAGCAAAACAAGTGGTCTTGTAGCAAAGTGGTCCCATCAAGCTTGTGCAGAGCTTAAATTATCGGAGGGCTCCCTCCAGGCTTGCTGGGAGCATGACCAGCAGCAGCAGAGACTGAAGAATGAGCCCTTCCCGTGGATTGTGGTCCCAGCGCCCGGCCCTTGTCCACACTTTTGTTTGCCAGGGTGGCAGATAAGTTTAGGGTGCTTCGCCCAGAATTCCTTATGGTAATATCTGTGGGATACCCTGGAGTTCATTTGCTTGGCTGGCAGGACTGAAGGGTGCAGTTGGCCCTGTAATTTACTGTAGATCAAAGAAATTTTGAAAGCAGTCATTTACATGTTCCAACTTCACGAAATCCTGTCTTTGCAGTGCCCATCCTGCCTCGGGTTTAGCAGATGCTCTCCTGGGGGTTTTGCCTCCTGTCAGAAGTAGAATTGGGGGAGAGGGGTAGTGGGAGAATAAGTGCTGTAATCTAAGGGAGGGACAGCTGGGGGCTAGATGGATCCTGGTATAAGAAAGTGCTGGGGAAGGAGAAGGGCAGCCTTTGAAATGGGGCCACATGGGGAGCGGTGTTAGGGAGAGGGGAAATGGCGAAACTGGAGAGCTGAGGCTTACGGAAGCAGCCTTCTAGTTTGCTTTGGTTACCCTATTTAACATAATTGGCTTAGTAGAAATAGATAGTTTAAACCATCTTCAATCGCTGTTACCGCTAATAAATGCAGATATTTGATCTGTTTAACGTTGTCCAACATCAAAAAATAAAATAAAAATCATAAACCCTCAGGCTTCATGGTGCACTTCTAGAGACAATTTTTTTAGACAAAATTTCAGCTAGAATATTTCTCAGCTGGTTATTTCTCACTTCTTTTTCTCCAAAGGACTTTCTAGTTTGTTTATTTGCTTGTTTTTTCTCCTGTATGTTTGGCTTTGTTTTTTTCTTTATTTAATTCCACCTGGCCTTTCTCTTACTGGGAAACATCTCTTGCATAAGGAGGAAGAAAAAATCCTTTGTGATTAAGAGTGAAATTTAGCCTTTGATAGTTTTGCTGTGTCTGTCTAGGTGAGTATAAATTCTACATAAATGAGGATTCCTTAATACATAAAGCTAGTGTACAATCCCCTGAGATACCTGCAGACTGTGAAATGTGATACAGTATTACACTTTGAATTTATATGTAAAGGTCATATTAGCAACCATATTTGCTTAATATAAGGTGCACTATTAACACTGATTATTGGCATTAATATTTACTTAAAACTACAATTCAGCTATTCTGCTGGTAGCATTCAGTTTGGTAAAAAGCCCTTGGATTATTCTCGAACAAAAAAATACGATACTGGAAATCCAAAAGGTAAATATACTGTTGCTCTCATGTTGATTTGTTAGGTCCTTCAAATCCCTGTTTAGTAATCGTAAGGACAGTTCGGGGCCCCAGTTCCTGTTAATTTAACTGACTGCAGAATTCCTTTTGACAAGTGCCATTTAGCCCTGTGGGCCTTGTTGTTTGCTGGGTTAAAATTAACCGGAGTTTTCAGTACCAGCAGTGCAGTGTCTCCTGTCAGGTGCTTGGCTTTATTGCTGCTTTCTGTGGGAACGCTGGTGCTTTTGCACGTTTCCCTGCTCATCCTTTGCTGTGTTGCAGCTTTTTAGCATTGGGGACATCAGACCCTGTTTTAGGATGGCTTGTTAGAGGCGTAACAGAAGAGGTTTGGTCCTGGTCTCTGTCTGTAAGTTGTTCCCTCCACTCTCGCCCTCTCTCCTGGGTGATTGAGACCCTTGGGTCTTTGGTGATGCCTGGGATGATCGCCTCAGTCTGCTTTGCTCTTCTGTAAGAAAAAACTTCTGAAATTTCTAAATACTGACTATATCTGTGACAGAGTATGTTTTGGGAGGGCTCAGAGGCAGGGAAAACTGTCTTGCCTGGGTTTGTGGTGTGGCAGGTGAGCAGCAGGTCCAGTACCAATGGTACCAGCACATAGATCATCTCTAGCTGCTGGAATATTGCTTTCTCTATTTCTGGTAGAGCTATATAAATACAAAAGTGTTCCAGATATGGACTAGTGTCTGTGTAGCTTTGCGACCAGGAAGGCATTTGCTTCTGACTTGCTGTCATTGAGTTTTGCAATGGTGAGGCCCTCTAATCTTATTTAAAAAAAAAAAAAAAAAGTGTAATTGCCCTGTGTAAGATGGCTACCTGACGTAAATTAGCTGCGTGCTGCTTGAAGGGTTGGAAAGTCCACAGTGAATACGTTAGATGCAGAGTTGCCGAGAAGCTCTTCTGGTGTGTGGGAGGTTGAGTTTTGAAAGTGGCCATTGAGCTAGAGAGAAATTGGTTTGCATTGTTGCAATCTGCAGTAGGTGAGAGCAGAAAGCATTCTGGGTTTTGTCTTGTCCTCTCTAAAATAGGCGGTGGGTATCTGCTATTGATAACTTGGAAAGGCCTCTGTGGCCTCAGCGTGTCTGAGGCCAAGGGTTTTTATTCAGGAGCCTGAAAATAAGATTTGGAGGTCTGACCTAGAGTGACTGTGCGATGAGTAATACAGCTGTCTCTTGCTTTATCGCACGTTTTTCAGAGCAAAGGTGCAAATTGGTTAAGAGTGCTTTTGAGAGACGGAATTGACTTCAGCCTTGGCGAAGCGAAGCAATCCGGTGGGTTTACTCCAGTTTCTCGATGTGGCTCGTAGTTAGTGCGCTGGGCGAATCCGCTTTGGGGTACGCGCTTCCACCGTGAAGGCAGGAACCTATTTATGAGTCAGTGAGGTGGCTATAAGCTGGAGTGTGTTATAGCGACATACATTCATATATTAGCATGCATGGAAATTGCTCTTCTTGAATGAGATTCTCGTTAATTTTGGTGAGATTTACATAATTCCTGAGTGCATACACAGCATTTAATTTGAAGGGGAGGAATGTTCTTGTGCAATGCAATTGCTTTGTAACTCTTGTTCAGTAGCAGTGCTGCAGATGTACAGAGCCTTAATTTTGTTAAGCAGGCTTTAAAAGCAAGCTTGCTGGTTTTCTGCATTATCAGAAAGAATGAGTACTCTTGACAAGAAGGTAGGGAGGTCTGTTCTTGGTAGTTGGTGAGGATGTGCACTTTGCATTTTGCTTTGCAGAGGTGGCCTGCCTGGAAGAGGCTGAAGTGGGGGTGCGACTGAGGAGTGCTGCTGAGAGCAGGGCTTGGGTTTTGCTGGATCACTTCTGAAACAATTGGAAATGCACTGACCTCTCTTCATGTGATTGCTGATGTTTCTCGAGATCACCTCTTTCTCCAAGGAACCAGCTTGTCATGTCATATCCAGATGTCAGGGCATTGTCCTTGTGCAGCCAATTTATCTTGGCGTTGTCTTCTGGATTTCTTTCAAAACTCTGGTTCAGTGGTGAACCAGATTTTATGGTAATCAAATCTCACTGACGTTAGCACTCATCTTGAAGAAGTTCTTTCTCTGTGGACCTCCTTGTTTCTAGTGTTTACGCCATCCTGACTCTGCTATACATATCTCTCTTCGTTATAGGTCAGTGATAGTTAACAGGGATAGATCCTGATGAGGTGGTAGATCATCTATATCGTTTATTGCCATTTCAGAGTATTGCCTGCCTTTTGGAATACTAAGGTGTAGGAAGTTATGACTTTGGCTTTAAGTTCTGCTGTTTCAGAAGCTATTTGTTGTTCTTTTAAAGGGAAATGAAGGAGCCCTGTGATATTTGTGCATACCATGTAAGAAAAAGAGGTGAAGAGGTGTTGCTATTTAATATTATAGAAGTGGAGAAATGAGAAGAGGACCTTTTGGGTACAGTCTTCGACAATTGAATAATAAAGTAGGCTGCATTACAAACAGATACAATGATCAGTGGAGATAAAGGAACTGCATGACTGAGAGAAAGGACCTCAAAATTGGTGATTATATACAGTTTGAGCGTACAGTGCCCGAAAGTCAGGCACGAAGACCTGATTTAGCAAATGTTTTTATCCAGATTAGTGGGGATTGATGAGAGAGAGATGAGTAGGGGTATGACTTAAATCTGTCATGAGTAATTTCTTCCATTACCTGACCTCTGATAGTAGAGAAGCCAATATTTTTTTTTTGCTTTTGGTCATCACTGCGGCGAAGTATATTTGGAAAGGAGATGGAGGCAGCCCATTTGCACTGTGTATCATTTAGCAGGGGAGGCTAGGATGGCGATTTGCAAACTAAGACATGTTTGAAGGACAGCTTCCTTCAGACCCTTAAGAGAGGAGTGAAAATAATAGCGCTCCATTAGGTGTGCAGTTAAACCAACCAGGTATGAAAAAGCTGGAGTGCACTTGGCTTTCATGTTTATCCTGCTTTTTGCCCTTTACCGCTCTTCTTATCTTGGTCTCTGTATCACCTCTGTAGTAATCAATTATCATGGCATTGTTTGAAGACAAACATGCATCTCCACGTTGGAAATGGACAAATGGTCAACACTGAGGAGAGCTATGTGTGCTTACTGGACTGTAGCTCTTGGAGAAAGAGGAATTGCTAAATTGTTGTGGTTTCCGGTGGGCAGTTGTGAACGGGCATTGAAGGCGTTGACCATGTTGGAGATTATACCATGTTTAGTTACACCAGCTCTAGCTTCTCCACCAAGAATTCAGGCCAGCATGGAAGCATGGCTTCACGTGTGGATGTAAATCACATATTTGGGCTGCTGTAATTAGTTTAACAAGATGATAACACATTTTTCTACTCAAGACAAACACTTGAACAAGACATCTGTGAAAATGTTCTTGCATCTAATGTGGACAAATAAAATATATGATTGTAGCATTTTTAAAAATGTTTGGTGGAGCAAGGATGGCCATGTAACATGCCAAAGTACCATAAAGAAGGGTGAGCGAAGGGGCTGAGAAGAGAAGTAGAGCTAATTCTTGTTTAGAAACTGCCTGCGTGTTCTGCATGGGGCTTTCACCAGGGATGTTAGCGCAACTGAAGCTGCGAGGGGAGCTCAGCTTGGCAGCAGGGAGTTGATAGGGCTGGGATATGACCAAAACAAAATACAAATGTCTCTTAAGATTCTTTTGATTTAAGCTAGGAATGTAATGATTATATCTTTCTAGCAGCTTTGTTTTGAGGTTCCCATAGCACAACATCCACCTTTGGGAGTTTATTTGTTTTGGCAAAGTTGGGGGACACACGCACTAAGCAGCCTCTGTTTCTCCACTAGCACTTTCCACAGCGCTGCAGGTCCTGGATCAGTGCCATTGCGGCTGCATCTGTGGTTTGCTGGGACATTGCTTTGGCAACATTACCTACTGAATTCTTTGTGTAGCTTCTCTATTCCTCAGATGTCTCATTGAAGTAATAATTTGCTACCGTTCAGCTTTTGTGGCTTAGCATGTCTGGGGGTTGCAGCATTTTCCATGAGTTCAGCTTGAAATGCTTCACAAAAGAATTTGGTCTTACTAACTTCTCTCACATGAGGCAACCGAGCTATCTTCGCTGGCAGATCAGCGACGGAGTTGATAGTAAAGGGACGTCTTTGGTGTTGCCCGGTGCTGTAGTTTCTGGAAGGTGGAGTCCTGTTTTCACTCTGTGAGTTCGTGCTTGATGTGATAAGCGTCACCGCAGAAGGTGGCAAGACTGAGGCATAACTGAAAATAACTTTGAACTGAGATATAGTAATAAGAGGATACCTTATTTTTAAACTGTGATTCCGAGTGACTGGCCATTGAGGATTTGTGAATTACATAAATATGTATTAGATAATTTAACAATATGTTACTAATCTTTTGCAAAGTAGTATTGTCACAGAACAGTAGAAGCATTTAGACTGGAGGGGACTTCTGGAGGTTGTCTGTGGTGCCTTCCCTACATCTGATATTCTTGGATGAGGTCTATTGAATCTTGTCTTAAAATAGAAATAAAGAGTAATCACAACAAAGTCTTGACTTGATTCTGCTGGAAGTAGCGGTATGAGTATCAGAAGTCAGGGTTAAGGTCAGTGAACATGGTGTAACTGCTTACAGCACTGGTCACTGGCAGGGTGGTGCATTAGCATCTAAACCAGTTTTTGGGTTTTTTGTCCAATAAATCACCCACCAGGTATTACTGGGTTCCTTCCCTTGGCCTAGAGGAGGCTGCATCCAAATCACCTGCTACGTCTTCAGTGGTGACACGACTAAACACTGCGTATTAAAAAGAGCCCATAAAGGACTGCAGCGAAGAGAGCGTGTGGATTACTCATAAATGTTTTAGAAACTATTACCCCTGCACTAGCAGAAAGGTGTATCAGATCTGTTGGGTTGCAGGGATTATGTAAACATTGAGTAGGAGGTGTGTAGTATTGCCTGTGTGCCATCCTAAGTGTTTGCGGCTGTTACAAGCACTGCTTTGGTACAGGTGTGTTATCTGAGGAGGGCAATAATTTAGTCTGAATCCTAGCATGTGGTTGAACTTCTGTGCTTTGTCCTCAAGTCCATAGTTGGGTTTTTTTCCTTTGCTTCTGCACGTGTGCTCAATGGTTGCATCTGTAAGGACTTGGTTGAGATTTGGGAATGAAAGTTTTCTTGCATTTTCAACATATCTGACTTACTTAACTAATAGCTTTAAACTGCTGCTTTTTTATGTTCTAATTTTCATCAAATCATGATCCAAAGTAGAAGCAGAAAATGGCACAACTCCCCAAGTAAATGTATAGCTATAGGTCCTCCAGGTGAGCAAGGCCAGTGTCACCTGCTGGGGCCGTCCCAGTGTCACCTCCCGTGGCCGTCGCCTTGCTCCCGCAGCGCCTGAGCTCTGCCCTGTGTGCACCTGGAAGGACTGCTTCACTATTGCCTTTCCCTTGCGTCCCTTGCCTTAGCTGGCAAGTCTGGGGGCCCCCAGCATAGCCATGGAGCTCTGTGGCTGCCACGCACCGGCAGCCTCTTGGCAATGAGGAAAAGGCCATACCCCATCAGGGGGTTTCTTAAGGTGTTTTGCACCCCAGTTTGTGCTTCTGGATTTCCACTTTGAGACGTTGTTGGGGGTACAGTAACTAAAATTGGCAACTGATCTTAAGGCATTGCTTGCTCTCCTTTCTTCATCCCTTGCCCCCGATTTCAAATGGTGCTATTTAATTGAATTTGCTTTTTGTTTCTACTGTTGTGTTTTTCTTTTTCATATCAACGTAACTTGAGTATAAATCTGCCTGTTTTATACGAGAGTCTTTACTTGATTTTCACCTGAAAGGAAATGATGCTGACTCGCTTGCTTAGGCATTGATTACCTCACTTGAAATCATGCAGCTCACTGTGAAATATTAGTCTCTGCAATAGACTTAGCAAAGGCAGTTGCCTTAGACTGTGTGTGTCTTAAAAGTAATTGCTAGTTTTTCCTTTTTTGCGTGTGCATAAATCTAACACTATAAATGTTGTAGCTTCTGGGAGTCTTAAAGGTAAGTCATCTTTTGGAGCTCGATAGCCTTGTTATATGCTGTAATATGGGATGTAGCTCTCAGTCTGTATCAGAAAAATTGCTATAAACTATGATTATTATTAAGACAAACAAATACAAGCATTTCCTCATGTGTTTTTCTTACCCATCTATAAATAGGTGCGTTCCATGGATGAACTGAATCATGATTTTCAAGCGCTTGCTCTGGAAGGACGGGCTATGGGAGAGGTAAGTGAAAGGCCTATAGAAAAAAAAAATCTGTATTTTGGGGGGAGGAGGAAAATAAATAAGTTTTTGAGGCTGCTGGAATGATTCTGAACTTGACAGAGCTCCATTATGACTGTGAAGCTTGTGTGTGTGTGTATGTGTGTGTGCTTTAGCAAAATAAAAACCTGTCAGGCTGGAATACATCTTAGTAGGAGGAACAGCTAAGCCCTCCACCTGTTGTATCATCAAACAGTAAAATGGTGGTTGTAAAAGAACAGTTAGAAATATGTCTTGTGACAAGTGTTACAATACTTGTAGCATGTTTATTTTGGGATCCAGTGATCTCAGACTCCATAATATTGTGGGTTTAGTTGTTTGTCATTGTCTGCTGTCCTGTTTCCACTCCTGGCCACCTTTTGGCTCTTGTCATAAAGCACAGGACTGTGTTTAACGTTTAAAGTATCTGGGCAACGTAATCAAGGGCTGCAGAAGTTGATAAGTGCTTCGGACAGGTCAAAGGACTGAGCAGGAGTTGTCAGATAACGGGCCCTTCAGTTCTAACTTTATAGAAACCCAGTCAGAGTTATTTTAATCTCACAGCATAGTAAGGAGGTGTCAGATTTGGGGGAGATGGCCATTGGTTTTCTTTGAAAAGAGAGAATTTACCTATTTTTAGGGTGACTTGAAAGAACAGCAAGTTGCTGTAGTTGGCTGTGTTAGGTTCCTGAAAGTTGGATGTAAACGCTTCTTCTCCTTGACTAGTTCCCTTTTCCTTTATAGTCAGTCCCTTTAGAGGCTTGTGGAAGAACCAAGATCAGAAAATCATGTCTTGTAAAGGATATTAATGTACGACAGGTCAGCTTGATACAGGTCTGTTGTTTTGGAGAGCCTGCCTTTTTGCGTTCCTGTCAAGTTCAGACTAGTTTTTTTTCTCCACGTTCAGTCTGTCCTATCTCTGTTATGTAGTTTATAAGCCAGGTTAAAAAAAGAAAACACCTAGAACCCAAAAACTACTGTTTCGGAGAAAACAGCAAACCAGGACTATTGTGTGGTGGGATTCCTAAGAAGGTGCCCTCCCACAGGTGAAGGGCATCAGGGAATTCATGGTGCTTGCAGCTTAGCTTCTCTCCTCTCCCTCCCCTCCTTCCTTCCTTCTCTGGAAGATTGTAATACTGAGTTGCATTTTAATTTGACAGTACTTGATAGGAAAATCTCTGTTTCTCTAGGTTATATTAACCTATACTGAGACTATTGACTAAAAGTAGATGAAAATGATTTACAAAGGAGAAAATACGACATTAAAAATCCGTCTAAAGCTGCTGAAAACCAGCTGATGTGCCTCCATATGAAGCCTGCCAGTGGAATGATGGGGGTGTGAATGTTCTGTGAATATTATTTTTTAACACCTCACTTGAGCAAGACGTTCATTTTCAGATATAGAGCGTACAGGCTCTTTGAAAGCCCGTTAAGAGTAAGTACAGCACTTGTTTTGTACTTAACGTGGCATTAGGTCATGTTAGCTTAAATGCCTAAAGGCATTCCTAAGTATGCTGATTTTTACCAACTCGTAGTTTATTTAGCCATTTCTTGAGAGAAGTGAATTTGGGTTGTTTTTTTGGAGAATGTGAGGTTTGCCTTCCAGTGATGACTCACCTTCCCCCCCCTTCTTCTTCTTGTAACAGTGATGCAGAAAGCTTTGGAGATGGCATCCTTTTGTCACTGGGCATTTCCCCATGCTGCAGTGTGCATGTTTTTCCAGGAAAGGTGACATTTCGCCCTTCTCTTTAAGCTAAGACACTGTTTCTTGTTTCTCTTGGGGTTTTTCCCCTCAGTCCCACAGTTTCTTTTCTTTATCTATTGAATTTTCTCTGTATTTTCTAAGATATTTCAACATAAATCTAGCTGGCCGATTTAAGGAACTATGTAAACTGAGATTCCCGCAGGATATGCGTATTGGCTTTCAAGACTGTGTTCTTCAACTACGGACTTTGATTTTGTGCAGCATGCCCTATCTGTTGTTTAGATGCCTTAACAAGGCACTGATGGTTTCCTCCCTTCCTCCTGCTCCTGGAATGTGGAGGAAACTCCTAGAGAAAGTCAGTGTACTAAGAAAAAATTTAAGTCTGAAATAAATGAGGAAAAGAGCAAATTTGATTTGTATTTCTTGATCTTGTGTCTTCTGAGCCTTACCTGCAGGAAGTGTCAATAATCTCATACTTTGAGTTGATAGTGGAAAACTTGGAGGAGAAAGATGAGGAAAAGAGTGTTTAGGCATTTAGTGTATCTTTTTATCTTCTTGTTTTCTTATTTCTTAGTAAGCAACATCATCATAATTTTAGTGATTTAAGGACTATGTGCCTCTGAAAACATCAGAGCTTTTTTTTTTTTAAAGAGCACTGTCAAACAATTAAATCTCTTATCTGCATTTTGACAGCAGGATAGATAATATTTGGTGATGAACAGATATCCTAATCTGGGAAAATTAAGAATAGTTTAAAAAACCCCCACAACTTTCATCTGCCTTGTGGCTGTTTTCATCTTCAAAATCCAACCCTCTTCCACTGCAACCAACCTTGTACCCCCCTAAATTTCTGTGCGAGTGGAAGTGCAATACTTTCTCAAGTGTGAGATTGAAAAGAAGAGCCACAGAAACCCTTTTGCTCCGCTCTAAAATGGAAAGGATTTGGGCTGTTGATAGTGAACATGGTTGTGGTTGAAAGTAGCCTTCTAAAAGGGGTATCTGTTCTCCCCCTTTTTTTAGCACTTTGTCCAGGTGGTTAGCTGTAGCGAAGGAAGTCATCCTTACTACAAGCCATGTAAGTGTAATGAAATCTTCGCTAGTTTTCTATCAAACTCCCCTTCTCAGCAGATGTTGAACTGGAAAGTAATTAAAAGCAATGGTGTATAGTAGTTGGTGAAGAAAGAGAATGGCGCTTCAGAAGTTGCACGTAGGGGCCAGTCAGTTTTGCTGCTTTAGCACATAGACCAGAACATGTGTCCATGCTGCTTGTGCTGTCTTCCGAGGTCTTTGATCACACAGCAGTGATACTTATCTGAGGCTTAACGTGAGCTATGCAGGTTCTCTTTCTTTTCCGGCCTTCAAGACAGGGGAGCTAGATATCTGCTTTTCTTCGCTTAAATCCCTTTTATCTGTAGCTTTGCAACATTGAATAATTGTGCAGTGTCTTTTTGGGGTAGCGGACAGTGCAGAGAGACTGCGAGGTGGTGTTTGTCTTTGTCATCAGTGCATTACATGCATTTTGAACCGCGGCAGCATTCTTGATTTGGTAGTAGGTTATGCTGTGAGATAAGCCTGCGTCTACAATAAAAGAGCAGCTGGGTGAGTAGCTAGCTGTAACTTAATCCGGGAGGGTGGGAGGAGGATGGGAACAGAAAGACATTAGGCAACTGGTAGGTACTTAATTTCAAAAATGGAAGGATTTGGACCAAAAATTTTGAAGTATGAATATTGGGCGTAACAGTGAATGTCACCCTACACTTGAAAACAAATGCTGGTAAGAAGTATCTTCCGCTTCATCTGACGAGCATTTAACTATTGCTCTCCGCTGCTTGCCCCTGCAGTTTTTAGTGCTGGAATCTAGTGCAGGTCTGACCCTGGCCAAACAGTGGAATTGCTACAACCCCCATGGTGAGTTGTAGCAGAGCTCTTAAACATCAAAGGCTGAAGGGATAGGTGTTCACCTGTCCATGTTTACGTCCCCTTGATGCAATTGGTTAGGTCCTAGATAAGCCCCTGCCTCTCCAGTGACCACCCCTTTTTTTTTTAAGCAGAGTCGTTGTGACACTGGCCCTAGACATTCTTGTATCTGGTTTAAACAAAAAAAACCGAACAAAAACCAAGGAAAAAAAACCAAAACAAACAAAAAACAAACTAAAAAAAACCCCACATGACTCTGCTTTTCCTACTAATGATGCCTTTACTGTGTTCTCATAAATTTATGATTCATTGGCAGCTGGGCTGGGGAGTATTGACAGTTTTGGATAATGTTTCTGTTCGGGTTTTTTTTCCCCCCTTTTCAGTTTATCTGGTGCTAGCAGCATTAGAAATGGGAGGATTGAAGCCGCGTCTGTGAAGCGTGATGGTGGCGCAGCAGCTACGCTGGCGCGTCCGGGTGGCTCAGAGCGGGGTCTGAGAGCACCAGCACGGGGCGAGAGCTGCGCAGGGGCGCACCGGGGGAGGGTTAGGCGGCAGCTTGCGGCTGCGGGGTCAGTGAAGTGCGGTTAGACTGCTTAACAGCTTGCCATCCTGGCAAGATGGAGATTTTTCAATTTTTTTTTTAATCTTCCCCACTATATTCCAAATCATATGATCCTGCCCCTTTTTTTTGGGCTGTCAGACCCTCCTGCGAGCCAGTTTAACTCCCTGAGCCGGCAGAAAGCTGCCTGTTCTTCGGGACGGGAGAGCAAAAGCCGTCCTTGTGGCAGCTGCACAGCTGCCGGTGGCACTCCAGCTCGTATTGCTTGTTGTGTGCTCAGCCTCCCTATCTTGTTTGTTTTTTAGATGGCAGCATTTTTTTAGGGTAGATAACATCTTAGTGTTTGTAAACTTGCAGTGCTGCCCAAACGTGACTTGTAAATACACGCTCTGCCTTCTCCTACCTGTTGCTGCAGATAAACTGAGTTCTCCAGTTGCACAGATGGCTTCTCTTATCTTAATATTTGCCTTGTCTGAAGGGGATCAGTTTACTTAATTTGTCTAATTCATAATCCCATCTCAGTGGGATCTAGATGCACAGGCTCTGTACTTGTTGGTTGTAGAATTGCTTTTGTTGATGTGTAAGTTGTTCCCTCCCCTCCTCCCTGCTCTGCTAAATCGAATATTGGCCTAACTCTGTAAGTCCTCTGTAAGAGGGCTTAGAAGGATTATTTTTATACTAGATAGGGTCAATTTTAATAAAAACTGGGGAACAAATAAACTAGTCTAAACTGCTGCATGTTCTTTTTTAATTTCCAACCTGAAGAACTGGATGATATTCACTTAAAAATATTTTAGTTTGTTGTTTTTTTTTCCATTACAACTGACAACTTTACCTGAGGAAAAATTTGTCATCTTGGCAGCCTGTTGCGTAATTCAGGACAGATGATTACTGCTTGCTAAAGCTCTAGTTTTGTTTGGAGCAGTACTTGACAGAACAAGGACCCCCTGTTGCCATCTGTTAATATTGTCTCTTGGTTTTTCCTCTCCCCAGTATCTGTAAATACATTCAGAATCTGTGTGTAAAATAAACATTTATATTCTGTTTCTTTTTGCTTATGGTACAGAGCTTCGAGTCGGAAACCTTATGTTGGGGGGGGGGGGGAGGAGATTAAACTATAGGGGACAGAGTTGTAGTTGTTTGTGCAGTAGGGGCTTGTGTGTACACGAGACAGTGAGTATTAGAATTTTTTCTAATCCTTGTCTGTGATTCACTGCAAAACCATAAGAAGGTGTTTGGGTGCAGTTCTTCAGGATCTTGTTGGTAAGTGGATGTGTTTTCACCCTTAAGAAAGGGGTAGAGGGGAGGTGAAACAATGAAGGGCTAAATTAGTCTCAAGTCACCCTCCAGCCAGAGGAAATGGTCTTGCTACCTTTTGTGGTAGTGACCGAGTTTGTATGATCACGAAAACTGAAATATTTATTTAAATGAGCAATCAGAATACAAATAAAAGCTTGCTTTGTATTTTCCACTTCATAACACAGCTTGTTGCTGTGGTTCGTAAACACACATTCATATGAAGTGTTCGTTTTTCTTATCTTTCAGTTAGGAGTGTACGCCTGGTTTATGCAGCTATATACGAAGGGTGTCTGAACCTGGTGCCTCATGTGCGTGGATGTCCCTTTCCACATCTTTAGTGTATAATTTTGAGATTTGAAAGTGTTTTGTGAGATGCAGCACGCCTGTGTCGGCAATACTGGTTTAAGGTATTCTTGTTCTTACAGCGGCCAGGGGCTGCTTGCAGGTGTGTTGCAAACTCTCCCCTTACCTCCTCGAGCCCTCTCAGCAGCCGGATTTGGAGACTGCTCTTTGCAAGGGCTCTGACCAATTTGCAACATGGACCTGCAAAAGGTTGCTCTTTCTACAGAGGGGCTTGGGGGGGGGCACTTGATCTGGCACCTGGGACACATGGGGAGAAATACCTTTGCCTGGTGCTGCTGCTGAAGACGAAGTATTGTCAAAGCATGGCCTTACTCTGATGAATTCTGCAGGAGCTGCTGGTTTGGAAATGTGTTGTAAATTTTACAATTATAGAAATGAAAAATCTCATTTTGTTGCCACTGTTCATATTTCATGAGAAGGCAAGTACCTCAAAGCATTAAAACGAAGAAGGGAGGTTGAGCTTAGTTACCTCTAGCAGACTTCCTCACGAGAAGTAACTACTGAACCTTTACGTGTGTTTGCTTCAGATTTTAGGATTGCTTTAAAAATGTTGAGATTACCTATTGCTGTGACTGTACTTACCAGGCAGTTTCTGGGCTCCCTTTTGCCCTTTTCTGTGCTGGTTTACAGATGCAGATTTCCTCTTAGGTTTGCATTATACTTGATTTTTTTGCTTAAGCTCCATTTTGCCTTTTACCTGAAAGCGGAAATAAATTTCATAAGTTTAGAATTCACTATTGCTTTCTTGTGTATATCAGGAAAACTTATTAACGTTTTGGAAACTCAAGAGTTTATGACATGAGTCTAATTTTCTTGTAAACTAGGGATTGCTTTTTCTTTGAAAGAGCACTGCTCACTTCTTTCCTGTCTCCTTTCTGCAAGCCCATGCCCCTTCTCATCCTCTATTTGAGGTGTGACTGCAGAACAGATTGTGTCCTTCTACACTGTAAGGTATTGTCAAAGGAAATAAGAAGCGTTTAGTTGCAGCTAAAATTTTAATTGGTCCGTATTGCTTTCTTCTTCAAAATTCCTTGAAATGGAATGAGGAGGAGAGTAGTTATTTTTGCCGGGGTAGCATCAGCAGGAGTGAAGAAGCTGCATTTTAAGAAATATGGGAATGACATAAGCTTAAAAAAAATTGTAACACACCTGATGTGTGTTTATGTTTATAAATACTAGAGAGCACTGACTTGGCTTTCACCTCCTTAACGTCACCCGATGGTGCAGATGGAGGAACAGGTTAGTCTGTGTGTTTTGAAGTGAGTTTTGCTGATGGGAGTCGCTTGTCCTTACAGTTGTCGTGTTATTTTTGGATTACATAAAAGGGGATTGCAGTACAAGTTTCCCTGCTCTTGTCGTTCAGTTGAGAGAATCATAAGCAGTCCTACACTGTGTTTACGATGCAATGATAAATCCTAAAGTCACCGACACATTTCTAAAAAGTGAGTGACGTGCCGATATTTCATGATGTTTCTTCTGCTGGTTGCAGAGAAGGAGCAGCTGGGGAAAACGCTGTGTTTGCTACTCAGTGGTTTGAGAGTTAAAAGAACAAGTTGAGTCTTGTTCTCTCAGTGGGAAGAAGACAATAAAAACACAGAGGTAGATTAGCACTTGGATTAAAATGGTTTCTTCACAGTTTAACCTTTTTGAGAGGTTTGGGTGGAAATGACTTGCTGTTGAAAAAGATTGAAACTAGAATGGGATACCTTGTAGAGACAATAGGCAATTAAATGGTCTTGCTTGGACAGACTGTGTGCAAGATACGGAGTTTGTAGGCACGGATGGTGTGCCAAATACTGAAGAACTGGGGAAAACAGAAGTTTGGTGGTTCTCTACTGAAAAGTTCTGATACTCAAAGGCAGTGTTTTGAACAAATATTTGACTGTAGGGAAAGGAAGTTTTTTCCTTCCTTGCGCTAAAGGGAGAGTTCTTGGACACAAGGAAGAAATTCTTTACAATGAGGGTGGTAAGACATGGCAAGAGGTTGCCCAGAGAAGTTGTGGATGCCCCATCATTGGAAGTGTTCAAGGTCAGGTTAGATGGGGCTTTGAGCAACCTGAAAGATGCTCAAAAGATGTCCATGCTCATTGCAGGGAGTGAGGATTAGATGATCTTTGAAGGGCCCTTCCAACCCAAACCATTCTGTGATTCTAGACTCTGCATCTGTAATGAATACTGCGAAGCAGGGTGGGCACAAGTCCTACGTGTCCCTGACACTTTTTGTACAGCTATTTCACCTGCCCTGGGGACAGCCCAGGAACTGGAGTCCGTACGTCCAGGTAGGGTTGAAGTGCACGTACCTTTGAAGAACTTTGGAGTACGCTGCATTGTGCTCAGGCATAGAAGGTGAATGAGCTCATCTCATCCTTAGTGTGAAAACTAATCTGAAGATTTTTGCTTTTGAGTTAGTAGGAGCAAGGCTATTGCAAGTTGGAAGAGGAGGTTAGGGTGGGGAAGTACGTTATACAAGTGTATACTTTTAGTAAAAGAAAAACTGCAATTTAACTGAGCAACATTAATCCGTAAATACATTTTGTTTAGCTCTGTGGCAGCAAACAACACACACACACATGCACGGTGTCTTCAGCCTTGTAGGAGGATCTCGGCCGGTTCAGAAGTGGCAACCGCTGTGCTGGAGCTCCTGGTGTGCCTGGCACAAGAGGACTGTTACTGGCACATGTCATCCTAAAATTTGACCTGTTATGTGTTAGTTTGAGATGCTGATTCAACCTCTGTACCTGAGGATTGCTTTGTTTCACGTTCCTGTGTGCTTGTATAGACAATATGCAGGTGTATGCATAAATGTTTCAGTTCAGCTGGAAAATGCCCCCACGCCAGCTCTTGCTCAGGGCTTACAGTCAGCAGCGGCAGCGAGCCGAGGAGCTGGGAGCGCGTTTCTGCTGCTGTAAAACTTGCACGTCTGCGTACAGCCTGAGGTTTGACCGAGAGCCCCTGAAGCAGCAGTGCTTCTGCTCTGAGGTCTGCTCAGGCGCCGTGCCTGCCCTCCATCTTGTGCCTTGCAAGCTTTTTTCCCAAAGGGGTTGCATTTATTTATTTATTTTCCCTTGTAGGCGACTGCCGTGTTTAAGTTGTGGATTGATCTTACCCTCTACTGATCTCGGCGCAAAAGCAGGATTACTTTTGGTCAAAAGCAACTTTGAGTGTTAGTTAAATAGCTGAATGTAATTGCTCTCTTATCTGTGGTGGGGTTTTGTTTGTTTGTTTTGGGGTTGGTTTTTTTTTTTTAGAATTTGGAAGGAATTCTGCTTTTCAGATGTGGGGTAAAATTGATGTTGCTTTCATTATAATACCTGTCTTCTGTGTAATCTGTCCGATTATCCAAATCTGAACCTCGGGTTTAATCTCATACGTACAGACCTGCTTCGTGATACGCTTCTGAGTAAACAGATCTTCCTTAAGTTAAAAAGTAAATGGTGAGCACAACTTTTCCAATTGTCTGTCTTGAACCAGAGGACACTGCAAGCTGGGAGCTCTTAAATCTTTTGTGTTTGCTTCATCTTCATCCAGCAGCCTATTTACTCTGTTACGCCGTAGCCTTAAATTTGCATGTCTGCTGATGGAGTATAGAGTTATCAACACTTCTAATATATAGGAGACATCGACTAATCTGATGATTCTTGTTTGTTCTGTGGTAATTTCAAACAGATGCAAGTACTTGTTAATCTTCCAGTTCCTTTAGTTTTATTCCAACTTCAGCAGGCAAGGCTCATTTATTTTGTTAATTTGCTCTGAATGTACTGTTGTTTCCTGTCTGAATTGCATACATCTCATTCAGCCTGAAGATTTAATTTGGAGATTGAATGCTTGACATCTAAGGCACTTAAGCAGGGCTTGAAATTCCCCTTGCCATATGTAGATGCCACGCGGCAGGTGTTTCCTCGGTGAAGCTGGTGTTTTCAAAATACATCTGCTAAATAGGGCACACTGTTCTTCCTGCCATCTTGTGAACTTCAGAGCAATCTTCCTTGGTTTCATTCAAGCCAAGGATGACTTTCTGTCTCGTTCTCAGTAAGTGCGTAACCTTTTTCTTTTCATCTGGTAGGAACAATACCTGCGTGGCAGGTGTGGTGGCCCAGAACTGTTCGCTCTTACTAATGTTTACAAATAACCTTCGTAGCGTGGAGAGTCCTCAGCAGTCATTAAATAAGCGAGCAGTGAGAGCTCTCGGCACCTCTTGAGCTATTCTGTCCCTGCCAGCATCAGAACCTCAGTATCTGAAGGCAAGAATTTGTGCTGGAAATGCTGGGTAGTTTTAGAGGTATCCTCACAGCTCGGGTGGAAGTTGTGATAATGTTCTGATCAGAACAGTTTTTTCTGCTAATATTTTTCTTGCAAGTAGCTCTCATGCTGAGAGGCTGGAGAATGTAAATTGTATGTGTGTGCTTACGTGTGTGGGGTTCATAAAGCGTTTAAGAATGTAAGAGGATTGCTGAGATTGAATCATTCTCTCAGTTGCTGTATGGCTTTCACCCTAGGAGTATATAAATATTTTGATTATAAAGCATGTATCAGTTTGTGTTTAATGATTGATTCATGTTTAGAAGGGAGACGCTTATGGTTTATGTTTGCATTTTATAATTATTTTAATCATGCTTTGTTTTTTGTTTTTTGTTTTTTTTTTTTTTTTAATTGCAGCAGCTGTTGCCGGGTAAAAAGTTTTGGGAATCTGATGATTCCAGCAAAGATGGACCAAAAGGGATATTTCTGGGAGATCAGTGGAGAGACAGTGCTTGGGGAACATCAGGTAGCTCAATTATTTACTTAATTTAGTTGGGGTTGAATACAGAAATGTGCAACTCATCTACTCAAAATTGTTGGCCAGTCCTTTTAAAAGATTTTTAAAAACACTTGTTTTACATAATACAAAACTAATAGAAAACCCCACATTGCTTTGTGATAGAGTTAAAAGATATCCATAGTTATAAAAAGATTGTCTAATGTGAACGTGTGTACCCTTATGTTTATCTGCTTAAAAATTTTAGATTGCCATTAAAATTTCAATTTAAACTTTCTGATGTATTTTCTGCCTTGGGATGGATTACTCGAAGTTTGAACAAAGATATTGGAGAATGAGATTAGTAAAAAAAACCCAAAAACAACCCCACAATTTTTTAAAATACTAAACCAACCAACCAAAACCCAACAACTTTCAGTTTAAAAAAGAAAAAAAAAAAGTGATGTTTTGAATTAGTAGCGTTGAGGTTTATCTGCCAGATCAGAGTCTGTCCCTTATTTTGAATTTAAGGGGAGAGCGTTCAGGTTGGTTTTAGTTAAATGGCAAAAATCACGTGCATGTGCTGAATTTGAAATGCTAACCTTTTACTTTTCATTTTCTGTGCTTTCTGTATGTAATCAATATGCTCCTTAAACGCTGCTGAGTATCTCGTGCAGTTTCCAAACAACTGCGCAGAACTACAGCTCCAGGGGAGATGCGATTTAGAGGAACTTCACTGTTCTCTGGGTTTTTTTCCTGCTGAGAATATCCATTATTAGAGTGAAGATATTGGGATAGTGATAAGGGCATTTTTTATTATTTAAGTTTCAAAATGGCTGTGAAAAGGGAATAAAGCTTCTCAAAATCTGATTGCCTGAATTTTGCAGGCTGGCTGGGTACTGGAGAGATTTTGGGGAGCTGCTGCCTCCAGCTGTCTGACTTGCCTGTCCGCAGTGGATCTCCATAGCAGTGCCTGCATCCAGTCCTCAACAACAGTTTGTGCCTGGTTGTATTACAAACTGAAGTTGAGGGTGGATTAAAGGGCTGAGCCAGACTCCGAGCAGCAACAGCTGAGAAGGAGACTTTCTCCTTTGCTGCCTCTGTTGTCGGGCTGGTTACATCCACCAGACAGGCAGGGTAGACATCTGGGGGAGGGAACCTCCTACGCTGGTTGATCACAAATCTCCATGAGTCAAAGCCCTTCGTCTCATCTCTTCCTTTGTTTATTCTCAATTAATCCTGTGCACCTTACAGCCTTTATTCCTGAGCCATGGCCTGCACTGCTGCCTGTGAGTCAGGGGAGTCATAGTTTCCCCTTTTGCTCATTTAAAATGAAGAGAACAGCCGTGGTCTGAGCAGTTGGTCAAGGTCGCTGCCCCAGAGAAAGGAGCTCAACTTGGAGGCGGGGTGTGGAAGTGTCCTTGGCCAGAAGACTGATTTGTTCCATGAACAGTGGAACTAATGAAGCCTGGGTTTCTGTAAGATGCCCTTTGCTCCATCCATTTTCCTTTCTGTCTGTGTCCACAGTATGCACTGCAGTCCTCCCATATGGCTTTGGTTCTTCACTACTCTGCCTTGAAGTTGTAGTTTTAAAGCATTTGAAGCCAGTACTGCTAAAAGAAGCAGTCCTGTCTGATGCAGGCCATTCCTTTCTTCCCCTCCTGGTGGTACAAGTAGTTATGAGCAGCGCGATGAAACCTGCTGGGGAATTGATCTGGGTTAAAACTAGCTTTTATCTTGTCTTTGTTAACTTTATCCCGAAAAAGTCTCCCTAGTCCACATCACTTTGTGGCCCCATAGATTCTTTTGCTGGCTTGAGGGAGAAGGCAGGAAAGCATAGCTGGGAGCAATGATAGAATAGAAGTACTTCTCTTGACAGCTTATGCCTGCTTTATAAGGAAACTACAGTATTGATATCATTGCACCACCCCCTGGCAACTTACTCTGTCTGCTGCCTGTTTTATTGACTCGCTGACTATCGCCAGCCTGAGCAGGCAGGAGCGGAGTACTTCTTCCCTTCCCTCGTTGGGGATGTAAGCCCACCTTCTGCTGCCCAGCCAGCAATTTTTGCAGAGCTCGTAAGGACGTGGAGACATCTATCCTTGCTCTGTTCTGGTTGGATCTCAAACCCTCATGCTGCAGAGGGGATAAAGGGATGGAGCGGATGCAGGAGGACAGGGGATGAGGAAGAAGAAATGAAGTTCTCATAAACTTTTTGAGGAGATAGCAGCTAAGGGAAGCTCTGATCATGACATGAATATGGCAGTTCACATGACCAAGAAAACAAATGTAGGGTGGTGTAATGGTAGGATGATGTTTTAAATGACAAACCAAGACTGATTGTTTTTTCACTGTACTAATGCAAGAGTTTTAGTAAAACTAAAAACTAGAACTTTGTTTCTTTAATTGCAACTTTTACTTAGAGACTTAAATTTCTGAAATGTTATTATTTTAGACTTTAAATGTAGCTATTCCTTGTAGGTTTACAGGTTCTAGTATTTAAAAAATGAGAAAGCCATCCTGCTTTTTCTAACGGACATCACCAGAGTCAAAAAGTTGGTACTTCTTAGTACTATTAAGACACTAGAGAGTACGTATTTAATGACTTGCCTCCTTTGAATAGTTGGATCTACTTATAAGAATTACACATGTTTTTGTTCCAGATCACTCTGTTTCCCAACCAATTATGGTTCAGAGAAGACCTGGTCAGGGCTTTCATGTGAATAGTGAAGTCAACTCAGTGCTTTCACCACGGTCAGAGAGTGGAGGACTTGGAGTTAGCATGGTGGAGTATGTGTTGAGCTCATCTCCTGGAGATTCCTGCCTAAGGAAAGGAGGATTTGTAAGTGTGCCTGATTCTGACATTTGAGTTCCCATTATGTTATTTTCTCCATTTGCTGCTTGGTTTGTTTGTTTGTTAATCCATTCCTAAAGGCAGATGTTTCTTCTTTTATTTGCTCCTAGTTTAGCTATCTTTCTTAAAACGGGTTGGCTAGCAGTTTCACTGTTGTTCTTGACTTAGGGGATGCAGTATGGGAGATGGGTGTAAAGGATGTGGAGGTTGCTGACATTCCCTGGTTCTTCGGATAAGCACACCGGCAATAACACCCCATCTAAGCTTGTCATTGGAAAAGTATGCAAATATACCTGTGGTTTTTGAATGAGCGTGTGGCTGCTTTGTTGCTGGCTAAGAACAAAAAGCTCCATGTAATGATGCTAGAAACGTAATGTAGCTACAAAAGCCACTCTAGCTGGGGAATGCTTTCCAGGGCATATCGTTTCCTATGGAGAAATGGCATAGGTCACTGTGCTTCGTGGGGTGGGGAAGGGAGCACAGTTGCTGCTGCCTCAAATCTAAGAATGTGGTGAGAGAGGCATAGTCAAGCCCCATCCCTGTTGTGGGGACAAAGGGACTGCATCTCAGCTCTACCTCCTCGGCCAAATGCTAGATCAGGAATTGTCGAAAAACATAAAAGTGGAGTAGGTTTGTTACTGTTAGACTCCTGTGCTCATCTCTTCAGGGAGCTGATTTGTGGTTTCCTTCATCCATTCTCTTATTTTTGTCCCTCATTAGTGGGCACCCGATAACCTTGTTAAACCCTGAGCCTAAGAAAGAGATTTTTGAGACATGAACAATCAGTGAAAGGAGCCAATTTGTCATCCGAATTGGGGCTTAGAGAGGTGTCTGCTCTACAGGACTGATAGTCAGGATGCCAGTTCTGAAACGAAGGGTCTCACTGGTGAATATCACATTGTGTTGGGTGAGAATCGGGCTCCAAATTTGTATTTACAATTGGCACTTCCAAGTCTGCCCTTTAATATTAAGGAAGCATGATTTTATTTTCTTTAAGAAGCAGCACCAGAAGATGATCACTTCTAAAACAATCTTTTTTTTTCTAAATAGGGGGGGGGAATCCCCCCCGTCCAATTAGAGAGAATGGAAAAAAGATTTAGTTGATACAGGGTTCAAATGCCCTGTTATGTACATAGTACTTTTCCCTCAAACGAAGTGGAAAACAGGGTTTGAATGTCTGTCCGTGTGACAGCACCAAAGCTGTCTCTGATAAATATGTTTATATGCCCCTTGCTGTTTTTTATCATAAATTATGTTGTTTTTCCTCTCCCTTTTGTTGTTCAAAACTCTACCCCTGGCATAATCACCCTTTATTCTTCTCCCAAGTGAAATAAAATGCAGACATTAAGGGCAGAAATGCTGCAGATGTAATACCACTCATAAAATGCTCAACACAACAAACACAACAGAAATCCTTTTTTTTTTTTTTCTTCCCTCCCCCCTCAAAAATGTGCTTAAGGATTATATGAACCAGTGGTTGAGCTAGTGATTGACTTGAGTGCTCTTAAATGAGCCGTACCTTGGAATTCACTGTGCAAATCACAGTAATGCCCCCCAAAAACGAGGTGATCCTGTTCTGCTCAAATACTTGCACTTATCCAGTCAATTATTGCATCTTTGACACGGACACAGTGACACTTGGAGAGGCGCTAATTCAGTTTATGCTCCTTCGGTACACACTGTCGTTTTTCAAAGTTCCTGAGTTAATTTTGAAGTGGCCAAGTCTCATCTAGAAAGAGGATTTGGATAAGTATTGTTTAAAATTCTTTTGGGGTGGGATTTTTAGAGCCTATAGAAGCAGACCCTGAATTACTAAATGGAAGAAACTGAATAGATAGATAAAATTTCTCTTGGAAGAGTAAGAACTAATTCCCTTATTTCTTCGATTATGATTGACTATTTTGCTTTTTTACATTTTTATTTGTAAGAACTAATGTTTGCAAGTGACTTACTTTATTGTGACGTGTTTCTTTGATTTATTACCATCTCGGAATAAAAGTAAAATTGAACTGAAAACTAAGCTTATTAAAATAATGTCTCTTTTGCCTAGGGGCCAAGGGATGCAGAGAATGATGAGAATGACAAAGGGGATAAGAAAAATAAGGGCACATTTGATGGCGATAAATTAGGAGATCTGAAGGAGGAGGGGGATGTGATGGATAAAACAAATGGTTTGCCTGTGCAGAATGGAATCGACGCAGATGTCAAAGACTTCAGGTATGTGTACCATTAGTTAATAATTAATCAGTGTCACACTTAGCATTTTTTGAAAGATTTTCCATGCTGTGGTGAAAAAGCCTTTGACTCATTGAAACAGTGTCAGAAGGATGTTATAATGTGCGCAGGGAAGCACTGTGAGAAGGTGGAGGATAACAAAAAATGTTATTTAATCTTGTTTTATTTTCACACCTGTTTTTAATTACTCTGTGTGGGATTCCTATGGAAATATCTACTGAAGATGTTGACTCTGCTTATATACTAGTCCAAATTATAGTTGGGGTTTTGGACTTGTTGTTGTAGCTCTCAAGAGGTTAAAGCCTTCTGAAATGGTGGCTATTGATGTAATCAATGCATTTGTATTTCTTGCTAGCTTACCTGCTTGCTGTGCCTTGTGTTGACATGTAGGAAAACTGTAAAAGCAAAACAAATGTGCTGTGAGGCGCATACTGCTGGCCCTTGCACGGAGATGAACCATTTCCTACTTGAGTCCAGTGCTTATGTTAGGTAATTGGGAAACCACGGCAGCTACTTTAGAAAGGTTTCAAGTGAGATACAGTGCCAGAGCGTTACATGGTTAATAGTTATCTAATAGCTTTATGAAAAAAATAACTTTGGCATTTCTGAAATCCTGTCTTGTTATGACTGACTCTCTCAATTGAGGAGAAAAAAGACACTGAATTTTTTTACACTTGTACTGTAACAGGTCTTTGAGGCAGGGGAACTGGGGGTTTTGTGGGTGGGTTTTTTGTTAGGTGGTGTGGTTTTTTGTTTTTTTTTGTTTTTTTTTTCCAAATACATAAGTTGTTTTGTAGAATTCATTTAGGGAACTATTTCAGACCCTCCTTTTATTTTTTTTCCCCTTTATCACAACATCTACAAGCCGTTCTGGTGAGTACTAGTGTCTGTTGCTGTTAATCAATGCTGTGTGACATAGCATTAAATGGACGTGCTTAGTGACGAGTATCTTTTCTTTCTGTGTAGCCGTACACCTGGTAATTGCCAGAACTCTGCTAGTGAAGTAGATCTTCTGGGTCCAAATCAGAATGGATCAGAGGGCTTAGCCCAGCTGGCGAGTACTAATGGCGCCAAGCCGGTGGAAGATTTCTCCAACATCGAGTCCCAGAGTGTCCCTCTGGATCCCATGGAGCACGTTGGCATGGAGCCTCTTCAGTTTGATTATTCTGGCACCCAAGTACCTGTGGACTCGGCCGCAGCCACCGTGGGGCTCTTTGATTACAATTCCCAACAGCAGGTAAAGTGTTGGCCGTTGGTCCTGTCCTGCTGCTCCAGTTCCTCCAGGAGAGTCATCATGGGGTTAGCATGAGCTCAGGCTCTTGTCTTGGGGAGAGGGACGGAGGAAGACTTGGAATGGTTTCATCATCTCTATGCCAGTAGAGTGCTGCACGTGCCCTCCTCGGGAGCTCGATGCAGGAGATCTACTTAACAAGGCCATCTGAACAGCAGTCTTAAGGACCTGTAACAAACAGGAGTTATCAACAGCACGTTTCTGCGTATTAATCATTTTTAGCTTGAGTAAGTTTGCATCGGAGAAGAGCTTTAAATTGGTAAAAACTGCTAAACAAAAAAAAAACAACCCACCCTCGAGCCCTTAAAGGTCAAACGACCGCTCAGCCTCGGTGTTGCAGCCCTGCTTTGGGATCTCTGCAGTACCGACCCGAGCAGATTGAAGGAATAATGAGTTCAAACTGGCTTGCTCCTACCTGAGCATGGTTTAAAACCTGAGGTCAGAGTCCAGTACTACAAAACTTTATCTCAGCCCAGCGGGTTTGTTTGACCTTTCTCCCACGCAAGCGGCCCAAGCTTCTCATCCCGGACAAGTAACGCAAGTCCTTGCTTTGCTGTTGGCTTCTCTTGAATGCTGGGCCTCGATCCAACGATCGACTCGTAATCCACTCCTGTTCCTGCTAGTTTGGGTAACGATTGTAAACTTTTATTGCCTTCCTTTTGTAACTATGATATCCCTCAAAGAAGAATAAAATCCTTTGTTCTAGCTGATTGCAAGAGTATGTAACTAGCCCTGGGTTTCCTGAAATATCTGATCTTTTTTAGCAAAAAAGCCTGCTGGCAGTCTGCATTGAGGAAAGGCCGTTGCCAAGTTTGTGCTAAAGGCCCACCTTCAGAGAGTTATCATAGTCTTAAAAGCAATGTAAATATCTGTGTTGTAGCTTAATTGGTTGTTTTATTATATAGCATGTTTGGGAGGTTAATGATGGAAAATTTTTTAATGATTAAACTAAATAGCTGCTGTATAGTTCAAAAAGAGGAAGAAAAAAAAAAGCTAGTTTCAAGTCTTTGTCTTACTCTGGTGTAGGACCTTGAATGCAAGAATTACTTTCAACAATGAAACGTGTGTATTTTTTTAAAACAGTATGTTAGAGCTAAATAATTGAACTGCTTTTTAAAGAACGTTTAGATATGGGAAAATAACTGCAGGAATGTGGAGCCTGTAATTTGTATTTTGTCTGTTAGTGTATTGTATTTAAATTAAGGCTCATTTACAAGTTCAAGTAGTTTTCATTTATTTCTTCGGGCCTTTAAAAATAGGATTTAAAATTTGGCACGTCTTCCTCCTAGCTAGTGGAAATAAAAACTCTTGAAGTACGGCCGACCTGGAAAGTGTGCTGGTTTCAGAAGTGATGGCAGTACACGTTCTGGCTCTGGCTCTGGACGGCCCTGTAGACAAGCCTGGGTTTTTCTTCTTTGTATGAAGGGGATGGGTAATATCCACGTAGAGCTGATGTCATCTCCATGTAATCACGCTTAAAACTTTCTGCTGGGTTGCCTGCGAGGCTGCAGCTCTCTCTCGACTCTCTGAACTCTGGTGGGGAGCGGGAGGTCCTGGCGCTGTGCGCGCAGCTGCCTGCCCACCCGCTCGCTCTGGCATGCTTCGCTCCCACCCAGGTCATGCTGAGAGTAAGCAGGCCAGGCTGTTTAATAAGAACTGTTATTTTAGTTTCAGCTTTGTTGCAATAGCTGCTTACACCTACAGTAAACGCAAACGACAGGCTTTTGTAAGCATAAGTGCTGTATTAAGGATAAGGATTCACTCTTCTGCCAAGTGTGACCTCTTAGTGCACATTTGTGTAAATGCAATGTATCTTGTCTCGGAGTTGTGCCCGTTTTTTTTAATATATGATATCCAGCAGCCAGTGTTTCTTGGTATTCGCTGTCTGCCAGTTATAGCCTGTATGAAAGAAATCTGTCTTTTGGCAGTATAGTCTCTTCCATTCAGTTGTCAGAAGGAAATATGTCCTGAACAAAAGGATCTCATCTGTAACAGTGTCTTTCTCGGTCCGTTGGGAAGCTTCATATACTTTGAAGGGATTACAAGCAAGTACAGCTAAAAGCAATATTAGGAAGGGAAGGTCTTAACCACGTGTAATCTGATTAGAGATATCAGATGTTTATATTGCAGAAGAAACTAGCTTACAGAAATCTAATCGTACAATGTTCCCATAATTGTATAATACAGACTGCGATGTTCTGGTTTCTTGGAATTCCTTCGATGAACTCCCCCACGTGTTGTAAATGATACTTCATTTATGTACACGTGTGAGAGAGGAAAATAGCCTCGCTTTTTGAAATGTCGGGTGATCTTACCTCCTCCGAAATTGTGTCAGTAGTTTGTAGGTTTTCACTCTGAATGTGATTTCTACTAGGCTAAAATGCTCCGTGCGTACATTTTCATAACTTCAGCCTCACTTTGTAAATTCCAGTTAATACTCCTGTTAGAAGAGGTTTCTTTTCCTTTTTCCAGATACTGGAGATCACAATTTAATACCGATATGTAGTTTAACCTTAGTATCATATCCAGTTGGTTTTCAAATGAGATGACGAAAAGCTGGTTTTGGAGTTTTTACTTTTTGCTCTTTGTTTTTTGGAATATAGGTCTTTGCTGTCAGCAAGTGGGGGCGGTGCATTGAGGCTTTAATAACCCTTCCGAAATACGTAGAGTTGATTCCCAGAGCTCATTGGTGTAGGGGCTTATCTGGCTAAGTAAAGCCTGAAACTGTGATCGTTTCTGTTGGCTCTGCTTCCTTGTGTATGCTACAGGCAGTATGAAATCTGCAGCTGCAAAAAGTTTTAGCTGTTCACACTGAGTTTCTTCTGCGTAAGCCGAGTCGGGAGTCTGGGTTTGCAGGCTTGCAGAAACCGCAATTTAAAGCGGGCAGAGGGAGAGGTCACTGACTTGAGTCACTGCCCGAGTGCATGGCTTAGATACCAACATTGATCTGACCTTCCTTTGGAAGGGAAACTCCATAAAGATTTGAGAGGAGGTCTGCTGCAGGTGGAGGGAATCCAGCCCTTCCTCATGCTTGCAGCAGTGTGAATGCAGAACGTTTGCGTGTGGTTTTAAAGACGCTCAAGAATATTGTCTGAGGAAGAAAACATCACTAAGTTGGAGCTAAGTCTTTAGGTTTCTTTGACTTGAGGATGCAGACATACTCTCGGTGACTTTCTTGAGCAGATGAAAGGGCTCTGCCCAGCCACTCTGTTCCTTATTCCTCCCTTCTGTAATACCAGTAATTTCAGGTAAAGGAGCATCTTTCAATCTCCCTCTTTGAGTCTTTAAGTAAACTCTTAACAGCTGCTGACAGCAGCCATTTGCAGAGCATTGTGGATACTGTGGCTTGATTTCAGCAAAAGTACCCACACAAAGCTGGTGTGGGTACTTGAATGTCTGGAAGTCAAATTTAGCAGTCATCAGCTGTGCTCACAAGAGGGGGAGAGAGCAAGCAGACAACAAAAAAAATACAACAGCAGCAGGTGAAATATTCATGCTTTGAGTAGCTGTGTATTCTTTTTCTGCTAGTACTTCTAATTTAAAAATGGATCATTGAGATGCATTTGGGAGGTGTGGAAGTCATCACACATGTAAACTGAGCAAAAGAAAAAGTATCTTCCGAGAAGATAAGTGCTTTTTTGCCCTTAAGACAGGCAACTAATAATCTAGCCTTTTCCTTCGCTGTTCACCTTGGCAGAATACACATTAGCAGACTGGAAAAATGGATCCCAGGGATGCAAAACAATATGAAATTTAAAGATTTTGGTGAAGTGTTTGCAGCTGAAGGAAAGCTAAAATATTGGATTGCTGAACTTAATACAAAAGTAGACCACAAAACCAAGGATGTGTGTTCTAGATGTATCTCTACTCAGCAGTGAAGCAGGTTTTTTTCCATACCTGCTGATGCTGATCAGTGAACGAGACGTTGCTGGAGACTCCTACAGAGCCAGTATCCCTCATTGCATTTTCTGTAGGTCATCATATTGTCCATGATGTCCTTGCTTTTTTAAACTGAAAGATGTCAGTAGAACATTTGATCCAGCTACTAATGACAGATGGTATATTAGCAAAGATTACACCCCTTTTAAGCCCTCAATTTTGTGTAAGCATCAAGTATTGTTGAATGACGTCTTTAAAAAAAGAGGAAAGAAAAAAAAAAAAGGTGTGTTTTGCATAAAGACTGCTAGGAGTATGTTATGGCCCTCCTGGTGTTAGGCCCAGGGAGGTAATAAAGTAACTGTGAATTTGATATGTTTCTCCATAAGCAGCTTTACGATACCCCTTAGATATATGGAGGGGCCCCCGACATCTTAAGGGGTGAGCAATCTTTGGGGAAAACAGTTGTAACTAGGTTTTTGGCACATGGAAGATCAATTCTGGATCCCCTAAGTACTCAATTTCCACATCTTAAATCTGATACTAATCCCTTACATGTTTTTTTTTCTCCTTCTGAACTTGTAAGAAGAGAAGAGAATAGAGGTAGACTATCACCTATCTATCTTTCAGATTTTCTGCCTAAACAGCGCAGTTGCTCGTCCTGCTCTCAGGACAACCAACTCCAATTTTTGGCTATTAAAAAAAAAAACAAACCTAATTTTCTAAATGATTCCGTGCTGCTTCTTGAAGGTCGTACGTTTCTTCCAAAAATTTGGGCAGAATTATTGCTGCTTCTGACAGCTGAAGTAGCTCACTTGTCTTGTCTGAAAGGAGGGCAGAGATAATAGGTGTGAAAATTGTATAGCATTTAGGCCTATTTTTTTCCAAGTGAGTGGAGAGAGAAAACATTTATCACAGCGGTTTGTGAAGTCGTTCACACCTCAGAAATGATCACTTTTGGAAGTAAGTGGGGATGAACATTGCCTCTGGATAGTTTCAGAGTGGCTATTCAGCTTGTATATTCTTAAATGTTTTAATTAGAGCTGAGCGATGGTCTGCTAATGGATTGGTTCAGGGAGTGTTTCACTTAGGTAGAGGCATCTACTCTGGCAAAGGAAGCTGGGGAGTAAGCTTAGTGTAAGGACTTGGATGAATGAAAAAAAAGAAACCCTAAGCAAAAATACTTTTTCTTTAAAGGCTAATGTAATCCTCGCTTTTTTTCTTATTGAGAACGACTGTTCTCAATAACACTGCCCATTGCTCCCTAAGATTGTAGTAAGCTATAAGCTGGCAAACTTGTATATACTTTTGATGACTTAACCAAGAAGTCCCAGGTCTGGTTTCTGTCTGTGGTCAAAGAAGAATTTACACTCCTTGCCTGGATTCACGTAGGAGATGCTGGAGATGGAAGGCTGGCAGGTAAAGGAGGCATTTTGTCCAGGGGTTCGTGAGCTCCCGAGGCTGGCATCCCATCTGACGGCTCTTCAGCTGGCTCAGAAGCCATCTCAAGTGTATCATCTCTCCCACACCTCGCTCTGCAGTCCGCCTGCCGTCCCGCTTGCCACTTCAGACCAGCTGGGAGAGTCGCACGGGTTGTCCACTGGTGTAACTGCGGTTTCGCTGTCCTCAGTGGTGTTCAAGGTCTGGAAGTGCTCATGGCAGCTACTAGTGATCCACAGGCTGCGGCTCGGGGCTGTGTGTTTGAGGAGGAGTTGGGGGAAAAAAATGGCTTTCAGGCATTGTGCAGAGGACAGCAGAGAAAACCCTGGCTGTGGTTTAGCTGTACTTCAGAAATACATTTTTTTTTTTTTTCAGGTGGATTATCATGGGCAATTGATTTCGAAGGGGTTTGGTTTTTTTCAGTTCCTTTTGAAATGTTTCCCTTTAGAGAGGAGTGTCTGTAGTTGTGAAAATAAATCTAGTGTAAGGGAATT
Organism: Calonectris borealis; assembly: GCF_964195595.1. Lineage (NCBI taxonomy): Eukaryota > Metazoa > Chordata > Aves > Procellariiformes > Procellariidae > Calonectris > Calonectris borealis. The sequence goes on along the minus strand of NC_134336.1, from coordinate 6,530,711 downwards.
GCTTTAAAAGGAAATAAGAGGATGCTTTTTGTGCATGAGTAAAGGACCATATTTGTGCTTTTGTCCCTTTAGTTGTTCCAAAGACCGAATGCACTTGCTGTTCAACAACTAACAGCAGCGCAGCAGCAGCAGTACGCGTTGGCAGCTGCCCATCAGCCTCACATAGGTAAGTCTTGCATTTAATACATTACATTTTACTGGACTTCTGTTAGTCCTCAGAATATCTTGGGAAAATAGTAGGGAAAAAGGATTGGTAAGTTGTAGAGAATCCTAAATATGTTTTTGCAACTGGTAATCGACAGGCAAGCAGAAGTATATTGTTTGAAGATTTACTTGAAAAATTCTGGAGGTATCTCTTGCACGCTTTAAAAGCTCTAGAGCATTCATGTCTGGCAGGAATGACACTCTTACCCTTGCTGAGAGCTGCTCAGTAATGAGAGCGTTTTGAAGTACTTGCTTGCTCTGAGTGAGGCATGAATTGGGGTGAGTGGCACAGTGAAGCGAGGGAAAAATGCACAATTCAATATACATCTGAATGTGCTTCCTGTGGTTCCGCTGCCTGGGGTTTGACTTTAACTTAAAGATGTAATTTATGCCAACACATGATTTATATTACTGAAACAGTATAGATTAACTGCAAAGAAAGCACTTAATCCTGTGCGTAGCGAAACAGGAGGACTATAGAAGGGCTACTCATGGATAATTGGAGTTAAACTATCTTAGGGTTAAATGTTTTTAGCACAATAAGCAATTTAAGTGGTGGTTGTTCTTGCCTGAAAGCCCAATACAAGTGTGTTGGGACTCTCCCAGCTCTGTGCAGTGTACTTGTATGCTTATTGGAGTTCAGGGATAGACCTGAATTAAAATTATTTAGCTTTTTAACTTACTCGCGTTCACCTTCACCTCCCCTCCACGCCCCCCTCCCGCCCACCGGTAATTTCTCTAATGATTAAACTGTTTCCTTGCAGAGGAAGGTAATGCCTACATGGCAGTGATAGTGCCCTGCACGCTCCTGAGCTCCTTCCAAACTAATTAATTGAAGTACTGGTGTTGTGTAGTGGGCATGGAACTCAGAAAGTAGGGTAAATGAGTTCTTGATCAACTTGCTATAGAAAATACAGACTAGTAACAAGCAATTAGATAATGTTAATATTTAGTTGGTGTTAATAATAACCTAAACAGTAAGGGTGTGTCTGCACTGCAGAGATACCTGAGCAAGTATGGGTATTGTATATAGAGTATTCTACCACTTCAGCTTTCCTTATGGGGCATTGCATCCTTGGAATTAGATTTCTTCCATGTAAATTATACCCTCTGTAGATTGTTCTATTAAGACTCTGGGAAATGCAGTGGTTGCTCACTCCCTATAGAAAACAACCTGTAAAAAGCTTGAAAATACTAAAGCAACCTGAGCTTTTGTGTTTGCCAGCCAGGTAGCCAGAGGTATTTTGGTAGGGCTTCAGTTCTAGTTAAGTTTGTTTTTACTGACAGGTATGTTTTCAGCAGGTTTAGCTCCTGCTGCCTTTGTCCCCAATCCGTACATCATCAGTGCCGCTCCACCGGGAACAGATCCGTACGCAGCCGGACTTGCAGCAGCTGCGACATTAGGTGAGTTGATTCCAGTTGTCTGTGTATTCGCGACCATTTTCAGTACCAAAACCGCTCTTCAGTCTGTGATTGTGGAAATTGAATATTAGTACCTTGTAATTTCTGTGGAGAGATAATTGTATATCAGTGAGTTGAAACAGAATTTGTCTTGGAAAGCCTATTTTCTGTAGATTAAATGTGATAATTCTTGTTCAACACTTGCTATGGGCTCTCTTTCTGTTGAGGATAAACAACCAGAGCAAATCTGAAATGAAACACTTGCAGACATAAATGTTGCTACATGTTTGGGGTTTTTTGGTAACTGACAGTAGTGAGAGATACCTTTGAAAATACACTTATTAAATGCTAGAAAGATGGAGGATGTGTTTTCCTGCCAGGAAAGTTGTATCTCATTGCTGTTTAGCTTGATTTACTGTAGTGCATCCTGCAAATGTTATCTTTCCGTTTTGCTGAAGTCTGTTAAGAATTTATGCTTTTTAGGTTCTCTAGGTAAAAACATCCCATATCTGCTGTGAGGCTTATACTATGAATATGCAGTTTTCCAGATGGCAAGCAAAGATGGTGGCTCTTGTCTTTGTGCAAGATCTTTCTCCCAAACGTTCGTGTATCAGTTTCCAAATTCTTGCCAACTGTCATAGCCAAAATTGTTGTATCTTGAGATGACAGCTCGGTAAAACAGCTTATCAGGCAGTGTGAAGAACACATCGTACGTTGAACTTTTGCTGCGTATGCCATAAAGTTCTTGCCTAAGCATTGAGGACAAAGGAAGAATGCGCTTTCAGAAAAACATTTTTTATAATCATGCTTTTCTTTCCGTGAGCCACTGGGAAAGGAAGCCTTCTACGTTTTAAATAAAAACTGCTTAGTTCAGAGTAGTGGTGATTTTTAGTGGAGCCTGTACGCTGTTGCCACGCTCCATTTACAACTGGTATACTCGCTGCGAATCTCTTCCACTGTGGGGTAGCTTGTATCAAATCAAAACCATTGAACGTTGGTTGTACGTGAATATAGCGCTCTGCCAAACAGCGTTGTGGTTTGGTACGTGAGTTTTCGGCGTGTTTAACAGCTCTTACGTAACCGCTGCTTAGCTTTTAAGCTTTGAGGCCAGTATCAGGTCAAGCTCTGAAATGGGATTTCAGCAACTGTAACTCAGTTGGATGGCATTTTTAATGGATCATATAGAAGTACATAAAGAATCAAGATTATAATTTGAAGATGTGGGCTTTGGACTTTTTGGCTGCTGTGAATTTTGTATGCTGATTGCATAATAACAATGTGAGATTAAGTTTAGGTAACAACATGTTGTTGGCAAACAAATGATGCTGTGATTAAATGGAAGAAAGCCAAGAGCTAGAGTACAAGGATATTTCTAATAGTCCAGGAGTCGATAAACTATCATGTGATGATGAATGTGTGGCAGTGAATGAATGATCTGAACTGTTGGTGGCAAATACAAGTAGGAAGCTTCAGTCAGGACTTAGCGGGGAAGAGGTGCTAAAGCTCTAGCAATTCCAGTTACAGTCAGAAGAGGTGCTTTGTAAGCGAATACTATAAAAAGAAGATTCTGGTTGGCCTTTTTGCGTCACCTCAGTGCTTCTAAAGCTGGTGCTCATTCTTCGGTAACACACTGAAGTTCAGTGGAGCAGGAGGTCAGCGTCTTGATTTCATAGAAAGACCACATGTAACTGGTGCCAGATTTCTAGGAAACAGCAAGTGTGTTTGTGACAACTTTTTTTTTTTCCTTTTTCTCAGCAGTATTGGAGCTGGAGCTGCCTGAATATCTGATTGGGGCCTTATAAATTTGAACTAGGAAATAACATACCCCAGGATACCTAAAGCATCCCAAAACTTGGCATCAGGATCTCTACTTGAATAATTTTTAAACTTTATAACTCTTGAAAGCAAAACAAAAGAATGTGTAATGTGCTATAATCTACTTACACCACTGAGAAATACAAGTTACTTCATCCATCTCGTTGGGCTTTGGTCCCTAACAGCTAGAAGAGGCAATATAACAAACTTCTCTCCTTGTTGATGTTTGTTTTAGGAAAAGCATCTTTTCTGTTTAGACTCGAGCAGTTTTGAAAGCCTTTTCTCTGTAATGACTGAGTGCAGCACTGAAGGGGCGTGGGGCAATTGAGAGGTTTAGAGTCATGTATAAAGTCAGAAGGCCTCCCTGATGCGTATGGGAGTGTTAAATTGGGAGGACTTGGAGAAGTTTATGAGATGGAAGAAATGAGTTTAGAGTTGTTGGTAGTTTATTGCTCACAGCCACTCTTAGAGTGGAGGGGAAGCTTTTGTGTGTTTTATGGCGGAGATAATTCTGTCAATTAAGATTCTGCTGTTATGGCAGCTTTTTCATGATTGTAAGACTGTCAGCCCTGTGATAATACCCTCTTTTTCCCAACAATAGTAGCATTTTAAAGAACAAATTTGAATGCAGAGGGAAGGGCTTCCTAGACTCAAGAAAAAATCACTTGTGAGTTTAAACTATGGGGAAGATACTGCTGTCTTTAAAAAGTGTTGTGAAATTGCCTTCTATCATTTGAGAAAGATGTCACTCAAAAAAAAGAAATCTTGCCTTTTGTAAGACAAGTTGGGAAACGTTGATTCCCTCTGAGGTGGTGTGTTACAGGTAGAAAAGTGTTTCTGTTCTTTGTAGAGAAGTGGATGCTGGAATAATCTGCATACAGGAAAAACGCAGTGCTCCTAGACTGAAGGTAGAGTTGGTTTGGCTGTGTCTGCACTGTGCTTCTCAAGCTTGGGTTTCTTAGAAGCCTCATTCACTTGGTGCTGACCTGTGTCCCATGCAGAGCCAGCTCAGAGCTGGAGGCAGGTATGGATGCGTGCGCATACCGCCGAGGACCGGGGTTTGGGGGAGCACGTGCAGCAGGCTCTTGCCCAGCTGCCTCGGGCACGGTGTCGTGCAAGGGTGCCTCTCCTCCTTTGGATCTGTGCTGGCCCCTGGCGCTGTGCGGCAGGGTTTGCGCGGGGCTGCACCAGAGCCGTTTGAGTTCAGCTGTTCCTCACCCCCGTCCCTAAAAAGACACTACTTCATAGATATCTGCAGTTGCCGTACTGGTAATTGTGAAGTGATCAGCTCACAAGTCGATAGTATTTGATAAAGTTGCTATTTGCAGCCTTGCATTTTCAGACGTGAGATTCTTGAGGCTCTTTAAGCTGGTGGTCACTAAGTCCTTATCCTGGGCAAGAGGGGGCTGGCTGTTCCTGCAGAGAGCAGGTATGGCTTCTGCTTACAGAGATTTGAGTGTGAAGGCTGAGGTTAAAAGCAAAAATTTTGTTATGAACACACTTACAGATGATTTTGCTAATGTTTCTTGAAAGGAGTATTTGTGGGAGTCTGTGGCCAACGTGTGAGACATAGTAGTGGGAATATTTAATTTCAAGGGCACTAGAATGGCTTTTATTTTCTGGTGTATGTGTATCTTTAATAGGTGTAAAAGCAGGTGCAATATCTCCTGAAGTAAAGAAACGCTCTGCGTGTTTTTGTAAGTCTGGCAGTGATGACACACTTGCCCTCACTGAGAACACTGTTCAATAATGAGCCTCACCATGTGCTCAAATGAGCTGAGCCAGACTTGCAGCTCTTTTAAGCCCAGCTGCCTGCAAACTTCAAAGACTGTGTCTCTTCTTCTTTTAAACACCTAAGGCTTTTGCAGATCTGATGAGCAACCTCTAACTAGGAAAAAACCCCATCTAGACTATGCTTGTTTGATAATTAGAACTGAGATTAAAAAAACCCAGAGAGGTGCCCACATTTTGCCCAGATAAAGGGTATTGCAGCAACTTCCCAATAGCCTAAGGGCAAACGCAGACTAATTACTTGCATAAAACGGAGCAGTTGCAACTATTTTCCCGTTGAGTGCAGAAGCACCCTAGCAGTTGCTGTCTGATCTGCGTTGACTGAATATAACAAGTTATAATCCACCGATTAACTATGTGTCTGTAGCTACTTAGGTCAAGATAGGCAGTACCATTGTGTGACTGATTAATTTTCTGCAGGTTTTTTAATTTTAGCTACCACTGCTCATGAATTTCCAGGTCAGAAGGTAAGAAACAAGTGGTTGCTGCTCCAAGACAAATCTGAGTAAGACAGACAAGTCACCTTCTCTGACTGAGGGTACGCAGTAAATCCAGCAAGGGTGGATTTCGTGGCAGAGCTTTAGTGTGAGATACAAATCTGACTATTCAGCACGTATTGCTAAAGTGCCTCGTGTTAGACCACAGGCTGCTTGTAATGTTTCCTTGCTGTGTATTAATGACGCTACAAAATCCTAAATTTGGGGAAAGTACAGTGGTTAAAAACAAAATAATAAAGGAGAGTAACTATTACACTTTTGAAATATGAATTTAATATTTGACATTAAATATGAAATGAATATCTTGAAGTGTTGTTGAATCCCAATAGTCTGCAGTATTGATTGCGGGAGCAGTTGTTCATCCCGGCTGAGATCCAGGCTGTTGCACAGTGGATTGCTTTTGCATTATGCCGTAGTTCATTTGAGACAAACACATGTTACTGTTTAAAAAACAAAACCAAAAGAAAATAGTACTTCCTGGATTTTTCCCCCTTTGTCATACCCAAGCTTACACTCAGCTGTGTCTTTTTGCATCTCCCTTTTTACTGTCATCCCTCATTTTTGGGGGAATAGTTTTTAAGTCTCTTGGGGCAAATGCTTATAGTCTTGACGTGCGTTACACTTGTTCTTGCAGGGTCTTACTGTAAGACGTAACTAACAGCAATACTAAAACGACTTGGTTAGAGCTCAAATGCTAACCGTCTCTCTTAAAATAGAAGCTATTTTTACTCCATATAAGAACAAGTGTGTTGTTCAAATTCACTAAAGACTTGTTTATTCTACAGTGTCAAATACAACTGTGGCGCTTTACCTTAAAAAGACTAGCATGCCATAAGTTACTCCTGCTGTGGGGAAGGAACCCATGGGAAAGGTGATGTATTTGAAAAGCAAAGGAAATAGTTCTACTTTTCTGCTGACCTTTCCAAAAGATATAGAACAGACATATTAAAAAATATTATTGGATTCACATACGTGTTATTTGGTGGGAGGGACTCCACCATTCAGCGCAGAATACTTGCTGCTTCCTCAGCGTTATGCTAACTAGATTATTTAAGGATAAAGGCTGCCATTCTGCTATTGCCAAATTAAGCGTGCGGTGTCCTGAGACGTGATAAAACACAACGAATCTTCAAAAGTTATGTTTTTTCTGGTGCTCTCCAAGGTGTTTTTTTTTTTTAAGCCTCTTAAGTTGGAGGAGGAAGGAATGTGAAAAGATACGGGATCATAAGCCTCTTTTATGGTGGTTTGCAAATACAAAGTAGGACTGAGTGGCTAGAAAAATAACATTTTAAACACTTGAGAGTTGATGCTATCCAGATGCAGAGAGGTTTTTTTAAGTTGGGAGAGCTAAATGATAGATGTTACGAGCTGTGAATGTCAGCTGAGATAGAAGAGACTTGTATATATCTCTGTTTAAACAAGTTTCCTTCTCTCTTGGTTAGAGGCAAAGTTTTGGTCCTTCACTATAAAATTAGGGCACAACAATAAAAACATGGAATTTCAACAGGATCACTGGTGCAGAATTTAACCTCATCCAATAAGGTAAAAGCAAGTAAAGATGAACTTTCAGGTCTGACTTCTAAGCTTTTTAAAAATGATTAATACAAATGCCAGAATCCCTCCGTATTTGCAAAGGATTTAAAGCAGATCACTTGAAATAGGATTTGTTAAACCAAATATGACGAGCAGGTATTTTTGGTGATGGTTTGCTGTGTAACGCTTGGCACGCTACAGAAGCTTACTGATTCCCTGTGCGTTTTAGGTCCGGCAGTTGTTCCTCACCAGTACTATGGAGTTACGCCCTGGGGAGTTTATCCTGCCAGCCTCTTCCAGCAGCAAGCCGCCGCGGCTGCCGCTGCAACTAATTCGGCAAATCAGCAGACCACTCAGCAAACCCAGCAGGGCCAACAACAGGTAAGGGGTAGGATGCTTTGCACGTCAAGTTATTTACAGGGAACACAGCAGCTTTGAAGAATTTTTTTCACTGCTCCTGACAGTTGTAATTGAGGAGAAGAGCCTCTCTTAGCCTCTCTTAAAAAAAGGAGGAGAAACATCTACACATTCTGTAATGACATTTCTGCATCATGCACATGGAGGATAGCACACGTACGTTTGTGGTGGGGAATTATTGCGTGGTAACGCTTTGGAAAACAAATAATCTCATCAGTTTGTGAACACCGCTGAGTGACACAGTAACAAACACGTGCCGCTGGTGTGCGACTGGAAATCATCATCTTGGAATCTGGTTTTGTGCACATCACTGCAACTTGAAGGCCATGGAGATGATGAAAACGTATATCAAATAGTAAATGTCAATAAGTGTGTTCTTATCTCCAGGGTGCTGTCCAGGATAGGATGCTTTTTTTGATGAAGACTAGGTTTAAAGGGGTCAAAATAACAGCAGAATGAATTGACTTGGTATCCATGTGAGGACTTGGAGACAAAAGATGAATGCGAAAAGAAAACGCTGAATTTACTATTTTCATAAGGTGAACTGTGCAGCTGTTTTGCTTTAGTCTGCACAAAGATTTGGAGAATTCGACACCTAAAAGGCCAAAATTAATGAAGTTAGTGAAACTTTTTCAAATGATCTGCTGTTACCCCTTCAAATGTGTTAGAGATGAATATTGAGAAAGGTATCTGTTGTTTAAATGGTATTTGCTTTTTTGAAAAAAAACAATGAAGACGTTTCACTGGGGGCTGGTAAGGGGGAAGTTTTTCCTTACGCACTTCGTAAATGATGTGTGCTTGATGGGGTTTGCACCATCCACCTCTTCTGTCTTAATCCCTTGGCAGTGACAGCAGATTGGATTATATAGCCTGTACTTTTTCCTCTGTTGAAAATTTTTATGCATCTTTGTGATGAATCACTGTGTAATTTCTTGTTCAGTGGTTTGTTTGGTTTTTGGGTTTTTTTGGTGGGTTTGTTTTTATTTTTTTTTCCCTATACTTGGAATTTAACTGGGTTAATTTTCCTTACTTCAGTTAGGTGAAGTAAGCATTTTAAAGGTCTGGTATTTAATCATAGTTGTACCTCTGATGCAGACAACACAAATGTGAATCTAGCAACTACTGGAGCAGAAAGTGGAAACTGAGAGACTGGTACAAGAATTAATAGACAACAATGATTTTCTTCCTCTACTATAACGAAAAGCCATCCTGAATGTTTCATAAAGTTGTATGGGAGTGCAAATTGTTAGCGTGCTATTTAAATCAGCATTTAAAAACAAAATCCAAACTTTCAGACTAAACTCATGGTTGCTAAACCTATGTAATTAAGTTAAATGCCAGAAGGATGGGAGGCATCCCACCATCCTTGTTTTGATTCTCGTTCCCCTTGGACAGGCGGTTGGATATGTTCTGCTTTTCTCCTTTCAGACCTCAGAAGGTCCCGTAGGACGGGTGTCAAGAAGCGGACTCGGGCTTCTGTTACCTGGCCGGCTCTCCGGCACAACCCCAGCTAGTTTGTCTAGTATTTGGTTAAGCGCTGGCCCTCGCCTGATGTTGGCTTTATACAGTTTTATCGGCCTCTGTCCCACAGTACTTCCTGCTTGGAAACAAAATGGGTTCGTTACCCCACCGACAAGTGGGGCGGCTCCTTTCTCATAGTAGCACAAAGCCTTCCTTTCTGGTCCTCGTGTGTTTGAGATAGCAATTATAGAAGATGGCAATTGGCAGCTGAATTTATTAGCTTCTGCTTTGAAAACTAAAGCAAAAAACAGTGTTTGGTATTATTATAAGGCCTTTTCAGATAATAAAAACAGTGATGTTTCACACCAGCGGTCTGGACCGGTGATCAGGAGGAGAACACTTTGCTCCTGACAAAGTTAATCATCAAACCTCCCCACGTGGCAGGTCACAGGCAGGAGCGTGTTCAACAGACCTCCTGCACGCACCCGTGCGCGCAGGTAGAACGGCATTGAGAGTGTGTTAAAGCCGTTTATGCTTTGGCCTTCAAACTGGGAGCCTTTCCCTGTAAGGAGGGAGTGTGCTAAGAGAGCTTCTGTAAAGGCTTAGGCTATTAGGATAAAAAATATCAATCATCAGTAGCCTTTATAATATTTTTCATTACTTTTATAACTGTGAAGCAAGCATGGGTGGGGATCGTGGGTATTATTTTTAATGCAAACCTTCCATCCGTAAGAGAATACAGCGTGTATTTTTTGGATGAAATTTTTCTAAGAAGTGCTGAGGCAAATGTTTTGGAAACCTGGAGCGATGATTACGGACAGTTGATTTGTGATGTTTACAACATCTTAATAGCGTATTTACAAAAACCGCCAACATTTCATTTCCTGCAGCCTGCCATCCATCGTGTATATTCTGTACAGTGCCCTTGCACAGTGCGTGCTTACCAAGCAGCTGCAACTTGTGAGACTCCCTACACTGAAGAGTTCACATTCAGGCCTTGACGGCGATAGCAAACGCTGGGATGCACGTCTAAATCGGTTAACTTCAGGATCCTCTCCCAGTCTCTCAGTGCGCAAAGTCATTTTTTCCTTTTAATAACATTATCGGGTGACACACACGATGTTACTTTTGGCAGCAAGGCATGCTGAGTACCAAAGGATGGCTTCTTTAATAAGCTGACCTCGCTAGTGGGTGCAGACTCGCATCACCACTTTGAGTAAAAGGCTTTTGCAAACAAAGCCTGTCACAGGTAATTACAGGAAAGGTCAGTTTGCCATCTTCCCTTCTGAGAGCAACATATGCTTAAACCACAAGAGCTCCATATAAAAGACGGTGTGTGATCTTTGGTCATTATTTCTGATGAGTAAGTGTCATGTCACCGGGTCACTGTTTTCTACGGGGGCTGGTGGCTTGGAAAAACCCATCTCACCTCGTGTCATCAGCCCCCAGCTCCTAAGTTGGGCTTTTTAAGGTTTCTGCCGAAGTGGGCTTTCAACGGTGCTTTTGTGGCAGAGACCAAATGTTATCTGGGATGGGGCAGATGGCTTGCAAACACTTCTAACAAAGGATGAGTATTGAAGGTATATCAAGAAAGAGGTCAGATGATGAAGCGCTTCCAGATTATGCTCAGTAAGCCTGAGAGGGGATGCATAATTTAAATTGGGGCTTCTGCATTTACCCATGGTAGTAGCGTGAAGGCTTGTGGTGGCGAAGGCAGCGTTGTCCTGAGTGGAGGGGAGGGATTGTCACAGGCTAGTTGTGACAAAGCTGCCGTTGTGTGCAAGAACTTCAACTAGACCGCCGCTGATGCTGCTGCAAGTGTCTGGTGATTGCGGCTTACTCCTGGGTCCCAAAATAAACAGATCGATGTTCCTCTATCTTCTCCAGGTTCTACGTGGAGGAGCCAGTCAGCGTCCTTTGACCCCAAATCAGAACCAGCAGGGACAGCAGACTGATCCGCTGGTGGCTGCTGCAGCCGTCAATTCTGCCCTTGCCTTTGGACAAGGGCTGGCGGCAGGGATGCCAGGTAGGAGCTCCATGGGATCTGCAACTTCTCCAGTGCCCGGGGAGATCTAAGAAAACCATATTGTCTCTGCGTGGTGTCATGTTTGCCTGGCATTCAGCAGTATTTTGGTTTTACTGTTTTTCAGTTTTAATCTGTGGGTATAGAAGGCATTTTCGAGAGGCTGTTAGATGTGAACCTATCCACCTATGCAGCATTCAAGTTAAATCAGGGTTTAGGTCTCTGTGTCACAGATGAAATGTTATCAACTGTATTGCTGTACGAGTGCATTAGTTGCTTGCGTACTGAAAAGAATTGATGGCTCCTATTGGAAGTTGCTTTCAGATTTTTCTGTGGATCACGCTAGCTTATGTGATCGTTATTTTAAAACCTCAGAGATCTTAGTCCCATTCATTAGCCTTGTCTTTCCATCGCTGCCAGGTGCTTGACTTTAACAGCATAAGGACTTCCCCTTTATAATTTCTTCCAGGCAAACATTAGTGCCTTAAAAACAAGAAAAGAAAACGGATAAAAACGAAGCAGGGTTTTATTGTAATTTATAATTCTGCAAGAGAAGAGCTCCTGTATGAATTTTAGCTCTGATCCATGAAGCTATGTGGTAGAAATGCTTTTGACATTCAGTTATACAGAATAATATTGTAATGGCAAAGGGCAAACGTAAGTATTTTTTTGAATAATGTGGAAGTATGTCCTGCTGGTCAAACCTAAGAGAACAAGATTATTTCGGCCTCAGGTCTCTTCACTGGAAGTGTCACATGATTGTTACACAGGGTTTTTTTATAGCTTATGAAGAATGTTGCTGTATTAAGTTACAGAGTGAATTGTAACATGCATGTTTTCAAGTAATCTGCAGATTTCCTTAAATCTGCATTATTGGGGTTTTGGGGGTTATATTTGCAAAGCAAATACTCATGGAGAATATTGTCTTTGTGACCCCACCATGGAGAATCACTTCACTTTTTTCCTGAAAGTTTTATTTAACTGTAGAATTATATAGTGAGGTACCTAAATAGCTATATACTGCTGCAAATCTGTTGCTTTGTGTATCACCAGCATATTTGATTTAGGAGTTTTTATTTATATATATTAAAGAATGCTTTCTGATACATACCTTCGAAAATACATAACTTTGAGTTCCATGTCTTGTTCGCATGTGTGTGCACACTGAACAATTTCCCAACATACAGTGGAGGAGTTGGAAGTGCAGCGTGTTCACATATATGAAAAGTCCCAGCACACGTCGTACTTATAAGGGAAAAGAAATAGTGCTTTTGTATTTTAAGGCCTCTTTTTATCCGTATAACTGAATTTGCACGGAGGGCAATGCTAGTATAATAGGTTCGGGGGGGAAAAAAAGTCTTCTCTACCTGAAAGTCTTACTAGTGTAAAGTCCTAGACTGTTAATACGGACTTTTTCTTTTTTTTTTTTTCTTCAGGAGAAGCAGAACTGTTGTTGCTTTTTCTTTTTTCATTCAGATTTTCCTTTAAAAATCCTATTGCGCTGTACTCATCTGAAGACAATTGATCTGCCGTGTACCGTGTATTGCGCTGCTTGTGACCTTACCTGTGCACCTGTAATTTGCCTCTTCAGGTTACCCAGTGCTGGCTCCTGCTGCTTACTACGACCAAACAGGTGCTCTCGTGGTGAATGCAGGGGCCAGGAACGGCCTGGGGGCCCCCGTCCGTCTGGTAGCCCCCGCTCCAGTCATCATCAGCTCCTCCGCGGCACAAGCAGGTGAGTCCCAGTCCCCGGCAAGTGAAAATCTGCTCTGTCCCCGGCGGAGGGTGGACCTGAAATCCTCTGGGCTCTGCTGGCAGTGATGACACACTTGCCCTCACTGAGATCCATCGCGGGGATTGTTGTTGAGAACATCCTCTGTGCTCATGGTGGGCTGAGCCTCCAGAACAGCCTCAGAGGGGTAGCGCCGCATAAACTCTATTATTTTGCAGAGTTTCATGATAGTTACTTAAATTTGTCTGCTGGCATCTAGTTTCCCACGTAATAAAAGGTTTTAGCCTGTGTAGAACTCCCAAATGATCACCTTGCGTAAAATGTTACACGCCTGGCCTTTGCCAGGAGTTGTTCTGGGTTTTATTAGGGTTCTTTGGGAGTTCAAGGCTTAAAAGGAATTTTTCAGCCAGAATTTGTGTGTGTAAGCAGTCTTTGCCAGTGCTAGTAACAGATTATGAAATGGGCCTTTTAATTGTTTGCTCTTGTTTATTTTGATTTTTCTGTTACTTTGGAACTGGCTGAAAAACAAAAGTACTTGTTTTTGATGTTCTGAGCACTGCAGGATTGCGTTTTGTGCGCTAAAGGACAATTTTGCTTATTTCAAAACTTGAGTTTCTTAATTGAATATTGCTAAGTGTGTGGTTGTATTGATTTGAATCTTAGATCTTAGGAGAAAGGGAACATTTTTGTGTGTTTGATCCATGTAGCTCTAATAATACAAACAGCAGTAATAATAACTAGGCATTGCTGATATTCAGTGGCTCTGTGCAAGACTTGTGGAGCTCAGATATAAAGTAAAGAGACTTTATGTGGAGTTTGATGCAAAAGGGAGATTTTCATCTTGAGAGGAAAGAAAAAAATCTATAGTAAATAAAAGGAACCTGCTAAGTTTTAACTTCCAAAACTGCTACGAAAATGGATTTTTCAGTCTGTGCTTCCAATTACTTTCTCTCTAGCGGTTGCAGCGGCTGCAGCTTCGGCCAACGGTGCAGCGGGTGGCCTGGCAGGAACGACAAATGGACCATTTCGCCCTCTAGGAACTCAGCAGCCCCAGCCCCAGCCCCAGCAGCAGCCCACCAACAACCTGGCGTCCAGCTCGTTTTACGGCAACAACTCTCTCAGCAGCAATTCCCAGAGCAGCTCGCTCTTTTCTCAGGGCTCTGCCCAGCCTGCCAACACTTCCCTGGGGTTCGGAAGCAGCAGCTCTCTCGGTGCCACGCTGGGGTCTGCGCTGGGAGGCTTTGGGACAGCAGGTAAGAACAGCAGCTTCTTCATGGGGAAAAAGGAGAGAAGCAGATAGCTCCAAATGCAGCTGGTGGGCTTGTGAGCCGCTGGAGCTGGCACTGGTGCACCCAGCTGCTGAGCCCTCCCCTTCATCCGTCTGAGGGTAAATGGAAATTTTCTTTCAGGGACTACTTTGGCTTTCAAAATCTGCAGCGCTTTCTGGTGAAACTTCTTTTAGTGGATGGTGTATTAGAAATACCAAAGTAGTTGATTTGTTTTGTAATACACATTATCAGTCATCCCCTTGTTGCTACAGATTAAGTTTTTAAACAGCTTTGAATTGCCTTGCCTTTACCTGCATGTGCTCGGTGGAGATACTGGACTAACAGGAATTGGCTCCGGAGTGGTATCCATCCGTGTGCTAACTCTTTCCTCAGAATAATGGCTAAGTAACTTTTCATGGTTTTAAAAAAGCCGATCTGAGGTGGTTTCCATGTTTTATTCTGGGAATTGTTTCTATTATACACCAAAAAAAGTCACTTACTGTGGTTGCAAGAAACGTTACATACATGGTTTGTTTTGATTTGTTTGTTAGGCAGTTGGAGACAAAGATTTTTTTCAGAATAAAACCAAACCAGAAAGATGTCTGTGGGTTGGGTTTTTTTTCCTTAGGTTTGTTTTTTTGAAGTAGAACAATTGTTTTAATTACTGCTTAGTCTCAGAGGTAGTAATTATGTCCTGAACTTTCCTGCTTTCATCAGTGTGAAGGGCAAGTTAAAACATGCCTTTTGAACCTGCTCCATCAGAAAAGACTGGGGGACATACTATGACTTTATCAAATCACGGTTTTAAATAAAAGTTATTCTAAATATTTTTCTTAAATCCAGCCTGAGAATTTGAACCATCTCGGATTCAGGTAAACACAGCATTCGCTGCTTTCACTTCAGTTTATTTAACTAATTGAATTCAATTACTAGTTTGCTCAATGCCAAGATGCACAAAATTGTTTTACCTCAATCAATGAATAAAAATGTGAGGCTGTTGCTTCTAGAACTTCTGTGCAGTCATGAAAAATGATTAGTTCATTACAGTTAACAATTTCACTATTTATTAAACAAGATTTTAATGCAAAATTGATTTTTTTCACTCAAGTTGACGGTGCATTTAAAGAGTTTGTATTTGACTATCAAGACAACTCTTCAAAAAAATGTTGGGTTTATGTATTAAATTGAATTCTGATTTCCATCTCAATAAAGCTTGGTGCAAACAGGAGCTGTTTTCTAATATAATGAAAGGTGAGCACAAGGATTTCAAGTAAATGTACACGAAGCTGTACATGCTCTTAAGTAAACATGAATAGATAAAATCTCATGTTGGATTTGTTTTAGCTCTAATGGCCAAAGAATAAATATGAGGCAATGCTTGTAGGGCGATCTAGTATCTTCTGTTAAACTAAATGGTATGCTTAGGGGAAAAGAGCTTTGAAGTATACAAACCTTCTTCTGAAAGTTCAGAAGCTAAACGTTAAGTGTTTGTCTCCAAAAGCCAACATGTTCGCTGTCGTTTCATTCTGTCGCTTCCTTTAGGTAGATTTTTATCATCTTGATCTTTCCGCATGCAGATTTTTGGAGCTGCATTTCTCAAGGTGCTCTATCGGTATAAAAACTACAAAACTATAAATGCAAAGAGAGGATTCAAGCTAATTTTTAAAATCGAGGATTTCTGCTTGATCATTAGCAACGTGGTTTTAATTAATGCATTTCATTTGGGCACATGCAACACCCTTAGGAAAACAACAGCCTGGTGCAATGAAGTTGTTAATAGGTGCCGTCGTACCGGCTCTCCAGCTATCCAGTTGTCTCGGGCAGCTTGTTGACATCACACAATTTTACTCTCTTCCTCGTTTCAGTTGCTAACTCCAACACGGGCAGTGGCTCCCGCCGAGACTCCCTTACAGGGAGCAGTGACCTGTACAAGAGGACATCCAGCAGTTTGACACCTATAGGACACAGTTTTTATAATGGCCTTGGGTTTTCCTCTTCTCCTGGACCTGTGGGAATGCCTCTGCCCAGCCAAGGACCTGGCCACTCTCAGACTCCACCACCTTCCTTATCTTCACATGGATCATCTTCAAGTTTAAACCTGGGTAAGAGCCACAGTGCCGCTGTCCCAGCGCTGCAGGTTACTGCTCTGCTCTCCCTTGGCGCAGAGACGTGAACGCCCCGCTGGGTGGGTGAGGTTCCGGCTGCCTTGTCGCTGCTCTCATTCCTGTGGCAGGGTCCCTACTTCTGCAGAAGAAGTAGGTGAAACACTGAAGCAGGAGTTGTAGCACCTATGTTATGTGTTTGTCTCTCGCAGTAGTTCAGCTGTTAAACAGGAAGGTTTCTCTATTGCCTCCTTTTGTTTCCTCATCTCTAAATTATGGATAACGTTCCAAGTGTTTGAAAAACAAACTGTTTTTCTTGCACAGATCTGGGTAACAGCACCAATTGTTTGTTATCCTTGAATAAAATAGATCTGTAGGGCTGAATCTTAAACTTGTCAGATGTTTTAAAATACCCATTAAGTTTTCAATGATAAATTAATGGGCTTAGAATACAGTTTCTTCATTTAACCAAAATATGCAATGTCATCTGGAGCAGTACTTAGCTTTTAGCTGAGGATTTTGTTAAGTTTGCTTTTGAAAATTTCCCATCAATGTGGCCTTATCAAAAGCACATTAATGCATAGGAGAGGCTGTCTTAATTTTGATTAAGATGCATTACTTTATGTAAGCTACATCTTCTGGAAGAGCTTCTAGTTGGCCCAGAGCTCTTACATATAATAAAGTGAATCTTTAAAATAAATAAAGCAAATATTAAATAATAAAGCAATGCTCATCTGAACTTTATGAAGTGTTCCTTTCCAGGCCTCATAAACAAACAGGATAGGTTATTCATTGCATCTGCACCAGATAATTTAGTACTTGCTCAAAAAATCACTTTGTTTTGGTTTTGTCACATATCTGTCTGGATTTAACAGAACTTTTGGTTATCAGAACGGTTTTCCATGCATATATGCACTCATCAAATACTGTATTTATCATGTTCATTACATGCACATGTGATAAATTTGATGCTGGCTAAAGCTTAGCATGGAATAGTAATAAATATGATTTTTTGAGATCAGGCGTAGATTTACCATCTTTCCTTGTTCAGAGCTTTAATAGAATTGGAAGAGGTTTTAGCTTTATTTATGCAGCTGTACAGTCCTTAAGCTGACAGTTAAATAGCCACAATAAATTAATGCTGAAGACTAACCAGATTCCAAATCTGGCACTAGAAAAAGTCTGTTGCCCCTGCAGGCAAACAAAAGAATGAATTTTAAAAACTGGATCAGAGAAAGGTTAATCTGTTTGAGAACAAACTCTGGAAAGAAAGAGGAGTTACCATTTACATAAATGGGTTGTGCCCCAGAGCAGTTAGCATGGGTCTTCCCATCTTGACAAAATATTCCTCTCCTTGTAGCCAGGTTTCCTCCGTGGCTGACTTCATGTTTGGGAATGCTGCAAGAAAAACCTCATATAGAATAGCTCTGCATTTGTGTGGTTTTCACCTTGAAATCCATAAAAGGTGATTTTATTTTTTTAAGTTTCTCTTTCATCTGCAATGGAAGAGAGTGTTAAATGTAGTTGTAGTTTCCTTTGGTTATAAAATAAGTTTTAATGCTATAAAACCAACACAGGCATTGTTTTTCCTTGTAGGAAGCTTGAGGCTGACTCCTTTTCTATTTGGGAGTGATATCAGTAGTAGTTTGTGATAAAGAGGACGCGGAGTATTTCTAAATATCTAAAAATGAAAGGACATATGGGAACACCCAAACGTGTTGTTTGCTAAAAGGGAAATTAGAGCAGTCTGGTCTAGAACCACGTCCTACCACTGTGTTATGTGGGGGGAGACAACCTGGGGGAGTCACTTCAAGTAACTTTGATTTCAGGGTTACACAATGACATAAGAAGGTGGCATTAAATCTGACTGGCAATCAGCAAATCTATGGTTAAATGCAGTGTAAGTTGTGGGTCTGACTTTGTCATGTCTCATGGATGCGCAATTTGATCATTTGTTGGGTTGGTGGTGTATGTAAAGATTCAGCTCCGGCTCTTCTGGCTTTCTGAAAGCTCATAGCTGTGAAAAATGGTGTGTATTTATCAAGCTAGGTTTTTTCCTGGTGTTGTAAAGTGACCTTGTGAAATGTCTGGGCAATCACAAGTGCCTGAAATAACCGTGCAGCCAGTTCTTATGAAAAGAACTACTGGAGGAGGAAGGCTGAGCTAAATACATCCTTTAAACTCAAAGTATGCAACACATGCAACTGTGCAGAGCTAGGACAAAGCAACTGTAGATAAATATGCACTTTGGGTGCTAAAGCAGCAGGGGCCCTCTTCTTCCTCTGTATTGATTAAAATTCTAGAATTATAAATTACTAAATACATTTTTTAAGAAATTATAAAATTTAATTTTGGCCAGGTTACACTTCACATCAGTTCATGTAGAGCCACAGGCCGTTTTTGTCGGCCCTTGTGTGTGTAGCCAGCATGGTCCCAATAGAAACACTTATCACGCTGCAGCCTGGGGCTGAATGTGTCCACCTCTGGGTTTTCCCAGTTTGGAATGGGGATCAGGATTTGCAGCAGATAAGTAATTATTTTAATTTTATGATTTTTCTTGCAGGAGCCGCCTGGGAGAGAGCTGCCCCATACTGTAGTCAGCCTGTAATTTAAAAGGCAGGATCGGTGTGAGGAAGCCGATACACACATGTGGGAATTTAATTTATTAGAGGGTCTTTGGGAAAACTGGCTGGGGAGTTGATAACCAGTTAGCTGTGACCGACTGGGAGGCCTGTAGGGCTGCATCTCCCTGGGCGGCTGGTGGCACACCCTGGCACTGGGCTGCATGGGGTGACAGGCTGGGGCAGTGACACTGGGGTGTCTCGGGGGCTGCTGGCTCCTGCCCTTCTCCGCCCCGGGGAGGCAGCGTGGGGTCCCCTTGGCTGGTGCCTCTGCGCTGAGTCCTCCGTAGGGGAGAGCAGCAGGGACGTCTTCTCCGCCTGCTTCCTCACAGAGCCATCTTTTCATCTTCCTTTTCTTCCCATTGTTCTGACATTTCTCACACCGGGAACTCCTGCGCTGCAGAGCAATTTGAGGGTTTTATAAAAGTCCCCTGGAAGCTTGTTTAAGAAGTGCTTTGTTTTCAGACAGCAGCCTTTGTGTTTCTTCTCCTGTGTTTTCGTTTTGACTCATCCTTTCATTGTCCTTTTCTTTCCCTGAAATCAGTAATTCTTTCAGGTTAAGGTCTGTCTCAAGTGTCCCAGCACGCACTGAGAGGATGACTTACCATTTCAAAATAGGAAACGCTTGGTTGTTACGGCTGCGGTGTGAGTCTGAGCAACATGCCCGCCTTGGAGTCTCCAGGATAGAGTCTGTGCACTTTGTCCTTCTCAGATACAGATTTTTCCTGACATATCCCAGACACTTTTAAGCAAATATGGTCGATAAGTTCAGAGACAGCACCGCACCACAGCTGTCCCTTCCCTCTGTGTAGTGCATACAGCACTGGTTTGCTGTCATATGTGGGTGCCGAGTGCTTTGCACGGGCAGCATAGCGTTAGCACGACAGGATGTCTCCACACGGTTTGTAGACCCCCTTTTGAAGTTTGTTGTGGCTGAGGACACCGGAGAAACGATCAGTGCCAACATCTTGCAGGAGTCCTGTCCCTTCTTTGGGGTTTTTGCCCCTTTATTCTACCCTAGCATCCCTAAGAGCTTCGGGAGCTTCCAGCCTCCGTGTGCGGCTCTTGAACAAGGAGCTGTTTCATTGTAGTTATTGGTAAGATCCTACTGAAGTCTGGGATCTGGCAAGGTCACTGTATTCCCAGCCACACATTGCCATAAAGGAGCTTGAGGGTGCTCCAAGGTTTCTGGCCTTTGGTGGTTGACAGGTGGGTTTCAGAAGCGCTGGCTTGATTTAGGAAACCTGTCCCCCACACGGTCTCTCAATTCCCAGTATGATGTTGAACATCATGGGGAAACCTGCAGTCAGCATCTCCATCAGAAGAGGGAGGGACGGGTAGAAAACTGGAGTAATTCGTGGTTTATTTTGAATCTCCAAAAAGATCAGAAGGTTTTTCTCAGAAAACCTCTGGTAGAGAAGACTTTGTACAAACTGTACTTTCCCTCTTAACTAAGGGATAAGGCATAGGTGATAACTGTGTGAGTGTAAACCCTTTCCTCTTACAGCCATTTGCAGATGATCAGGAACTAGTTTTCCACTTCAGCGCATTAGTGCTATGACTCTTACTTGCTCCAGGCTTTGAAAAAACAAGTGGTAATTCTGAGCTCTTTGAATGCCATGGAAAACATCAGTATGCCAGTGCTCAGCTTGTTGCTGTTGGGTTTCCTTTACCTGAGAGGTGATCTACTGTTCCTTTGAATATTCTGGTCCTTCCAGTAGTGAGGAATATCACTTGGTCACTTTTCGGAGTTCTTGCTCAATTAAGAAGTCAGGTAGATAGAGGAGATGATGGCCACACCATTGGCAAGGCAGCATAAGAAAGAGATGTGAACAAGAAGCTCTTGAGTCTCCTTCTCCTCAAGGTTTGGCACCAGCTCCGGAGAAGTCAGAACACGTTTGCCCAGCTCAGAGACAGGGGAACTTAATTAGGCCTTTATCAGATACTTAATTCTCATACAGTGTTTCCTGCACGGGAGCTTCCTTCAGGCGTTGATGGCAGAGGAGTGCAGTTCACTCAGCTCTTTTTTTTTTTTTTTAATTTAATATTTTTATTTCAGACACTCATGTGCATGGCTGCCAGGAGAAGGTCTGTTCTCTTTGCAGACAGCCCTACCGACGTTTGCCTTGAAGATCTTCCTCCTTTGCAGAGCCTTTTTGTGGCTGCTTTTTTTCAGGTGGTTTGCCCTCGCTGCCCCATGTTGGCCTTTCAGGTGGCAGGTTTCCATGCGATAAGAACATTTTTCTTGGGAGGACTTTGTCCCACCCAGGAAAAACCATAGTCGCTCAAGGCATCTTGCGGTCTTTGACCAGCAGAGGGATCCCGAGCCCTGCAAGAAAGGGAAGAGTCCTCTGCCATAGCTCTGAAGCAAATTTCGACAAATTACAGGCAAGGTTTAAGTTGGTTCCTATCAATGCTTGCAGTTTGCTAACTATATGATAAAGCATTACCTATTCCCCGTACCTGTTACTGGGTAACTCAGCAGCTGTCTTAATGTGGGTGAAAATCTTTAGGGCATTTGTGAAAGCACAGGATTTTTTAAAGAATTTATTTATTGTTTTTAATTTATTGTTATTTACCTGTCTTTAATAGTGATTTGGTTTTTATATCCAAAATTTTTGTACTTGCTTCTTGATGCCTTTTTCTTATCTGTTTTTTTCTTAATTCTGTCCCCACCGTCAGTATGCTGCTTTTAAATCAGTCCTTTGCACGGCAGCAGGATAGGTGGGAAACAAACTGAGGATGGAGGATACGGTAATTATAAACAGCAAGTTAGCAAGTGGTGGAATTGACAGTTTGTCTGTTTTAGACAGTTTTGACACAGAGTGAGGAACAGAAATTGTTACAGTCTGTTCTACGCTGCGTCTGTAGCTGATCCTAACAATACAATGGTGCCATGCTAAGGAACTACACTTGAACATGTCCCCATCTAAATTATTTTGGGGGCAGCTCACTTAGCTTAGTTGAGAATACCTCCTAGTTGAACCATGTCGGAAACCCATCTCGATGCAAAAGGAGTAAGTAGAAGTAAAACGGCGTGCGCAGGTTGTAAATTAATCCCTCGGCCACTTTTATTTCATCTTGTGAAATACCCTTGTTTTGACGACTTGCAGGAGGGCTCACGAATGGGAGTGGCCGTTACATCTCTGCTGCTCCGGGAGCTGAAGCCAAGTACCGCAGTGCCAGCAGTGCCTCCAGCCTCTTCAGCCCCAGCAGTACGCTCTTCCCTTCATCTCGCTTGCGCTATGGGATGTCTGATGTGATGCCCTCTGGCCGAAGCAGGCTGCTTGAAGACTTTCGCAACAACCGGTACCCTAATTTACAGCTGAGGGAGATTGCTGGTCACATCATGGAATTCTCCCAAGATCAGCATGGATCCAGGTGGGATTAAAAACCTTGCGCTATAGGAAGCTTTTTGGGACAGCTGCACTTTGAGTTAGCGTCGTTTGCAATTTGTATCACGTCCTGAAGCAAAGAGGCAGAACAGGGAAAAGGAGGTGTGAAAAGCCAAGTAGTGTAACATTCTGACCCTTCTTTTTAAAGATTGTTTGGGTGCAAATGCTGATAGCAGGAGTCCCTTCTCTAAAGAGGAGCTTGCTTGTTTCGTAATTTGCTTGCTGGTCCCACTGGCATAGCTTAACTCATTTTAAAGAGCTGCCTGGACGCGGGACCTTGCTGTATTATTCTATTGAGATCTGCTTTGCTTGGAATGAGGAGATTTTTGGGGTACCGACAATGACGTGTGGCCATGGACCTCGTGGCTGCAACCACCCGAGATTTCAGATAGCTGGATAGGGCAACTGTGTTTTAAAGATTTGTGTTTTGTAAGAGCTCAGTGTATGAAGCTTTTGAATAGGTTTGTATTAACAAATGTGTTGCGGGCATATGTGCCAGAGGCATCACACCAGCCCTATTTTTCAGGTTTATTCAGCTGAAACTGGAGCGGGCTACCCCAGCAGAACGTCAGCTTGTGTTCAACGAGATCCTCCAGGCAGCTTATCAGTTGATGGTCGATGTATTTGGAAATTATGTCATCCAGAAGTTCTTTGAAGTAAGTCTGCATTCCCCTGCAAGTCTTACTCAGATGCCTGCTGTCCTGAGGTGTTGGATGAGCTTGTAGAAACCCTGCTATTTGGCTAAAACAAAGGATACATCAACACTGATGTCATCTCCTCCCCACAGGCTGCTGCATCATTCCTGTTGGGGTGACTGAGGTGTGGGACTCAAAGATTCATCTGAAAAGTAACACTTTGCTTTGAGATGCAAAAGGTGTAGGAATAAACAGCAACATATCCAGGAGACATAGGTCCAACAAGACTTTTCAAGGATGCTGTGCTGAGCTGTCGTATTTAGGAACAAAAGACACTTTTCCAGTGAACAGCATCCACTGGAAGAAAGTGTTGTGTTTTCATATCAGGAGGTTGGGCAGACGCCCGTTTCTCCTTCTTGAAACTGGTGTGTTCCTTCTCCACCAAGCCTTGGTGGTTCTTTTATCCAGTAATTTTATAGCAACCCTGTCAAGGGTTAGTGACCTGGCGCATGTCACCCTGGTGGCTCCAGCACCTTCGACTCTGGAGTTTGTTTCACGTGTGTCAGGCACGTGTGACAGACGCAGAGCAGACGTCTGGCTTGTGCCTGTTCGCATCCATTGAGGTGTGGTTGGTATTTTCTTTCTTTTCAGTAGGCTCAGTGTTTCTTCTTTAACGCTTCAGCATGACAGCGTGGGAGGGCTGCTGTGCCGCTTGGCCACAGGAGGCTTTTGTGCTTGTAGTGATTGGTTTTCATCTTCCCAGTTTGGCAGCCTGGAACAGAAGTTAGCCTTGGCAGAACGTATCCGTGGGCATGTTCTGTCCCTGGCTCTGCAGATGTACGGCTGTAGGGTGATCCAGAAGGCCCTTGAGTTTATTCCCCCAGACCAGCAGGTAATTGTAAGTTTCAATTTTAACTTTCTTCTTGATGTTTAACGTTCCTTGCCGTTTGGTGACCTGAACTGCGACCTTCTGTTCCTCTTGTGGCTGGTGTTCTTTTGGTTTGGTTTATGGCATGTTTGTTACGTTTTATGTGCATGATAAGTTTGTGACACTGTTCTTGGGTCTCATTGTTATCTCTGTGTTCCACTTAACTGGTAATGGTGCTGGTTCCCTGTTAACTCCCTGAAATCAGATGATGTATGTAGGGGAAACTGAGAATGATAGTGAATTAGAAGATACTTTTAAATCCCTTGAAGGAAGCAGTGCCAGAGTTTTGCCTTCAATATTTGCTGAGATATCACTGCTTTGATATGTGGGTCAATATTCTGCTTTCCTGCAGCGAGATGTACGAGGAGCTCCTAGTTCCTGTCGAGCCAGGCCTGGCATTGGAGAGATGTGGATGATAGCCAGAGTCCCGCTCAAAGCTCATTAATAAAGGAATTCCTCTAGGGTTTTATGAACAATGAGTTAAGATGAAAAATACGCTAGGCAAGCTAGCTAATAAAGGTGTTAGCAATTGTGATACAAGAATCTCAATGTAGGTTATTAAATTAAAAAACTGAAGCAGGCTTTAGGAATGCACGTTCCCTTTGGGTCGAGCCTGGGCTAAGCGGCTGACGCACTTGTCAGCAGGGCGGCGGGTGATGGCCCAAACTCTGGCACTTCTGGTCCGAGGATTTACTAATTGTCTTCTTCCAGAATGGTATTTTTGAGTACGCTGTACTCCTGAAATGCCTGGTGTTATGTCAGTTGCAAACCTGAACTCGTCCAATTTTGTAGTGTCATTAAATTCCCCAAAACTGTCATTCTCTGTTTTCCGATTGTGAATCTTTTAGCCTGTGTGTGTGTTACTTTAGTCATATCTAAACCACCTCTTCTTGGTTTCCTTAATTATCATACAACATTACCTTGCCTATGTAAAATACTAGCAAGTTCTTATCCCAGTGCTGACCCCATTTTAGTGACATACGAAGCTGATACCTGAAAAGTTTGGGCATTTTAGATTTCTTTCTCTTTCAGGGGAGCAGAGGAGGGAATGGGGGATGCACAGTAAAGTTGTGTATAAGTAAAATTTCTGAAATTTGGATACTTAACTTGTAAGAGGACACTCTTGTTTAATGAAACGAGTGCTTCATCTTCATTTTGTAATAGTACTTTTCTTGGTGGTTTCTGTAGCACAGCAGGCTTCATCTCAGCACTTGGCCACTGGAAAACTTCCAGTTTGAAATACATCAGTGCATCCTTAATACCTTTCATATTCTTGACCAGGTTTAGCAGTGAAAACTTTGCATTTATCAGCCGTGAATCCTGGTGGTGCTTTCTGTTTGTCTCTCTCTCCTCCTAATAGAATGAGATGGTACGGGAGTTGGATGGCCACGTCCTGAAGTGCGTGAAAGACCAGAATGGTAATCATGTGGTGCAGAAGTGTATTGAGTGTGTGCAGCCTCAGTCCCTGCAGTTTATCATTGATGCGTTTAAGGGACAGGTAAGTCCTTAACCAAGATACTGACTCTTATTCTTTGTGTTCTTTTAAGTTGCTTTGAATAGCATGAATAGTGGCTCTAACTTGTTCAAAATACTTTGAATTTTAGCAAGCATCAGTTGAAAGGTTTCTGCAGCAACGTGAGGGAGCCTAGAAACTCTTTGGTCATGTCTCTGTTATCATTTTTGTGCAGGTATATCACAGTGAAGCATCCTTGCAAAAATCTGATTTATTGGAACATCAAGTATTTTTTGACTGATGGAGGGGAAAACAAGTCTCTTATTAATCCATCTTCATAGTAAAGGTGGTGAGCAGAGTTTTGTGATGGATATAGTAAAGTTTCATTATGATCCTCTCTGTGAGGACGGCTTAGAGGACTGCTGTTTCCCAAGGGTCTTGGACCGGGGGAAAAACATGAGTTTCATCTAGAAAAGGGCAGTTATTTGTGCTTCATTTTCCCATTTTTTTCTTGGTATTCTCTCCTGAATTGATGTGCTGGATATTAATTGTGTAGCTGGCTTTATTCTGCCTGTAGTCAGCTTGTCTTCTATTACAAAAGCACTGGTTTGGGCGTTTCCAACTTCAACTTAATTGGCTTTAGAGGGAGACTTTGAAGTTTGAGGGTTTTGCCACAGGGATGTGAGGATAGCCCGGGGTTATTATAGCAGGAACCAGGCTTTATTAGTTTGGCTGTTCCTGGAACAGCTGTGAAAGTGGGGACTTGCTTGGCTATGTCAAAACAAGCAGGATTCTAGCTGGAAACTTGCTCAGCAGATTTCCTGGTTAGAATTTAACTTTGGACCTTCCAGTAGGGAGTTAGGCGAGGCAGAAATACCTCTGGGAACTTCCTTGATGGCATTGACATTTCTTTGACCAGCCGTCCCAGTTTCATCTGAACTTTCATACGAAAGATTAAACTTCTCACCTCAAGCCTGTTTTTCTGCAGTTAATTGCACTTCAAGTCCTGTTCTCCTGCACAGTTTACTCAATAGTTATTAAAAATGTGTAGACTGTCAATTTAACTTCAGTGCTTGGATTTGCTACTTTTGTTAATTTTAAGCAACCAAATAGGACTTTGTGCTTTAGACAGAAAAGTGTGCAACAATAATAAAATCTGTCATGTTCTTACCAACAGAATTGGTAATCCGTTAGAAATGAGAAAGAAGGTTCTTTGTTGTCACTTCTCCTAAGCGCAGTTAAGGATTTTAAACAAATCCAAATAGTTGAGGAAAATCCTTTGCTGAGCATATTTAACCTTTCTGGTTCATACCATTTCTTACATAGCTGAAAATACGTAGCTGGATTTATTCTTCTGAAACAGTGTTTTAACACAGCTTCTGATAATGCTTGGCTGTCCTAGTGCTCTTTTTATTAATCAAGAGGCTTTACCATTTGTTTTCCTGTTCCATGAATGGGGAGGCTGGAGCTGAAGGTAGGGATGTGATGTGCCTGCGATCACCCAGTTAGCCCTGTGGCAGCGGGGAGCAGATGTTTCCAGTTTCAGTTTATGCTATCTGGAGCTGCAGTGCTGCAAGCTGGCATTACCTACCATGCCTGGGAAAAACCACCATGTGTTCATTTAATTCCGAAAGGTTTCTAGGATTGACAAAGACTAACAGATGTGTTGCTGCCTGTGCTTGCCTGTCTTTGTTGAACGCAGGTTTTTGCGTTGTCTACACATCCATATGGCTGTCGTGTGATCCAGAGGATCCTTGAGCACTGTCTTCCTGAGCAGACCCTTCCCATCTTGGAGGAACTTCACCAACACACCGAGCAGCTTGTTCAGGTCAGTGTGGGAAGGGGGAATGTGGGTGCTGCGAGATGTTTCTCGGTTACTGCTTTGTATTAGGAAAGCTCCTGGCAGCCTGTTTTGGACTGCAGCTGTAGTGCTGCTGGGGTCGTCTGAACACAGGGACTCTGTTCCTGAGGAGGAATGGGAAGGAACGTGGCAGACAAGAAATGCATCACCACCAATTGTTTTGGCTATGTGCAACTATCCAGCAGGTATCAAAGTTGTAGCTACTTTCCTTTTTGAAAAGGATCTTAAGTATTGAGTGGGTGCGTGTCCTAATGCTTCTCTCTAGAAGTTACAGTGCAAGTAAGATCTTAAGGGAGTTGATGCCAAGAGCTGATTGCTTCTAGGAAAAGAAAATGCCAAGTAATTGGGGTTCGTAAAATGTGTTGGTTTTATGCACATCCCCTTCCTGGCTGCCTTTCCTCTTCCTTGCAATCCTTCTGAGAACTTGTTTTTCTAGGATTCTGGTGTTGGGGCACGATGGATATAACAGCAAATGAACCCTGCCCTGTATGCTCACGTGTTTAGCACATGGAAGGTGGGAAGAGGTTGGGCATGGAGGTGAGGCATCGGGTCATGCCTCTGGTATTGTGAAGGGGGAAAATGTGTATCTTGTGATCTGAATGTACACACATTCAGAATATGAACATGCTTAAGGACAGTCTCCCGTAGCTAGAACCATGGTGCAGCCCTCCAGGACGTGTGATTTGGTATGTTTGAACCTGCAGAAAGCAAAGAAACTTGAAATAAGCAGAGTATTGACATTTCATGTTCAAGGAAATTGTTTTGAGTTTTATAATTGGTACAAAGATGTAGTATTTTACCTCCTGGTAAAACTCTAGAATGCACATTTTTGTAGAAGTAGAAGGTATTTACATGATGTATACAGTAGATATTTTAATTAGTGTTTAGTTCAAGTTTGTAAGTCTTAATGCGCATTGGGAACTAGTTTGATATTAATGGTTCCTGTCCACGTTTTGTCACACACTTCTGCTGTCTCTCAAACAGGATCAGTATGGGAACTATGTTATCCAGCATGTACTAGAACATGGTCGGCCTGAGGATAAGAGCAAGATTGTAGCAGAAATTAGAGGCAACGTGCTCGTGTTGAGTCAACATAAATTTGCTAGGTATGAATTTGTTCCTTAAAGTCTCCACGCCCCGTGGGAGCATGGACACATGCTGGAGTTGCAGAAGAGTTAGGGGTGGGGTGTAGGTAGGTGAAAGGAGCTGAAAATAACTTTTTGCTTAACACCAGAGTGCTATTTATAACTGCTTGTAAACTGGGATGAGTGACTGGCAAGGTAAGTTTGACTTGTAATGAAGGAGGATGAAGATGTGGAAGAGTAGCTCTAATCCAAG
Organism: Calonectris borealis; assembly: GCF_964195595.1. Lineage (NCBI taxonomy): Eukaryota > Metazoa > Chordata > Aves > Procellariiformes > Procellariidae > Calonectris > Calonectris borealis. The sequence goes on along the minus strand of NC_134336.1, from coordinate 6,502,236 downwards.
TTCCTGAACTTGACCAAGAGTTTTTGTGTGTGTTGTGGGTTTTTTTTTTGTTTTGGTGTTTTTTAAGTGGTCACTATCCCTTGGATAATAACATGCCATAAGAGCATTTCACTGCCTCTGGGATGCTGTGTCAAGCCACAAGGGAGCTTGGGAAATCAGTGTAGCAACAGTTCTTTTTCATCCCATTTTCACAGAAGAATCTGTGCTTTTTATATGTTAAGTCTTGGGAGTCCTTTTTGAGACACATGCGTAATGATATCCTGTTAGGGAATCTCCAGCAGTCGGAGGTTGTTAGTCCAGATGCTACAGAGCTACACACGGGTAGAAGCAAAATCCAGGTACCTTAGTGGATGTCAAGATGAAGTAATACTTCCCACATTTGTAAATTCCTTTTGTGTGTGTTTCTAGCCATTTGAACATGAAGGCTGAGCTCTTCAAAGGCTCAATATTCTCACCTTTTTATGATTAGTAAAATAGTGCTTTAATATTTACAGACACAAGGGAAGTGTAACATTAACAAGAATTAGAAGAGCGTGGTCTTAATGTTGTTATTTCAGGTTCTGCCTCCCTGACTTGCCTTGCTCTTTTTTTCTAAACTTCCTTCCAGATGGAGCATTAATTAGTGTAGGATGTCCCCTGAGCTGAGCACTAGTTGTGGCAAACCACTTGGTGATTTTATGATTCAGTCAGGGATGCAGAAGATAAGACTAGCAAAACTCTCTGTCCCCTTTCATCTATCCTATTTAACTTGGCTCTCTGGAGAGCAGAGACTAGTCATCTAATATATTCAGGAATTTTGGAAGTTCTCTGCCTTTGCTACGATCTTTCGTTCCTGAATAAGCATTTCCCTGTTGTTCTAACCTTGAACCTCCGTTCCCGTCGAGCTCCAGTACTGAGAAAACCAAACAAAGAACAACTCATCTGCTTCTCTAATGGGCACGCTATGAGAACAGACGCTGATCTCAAACACGGCATCATTGTAGAGTTGCACAAATTTGGGTGACATAAACCCTGAACTGGTCCTTTACCCAAATTCCCACTCAGATCCCAAGTTCCTTGGACCGCACTTCTGTTTCACATTGCTGAACTTCTGTGCCAGCACATATGTCTCTTACAAACGGTCTGCCCTTGCTAGAAGCATAAGAGGTCTCTTTGGGATTGAATGAAAAGCCCAGTAGAGAAGTTGCGTGCTCACAGATTGTCCTTCTTTTATTGTTACAGCAACGTGGTGGAGAAATGCGTTACTCACGCCTCCCGTACGGAGCGTGCCATGTTGATCGATGAGGTGTGCACTATGAACGATGGCCCTCACAGTGCCTTATACACCATGATGAAAGATCAGTACGCCAACTACGTGGTACAGAAGATGATCGATGTGGCAGAACCAGCTCAGCGGAAGATTGTCATGCACAAGGTAAGCAGCTGCCGTCGATTGATAAGGATGTAAGGCTTGTCACTGCTGCCCTGGTTGCGGAGAGAAAATAAGGCTGAGATGATGGCTTTTGCCATTAGAATTTCCTAACAACGGAGGTATTTCAAAGTTGCGTATTTCAGTAGTAGCTGAAATATGAAAATGTGAAATAATGAGATGCCATTTGGACTTAAAACTAGCTGGTTGCTTCTAGCAATCTCTTCTGACCCAGTAACCTAGTTCTGCGCTCGTGGCATAGCAAAAGCTGCTAAAAACCGCCCAGGCTTACTGCAGCAGCACCGTCGGGTCGGTGCCTCGCGAGGGACCCTCTGAAGGTCTGGCGATGACGACACACTTGCCCTCACTGAGAACAGCGTTCGCTGATGAGAGCAGTTTTACGCGCTCAGTGGAGCCGAGCCAGACCTCGACACGCCTGAAGCCGAGCGTGGACCTGCTGGTTGCGTTCCTGAGGGCTGCGGGCGCTGCCCTGTCACTTCGCGTCCCTGCTCTGCAGCCCCGGTCAGGACAGTCAGGCGGGCTGGTAACAGGCGCTAACGGGGCGCGGTGCTGTAGCGTCTGAGCCTGGAGCCATTAATCAAATTCTCTATTTCTCGGTTTTGCATACGGTTTTGATGAGAGACTTCCACGGTTTACCATTATGCTACAGTGTTTGAATGCGTAACAGTTTCAGGACTTAATATTTGTCAAAAATGAAGACATTTTGGAATTAAATATGCATTGCTGCTAGTCCTACCTCCCAAGGCTATATGCCTGCTGCCGCAAGGGCAGGAATCTCTAAAAATCAGGTGATGTCTTCATTTTCCTGCTTTTAAAGGTCACATTTGTGGGTCTTTATAATTGTAATGAATGGAAAAAAATATGCTTTTAAATGTGTAATGGAACTGAGATTATTTTCTTCAGTCACATGTTTTAGGGTCTGTTACTTTGTGAAAAATACCAGCTACAGCTAGACCTCGTATTAGAAATAAAATACTGACTAACACTGGCTTGGAAAACTCCATATTTATTTATTTTTAAGAGGAACTGTGAAGTGTCAGGTATTCAAATCCCAATGAAATCAAGTGTATTTAAGCATCCTTAAGTAAAAGGGACCAAGTGATTTTTCTGTAAGAAGAAGAGGGTATTATCTATGTAAGGGAGCTGATTTTTACCTGAACAAGGCAGTTGATCAGTATATAAACACCATACATGCAGCTGAAATAATCTTCCAGGAGGTTAATTCTTAGGTTTAGGAATCATTCAGAGTAGTTCGTTTAAACTAAAATCTGTATTGGTCCAAAAGAAATTACAAAGATAATGAAATAAAAGCGTATGGCAAGGCATATACACAATTAAATAACACAGTTAAATTAACTGTAGCAGAATGACCTGTAGCTTTGCTAATCTATATATGGAGATATATATATTAAAATATATATATACACACACACACACGAATGATCTTTACTGACATGTTCTTCTCCCTGTCAAGCAAAGTCTTTTGAATAAAATGCTAATTAGGTTATCAGTGTGGCTGTCAAAAATAGAACTGGGATGACAGCTAAATAGGACTGACTGAATATGAAGATTTCAGCTATGTTTATCAAGCTGAATGAAAGCCTGGGAAAATTGAGTGTATTGACTGTTGCTTTTGGATTGTGAAAATTGTTATTAGTACAAACAAGCAGTTTGTGTTATTGTTAAAGACAACACTTTTATTTAAAAAAAAAATATTGAAAAGTAATTTTAACAGTCAATTCTGTCAGTAAAAAAAAAAAAAAGTCTTAGAAATGAAGACGAACAAAGAACGAACTGTTGGACCTGGGGAGCTTTTCTTCTTAACCTCAGAGCAGCAGTCAGACCTTCTTGGAAATGGGATGTGGGGAGGGCCAAGGCATCAATTTATGACGATTACACGATGGGTCCTTGAACTGAAATAGGAATTTAAGCGGTTAGAGGCTGAGCTGATGAAATAGGATGAATTTGGGATGGATTTCCCATGGGAGTTTTACGGTCAGTCCTGGCTCAGGCAAGTCATGGTGATGTATCTACCCGAGGAGCAGGGCGTGCTGTACATCATGTTCTGGCTATTTTCTCGTCCTGTCTGCCGCTGCCACCGTAGAGTAAAAAGTCCATTGTAATTGTGTTATTGAAGGAACGTGCTGGTGGTGTGGGATATTTCTCATCTAGTAATGAAAATGAATTGCTCTTATGTCTCCTTCCTCTGAAACTGTCCAGGAGAACTTCAGCAGCATAATGATGTTACTACAACAGAAACAGCTTTCCTTGCTTGGGTGCTCTGGCAGTAAAGGTGGTTTTACTCTGGCTACAGCCATTAGAGTGGCGTTGGAAGTGACTCTTACTGTGAAGTAGTAAGCGGGTGAAATTTGCTTCCACAGACCTCTGCTTAAAATAAATATTGTAATTGTCAGGTTCAGAAATTAAACTGCTGTTTAGCCCAAGAACACTGCATGCCTCTCCCACTAGCTCTTTCAAATGGACTGCTGAAATTCATACCAGCAACTCTTCCAGGCTTTTAGCAGTTTTTTGAAGTTCAGCCTGTAGCCTGGAAGGAGGCAGAAGACCCTGCTCGTGTTCAGGAAAAGCTGCTCAGCCCCACTAGACCCTTCTGATGCCTCTTCTGCCTTAGTGTGCTTGGGAGCAGGGTGTCAGGGCACCCTTGGGAAGCTCGAGCACCCAGGGGTTGTCTTTCCAGGCTCCTCTCTTGGGACAAAGCCTTGTATTCATCCACACGCTCGGATCCAACTGGATTCCGGTAATACGGCTCAAGGCGATGCCACCTGCTTGACCAGAAGTTCCTCCTAAAAATAACATCAGCGAGTTATGGAACATTAACTTGATTCACAGTAATTGAGGTGATTACAGCAAATGGCACTTTAATATTTCAGGCATTTTTGTGGTCTTCTGGTCTTCTGCTGGTGGCCGGCACTCTGACCGTGTGGTACCCGGAGCTTGTCGTAATTCCAGCTCCTAAGCTTCACTCGCTCTTCTTTTATCTCCTAGATCCGGCCTCACATCGCTACCCTGCGTAAATACACCTACGGCAAACACATTTTGGCCAAGCTGGAGAAATACTACATGAAGAACGGGGTGGACCTAGGGCCCATTTGTGGACCACCGAACGGTATCATTTGAAGCAGCGAACTGGGGAGGAGCTCACTGGCCATCCGGCGTCTACAACCAGCAACCGACAATATTCCAATATACAGTTAGAACATGTTTTATGGTTGCTAAACTGCTAAAAAAGAAAAAAAGAAAAGCCTTTGTAAATTTCTTTAATTTTATTATGCATAACATGTACTAATTATTTTTTTTAATTAACTAATTGCCCTGCTGTTTTACTGGTGTATAGAATACTTGTACATAGGTATCAAATGTACATGGAAGGCCACATTTTTGTTCACTGTTGTATCTATATTCCAAATGTGGAAACTTTCAGGGTGGTTGGTTTGAAGAAAACAAACAAAAAAAAACCGTTTTTAATTCATCTGCCTTGCAGGCAACTTTTTTGCAAATACCTGTTTTTTCTCCTTTTAGTCGAAAGTCAGCAAGAAGTTTGAATTTTAGTTAAATGGCACAAATGACGCATTTAACGCTGTTTATAAATAAAAAAAAATTCAACTTGCTAAAGCTTCAGTTTAAAAAAAGAATTAAGTTTTTGAAACTTTTTAATTGCTTTTTTTTTTTTTTGAGTATAACATGCTAAAGGAGGTAGCTTAGCTGTCGTTTTTGGGAAGAAAACGTACACACCCAGAAAGTTTTTAAAGCGAGGGGGTGGGGGGCGGGTGTACTTGTTTACTGCCTACTCAGTTTGTTCTGTTAACATTGAGAGACACAATTTGATTATTTAGCATGAGGAAAAAAAAAAAAATCCAACTCGGCTTTGGTCTTGCTTCTATAAATATATAGTGTATACTTGGTGTAGACTTTACATATATAAAAATTTGTAGTATTTTCTTGTTTTGATGTCTGATCTGTATCTATAATGTACCCTAGTAGTGGAACATACTTCTGACTGTACAATTGTACATTTGTAAACCTCTGTAATGTAAATGTGGAGAAGTTTGAATCGACATAAACCCGTTTTTTGGTAAGAAAAAAGAATTAGCAAAACCTGTGCATTTCAGTGTATATTCACACCTTTTATGGTCGTAGCATATAGTGTTGTATATTGTAAATTGTAATTTCAACCAGAAGTAAATTTTTTCTTTTGAAGGAAATGTTCTCTTTATACAGCCTAGTTAATGTTTAAAAAAAAAAAATAAATGCTTGGTTTTATTTGTCACCTAGTTGAACAGTAGCGATCCTTTCTAAATGTTATACAAAAATGATTCAGTTCAAAATAGTGTTTTTTTGAATCTTAAAAAGTAATGTTTTGCTTATTTTGTGACAGTAAGAAACAAAAAGTGCAAAAGTACAGAATCCCCTAGTTTTCCTTACAATCAGAGTCCCTTTTCACCTTGTAAAGTGTGAATCACCTTCCCTTTTTGTACAGAAGATGAACTGTATTTTGCATTTTGTCTACTTGTAAGTGAATGTAACATACTGTCAATTTTCCTTGTTTGAATATAGAATTGTAACACTACACGGTGTACATTTACAGAGCCTTGTGTATATTTCCAATGAACTTTTTTGCAAGCACACTTGTAACCATATGTGTATAATTAACAAACCTGTGTATGCTTATGCCTGGGCGACTATTTTTTGTAACTCTTGTGTAGATTGTCTCTAAACAACGTGTGATCTTTATTTTGAAAAATACAGAACTTTGGAATCTGGCTTTGTGTTTACTTTGAACACCTGCAATGGAGTGCCACCCCCACAACTTTTTGCCTCTTTTTTACTTAAGAGCAGCCTTCCCCCCTCGGCCGAGGGCTCTGAGCAGCAGATGCACACGGAAAACGAAGAGCAGAGCCACCGCCTACCTCCCGCTGCTTCCCGCTCTTGCCATCCCTCCTCCTCCTGGGGTCTGGGGGTTTGGCTCTTTGCATTCCCCCCCCCCCCCCCTTTTGAGCACGTCTAAACCTTTTCAGCGCCCGTACGAACTCGTAGCACCCACAGCCTCCGTCCTCTGGCAGTAAGTTGGAGGTGAGCCACCACCGCCTGTCTCTTGGTCATTTTAAGCACTGCAGCTCTTGCAGAGAGGGGCAGGGAATGACTTCCCCCGGTACCTCTCATCTCCCACTCGTGGTTTCCTCTGCTGCTTTCGCCCTCCCCTCCCTCCCGCCCTCTTTGCGGGCTGGGGTTGGTGGTCCACGGAGTTGACGGTTGTGCAGAAGCTGTTTGTATCCTCATCCTCCTCTTCGCTGTTTGGGATGGGGGGAGGAAGGGCGCAGGGAGGGGACTGGGGAGCTGCACCCAGCAGTCGAGGTGGGGATGCACCGGCCATGCTGAGTGCCAGGGTGTTTTCTGGTTCATTGAGAACCACTAGAAAACAAGAGCGAACACCGAGCTCGTGTTTCCATGGAGACTTTCCCCAGTCCCAAGCCCTCCCTCCCGAGAGGTGAGGCTCAGCCTGGAGCCCAGCGCTGGGCGAGCAAAGCTAGGACTGTCCTCACCTGCGTTGCGTCCCACCCCTCCCAGTTCATCATCTGCTGCCCAGACCGTGTTCTTGTGCGACTTCTCAGCCTGCCTTTGTCCTTTATTGCCCCAATTCCCTGTCTCGGGGAAGCTCCAGCTCTGCGTTTCATCCCCTGTGTGACCCTTGCTCGGGGAGAAAATTGGCCTCTCCTTGAGTCCAATTTTTCTTCATTTACCAGTGCAAAGGACCTTCCCCGTCCCTGTGGTGCAGTGCCGCGGCTGCTGGTTTTAAAGACTTTTTCTAAAGGTTATCATCAGAATAGTTTGGGAAATCCTGATAAGTTTGTGCAAATAGGGTGAGGTGTGATAAATTGATGGAGGGGAAGAAGGTTTCTATTTTACGGGAAATTAGTTTTTTGGCTCAGGGCATTAAAACATTTGATTTTGGAGTATGTGTCAAATTACTGATCCTTCCCATGCTGCCACCTTCTTCTTCTCACCCCTCAACAAAGCCAATCCCCTTGAGAGGCTCTTCCATCTTCCATTTAGCCGTGGTTTTAATCAGTTTTCACACCCGTTGTTAAATTTAGCGGAGAGCGCCGACTTGGGCTTTCTGACACCTCTTTTGCCCTGGGTTTGAAGCCAGCCCGCACCTCTGCAATAAGCAACAGCCATCGCACCGAGCCACGAGGGTTATAGGAGCACTTGGGTCCCACGTCCCGGAGCCTCTGGGGCTCCTATAACTCCTATAGCTCTTCAACGCTTCATCTAACCCACAGTGCTTGAGCAGCTCAGCGAGGCAGCAGCGTGGCTGTGGATTTGGGGCAGAACGTGGTGAAAGCAAAGGATATTTTTTTCTTTTTTAGTTTAATTTAATTTCACATTGAGCTTCTATCTCAGTTTCAAGAGTGGGGTGAGAGTCTGCCCAGGCTCCGTGTTTCTTCCTCCAGACACCCGTGGGCCCGGGGTTAACCCTGGGCACCCTTCCCACCGCGGCAGCAAAGGTGTTCGGGAATGGGTTTCTTGCCCAGACCTGCAAACTCCTGCTCCGTGCCTGACCCAGGGGGAAGGATTCGGCCAGCGGTGCCTGAGCGCCGGCATGGCTGGGGCCCAGCCTGGGCAGCCGCCCCACGGCCAGCAGCGTTGGCCCTGCCAGGGTGAGGGAGGGGGCACGGCGGGGGCCTGCCAGGAAGGATACGGCCAGGTCACTCTGTGCCGGCCCCTCTTTGGTTACTCCTGAGCATGGCTGCTGGTTGCTGCTGGAGAAGGGATGTGAAGGGATCCGTCACATCAGCCAGGGCCCATGACACGAGCTGGGATCCATCATGACATCCAGGGTCCATCACACGAGCTGGGATCCACCATGACATCCAGGGTCCATCACGACACCCAAGGTCCATCACATCGTCTGGGATCCATCACACCCTGACCCGATGGAACAAGATCTCCCGCTTCCAACGGGGCCGCAGGGGGTAGGAAAGGACCCTGTGGCAGCCGGGCAGCGCCCGTCCCCCCACGGCCCCCTCCCGCGGGACCCCCACTCTCGTGTGCAGGCACCTCTGTCGCTCCTCCACGCGTCGGGGGCCACCTCTCGGGTGACACCCCTTGGTGGGGACCTGCAGGGGCCTTGGCCTCCCTGCTCCGTCCCCAGCGGGGGGGCAGCGCGGCGGGGCTGCAGGGGTGGCCGCGGCCACGGCGGGGCGGTGCAGCCCCAGCAACGCGCCCCCGGCCCGCGGCTCCGCGGGGCCGCTGTCCCCGCTCCGGTCCCCTCCCCGGGGACCCCTCTCCCCGGGGACCCCCCCTCCCCGGGGACCCCCTGCCACTGCCCCAGGGACCCCCCTCCCCTCTCCGGGGACACCTCTCTCCTCCCCAGAAACCCCAACCCCCGCCCCAGGGACCCCCCGCCACTGCCCCAGGGACCCCCTCCCCGCCCCAGAGACCCCCCCGCTGCCCCAGGGGCCTCCCTCCCCAGGGCCCCCCCTCCCCTGCCCCAGGGATCCCTCTCCCCTGGCCCAGGGACCCCCCACCCGCCCCAGGGACCCCCCGCCACTGCCCCAGGGACCCCCCACCCCCACCCCAGAGACCCCCCCGCTGCCCCAGGGGCCTCCCTCCCCAGGGCCCCCCCTCCCCTGCCCCAGGAATCCCTCTCCCCTGCCCAGGGACATCCCCCCCGCCCCAGGGTCCCCCCTCCCCTGGCCCAGGGACCCCCCCGCTGCCCCAGAGGCCTCCCTCCCCAGGGCCCCCCCTCCCCTGCCCCAGTGACAACCCCCCACAGGACCCCGACCCATCCCCCCTGCGTTTCGGCACCACCCAAAACCTTTCCCCGGGTTTTGCATCCCCCTCCCGCCCTCCGCCCCAGCTTCTTGCTGATGATATTAATACACCTTTTTTTAAAAGAAATATTATTAATTTGGCTCTTCCTAATTACAGCGCAATTAAAACAAAGAGAAGTGACTCAGGTGGGGACCCCGAGATAGAGCCCCCCCCCCCGCGATGTTTCACACCCCCAAAGAGGAGGGTTGCAGGGGGATGCTCTGCCGTGGGACGTGCCCCAGCTCTCCCCGACCAGGGGCTGCAGCTCCATTTTTAGCTGAATTTGGCTGATTTCCCCTCCTAAACCGGCGGTGCCGGGAGGGCAGTGCCCCTTCTCCCAGGTGATCCCCCCTGCTCCCCCCTTGACCCCCTCCCGGCATGTATTTTGCATTCAGATGAGTTTTTTTATGAGAATCTGAATATATTTTTAGGTTTTTTCACAGAAAGCATGCGAAAGCCATTAGGAGGAATTACACGTGTGTGAGAAACGACTCATTTATATCCCATCCCGTCTGTTCCCAGCTCACCCACAACTACCGCCTCCCGGGCCCACTGGGGTGACTGAACGCCCAAATTCAGAGCAAAGTCACCCGGGGGTCATGCATCAGCCACATGGAAGTCACTGTCATGACAAGGGACTGCCCTGTCCTCTGGTTCCACTGTTATCCCCCTTTTTTTTGAAAGGGGAAACTGAGGCACGGTGCTGTGGGGCTGGTCAAGCTATTGGCATGGGACTGGGAGTGAGTCCCGGCTCTGCCCGGAGGATTTTCCCCTCCTGGGTTGTACCCTTGGGGTGGCCCTGGCCCCAGCACCCATCCAGGGGTGACCGAGGGTCCCACGGAGGGGAGGCCCAGGAGCGGGGCAGGGTGGGGGTCCCACCCTGGAGGCAGATCCCAGGGCCCCCATCTGCCCCTGGTTCCTCTCCCCCGTCCACCCTGAGGTGACCCCGTCTGCCCCAGGATCCCCCCATCTGCCTGTTGATCCCCCCTTATATCCCCCTGAGTCCCCCCATCTACTCCTGGGCCCCCCCAACCGCCCCTGAGTCCCTCAGCACCACCTCATCTACCCTTGAGTCCCCTGAAGCTGCCCCATGTCCCCCCCATCTATTCTTGGGCCCCCTCAATCTGTCCCAGGTCCCCCCTGTATCTACTCTTGGGTCCGCTCATCTGTCCCAGATCCCCCCCATCTGCCCTAGGGTCCCTCCAGTCTGCACCAGGGTCACTGTCATCTGCTCCAGCCCTCTCCCATCTACTCCTGGGTCCCCACATCTGCCCCCAGGCCCTCCCACGTACCCCCAAATCCCCCAGTCTGCCCCAGGTCCCCCCCGCCCCCAAAGTCTGCCCCAGGTCCCCTCCCAGTCTGCCCCAGGTCCATTTGCCCCAGTCCACCCCACCTACCCCTGGGTCACCCCAGTCTGCCCCAGGTCCCCCCCAGTTTGCCCCAGTCCACTCCATCTACCCCTGGGTCACCCCAGTCTGCCCCAGTTCCCCCCCCCCAGTCTGCCCCAGGTCCCCACCAGTCTGCCCCAATTCCCCCCCAGTTTGCCCCAGTCCCCCCCACCTACCCCTGGGTCACCACAGTCTCCCCCAGGTCCCCCCTATATCTATCCCAGAGTCCCCCCATCTGCACCAGGTCCCCCCCATTTACCCCTGGATCCCCCCAATATGCCCCAGTGTGCCCCCCCCCCGCTTCCCCCGCGCCCCCGCCGGCGGGTCCGTGCCGGGCCGTGGTGGTCGCGGCGGGGCCGGGGCGGGGGCGACTGGGACCGGGACCGGGTGGGGGCGACCGAGGGCCGGGGGGAGGACCGGGACCGAAGGGGACCGGGGGCCGGGGGAAGGACCGGGACCAGGGGGGACCGGAGCCGGGGGGGGGACCGGAGCCGGGGGGGCACCGGGGGCCGGGGGGGGGGGGCCGGCAGGGGGACCGAGGGCCGGCCCGGCGCTTCCTGCGGGGCGGCGGCGCGGGGGGGGGCGCGGCGGGGAGGGCGGCGCGGCGGCGGCGGCCCGCACCCACACCGCCTCCCGCGGGCGGCGGCAACAAAGGCCCTTCCCCGCCCCCGCCGCCGCCTCCCGCCGCCGCTGCAGCCGCCGCCGCCGCCGCCAGCCGTCCTTGCGGCAGGAAGATGCCCGGGGAGGTGCCGCCGCCGGCGCCCCGGGGGCTGCGGAGCCTCGCGGTGCTGCTGCTGCTGCTGCTGAGCGCCCGCGCCGCGCTGGTGAGTGCGGGCGGCACCGGCACCGGGCGGGGGGCGCGGGGGGACCGGCTCCGGCACCGTGCGTGGACCGGCACCGGGCGGCGGGGGGGGGACCAGCATCGTGCGTGGACCGGCAGCGGGTGGGGGGCACCGGGCTGGGGGCGTGGGACCGGTATCGGTATCGTGCGTGGACCGGCACCCGGCGGGGGGAGGCGTGGAACCGGTATCGTGCGTGGACCGGCACCGGGCGGGGGGAGGCGTGGGACCGGTATCGTGCGTGGACCGGCAGCGGATGGGGAGCACCGGGGTGGGGGCGTGGGACCGGTATCGGTATGGTGCGTGGACCGGCACAGGGCGCGGGGGGGGATGGGACCGGCATCGTGCACGGACTGGCCCCGGGCGCGGGGACCGGTACTGGGCTTGGGGGGGAGTGGGACGTGGGACCAGCCCCGGGCACGGTCCGGCACCGTGCGGGGACGTTGGGACCGGCCCGGGTGCTGGGACCGGCATCGGTATCGTGCGTGGACCGGCACCGTGCAGGGGGACCGGCACCCGCCTGGGGTGGGCGGGGGGCTGGCAGCGGGGGGGGGCGGCACCCCCGCACCCGGCGTGGAGGGAGGGTCCCGGAGCCGGCACCCTGCGGGGTGTAGTGGGGACCGGCACCCTGCTCGGGTGGGGTTGGGCCAGCAGCTTGCTGGGGGACTGGGGAGCTCTGGGACTCGGCTGCCCACCCTGGGGCTCGCACCCTGCGGGCTGTGGGGGGGCACCCAGCTCCCGAGGGGCTCCGCTCCCCAGCACCCTGCTCCGCGCCGCCCCTCCCTGCCTGCAGACCCCAGCGGGCAGCGCAGGCAGGAGCCCGTTCCCCTCCCCCGCCCCGGGGTGCCCCCTCCCCTGCGCACCCCCAGGGGCAGTGCTGGGGCAGGGGCTCAGCCCTGGGGTGCAGGCAGGGCTGGGCAAGGCCGCCAGGAGCAGGCAGGTGGGGGGGGGCGCAGGCAGGGTGCCGGGGCCCTGCCGTGTGCGTGGGGAGGGGGATGCAGGCAGATGCCATTTGAAGGTCGTGGGGAAACACGCCTGAAAAATAACCCTGCGGCGGGGGGGGGGAGAGGGAGAAAAATCCCACTCCTGCCTGCTCCTGCCCGCTCCCGCTTCCGCGTGGCAGAAGAAACTTGGGGGGGTTTTGCCCCGACGCTGCAGGCACCGAGCCCCGCCTGCCCCCCCCTACCTGCCCCCCCCTCGCCTGCCCCCGGCATCTCTCTTGCACCTCCAGCCCTGTACAGGGGCAGATGCAGGCAGCCCTGCCTGCTGCGCGCCCCTTGCCTGCACAGCCATCGCCCCTCTCTGCCCAGGCTCTTCCCACGAGGTTTTCCCAGCCCTGCCCACGGGAGAGGATTTTGATGTTGGCAGCAGGAAGGGGTTATGTCCGTGGTTTCTCGTGGCACTTCCGAAACTGCTTCTCCCCACCACCGGCACGGTCCCGCTGGGAAACCCCCCACCAGAGCCACCCTGCCCTGCCTGCACCCTGCCTGCGCCCTGCCCGGTGCTCACTCTTCCCCGAGCCGCTTATGGGAGCGTTTGGGGGACCCAGGGTGGCTTTGCGGGGCGCTGGCTGTTGGGTGATGCTCTACGGGAAGGATCCTCCTGCAACCAGGAGATGCTTTTCCCACACAACCGGTTGTGCTCCCGGGTGTTGGGAGAAGCAGCCGCTCCGGGAGGAATGGGAGGAAGGCTGCCTCCTCCTCCTCTCTTTTAGAGGGGGAGAAGTCCCAGGGCCTGGCTGCTTGCCAGCACGCGACCTGCTGCTTTAAATAACCCAGAGCTCTTCCCCATCCTCCTGGCGTTCTGGTTTGTGGGCGCTGCGGGCTGGCACCCCTATTTCTGCGGGGCAGTGGGTGCATGTGGGGTGTTTGCCTGGCTTTCCCGGCAGCGGTTATTCCCCCTCCCAAAGAGCCAGATGCAACTTCGGTGTTTCCGAGGAGGCTGCTGAGCCGTTATTAAGAAGACCATCAGGTGCGTGATTTAGTCGTGTGAGCGGCGATAAATATTGTGGCTCCTGGCGATGCCGCGCGGCCGCTTGCGCCGTGTATCAGTTTATTAAGCTGAACGTTGCGCTTTGCCATTGATCCGGGGAAGCCCGAGCTCCACCGGCAGCTCCCCTCCATTGCCCGCGGCGGTGAGAGGTGCGTGCGGCTGTGCCAGCGTCTCCAGCACCCGTGGCGGGCGTGGGGTTGGTTGCATGGGTGCTCACTCCCCCCCCCTCCACATAAGCTTTTCCCCTTCCCCATTTGGGGAATTTTAGTTGCTGGCTGGTGGATGGCGATGCAGGCGGTTGCTGGCATTTGTTGAGGATAATTAGGCAGGAAAGGTTACAGGCTTGTTAAATGCCAGGATGGGAGGTGATGGGATGCTGGGATGCTCCTGGGGACCATGGGGCAGGTCTGGGGCTGGGGGAGGCAGCCCAGGGGAGGGAGGAGGCTGCTTTCCCCCGTGAGGGATGTCCAGGGGACATCGGGCATCCTCACCTGGAGGGGACCGAGGTCTCTCCTCTCCCCTCCTTCTCTTCGCTGAAGCTTTTAAATCATTTGGTCTCATTAGACAAAGTCTCGGCTTCTCCCTGGGGTCACCGGGATGGGAAGCGGTGACTCGGCACAGCTCCGGGACATCCCAGCCGGCTGCCGTGATAATGGGATGGGGGATGGATTTGGGGACCCCCGTCCCCCTGATGCAGTTGTGCAGGCAACTGGGTGACGTTGTCTGCAAACCCTGGGCCGGACCCTGGTCCCTGCCAGGGAGCCCTTCTCCGGAGCAGCACCCGGAGAATTAATTAATATTTGCACTGCAGTGACCGGACAAATAACTCCGGCTCCCGTTGGCACCGAGCCCATGAGCTCCCCGGGACGGGCCCAGCACCGCGTCTCCCTGTCCCCGGCCCGGGGGAGCGTGGAGGGACGGGGGCTGCCGGCCTCGGCACGGGGACGTGGTGTTGCTGGAGCGTTTGGGAACCGTAACGAGTCTCCCAGGACTCAGCGCTTCCCTTTGATCTCGTGATGGCTGTGATCCCTCTTGGCCCCGGGTTTGGGGAAGCTGGGATGGGTCCCACTGGGATCGGTCCCTTTAACCCTTTGTGTGCCTCCGTGGGAGCGCTGCGGGGCAGGGGCCGCCTCTCCTGGCGAGACCCGATCCTGGCAGTGGGTTTCCCCAACAGTGTCACGGACACGCAGGTTTGGTTTTGGCCGGGATTCCCCAGAGCTGTAAAGCTCACGAGCTCACCCTGTCCATCCCTGCCGATCCCCATCCCCTGCCTCATCGCTTTGGAGCCGGCTACGGACCGCTTTGAGAGAGGACGAGTCTGGACCTGTTTGGGAGATGCAGGCGGCTCGGTGGAGAGGAGCCCACGCATCAGCCCTGCCCATGGCGGGGGGGGCTCAACCCCTTATTAGACACCTGAGAATCCACCAGCGGGCTGTTTTCTGCGCAGCCGGGAGAGCTGCTGCTCCCCACCCCGCAGGCCAGATGCAGGTGGGGGGGGGTCGCTCCTTCTTCCTCCTCTTCCTCCTCCTCCGCGCAGGGCCTCGGTGGGGAGCCGGGATGCTGGCAGCCGAGCGGCATCTGGGGACCGTTTGGGGACAGAGCGGGCAGGGGGAGAGGGCAGCGCCGGGCAGCACTGCTCACCTTAACGAGCCGCAGGCAAAGCACGGGCTGATGAGCGTTAATCAGCGAGGGTGGCCGTGCGCTGGGCTGCGGCGAGATGCCGGGGTGCCTCCAGCCAGCCCTGTGTGACACCCCCGGTCGGGGGACCCCGAGTCCCTCGGCGTGCTGCGGGAGGATGCTTTGCCTTGGCCCCGGCTGGCTGGCCGAGCCGTGAGCTTAGGGATCAACTCGTCACCTTAATTACTGCGAGCGTCGATTAGCCGTAACCTTTCCGCGGGTCCTGGCCGCTCACGTCCCTGTCCCTGCTGGAGCTTTGCCTGGGTCGCTCTGGGACCGGGCTGCTTTGGGGCTGGCCTCATCCTGCTCCTCTTTGTAGGGTGTCGGGGAGGTGATTTTGATTTAGTCCCAGAGCGTGTTTCCATGGGGCTCTCCCGGGGAGGGTAAGTGTGGTGTGGCATCGCTTGCTCCTTGCGATCCCTTAAAATCCACCCTTGGCTCAATCCGGAGGGATGATGGGGAACACGGGACCCAGAGATGCCCCACGGCCCCGCAGAGGTTTGGGGTGGAGCATCCACCTCCCCCTGCAGAGGATTTGGGGGGTTTCAGCATCCCCCGCAGCGCTGGGTCCCACCGGTACCGACGTGGGGGTTTGGGGGTTTGCAGGGCACCCTTGGTCCCACGATGTCTGCTGAGGGACTGGGGTCAGCTGGTCCCCGGTGACCAGCCTGGCATCAGGGCCGTGGGGGGGGGGGTCTTTCCCTCCTGAGGTTTGTGGGTGCTCTGGGGGCTGCCGTGAAATTGTGTGGCATGTAACGAGTTTGCCAGGACTCAGCCCGGCTCCCAAGGGCGTGGGTTTGAGCTCCGTGGTGTGAGCTGGGGTAATGCAGTGGTTCGAGCCAGCCCTGTTTGTAGGGACATCCCAGCTCTCCCCATCCAGCTGTGCTCAGCACCCAGCTCCTTCCTCTTACGAGCGAGGGGTGAAGCAAGTTCATGGAGAAATTGAGGAAAAAAAAAAAAAAAATTGAAAAAAAAAAGGGTCCCAGAGCTTCTCAAGGGGCGCAGGGTCCTCTGGCCACTGGCACCTCCTGTCCCTGCCCGTGCGTGGTGTGGGCGAAGTGGGGGTTAAGTCCCCAGGTGTCCCTAAGGCTCCTTTTCCCCTCGGAAGAGCGGCCGGGAGACGCGCGGCAGCCCTGGGAGACGGCAGCCGGGCCGGGGGAATGCCCGTCCCCGGTGCGACGTGAGCCGGGTACCAAACCCTGCCGGGCTGGTCACCGAAACCGGGGCTGAGCCCTGGGAGCCGGGAGCCTTTCCCTTCCTGAACAGACTTTGAAATAGTTTTAAGTCGAGGCGTTAATTCTGTACAGGCGTCCTCTCCCCACCGAGCTTTCCCCATGCTCGGAGTGGGGCAGGGAGGCCGGGTCTGATCACATCCTTGCATCCTGCGTGGCTCTGGGTGTGTTTTTTGGTTTTATTCTGCTCCCCAACATAAGAGCCCGGTGCTCAGCATCTCTGCAAATCCAGCCTCAATGTCCAGGAGATGGGGAGCAGTTTTTTGGGGGGAGAACCCCCCCTTTAGCGCCTGGTTTAGCATCCCCTGGGAGCAGCGGGCAGGTACCTTCGCCGGAGCTGTGGTCCTCAGCATCCCTCAGCATCCCCCTTCCCTCCGCATCCTCCCCACTCCGGTTTAACGCCTGCACAAGGCTCCTTTGGCTCAGGACCCCGGGGAGCTGCCGGAGAAGGATTTATCCCACAAAACGGGTGATGCCACCGAGCCTCTCGCGGGCAGAAAGGGGGACGTGCCTCTGTTTTTCACCCCGGCGGTGTCAGCCTGGCCCCGGCAGAAGATGCTCGTCCCTTGCCGGCCGTGTCCCTGGAGACGGTGCCGCAACACGTGTGCGGAGGGAGGAGCGGCGGCTGCCGGCGAGGTTTTCCCAGCTTTTCCATCCTCGCTTTGTGCTTTTCCCTGTTTCCCTTGATCAGGTGCTTTATGGGGAGGGCGGGGGGGAGAATATTTCCCATCGGGAGCGTCCCGTGGTCCTTCGCCTCCCCCGGCCACGGCTTTCGCAAGCCGCAGCCAGTGCCCTGCTCCGGGGAGAGCGGAGGTGGGAGGAAGGGCGGCGGGGCGAAACAGAGAGCTTTTTGTGGCAATGCATACATCTTTCCCAGATAATTAATTTGACATTTACGCTGAGCTTCTCGTGCAAAGCTCCCGAGCGTTTCGGTGACCTTCGTGTGCAGAGCGCGGGGCAAAGGCCCCCCCTTTGTGCCCAGCCCCGCGGAGCAGCCTTTCTGCTGGAAGTCAAGGAAGGGGGAAGGATGTGGCCGGATCCAGGCAGAGGAAGGCTCCTGGGGCTGCTCAACCGAGCCTGGCTGCAGCATCTGCCCCCCCCAAACCCATGGTTTTGGGGGTCTTGCTGCGGTCAGGAAGGAATGGGATTGAACCCGGGGTCGTGCGGGTGGCACAGGGATGCTCCTTTTTGGAGCAGGGAAGGTAAAAGTATTTTTAGAGCTGGTTCTTTCAAGGCTTTTTGTTAAAAATGACTCAAAAAGTTAATTCTGGTCCTGGTTAAACCAGTATTTAACCCAGCTGCGGCAGTGCATGCGATGCGTTGAGCAGATGGAGGGGACAGCATCGATTTGGGGGTGAACGGCGATGGGTTCTGCTGCGGTCCCCACCCTGGGAGTGATGCTCCCTGAACCTTGCATCCCCCTTTTCCACCTCGGCATCCCAGAATAGGCGACTTCATCCCTCTCCGGGCTGGATCGGGATGTTTGCTCTGCCCCGGCCGCGTGATGTGCCCTCGCCGAGACGGAGGCCGCATCTGTTTACATCTCTGCGGCCACGATGTAAAGCATCTCCCTCCCTCGGAACAGCTTGGCCGCGGCTCAAACTATTTATTTCAAGATAAAAATAACAGCAGCAACCTCAGGGCTGCTGCTTCTTTCTCGGCTGATGGCGAAACAAGGATTATTTTAGCAAGAGGGGGGAAAAAAACTCAATGTGGGGGAGCCCGGACACGCGTCCCCACCGCTGCAGCCCCAATGTGGGACCCGAATTGGGGCGGAGGAGGCTGGAGCCAGGGAGAAGCATCATCTCTCAGGCAGCACGGAGCACAACTTGTTGGCAAAACAGTTTATTTGCCAAAAAATGCTGTTTTTCCGGAGGAGGAGGAGGGGAATGAAGCTCTTTTCACGAGCCGCGTTGGTCAGGCTGAGTAACTGCTGAGAAGGGCGGGCGGTCCCGAGCGCGAGTTTGGCTTGGTTTAGAAGTGATGCTCGCGTTAGCAAATGTCAAAAATATAGCAGAGGGTTGCATTTTGGGGAAAGAGAGTGGGAGTTTTGGTCCAAAATGGGCATTTAAAAAAAAAAAAAAAATCTTATTTATTTCTTATTTTTTGCAAGGAAAGCTATAACTGAACAGAAAGCCCCTGTGTTTCTCTCCTACCCCAGAGCAGTTTTCCCTGCGGAGGCAGCGAGTGGTGCCGGCGCAGAGCGTGCAAAGAGCTTTACTGCCCCAAACTGGGTGTCAGTCCACTATTTCCAGCTTATTTAAGGCAAATTTGGGTCCACCGGGCTCCTAATAACTTTTCTAGGTGCTGCCTGTCCTAGGGATGTCTGTTGTGTCCTGAGATTCTGCTGGGAAACGTCTCCATTGCACCCCATAAAGATTAATCGGAGGAAGCTGGCATAATGCATTTTTTTCCCATTTTGGGGGTTTTTTGGCAAGTAGCATCATTCAGCCTTTAATTCTCCTTCTCCCTCATGCGTGGGCAGCACGTGCGTTTGCTCAGTGCGAGGTGAGGGTGTCGTGGGAATCTCCTGCCACCGGGCCGAGGGTATTTAGGAGCCGGAGCAGAGTGTCACGGGAGATGGCACTTACGGGGAGCGTGGGGAGGAGGCAGGGACCGGCACTTAAACCGCTCCGAAGCCCTGGCTCCGGCCCAGTGGAAAAACCCAGAGCTGCCAGGTATTTGTTGATGAAACGGGATGATTTTATGCAGCTCCGGCGATGCTTTAACCCGCGCCCGGGAGGCTGCTCGGAATGCGAGGTTCCCTTTTTTGGAGGCGCCGGGAGAGGCGGCCACCGCGTCCCCGTGACTTTGGGGTGCTTTGGTCCTCAGCCGATGTCACCGCTCCCTCTTCTCACCTCCTCCTCTGGGTCAAATAATACAGAATATGATAAATCAGCTTTACAGGGTGCTCCCCGCCGCCTGAGGCCTGGCAAGCTCGGTGCACCCCAGCCCGGTCAACGTGCTTGGGTGCCAGGGGGCTGCGACCTGGAGCACCCACTCCTCGTGCTCCCGTGGCACCAATGAGTGCTAATTAAGCCCTAATTAACCACCAGTGGTTGCAAGTCGGTGCCCTGCCAGCGTGCATGGCTCACATCCCGTGCGGTGCTGCCGTCGCCTCCGTCAGAGGATTGCAAACCTGGGTGGGATCCTGGGGTTAATTAGCCTGGCGTTAATTAGGGAGCATGCCGACACATATCTGCCAATGGGGAAACCGGGGTGTTAAATGGGGACCTGGGCATCAAACAGGGACTGGAGGCATCAAGTGCAGTGAGCTGGGATGAAATAGGGTCCCGTGCTGGGCTCAGTGGCCGTGGGGCATCGTCATCCCACCGGGCTCCCCGGGGACCCGCAAGGAGCTGCACCGGGCTGGGGCGCTTTGGGGAGCGGAGCTGCCCGGGACACAGCACCCAGCAGCACCCGGCCTCCGTAATCAGTTGGTTTTGTTTCTCCTGGCACTGAAAGGAACTGTTTCTCCCTATTTATCAGAAAATAATTGTTTTGGGTGCAACTTGCTAGTTAGCTGCCTGGCAAGCTGCAATTAGGCTGTGGGAGAGGGCTGTTGGGAAGGTTAGCGAGCTCCACGGGGTGTCCCCTGTGGCATTGGGGTGTCTCCTGCAGTGTTGGGGTGTCGGGGCTGCAGGGGGCTCGCATTGCTGGGCAGGACCCCCTGGATTTTTGGGGTGTAAGTTATGAGCCGCATCCCTCGGTGCTGTAATTGGGGAGATGCAGCTGGTTGTCCCTCTTTGCCCTCTTGCCTTTAATTGGGATTAATTAATGCTTGCTCCTCAGACTCAAGGTGCCCATCTCATCTCCAGGCTGTGGCATTTAAAGCCATGCGCGGGGACCTTGCGGCGGGGGTCACGCCATCCCCAAATGTCCCTACGTAGAGGTCCTTAAAGCCACCGTGGGTGATCCCCAGGGATGCTCGTGCGGAGGTGGGTAGATGCTCTCCATGCCCGGGGGATCATTGCAGCCCTGCTCCCTCCAGGATACCTGATCCTGGTGGCAGAGGATCCCAAATCCCTTCGTTTCCCATGGCCAGAGCTCTTCAAACAGGGAGGGTGGGAGGGAAGGCTCTTGCTGCCATGGAGGAAGAGAGAGGGAATCCACTGGACGTGGCGTGGGGATCGGATGGGCACGGCTGGGTTTGCAGGAATTGCCTGGTACCCACGGGCCGGTCCCTGGCGCATCGTCCCTCGTGGGGACATACAGACATTTCTCCGTCGGTGGCATCCCGCAGCGGCGCCCACCGCGTTGGGAGCAGCTGTGGCTCCTTGCCTTTGGGCTGAGCTCGACCGCACCCTGCTTACTCTTGCGATAAAAAGGGGCTGCAAAGAGTCAGCAGGGAGGATGCGCCATGGGGGTCTGCATCCTCGGAGCAAGACATCCCCCTCTGCCGCATGAAATCCTCCGGATCCGCCGGCCGCTCACGAAACGCCCCCGCCACGCGCACGCTCGCCCGACTGGAGACGTGTGTGCGAAGGATGCTGTTTACCAAAATTTGGGCTCGCTTTGCAGACAACCAACCTCTATTTGTGTCTGTGGCATCCCAACCGAGACCCAGAAATAGCCTGCGAGGGGCACGTCCTTTCAGTATTTTCGCTTGATGTGCGGAAAAGTGGGGGAAAAAAAAACCTGGCCGGGCTCTGGATGCAGCATCCAGCTTCAAACGCGCCCCGACGCGAGAGGAAATTGGGATTACACCGGCTGTAAAGGGAAGGCAGCAGGCAGGGGGTGGCTGGGGCTGGAGGAAGCCATAGTTCTGTGTCCTGCCTCCCTCCTGCCGGAGGAGCGAGTATTTTGGGTTTCAACAACGACTTTTTGGCTCTAAATGCCTGGGGCTGTCTCCTTGGGATGCTTCCATCCAGCCCTTGGCACCCAGGTTTTGTGCTGGGTTAGAAGCACCAGCGAAGGGACTGGGGAAAATCAACCCCGTGGGCTCCTCTGTATAGACTCCAACACAATATTTGGTAAAAAGAGTTTATTTCTGTTTTTGTGTTTTTTTTTTTTCCCTCCAAGGAGCTTTTTGGCTGCTGGTCCCACCAGCCTGGTGCGAGGCTGAGGATCTGGCTGGGTCCATTCCAGCCGCAAAGCACCCAGTGGTACGGGGAACTGGGTCCTGGGAACCCAGTCGTGGGGTGTTTTCCCTTCTCACCCGGCTCCAAACTCCCCGTTTGCTCTCGCCAGCTCCAGCGCAAGCAAAGGCTGCATCTGCAGCCGGGCTAATTCCCCGGGGCTGTGCATCCCGGGGCTGTGCATCCCGGGGCTGTGCATCCCGGGGCTGTGCATCCCAGGGCTGTGCATCCCGGGGCTGTAACCCCTGGATGAAAAGCATTACTGAATCCATGCCGGACAGCTTCATGCTGCTGGCGATGCTGGGACAGGGAAGGCAGCAGTTGCTTTCCATCGAACCGGATTGGGGTGCAGAGCCCCCCCCGCTCCCGACCTGCCCCTCATCCCCACTTGCCTCGTGCCGGCAGGATTTTTGCATCCCCCGGCTCAGGCAGCCGGGCGTCCCCCTCCTCATCCCTTTCCCCCCTTATTTTCCTCCCGTCAGCCGGAGCGTTTTGCCCGATGGACTGCATTAAAGTCGGGAGGTGAGGAGGACAAGCTGCCAGCAGCGAGGCTGTGCGAGCCCTCCCCCAGCCGCGCGTGTCAGGGGAGCGGGGCTGGATGCCGAGGTCTGGGGAGAAGGGACCGTTTCTTCCCTCCTGCTCCACTTTGGGTGCTCGGAGCAGACGAGGGGCCGCGTGGGGTGGCTTTTCCATCCCCTGGGAAATGCTCTTGGTGAAATGGGTTGGGGTTGGGCGCCTGCTTTTTTGCATAGGAGTCGCAGACTGGGCTGTTCCTGAGCCTCGGCTCTGTGGCTCATCCTTTTTGTTCCAGATTTGGCCAAAA
This sequence comes from Calonectris borealis, assembly GCF_964195595.1. Lineage (NCBI taxonomy): Eukaryota > Metazoa > Chordata > Aves > Procellariiformes > Procellariidae > Calonectris > Calonectris borealis. The sequence goes on along the minus strand of NC_134336.1, from coordinate 6,479,942 downwards.
AACTCCAAATCTCTCCCCAAAATGCCCTGACCCCCAGCGGGTAAGCACCCTGCACGTTCTCTCCCGTGGCAGTTCAGGAGACTGGCATTTTTGGGCCCGATCCTGGCTGCCAGGCGGGATGCTCACCCCAGCGCCCGCTCCCCTGCTGCAGGCACGGGCCGGATCCTGCCTCTCCCGGTGCGGTTCCAGCCACTCCCAGCGAGCGCAGTCGGAGTTTACCTCCAGCTATAAATATCTGGGAGAGCAGCAAAGCCCCCAAAGGGTTTAGGCACTATATATAGCCCTCTGCAGCAGAAAGACATCTTGCCCGGAGACCGGGCGGTGGGATCTCCTTCTAGGAACGGGGGGAAGGAGAGCACACGATACGGGGGCTGATGACTTTCCATGTGGATACGGGGCTGGATCCTCTCCCTGCGACCAGTGTCCCGGTCCCTTTGCACCCCGGCAGCACCCAGCCGCTCCGCTCGGCGTCTTGCTTACGCCGAACATCAGCAGAAGTTGCTGTCTGAGCGCGGAGGAAAGGGACACGAGACATTTATAGCCCTTGAAAATCGTCAAGGAAATGTCTGTCTGGGTTAAAATAGCAAGAGCAATTAGAGGGGGGCGAAAAAAAAAAACCAAACCCAACCCAACCACACGGTTTGTGTGTTATTCCAGCTCTTTTCCGAGTGCTTCCCGTCCTCAGCCGGGGTTGCAGGCTCCCTGCCTCCTGCTCTCCCATCTCCTGGCTCTGGAGGCTGGGACAAGGTCTAACCCCCCTCCCCTCCCCAGGAGGGCCAAACCCCTCTGAAAACCCAATCTTGTGCCTCTCCCAAGCAAGTTAAAAACTCAATCTTGACTTAAAAAGAAAGGGCGCCGAGAAGTTAATTGGGTTCCTTCTTCTTTTTGGTGTTTTGCGGCGATGCCCGAGCGGGGTCGGTGCCTCCTGCGTGTCTCTGGACGTTGTTAATTAGGGAAACCCCAAGCTTGAACTTCCCCAGCGCCTTCGCCAGCTGCAGCGGGATTTATCGTGTGCGAACGGGTCCTTCCCCTCCCCGGGCTGCGGCGGGGGCGAGGATGGGGCGGGAGATGAGGGAAAAGAGGCGCTCCTGGAGAAACAGGCCAAATCCTGCGGATAAGGGGAATTTTGATGTTGCTTTGTTTGACCCCGTATCTTCCAGGGAAAAAAATCCCCAGTCCTCTGGCAGGCAGCAGGGCTCGAGGGTCACGCTCGTTTGCTCAAGCCTTGCATTTCCCTGCCTAAAAATCAGTGGTTTCGTTGGGTTTTCATAATTTTTTTTTTTTTCTTTCCTTCTGCAAAGGTTTTATCGCGGCTGAGGAGCACGGTCGCTTCTGTAGGGTAGAAAGTGGAGGTTCAGGGTCCACTGGTCTGGGAGGTCGTGGTTGTGGTCTGGGTCGGGGCTCTTTGTGTTGCTGAAGGTTTTGGGGACCAGGGCTTATCTTGGCAAGGAGCTCCGAGGGTTTGCGTGCCCCGGCTGGGTATCTCTGGGACCGAGCGCCTGGCCCAGCACGGCTTGAACCTCGGTTGTGTGAGAAAGAGGAAAGAAAGTCCCAGGAGGGGAAATCCGGAGAGGAAGAGCAGGTCTGGGTGAAACGGCCAGGAGGGCGTTGAGCGGGTGCTGCCCACGGCAGGAGCGGGGGGGACCTGGCCAGCCACATTTTCCTGGACATGAAGTGAAGAAAAGGGTTTCCTGGGAGGGGGAAAAAAAAAAAAAGAACCTGTTACGAAGAGAAGCTGGCCTGTTTTGAAAACGAAGGGTCGGTTGGTGATTCAGGCTAATAAATGTCTTGACTTTTTTAGGTTCGCTTTTGCGAGAGCGTGCCTTTCCGATGGGATCATGCCAGCAGTGAAACGCGCATGAAAATCTTTCCATTTTGTGAAAACAAAATTTTGGGTCCGTTTCCTTCACCCGCAGGGCTGTGAGAGCTTCTCGGGGTCCCCTTTTCAAGCTTTGCCTGCTGACTTAGGAGCTGGAAATACTTTTCCGAGCACAAGGTGAATCCCTCGACTCACGGAGCTGAGGCTCAGAGGAAAACATGGTGCTTGGTGGGAGACGGTCGCTGCGTGGAGAGGTTCTTCCTCGCTCTGTACAGAGGCCAGAAACATCTCCCCAGGGGAGCATGGGGTGAAACAAGCCCCGGGGGCTTCTCCTGCTGGTGGCTGCTGGGGAGCCGTGGGCATCCCAGTGCCCTGGGAGCGTTCGGTTCTCCATACCTTCGTTTTCCTCCTGGTCTGATGGCTTTTGGGTTGTGGGGGAGAAGAGTTGCAGGGCTCGGAGCAGAGGGGCTGGGTCCTGGGTATATTAGGCGGGTATTTGCCTGGGGATGCTGGTACTCATCCCCACGCGGGGACGCTGGTACATCTGACAGTGCACTGACCACCCACCCTCAGAAGACGGAGGTTTCTCTTCTTTCTTCCCCTCTCAACCCTCCCTGACCGGGCAGAACATTTCTCTCTTTCCTTTTGTCTCATCCTCTCGTGCTTTCAGCCATTGGGCACTAAAGCAAACTGTTCTGGGTGGAAAAAGGAGGCCTCAGATGCAGTGAAACACCCTCCTCTAGCAGTGGTTCGCTGTTCCTCACCTGCTTCCAGGGACTATATCTGAGAGCTTGAGGTGGTTTTTATTTTCCCTCTACAATAATAAGTTTTTCTTCAACAGCAGAGACTGGAAGCCCTGAATAGCTCTGAACAAATAACACAAAATGTGTCAGGAAGGGGTATTTCTACCAGAAGGCTGCTTTGAATCTTTGCTACTGTAGAAAGACGGAGCAGAAACCTCCTTCCCGCCTGGATATTTGCTGAGAGCTGCCCAGGCTGAGGGAAACAACAGGGTGGGAAAGAAATATCGGCATTTCTCCCCCCGGGGACTTCCCGGTGCCGTCCCCGGTTCAGACCCGCAGGTGAACGCTGCCGAAACACCCGCGAGCGGGAAGATGCTCAGCAGCGGTGGATTATGTTGGGGTTTTTTTTCTTAATGGAAAAAGCCGTGTTCGTACGGAAACCAATCGGTTTCTGCGGTCCTTAAGGGAAGGAGCATCCCAGAGGCACCGGTAAAAGCTCATTGCTTTATGCTCAGTGTTGCAAAAAGGTTTATAAAATTTAAAAAAGCATGTAGAGGGTGCGTGGGGGTCTTTATACCATGTGCCCCATCTTGCAAGACGTTGTGCTGGCGGACTCTGGAATGGCAGTGAGGACCGGGAGACAGACGTGCAGGAGCTGAGCCCCCACAGCTCGTGACATGTGTGGGAACCAGGGCCTGAGCTTGCTCAGAGCTCCAGAGCAAGAGTGTGATTAAACCCAACGGATGCTCTGAGCCCACCCGTCCCTTCCCATAGGTATCGACGCCGGCAGCGATTCGGAGGCACGAGCAGCCGTCGCATCCCCTGGGAGCTGCCGTTTTGGGTGCGAAAACCCGGGGATGCGTCAAAAGCGGGACTCCCAACCTATTTCTGCTCATCGTGGGGGAGGTGGGCTGCTCTGGGGGGGCCGAGCTGAGCCCGCCGCAGCCCCCCAACGCACCCACGTCCCGCCGGGGCCGCAGGAAAGTAGGTCGTGGCCGCGCTGGCGTGGCGGGCTCCGTCCTACATATGTAAATCGGGTCTATTTATGGCCGCTCGGATGACTGCGGGCTCAGGCGGCTCTGAGCAATACCTCGCTCTCCGTCCCCTCCGCAGGGCTCGTCCTGGCAGTGCCAGGGCCCTGCGGGTGGGTCCAATCCTGTTTCCACCTCTGGGGCGAACAGTGGATGCTCATGGGTCTGTAGTTTTGGGGTGAAGCTTTGGGATTGCCTCCCGGTCCAACCGGGCAGGGAAAGTGAGATGAAACCTCTCCCCTTTGCTCCTGGGGTGGGTGCTGAGCTCCCTGCCTCCGTCCCTGCCTGCACCGGGCATTTCTGGCAGCAGTTGCTGGCGGATCCCACCCTGGCTCCCTGCTTCCCAATGTTTTGGGGTGCCAGGGCAGAAAAAAATCCCTTTAAAGCTGCGTTTGCAAAGCATAAAGCTTGTCTGGGCAGACGTGGGGCATCTCATTTCTCTCTCCATCCCCATCCCTGGGAAGGGGACGGGTCTCCCTCCAACGATTCCCCTTTAACCCAGCGCGGGATCACTCGGGCTAATCTCCTTCAGGCTGGAGTCCCTCTGAAAATTGCGGCACGTTTGCATTTGGCAAGCGCAGCATCTTAATCAACATCCATTACAATTTCCATGACAACTCTGGGGAAGGTGGGCAGAAACTCTTTCCCCTTGAATACGCTCAAGCTTGCAAACACCCCGTCCTCCTGCTTGGGCCAGCGGTCAGCAAAGCACCACCCTTGATTAATTATTCTTAATGAAAGGCCATAAGGAAAAGGGCTGCCTGGGAAAAGGGATCCTTTGTTTTTTTTCACTAGCGGTTTGGGGGACCTGCTGTTGCGGAGGGGGGAGTCTGTATTCAGCCAGCAAAGCTGCACGCAAAAGGCTCTAATATATTCCTGATTAATCATTATTAGGAGGTTCATTAGCTGTGGCTCAGCATGAGAACAGATTGGGAGGGGCAACGGGGCTCCAATAACTGAACTGCAACAGTTTTAGGAGCAGATAGGCGACGGTTATCGCGGCGTCAGGACGTGCTGCTTAAGCGTGGCATGGACGAAGCATCTCTCCTTGCCCCCCGCATCCCCACGACCTCCCCTTTTTAAAGTATTTATTGCCATTTTCATGGTTGCTGTGCAACCTGGACCTGGATGCTTCCCGCATCCCTAAAAATGATGCTTGGAGTTTGTTCACCCTCCCATGGTTGGGGGTGATGCCCTTGGGTGGGCTCCCTGCATCCGAGGAGGGGGCGGCCTGTGGGGGGAGCCGGTGGGGATTTCCTGAGTGTTACAGGCTGGGGCAGTGGGAGCAGCTTCGGAAAGGGGTTTCCCACGTGCCGGTACTGGTGGATTTTGCAGAAAACACTTTAAAAGCTGTTAAAACATAGGGGACCTTGTGGTTGTGCAGGCTCTGCTGCCTGCCCTCGCCATGAGGGCAGGATACGGCCCCTCCGCCCGCTCCGTGTTACTGACCCGGCGTGCTTGGAAACCGCGGAGAAAATCCCCCTTAATGGTGACAGTTGCTTTGCTTTTGGAACTCATGGCTGGGAAAGGTCTCGGGTCCGGCTCCTCAAGGGGGAAAAACCCACCAAGCATCTCTGCCGTGGCATGTGGAGGGCTGGGACCACGAGTCCTTGGCTAGGGGATGGGGAAACTGAGGCAGCGGCCGGGAGGGAGAGGAGCCGGCAGCCGCGGGGGTGGTTGGGAGAAGGAGGATGGTTTGTAGGGCTGGAGGATCTTCCCTCTAAGAGCAAAGGGGCTGAGATCTGTCCCCATAGCCCTCCTCTCCTCATCCCAGCCCATCCCTTGGAGGCTCAGGGTTCCCCTCGCCACCTTAATGACCACAATTAAGCCAATCCCAGAAAATGAAGTGGCATTTAAAAAACAAAATAAATTTAAAAAGCCCGCAATTGCTTTTTGTGGTCGTTAAGAGGCTTTTTACTTTCATGGCTGCCTCTCCTGCGGTTTCGGTGGAGCATCCCCTGGCACGGTGATAGCACCCTGGCTCACTGAAGCCACCCCGCACTCCCCGGGCGGCTATTTTGGGGGGTCCAGATTTCTCCTTAGTCTCTTTAGGGGGGAAAAATTAATTATGGTGCATCCGATCTGTGCCAATATCACCCACAGTGGGACAACTCACTCCACAGAGGTGTTCCCCATGGAGGGAGGTGACACGGTGGTGGCCTTGTGCCCATGGAAGGAGGTGACACGATGGTGGCCTCGGACCAGGGGGATTTCTGCCTCCTGAGTCACCCTGGCTGCTCCGGCTGGGAAGGGCATCACGCGCCTGAAAGCAGAAGAGGTTTTTCAGCCTGGCTCATAGTCCCCGAGCTGTGTCCCCATGTCCCCGAATAATGGCGCTGAGCTCATCCCGTCTCTGCCGGCCCCGGGCAGGGCTGAGCTCTTGCCGCTCCCCATCGGAAACCTCACGGAAAAGAGATTTGAGGTGCGGCGTGGCCGGTTCCTGTGTCCCACCTCCGTCGGTGGGTGATTTCTCTTGGCACGCAGGCGTTTCCAGCTGAAACCTTTTCTTCCACGAACAGCCATGAGATCATTTTCTTCTTCCCACAACACAATTAAGCATTGTTCTCCCTATTCCACCGAAAATTAGGGAGGGGATATGAGCAAAAATACTGCGATCGATGGCCTGATGGCTGCTGGTTCCTCTTCCTAGCATCGAATGAGCTGGGATGTGGCTCCCCAAGTATCCCAAAGCCTTTCCCCCAAGTATCCCAAGCCTTCCCAAAGCAGGGAAGGGTTTTGCCCTGGTAGAGAAGGGGACCTGCCAGGTCATGGGGCCCAAATCTACGCTGCCGGTTGCCTGCATCTCTGTGCTAGGACCGGCCCAGCCTGGTACGTGGGTGGGAGGGTTGGGGCTGCGCTTGGTTGGCTTTTAAAAAGGGTAATTGCTTTTTTCCTTGCATTTTCATTGTTTAGCAAAGGGCTGTTATCTAAGCAGGCAGGGAACGACAGGCTGGCAGCGCTGGTGCTTGGCTGGAGGGAGCGTTTCAACGTGCCCTTCTGAAATGAGACTTCAGGTCAGTGGTTTGGGGGACAAAAAAATAACGTCCCCATTTTTTTGTGGGGCTATGGAGACCCAGCCCAAAGTGGGAGCCGGAGCAGGCCTGTATTGCTTGAGAAGGGTGAGGAAAAGGAGGGTGTAAAGAGGCTCCTGTAAACCCAAATGCTGCTCAGAGGGTGCCCACCTGGGTCCGAAGGGTCCTGGTATTGCGGTATGAAGCCCGTGAGCAGCATCCTTATGCGATGCTGGTGGGAACGGAGACTCCCTCTGCTCCACCCGAGGGGTATTTATTTGCTGTCAGGGATTCGGCGTTAGGGACAGCACCTCACTCTTCACCTCGTGCACCCGCCTCTGCGCAGCGCCCACCGCTCTGCCCACGCATCGTGCGACACCCTTCTCCTCTACCGTGCGCTACCAGCAACGGGGAGATGCACACCCCAGGACACAAAGACACTCCAAAACCATTATCCCCAGCTGGGAAAGCCATGCCAGCATCACCCATGGAGCCAGCGCAGATGGGGACATGCCACCAGCCCATCTTTGGAGCCCATCTGCTTGGCGTCCCGGTGCTGGCCACGCTTTGCCAAGTCCCCGTGAGTCACCCGCGGCTCGTCCCCGCGTGGGGTATTTTTACATCCATTGCTTCAGGCTCCCGTGTTGCACATCTCCCTCCATGGCTTTCCTTTTTTTTCCCCCCCTTAATTAATGGAAACCATCCTGGTGTGTAATAATAGCACCGGGTGACCTGTATTTTGCACGCTCTGCATTGTAATTAGGAGCCGGAGCACAGAGACTGCGCTTCCCAGCGCAGCGAACCTTTCCTGGCCATAATTAGGGAGAGAAAACCGGGAGATTTTTTTTCATCCATGGTGGGAAATGTGGCAGGAGGGGACCAAGCCTGGATCCGGCCTCACTGCCTCCCACCCATTTCCAGCAGCTCCCATCTCCACTGTGCCATCCCAAGGCGTAGATCCGGTGGGATATAAGTTGGTTGGTAGGATTTAAGCCTGGAGAGGACCGTGCAATCGTCAAGTCCAGGGTTTGATGCAGCGCCTTCGGGCTCGGAGGCTGTTTTTCCTTCGAAGGACGTGGGGTGTGTGGCCAGAGCCCACCGTGGCCTCGGCTCCCTGTGTACGGAGAAGGCGCACGCCAGCAATATGCAACCAGTGCTGAAAATGGACCCGGGGCAGCAACGTGGGGGTGTTAAACGCGGCTCTGCTGGGGACCTTTCCCATAGCTACCATTGCACAGGGAGGGGATTAACCTGCCGAGCGCATCCCAGAGCTGTCGGCAGCCCCCAGCCCGCAGCCCATCCCCCTCCAAAGTGCCCATATTTCCGTACTCTCCCTTGGTTTGGGACCTTCCTATCCCCAGCGGCTTTTCAGCTCCACAAACTGTCTGCCCAGAGGTCCCAGACCCCTCCTCGCCCGCGCCGGGCAGGATTAGGCTCCCTTGAGCCATCTGGTCCCTGCAGGAACAGACCCTGGCTCAGCTCCCTGCAAGCCCTGCGCCGATCCCCGCAGCCCCGTACCCACGCTGGGGACAGCTTCCCACGGCATCCATCCCGGTGGGGTGGGAGAGTTACCCTCGGCACCTCCCTGTGTCTCCCCTTGGCTGCGGAGGGAATGGCTGTGCCTGGCTTGGGGGAAACACCTTGTTTTGAGACCGCTGGGGGTGGCAGGGATGGATGCCACCTTCGGGGGCCGAGTTTGGAGCCAGGCACGTACGGGCTTATGGAAATAGAGAGGGGGAAACACCCCACGGGCATCTCTCACCTATGTTTAGGGAAGGTTTGGACCAGACCTGCCTCCCGCGGTTGGGAATAAGATGGAGAATAAGGGGACCTCTCTTCGCACTCAATGGGGAGCCCTGGGGAGGATGCTCTTGGCTGGGGACCGCTTTCAGGTGGCACCTTGGCTCCTGCCTTGTCTCTGGCTACTGCCCCCGCTTGCTGCCACCAGTGCACTTAAGCAGTGGCTGTAATTCCCTTTAATCCTCGCAGGCAGGCTCCTGCTGCAACCCGCAAAGCGCTGCCCGCTTCACCTGGCGGCTGGCGAGCCGGCGGCCCCGGCACCGGCAATCGGCTTAAGGAAGATAAAGCCGCAGGGACAGGAGGGACAGAGGGAGGTGGTGGGGTTTGGGCGGGGGAAATGAGCCATTGGGGGGTCTTGTAATTAGAGTTTGGGGCCTCCTGGGTGACGGTGGTGTCACCTCTGGGTGACACTGGGCAGGTCACCCTGGGGGGCTGCTTTGCCCGCTCAGGACATGCCTAGCTCAACGTTGGGCTGGGTTAAATGATGATGGATGCCAGCGCTGAAGAGCATCTTTTTTGGGGGAGGGGGAGCAGTCCTGTGCATGTGAAAGGGGGGATCGTGACCTTTTTGACGTCTCTGGGTAAAGCCTGGCCTTGAGATCCCTGCTCTGCCTCGCTCCTGGCACCCAGGGCCTTCTTCTGGAGGGTTTTGGAGCAATTGCCCCCAGCTCACTGGGATGTTGTATGGACATGAAGCATCACCCGAAATTCAGGGTGAGAGCAGTGGGGATGCTCGCTGCCTTCTGCAGCCGAGAAATCCTCCCCCTCCAATTGCACCTTCTTACTCCCATGCGCTGCATCGGCGTTCTCCAGCGGGGACCCCCAAAATCGTGTGCCCACGTGGGGACAAGTGATGCCAAGTGCCCAGCCTGAGCAGCGGTGGAGGAGGGAACCCAGGCTCCCAGGTCTCCCTGCCCAAGGCAGGGGCAGGCAGGGACAGGCAGGCAGGCAGGGGTGGGCAGGGACAGGCAGGCAGGTAGGGGCGGGCAGGAGCGGGCAGGCACTACTGTGGTCATGGAGGAGCAGTGAGAGGCATATCCGACAGCCGAAAAAATTTGGGCCAGGCAATGGGAACCCCATGTTGGTCGGGATGTGCTGGGATAAAGGGGCTGCGGGATCTGTGCAAACCCATTGCTGGAGATGCTAAAGGCTGGGTTAGCTCAGCGCATCGGGAACCAGAGCCGCGGAGCCGATCCTGACCCAGGGGTGGCTTTGGGCAGGGAGCAGGGCTCAGCAAAGGGCAGAAACCAGGATTTCTATGCATCGCATCCTCTGTAGCATCCCTGCAGCAGCGTGAACCCAGGGAGGGAACTACAAAAGGAAACTCCGCATTAATCCTTGGTGTTCGGCCAAGCTGCACGCTCAGCCCGGTCCTGGCGGGGTTTCGGGGCCAGGGAGGGCAGAGCTGTTGCTACTTCGCCAGCATTCCCACTCCCAGATTGGGATGTGGCCAGAAATCCACATTTTTAGAGCAGCCTGGAGTGTGTAAACCACTTTATTTTGGATAGTTGGGGATGAACGTAGTGGACACCCTCTTCTCCACACCAGCAACGTGCAAATTTATAACCTTGTTTTTATTCTGGCTGATGTAAGTGTGCCTTCCCCGTCCCTGGGTTTGCTGCACCCTTCTGAAACCTTGTCCCTGGGGATGCCACGCGTAGCAGCAAGTCCCAGAGGTTAATGAATACAGGATGCTAAAAATAGCACTTTTTATCTACAGACACACGTCCTTGTGCATTTTGGGAAGCGGGCAGGAGGAAAGGTGGAAGTGGAGCCGGGATGAACACGAGCTCTGGGCTGCTGGGTGCAACGTGGAGGTTGGGGTGCTCTTTGGGGTGCTCAGGGGTGCTGATGCTTGTGGCTGTAGGGAAGAGCAAGGGAGATTCCCGCTCGTCTCCGAGGTCTTTTGTGGTGAAGTCGATGGGAGAATTGACTTACAGCCGTGCTGGGGATTTGCTCCGTGCCTCAGTTTCCCTATGGGTGAAAAGGGGGTGGATGTGCCTTGCTGAGCTGCTCAGGGACTGGCAGAGAGTTATGAATTTCTGGGAAAAAAAGTGCCCCTTTGGTCGGATGAGGATTGCTCACCCATTGCAGTGGATGTCTCTGCCACTGCATGCCCACCTCCCTGGTATAATTTTAGCATTTTGGTAAATCCTCCATTTTATTATACCATAAAAAAATCCATCAAAAGCAAAGGCACGAGGTTTTTATGCTGCCCTCCCCCCACGGCACAGGCAATCTGCTGGGATCTGGGTGCCCAGCGAGGGCTGCGGGTAATCCCCTCCGCTATCGCATCCTTAATCCTCGCCCTGTCCCTCGCTGAACTGGCCGCGGGGCAGAGGAAGCGAGCGCGGGGCAAGCTTGGGTTTGCTTTCAAGTGAGCGATCGCCAGGGTCGGGTAAGAGTGCTGCCCCGATGGGGCCAAAACCTGCTGGTGGGGAGCGAGGAGCTGTGCAAACCCGGCTGCTGGGGTGGAATTGCGGTGGGCTTGCAGCAAGGTGCATGTCCTGCCGCTCTCCTCGCACAAGGGAAGGCTGGAAGGGGCCCCAGCCACTGATGGCCCCGGTGGGAGGGAGATATCCTGGATTTGGAGGACCTGGGAGCCTGATTTGCAGGAACATCACCATTTCAACCTGGAGTTTGGGGACCAGGCAGCCAGGGAGAGCCGGTCTGTGGGACCGCGGGTCCCCTGTCCATCACCCGTGCCGCATCCCAGTGTTTCGGTCCCTCATCCTCACTCTGAGCATCCAAACGCGCTCCCCAGCACAGACCTGCTTCCCCGGGTCTCCTGCTCTCCGCCCCCGCAGCAAAACAGCCAAGGGGACCCGGACGCAGCCAAGCGGCCACCGTCATTCAAGGCTGGGCTCCAGCCTTGGTTTCCCAGCTTGCTCGCCCCCAAGTCTTGCTGCTTCCTTTGCATGCAAACCATCTCCCATGGCTTTTCCAGCATCAATTCTGGTGCTGGGTGGGCACCCAGGATTTGTGCTGAGCCCTGTGCAGGGCTGGGAACATGGGGGGAAGGTCACTACCAGCCGTGAAAAAAAATAGGGAGAAGGAGGCAGATTTTTGAACAGAAATTCTTGCTTTTTAAAAAATTTTTTTTGTGGGCTAAGCAGCAGCTGGGTGAGTTGTAACCTTGTCGCTCCTCTGCTGAGCGATAGCAGTCGGGGACCTCGCTGCTCACTCCAGTCGGCAGAGAAATCAATGGTAGTGGTAGTTGCACGGGTGGAAGCGAGACAGTCGAAGGATGTGAGTGAGAGGAGGCTGGCAGGGAGAGGTCGTATCTTTTATTAGAGCAACCTATACGTTTGGGGGAAAAAAGCTCCAAAGCAGATAAGCTTATTCAAGTCCTAAATAGAAACAGCTAAGTCAGATCACTGGGTTTATTTTAATCAATTTTAGATCTGCAAAAAAGACTGGTGAGCTGAAATTTTTTTTTTCTTTTTTTTTTTTTCCTGGTCTTTTTTTTCCCTTTTCTTTTTTTTTGTTTTCCGGAGAGCCCCGTCACTGTGTAGGGCCAGATGGTGCTGTGAGCATGTCAGGCGAGATGCTGGAGTGGGTCATGGCCCCGACACCCCCAGACACACCAATTTTTGGCTTTCCACACCCCACAAGGAGAGACTGTGCGAGACAGAGGCCAGGGCTCCTGGGGTTCTTTCCCAGGCTATTGTTGCAGGCTTTTGGGGAGGTGCTGCCCAGTTGCTTTGTGACTCAGTTTCCCCACCTGAACGGCAGAGAGGATGTTCCCTGTGAGCCAGGCTGGCCCTACAACTTACAGGTGCACTTTTGAGGTGCGTGGACGTCGGGGAGGTGCGTGTCGCATCAGGATGCTGCCATCGTCTGTGGGATGAAGCATGGTCCCATTGCAGGGCTCCTTCTGCTCTGCTAATCCCCCTCAGGGGTGAAGCTAAGCCCTCCAGCTGGACTGCAGGGTCTCTCCCCGCTCCAGCATGGGCTGTTGTAAGTGCATAGAATCGTGGTTGTCCCTTGGGTCATTGCAACTCCACCCCGATCCTACTGGCAGGATGCTTTGAGGTGCCCAGGCTGGAGATGCTCAGCTCTGCGGGTGCCATCCAGCCTCCAGCCTGGCTGGAACTGGATGCAGGGATTAGCCTTCAGCTGTTCCCAGGGTTCATCCATCCATGGTGGACATCAGCACCACTGGCTGCTTCCTCCTGCTGCTGGAGATCTCCTTTCCTTGGGAAACACAACATCTCTTCCCCCAAGGAGAGGGAAATGGATGTTGTCTGTCCTTGATGATGCACCCAGAGAGCACGGCACCCAGCACGCAACCCATCTTCTCTGCTCTTGGCACAGTGCTGCCCTGGGCTCTTGCAAGCATTGAAAGGGGCCGAAGTGACCCATCTTCAAACTGCCCAGCGTTGGACGAAGACAAAGGGATTTGACCAAGGGGTGAAGGAAACATGGTGGAGCAAGGACTTGAACCTGCTTTCTACTGGTAACCCTACACACTGGGACATCTTGCTGTGTCCAGCCCACCCCTGCCAGCTTGAGAAGGTGGAGGAGAGCAAAAGCTGCCCCTATTTCTTAAGAAGATGCTGGACTCTGCCACTGACACCCATTCCCTTGCTCTGCCTCCGTTTCTGTCTCCCTATCAAGCACAGGGGGATGTTTTTCCCCTTCTATCACCAAGTGCCTTGGGATGGGTGAGGTGGAGGTACCAGGAGAGGCTCGGTGAGGGCATTTTCCTCCAGACAACTCAACGACAAATACCAGCTCCAACGCCTGCAGCCTCCACCCCTGCACATGGTCTCGCTGCTTCGCTTCGGCTGCTTATTCCCCAACAAAGTTAAATACCTGCTGTGATGATGGCAACGGCCCACTCAGGGAAGAGGGTAAGCAGGAGTTCGGAACTGGGACGAACCCAGCGGCTCTCCCCAGCCAGCGGCACAAAGGGGCTCATGCTCCAGGACCAGTGGTGCCATCTCGGACCCATGAACAGCCCAGCCGGGCAGATGGGTGCTGGGGTCCCCAGCGAGGTCACACCACTGAAATACAAACCCTTTTCCCAAAGCTTTGGGGCTGACGCTGCCTGGTAGCTGTTGCCTTAAGGACACTGGTTTTTATCTCTCTGGCGGGGTGTTGAAACGCTGCCATCCCGCTTACTGTATCAGCCGTAATTATCGTTGGAAAGGCCGAATGGAAGCGGCTGGTTTAGTTACATTTCATTAAGAGGACTTCATCTGGGGGCAGGAAACAAGGAGGCTCAGGCTGTATAAATATTTGAACAACTCTTTCCAGCAGCATAACCCCCTTTCACACATACACCCGTTGCACGCGGACGGGATACCTTGAAACATTTCCCACCGCATGCAAAAAGCCTTCAAATCCCCCATTGCCGCTGCGGGGGCAGCGAGAGCGGGGGGTGGTTTTGCCCATTGGCAGAAGCTTTGCTCATTTATAAGGCTTGAAGCCTCCAGCTCTTTTATTTTCTCGGTAAGCCGAGCCCTGCGGGGCTGGCGGTGTTTCCCGGGCAAGGAGCAGTAACCAGAGCTGGGCAACGCTCAGGTCAAGGCTCTGATCTTTGGCAGATTCGAGACGTTTTCTTTCATCCCGAAACTTTAGCTTTATTGGCGCGGTACAGAGCTTAAGCGCTTCCAGACGTGATGCATGAGGACCCAGGTCCCGGTGTCCCAGCTGCTGTGCCCTGTTCTGGTGGTGGCCGCGTTTGGGGTGTCCCCCTTGCTGAGGGCTGTCCCAGTGCTCCTGCAGCCGGTGGGTCCCCTGGGACCATTTCTCCTTCCTTTGCACAAAACAGGGCGACAAAAAGGCAGAGTTTTAACGAATGCATGAGCTACTCCATGAAGGGAAAATGTTTTTTTTTTTTTTAATTGCATTTTTAATTTTCTTTATCATACATCACATTTGATTGCTTAACGCCTCTGGATGCAGAGAGGGGAGGGCGGCTGTGCAGCCGCTGAGCTGAAGGGGCCGGTGCCGTCGGAAGGGAGATTGATTACATTTCCAGACGAATAACTGCAGCAGATAAAGTTCAGGGCAGATAAATACAGGCTGAGGGCTCTTTGTGCATGGACTAGAAAGAGGAAATACCTCTTTTTTTTTTTTTTTCCTAAATCGAGGGGCTCCAGCGGTGATCTGCTGGGGGGTGGGAAACTTCAACCTGCTCCTGAGCACTTTTGGAGGGAGGCAGGCTGTTTTTGCAGCCGAAAAGATGCAGCTGAAATGAATTTCATGGCCGGGATGGATGCTGTCGTGCCCAGAAGAGCTGGGTAGAGCCCGAACGTGGCCCCAGGCTGGCTGCTGGCCTTTGCTTCGTGGCATCACCTCTCCTCCCTGGGCACGGCGGGGAGGGCAGGGAGTCCGATGTGAACTCCCCTCCCTGCTCTAATTCTTGTTGGAGAGCTGAGTGATGAGGCAAGACAGCAGAAATTGGGTTACTCTCGGCGGTGAGAAGCGCTTCTGCGCGCGCTGGGAACCGCTCGCTGTTTGCAAGGAGCCGGAGCTGGGGTTTTCGCACCCCCTTTGCGGCGCTAACACCTGGTTGCTCTGAATCTAATCACCCGTCAATCTATTTCTAAGGTGCAAAATATTCGGGTATTTATGTGTCAAGCAAGCAACGCTTGGCATTTGCGCATCTTTCAAGTGCTGATTGATTAACTCTCTCGACACCCCCAAAATCAGGTGCCTTCCCCCCGCGATAGTGGCACATCAGTCGCAGGAAATCGCTGCACCTCACCGGGAGCCTGATGGCCCTGGCGTTATCCCCGCACCCCAGTCACCCGTGCCTTCCTCCCTGGGTTGTGCTTTGGAGTCTTGTCCTCAGGATGGTCTCGACACAGATTAACCCCTTTGGAGAGTCCGTCCCGGTTTAGGGGCTTGCAATAAATGGGAGCGCAGCGCGTGCAAAACCTCGCTCCATCCCTGCCTTGCTTTTAATGCACCGGGCATTAAATCGTTGCGTCTTAAGGGTTGGCGCCACCGTAATATTTTGTTAGCGCTGCTGCCTGCCTCGTCGGTGCTTTAACACAGAAAAGTCGGGAAATCCGAGCGGGGAGGGAGCGGGATTAGGTTTCCCCCGCTCCGAATATGCAGCGTGGCCGGCGGAGAACAAGGACGCCAGTGTCCGAGGCACCGTGCATCAAACCACCCCGGCACTTATTTTTTTTCCTCCCCTTTCTCCTGCTGTAAAGAAAAACTGAACGGAGAGACCCGTTTGCTCCAGGGCGATCATGGACATCGGGTGCACGGTGGTGGCTTTTCTCTGGCTGAGGTGTCCATCCTTCCCTGGCCACGGAGAAGGGAAGCAAATGGGCTCCCGTTGGCAGCAAATAGGGTGGAAAGGGGAAAAAAAAAACCTCCTTCTCTGTCTGAGGCCAGGAGAATAAATATTTTCTCCTCGCTCGGGAGCTGGTGTTGCCCTTGGGTGACCCGGGAAGCGTGTCGTCAGCCCAACCATCTGGCTGGGGAGATTTGGGTGCGTGGAGGAGCTCAAGCTGTCACCAAAAAGCACCCAGCTCTCGAGGGGGTTTGCGCTGGGCTGCAGCCAGCGCTGCCGGTGGCTTTGCAAGGGCTGAGCCTGTAGTGACCGACCAAAAGGAATCGGCCGGTCCTCGGGACTGGCGAAACCCCCTTACGAGGCCAAAATAACTGGGGAGCTATTTATTTTCACCCACCCTCGATGGGCAACAGGCAGGAGGGTATGTGAAGGTGTCACGTTAAGTGGGAATAATTAGTTCAGGTCCCCACCGAAAGCCTCTCAGGTGTAATTAGGAGAGTAATTAGGAGAGAGGAGGCAAGGTGCACCTTTTCAGCACCTTGCAGCACCCCAAGTTCTGCCCCACCCGTGTGCCCCCGCAGCTCCTCGGCCTCAGGTTTGTTTCTCTACGGGACAAAACTTGGGTGCAAAACTTTCCGTTGAGCTTCTCTCACATCTCATGGCTTAAAAGCTCTTGAGTATTTGGGGTTTTATTTTCTTTTTTTGCTTCTAGTTTTGAGGTATTAAGGTGCAAATTTCTGGTCTTCTCTTTCCAGTAAAGGGAGCTGGAAATGAGCTTTTTCTCTCCATCTCTTTGCTGGGGAGAGCAAAGAGGTTTGGTCAACACCCTGGGTCCTGGAGCATGAAATTAGGGGAAAAAGGGAAAATGTTAAAAATAAAGGAAAAAAAAAAAGGGGGGGAAAACAAACAAAAAAAAAAGGAAAAAAGAAAAGGATGAAAAAGAGCTCAGGAGGAGAAATGCCGTCAGAGCCAGCGCACATTCAGCTCACAGGAGCGGCTCTTGCCAGGCTGGAGACTTTCACCTGCCACCAGCCCGGCTGTCCGGCGTCACCGGCTGTGGTCCCAGCTTTGTGGGTGCTCTGCACCCCTTAGGAGTGGAGACCAGACCCACGGGCAGGCACCTCTTCATTCCCCTCCCGGCTTGCAAACGCCATCTCCAACTCCACCTGTTTGGATCTGTATGGGGATTTTTTTTCCTCTCCATAAGGAGAAGTCCCCTCACCCTGTGCCCAGCGGTGGCTGCAGGACCTGGCCCAAGGCCAGGGCTCGCCCCTGGGACCCAGCCCGGGGATGCTCCCAGCAGTGCTGGCCACCGCAACGTTCGCACGGCTGAAAAACTCCAACCCCCATAACAGGGTTTTTAACCTCTCCGTAACATGACGGTGGCCCTCGGCGTCATTCGAGTCTCAATTTGAGTTTTTTAATATCCGCTCCAGCCGCGAGGCTGGCTGGTGCGCTGGGGCTCTGGCAAGGTTAAAGCAAGATGCAGAATAAACCTCCAAGCCCTGAGCAGACCTGTCCCCCTCTCCCCTTCCAGCTCGCCCCTGCTGTCATCCCACATCAGGAGGTCGAGTCCTGGTTGGAGAGGACATCGCGCCTTCCGCTGTGGTCCTCGGGGAAGGGGGAAACTGAGGCAAGGGCTGACGATGCTCTTTCCCGCAGTGTGCTGCCCACTGGCACTAGCAGAGACGATATAATCCATGGCACAGAGGTTACTTCTCCCGCCGGCCTCTCCGGGAGGCTGCTCGCCCTTTTAGATGTCTGGCTGGTGGGGAAACTCTGACTGTCAGCCCAGAGTTGCAGCCAGGGGTTGAGGGAGCAGAGAAACATGAGCTACTGGGACAGCGGGGTGTGAGATGTGGATGTCCCTCTGCAGAGATGTCCCCAGAGCCCCACGGATGGGAGAGGAGCCCCTGCCTGTTCCCTTCCCCTGCCCTGCATTATTTGCACCTATTTTGCAGGCAGGTAAACCGAGGCACGCAATGACTTGTCCCCTGTGCCACCCAGGCGTGTGGCCATGTCCACAGGTCCCTGCCCCTCGACAACACCAAAGATGCTTGCCTTGGCCGAACTCCATCTCCATGGCCTGGATATGGAGCACGAGATCGTCTTCCCCCGGGTTGGGGAGGGCGAGCGCTCCCAGGGACCCGTCTGCGCCGCTGGGTCTCTGCGGAGGAGCCAGAGGTGAGACGGGGAGCGTGTGAATCCCAAAGTGCCAATTAGCAACGTCCTGCTGCCAGGAGGCTGCCAGGAGGCTGCTGGGGAGGTGTTTACAGACACAGCAGCAATCCCTGTGCCAAGCGCTCGAGGAAGGGCAGGAAAAAAATATATATATAAAGTCCTATTTTGCAGTTCTTTGGAGAGCCGAGTCGCAGGGAGAGGAGGAAGCTCTGAAACGCGCCTTTGTGGAAGGTGAGAAAAGCTCGAGACAGTTTTGCATGTTAAGCTGCAATAGGATTATGGAGCAGAGCAAATTAAATGTAACGACTGGGGGGCTGTTCCCGCTGACGGCTGCTTCCCGGGAAGGAAACGGTGGATGGAGCCGGGGGGCTGAGACCCACCATGAGCATCCGTGGATGGTGGCCTGGGGTCTGCGGGCAGCGTGCCGGCGAGGGCAGGATTTTCCTGGGGCTGCCTGCGTCGCCATGGCAATGTGCAAACCCATGGGAATTAATGAGTCTGGAGCGCATCGTGAATCCTTCGGGGCGGAAAAGGGTGTAGGATGTGCTCTGTAGGATGGAGGGCACTGACGGTTTGGGATTTTTCGGCAAGTGGGTATCTCCCCACTCCTGGGTACCAAGAGGGGTCTGAAGAGCCCAGCTCTGGCTTGGCTTTTCCCCTACACCGACTCACCCAGGCTCGGGGGAAACTCCTGCCCTGCTCCCGCATCTGCCAAGAGCATCATTTCCAGCCAAGTGCTCCATCAGCTCTGGCCGAACCCGCAGCCACGGGGCGAAGGGCCGCGCTTTGAACCACTGCCGATGCAGCAGGAGTCGAACACGGCGGTCCCCGGGGGTGCTTAGGGCTTGGGGGGGACCTGCCACCCCAGGGGAGCCCCAGGAAGCCACCTCGACTGCCTGATGCAATCCCCGCCGATGCGCGGCAGAGCCTCGCTGGGCTCTTTTGTGCCTCCTCATCTGGCATTTTGCATGCAGCAGGAGGTGGGGACTTTTGTTTGTGTGTTTGTTTTTTTTTCCTCCTCCTTCTCCCCGGAGGTAAAAAGCAGAGCGTGCTGGGAGGTGAGGTGTTAGCAACAATTTACGTCGGGAGGTTTGCTATTTTTCATGCCAGCCCTGGCTCAGGGATATTTATTGTGTAGTGGGGTAGGATCTGGCACTAATCCATTGAAGAATTGAGATAAAAAATGACGGTGGAGACAGACGATCCCAAGGAGGAAGAGATGCTGTTTGAAGAGCTGAGCCTGGTCCAGGGTACCTGGACCCGGTGGTTCGTTATATTCCCTGAGTGATGATTAAACACTCACGAGCATATGCATCCGAACGCAGGTTTCGGGATGTGCCCGCACCCAGCCCGGCTTCTGGCAGCAGAGAATCGATACAAAGCCAGAATAATTGCTGCTCTTCGGTAAATGTTAATGATTATTTTATTTGCATAAAATAACCAGCCTATTAAATCAAAATGCACCGGCGTTTAGGCAGCTGTTATTCAGGGGCTTAATTAATCTGGGAAATAATGAAGTTACACAAAATAACTGGTCGCTGCTCGCCCGAGCTCACACCATGTTTTGCGAGTGGGATCTCTGCCGGCCGTGAGCATCACGCCCCCAGTTTCCACCAGCATCCTGCACCCCCACACTCCAGCCATGCCGTGGCACTGCCTTCTAGCCCTCCTCGGCTTTGCCATGGGCATCTCCATCTCAAGCAGCTTTGGTGGTGTCTACCATCAGTCCTCGGGCAAAAACTTGGCCAGGGCTGACCATGCTGGGACATTGAGGTCTTCTCCCAAAGCAGCGAGTCCCGGCAATGCTGAGACGCTGTCTGGAGCAGCTTTCCAACAGATTTATTTTTAACTCGCAGCCTTGGATCGAAGAGTGGAAATTCAGTGATTTTTTGTAGTGGGAAAAGAAATGTGGAGTCTTTAAGGTTCAGAAACAATGTTTTCATTCCAACTTTATGTGCAAGTTAATATTATTTCAACTGTTTATAGTATCACTAAATCACGTGTTGGGATGAGTTATTAAGGTTTTCTGTATAAAACACCAAAAAGGTACTTTCAAGGGGTCATTAACTGAAGATATCCCATGGAAAATATCATAGAAATAATCGACGCTTCTCCTGCAATATGTTCTCAGTTTAAATGTGTTTTCCTGGAGAAAACGGCTTTCAGCCCCTGACGGATTGCTGACCCTGGCTGCATCTTTCCGAGCTTTCCAATGCAACCAGATTCAGCAGCTCCCTTGGAGGACACGCTCTGGGACACCGTTGCTCTTGCATGCTGCCATCGGCATTTGCATTTCTCCGTCCTGCCCACCTTGTCCTCTCCCCTTGGCCCTGCAGCGTGCAGGGCTGCGGGTCTGCTGCTGGGAGCAGGGCGTTTGGGCTTCCCCAAGATGTCTCACTGGGTTGGAATGCAAACAGATCTTTAGCAAGAGCACCGGGGCTTTGGCTTTCTGGTTTTGCTGTTCGTTTTGCAAGCAGGATGGGCAGGAGATGGGATGCAGAGACCTGGACAAGAACCTTTGCTTGACATCAAGGGACAGGACAGTGAGCCGATCCTCGTGCTCACCTGCACCACCCTGTCCCATTCTCCAGGCTGCTTTTACACTGATTCAATCTTCCTTTTCCTCTTTAACTGCCCACCCGTGGGGATGTGGAGCAGGCTGGTCCCCTGCATTCCTCCTGATGCTCTTCACATATGTCTCCTCCCCTGCCTTGGCCCCGTCTCGTGCCCCAGAGTTGTGCTGGTGGCTGCTGGTGGCCATGGACATCCATATCATGGGATAAAATTGCCTCCATCCTCAGCTTGCCATGCCAGTTCTCCCTGCAGCAGGAGCCTTCCCATCTGAAAGCCCAGGCGTGGTGCTGGGGGCTGCGGCCAGACTCGGGCGGAGGAGGCGTGTGGGCTCCTCGAGCTGCGATGCTTTCCTGGGGTTTGCCTCACCCGGGGTTGCTCAGCTCTGCTCTCCGTGCACGCCGCCAACGAGCCTTAGACGTGTGCCAGGGAAAGGATTTTACCCCTTAGCTTTGTCCCCCATCACCACCAGCCCGAGCTCCGGGCACGAACCAAGCCTGCATCCCGACTGCCTTAGAAACCACCAAATTTAATCCTTTTTTATTTCCCTCCTGATTCCTTCAGGGAAAACTCTTGAGCATCTGTCCACAGGCAGGAGGGCTGGAAACATCCACAGCCTCCAATCACTTCCACCTCCCAGACTGGGGCAGATAAATCCCAGCCAGGGCTGGTGGGGCGTGGGGAGATGCTCTGACCCTCCGCAAAGTCCCGCAGACAGCAGATGCCGGGACTTGAGTTGGGATTTCTCCCCCGGCCCAGACCGCTCCCGCGGGAGCTCCTCCGTGCTTTCAGAGGCAGCTCTTCTTCCTCTCTCCCCCCTTAGTCCACCCCATGAGACCGTTTAATTCCTCCTTCCCCGCGACACCCCCGGGGAAGCAGACCCCAGACCCGGTTCGGGTGGATGCGCTGGAGAACACCACCCATCTCCCCGCACCAGGGATGGATGCGTCGCCATGGAGGAGGCAGTTTCCATGGCAACCGTTGCCATGCCGATGGCTACCGGCGAAGGGCCTGAGAGCATCCCGGGGAGGTTTACCAGCCTCTCCCCGTGGCTAAAGATGGATTGATTTATAAGGCTCCCTTCCTCCCGGTGTGAAAGCCAGACACTCAGCAGTGAATATTGCTTTTGCAACGGCAGCACATTTGGGATTTAATGTTCGGGGCAGGTGTAGGGAATTTTAAGAATCTCTGCAAAAGCCCTGCCATGGAGTGGGAACACCCTAAAAAAATAAAACACCCTAATCCTCCCTGCCTGGGGAAGGAGGGACGTGCAAGTAAGAGTGTGCAGGGAATTTAAGAAGACCCAAACCAGCCGTTCCCCATCCGGCAGGACATGTCCAAAGATGTGGAGGGATCTGTAGGAGCATGTTTGTACCATACACAGAGGAGGCAGGCAGGTCCTCTCTGTGCCTTGGTTTCCCCATGTTTTAAGTCCCCAAATCCTCTGGTGTACCTGGAGAGCGGCTCGTGGGAGGGCTGAGGTGTCAGTGGGACCCTTTTCCCGAGTTTTACATTTTTTTGACCCGTAAAATGGTGTCACCTACCTTGGTAAAGGGAGAGGAGAGGGAGAGATGGGGGTTAGATGTGCATAGAGGATGGAGAGGGACTGAAGACTCTCTAATCTCCCTGCTCAGCTCCGATGGTGCTGGGCCAAAGGGCCTGAGCACTCGCTTTCCAAGGCTCTTAGCACAGGATTTGGGTGTGATTTGCACTGCTGCGGCCCCTTGGCTGCCGTTCCCGGCCGGTCCAGCCAAGCCGCAGAGCGGAGGCATTGAAGGGGACAGTGAGCGGCTGGGTGGGCGTCATCGCCCATTGCTCTGCCACGGCTGCGGGAGCAAAAGAGCCCTCTGGGATCAAGTGGGGGATGTTTTTCTTATCTGAGCTCGATGTAGTGGCCATGTCACCTCCAGAGCTGCTGACATCCAAATCCTTTGGGTCTGGCACTGATTTTGGGTCATTTAAAACGCTGGAGGAATGTTTATTGAAATTTGACTTTCTGGCCCTGCCCTATGGAGACGGCTTTGCATTGGGGCTTGCTTTTATAGCAGCAGATCTGTGACCTTATTGGATGATGGAGGAATAGAAATAGGGCAGGCAATTGGGGTCTGGATGATGCCAGATTCCGGCCCGGGCTGTCCCCGTGGCTGGCATGGCGGTGACTGGCTCATGGGCTGAGCCATGGGACATGGCACAAGTGGTTCCCTTTCTGCAGGACGGTCCTGAGCATGGCCCGGCAGAGAACCAGCACCTCGCAGGGCACATTTAAACCTTTCTGCTCCTTTTTGCCTCCCACAGACTTGGACATCACCAAAGGCAATGCAACCCCCCCCAGGCCCAGCCGGCGTCTTGGGCCCTGGTGCCTCCAGCAGCTTTGCCTTGACCCGTGGTTTAATTTCCCTAATGAAGCCCGTCTGGGGGAAGCAGGGCTGAGCTGGTTAACGAAACCCCCTGCCAAGAGCCATTAGCTGGGAAGTTGTAATTGCAGGGATAGGAGCTGCTGTCCCTTGGCTCCAGCCAGCTCATCGGTGGCCCTCAGCATTGGGCTGCAGGCAGGGCAGAGCAGGGCTGGCCTGGGGCAGGGGGCTCCGGGGCCAGGACGAGCATCACGCTGGGGTTCCCTCCCTGCCCCGAGGAGGCTCTGCCCGCCTGGCCCAGCTTTGCATCAGACACCCTGCACAGAGGACCTGGGAGTCCAGCGAGCGGGTGCCCCCATCCCGACCGTGGGAGCAGATGGATCAAGGGTGCGGATGCGGCTTGCGTGACTCCCAGCCCTAGGCAGGCACGGAATTCGTGCCATGGAAAACCCTCTCTTGGGGCTGGCAATCCTCAGCGGTTGCACAGGCTTCACAGCCCAGCGCCGGGGTTCCCTCTGGGGCAGCAGCCCTGTCCCTCCTGCAGCGGGGTCGGGACAGTCTGCGACACCATTCCTGGGGACCAGGGGTTGCAAGGGACGCATCCAGCATGCCCGGGGGGTCCTGCCAGCGAGCTCCCTCCGACCTTGCTCTGACCATGCGGAGCCTGCTGTGTCAGGGATAAAGTCTGAGGGAAGTTTCTCTTTTGGGACGAATCCAGCCAGCTGTGTCTTTGCTGCGATGCAGGCTGTGACGGATGGGGAGGCAGCCGCAGGTCGGGAGGTGGGAGCTGCTGTCCTGCGTGATTTGTGATTTCCCGGGCTGGCAAAATCACCGTTCCTCTCTGCTTCATCCCAGCCTGCAAGGGGGGGCAGCCCCCTCGATGCTGGGGGGAGGCTGGGGGCCGCGCACGACCGCGGGTCTTGGTGCACGTGGAGTATTAACGATCTAAGCAGCAGTAAATCCAAATAAACACCGACTGTTCCCAAGATTTATTGCATGAGCCTGACCTAATACCATCAGGGCTGCAGCTGGGGCAGCCTGGCCGGGAGGAGGTTTACGTCAGTGCCTCAGGAGTGGAGCGGCATGGGGGCTTTTTTGGGAATAGCCGTGTCCCAAACATCCCCCCTCTGCACCGGGAACACCTGGAGATGTTTTACAAGGCTTATCAATAAATCTCTGTGAAGCTTGGGGGACTGGGGCTATGCTTGCTGCAGGCAGGGGTCCCCCCATGCCTGGTCCCGGCTGTGTGGTTATTTAGGGTTTTACGCTGGTGAGATGCAATCCTAGGGTGAAGGATGCTGGGGAGGAGCGAAGGGTTGTCCAGCATCTGCTGCTGCTTGCCATGGTTTTGTACCTCCAGCTCCCCCTGCACGCAGGAATGGCTTGGGAGCAGCCACTGGAGACTTGTGGACAAGCAAGAGAAGGGAAACCCTCTGCCATCCCACTTTAGGTCCCACTTCACCTCCCCGGAGCAGCAGGAACGCTGCAGCTTCATGAATATTGCAGTGCAACAGCAGCGTGGTGCCTGGTCGTGCAGGAGCTGGTATTACATGCGCTGAGCTGGCCAGGCAGCAGCTGGAGCTGGGCTGCGGGTGGGCTGCCTTGTGCCGTGGGCTGCCGTAGTCCCTCCTTGGTATAAACTCCACTGATCGCCGCCGATCCTCTAGAATCCACTTAGGACAAAACCTGGCTGTGAACATCTCTGCTCTCCTGCAGGCTGGCGTGTGAGGGAGAGACGTCTCTCACATCAGGGGAGTTGTCTCCGGAGAGTGAGTTTTGGCCCTGCGAGGTGTTTTATGGCTGTGAAGTTGTTCCTGCTGCAGTCAGCAGTGCCAGGAGGTGGATCCCCGTGGGACTGTGGTGTGGATCCCGCTCCCTCAACCTGGAGGGAGCAAAGGTGTTTGCACAGTACAGGGGGTGTGGATCTGGGGAGGAGAAGGACCCGGAGGAAGAACTCCTAGCTCCAAATCTGCACCACGTTGGGGAGCCACAGGCTGCAGGTTGGAGCACAGCATCGGTCGGTGCCCTGGGAGGATGCTGGAACCAGGCAGCAGTACCTGGGGAGTCCTCCCCAGCCATGTGCTGAGCAGGGAGGTGCTGGGCTCGGTTGTTGTCTGAGCAAACTACGGGGGTGTTATTATGGGAAGGTTTGCTTTTGGATTTGGGGCTGGACAATTCTCACTGGCATCTACCCATTTGCCCTCGCTGCATCGCTCCAGGCTTTTCTCCTGGGCAAAGCAGATCCAGGACACACACTGGCTGTGCTGAGTCTCTCCACCCTGTGGGATGGATGGATGGATGGATGGATGGGGGCTGGCGTGGCATGCTGGGGCCGTGCGCTTCCTTTTTCACTTTCCGGATCAAGCATGGAGAGCTCGGGAGTTGGTGGCTGGAGCTGCCTCATCTGGTTCCAATTTAAGGGAGAAACAGGCTCGATGGAGCTGGGCCATGTGGCTCCTATTACACTGAGGCTTTGCAGGTCACGCAGAGAGAATCTGGCCTTCGGGGAGCTCGCCCCGGTGAGCTGGCAGGGGTGAGGGGTGGTTTGGGGAGCGCCCGCACAGCCGTCTCGTCGTTTCTTGGTGAGCCTCAATATTTTTGGTGTAATAATCAAAAGGTAAATAAAAGCAACTCCAAATGTTTCTTCCTCCCAGCCCTCAAACCTTGCAATTTTTCCTTGCCTTCCCATCAGTTTTGGTGGCCTGCCTCATAATTTATGGGCTCCTATGGGTGGTGCACCCCATCAGCCTTTCAAAAGACACTGTACCAGCCTCTGCATGTCCCCTGGGATCTCCTGGTCCTGGGCACAGGGACAGAGAAGTCCTGGACAGGCCGTTTTGCAGTGGGTGAGCTCCATAACTCCATAGCTCCATAGCTTTATCCTACTGATCCAGGAGGGACATTGACCTAAAGGTTTTGGAGTCAGTGCTGGGGAGTCATGGAAAACTTGTGTGGTGAAATGAAAGGTTCTTGGGGTCTTTTACTTCTATTGACCGCCTTTGCCCTGGGCTACAGCAGATCCTGCCTGGGCATCCATTTGTTATTGCATTTTATTTATTTTGTTGTTGCACACTGGTGAGACATCACTTATTTAGCAAAATCACTTGCACTGGTCCTCAGTGCATCAGTTTTTCCCTACTTTTTACCATCTCCTCTCCAGGAGTTGGAGCCTGTTCCTCCATAGATCAGAGCAAAGGATTATTTGAAATCATTTGGCAACACTGAGCTCATCTCGCTTGTCACCCATTGGTGACACCTTGATTTCCAAGGAGGGAAAGCAAGCTCCTGCCTCTCAGGGATGTGTCCCCTTGCTCTTGGCTACCTCCTGCCTCTGTCCCATCTCTCCTGGTCCCTCCTCTCTCCAGGCTGTTTCCCCAACACCATGGCCATGGCTGGGCTTTCCAACATCTCTACAGGGTTAATCAGCACCAACTCCCAGATTCAGAGCACTTCGCTTCCATCCTCAGCCTCGTGCTGCAGCGGGGTTTGGCCTCTGTGGCTTGGCAAGGGACCACATGATTCCCAATTCCCTGCGGATTAATTCTGGTGGATAATGGACTTCTTCAGGGAGCTGCTGGCAACCGTATATTTGAAACTCCAGGATGGTGCGTTATCTCTGGTGCAAAGACTGAGTCTTCCCAGTGGTTTGGAAAGTGCACGGCACGTTGGAGACTGGCAGGATATAACCAGTGGCTGCAGTGATAGGGGAGAGCGCTGCTATCGCTGGAGATAAAGGAATAGGTCCAGCCCGAAAAAGCTCATCAGTGCTTTCAGGAGAGACAGACACTTAAAAGCCCAACTCCCCTTGACCTCACCGAGAGATTTATGTCCCCAGGAATGTGCTCATGCTGTCACCGCGGGTGTATGACACAAGTGGTACATCTGCAGCACCCCAGTGACTATACAGGCAGGGTTTGGGCAGCAGACATCCCTTTGGCTTGGGCACCACGGCAGCAATCAGCCCGCAGCCCCTGGGAAGTGTCCTCCCACCTCCCAACCCCGAGCATCTCGCTGCAGCCAAGGGCTGCCGGGTTTTCTCTCCCCTGCCAGCTGATGGGCTCCCAGAGAAGAGGTGTGGGGACAAAATGTGAGTTAAGTCCCAAATTTCTGTCATGGGACCTTCTGACTTTTCAAAATTCCTTTTTCTTCCAATCTGGAATGAAAAAAAAGAAACTTGAAGCTGTTGTCAAGAGCTAAAATGCTCTAATAGGTGAAGGGGACCCTTCTACCCCTTTATTTTAAATTTAAGCACTAACCTGGCTCGTTACATCTTGAAACATCTGATGCTATCTTGCAGATCAAAGCCTCCTTGTTTGGGTTGTAATGAAGTGTCAAACTGCTTCCTTGCAACACTTTGATCTGCAAAACAAGATGTTTAAGAGCCCTACTAGCAAGGGCTCTTCAAGTTTTAGCAGCGCTGCAGAGCAGTGGAATATTTGAAGTCTGATATTGTTTCATATTGAAACTTTCCAAGTTATGGCAGCTGATAGTGTGTGCTACTGTCACATCTGTGCCAGCAATCACACGAAAATCATCTAAAATGAAACAACAGCGAGCTGGAGAACCAAATCGATAATTTTTCTAACAGTTTCCAAAAGCAGTTGTTGTTTTTTTCCCCCCTTTTTCCAGAGGGCTCATTTCCATGGGAAATGTTATCGGAGTCAATGTGAGCTCTCCACAAAATGTCAGCTTGTCTGAAAGATTTGCAGCAGCGAATTGTTTTGGGGGAAAAAAAAACATGCTTCTGGGTGGCTCAGCTGGAGAGCGCTGCCTGCGCTCCTGCTCCCTCAGTCTTGCTTTTCCCTGGCCTGTTTAACCCGTGCATCGCCCCGCGAGAGCTGTCTGGGGGTGTCTGTGCAGGGACCGGTCTTGATTCGGTTGGGCTGGAGCTGCTCACGCGTCTCTCCTCACTCGGCTGCAGGCTCAGCGCTGGCGCAACGAGAACTACGAGAGGCCCGTGGACCTGGAGGGCTCCGGGGACGATGACCCCTTTGGGGACGATGAACTGGACGATGTCTACTCGGGCTCTGGCTCAGGGTGTAAGTATCTGCAGGGTTCCTGGGGAAGGGTCCCTGGGGAGCCTGGCCGTGGGTTTTGGTGGGACAGGAGAGGGGCTTGCCGTGCGATGCGAGAGAGGGGATCGCCCCTTGCCCATCTCCGGAGCCACCATCCTGCCCTCTCCTAGACAAAACCAAAGGAACGGTCCCAAAGGTTGGGCCCAAGTGACTCCATTTCCCATTTCAGTCTCTGGTCCTACTGGGCAGGATTAACCTTTCCCCAATATGATAACATGTGCCAATGTTATAGAGGTTTCATTGACCCCAGAGAGGGGCTTTGGCCACCACATGGGAATTTGCAGCCCTTGGTTGCTGCTGAGCCCGTAACCAGTCCATGCTCTCAGTTTTTTTGGGGGTGAGGCCAGGTGGGTGTCAGCCCTGGGAAATGCCAGGGCAGCAGCAGCTTCACCCTTTGCTCTTCTCCCCCTCTTTCAGATTTTGAGCAGGAGTCGGGGCTCGAGACGGCAGTGAGCCTCACCACGGACACGTCCGTCACGCTCCCCACCACAGCGGCCGTGCTGCCCATCACCTCGGTGCAGCCTGTGGCAACCCCCTTTGAACCATTCCCTGCTGAGGACACCACCCCTGAGCAGACAACCAGCGTCTTGTATATTCCCAGGATGACAGAGACACCAGTGATCCCCAGCTGGAAAGCAACCACCACCAGTACCACTGCCAGCGACTCCCCTACCACCCCGACCACCACCACGACCACCACCACGGCTACCACCACCACCACCGCGGCCACAACCACTACCAGCACCACGATGGCCACTGCCAAGCCCACCACCATCCGGAGGTTCCTGCCCCCCTTCGTCACCAAGGCAGCCACTACCCGGGCCACCACCCTGGAGACACCCACCACCTCCATCCTCGAAACCAGCACACCAACAGAGGTGGTCACGTCACGGCTTGTCCCCACCAGCACAACCAAGCCCAGGTCTCTGCCAAAACCAAGCACCTCCAGGACTGCAGACCTCACAGAAAAAAGCACTGCCTTGCCACCCAGTCCTGCCACGCTGCCGCCCACAGAAGCCCCCCAGGTAGGAGGCAGGAGCCCTTCTCACCTGCTAAAGGGCTCGTGGGCCATATTTGAAGCCAAGCGATGGTGATGGGAAGCCTTTGGGGTAGATCCATCCTGAGCCAGTTGCTCAGAGGGAGGTCAAGCCAGCTTGGGCTCTTCCCAGCTCTACGGAGAGTGGAACATTTGGGGAGAGGAGATTAAAGGATGGGGGGTCTAGCAGGAGCAGAGCATGGTGATGGGGCTGGTGGGGAGCACCCAGGGGTGTGCCACGCGTCCCTGGTGCCTCTGACTCTGCCGTGCCCAGCCGCTCCAGAGCAGCTTCCCCAGGCAGGAGAGGAGCAGGGCTGGGGGTACCACCACCCCACGGGGAAAGAGCGGCTTTCCTCTGGGTTTGGTGGCTGGGCTCATCGTACCATTTCCCAACTCGCAGCCCATCAATGGGAGGCCCAAACGCTCTGCAATTACAGCTTGACAGCGCATTTCCAGCCCGTCGGGTGTCCTGAGCAGGGGATTTAGTCCGCTGATCCATCTCTCATTCAGAGCCCCTCAGGCACCCTTTGAAAACCGCTTTGACTGAAAGGTGGAGTGATTTGTCTAAACTAGTCCCTCTTTTCTGCGTATGTATATGTATGTATAGCGCTCTGGGCTCTCGCTGACCTTCAATTAATCTCTGTCACAAAAACGCTTGCTTGTGGGAAGCAGTGAGCCATGCGCTCGTGCCGGGGGCAGCGTGACATGGAGAGGGCTCCTGCTCGCCCTCCCCGGCTTCGGCCCATCGAGCTCTTTGCTCGTCCTGTTTGTAACGTCCCGAGGCAGCCGTGGAGGGAGCCGTTTGCCCCGCGAAGGAGGGATCTGGGGGGGTTTTGCTCAGGGATGCTGAGTGGGGTCCAGCTCAGCATGTGGACACGTTGCAGGTCAGGCTGTCGGGACAAGGGCGATTGGGCCCTGAGGGAGCCGCAGGTGTGGGGATGTGCAGGAGGCAGTGAATAGGTCAGGGTTGGGCTGGAGGGGGATGGAGCGGCTCGTCTGCCCGGCCCATGTTTGCTATCCAGGCTGGGTTCGCCTCCTTGCTTGGTCAGGGACCACAGCAGAGAGCTGGGCTGGCTCCATGTCCTGGGTGAGAGGACCCATCTTCCTGCTCCTGCCCTGCACCACAGGGCTGCCACCGTATGATCAGGTTGAAGGGAGAAAAGGGAGAGGGAAGGGACCCCCCTGGGGCTCAGCTGATGGCATCCGATCCTTACACTTGCTATGTTGCTGTAGCACAAACAGTTGCATCACTTCAAGTCCAGCAAGGAGGCATCTGTGAGATGTTTCGGCCAGCCATCAGTCTACACTGGAGACAAAGAGCTCAGATGAGGGTCTGGGATGTGGGGCTCTCTTTAGGGGAAGCTACTGGGAACAGGTGAGAGTTTGTGCGTCTCGAGGGCGCTTGGGATGGGGACGGGAAAGAATGATCCAGCTCAGCCATGCTGGCCTCAGCCTTTTGGTGACCATCAAGATGTGGGGTTGTGTTGCTTGCTGCAATATAACCAGCCACTTCAGTGACACAGGGAAGGGAGACCCCAATGTTATCCCCCATGTTCCCTGCTGAGAGGGCCACCCTGTTATTGGTACTGTGATGGCCTTTGGACACATTGGAGCTGCTGGAGGCAGGAACCACTCTTTGGTCCTTGTCCCCTGCTCCATCGTGTCCTTTCTCCCAGATGGAGCCAGGGGAGGTGACGACAGTCTTCGACAACGAGCTGGAGGTCCCGGTCAGCAGCGGCCCCAGCGGGGACTTTGAGATCCGGGAGGAGGAAGAGACGACCCGTCCTGAGCTCGGTAACGAGGTGATGGCCGTGGTGACACCACCGTCAGGACCCGGGCTGGGCAAGAACGCAGAGCCGGGGCTGATCGACAACACGATAGACTCTGGCAACTCGGCTGCTCAGCTCCCCCAGAAAAACATCCTGGAGAGGAAAGAAGTGTTGATAGGTGAGACCGGAGGCGGAGGTGGGCTTGCAGGGGAAGATCTGTGTGTTTGGGGAGAGACGGACAGCGGGGCTGTCGGTGCCCCGGGAGAGGAGTCAGTCTTTGGCAGGGTGCCGGGGTAATGTTGAGCCTGAGGTAACCCACGCTCACCTGCCAAAATAGATGGCTCCAGGGCCTGTGCTGGGGGGGTTCCCAGGGGTCTTCATGTCTTTGCAAGGAGAGCGCAGAGCTGTGCAAAATTTGCTTTTGCTAAAATGGGTTTCCAGGAAAAAACCAGGTTGTTAGTGGAAAGACGTGCTACGGTGCTGGCTGAATGCCACCCAGCCACCTCTGGTGCAGGGGAGGAGAGAGGTGCCTGGGGAGGGCCACTTGTCCCAGCCAGAGGGACATCAGAGATGGGGCAGAAGTATCAGTGTCCCACCGCCAGCTAAAGGGGACTGGAGGTGATAGCACAGCGTGGCGGTTCTTGTTCTGGTGGTCTTCAGCTGAGCGTGGTGGATGCCGGCAGGCACCCAAATGAGGAGCTCTTTGGGGGACTTTCTGCACCCTCCTTGCATGAGGTTACACCCTGCACAGGGACCTCTCTCAGTGCCCGGGCTGCCTTGTGCCAGTCCATCGCCCACCGTGCAGCTGTAGAGTAGATGCTTTTGGGTCCTACCCACCCTTCAGCATCGCTGCACTTGGGAGCTTGTTGAAGCTCCTTGAATCACGCAATTGCGTTAGCCCCTCACCTTAATTTTCAGTTTTCTTAACCATAGATTAGAGGAGAAAAGTTGCTCGCAAACTTGCAAAGCACAAAATCAAGCTGGAATCCAAAGAGATCCCCCCAAATTATTTGCACTGACGGCTGTGCCGCTTCTCTGTGTTGCAGCGGTGATCGTGGGCGGCGTGGTGGGAGCCCTCTTCGCTGCCTTCCTGGTCATGCTGCTCATCTACAGGATGAAGAAGAAGGACGAGGGCAGTTACACGCTGGAGGAGCCCAAGCAAGCCAACGTGACGTACCAGAAGCCCGACAAGCAGGAGGAGTTTTATGCGTAGAAGGAGAGCCCGGCGTGCCTCGTGCTCCCTCCCTCCCCGCTCCAAACTCTCCCTCCTCCTCTACTTCATCCAGTCTCTCTCTCTCTCTCTCTCTCTCTTTTGGATCAGACTGTGAATTTAAAAAGCAAAACCCGCAACAACTAAAGGGGAAAACGCATCTTCGGCATGATGAAAAATCAAGCGCCCAGAGCATCGCTGAGTTCAGACCGAGTACCGCTGGCCTTTCTGCAGCGGGAGGGACGGGGCAAGGAGCCAATGCCAAGGAACCCGTGCCCGGGGAGCGCCCTGGCGAGCGCGGGGCCGGGCGGTTGGGCTGCCGATGGCTGGAGGTCACTGGGCTTTTCCCACCAACACAACAGACTCTGGGATCCGGACACCTTCTACCAGCCCTGGGGCGCAGGGGGGTTGGTTTGGATTTATCTTCCTTTTTTTTTTTCCCCTTTGGAAAGGAGGGAGATTTCTTCCCCTCTCTCATTTTTATTTTTTGTTTTCTTTTTGAATGGGGTTGGTTGCTTTGCAGGAATTGCCTTGCTCCCTGCTTCTGTTTGAAGAGAGGACGCGACTCTCAAATACGCTTCGAACCTTGAAAAAAGCACAAGGGGCTGGAATACCTGATGCCCCAGGGTTTGCTCTTGGAGTGGGGAAAAATAAATAAATACAAACATGGCCAGTACGCTGGAAATGATCTCTTTAGATCACCTCTTCGGAGAGTTCGTGGAGCAGCAAGAAGCCGCATTGGGGTATCTTGTGCTGCTCCCCTCCTGCCACCACCTCACTTCACTGCATCGCTGTGCACAGCCAGAGACCTTAAATCTATAGAAACCGCGTGTCGCCAGCCACTGAGGGGTTTGTTTGAGAAGGGACCTTGCTTTTGCTGGGTTTTCACTGTGACCAATAAAACTCAGCTTGCGCAGTACGACCGACAGCACTGGTTTTAAAATGGAGCTGGACGTTGCGTAGTGGGGAGTTGGCAGGGAGAGGACTTGGAAATGGAGAAGCTAAATCCTCTCCCCAGTTCCTCCAGAGGGGATTACAAAGCTCTAGAAGGTGTGAAATGCAGCATAAGAAAAGAAATGCAAGGCAGAGGCAATACTCTGTCCCCTCGGGGGTCGGGCAGGGGTCCCCGCTGGGCCATTGGCACCCAGAAGGTGAGGGAGGTGAGGCAGAGCGGTGGCTTTCCACCAGTCAGCCCCAGGGCAGGTTGGCTGCTACTTCTCTTTTCTAAGACCCAGGATTGGTGGTTCATGTTTCTTTTCTTGTTGCTTAATTTCTAGTATAACCCACAGGGCCACGGATCAGCTCTGGGCACCCAGGAACCTGAGAGCTAAAGATCCTGGAAGCCATCATCACCCAAGTGAAGGTTTCCCCTCCAAGGCTACCTAAGGTGCAGAGCAGCAGGGCCTGATCCAGAGCCCAACTGTGCCTTCTAGAAAGGCTAGATTTTTTTTGAGCAAGCTCTCTGCACAGAAAAGTCAATTAGATATTTCAATGAGTTGGCTTTTAATTAGCTGAAGCGCTGTTTGTAATGCAGTCAAGGAGCTTTGTTTTCATGATGGTTGCGAGCTCGATGGTGTCCCATGGAGACTTTGGCTTTGCTCTTAGAGCAATTTAAACAGGAAAATGGAAAAAAAAAACGGTTGCTTTGATTCTGTTGCATTTTGAATTAACCTGCACAGACACAGTGACACTTTGTCCCCTCGGGGTGTTACTGGATATAGGGATTTATGACCCTGGTGGAGGCTCTAAGGCAGCAGCGCTTCTTTATGTTAGGAATTTGAGAGGCCAAATGTGCATATTTTTTATATATATATATATATATATATATACACACTCACATACATACACAGTTATATATATATGTGAAATGAAATCCCTGTAAATTTTCATTGCACTGCATATGATGGCTGGATGGGACTTTGTGGTTGTGAAGATGTGAGGTTTGGGCTACGTCCCCTTGGGGTGCGCAGTGCAGGGTCTGCGACCCAAAACGTCGACCTGGTTTTACCTCAGGGTAGTGAGCAGAGCCCCTGCGCGCAGGCCAGCTCCAAAATCCCCATTTTAGAGACGACAGCCTCAAAATCGTCGTTGTTTCGGTTCTTTTAGTTTGGAGAAGATGGTCCTGGTGGATGTCTTGGATGGTGATGCTGAAAGGCAGATGGTGTGTGTGTGTCTGTGCCCATTTCTTGGGTCCATCCCGGCTGCGGAGGATGAGGATGCTGTGAAGGGGGGGACCACGCGTCTGAAGAAGGCTGGTGCCAGCCCGGCTC
The DNA here is from genome assembly GCF_964195595.1 of Calonectris borealis. Taxonomy (NCBI): domain Eukaryota; kingdom Metazoa; phylum Chordata; class Aves; order Procellariiformes; family Procellariidae; genus Calonectris; species Calonectris borealis. Next base: position 6,445,814 of record NC_134336.1, on the reverse strand, counting down.
CAAGAGCCACTTTCTCTGACCTGCTCAAAGGGCAGGAATTTCAACTCTTGGGTTTGATTGTTTTGGGGTTTTTTTTGGCCCCGTTGGGACTGCACAAAGGGCCCTACCTGTTGGGGAGTGGCAGAAATAGAGCCTCTTCACGATTTAATGAGTTGGGCTTGGCAAGCATCAAGGCCACCCAAAATCACCATCTTTTGGAAAAACATGGACTTAATCTTTTGAGCTTGCATTAAAAAAAACCTCCCAGCTTAAGCTTTTAAATGCTGCTTTTCTTAGCTGCTTCCCTAATCTTCTTAATTCCATTTTTTACCCATTTAATAGCCTGAAGTTCTATAATACAATTTTTTTATTCACTCAAGCTTAACCTCGGTTCACTCAGCTGGTGTTAAATTGTAATCCCGGCACTTAAATCCGTTACAGTTTCAGAAGTGAGGAAGGCTGGAAGTGGGAGGGCGAGAGGAGGCTGGGCAGTGATTTCTCGTGCAGTAATTAAAAGTACAAGACGACCACGTGCAAAAAAAGGTGAAGGCAATTAAACCGGTAATCACAGTTGACCAAAGTCTTAATTCATTGTACGTCTGCTGGCTCCACGCAGTGCTGTATTGGTCTCTGCCTGGAGAGGGGATGTGAGCTCAAGGAGACCGTCTTTTGGGCTTGGAGCCCACCTTTTTCTGGTGATAAATCATGCCGGAGCCTTTCCTGTCGCCTCAGGTCCCCAGGAGCACCGGGTTAGTTGTTGGAGTTGATGCTTGGAAGAAAAAAAGCTTTGTCTTGCTGGAGAATGGCTGATCTTGTGCCTCCCTTGTAGGGTAGGGGGTGGTGGGACGGAGCTGAACGTGGGCTGTGTTTTTTTGGGAAAGCCCAGCTCCAAAAAAATTGCAGATACCATCGGCTCTCTATTACCGGAGCAATGAGGATGGGGAAAACCCCAATGAAACCCAGCTGAATGATGCTGCCAGGGTCTGGAAGGGGGTTGTGGTGGTGGGGGGGCTATAGCGTGGCCATCCCCGAAGCTGTGCATGGCACCACGTGAACGCGGTGTGTTGTGACTCCTGGCCCCGTGCCGGACGGCGGTGCCGAGCCCGTGGCCATGCCGAGGGTGGCCAGAGGCAGATGGTGGGCAGCAGGACACAGCTGCTCCCTCCAACAGGCGCTTCTGCATGGGCGCGGGTGTCTCGCCGTGCTCTGGGGCTTTTGAGGGATTCCTGGTGCGAAGATGGATGGGGAAGATGCGAAAAAGCACGGGGGGGAGGAATGAAAGCATCTTTTCTCAGCTGTTGATTTGGCTGCAGAGCAAGTTTTTAGGAAAATTAACTCTGACGGTAGCTTGAGCGTCTCTCGCATCATCCCCTCCCAAAGCCTGCCAGATTTGACACCGTCCCCCTCCGCACAAATTCAGCCCCTTCCCCAGCCTGTCTGTATCCCTTGTCGTGATATCACCCATGAACGGCTGCAGTCTCCCAGATGTGCTCATCCTTCCAGCTGTGCTCCCCGAGGACGTGGGCGGCCATGTGGGCGTAGAGGAGGGCTTTTCCACTTGCTTTTCCATTTCTTTTCTGCATGCTTGTGTGTGCGTGTGATGCACCGGAGCTGAAGGAAGACTCTTTGCCGTGCCAGTTTCGTAGTTTTAGGAGAGCTGCAACTGCAAGGCGAGAAGGATGGCGTCGGCTCCTCTCCCGGCTGTGCTGGTTTTCAGTCTCTCTCTGCGGTGATTTGCAGCAGCCGATGCCTCAGAGGAGGATGATAAAGTAGCCAGTGACTCCTGGGCCACATAAATAAGGAGGAGGCAGGAGGAGGGAGTCAGAGGGAAGGCAGGACCAGAAAATGTGTGCGAGAGCCCAAACGAAGGGCTGGAAGCAGGAGGATGGGAAGGGCAGGAGACGGAGTTGGACCCAGGTTTTGCAGGGCTGGGAGTGAGTTGCCCCTTTCCTCCAAAAATCTCTTTGATTTTGGACTTTCCAAAAGTAAGCAGCAGGACCCTGCGCCGGACGGGATCCCGCTGCAGGGATGGCGATGGAGCTGGGCTGGATGTGTGCCGTGGCGTGCTGGCTTGCCTCTAAACTTCCCATTCCCTCCCCATTTTGCCTGGTGGGTGCTGAAGGTCCTGCTTTGCTCCACATGAGCCTTGGCTCCTGCTCCCCAGACTCATAATTCAGAGCTATCCGACCCCTGCCATGAGTCACCAGCATGGAGGCTTTAATGGGAACAAAACCATTAGCTAAAAACAAGAATGGATTTTTTAAAAATTTTTTTCGCCCCCTCAACCACCCTTTTTATGACTACAAGCGTTTCTGGGCTCGGAGGTTTTCTGGGAGGCTCTGGCAGCTCCTAAAGTGACATTGAATTTTCAACACTGAAACGTTTATTAGAATAACTGGCGTCTCGCTGGGCGCCTCGCCAGCTGCTCGGCCGGGCCGGAGGCCGCAGCGACAGGGATGGGTGTGGCGTGCGTGTATGTATGTATATATATGTGTATGTAATTAATATATATGTATATATGTATATACGCGTGTGTGCAAAGCACGCACGCGTGCACAGGTTCAATGCAAACTCTGCACCTAATGAGGAGGAGGGGGCTTTATCAGCCGGTGTCATGCTGGACTCTGCAGCCCTCGGACCCCGTCCTCTGCTGTGGGCTGCAGGATTTGGCCCCGCGCTGCTGGCTCCTTCCTTCCCTCCCGCTCTTTGCCCTGTCCTAGCAAGGGCCTGATCCTGGCCACCTCGGCGCTGGGTCGGGGTCTGCCAGGGTTGGGGATAAGGAGCCTTTTGCCGACGGCCGCATCCCCGGGTGGAGGCGGAGTGAAGCCCAGGGGGGTGGCGAGGCGGCCAAAGCCCCTCCGAGGCTCCGTGTTCGCTCTGGTTTGTCCCACGTACCTTGTGCCTGCAGCTCCGCGGACGTACCCACACCCAGTCTCTATAGAGAAGTCTCAGTCTGGAGTGTACAAAACCTTTGGTTTGGTTTGGTTTTTTTTACTTTTTCTTTTTTTTTTTTTGGTGGGAAAAAGTCACCCTAGGAGACGCCCGTGTGATGCCCAGATGTTTTTTTTCACCCCACGTTCCGGACAGCTCATCCACTGCATCTCCAAAGACCTCAAGGGTACCAGTGACTTTACGCGCAGACCCCTGTTCTGGGTCCCCCTGGTCTAAGTCATAAAAGTACAGCTGACAATCAAACCAGACAGAACTGCTGACTTTAGAAAAATATATATCCATTGCAGTTTGATAGAACTACTTTTTAAAATCACATGCTTATCTCTCACTAATGCTCACCACCATGTCTCCAGGATAAATCGCCACCCATTGGTTCTTCTGTAAATAAACATGAAACATTCTTGTATAAAGTAAAAAAGAAAAACAAACAAACAAAAATCCATTGATATACGTCCAAAAAAAATCCCTTTCCAGAAGATTTAAATAATTCAAAGGAAAAGAAAAGCCCAACAAGTGAGTCCCACTTCACTTTTTCTTTGGAGCTGATTTAAATTCCCAATAGGAGGATGAAAAATCTTTAACAATACAAGAAACTACAAGTGTTTTACCTTTCAATGAATATGGGAGGGAAAAAAATGCATGTAAATATTTTTAATAGGAAACATATCTTAAACAGAACTTTTTTTTGTATGTACATAACTCTTCTAGAGTTTAGTACTTAAATTGCTTCATAGTGTCTGTTAAAAAACAAAAATAAAATAAAATAAAATGTTTGTTAATTGTTTTTGTTCTTACTCAATGGCCAAAACTTTAAAAATAATAAAAAAGACTATAAAAATAATCTTTGCCAATGGATCTAGCACTGTAATAGTACTGTCTATTTTTTTTAATTATTTCTGTGCTGTGCCCATTTATAAAAGGAGAAAAAAAAAAATAAAGTCATTTAAACATTGTCTGCCCGGGGCTTCGCCTGCTTTCTTGCTGCGGACTGCCTGGGTTTTGTCATGCCGGCGTGCGATGAAGGTGAAGGGAGATCATCTCACTTGTTCTCGGGGCTCGATACTGTCAGGCGAGGGATGGTGGTTAATTAATGGTCTCCATGGCAACTCTGCAGAGATGCTGAGGAGCCAGCGGCAGCGTGGACCACCCCAGCACAGCCAGTTGTGCCTGTGCTGGACCATGGGGGAGGTTTGGATGCAAGGTGGGGGCTGCAAGTGGTACAGGTGTGTCTAACAGCATGGAGAGCCGCGGAGCATTTCGGCTCTTGTGTCCCCACGTCCCGCGAGTGTCACCAGCAAGCTGGAGAAGATGCCCAAGGTGTAAGAGCCATCCCCTCCCCAAGCAGGAGGTGGAAGCAGCCTGGGCTGTTGGCCCAGGGTCCCGCTCCCGCAGCTCTCCTTTCCAAAGCGATTCCTGGAAGTGAACATGGTGAGAGATTTGGCAGCGATTCTGTTGGCCTCCGTAAGGAGATACTTGGATGTATTTAACTGGCTCCTGCGTTGCAGAGGCCAGACCTCCGTGGATGCGTCCCGACTCGCAGCAGAAGGCATGGTTTGCGTGGCCTCAGGCTGACTTGAGAGTCAGGCACGGCCAAGGGCAAGTGCCGTGCCCCAGGATGTTGCCAGCAGTATTTCCCCGGCCCTACGGGCTGGACCTGCTCCGCTTTACGTGCCAGCAAATCTGCACCCAGCCCCGGTGATGCCATGCTGCTGGTATGAATTTCGGGGAACATCACTTTGTTTGGGTTTGGGGTACGGTTTTTGAAATGTTGCCGGTTTTTATTACCAGCCTGGACCCTGCTTCCCTTACGAATCTCTGGCTAAAGGTTCTCACACTAAGTGCTTCTTCCACTAAAAAATGGTTAAACTGCTGCTCTGTATAACCCAACACTCAGCCTTCAGCAAGGATCACAGACCGCTACGCTGGACAAACCCCACCCTTCCTTTGAGGCCAGGCAGCTCAGAAGCACCTTGCTGGATGCTGGTAGCAGATAGAGTCCCAAATCGCCTCCCTTTTTATTCCAAACATCAGCTCTTGGAGCGGGCAGGTCCTGCTCACCCCCAGGACTGCTCCCCGCAGCAGCTCTCGCTGCCTACAGAAGCATCTCAGATTTACCAGGGCCACCCATTCAGGTTTTCAAGCTTGTCCCCAGCCCCAGCAATAATGATTTCACTGTGCTGGCGGTCAGACTACCCGTACGCTTGGCAGCAGCCGCAGCCAGCTGCCGTTACAAGTGAAGTGAATAACTGCTTGCAGTGAGGTGTTGGTATTCAGGCTGAAGGCTTGAAACAGCCTCTAATTATATCCCCATCCCCATTTCTTGTATATTTTTTTTTTTCTTCCAACGGCTGTTATGGGAATGTTCCCTCCCCACAGCACCATTGCAGACCCCCAGGGTTTGGTAGGATAACCCCAAATGGTCCAAGGTGTTTTTTTTTTTTTTCAGCAAAAAGGGCTCGCTGTGACTCATCCATTATAAATCTCTGTGACATGAGCAGAGCGTCCAAAAATAACACTGTAATTGAGATTTCACCTTGCAAATTAACGGGCCAAAGGCACTAACCCCCGCTTCGTTCAAAGGGCTTTTAGGCAATTGCACGAGAACAGCCACGATGCACACCTGAGTGTCCAGTGCTGACCACCTCGTGGGGACACAGCTGGGAAAGATCTTCAGATACCAACCCTGAGCTTGGAGGGAAAAGAGCATGGAGGGAAACAAGATTGTCACCACTGTCTTGGGTAAACCGTCCCCAAAGAGCCAGCTGTCCTTCAACAGTTGGAGCAACCATTGTGCCTATGCTCTAAAAAGCTGCATTGCAGAAGATGCCCTCTTTAGGGGTAAAATTAGGACTCCAGCTTAACCTAAGCTTGGGGAGGGGAGATCCAGATTTATACACAGTGCCACTGCTCCTTGAAATCGGGATATGAAGGAATAACCCTAAAGCAATACCACCTGAGCTGAAATACAACATTTCCTTCTAGTCAGCTTTAGGACATTTCTAAACAGACTGAAATTCCCTGTATTAGTACTAAGGGGCTTCAGAAGGAGTGGGAAAATGCTCTGCTCAGCCTCCAGAAGAAAGGATTAAACAGCAGCAAGCCAAAGGGTTAACATTGGGCTTGGCTTTTTAGGCACTTTGATGACATGGGCTCTCGTGATTGGCTTGCCAATCGTGAGGAATTGAAAGATCAAGGCTAATTTATCCCAGATAAATGCAATAAGTGGTTTAGAGAGGATGGAGGTGGAACAGCTCCCCATGTCTGTCCCTGTGCTCAGGGGATGCACGGTGAAGCAGAAAGGCAAGGTCAAACCTGATGCCAAGGTCCACAGGTTGCAAGTCTCAGCCCTCAGGTCTCACCAAGTCTTCGCAGAGAAGCACAGATACAGGTGAGAAGCTGAATCGGGAGCTAAGGAATGAACAAACTGTTCAGAGACAAATGTTTTCAAACCACCTGGACCCAATAAACATCTTAAAAACCTGGCTGAGCCATCTGGAAGCATTAGTTCCCACTGAAGACCTGTGAAAGGACTTCCAAAAAGGTGTGAAAAGAAGAACCAGGGTGCTTTAAAATTCCTGGTTTACTTTGTAAACTAGAAAATATTGGATGAAATAGTCACATTGCTTGTAAGCACCCTGAAGATGACAAGGACATCAGTCTTGATGAACTTGTCAAGAACTGATCTGTCAAATCAGTCTGATGTCCTTTTGTGACCAGGAACCTTGCTCTGTCCACAGACAAGGACCTGTCTGTGTCAAACATGGTCAGGGCAGTGAGGTTTTGTCTCACAGGGGACTCATCTACATGCAGTTATTGTAGGATGGGTGAAAAACCTCTTTGTAAGGTATCTGGGGAGTGGTTATCAGCAGTCCACTGTCAAAATGGACAGATGGATTCAGTGGGCATCCAGACAGGGTCTCTCCTGGGGGCAGGTTTATTCAATATTTTCATCAACAGTTGAATGATGGCATAACATGGATGATTATTAAACTTGCAGACAATACCTCGCTGGAAGGGACAGTGAGTACATCAGAAGACAGGGCTGGAGTTCCAAGTGATCTTAATAAATTGGAAAGGTATCATAAAAAATAGAAGTCATCTCTACGATCAGTAGAGAGGTCAGTACCACCAGAGGATAATTCACCATGATCTATCCAAGTATCCAATACAGAAACCTTGAGAAGGCAATTTGTCCTGTCTATTTCTTTGCTGAACATAGCAGGGGTCGAGAGTTTGTCTTCAAAGCTATTTAAGGCATTCTAAAATTTGGGAGATAACATTTATTGAGATGCAAATCAATACTGTGCATCTCTGTGATACAGAGCCAGCAAAAACCACAGCGTACCACCACAGTATGGCTCCATGTGCCACATCCATGCCTGCACTTCATCCCAGGCCAAGGCAGCACCTGCAGATGAGTGCTGTCCTCTGTGAGCCACCAGCCCGGAGGTGTCCCAGCTGGCCTTGCCCATGACCCCAGGATGTGCCTGCTGCAAGGACATGGCTGCTATCCAGCTCGGGGACAGCCCATTTGGCATCCACCACCCAAAGCCACCTCACTGGTGGGTCTTGTTTTCTGATGTGCCTCATGCCTGGAAATAGGTTCAGAGCTCCTGAGCGCCCCTCATCAGGGCATCAGGCCATCTTACTTTCTTGCATGGGTATAACCAAGGCAACAGTGGTACAGAGGGGGCTTTTTTTTTTTTTTTTTTTTTCCCTAGACATGAAAGGTGCATTAGCGTGTCTGAGACGCAGCAGACCCGCATGAACTCCCTTGCTGGTTCAGCTGGATTTGGCTTTTTGTTGCCCCTGCCTGCCGTGGAGATGTGCTTTTCTAAGGCAGAGGTTTCAAAGGCGTGATGGAGGCAGGTGCCGGGTTCCAGGGACATTGGCACCACAGGATGCCGTGTATGAACGTCCTGGCAGTCCCCAGAGCCTGAGCAGGCCCCCCAGGGTGCCCTAATGCTATCGGATATTTGGGTGCAATGGAAGCGTGATGCCAGGGGCTTGCGAGCTGGATGGGGACCTCCTGCATGAGCCGTTGGGGCATGCTGGAAGGGAAGCAGGACAGGGAGAGATATGTACTGGTGCCTGGGATTTGCCAAGACCATAAATCCACCCAACATTCAGGTATTGAAGAATGAGGTCGGGCTCAAATACCTTCATGGCTTTACCCCACTCCCAGACTTCAGATCGCACCACCCCAGCACCGCCTGCATTTGAGCAGTGACAGAGCCACCCCCTGTTAGATCCTCAGAAGGTTACAAATCCTTTCTGAGCTTTTTTGCATACTCCAGATAAACAGTATTTACCAACTGCTCCGGCTAATGCTGACTTACTGCTCCCAAGGCAGCTTTGCTGAAGGCGGCGATGGGCTGTCCTGCCTCCCCCCAGCTGCTGCTCTGCTCCCACCTCAGTACACAGACGTGGTGGGTCATCTCCTGCCTCCCTTTCCCCCAGCTCCCTGGCAAGCCTGATCCCATAAGCACAAAGTCCTATTTTGGAGTCCTCTGCATTGCTGTAAATAAATAACGCCCACATCTTCATTCCCATATTTTCCCATTTCTTCTGAGGATTCTCCTACCCAGCTCATCTCTGGGGATCAACAAGTACCCCTCACTCAAGTGTCCTCCCTGTGTTTCCCCCCACCTTTTGTAACTCCTGGACTCTTTCTCCTGCTTTCCAACGGCAGGAAGTCTTTAAAAAAAAAAATTAAAAAAAAAATTATAAAAATAAAATCCCAGCAGAGAATGGCCGGATAAAACTCCTTGTCCTGGTCTGCAAGACAGGACTGTGATGGGAGTGATGGATATCTGGGCACAGCGGACGCCAGTGGCTCCAGAATGCCGCCTTGGAGTATTTTTGGTCTATTGTACAGGATTCAAGGCAAATAGCAGCCTATTCCTGCTCTGCGTGACAACATTTCCTGAGCATCAGCAGATATTAATAGTCAACTAATACAGCAGTCAAACATTTCCCATTATTTACCTGCTTCAAGACAATTGGCATCTGTACCGATAAACATACCTTTGGGATTTGCACGTGTCCCTCACCTACTCCCAGCCCCGCTCAAACGTATTTCCTCCCCTCTGCAAACCAGGCGCTGTTTTTCCTGAGGCTGCATCCATCCCCGTGATGGGTGGACAGGACAGTTTACCCTGTGTCCTATATCTGAGAGGACAGAGAATTCCCTGGTGGGATATTTCCCCCTATAGCAAGGTTCAGAAAAATCAGCATTTGTCCAGGACTGCTGGAGCCTGGACATTTGGTGCCTGGATTTACATTCAATGAGAAATTCTGCTCGTTGACAATCTGTGTTCAATCTAACAAAGCCAATTAAAAATAATAGGGACCCTGTGCTACTGCCTGTAACAAAACAATAATAACAATAACAAAGGCTAAATCAATTTAAGTGTTCCATTTAGATAAAATCCAAACATTCCAATCTGATTCTGCCTTTCTCATTATTTTTTGTAATCAAGTCATTGGAAATGGAGAATTGGAACAGCTGGTTCTGATAAAACTCAGACCAAATTTCATCCCCATCAATGACTTCCAGAGGAAAACACAAGCAGCCCCGCTCCTCCCACCATGGATGGTGTTTCCTGACATGGCCATGGGATTTCTCTCTGGACTCAGCCCATTGAGTTGCAGAAAGCCTCTTCATCTTCCACAACTTGAATTTTGGGGAAAGGATTGTGTCAGAGGTAGAAGTCATCATCATCATCATCATCATCATCATCCTCTTATAGCATAGGTTGGGGAGCTCTCCTTCAGGTCTGATCTGAGTAAACTTACCTGGCAAGAGGAACTGCTGGGCAATTCTGCTTGCATCCTACCACAGAAATCATTAGCATTCTGTTTAAAAAACAAGGCTGCAGAAGTCTACTTGAGAAGACTGTTAGTTGGGTCCCATAACCACCACACACCATCCAGCTGGATCACATCTCCTAACGCAACCTTCTTCCCTTAAATATCAGGACAGCTCATTTGTGAGAGGTGGTCTCTATATGCACATTTGCATACAGCTGCAAATCTTTGCATTATGCAGTTTGCAGGATATTTGCCACATAGGATAGGACATTTCTTGCAAGCAATGTTGTTGTGGTTTTGCGTTTCATGCCTTTCAAGAGGTGGGTAAATTGGAGATCCGCCCCCTCCCCTGCAAAGCTGGGGTGGTGACAGCTGCTTGAAGACCCCCTGGGTGGCATCCCCAGGGAACACGCAGGGGACAGACATGTCCCCACCATCCCACTGCCAGCAAAACAGGCAATCTGAGGGCCAGGGGCAGCAGGAGGGGGAATCCTCCCCACCACCTTGTCTGGAAAAGTCTACAACAGAGGAGGGGTTACAGAGGGAGACTGCTCTGATTTGAACTTACTGAGGCTATGTGAAATGTGTTTTTTTCTTTATTCCTTCACCTATGTCTTCTACAAATGTCTCTGGCTCTGTTGTCTGTTTTTGGATGCTAGGAATTAACACCTTTATTTGCATTTTACCTTAATTTGGCCTGAGTTAAAAGTGATTTCGAGGTCATTGGATAATGACAAGGCTTTCATCAGGCGAGGCTGTGGCAAGTCCCCACACCTGGGTCACAGGAGAGGCTATAACAAGCGCCCTGGCACCCAGGGGTGCTCTCCAGATAACTGCAGGGCAGCAGTGTCCTCAGAGGAGCCGCTGTGGGTGGGGGAGAGGAGGGACTGGGGGAAGGCAAGGAGTTTTCTGGCAAGATCCTAAAATAATACTCAGCGTGCTTGAACCAGGAGGGTTTCTGAGTTTTAAGCATTTTGGCTGAACTGTTTCTTTAGCTTCCTCTTAGCCATATACTAGGGAAACCGAGGCACAGGCAGTGATTTCTCTCCAATCTCTCTAATCCAATAATTTTTCTAATAGCGTCAGCTAGGGATGCAGCTGGGGATGGAAATGATTCCTTCTGCTACTCTCTGAACTGGAGCTGAAAGTTTCTTCCTGGCTGTGAATGGTTAGGAGTTAATTCCTGCTCAGAAACATTAGGTCTTGTGCCCAGTCTGGGGCTCGGGTTTCAGTCTGAATCCATATTATTATACCCCAGAGCATTTCCCTTTGTAATAGCCCAACACTCTCTGAATCCAAAACAACTCAGGCAATGAGTTCAACAGCTAAAATCTGTGAAAAAGCTCTAAAAGCGGGCTGGTTTTTAGGCATTTCTTGCCTGGGTGTTTTGCATGAAAAGTGGTGCCCTGGGAAGGGACGTCTCTGAAACTTGATGTTATAAGGTCTCCACGGGTCTCTCCAAGTTGGAGGATGGTTTAGGTAGAGAGCGCACTGCACGCCAATGTGGACATGCACACAAAGCCCTGATCCTGTCTGGTGTGGGATAACGATACGTACAGCATGCGCTCTGTGTCCTCCTGCTCCACCAGGAAGATTTTGGACCGCAGCCTTCCCATCTCACCTGGCTTTCTGCTTCTGCTCTGAAAAAACACTACTCATCCTTAAACTGTTCTCTATGCTGCTACCACCTCTCCTATAAGATAGTATAGACTGTGTATATTGCTTGGGCAGGAAATTTAATACATATGGAAATTTTGGGCTGTTATTTTTTCTGGAGGCATCTGAAGAGCCCCTCTACCTCCTCCCCATTCCCCCGTTCATGCTCACCTGCTCACCATGCATGGCGTGGAGCAGGGCTATAAGATGATCATCCCTCCTCATGGCAGGCTCTTGCAGTCCCACCAGCTGGAGCTGAGCTTGGTACCAAGCAGAACGTCAGCAGTTAATAATAAATTAATAATAGCCTAATTAATCATTTTTCATTATTTCTGCCTTCTCAAGAGCTTCTGGAGGCACTGAATAATCCGCTGAAACATTTTGTACTATGAGTTCAAATAAGCACAAATGTTTGGAAGGCCGAGCAAACAGCAGCTCCCCTCCAAGCCCAGGCACCGAGGAGCTGCAGCCCGGGGCGGGGACGCAGGGATGACTTCTATAGCCTGGATCCCCCTTGCATCGGTGGGACTCTGCCTCGTGAAGCAGAAAACTCATCTCTTGATGCATACATCTGCACTAGTAGCCAAGGCAGCAAGCTAAAAATTACCAATTGAATTGATTTTGATTGGGGAAGGAGAGGAAATCTTTTCTTTCCGGGCTGTGGTATTTTATGTGCCTTTTTATTTGCAACTCATGGTACAACACACCCAGTCCAGGATGGATTGTCCCCTCTAAAAGAGGGGCTACATCAATGAGAGGCTACATCAACCCAAGCCCCATCTCTGGTCAGGGAAGAGACCGGCTCCTCCGAAGGGCGATTCAGCCATCCTTCGGTGGTTGTTTGCATCTCTCCCAGCCCTGAGTCTCGAGAGTAGCTTGGGCCAAACACCTGGGCAGATGTAAGAGACATCTTCCAAAACCTTCTCTCTGTGTGCAATTTGCATCTCTGCAAAGACAACATGAAACTAGAAAAGGAACCAAGAATTGTCCTCAGGATGTTTGGGGAGCCCCAAGCAATTTTTTCTGAGAGACCACAAAACCCTGTGTTTAACCCTGTAAACAGAGGCTGAGCAGGAGCTTCTGTTTCTAACAGCATCCAAAGGATTAGCACTAGGGAGGGAGAAGACCTATTTAAGCTCAAAGGCAATAATTAGGAAATAAGTGGGTATAAACTAACATGAATAAATTTAAAATGGAAATTACAAGCTTCCTAAAAATCCAAGCAGTGAGGACTGGAGAAGCCTCTGACAGGGACCTGGGAGGCAAAACCCAAAGCCAGGTCAAGGGGGAAGACCATGATCGCTTTGGGATGCTATGGCCTCCATCCTCTGCAGGTGAGCACTGCGGGGTGAGAAATCGTAAAAGATATGAGATGTTTTCCCTGCCCTGGAATGGGACTAAACATGTCCATATCGGGTCTTCATGTGACTTCTGCAGAGCTGGGGAAAAACAATCCCACCTGGTTCAACGGGAAGATTTTGCTTTAGTAATTCTGAAATACCCCAAATTAAAACAATGCCTCTGAAAGAAAGTGGTGTGGCAATTGGCTGGTGTTTCAAAATGGTTTGTCATTTTAAAATGGGAAACCTATATTGTGTCATCTTTGAAAAGGGCAAACTGCACCATTTCAACAATTTTCAAGAATTTACTCTAAAATACTCACATTAAGAAGGGTAGTGAAGTAGATCTTTCCCTTAAAAAGTGTTGGTGTTATTGAATATTAATTGTGTGATGAAAATGAAATCTAATTTTTGATGTCTGTGGTGAAGAAGACAAGACATCATGAGTTTAAATTACAGGAAGTGGGAATAATATATCCTAGAGGTAAGGATAGCGGAGCAGGGGTTGGGTTACCTAGGACGGTTGTGGATCTCCATCAGTTAGCCTTTTGAGAACTTTTAATGATTCTTTCTGGTTTGAATTTCCATATTTCTACAGCATTTGTGTAGGAAAGCTGCTGTCGCACATCTCCAATAAAGCTGTGTCCTGTCCTGAAATGAAGGGGGAAACGGACATTGCAAGCAAGTATCTGCTCCCCAGCCACCTCTGAAACACTTCAGATTTCACCTTGTTCTGCTAATTCTGGGCGAGGTGAAGGGCAGGGAGCCGAGGTGTCCGGGGGAGCCCTCACCTTCACAGCCAAAGGACGTTGCTCCCAATAAATCGACTGCAGCAGATGGTGAGGGCAACGGATGGAGAGGCAAAAGGCCATTCGATTTTTACTATTTAACGCATTAAAAATAAAGCCAGAGGTTACATTTACACCACCCCGCCCCTTTAAAAGCAGCAGACTTTCCTTGCCTCCATCAGCCTGTGAGAAGACGAAAGCAGATGGTGCCGCAAAAAGGGAAAGGAAAGCTTTTAGCATCCTTCACGATGTCTCACCAGGCACTCAGCAGTGACAATTACTGAGCAGGTAATGAAGACAGAGCAGAAACACTGATTTGCTGCTTGTGGAGAACAAAAGAAATTGCCATTTTTTTTCCTCCATAGATCAGGGCAAACAAACAACTTCTTTAATAATGAAATCTGCCTTTATATGCCCAAGATAGGATGTCTCCTGCTGGGATGAGCTGGTCAGCTGATAACAGGCAGTTTTTCTTTATCACTAGCCCCAAACGGCAAACATATTATCTCCCACGGTAAACGTACTAGAGGCTGCCAGATCAAATACTTTACAAAGAGATTTAGGGGGGAAAGAAAAATGTTTAATGCTTCTCCTTCCTCATCACCGTAGTCTGCACATCTCAGAGCCGCTTGACTGTGCTGGGACATGACTTTGTCCTTCCTGGGGGAGCTGAGGAGAGGACAGAGCAGAAATGCAACTGCAGAGGTGTCCAGGAGGGGAAGGGGAATACACAGCAGATTTGAGGTTTTGCTAGGGGTTCACATTATAATATCTGAGTAATTCTTATTTGCTAAAATGCAAATTATCCGACGGTGTCTTGATATCCAGGAAGTAATGTTATCCCATATTTATAGCCCTGAGGCCTGGAGATGGCCACTGTGGGGTCAGGACAGAGCTGGGAGATGGACTTGCCAAGCTGTAGTGTCATGTTATGGTGCAGGACCTGCCAGGCCTGGAAGAGCAGGGCCTGGGGTCTTTCCCCAAGCTCCTTTTCAGGCAGGTTAGGAACATGGAGAAGAGGAAAATCGCAACACCAATTTACACACTGGTTTTCAGTGAGTGGACAGAGGCATTCATCGTCAGGTGCCCACCGAGGCTTTACACCTCATCTCCTCTGTAGCCTGTGAGAACAGGAGGAAATAATCCCCCAAAACTGCAATTGTTTTAAGAAAAGAGAGAAAACTCTGATTCCTGCTACATTTGAGGGAGATTTTAAGGAGCAGCAAGAGCAAAGCCTGGAGGCTCGTGCCTGGCTTTGGTAGGACCTGCTGCTGAAGGCTATTTTGGACATTTCTAGAAGCCTGCAGACTTTTTTTCCTTACTGGAGCCCCGGATCTTTCACTTGGAGAAGAACTTGGGAATGAAAATTCAACTGAAAGGATTAATTGTGGCTGGCAGAGGAGAGTGCTGGGGGAGGTGAGCCACTGAGGTTTCAGGCTGGCCAGAGAGGAGGGTAATTTAGTGGGAGGTGATGTGTATAAGTTTCTGGCTGGCAGAGAAGAGGGTAATTTAGTGGGAGTTGATCCCTTGAGGTTTTTGCTGGATAGAGAAGAGAATAACTTGCAGGAGGAGATTCATGGGTGGGTTCTCTTTAGTTTCAGGCTTCATAGTAAGTTCCTTTTTTAACTTTAGGGATGTCTTCCCCGGATCACCTTTCTATTTGCTTTTTCAGATGTCTGATTAAAGAGCAGCTCTTTGAGGATGCTGAATGGCTCAGGGACATGGGAAGGGGGAACAGAAACTTTCTCCAACCCACAGTGCCGGTGACCCCTTGGGTGGTGTGTCAGAAAGAGCTGCCAGCTCACGGTCCTCCTTCCTGGGGCTCCGCTGCCATTTCATAAAAACCCACCAGTGTAACTGGCCTCAGCAAAGAGGCCGGGCTGGATCATTTGATAACCATAGCCTTATCTTCTTCTTATGGAAAAGGTCATCTCTGGGTACCTCTCCAGGTCTGATGCTTTGTTCTGCTCCACTGGAGCGAGAATTTCAGCCTCGCCAGGTGGCTCAGAGCACTTTAGTTGTGTTTTCCAACAGCAGGAGCTGATAAAGACCTCCATTTTCCTAGAGATCTCATGAATCAGTCCTCTGGTTGAACCAGAGAAAGGAAGATTTCCTTGTGGCTGGGACTTTTATCGGCTTTTCCTCCTGTGTGAATAGTCAGGAGTCTAATAAAGGCTAAATCTATATGGCAGCTTTTCCCTCAGAATTTTCTTATGACCTATTTCCACTAAACCGGTAGAGAAATTATTTCCCTGAGACTTCTTACCCTGTGTCAAATGGCATTGAAGTCAGCTAGCAGGTTTGCAAGTCACTCAGGACAGACAGATGCAATAGTAGCTGCTAGTGTGATCATGCACCCTGTTTCCAGCAGGGAGAAGATGCAATGGGTGCTCTGGCCTTCCAGCTCTCATGTCCCAGACTCAGTTCAACACATGCATGGACAACGCTTTTAGCAGAGACCAATCCCAGTAGCCCCAGGTCCAACTTACATTTAATTCTTCCTGCTTGAAAGACACTCAAAGCAAACTTTCATTTCCCTCCTCCCAGAGGGCATGCCTGAGATGCCTCCAGACCTAGTCTCCAAAACCAGCTTTGGATGGGGTGAGATGTCTGGCTGTAGCCTGGAGCCGGCAAAGTCAGGGCAAGGGACTCCAGGCACCATGGGCTGAAGTCAGTGTTGTCATGAAATGCATCAAGGGCACACAACCTCACAGCCTCACTAGGGCTAGGACCACCTCAAGCTGTGGCTATTTAAATGTTAGATGTCTGTTTTATGAAGTCCCCTTTGCCGAGAAGAGAGTGGGGCATTTCAGGAGTGTGTCTGAGATAGAGGGGCTCAGCAGTCCTCTGGTATTGCTTGCCTCTTGGGGAAAACCCTTCCATTTTAGACAGCTGCAGTTATTCCTACAGTGCCTAACATAAGAAAGCCCTAATCCCTTGAGGGGTTTCAAGATGCTCCCGTCTGGCTAATATTTAGATTAAATCCTTTGAGGGGTTTCAAGATGCTCCTGTCTGGCTAATATTTAGATTAAATGCCTCTTTTGCTAAGTAACAATATCCCTCAAACTTCATTTCAGAGCACCCCACCAAAGCTTAATTTTGCAACAGTTTTTCCTGCTTTAGCAGAGAGGTCCTGTCTATTTATACACATCTCCTCCACACCAAATAACCACAAGAATAACTAATAAGAAGCGCTTGAAGCATGTCTTAATTAGTCTGACATTAGCAAGCTCCAATGTCTTTAGTTAATTGACAGATTTTAGCACGATTGAATCTCAGAAATTGAGTGAAGGTTTCATCTACCTTCATCAGAGGCTGAACAAGCTGTGTTCATATATCTCTCGGGGCAAGGATATTTGACACAACAGCAGTTGGTTGAATGGAGAGGAACCACCTCTAAGAGCAGCTGAAGGAGCACCCAGAACTGCCTCCCATCTAGTCTGCATTAGGTGCGACCAAATGCAAAGGAGATTATTCGTGCTTCGTTAACAGTTAGAGGATCTCTAGAGTGGAGCCAGCATTTGCCTTTCAGCAGTTGTACTCTCCAGAGACAAAGCATATAACAAGAGAGGGACACTGATTCATCAGCATCACCCAGCTCCGGGTCCTTCCCTGCACCCAATTTTCAAGGCCACAGGCCAAGGTGGACCAACACATCACATAGGGAGGGCCCATGGGAGCAGGGATGGCACTTGCTGGTGCCAATGGGGATGGAAAGGGAACTGTGTGCTTCTGATCACCTTCTGTGCTGGTACCTCTCTGAGGTCCTGGTCATCCCTGTTTATCAGAAACCAGTCTGACAGCTACATGAACCCTCATGGGTCTTGGTTTGGATCTGCCCACTACGATTAGTCATTTCATCTGATGGTTGGACTTCTCTGTCTTTCTTGCTCCCTACAAGCACTGAAGTGCTCAGTGGAGATGAACTCATGGTGCTTCAGAGCTCCCAGGGCTTGACCAAGTCATTGCTGGGGGTGATGTGTGTGGTAGGAGATCGTGTCGAGTCTACCAAAGGCAGGAAGAGGGAGACCTGGTCTCACAGACATATCCTGGCAGAGCAACTCGTGCTTAGGTCAGTCATCTGCACTACTCATATCTGGTTTCTGGAGGCAGCTGGCACCACCGGCTGTGGAATTTTCATCCATTTTCATGGAGGCAGTAGGTCGATATAAATTGAGCAGTGCCAAATGTCTTCCAAGAGCTGACCCTACAGATATATTAGGGGTCCCAGTTCTGCAGACCATTTTTTTAGTCTGTAAAAAGGGGGCTCATCCAACACTTGTGAGGAAGCATTTTCTTGGCAGGCATAATCCAGTGACCTTCCTGTCTCTCCTCCAGCTCCAAGGAGCAGGCAGCAAAGAGAGACCCCATGATTCGAAGCAAACCTCCAAGCTTTGCAGTGTATTTGCGAAGCAACCGCTGCATTGTCGAATTCATTTCACTGAACAAAAGGCCTGCAAGGAACATCTCAGGCCTATTTGCTTTGGATTTATAATGACACCTCAGCAAGTTAACCTGGCTTTTGAAAAAATTTCCCCCGTGTTGGCGTCTGCAGAGTAGGGGAAGGGGAGACGATGAAAACATTTAAAGGAAGCCCTGTGGGGATGACTCCAGATTTAAGCCCTTATAAAGTGCAACTGGTTTTCCAAAACACGCAGAGCCAGGTTATTGTGACAGCAAACAGGAGGTGAGGGGGAATCGGCCAAGTGGAATTGTCTTATGGCCACTAGAAAAGCAACTGCTGTGTAAATGTTGCAAAAAATGTTAACAAGCCAGACACTGCTGTTTTGACAAGCCGCGTGTGTAAAAGTGAGAAGAAATCCTTGCAGCACCTTGTTCGCAGTATCCAAGTTCTCAGAGGATGTTTTGTGACTTAATCCCTATCACATCGTGCTGACACTGGGACATGCGCCTACCCCGTGTGCTGGAGGTCCCCATTAGGTGCTTCTACCGCCATTCCATGCTCCATCAAAGCTCATTTGTGCAGTCTAACATCAAAGATATCATTTCCATGGTGTTGCAATACTTTCTTGATTTAATAATGAATAGCAAACATGTTTCTTGCCCTAATTTGAGGTATCAGATTATTAGAGCAACTTCAGAGTCAAGGGAAGAAATGTTTTCACTGGTTAAAACAAGTTGCCCCACAAGTAGTTGGGGTTGGGAGACTTGATTTCCTTTTCTTTTCCCTTGCTCCTGTGCCTAGAGAAATGTAATTTCTGACCAAAACTTCTCCTGAGGTTAGGTACAGTCCTAACAGCACTTTCCAGCATGGGCTCGCTGGTGCTTGACACGCCAGATAAATTCGTTCTGCAGACATCCAGTGAGACATTAACAGGATCTCCTCTCCCAGCCATCTATTTTCACATGGTTTGTAGGACTGTAACACATTTGAAACTTTTCCCACTTTATCAAATTTGCTGGAAATTAATTGGCAGGTTCAAAGGCTACTGGGAGGAATGGAAAGCCAATTAGATTTTCCTAACTGAATGGGCCGAAAAATAGGAAACTCTGCTGATCCCTCCCCATCAACATTGAATTATTTCCAACCAAGCCTCCGTTCAGCTGAGGAGGGAAATCTAATAGAAGCATCGCTCTGGCATACATCAGGGACCGCAGCGTTTGCTCTTGCCCGTGGCAGCCGGGGAGTGGAACTAATAGAAGAAGCTGCTGGGTGGAGATTCCTGCAGTTGGACATCCATACAGAGTCTGTTGGGATTTGGAAGACCTCCATGACAACCCTCCTGTGTGATCAGTCCCCGCAGAGGGATTTAGAGCATCCCATCCCCTCTCCGATGCTGCCAAATCTGGGCTTTTAGCTAAGATTTTCATCCACAATATCCCCTAGATCTTCAGTTTCTGCTGGTGAACATGTGGCCTATCACAGACCTTTCTCTGGCAGAGTGCCTCAAACCATGGCCATGGGCTTTCAACAGTCCAACACGCTGCAAAGTGCAGGTGTATCACGATGCTTCCCAGGGGCTGTGAAGGAAAGCCTAAATCAGGCACGGCAATACTGTGCACCTTTCACCCAGGTCCCCAGCGGGTCCCCAGCACGGCCTGGAGCTGACCTTGTAGCATGGAGTCAGACCCCCATTCCCTGCGTGGAAATAGGTTTCCTGCCTGTTCATGGATGTCGATCCCTCTGCTTTGCCCTGTATAATTGGACCTACAGCAGAAAGATGGTTGTCCCTTGGGGCTCAGATACTCTGCATGATCCCAGGTCACAGCCTTCTCCAGATGCTGGCTGCAACTGGAGCTGGAAGTTTCCCACCGGCAGCCAGAGGAGGGCAGGCAGAGGTGCACGTTTAGCTCTGTGTCCCGCTCCCCCCAAAGTGGCTGCATCCCCTGATTGATCCTCCAGCCTTCCTCCTGGTTTTGCACGAGCGCCACGGCTACGACAAGAAGAAAAAAAATCATATTTCTAACAGCTCTGCCAGCACCCTTTGGGCTTTCACGAGCGAGGCTTTGATCGACACAGCGCACCAGCGGGCTCCGTGTCAGGCTGATGAGAACCGAGGAGATTGTAATGAGATTCCTTTTGTAATTCTTGTCAAGGCGCAAAACCAGTGAGCCTCAGTAAATCAGCGAAGCCTTTCGTGTTTCCCATCTTGATGGAAACATCAGTAGAGAGACACTTGGTGCTAAATTGTCTGCTCGTTGGCAGGTATCCAGTCCTGAGAGTAAGATGAGGGTAGAGGGAAATAGGGGAGGGTAGCGCATGGGATGAGACTCTTCCTCCAGCCTTGAGGGCCAGATCCAGCTGTGCGGTGGTCTGATGGGGCACATCCTTGTAGAAGGAAAGTGCCCTGCAGGTAAACTCATACCTCTGGGGCTCTTTGAGCTGACAGCACCAGAAAGAGAGACCCAGGAGCTCAACTCAGGGAGGGATGCAGGGAAAGAGCAATGCCCTTTACATCAGTGATCACAAGGCAGCTCTCCACCTTTTTTTCTTGTCCTGGGGCATCACAGTCACACAAAAAGCAGAGGTCTCTAATATCAGCATCATGTTTTCTTAGTGCTTAGGAATTACTGTATACATATATAAAAAAAAGGCAGGGAAGAGAGGTAAGGACTAGGGTTTGAGGAGGCGTCAGGTCCTCAGGACCCTAAGGGTGGTTCATGAAGTGGCTGCCTTGCCCCGAGGGCATTGCGGATCTGTATCTTCAGCCTAGCTCTGCTACTAGTCCCATGACAGCAGGTTGGGGCCTCTGGCCACTGCTTGATGAATAGCACCCCTGGGGCCCCAACCTACATAGTCAAGTGCCGTGGGGCTGTCATCGTGGGGTTGTCATCGTGGGTTGTCATCGTGGGGCTGTCATCACAGCCGATGTGATGGTTCAGATACTGCTGAGCTTTCTCAGAGCTGTGAACTCAACTCCCTTCAGTCGTCTCACCTACCCCAGTCTTGTTTGTTGAATTATTTAGGTCTCCTTGCTAAGATTTAAAACATCTCCTTGTTAGCCTGGTGAAAAATGTACCTAGTTAGCGACATCTATCCTGCCTGGATCCATTTCAGGTGTGTCTAGCGGTGATGGATGCGGAGACTGGGAAGGCTTTTCTCCTCCCTCTCTACAGCCCCAGCCTTGCATATTCCCTGCTAGAGGATGCTGTTCCAGAGACTTTATTTATTTATCTTTGAGAGGCTGTGCATCTTCTTCTGCTGAGATCCCGCCAGGTTTATGAGCCATCCAGCCCCTCTGAGCCTGGATCAGCATCCTGAGATGTTGATGTCCTTTGGAATGGAAGGGGATGAGATGGGTTGACATGTTGGGAGGGCAGCAGCAAAGTTCCCGTTGTCTGAGCTGACAATGCTGAGCCAAGAGGACTCAATTCACCAGCCCACTTGATAGCTAAGCTCCCTCAGCACCAGTTCCTGCTGGGGGAGGAGGGGTATTGTATAATCTGGGGTAATTAACTGTTTTTCTGTCTTGCGACTACATCGTGTCTGCTTGTGCTCAGCTCTGATCTACCATTTGACTGTTCCCTGTTGCTGGTGGAAAATGTTGTAATTAAATGCTCTTTCAGGTCAAACCGTATTTCAGGGTGGGAAACAGTGACTAGCTCTAACTGGAGGGTTAAAGGCTGCTGGGTGGCTGTGCGTACCCTCGCAGTGCTCTGCCGGGAAGTAATATTTGGCACTCGAATAGTGACCAAGTCCTACAAGGAGGCAGCAAACCCAGGTTTCTGTGTCCGTTCAGTCAGACAGATGATGCCTTTTTGGATGTGGTGGCATGAATTCTGGAAGGGGAATTCAAGTAGTTTGAAAATCTGCAGCTTTCCAGGCTCCTACTCCTGCCATTGCACCATGACTCTTCCTAAATGCACTGTGGGCTAGTGGGCTTCTTGGGCTTCTTCTCCCTGTTGTCCTAAGCCTTTACAGTCTCCACGTTTTGCAGAAGTGTAACTCTGTGATAAGTGTTTACAGAAGAGAGGTGACCCCTGGGACAGCCACACCATGCCCTGACGGGAGGCAGGAGTCAGTTAATGTTTGGGGGACACATGGAGAAGGTCTTTACACTTCCATGTTGGGACATGGGCTGCACTTTCTGCCTGCACCCAGAAAGCTGTTGAAGACTTTGGGAACATTATGCTGGAGAAACGCCTGAGTGTGTCTGTGGGACTTCTTGTTTTAAAGCTCTATTTCACTGCATTTTGTTTCCATAGACGAAGCTACTGCAGCGAACAGCCGCCCTTACAGCTCTTACCCCCATTCCCTCCCTCCTCCCTCTCCTGCAGGAAAGCAGAGCAAAGCTTTGTGTAAACTGCTGCTCTCCAGATCCCTTTGAACGTTGTCAGAGCCCCCTTGTTCTCTGTGAGCAGAGCAGGTTTCAATATACATGAGACTAACCAGGCACTAAAAAAAAAAAAGAAAATCCCAAACCACAAACATCTGGGTGAGTTCTTGAAAAAAGGAGTCTCTTCCTTTAATTTTTTTTTTTTTTTAAAACAAAATTACCACCAGCAACACAACAACAAAAATCTTTCAAGTCTTTTTCAGACACGTGTCTGAGATTTCCGCCCTTGACAGAGGATGCTTTGCGTAGGGTGCCTTGTGTCAAATTGTGCTCATTTCAGATGTTTCCAAAACAACAGATGCTTGTAAAACAAGAGCAATAAAGCGAGCCGTGGCTGATCCTGCTTTGTCTTAAAAACTAACTTGCAAGACACTCCTGTCTGCCCCGCTTCTCTGGAGATGTAGTAGTAACGGCTCTGCCCACTTGGATGGCAGTGATGGGCTTCTGGCTATGTTGGGTGAAGCCTGGATTTAACCCACAAGAACAAGTGCACTCTGGCACAGTCTTGGAATAAAGACGCTCAGAATGAGATGCATCTTCTCAAACATTTGGCCTGACACTCAGCCCTGCCACCCATGTGCAATTCCTCTCATTGCTGGCCAGGATCCTGGAGAATAAATATCTTTGAACATCAGGCCCCTAAACTGCATTTTTGCATGTCAAGCCTTGGAAAACACTTTGCTTTAGTCTGCTCCTGTAATCCCAAAGGAGCTGTCTGCCAGCTCCTCACAGTCCCTTTCTGCTTTCATACATATTGGAGTCAGTGGCAGATGAACCACAGCCCAGGTGCAATTTCCCTTCCCCAGAAACACTACATTGATTTAACTAATGGCGTGCACTCTGCAAGTACCCTGTGACAGGATGCTGACATCGGGAGAAGATGCATGTGATGAGATCCTACCTCCTAGAAATTCCCCTTTGCGCAGACTTCCCCAGTCAACAAGAAAAAATGGCAATACCAAAACCATCATCTAGAACAGCCTGTGTTCCTCCTCCCCCAGCACCACGTTCCTTCTCCATGGAGCTAACGAGGGCTCATTTACATCATGGAATTTTGCATGAAGTTGGAGAGGTCCAATGGGAGGTCTATGGCCTGTGGGATGGTTTAAAAGGGATCGGTGCTGGAGCAGGTGGACAGAAGGCTTTGGGTAGTGGGTAGGTGAAGGGTGCGACGGCTGGAGCTCAAAAAGAGTCTGCCTCTGGGCGTTGGAAAAAAGATAAACAAGGGGAGCTCAGGAAATGGGTTTTTCTCAAGTATGTTTGAAGCGTTCAGGAGAGGGGTGGGAAAGCGGCAGGGAAATGCTGCAGCTTGTAAAATACCTGGTGAGGAGGATGGGTATCTCTCCCCGTGTTTGAAGGGAACCCCAAGCATCCTGACACCTGGTTCCCAGCTCTCCTCAGGATCTCCCGCGTCAGATGGGATCAATCAGTGGAAGGCCCCTTTTGCAGGGGGACCCAGGGAAGAAGCTAGCGCTGGGCCGAGCCCCAAGGGTTAACCGACCCCACAGTCAGCTCCTCCGCAGGCAGATCAAAGCGGCTGCTCTCCCCAAGCCCTTGCCTTGGCCATGTGCTCTGTGGTGACTCCATTGTATTCCCTCCACAATGAGAGCTCTGTGGCGGCCGGGAAACCCCCAGCACGTCCTCACCCAGAGACTGTCACGCCGGCGAGGGTTTTCGCCTGCATCCGGGCGCATGAAAGGGGGAGTCACGCAAGGGAGATGATGTCTCCATTTGAAGTCTCTGGCAGGGCAAGCGCTGCTGCTGTACGGGGGCTCGGGCGTGCTTGCTGCTGGTGGGGGGGTGGATATTTTCTCAAGGACTTTGTCTTTCAAGCGCAGCCGGGCTCTGTTCAGCTGCCGTCGCCGGCTTTTGATGCTGGGGCTCAGCAGTGTGTTGCCCAGCTGGAGCAGCCAACGGCTCAGCGCTTGCGGATGCAAAGAGGAAGGGACTTGCCCCAGCCTGGGCAGGGGGACAGTGGCAGGGACAGCACGGAGAGCTCTGATTCCTGCTCCTGGATTTACGCTGCTGTAAAATGGTGTCTTCACGTGTGAGCAGGAGCATAAAAGAAAAGGAGCGCCGTCTGACGAGCTCGGTTTGCCAAATCTCTGCCATCCAGAGCATGGGCAGTGACACCTGATGGTTTCACCAATGCCAAGCTGATGGCAAATGCCTGCTACACACAGTCCCCGTGCTCTGATTGACAACTTTTTCGGTTATCATTGCATATGCAAATCCTTGCAATGTGATTTCCAAAAGCTCTGAGCATTTGCTAGCTCCCTTCACAGAGGGCTATGTACTGAGTTACTGTGAATTTACACTCGTGTAATTGAGAACAGGATTTGGCTTGCTGTCAGTACATCATGGGGTTGTTAAGAATAGGATGTGGCATTTCTGTAGCCACTGCATTTGGAACAAATTGTGTTTTTAATACTAAAATGTGGTTACTTAGCGCCAACAACTGATCACAAAGAAATCTATAGAAGAAGAGATTATATTGGGTGGGTAGTGGTAGCACCCCCCCCTTTTGCAGCACTTTCTAGTAGTCCCCATGGTGAGGCTCTGATTTCAATTGTTTATCATCCTACCAAGTGTTTCATCTTCGGATTGAAATGTCCCAGGCTCAGTTTTTACTGCAGGTTGAAAGCTGGTGCAAATGTTCAGGAAAAGCAGCTCAGCTTTTGTGGAGTAAAGCTTAAAATGGCTCAGGCCACCATGCTGACCTTCTGTTTTTCAGTTTTTAAAAACAAACCTGAAGGATCCTGGTGTCTCGTGTGAAGTTAATTTGGAGGTCAGGAAGGTGCCTTTTATTGCACCTTGGAAAACAACTCCAGATTTGGTCAAAGTAGGCTCTGAGGATGCTCAGCTGAGTGTTTTGGAGGCTCTGCATGTTCCTGCACCATGAACATGTTGCTGTTCCAAGTAGCTCAAAAGATGATGCTGATCTCAGGCAATCACTGGCTTGTGATTTGGCTTCTGGATGGGATGACTTAAGGTTAGTTTTACGTGAGGCCTTGACTAAACCTGACCTTCCATGGCTTTGGTTTCCCAGCTGCCCATATCGGTGCCAGAGCTTGCTCCGTCTCCTGCTTTTCTCCTCAGAGAAGGTGCAGTGCTCATCCAGCCACAGCTCCAAGATCACCCAGACTTAGGTTTGGATATGCAGCTGGACCTGGAGCTGGAATTGCTCCTGACTGCACAATTTGGGTTGATTTAATCTAGTTTCTAGTTGCATGGTTTTGTCATCGCCTTTGCAATCGTGTGCCCTGTGACAAGCAGACCACCGCAAAGCCATTTGCTCAGCCCATCAGCCGCCGGCTGTCAGCGCACGAAGGGGCAGAAGTCTCATACTGCAGCTCGACAAAAAGCAGCGGAAAAGCCTCAAAATTTTTATTCCCAAATAGTTTCTGTCTTCCTTTGGGTCCCATTATGCCAGGCACTGAAAAAAACACAGGGGGAGTCCTCTCCCACTGCAAAACACATTTTTCAGGCCCTAGTTCAGCAAAGCATTTAAAAGCACGCTTAATTTCAGGCTGTGTGCATAATCCCCTTGAAATCAATGGGAGTTAAGCATTCGCTTAAACGCTTCGCTGAGTTGGACCCTAAGCAGACAAGCCAGACAAAGAGGGGATGAAGGAGAGATTTTGATTTTCTCCTGGGAGTGGCAGCAATGAGAATCCATCTCTTTGAATCATTACCTTGCTGCTTCTGTCATGCTAGATGGGATCCTTCCTCTCTCGTAGATGCTGCTGTTAGCCTGGGGTACCTCCTTAATCAGCCAGCTATGTCTGGGGAGGAGAAGAAAACCTTGGAGGCTCAAAACTCTCGTAGGGTGCCTGCCGCAGCTGTAGGCATGTGCATCTCCCCACGCGCATGCAGATGTCGTTTAAAGGAAAGCAGCAAGTTACAATGGAAGGGAATACAAGCAGGAAATCCTCTTCCACTACACAAATCTGGCCTTTTTCCAAATACCATGTCATCACTTTTCGCCTATGTTAAAAAAACTGACCTTCTGCTGCCTTTGCTTGCAGCGAGTTTAAATTACTTAAGAGTTTTTTCCAGATGCTGTTTTCTTAAATTACTTACTGAGAAAGCCTAAGTCAATCTACATATTAAACATACCGGAGATTGGAGTCCAAGTCAATGTGGCTCATGACAGTCCTAGGAAACCAAATCTCTCTCCCTGTGAGCCTGCACTCCCCCTTCTCTTTCTCCTTTAGCTTAAGGCGATAAAACTTTGAAGATGTAATCTAGGCATTATCTGCCTTTTTGGATAATGTTCAACAGTAATTTTAGCATCGTCTTGATCTCCAAAATGGTTGCTTTAAATTCAGCTGCTTCCTTCCCAGAGGCTGGTTTGATTTTTAGGCAGCAAAGCATCTTTCCCTGTGTATTTCCTTCTGGTGGGTCAGATTTTTTTTGGTCCTGGTTTATTCTGCGATGTTTTCCCCCTCTGCCATACCTCCTCATGAGCATTGTTGGGCTTTTATTATATCGGGATTTATTCTCCCTGTGAAAGGATTCATCCATACAGAAGAGCTCAAAGCATATTCCAGAGGTGGGACCTGGGAGCCGTTCCTGTTTCCTCACCGGCGCCCTTCCAACATGTGCTGCTGGGAAGGATCAAGGCAAGAAGACATCCTCTTTCAGGGATTGACCCAAATTTTCAAAACCTCCTCTCAAGATAGATACCACAGGATATTACCCCTCATCCTAGCCCGTTTCCCTCCTGTTTTAAGTTTGGTGTGCCTTTCAAAGCTCATGTGTTAGGTCAGAAACATCGGTAACAAGGTTTACTTCTCTCTGCTTAAAAAAGAAATTTGAAAACTGGGTCAGTTCATATTTCCCCAATCTAGATAATTTTCTGTGGGGAAACTGAAGCGTTTCCTCCTTCCTTTTTTTTTTCTCTCCTGACAAATCCTTTAACATTAGTATGCAGTCTCAAATATATATTACCTTCCTTCTCACAGAGACAGAACCTGCTTCCAATAAAACTTCCCCCGAGACACTGGATCTGGCTTTGACTTTCCTGATTAAATGGGCTATGGATTTAATTTGACAAGAGAGGGAACTGATTTAGCAGATGAAGTATCTTGTTCAAAAGGTGATGTTTCTATTGCAGCCCAATCTCTGTCAGGTCCCCCCCGTCATGTATGGTTGGAGCCTACTATGAAACATCACCTTTTGCTAAGTTATATTTATCGCAGTCTCACTCTTTTCCCCGTATTTTTCATTAGATCTGTCTGAAGCTGTGTGATTTCATAGGCAACGTGGCGTGTGTTTCCGTGGATTATGGACAGGCTGAAGGACCCCTGCAAAGCGACAGGGAACCCCCACTTAGCCAAGTGTCAGGAGCTCGTCTGATGGAGCTGGAGGGACGTGGATCTACCCCTGGCTCAGTGTAGCAGAGATTTATGTGCATCTCTTACTTTCCGGCATGGCTCTGGACATAACATTGCTTTTCCCCTTCTGCTGTGATTGCATCTGCATGGCTTGGGCTGGGGGGGAAGGCAGGGAGGGCCCCTGCCTTACGGAGGGCACAGTGGGGTTTTGGGACCAGTTGTGAAGCCCCCAGGAGGGGGATCACGCTGTTAGCAGCATTTCCAAAGATCAAACACCTTCCAAAGAGAAGTCTGGGGGCCTTTGTCCTTGTCAGCGGGCTGTTTCAAGAAGGATGGGTTTGGCAGAGACTTCTTACAGGCACGTCACGCTTTGCCGTGGGAGGGGCAGGATTTGAGCACATCCCGCTCCGCTCCCTTGCCAGGACCTATGGGAGCAGCTCAGCAGCAGTAAAGGGCAGCCGTCCGTGGGGTGCTAAAGCAGGGAGTATTGACTGAGGAGGGTTTATATGGAGTTCCCAATAAAATCCACTCATCTGCTAATGGCACCATTTGCTTAACTGTGGTGTCAGCAAGCTGTGCGTGACTGCATCCTCTTTAACATGGGCTGTTCTCCAGCACTTGAAATACTCGCAGCCTTGGCAGTGGCGGGTGAGGGACAGACCCCCATCCCACCCATAGCATCTCGCCAGATCGCCAGATCTCAGCTTCATCGCTGGCGCACGCCAACGCACTCCTCCGTGTCATGAAACCAAGGCATCAGCAAGCTCTGCCAATGAGGGTTGATGACCCAGGCAGAAATCCCTCATGTGTGAGTGTCTCTACAACTGAGCCGAGGCGTGTTTCTCCCGTTAGCTCTGACTGGCATCCACTGCTTGCAGCTCGTATATAGGTCACCGGTTCTGAAATAGCGTCAAGTCAGGCACTCGTGTCCCCGGTGTCTGCCTGCCTACAGGAGGTCTGGCGAGGAATATACTGAAGGCTGAAGGAAGAGCCGGTAAAAAGCAAATTCATCCTGATTGCTGGTGCCCATACAAAAGAACAGATTTTTTTGGAAATCAAGACCATTAAATGCATCTTTTGGATGCACCGTAGCTTATTACCATGTGTGTCTCTAAATTCTTCTTACAACTGCTATTGCAGCAGCCCTAGAGAAGATGTCCCATATGTGTTCATTTATATGTGGCACATACATACTGCCACTGCATGACTCCTACCTCATACCATTTATTCCCGTGTTACCTGAGTGCTGCACAGCATCCACCAGGCTCTTTCTCCAGGTGAGCTTTCTGGGGGGATGGAAGGAGAATGGACATCTGTGGCCGGTTCATCCCACAGACAACCCATGACCACTTGAGAGTTGCCCAGCTCTTTTCAACACTAAATTATAATCTCAGGCTTGTTGAGGTGCAAGACTTCTGTAAAGGGTCATCCCTGCTAAGAATGATCTGCCTGGGAGCTGCCTGAAAAGGAATTGCTGGAAAATGCTCTACATTAATATCGCCTCTTCTGATTACCTTTCATCTGGCATTTCTTCAGGGGGAGATGTCCCCTCTTCCAGGGCTATTCTCACAGTCCTTTGATCTTCAGGTTTATACGATTTTGTTAGCCACTCTGGTAAAGCATTTCTCCTTCCCCTGCTGATGATGAGGGAAACCATCAAATTCCTGGTCATGTCACAGGTAATAGCTACTTCTTTGATTAAGGACCACCTCAGCAAGCAGAATTTCACTAGAGGAAACATTGCTCAAGAAGATGCATTAGTGCACCTGAGCAATTTTTTGCAAGGCTAGCAGAGACTCATTGCCCTTTTGTCTGGCCTGCTGTAATTTAGCTGCTGGTTATACTCTACCATGTTAGAGACACAAAGTGGCAACTTTAACCCTTCATTCTTAATAGCTGCTTTAAAGAAAACATTTTGGAAAGCTGTAGTTCGTATTAGAAATGAAGAAAAAGCTATTTGCCATAGGTGAAGGCAAACTGAAGATTAACATAGATGGTTTCCTTGTCACCAGCTGCAGGGATAATGTGGTGGATATAATTATTTACGTTCTCCCTGATCCTATGCTGCTTTAGGCTTGGGTCATGTGTTCAGCCACGGCCTATTCTGATGTTAAAAGATTCAGATGTTTTGCCCAGCGTGTGTCTTTTTAATATACAGTCTGAAACCCCTGCATCAAATAGACCATTGCATTGGCATTAGGAAATACCTGCTCAGCTTAAGGACTCTATCTGATAAGCAAAGACACTGGAAGATGGACATAAGGCAACAGGTAATTATTGCAGTTTAATGAATATATTATTCTTACGGGAGATGTTATTTTGCCCAGTTTGTACAGATAGAGGAATTAAAACTTTGCCCTGATAAACCAGGGATGGAATCCATCTCACCATAACTAGACGTCTCCATCTAATCCAGACCTCTAAGTGCCTTATATGGTCTGCAGGGACAAATAGTGGACTCCAGAACACTTCATCTTAACTTCAAGCAGACTTCTGGAATAACACAGCTGAAGTAAGCCATGAAGTTTCCTGAGAGTATGAAGGGAGCCCAAAATAACTATCACTGAGATGGATAAATATGCCTTAGAGATTTGAGTCTGCTACTGGTTATCTGTGTGGTTTTGGTTTAGTTACTCCCTCTTTATGGACTTTCTTTTCCTTTCCTACTGTCTGGTCTTGTCTCTTTAGGATGATAAGCTCTTCTCAGCAGGTACTGCCTTGAGTGTAAGCAGCCACCAGCTCAGTAGGGTCAGGATTCAGCTGGGATGAATCACACAGCTACATTAATAACAGCAATGTGTTACTGGAATGCTGCGAAGTGAGGAAACAGCAGAACTGGTAAAAAGAGGAACAAGAACAAGAACATCTCATGTCCTGAGTCAGTGGAAACAGCTAGTGCCTGTCTGACAGTCAAGAGCTCCAGTGATGGAACAAGCCTTCTGGCTGCTGAAGAGAAGCCTGAATGGCGTGAGAGTTACTGTACAAAAAGCACTAATGATGGCAACCATAGAAACCACAGACCAGAGAAGACTGGGTCAAGAGATGATGCAGAAGAAGAGAACATGTGGGATCCTTGCAGCTTTTTACCACCCAATAGAGAGCTGATAAAATGTGTCTTTAATGCTCATTATCACCAACCTTTCTTAATTGCATCCTTCTGGGAGGATTTTGCATTAACGGTATAAGCTTCATGACTCATTAGCATTGCCACAAAGAAGTGGTTTGTGTGAAGTTTCTACAGTCACCTCCCTCCTGAAATAATAGCTCCAATGTTGATCAAACTTGAATGAAAAACTCCCAGCATTGCATGGGGCTTTACAACGGGTTTGATTTAGGGAGAGCTGCTGAGCCTGGACTATGGCAAGCAACAGCACAAGTTTTGGAAGAAAGTGCATGTGTACATGTGTGTGCACATTCCCACACGTGTTTGTGCAGACAGTGAGTCTGGCGCTCCTTCCCGCTCCCAACCCTCTCACTTCCACCCCATCTCACTGCAAAGTCCATCTTCAGAATAAATCGGGCTCTGCCTCCATCTTGCTTGTCTTTGAAAGAAATAACACATGTTGCTGCAAAGCATGAATTAAGGGAAGGCAGAAGCACACAACCCATCCCCACGCCAGCCAGGGAGTGCCCATAGCCCTGCATTAACAGCAGCAGAGCAAAGCAGAGAAGCCAGCGTGATAGTTAGGAGCAATTACTGGGGACCTTTTCTTCTCTGTCATCTCTGACTATCTCTTTACAAATGCAGTACTTCCTACTTGTTTCAAATGTTGTTCAGGCATTGAGAATCTTCAGTAAATAATGACCGGTCCCTGTAAACAGAGGAATAAATGAGAGTCGTGTCCCAGCGATGGCTCCCAGAAGGTTCCCCATAATGGAAGGCGAGGATAGCGGCCAGCCAGGTCTGCAAGGGCTGTTATTCATGCTTCACCAGGGCCATGGCTTAGGTCAAGGGAAGGTTTTCTCTGCATTTTGTCTCATCCTAGATTCATTACCCTCAGGCTGTTAGTCCATCTCATTTGAATTCCTGGAGACCATAAGTCCATCTCACCTGGCTTTCCAGTATGGTGAAATTGTTCCCCCCTCCTGTTCCTTGCACAGAACAAAGCAATCAGTGTTTTGGCCAAAGCATCTTTTCCCTGCTCGGTCACAGTGTCCAGCCTCCATCAGCCTCTTATGACTGTGCTGTTGAGTCTGGGAAAGACAGCAGGTCAGAGTCAGACCTCCTCTCTTTTTCTGTGCCAGCCACCCTAGAGCTGAGCCAGCTGGGAGCTGCGGCGCGGGTCCTGCTTTCTCCCCCCCATCCCCACCACTGCCAATGCTACTTTCCAAGCGGCTCACTCAGCTTTCAGACTGTACTGGATCTGGCTGGGATGGAGTTAATATTCAAGTTGGGTGCTCAGCTGCACTATCAGATGAAGGGTAGAAGTGGGGGTCCTGTTTCCACGTGATTGTGTCGCAACCTTCTTGTTTCATAAGGGACTCCTCTCCAGAAAAGCTCCAGCACTACTGTCTGAGCAGATCCTTAGCACGTGCAAATCAGTGAAGCATTAGTGTAGGTCAATGGAGCATCATTGGTTTATCTAACTGAAGTTTTGGCTTCATTCGTCCATAGATTCTGTACTGTCTTTTACCCGGTGGGACAATGACGCTTGGCTCAGCAAGCAGGTGAGAAGCATGAGGTTTGACAACACTCGGTAGGACCCCTGCCACAAGTGAAAGGGCTGGTAGTGTGGAGTCCGCTCATCTGGTCCCATCTCCAATCAAAACACGGTGCTGGCGATGCGCCTCTGAGCACCTTCTCTTCCTGTACCCCTCGCTGAAGGATCTCGCTGAAGGATCCCAGAGCTGTTCCTTGGAGAGGACTGAAAGAGTAGAGGAGATTTTGATCTTCTGCAGGTTCTTGCCTGCCCTTTTTCTTCTCTTTATGTTCTGGTGTGTGTGTTTCTCTCTCAAAAAAAGATCCCAGTGTATTCATGAGTGTTTCTGTTGCAAAAGGGGAGGGCACACATGAGAGGCACTGCTGGTCTCTCTTCCTGTGACGTTTTGTATTTACGGCTTCTGGTATTTTGCTACAGGCTTAGCTGCGCTCTGGGTGTCAAGCTCTAGAGCCTGGAGATATGCAAAACAGACACACTTTGAATCCTCTGATATATAGATACCAGCTCAGATCTGAGCTCCTCCACTACAGGCAGGAGGGACACAACTGTCCTAAGTCCTTTGGCTCTGAAAACTTGACCTGGGCTTGAATTCACCTCCTTAAGATTAAACAAACTGAATTTGTGTGGTTTATGCGGGGCCAGACTGTTCCAGGCATGAAGAAGACAAGCATGGTCTTCCTTCAGAGCAGCCTGCTCTCGTTCACTGAAGACCATACTATTCACACCAGACACCGGGGGCTCTTCCAGTTCTCTGATCCCCTATGGCCCTCTTTGATCCAAGCCTCTATTAAAAGCATGTGGAAGGCCCTATCAAGAGAGAAATCCTCTGGGATGCCTGCTTGAAAAGCACGATGGCAGTGCAAAGTCAGGCTGTCAGGAGTGGTTTTGTCACTCATAAGAGGCACAAACACTTTTCATGTTGCATTTGGTGTGAATTTACTCTGATGGGAGATGCCAGGCTGTTAACTATGGAGACTACAGTCCTCAATTTGTCCAGAGGGCAGGCACAGCACAGATGCTATCAGCTCTCAGATGTCCCTCTGTGGAGATGCTTGGGAAATGAGACTGAGACGGAGGCGAGGCCATTCATGTGCTGGAATTACTACTTGCATATAATAGGCACTATGCTCATTACGGTGTTGGTACCTGGGTGCTTTGCTGGCTGTCTTTTGTATTCACTGGCTGCCTTTCACCTTTGGTTTAGACTGTGTGGACTTGCTGTTCAGTTTTGATACAGCACCTATCACGAGGGGACAGGCCAAAACAATCCTTCAAGTTTTTCCCCAGTGGGATTCAGCCTTTTCCATCCTCACCCTGATCTTTCTGCAGTCTCCGTTCATCCCCAAGTCACATACTTTTCTAGGTTTTCTCTAAACACGGATCAGAAGTGTGATTTTAGAAGTTACCTGGTTTGCTCTAACTAACATTTTCTCCATTACTTCCAGGATGTTTCAAAGTATAATTGACTTGTCCCTGACCGGGGTTTTAGGAGCTGCCAGGTTATATCCGGGGAGATAACATCATCTAACCTCCTTTCTTCAAAGCAACCTCAGAAAGGAGATCTGGCTGACTATTACGATCCAACATCATGCCAGAAATCCCCACTTAGACCGTGGCCAGCAGAGCTCTGTCCCCACAGCAGAGTGGTCCCTCCAGGAGTGGCTGATGATGGACATATGTCTAAAGTAACCGGCCAAGATTGCCATCTCCTCATTACCTAGCTAGTGCTGCGGGGAGCCCCAGGATGCCTGGAAAACATGCAGTAATGAGGCCAAATGAGTGCTGAGGAGTTATGTTTTCAACTTGATCTCCCTGTAGCCCTTCCTCATGCTGTGTGCATAGTCCTGTGCCCTGAAAGGGTGGGTGGATGGAGAGGACACTGCTGGCTGTTCCTTCTCTCTGCCTGCTCCTACCTGGCCCTGGGAGAGGAGATGTGAAGCCAGCGCAGCTCACAGGTCTGTAGGAGGGAAAGGTTGTTGGCATTTATTTGCTAGGAAGCAGACAGGCTGGTCTGGATTGCACCCCAGCACCCTGCTATTTTCTTAGGAAAAAAAAAAAAAGCATGTAGCCAGCAGCACAAGGTGCAATGGTTGGCTCTGGAGCAATGCTGGCTGTTCCTGTGAGGATGCTGAGTCTGTCCACCTCTTCCTTCTCTGCCGCTGATGAACCAGTTCATTTACTCTGCTTGGGTTTAAGACCTCCCTTATTAACCAAGTGTGGTGCCTGGTGGCTGAGCAGAAAGGCCCAAGGCAGGTGAAGCCCCTTGAGACCTGAGGATCTTGGGTCACTGCATGACTCCAGATGATATTTTTGCCTCAGGAAGAAGAACTGAGTTTGCTGGATTTACTACAGATTCAGAATTTTTTCTCTGTCCCACTTTACCAGGTAGGAATGGGTCTTTGTTTCACCAAATTATTTCTTGATCCCTCCTGTTCAAGAGCGGCTAACACTGCTGTGGTTGGTGAATCACTGCATGCCTTACTGACAGCCCCAAAACCTGCTGAGGGGTAGACAGGTTTCCCCCATGGAAGAATCGCAATTGTTATCCAATGTCTCCAGCCGCTGAACCTTAGTTTGTATTGCACTGAGAAATGTAGTGGATACAGACGCCTAAAGCAGTGGATGCAGCTTGTTACCAGCTCTTTGTCATCCATGAAGCACTGGGATGGGAACGGGCTTAGAGACTTAGAGTGACCCAGTCCCAGACTGACCCTGGAAGGAGACTGCGGGTTTTGTAAGGGCAGCTGAACTCAGGCTCTATCTCAGAAACGCTACCTGGGAAGTCTCCCTTTTTTCCCAAGGCACCAGACTGATGGTTTCATGCTTCCATCACACCAGGGGGATGATTAGCAGGTTAATTATCTCAGTCATCATCTGTTTTCACACCTCTCTTTTTGCTTGCTAGTTCTCATTATTTCCCCCAGGGGGAAGATCATCCTTCACAGATCTGGCTTTGAGGATTGTCCACCTCGAACTGTGCCTGGAAGTGGGGTTAGATAGTGGCATCAGGACGATGGGAATTCACTGCATGGTTTAATGAGCTCCTTGGGATCATTACCTGTCTTCTAAGACAGCCATTGAGCTACCTAAAAGGACAGCACCCAAGAAAGGAACAGCTCAGTCCATCTTGCCTGCCCCATGCTGAGTCCCAGCTCCAAGTGGTGGTCTATGGGACATCATCAGATGTGGGGATTTAGTCCCTCCTTCCCCCTTTCTTTCTTTCTTCATTTCCCTTCCCGTTAATTCATTCATCTCTAAGAAGCTTTTCCTGTTTACAACCTCTCTAAAACACTTACAAATGATAGATCAAGAGGAATATTAATTGTACATGCAGCTTGTTCCATTCATAATGTTCATCTCACAGCAAGCATCACCTAGAGTCCACTTATGACATATTAATAACATAGATGACAGACTTGACATTTAGAGCACTCTTTCTAAATGACTTCTCCCACTCCCAACGCTACTCGTATTGGTTCAGGAGAGAATACACTGTCACATATAGCTTTCTGATGGAGAGGGTAATACATTTAATACACATCATAAAACTATACTGGGTATCAGTATCAATCCTTGAATCTGTTGTGACTGCAAATATGTAGATGAGATGTCTATATAAAATGTTGATATATCAACACATCAGTCCTCATTTACATCTATTGCATTATTTAGCATGAGGAAGTTTTGTAAAATTATGTTGGTGATGTCTGCATTTACAGAGCAGGTGCTGGTGTGTCGAGTCTTATCTGCCTGTTGTAGGCGGAACACTCCCCATCGGCTTTGTTTTAGTCCCAGAATATATACAGGCAGAACTGGAGATTTTCCATTATCAAGAGTTCAGAAATGTCACCCAAATCAAAATTTGCTGGGGAATTTAGTCCTTTTCTTCAACAGCTGTGTTGAGCTAGGAATGGCACAGGACGTTCATTTGTGGGCATTTGGCATTGCAGAGAGGTTGATGGATTGGAGCGTGTTAAGAGAAAAGCAACAGAAAAGGACATAAGAGTTGAAGAGGCTGATTTATGGGAAAAGACAAAAGGAAATCAATGTAGAGGGAGAACTCTCTCAGGCTCTGGTACTTCGATGAGCTCCAGGATTTCTCAGCTCTCACGTCCTTACAGCCTGATGCCCTTCTGAGAGGGAAGCACTTTGATCCCACTCTACAGAGTCCGGACCTGGGAAAATCAGACAGTTTTCTGGAGTGACACAGAAGACAAGAAGCACCTTGGCTCTTCCCAGATCGAGCCAGCCTGCCCTGTGCTTACACCTGCCTTTCCCTCTAAGTCTTTGGCCATCGTAAGGACCTGCTGAGGGTCAGATGCTGTTGGGAGCAAATTCCCTCATACTGAGCATTTTGGGTGTCCCCATGAAAGCCCTGAGGGTGAAAGGACAGGAGCCAGGGATTCCCACAGCATGCAGCCATGGGTAAACGGGGCAGAGATGATGTGGTGTGGTTCCTGGCTCCAGTCTGGGGCATTATAGTGCGTAAAACTGCAGTAACACGGTGATGAATCAGAGCCGTGTCCTGGGTGGAGGTGAGCTGTGAAGTTTCCTAGAGAAGCAAAAGGGAAGGGGACGCAGAGGACTTGTGTCACTGCTCTGGGAACCTCCTGCTGGAGACAGGCTCAACCCTCCAGCCTGGCAGCGAGTGCTGCGATTGCTTGTGTGGTTATAACGGTATTATCTAGAGGTCTGAAGGAGGGTTGCAACATCTTGATGATGCCAATACGATTTCTGCATTCATCCAAGGCCCTGAGAGCTACAGAAGTGGTTTCTGTTGGAACGTGGAGGACAATGACCAGCACGTTGTATCCTGCTGCTACTCAAGCATGGGATGTGAGGAATCTGTGATGGTCTTCTAGAAGTTTCAGGGTAGGAAATGGGACATTGATCTGGGACCTGCCAGCTAAGAGGTAGAAAGTGAGGAGAGAGCTGCAGGTCAGAGCTGCACACATGGCTTTCACACCAGCATCTGCAGGACACTGCGGGCTTTGCTGGGAGGAGGGAGCTGGGCTCCATCCCTAATGTCGGGGCAATTCATGGCGGGGCAGGCTGGGGCTGTGTCTGCTCCTCTGACCTTGCAAGCACTTGCTCTTGCTGTCATGTTTTTGCTCAGAGCCCTTCACGGAGCCAGTGCTGTATCCATGACAATCAGGGATTTCCTACTTGCAGCTTTCTTGTGTGTCATGGTCAGCAAGAACCTTCTGAAGATGCAGGGCTTCAAGGGAAGCTTGGATTTTCCTGCCTAGAAAGCCACAAGCTCTTGACACAAGAATGCAGGAGAAATCCCCATTATTAGCAGCTCTTTTACCATTTCTGATCGTGCCTGGGAGAGCATTGGTCTCAAATCTCACATAAAAGAACTGCAGCCACACAAGGTGCTAAAAGATTGCCCTGCACACACAGAAGAAAATATTTTGGCTCCTAAAATACTGCCTGGGAGCTGCAAAAATGGCAACAGTGATTTTCTTCAGTAAACAGTAATGTAACCACGCCTTAGTACGCTAAATTTGTCACCAAAAGTGGCATAAACATACATTTTATAGAGCAGTTAGCAATGACCAAAGGAGAGGAATATTCAGGGCATTTGTGAAGGTTGTTGTTTTTTTGAACATCAGAGGTTATTAAGTGAGGAAGATCGGGGTACAGTGCACTGGCCTCTGGGTAATATATTCTATTTTTCAGCCATTCCTTGTTTTTGCTGCCATTTCCCAGCTTCCAGCCCCTGGTGAATTCAGCAGTGGGGTTTAGATGGCTGAAGTCACAGGTTCTATTTTGCTCAGGGATGTATGTGGTGCCTTGGGAAAATCATTTTAGCTCCTTCAGAGTTGTAGTCCCTTCGTCCCTATCCTTCTCCTCCCTCCTTTTACACTTGCCTTTGAAATGGAGATAGAAAAAAAACCCCAATTTTAATTTATTAGTGTTTGCAAAGGGCTTTGAGATCTTTAAATGGAGGTGAGAATGCAGGGTTGTATGGCAGTAGCTAACTGTAGAGTGTTGCTCAGTGTTAGGCTGGAATCACCTTCCTCGGATATTGAAAATAGTTTCTGCTCTAATTAGTGTGCTAAGTACTTGTCTTCTTTTCTTGTTTGACGTGGCAAATTTTCATTACCGAAGAAACAGGCAACTCCTTAGAAAATTTTCTCTAAATTAGTAGCAAGTAGAAATTGGCTTAATTGTTCAAAAAGTGGGAAATGGTCAAAATAAAAGTACAATCTCTACTGGTTCCTGCATTTCCAGTATGACACGCTCTGTCACACTCTGGCATGGCAGGAGTAGCAGCTAATGCATCATGTTCTTCCTGTCACCACTAACATGGAGTGGCATGTCATATTATGTACTGTCACCGAAGTCATGTCATTAAACACTGGAAACATAAGAAAAACCACACACAATTAAAATGATCCTGGGGCGAAAAAATCCGTTTAACAAAAAAATCAAATACAACATTGTCTTACATAAAATTAATTCAGTTTTGTTTACACAAGAATTGCTATTGAGGCTGCTAGAATTTCCTGAAGATCTTTGTCTCTACTTCAATTATTTCCTGCTCTTGGAGATTTTGACAATGCTCTTCAGACCATTGCAGTGGAGACGTTGTAAAGCCCATCAGCTCCTGTGCTGGCAGGTACCTGTCTTGCTGTAAAACCCTACGGGAGACCAGTAAAATGTAGATTTTGCTCTGATGTTGCTGGAGGAGATGAATACTGTTCTCTCTGGCTGTACACCTCCGCCTGATGTAGAACCTGGGTAGGGAGATATATCCAGGTAAAACCTACAAGGTCTTGTCTCCTCTCCGTTTCCCTGCATGACAGCTAGCTCTATTCGTTATCTCAGGAGATCTTCTCTCCTTTGAGGGCAGGAGGATGTGCAGCATGCAGTACCAGTATGAAGACTGGTATAACCTGGAGCTTCTCTGCCAGAGAAATTTTTTCCCTTCCTGACGTCAAGGCTAATTCATAGCTTTATACGACTGATCAAACACATGGAGGTGTTCGTTGCCCGTTTTGCAAGTTGTCTGAACGGGGGACTCAGGCTGGATCTGGGATGATCAGGGAAGGGGACGCTCAAAAGCAGAGCAGGGGCCAGCTGTTCATAAAAGGCTACTTCAGCTTAGGCAGCCTAATTTCTTTCAAGTCTGCCCTGTCCATGAAAAGAAAAGGACTCCTTCAGCAGGTGATTCAGAGCAAGAAGCCAAGGTATCTGCTCCGAATCCCCCTCTGGAAAAGCCACTTCTCGCCCCATCGACTGCAGAGGGGCCATGGGGGACCTTCTGCCACAAGCACTCCTCACATCCCGTCCTGGTCTGCCCAGGGAAGCGCAGGAGCAGATGTGATGGTTCTCCTCGAGCAGAGCAGCACAGCGCAGGGATGTGCCGTGCAGGGAGGAGAACCAAGGGACAAGGCTGGCCCGTGCCCAGATAGTTACAAAATGGCCATCAATAAACCCAGTCCGGAAATGAGAAGGTCTTGAAGCTTGGAGGAGTCAGGTCCTGGAACAGGTTCCAGCAGGAGCGGTGGCAGCAAGAAGCCCACGTAGTTTAAAATGGAGCTTTATGAATAGGTTTTATTATGTGGCTGCCAGCAACAGCAAGGGTTGAATTGATGGCCGGGAAAGTTCCTTTTAAGGCATTTTGGTCTTTGCTCCATGCTTTGCATTCTCCCGGGATTTTTTAAGGTGACCTTCAAAGGATGTCTTTTAGAAAGGGAATTCTGTCATGCTGTGATTTCTTTGCAATGTATAAAGAAACCCTGAAAGATTTTTAAATATTTGTGTTAGTTTATGCTTGACGGTTGCTCTCGAACGAGCAGGAAAGTTGAGTCTAGTTTTGCTGGAAGCCCTGCTGGTCTTCTAATGCATCTATTGGGAGAGAAGCTTTAATGTCTGGACTCCTCTAGTGAGTTCAGTGTTCAAAGAATTTTAGGTAGGCAGAACCTGGGAAAAGAATAAAAAATACTTCCTGAAACCATCTATCCTTTTGCTTATATTATAATGACAAATACATTTTTTTTTCCTTGTAGCTGTCTCATTTAGATGACTCATAGAAATGTCTTAATCTTTTTATTGATTTCCCTTTCATTTATCTTTATCCTCTATCTACTTCTTTAAAAGCTGAGTTTTCCTAACTTTATCTGGTCACCAGTTTATGAAACTGAAATCAGTGATTGACTGATTATATGGATGATAAAGAATATTGTTAATCAAGAATATGTTTATGTCAGGATCTGAATTTTGCCATGCTCTTCAGACTGTACTGGGGCTGTCATACAAATATAGGAATATGCATGTACACATCAAGTGATTAATCATACATATTCCTGCGTTATGGTGTGTAGTAATATATACTAGACATAGACATATATAGACTAGACTATATAGACAATATATAGTAGTAAGATCTACTGTAATTCATATCTTTATAGGAAGGAAGGTCGTTTTCTGTGAACCAAATTCCCATGGTGCTTCAGCACTGAT
Source organism: Calonectris borealis (assembly GCF_964195595.1). NCBI lineage: Eukaryota > Metazoa > Chordata > Aves > Procellariiformes > Procellariidae > Calonectris > Calonectris borealis. Next base: position 6,405,013 of record NC_134336.1, on the reverse strand, counting down.
GTCAAAGCTGTAACTAAACTCTGTGTAACCTCTGCATTGTACAAGATGCCAAACGCAGTACAGTTAGGAATTTGTAAAGGTGATTTCCCAGGCGCAGGTGATGCACATATTCTGTGCCAGCACTAATTTGGCACCAAAACTACAGTGCCCTTGTGGATTAAATGTAAAAGTGTATTGCAAGACTGAACAAAATGGATTATGCCATTGATTCCTAGCAAGCCCGTCCCCCATGGCGAGGCAGGTTAGAGCAAGCTGCCTTTGAGCTCTGCTCAGCTTTTCATGTTTTTTGCTGGAAATTAAATAAGAACCAATGAGTGCTTCACAGGCATTTAGCAGAGGTATGGCATATTCCAGCAATATTTTTAGTGGCAGCAAGGGATCTGAATTCAAGAACTTCCAAGGGTTGCTTGGCCCAGCGTGCTTCAGGGATGCTGCTGAGTCACAGCACACAGGGTTGGCGATACGCACTTTATCTAAATATGTGTTTGTATTTATATAAACAAGGCAGCAACATAAAGAGCTTTATTTACCAAAATCAATAAACTTGTTAACTTGGTCTTCTCTATCAGAAAAGATTAGTAACTAATCCTTTCTCCTTCACCTTGGGGGCAGTTCAGGCATATTTATTACAGAATAGAAACCTTTCTGCATCAGCCTGGGAAATCATTAAAACAAGCTACCAATGCCCAGCCCCCAACACAGCTGTGCCAGTGCCCGCCCCATGGAAGGCACGGTGAGCTGTGACTTCCCAAGGTAAACAAGGACCCAGGAAAATTTTTGTAGAGCTCAAGGACTCAAGGACCAGGAAAGGAGAGTCGCTGCCCAACAGCCCTTAGCACGTTCTGCACGTGCGTGCATGCATGCACGCAAGGGACGTGCATTAGCAGAAGAGTTTCTATACCACCTAAGCCTGGATTTTGAGGGTGCCCTCAAAGGTGCAACAGTTAATAGGAGATTTAGGGTGCCGGGGCTCTGTACAGTGGTGGATGAGAGGCTGCTGGGAGGGTGGGAGTTTGGTTAAGCCTAGGATGAACCATTGGCTTACAGCAGGTAGAAGTCTCTGCAATCCACTTGGGCTTTGTCAGGCTGAGCTTTGTATCCAACTCAATGGACCATTAAGAGGGAGAATTTACTTTTGTTCCTGGATTGTTCTTTGTATATTCAAAAGAGACAATAGGGAGATTATTTTTTTAAATAATAATTTAAGAGCTCAGTGAACACAGACCAAGGAACAATAACTGGTGGCAAATAAAAAGGCACCTGATGTATGAGGTGGATAAATGTTGTTGGCTATGGGAAGCTATATACATCTAGCACAATAAGCCAGGATGAACATGTATTACCCAGCTTAAAGATCCCTGTATTTATTCTTTATTTTAAGGGATGATTTAACATGAAATCCTGGCTTTGATTAAAAAAAAAAGTGGTGGTTTAACCTCTGATTTCAGTGGGGCTAGTTTCTATCTCCTGAAATTTAAATAGAAGTTATCATAGTTGTTGGAAATGGAGGAACAGAGTTGCTGAGAGGGAGAAGATGGAACAGAGGCGGGATGAGAGGCAAAGCTGCCTGCAGATGAATGGGAGCATCGTGGAAAAGGAGAGTCACAAGCTGAAAAAGACCTTGGAGAAGCTTTCAGGAGAAGACTCAAGCCAGGCTACTTTTTGCAAGTTCTGTACCTATAAATTTGGGGGAGAGACCTGCCATGGGTTTTAAGAGGGAGCTGTCAAAAGGGGAGCAAGCCTGAGTTATACAAAGTGAGGGTAGGGGACAGCTCATCTTCCCTGCACAAGGAGAGAGTCTGATCCTTATTCCACCAGGTTACAGACAGCCACAGCCACAATCTCACCTGCTTTAGGTTAAATTGGAAAAAGCGCATTTGAGCCTGTTTCTGCTCTGTCCCACACCACTCTTTCAAAGGCCTCAGGGAGCAAGAAAGTTGCTCACAGCCTTTTGTTGGGAAAGTGTTGTGCTTTGCTCTAGGCAGAGAATGGTTAAAGGGCAGCTTAGAAATCATCAGAAATGCATCAGAAGATTTTTTTTCTTTCCATTCGTCAATCAAAGAATCTGGTGTAATTGGTCTTTAGTGGGATGATTTATTCACAGTGTTTTAATGTGACCTAAATCCAATCTTACTCATCATCAGCAACCATTGTTCTTGGTGCTCGTTTTAATCAGATGTCTCGCTAATCCAGACTGATTGTCTAGTGGCTTTCACGCATGCCGAGATGGGGTTCTTCAGAGCAAAGAAAAAATCCAGGAAAAGTTCTTTTCTTTGCAGTCATCTTGAGCTAGACCTTGTGTGCTGTGTATTTCTTAGCTCTAGGACACCCCTGTTGTTGGATGTTTCCAGCCCAGGCTCTCCTTCGGTTTTGTTCAGCTGCTCTTTAACTAGGATCCAGACACACTTTTTCTCCCCTTTATTTTCTGAGTAATCTAAACTACACCAGGACTTACCAGCAACACTAGGCAGGGGTTCATCTCCCCTCTGCTAGCCGTCAAAGTTGGATTTCATCCTGGGTCCTCTCACTGAAGGAAGCGGCGAATCATTCTAGTTATTTCAGAGATGTATTTTGGGATGGTGGAAGCATCTCTGAAGGGTGCCAGAGCCACCTCAACCCCCCCAATATCTCAGGGAGGGTGAATTTAAGGGAATCTTTTCATTAACCTCGTGCAATTCAGATGAGGCCAGGAAGGGGAGCAGGAGCCCCGGGCTGGTTGTGTCATCCTGCAGCCAGTTTTAGGTGAAGAGGTGGCAGAATTTGGCACTTCTTCCTTCCTCAGTGCTCAGTTTTGCAGGCATTCTTTTGTCGTTGCTTTTGAAGCAACATGAAGGCTAACAATTAAACAAGCTTTGACTGTAGAAGACTAACGGGAACCCAGACTGTGGGAGATCCCACATCGGAGAGGCAGAGAACTGGGGGAGTTTCGCTGGTCCAGTTTGCCCAGACCAAGAGCTGGTGGGTCCTTGGTGGTGGGGTCCGAGCGCTGGGAAACCTGCCGAGGAGGAGCTGACATCCTTCACCTCCCCGCTGCAAACAGGGAGCGTGGAGAAGGGGCAGCAGTAACGCTGCAGCACTGCTGACAGTTTGGGGGAAAATAGGATGCTGATGAGTGTTTTGATTGGAAGTGACAGCAGATCCCTATCTAGGCTGTGGGGAGGTTTTTTGTTTGGGTTTTTTTTTTTTTTTTGTATTATTAATGTTTGCTCAGGAGGGTGCCATGGTCCTGTTCTAACATGCTGCTGGTTGTGTAGGTGTGGGGAAAGGCAATGCAGACAGAATGTCTTCGTGAGAGAAGTAACGGCTGCATTTTTAATCATTTCCTTTACTTCTTTTTTTTTTTTTGAATCCCACACTGCGGGAGAGCTGACCTTGCAGGCCCCATGCCAACCTGTGACTGTGCAGAGCAAGCTCAGGGCTCCTGGTTCAGTTCCTGGTGAACTAAATGTCATTTCTAAATCATGTCTCCAAACACAAATGTTTTCTCTCTAATTTCCCCATGTCCTGCATTCCTCGCTCCACCTCTTATAGTAGGTGTGTGGCTGTTGATCAAGTGGCCGTATAAATAAGAACAGCAGTGAGTGCTTGAAACCCTTAGGGTTTCATCCTGGTGTGCTGAGTGCCCTGCCTGGTCCGCTGCAGCTTTAAATATGTGGATACCCATTAGCTTTGATTAGCGCCGTAATTTTGCACTGCTCTGCAAGATTCAGAGCTGACCTCCCCATCTCCAACTGTCTGGTCAAAGATATCAAGAAATGGCATTGCCATTTCAAGGCAGGGGAAACTGAGGTACAGGGAAGGAACTGCTGTGAATGTATTAAAGTCATCGATCATAAAGTTACTGTCAGAGATGGGGTCGAAATAGAGATCAACCAGGTGATACAACCTCCCAGTTGTCTCGGGGGTTAGTAAAGCCTTTGTGCACAGTGAGGTGAATCTTTCTGCTTCTGCAAAACTGATGTCCATTGAGAATTGCTCTTGTGGGCTCTGCTGGAGACGTCCCATCAGACAGTACATACGTGGACACGAGCTCTCCTTGCACCCAGACCCCATTTGTATGCTCTTGCCAGGATTTGGGCACCTGAGAGACTGGCAGGAGGGGGATGTGGGTTGCCCAAGCCAAGGCGGGATGAGGTCTTTCAAGTCCTGCAGGTGAAAGAAAGCAATTCCCTGAAAGCCTCTGTCCTCCCCCAAGCACGCAGACTTGGCAGATGTTCCCCATTAAAATGCGCAGAGGTATAACGCTGATCCCGGTATCCATTCCCATCATGATCTGGGATCTCAGATGCTTCATTTGTTTATGCTTAAAAGCATTTCCATTCACCTTAGAAATAATGTCTCTTTCTCTTGTCCCCCTCCCCCCCGGCTTGAGCAGTTAGACATGCTTTAAATTCCCTCTTCCTTCTCTCCCGCCGCCACTGCTCCACCGCCTCTGTGATCGGATAGCTGTGTGCATGCATTATTGGCCGTCTGATAGGCCTGCCTGATATGATAGCATTGCTAAGTATCCTCCGAATGCTTAATGCTGCAATTATTATTCTGGTGGGCAACTGCAGAAACTTCTCGCAGTTGGATGAGTGTAGCCTTTTACCTCAGCTCCATTAACAAACATCTTCATCATCCTGGTGCTGTAATGGCCTACAGGGCACGTGCCTCCTGGAGATGCTCCTGTCCTCCCCCTGTGGAGAGGACGGAAAGCCTTCTCTGAATACAAGGACCTCTCCTATCAGTAATAATCTGTCCAGGAATCTCAAAATAACATTGTCATTAGCACGGCACTTCCCACTCCCTCCGTCGTGCCTGGCTGAGGGCCAGGAGGCAGCTCCCCCACCCTGCTCCCAGAAGCAAGTCTGTCCTGTGATACATGTTACATGCAACATACATTTATCACATAGATGTGCTGATACCCGGCTGAATATTTCATGCCAAAGCACCTCTATCAGTGCCCAGTTCTTTAACCTCGAGCACATCACGTTATCGATCGCCGACGCTCCTATTTTAGTTGGACTATTTAATCTAGAATATGTCAGGCACTAGGAAAGTGGGAAAAGCCTTTCAGCCCGTCCTTTCTAGTCCAGCATCCTCCTGCCCATCTCCTTATGCCTCATCATGGTCAAGGCATTGCCATGGCCAAGCCAAGGTCTCCAAGAACTGTATCTGAGGTTTGGAGACAGGTAAGGTGTTTGGATCCATGTTTGGGGTGTTTCCATGGCTGGGGATGGTGTGAGGGCTGGGTGGCTCCATCCTGGAGACCTCTTGTCTTTGTACTGGCCTCAGCATCCCTGTGGGAGGTCTTAAAAATGGTCACTATTGGTTGTTTCAGAAGGGAACGTAGGAAGAAATCATGGTTCAGTTCCTAACCGAGAAGCTTAATTTGACAAGTTGTTTTCAGCTTGAAAGCACAGAGATAAATAACCTGCCAGTGTCCATGTGAACTGCTGCCACCTGGGACACGCTGGTACCCAAAGGCACCCCTTTGCTCACAGACTGATTTGCTGGGTGTGCAGCAGGCTTGCAGCAAAATGCTGCAGGCGTCACGCCGAGCAAGGCTGCTCCCAAAATGCAACCCTTGCTTGCCACTTCCAGCCAGCCCTCCATCACCTTAAGGAATCCTTCTTCCCGGTGACAGCAGCACCTCATAACACATCAGGCACTTTTGAGGTACAGCGGAAGCCACAGCCTGCGTTGGAGGAGATACAAATTAAGTCCATCTCGCTCTGGAAATTAGACTCGTGGGAGGAGAGGAAAGTGCTGCTGCTTCCCATGGCTGCTACAAGCCAGTGAGATTCATGGACCAGCGCGTTTGCGGGGTGATGCTGTGGGAAAGGCACATGTGCTCGGAGCAGCTCACATTCCTCATGTCCAAAGCTCTTCCAGGGAGCAACAGTGACCAGGAGTCACTGGTGTGTGTTTCTCCCTTCCTGCATCTGCCTTTGGCTCTGGGTGGATTAATAACATGGGCTGAATGTTTTCTGTTGGTTTATTCATTCCTTGGCTTGTTTTGTCAATTGAGCCACTCTTGTTACCCCAGAGGAGTGTAGGGAATGATATATGGCCCTGACAGCAAGATTAAACATCCCATTTACTGCGCCCTGTCTCCAGAATTCAGAGAGTGGAGGCATGGGGAACAGTAATAATAGCCACAAAGCAAACAGAAAACAGATATTTTTCGTCTTTAGTTCATTTCTTTAGGGGAAAAGGGCAGGGGAGAAAGGGAAGGAGAAAAAGGAGGGAGAAGGAGAAATGGGCTGGAAAGGGGAGAAGAAGGGGGAAAAGTATCAGAGGGGAAAACTGAAGAGGAGTTATTAACACTTGATTTAAATGAGCTCAAAGTCAGCTCAGGGTTAGCAGTTTCTCTCTCCAAATCGTAGCAGAGTAGCTGAGGACTGTACAACTGGGAGCCTTTGCTGGTGCATGGCCTGATCACTCGTGCTTAACGCTGCTTTAAGTGGCATCTTCTGACACTTTTTTTTTTTTTTTTTAGGAATTGCAGCTGCTCTGGGCTGAGTGGGAGCTCAAGACATGTGGGATGGCTTTGAATGCAAAGTGGGCCTGGGTGGCAGATACCCAAGGCTTTGCCTTGCTGCTGCTTCTGTGCCAGAGAGCAGCAGATGGGAGAAGAGCTGAGAGCAGCTTTGGAAAGGCAGAGCTGTTTTGGTCTGGCTGTGATAGGCTGAGCTGTTCTGGGCTGTGCTGGGCTGGAGTTGGTCCTAGGACCCCATCCTTGATGGGAACCCACAGATTGGGGCTGAGGTGGGATGGGGTGCCCCTTTGGTCTCCTGCAAGCTGGGGAAGCACAACACCAGCTGCTTTGCTGGCAGACAGGCTTTTGTTCCTGGCTTCCAAACCTTTCTTGGTCCCGGGAGGAGCTCTTTCATCTTTGGGCTTGGCTGGCACTGAAGGTCGCTCAGCTGCAAAACATAATATGCAATGGAAACGTTCCTCAGGTCCACCCTAGGACAGTAGATACGTCAGGGCAGGCTCTTCCCACAGCCCCTTCTGATGGACACCTACAAAGAGGAGCAGAAGTGGAGATCAGAGTATCATCACTCTCTGGACACTTGAAGTCTGGCCTAAAAGTGAGGGATGTGGCAGGTCTTTACTTGCAGTAGGTTACATCACTTTTTCTCTAGGGAGGAGGCCGTTCCCATCCAAGTCCCTTATCTTCATCCCTCCTGTCTTTCTGGATGAAGAGGGCATTCTGCCTGCTGTCCCAGCCTACGTGTTGGGCAGATCCTGTGACCCAGCTGATGCACAATGGTGTGTTAAACTACTGTGTCTTGACCGTGTGTTTTAGGATGACAGTTCATAGCGCTGAACGGGGACAAAGAAAATGCACTAGCCAGGCCAATAGCTGATTTTGAGAGATCGCTATGAATAAAACCATTCCTAAAAAATGTCCCAGGACTTTACTGGCATCACTTCTTCTCCTCCCAGGTCTCCTCTCAGCCATTTTCATAAGTGTTGAGGGATTCTGCTTCCCTCTCGGGATGTGACCATGCTTCAGGATGTCCTGCCCCAGCACCTGCTAGAGACTGGGAACTGCTAAAATCCTTGAAACTTAAAATATACATAAGGGTCTTGGGTAGAGGGACAGCTCTGAGCACTGAATGGGTCAACCCATCTCAGCTGGAGCACTTCTCAAGTCCTGGAGTGAGCTACCACAACGTGGTTATCTCTTGCTTGGGGAGCGGGGGGAGGACCAACCTGCTGGATCTGTTCAGGGTTGTCCCTCCTTGTTTTTGAGCTGAGCATGGGAGTTGCTTCAGTGGCATTTGTGCCTTTTTCATGGCTCAGTAAATGTCACCGTGAAATGATCACATCTAACCATGCGTGATGTATCAGCAACAAAAAAAAGGTCAAAAATTTTTCAAACCTTGTGAAATATTCATCGGAAGCCATGAATACTGAAGAGGTGGGATGGGCCAGAAGTCTTCCAGCCCGCTCCTTGCCCCTGCCAGCCAGGCTGCACAGCTGCTGCTGGGTCAGAGCTGTCTCTCCTACTGCCTTTCAACACTGATTCCCAGCAGTGTGTCCTCTGCTCTGCTGGAGGTAGACATTTGAGGATTGCTACAGCTTCTCCAGATATTTTTGGCTAAGCAAAGCTGGCTTTCCCAGGGGGTTGTGTATATTCTTCCCACTCACATACCTAGTTGTCCGCTGCCAGATTTCGGGGCATCCCAAGCACACACATGCCCAAACTGACACCATGGCTCACGTGAAGAAAAGCTGGGCTCCCTGTGGGTTTGTGCTTCTCTGCACACAAGCACATCCCTCTGGCTTGAAAATCCTAGGCAAGGTTTCCTGTACAAGGGCATGATTTTCTTCAGCCAGCAGGTGTAGTGGGAAGAAGCCAGACTGTTTTTAGGGATAGTCTTCCACGTAAAACGAAACAGCAACCTCCAGTGTCCAAGGCAGGTAGACACCAACAGCTCTGAGTTTAGCTGGGTAATACTCAGACAATATGGGGGAAGAAAAGTCTGGCAAAGGAAAAGGAGAAGTGCCAGGAGGGGGAAAGGAGATGCAGAGCTACCATAACCTCTCCCCACAAACCATCGTTTTTATCCTTTGACCATATGCCTTCAGCAGCACTTCCCTTGGGAAACCCTGTGCTGGAATGTGCACTGCCTTGTTGAGGGGTCTCCTGAGCTACTGCCAGCTCTCCTTCATGTTGTCACTGTCACCTCGCTTAGCATGGACTGAATCAGACCTAAAACTACACCTGAAAAAGGGGCAAAGTCTGCATTTTCAGTGTACTGAAAGCTGGAGCAATGAAATCCCATGGCCTTCCCATGAAATCTGGACAGACAGGGCTCATCCCATGTACCTCAATCCATCTGAAGTAAGGTGTGTTCTGGCCAGCAAAGTGCCCCAAGAATCATGGAGATAAACAGGCATCCCTGAGAACGACCCATGCCATGTCAGTCTCTCTCCACGACCAAATTGCCATGGGATGGATAGGATTTGGGTCTCCAGGTGTGCAGGAGGATCCCACAGCCTTCAGCTGCTTCAGTTCGGAAGAAGGAAGGTTTCCTAAAGGTCCCATGTCAGCCCTGCGAGCCCTGCAGAGGTGCCTGGATGCTCTAACACATCTTAACTGACACAGATGCCTTTTTTTTTTAAGCAACTAGATCACACCTGCAATGTTTGCTCTATTTGATTCAGAGACCTTAAACTAGACACCTAACTTTGGGTGGATAAAGGGAAGTGAGACAGATTTCACGTCAAATACAGACTGTTCTTCTCATCCCCACCTCTGATTGCTCATCTACTGAGCAATTACAGGTGTGTTCATCCACAAGCCAAGCCTCCTCCCTGATTTCTTGCCCATTGTCCTCATCTCTTCTGTTGCCTTTGTCTTTTCCCTGTCCTCCCTTGGTGTTTGCAACACAGCCTAATTTTTCACAGACACTGGTGTTTATTATTATTAGTGTAACACTGAGACGCCTCAGCCCAAGATGGGGCCCAGTTGTGCTGGATGTTTGACATTTGTAATGAAAAAGATTGTTTCTCCCCCACAAAGAGCTGAAACAGTTGAAGGGTGCAATGAGAAAGCACAGATGGAGACAGACACATGGGCTATACGGGACAGCAGGGGACAGCGGTGTAATTTTTTTCCTTTACGTAATAGATAGTAGTTTTATTTAACAACATATTTCTGGCCCCTTGGCAAAATCCTAATCAAATATCAATAGATACCATCACATTTGCTTTTACTGGACCAGTGCTTCCATAAACAATCCCTGTTTTTCTAAGAGCCATTGCAAGGTCTTAGATCTCAGGCTGAGCATTTCTGTCTTAATGCCTGCTTTTACTGAGGAATGAGAATGGGCTAATAATCAATAACCAATTGAACAGTAATAGTCCTTGTTTCAAAGCAAGCCCCTTTCATGCCCTGATCTACCAAGGCAGTTCAGCTGGGAGGAAATAGTGGTGCCTCTTAATTATAAATGCAATGAAGGCTTGTGGAAATTGCCTCTTTCTCGCTGAGTGGAGTCACTGTACAGCCCATACAGAGCATTTTGGGGGTGGAGGGAGAGCAGACAAAAGGCATCTTGACTCTGTGAAGCAGAAAGCAGAGCTTTTACTTTGTCCACCGGTCTCACTGGTCTTATTTTTTCCTGGCAGAGCCTTTCTGCATGTCCTCCGGTGCTCGGTGCCACCCCTCTGCACCACACTTTTCCCCCAATAAGATGTTTCTTACTGTGCGTTGCTCTGAGGGTGAACACGGTGCTTTTAACAAACACCTACCCAACAGTTCTTCCTTTTGAGAAAGGTCTGTATAGCAAAGCAGTTTTACCAAAGACAGGCAGTGCATACAAATCGTGCTGTCTGCTGGCTTGTGCGCCCAGGGTATATTGTATTTCTTGGCTGGATGCTTGTCACACACAACCTGAATGGATTACTTGAGCTTTCCAAAGACTTTCTTAAGAAATTACATATTTTGTAAATATTAGCTATTAACCCAAGCCCTTTTGTCCTGCTCCTTGCATCACCAGGCTGGCCTTAGGAGCATTTCGGAGGGCAAGATTGGATTCTTTGCTCTACCAAAATATCAGCTCCTCAGATCAGGGCAGGTGAGAGGAGGTTCAGACCCTGCCATGGAGGAAAAATTACTTAAGAAATGTCTGAACGCTGCCTGAGAATGAAAGATGTCAGCTGGCCAGAAGAGCTGAAAATGTGTGCCAGAAATATTAGTGGGTCAGTAATTCTGGCAAAAAGCAGGCACATTTCACATGGTTTCAGACCCAGCTGCACCGGCTGAGGATTTGTCTGGAGAAACGTCAAAATTAGATCTTGGGGCTGTAGTGGACGCTTTTGCAAAGACCAGCGGGGGAGATCGGCGCATCAGTGCTCACACCCTGGGTGCTTGGAGAGCAGAGCTTGGGGTCTTCCCAGGGAAATGTCGCCACTCCAACTGGCAGACTTGGGCATCCCAGCGTCTCTGTTTCCTCTCCAAGAGCTTCAGACCAATTAGGCTCAGTTTGTAATGTTGGTTTTTCCCCGTCCCCAGCTGTCAGCATCACGGATACTCCTGACACCGGAGATCTGACAGCCGCGCTGGGAGCATTCCACTCCTTACATCATTGCTCGTGCTGAATGCCCCGCAAACAAACACCATCCCTGGGACCTGCAAAATGCCACTGCCTTCAAGAAACACATCTAGCTGAAAGATGACGGGAAGCTCGCGCCAACCCACCACCGAGCTGGGAGCCTAATATGCAACTGGTTGGGAAGATAGGGAGGCACCTCAAGCCCCCTTTCTGGACAGGACCGTTAGTTTTCCTGCTGACAGCATGCAGGAGAGCACCAGATCCATCCCACCAGCTCTCTGCGTAGGCATTAGCAGCATCTCTGTGCAGGCATTTAAAGCGACACAGCCTCTGTTCATGGCTAGGACGTGTCGGAGGGAACGGAGTTGTTGAGCGAGATGCTAGTTTTACAGTCAATTCTCTGAGCAGTTTAATGGTCATGAGTGGTCAAGACCTCCATTTTGTACCTCACCGTTAAGAAGGATACCCCGAGCGATAGGAGCTTCCCCCAATCCCACAAACTGGGGCACTGATTTCAGGTGAAGAGCACCACCTGCTGACATCCCCTCCCTGTAGCTCCCTGGATTTTCAATGAAGGTCCCTGGCCAAGACCCGGCCATGTCAGATTCAGATTCAGGACTTGCACAACAATGGGCTGCCTGCGCAGGCTCGAAAAGCTCCTTTCCTGATGGGTGGCTTCATTTCTTTACTGTTTTAATTGGAAATCCATGGAGTCTGGCAGCCCCAGAGGAAGAAGGCTGCTCTGTTGTGCGTGTCCTGCCAGGCACGAGGTCCTCCCTTAGCATCAGCTCCCAACTGTGATCTGCAGAAACCCCTCTCCATGCCTGTCTGGGAAGGCTGTTGTGGTCCAAGACTCACTGTAAGACCATCAACCAGTCCATCAGTGATGGTGACTTTTGTGACGAACATATCTGACCCTATTCCTGAACCCTTTTAAGGAAAACTGTTAAAAGCACCTTAAGAAAATGGTGATTCTTGGCTGCCACCAGCCTGGGCTGGATGTGAACCCAGCCCTGTATCCTGCAAGTCACCATCTGATTGTCCTTTGTCATGGTGTTAAATGATGGGCTCTGTTGGTCTGAGACTTTTTCAGAAAGGAGTTTCTCTCAGTGCTGCACGCCATGCTGCAAATCAAGGATTGAGGTATTTTAAATATGTATAAGCTGACGGAAAGCAGTCATGAAAGGAAGAGCGTGGCTGATGAGTCTGTGTGAGATTTTTCTATTACTGAATTAATTGGTGTAGGAGATGAGGCAGACGCACGATGAATTGTCTGCCTTTCAGAGCACTTTAATAGAAAATACACACAGATTCACTCTTTGACGCTTCCTCCACTCCCTTGCCTGGCCTGTTCTCTAGCTGTGCTGGTCCTGTGTCTGCTTTTCCTTTTTCTAGCCACATGCTTTGGTATTTCTTTTGCTCTTGTTCATCCTGTATCATAATCTTTCTTCTGTATTTCCCCCTCCATCCCTTTAATCAGCCTGGAGGTCTGAGGTCATGCCAGCAGCTCCCAGCCACTTTGCAAAACCAGCTAAGAGTGCCTGCAGCAAGCCCTGGTGACCAGCATGCCCACAATGTCCTGCTGCTTTGGGATGAGATCCTGTAGGTTCAGGAGAAGTGGTTCCTCTCCCAGGAGGAGAGGCTGGATGGATCAGACCAAGGGTCTTCCTCCTCCAGCAGGATTGTCCTACCATGGACAATCCACTCCTGCTCTTATCCCCAGAGGAGATACCCTGCCCACACAAGCAGTGGTCCCAGTGTGGCATCTGAGACTTACACGCACTGTGCCTGCAGCCACCCAGTTCAGAGCTGCCAGGAGCTGGTGAGACCTGAAAGTGATGGAGAAGGCTGGGTGGGGCTTGAGAAAATTGTGGTTCCTGCCTGCAACCAAGTTCATCGTTGCACTGGGCAGGTGAGACGGGCATCGGCCAAACTGGAATCAGGTCTCCATGGGTTGAAAAGTTACCTGGCAAATGCAGGCAGGGGCACATGCAGAAGGGGTTGGTCTAGCTGCCACCATGAACTGGGATGTACTGGGGTGCACTGGGATGTATTGGGATGCAAGGCAGTGGGAAGCCTGAAGGCTGTTCCATCTTTACCGGAGCTGGGTGCAGTGTTTCCCTCACAGTGAAAAGCACGGATTGAGACACCAAAATGCTCCCAGCACACCTTCCTCCTCCCTCAGCTAAAACGCATGAAAAAAGACCCTGCTATTTTCTTTTTAGATTCAGTATGACCTTTTCAGTTAGGGCTTTCATTCATTTCATTTTTAAGGAGTTTAAAGGAACACTTAAAATCTGAACAAAATCCATTCCTTTTTAATTTGCCTGGTGTTTTTTTTTCTCTGATTGACCTAAATTCAGTCCCCCTCATCACCCCTTGCCCCAGTTTTTTTTGGACCTGGCAATAAGCCAAAAAAAAAAAAAAAAAAGAAAGGAAAAAAAAATCCTGAGATATTCACAAAGCCCCATTTGTTTCATTTTCTCTGAGTAGATTGATCCGAGCTCTCCTGCTCAGCTTTTCTTTGTGTCCAGACAATGAAGGTGCACTTTTCCCTGCTGGCATAATTGGCTACAATTAAGCTGTGGACAAGATATTTGGTTAACGATCCCCAGGAGACACAATTTGGGGATTAGGGGAGTTATTGTTTCCTGAGCTTGGGCCATCATCCTCTTCTGTGTCTGGTTATTGAATGTCTGTGTCACCAAAGCACGGGCGCAGGCGGATTTTCTCCCCCTCTCCCCAAGCAACACTCCTTTTGCGTTTCAGCAGAGGATCTTGCAGGGCTTTGCAGGTCATGGTTAGATGGGGACAACCCAAAATTTTGGCCAGCTAAGCAACATAGCCATTAGCATCATGGATGGGAGTGTTTCAGAGGAGATTGGGGAGGGGGTGGGGGGGTGGCTTAAAAGTTCAAGTGAAAATTTGCACAGGATTCCCCAAACCAGGGAGCGTTTCCTATCAGGGTGTGGGTGGCTGGAGACAGCTCTGACCCCCATTAATGCCTCCATAGTGACCACATGCCTGCATTGTCCCCAGCCTGCTCCAGCATGGATGCTGCAGGAGAAAAACCATTTTCTCTGGTAACCCTTATTTCCCATAGCTTCGTGTTACGCAGAAGTTGGTTATCTTGATTTGACCTACACAACCTCCTCAGACCATCTGCAAAAACTGAGCCAGGGGAGGTTTCCAGCCTGTGGATCCTCTGAAGCACATCAGGGAAGGACCCGCAGTCCATCGTACATTCGTGAATTAAATCCATACTTTGAAACTGAAGTTTGCTCATGGCTTGAGCAGAAATAGCCCCGCTGGGATGTGAGTTGTCATCCCATGTCAAAGGGCTCAATGTTTTTCAAGGATTTGAGGGGAGAGGGATCACAACAACCAAACGGGAACCTCCTTGTTCCGCTCGATGGGGGTTTAATGCTTCGTTTTCCTCTTTTCTACCCTTGCTCCCCAATGGATACTCCAGAGCTCGACCTTTGGCTCGGCTGAAACTGAATTTGCATTGTTTTTCACCCACAGGCAGGTCTGACCTTGGAAGAGAGCTGGCAAACCCTGCTTGCTTTATGAGTCTGAATTTTGCAAATCTGAAGCAAACAGTGAGTGTGCAAGCAATGCTGGGATGGGGGGCTGTGCCTGGGATGCCTTTAGGGACCCCAGGAGGTGGAGCAAGTCCTACTGCAGAGCCAGGTTGAACCCAAGGAGAGCCAGACCACCTCTCCTCCTGCAAGATATAGGGCAGAGTCACTTCAAAGCAGCACAGCAAATCACTGAGACCCCTCTTTGGGCACCGTCCCCCCAGCTTGATTTACACTCACCCAGTCTGGGGCAGCTTGTCCTTGGCTGGAGGCAGGATTTCCTCCTCCTGGAGCCTGGGCTGCCTGTGGGATCTCAGGCAAACGCTGCCCTCTCCCTCCCACCCCCCCCGGCTCTTGCTGATCACGGCCAGCATCCCTCCTCGCCGCCTCCCCAGCGCCCGGTGGCTTTGCCGTGTCTGCTCGGCAGATGCAGCCCATTACGAGGCGGAAAGGGGTGAGCGGGGTGGTGGGAAGAGGGGAAATCAGCCAGGCCTCCTCAAGACATTAAATCTAACGGTCAGGTAATAATCAGAAGGTCATTGAACGAACAGGCTATAAAACCAGCTGCCTCTGCCCTGGATAGGGTTGTTTGTGAACCTCAGCAGCTTTTCCTCGTGTAAACAGCCGGAGACAAACAATCTCCGCTGCCCAGAGCCCACTCCCGGGAATTCTTCTTTTTTAGGGCATGTTTCCATTTCTATCTCTTGACCTTTCAATTGAGTGATCTCTGGTGCTCGCAGAAGCGCCTCGACCCTGGGCAGGGTTCCCAGCACTGCTGCAGTTAAAACATCCAGTACTGGGGGAGAAAAATCCCTCTGCAAGGGTGAGGGAGGCTGGGCTGGGAGCGCTGAGCTCTCTCCCTGGCTTTGTATAAATCAGGGCTGCTTGAAAAATGTCTGACAAGACTATTCGGCAGGGGCACATCGCATTTTGGCTAAATAAACATTTCCGTCTCTATGGAGAATGTCACACTGTGCTCATAAAATTTCTGGGTGAAGCTCTGTTTTGGTTGTAAATTTGGGGAGGGGTGCTCAACTTGCTTTCTTTATTATAATAAATCAGAGTTGTCCATTTTTTTTTCCCTCTGAATTGCTCTCCAGGAAAGAGAGGTTGGAGAGGTTGTGTCTTTCACTCGCTGTATCAAATGATTTGGTCTGTGCCTCAGTTTCCCCATTTGTGGTGAAAGGAGCATAATAACCCCTCCCTACCTGATGGGGATCAGAGGGGATTCATTACCACATGGGGTCACTGCATAAAGAAAAAGATCCTTTTTCCAGTTAGTTTGATGTTGGGAATAGTTCACAGATTGTCTTGGATGTTTTTTGGATTGAGCCTTTGGCCAGGTCTCAGCTCTGCAAGCTCCAGGAAAGCAATTGCTGAGCATAAGCATGCTGCGTCCGATGCCTTCGCAGTGTGCAGCCTCTCCGCCTCAGCAGCGAGGGAAATGCTTTGGGATGTTTGGGGTAAGGTGATATGTGAAACGAACTCCTCCAGCTCCTTCTCTGATGCTTTCTAAGATGCAGTCGTGTTTCAGTCAGAAATGTTGACATCCAGATCTCTGCAGAGCAAGTGCAATAGAAACGTGGGGGCAGCCCCTGTGAGTGCTACAGGCTGGGGGCTGCAAAGGTCTGATGGCTGCATTCTTGGGCTAAATTCAGGTAATATTTGCCTTCTCCATCCTTCTTACTCTGTTGTGTCTCATTCTGCTCTCACAGGCAGATCAGGAGTAACTCTGGTGAGGCTGACAGAGTTGTACTGATGGGAATACAGCTCTCAGATGCAGAGACATGTTTTTCTACAGCGGGGAACATTTTCTAGCCCTTTCCATCCGGGGACATACGAAATGGTCTGTCTCGTCCGGGAGAAAATCACAGCCCCATGTCTCACTTGAAAGTCCATCTTTCTCTTCCTCCTTTAATTGCTCCATCAGTATTTCCAGCCCAGATGGTTGCTGGGAACTCTGCAAGCAGATGGGCCGATCATAAGTTAAAATGATGTGACAAGTTTTGAGTCTGTGGTGCTGCAGTACTACCTGACCAGCACATTAGCTAATGCAGGTGTAGATATCGGCTCTGGATCATGTGTAGGCACATGATGGTATTTTGGTTAAATTAATCAGAGTTTTTTGCCATATTCGTGATTTTAATCCAGCAGTAGAGCATGGACAATAGCTGATCTGGAATAAAGTTAGAGTTGTGTGGACATATAATACCTGTGTGGGTAGGAAATCTGCTGGCACAAAGTTAAAACTAATCAATATTTTTGAACACATTTGAAACAGCCAAGTGAGTTTTATACAGTTCTTGGCATCGTGTAGTTGCAATGTTTTTGATCTGATACTAAGCGCCCTAAAGCTGCCTTTAATGAATTGGTAAACCATGACTTGTCTTCAGTCATGTTGCTTCTAAGACAAATTATGTGATGAGATTTGTGTCTGGAAAACTACCGAATTCAGTTCAGTGTCTTTGTTGATACTGTAAGAGAAAGGTATCTTCACGAGAACGTGGGAGTTCGGAAATATTGACAGTTTCCCAGTGCTTAGAAGCAAACTTAGTAATTTTCTTGAAAATCCCTTGACATTGGTAACAATGGGTGTGGTATGAAGCCTGCAAAGAGCAGAAAGGAAAAGCCTTCAGCAATTCTGGTCCCAAGCTTGCAGCAGAGACCTCCCTCTGTGCTGAAAATCCCATCAACTATTGACAAGTTTCTCTTGGAAGGGGGAGGTTTCTTTGTAACAAATTTCTGCTGGAAGAAGGAAAAAAGGAACCTCGCAGCATCTTTGGTAACTTGGGCATGAGACATGCTCGGCTGATACTACAAGTGGCAAATAAATCACACTTATAAAGCCCAGTGTCACAGCAAAGAGGGAGCTGTATCTGCCAGTATGCACAAATGTCTCAGAGATGCAAAAGGAGAAACGCACATCAGGTCCAATTTGCATAACATTACAGTTTATTAAGAATACCGCTGGCCAGGATGGGTGCCCTGGATGAGATAATTGATGTGTATTTATGATCTTCTTGAGAGCGAGTGACGGGTAGCGATGAAGTGTGGGCTTGCATGGAAAAGAGGGTTTCCTCTGAAAGTGCCTCTGGTTGCTGAGCGGAGAGGGATCCCGGTCTGGAGGGAATTTCAGCCTGAATTAATGTCTAGACCAAGGCACAGGGAGGATGCACGTCCAGTTCCTGATCACGGGGAGGAGCAGAACCCTGGACGTGGTCTTTCCCCACGGCAGGTTGGGTTGCCACAGGAGCCTGACCTGTGCCGGGGTGGGTGGATGGCTCTGGCGCAGACAGAGACATAAAAATCCGCTGCAAAATCACTATTTCTTTTATCTTCTTGTAACCTCTGCAGAGGCGACTCATAATGGGATGGATAGAGGTTAGCAGGGAGGTCAGTAACCATTTACAACCCAGTTCGTCAGCCGTGTCTTCAGTGTTACAGCAGCAGGGACAACTGCTGTCTTCTTCTTTCCCAGCACCTTTCTAGCTCCCAGCACCCTTGGATGAGATGCGGGTGCTGAGGAGGGTGCTCAGACTGGTCCTGGACTGAGGAGAGGGTAGTCTCTTCTCCAGAGGCTGTGTGCTGATAGCTAAGCCCTATGGCATCTCTGCAGCCCATGGTCTCTGTAAAGATGCTTCCCACTGGGTCAGGGACACCGTGGGCTGCTCGGGTGCTACAGGACGAGCCACCTTTTTGAGCAGAGATGCCTTTGCCCAGGTGCTGACTCCCAGGGACTTTCACATCTTGGTTTTTGACTCCTGGCTGCATCCCTCACCCTGGACTGGGGGAGCCCCTTTGCCTGACAAAGGCACTTTTTGAGTCAAAGGTTGAAAGGTGAGAGTCAAAGGTGAGATCCTGCGTGGGCTCTCGCCCTGGTGAGATGCACGCGCTGGTGGATGGGCAGATATTACATCTGCAGCGACTTCAGTGAGCTGCAGGACAAGTTAAGAGCCAGGATCTGACTCTCACAGTTCCCAGGAGGAGGACAACATCACAGCTTAGCGCAGACAAGCTGTCCAGAATAACTGTGCTGTCCTTTGCCAGAACCAGTGGCTTCCTCTCAGCTTCCTAGGGGTGACACAAGGTCTAGATTGCATCCAGATGGAAGCACTGCTAAGGCTGACAAGCCGTGGACATAACTGGCTTAGGTAAAAACAACAGCCATCACTGTTGCTGTTGTTGATGTTGTCACTGAGACTGCTGCAGAGCTAAGGGCTGAACCCACACTCCCCGCTGGTCGAAGAGGGGCCGTTACACCAGGCTTGTGCTACTGGTGGCAAAACTAGCCACAACTTGGAGTTAATGACTCCTCTGGGGAGAGGCAAGCCTGAAACAAAAGCAGGACTCGAGCTGAAAGGCAGCTCTGTGCAAGGAGAGGGGGAAACGACGAGTCTTCTGGCAAAGGACAGCACAAGGGGATGTGTGCTGAATGGAACACACTCCAGCATACTGATCAGAGGAGAGATTTCAAAGGTACTGTAAGAGAAAATATCTCCAAAGCCTTCACCCTCCCCTGCACAGGGGTGGGTGGCACCGAACAGCAGCAGAATGCAGATCAGGGCAGCACTGGCTGCTCTACGCAGGGGCCCTAGCACCTCCAATCTGGCCCAGCCGGGGTCCCCATGATGCAGGGGACATCATGCAGCATCTTACTGGGCATGGGGAGATGCTCTTGGCTGCTGGAATGGGCTGTTTCCCTCCAGATGCGCCAGGAAACAAGCAGGGTATTGCAAGAAAGGTGCTGTGCCTGCACGCAGAGGCAAGAAAAGGTTGGAACCCAGTGACTGATGAAATAAGCCCGGGTGATGGAGCTGGTCTGTGGGTGCCTAGGGTGGTCATGAGTGGGCACAGGATGGAGCTACCGGGCCTCTATGGCTTGTTGTCCCGAGCTGGTGTTGTTGTTGTCTGCAGAAGCTCTGCCAGGCTGTGGGCTAGGGCATAGGCACCGGTGTGGGCAGGGCGGATCTGAGTCCCTGCGGTATAAAATCAATGCAAAACTGGATTTTGAACATCCGCCTGTAACAAGATGAGAGCCTGCATAGAGACGAGTAAGTCCTCAGCGTTCAGAAGCTGCTTGCAAATTCCCCCAATCCCACCTAAAAGCCATTTCTACATGGCTGGATGGAGCTGTGTAGCCACCGATGGGATTCAGCCACCCTTGCAACCCAGGCAGAGCTATTTACGCTGCAAACACAGCTACTGAATTAATCGGGGGAGTTAAACTGGTGCTCATGTGCTGCTCAGCATCAGGAGGGGTGAGAAGAGCAGAGCAGGGAAACCCGTGCCCAGAGAGGGGACGGCTGGAGGCATTTCTGCTTTCCAAGCACACGCCATGCCATGGCACTTCTGTGCACGTTGCACCTTTGCACAGTGCCTCCCGCTCCCGCAGTGCCCTGCCCTGGTGCAGAAGCAACGCCAGCACCCAAAGAGCAGCCAGACACGGCAGCGCATAGCCCGGGGCACCCCAGGGGGTCCTGTAGCTCCCAGAGGTGATCAGGGCACTAGTGGGACTGTGGTTTTAGACGAAGCCCCTGTAAGGCACAACTGCAATCCAACAGCAGAGACATTTGCTGACCACGAGTGGTTTGGGAGAGCGCAGGGCTACAGCTGGGTTCACAGCCCTGAACCAAGCGGGCACCCGCAGGAAAGATGCTGATGGGGGAAACGCAGCTGAATGGGTAAGGCACGTGCACCCACTTTTAGTCTCTCTTCCAGCCTTCAATACACCCTGAGCCTCCTCCTCCTCCTCCTGCACTGTGTCTGTCCAGTTCGTATTTCGTTTGGCCCCACCACTGCCTGGGACCCCTGGTGCAAGACACTGCCCAGAGGTGACAGTCCCAGCCCCAGCAGCCCGGCCCCGGGCTTTCACTGCGGCACAGCACGGGCTTCTTCTAAGGTGAGATCTCTAGTCACTATTGCACGCTAAGAAACATGTATTAAGAATAATTGCTGTTGCTGCTACAATTATAATAACAGTACTGCATAATAAGAAATTCATGCTTTATATAAAGTAGGTGCATAAATCTTCATTTGCTTGTGTGGTATTTCATAAAACAGAGGCATAATCTTGTATTATAATTCTTGTTTGCGTCTGTACCCCAGACACTAACCTCTTCCTAAGCTGCAAAGCAGATCTGATAGGAGGAAGCTGCCTATTCCGGGATTCCTGATGAAGTTCAGGGTTTGAAAGCAGCAGCCATGTATCTGTCAGATTGCTGTAGGTTAGAAAAGCGGGGGAGATGGGAGGGAGGAAGGGAAGAGGCTGTACTTTTAATAATGAAGCTTGTGCATTTCAAAAATTAGCATCAGAAGAGGCAGAAAAAAACTCTTGTATTTATAATATATTTTTACATAGTCAACATTTCCAGACAGTGATAAATGCATTTTGCAACATGCATTCAGCTAATGACGGCAAAAGCCTTGACAGAAGTAAGTGGAAAATACCCATACTTCACTTTTTTTTTTTTCTGATAAAGAAAAATCTGTGTGTTTGTGGATGTTTTATTTTGATGAAGTTGCAAGTGGTTGTGAGCTACCAGGGGGCACAGTCCCTGTGGAAGAGGGGCCGCTCCTCCGCGACCCGGAGGCGGGTAGGAAGTGTGATGGATGGAAGCACATAAACAGTCCGGGAGAGAGATCCAAGCCAGGTGTCCCTGCCTGGAGGACTGTTCGCAGTGGATACAAGCCAGAGCTGACCCTGGGAGAGGCCAGCAGACTCTGGTCTGTCCTGTCCTCTCCTGCTGACTGCAGTTAAGTCCTTTCTCATCTGCTTTCCTGCCCCAGCAACGACTCGGAAGCCTGTAATACCTGTTTTTGCAGGAAAAGTGGGGCTGAGCCCTTTATTTCCCACAGGCTTGGAGCCCTCAGACCAAGGGAAAAAGTGTCACCAGACATCCCATGACTCAAAGGTGCTCTGGAAAGATGCTGTGAAGACCTGGACCACGCATGGTGGCTGACCAGGCATGGAGAAAGACAGAAGTCAAAGTGATCCACGGAGGCATTAAATCACCCAGCCCAGGTGGCAGGGCTTGTCCTCCAACCAGTTCAGCATCTGCGGTGCTGAGCCCAGAGATCCCGGGGATGGGGAGGGGAGCCTACGCCTGGCTCACGCTCCCCGGCCGGCAGCTGGGGACCAGCACCAGCATTTCAGGCATCAGCAGCAGTCACGTCGCATCGTGCCTGCAGGGCTGCCCCGGAGCTGGCTCACCAGCACGCATGTGTCCCTGCTGCTTTCCAGAACTGGCCTCCTGCTCCTGGTAAAGGAGAATTAAATTCCGTCGGGTGGCCGTAGCTAATGGACTGTGTTGCCTCCTTTTAGCCTTTAGTTTTCAGATAATTAGCTGATTTTGAATTATTTATGTTGTGAATTTTCAAATAAATAATGTAATAAATGCATCTCAATTATTTACCCTGTTACAAAGCTGACTTGATGGCCAGGCAAATATTTCCATGAATCATTGATTTTATGAATTTTGCAATATTAAAAAAAAAAAAAAAATTTCTAAAGCTCTAAATTATTCTTTCATTTCTTTAGCCTTATATTCTGGTTTTGGGAATCCTCCCTGGACTTCCGTCTTCTAAGAAATTCTGTAATGCATTTGGAAAACCGCAATTATTTTTAGCATGAAAGTCACTTTGTAGAGCTTGATACCACATTTAAGCTGAATAACTGCGAGTTCAGGTCACCAGTGTACAGAGAAACGGTTACTTTATCTCACCAGGGTACTTCAGGAGATCATATTCCTCTAGGTGGGTAACTGCAAAGTGTGAATATTGTTTGCTTAGAGCATGTCAAGTGTCTGCTTCCCCCTGCAGACTTTCGGTTGGGAATATGAGATTTCAGGTAAAATCTGAATGTGTTGCTGATAGCATTGAATTACCATGAATAAAATAGGCATAGAGAAACCTGGATATCGGAATCTAAAGTATAACGAACTCCACAAACAAGCCTCTAGCAAGCAAAAGTATTGAAACTTCAAAATATTTGTAGGCTCAGCGAGCATCGCTGCAACCGCAGAGGAAAATGGAGAGGAGGAAAAAAAGAGCAGATGCTTATCCACCCCTTGCAGAGTCCTAAAGCAAGGGCAGAAACGCTGGGGGGAGAAAGGCTTTCCCCATCACCCTCACTGCCTTCCCCCGGTGATAACAAGCAGGAGTGAACCTCCTACCTGGAGGTGGACCCTGGTGGTCCCCTGGCACCTGCCCCTGGCCAACCCCATGGCCATCCCTGGGGCAGATAAGCCCTCTGCCAGGCAGCTGGGAGGGTTTGTGTGCTGGGGTGGTTTGGGCCTTTCGGCTGCGTGCTTGAGAGCAGAGATGGAAAAGAGCTGCTTGGGGAAAATGCTAAATTTTCTGTGCCCTCTTAGGCTGCTGGGATCGTGGCACGAGCAGTCTAGCTGGGCAGATGCTAGGCAAGAGAAGGGAGGCGGGACAGATAATAAATATTATAATAAATTGCAGGAAAGCTACTCGAGGATGTGAGGGGCTTGGCGATGTCTGTTTGTCTGAACCGAAACAAGCTACGGGGGGCAAATCCTGGCTGCTGCCCTTCCCCGGCTTCCCGTTGCCCCTGGGGGTCTGGCTTTCCACACTGTGGGATGCTCGGACTTACTGATGCTGTATGTGGCACTGCTGGCCAATGCCAGCGATTTCCCCTGGCAAGGAAGGTCTCCAGCTTTGTCCTGCTCAGGGATAGCTGGGAGATGCTCAGAGGAGAGCAATGTGAATGGACTGAAAAACAACTGGCAGCTAAGTGAGATGGATCCTAAAAGGAGCTTTTGATACAGCTGGTGTATTCAAACCTTTCCTCCAGCGCATTGGCACAAAGGGGCTTTTCTCTCTGCTTTGCTCTGCTTTTCCCTCACTCTCCCTGGTGCATGGGACAGGCTCCGTGCCGGGCTGGCCAAGGGGGACAGGGCAGTTCGGCAGTCCCTGACCTGCTCCTTGCACAAGCAGACCCTTATGCCCATGCCCACGTGCTTGAGGCGGTCGGAGGAGAGGAGCTGAGCGTATGTGGGGTGAGCAACACAACCTGCGAGCGCTAACACTGCTTGCAGGAGGCAGCAGGGGCTCAGCCAAGTTCTCCTGGAGCTGCTAGCACCGATGAACTGATAGAGAGTAATTACCCACGGCTGCCCACCATCCTTCCCTCCTTTCAAAATAAACATACAATTAGTGCTAGGAAGATTAGCGTAGCGATTTACACTTCAGCACTGATTTTTCTTCCCTCTTTCCTCCCCTCCAATTATGGAATTAGAGGTAGAGAAAAGCACGGGTGGCCCTTTGGCTGATGCATGATGATTACTGGTGGAGGTGCCTGCACAGGGGAGGTGGGATAATTAACGCTAATAACGTGTAACAACCGGCCTCACTGCCTCGCATTCAGAGCACAGTTCATCTCCCAAGCGGAGTTCATCTGCCATTTGGAGCCGGAGGTGGGGGACTGCTCTCTGAGCACCTCTGCATTTCCCACTGCTGGGAAAATTCACTTGTTTTGAGCAGACTTCCTTACGTCTGGTATGGAGCCACTGTTTCACCTCAAAAATCAGACATGAACAAGGGCTAGAGCGCGAGATGGGTGAGAGCTGCTGGAATTTCAGCATCTCTGACAACTCAGTCACTTACTGAAGTGCTTCAGGCTGCCTAAAAATGATGAATCACTTTGAATCCCTTCTCGGTCTGAATCTCCTCTTTGTATGTCTGCTCTTAGGAGCTATATCCCTGCTCTTCACCCTCCCCTTCTGTGGATCCGGCTTCTTGGCATTGGCTCAAGTTACCTCTTAAGGTGAAGGCATTCAAGTCATTCTCCTTTAAATCCTATTTTTATGAAGGTTTAGGATCTTCCGTTTAGTCCGCCTCTGAATACCTGAGCCTTGTAAGAGGAGGGGATTATTTTAAGCAGCTCAGGTGAGGAAAAGCTCTCTGGAGAGGAGAGGGACAGGAACAAGAGGCGTCATCACTCCCGTCAGCTCTGCGGAGGCTGGCCAGAGGTGACGCACTGGCAGTGCCTTGAATTTCCCGAGACCCCTCCGACACCTCCAGGATTCCTCCCAGCTGCAGCCCTGTCCATGGGATGTTGCTATTGCAAATTCTGCAGCTCCTGTGTCCCAACTAAGAAATCCCCCTTTTTCGCTGTCCTTTGGGACAGTGCACAAGACCGTACAGGAGCTGGTGTCATTACGGTTTCCAGTTGGATGCTCTTTTTAATGCCCTCTGCCGGTCAATGACCCGCAGGCTGCTTTCCTTTCCCAAGGACACCTCTTGTAGTCAGCTCTGCGTTGGTTTTATTGTCAGCAATAGCAGCGGCAAATATTACAATTGGCAGCCCTAAACAAGAGCTATCTGCCTCTTTGCAGAGTAGGGAGGATCAACAGACCCACGGATGAAGGTCCTTTATCAGGATACACAATCTGTTGGATCAGATGCAGATTTGGGGGCAGAAAGGAGTTTTTTCATGCAGGGATTTCCATTCATGTGCTACACGGACAGATAATGGCTGATCTTTTCAGTAGAGCCTTCTCCTCCCTGAACACAGCGTGGGGAATGCAGGTGTGCTTCCTTGGTGAATTAGCAGCTTTTGCACCAACATCTCCCACCTTGGGAAAGTAAAACCTGTGTTGCATTATCCCACACGGTGTATCAGCATTTGTGCCAGTGTGAAATGGATGTAAGGTCTTATGAGATGAGAACAGGCAATCATGCTCCCCAGTACAGATGATGACAGGGGAGGCCAATGGTGCATCAGGTTGTGGATTGTGGATGAACAGAAAGTGGTTGAATAGCACTGTCTTCTAGGAGGAGAAAAAACAATCTCCAGGGAGCTCGAGGAATTGCACCGCCATACTGAATGAATTGAATGGCTTGCTGCAGTACAATGTATTGGAGAGGAGAACCCAGACCTCTTGCTCATGTCTTGGCAAAGCAGATTTCTTTTTAATAGCTTTGTTAGCAGCAAGAATCCTTTGCTCTCTTGCTGGATGTTAAAAGCCTATTTCTGCCATTAAGCAGATAAAAACCTTTTCTGGATAATCCAGTTCATTCCCTGCCTCAAACTTTTTCCTTTACAGCAGTTTTCTTCAACTAAGAGAGATCCAAGGGTTGTTGGGACCATTTTGTGTGACCAAGAACTACAGAGCAAGGAGATAGGAGTCAGGATGAGATGGGTGGAGGTGGTGTTGAGCTGCTCAAATTAATCTCATTAAGGAGGCAGTTTGGGAACTGTAGTGGCTTTGAGCTGGGCTATACAGGTATGTTTGGGGATGGTGAATAGATAAGAGAACGTTGTACAATTTGCCTGGCTTGGCTGAGATGTCCTATGGGCTACAGAGGTACCTAAAACCCGAGTGTGATGGTTTAGGGTGTCCCCATGCACACAGTCTTACTGATGGGGCTGAGGATGATGGGAAGAAAGGGATGTGCTGCAGGGGCAGGTTGGGGCTGGTAGCTTCTGCGGCAGCGTGTTGGAGCAGAAACCAAGATACTCTGCATATGGGCACAGCTTTGCTCTGAAACCAGGTGGGAGACTCACATTCATGGGGCACCTGAATCCACACCATCACAGGCTGCTGCAGAGCCAGGCAAAGGGGAAGCCACAGCCCTAAGCAACAGTGATCTGTCTCCCCCATTTAATTCTGCACCCAGATGGTGTTTTGGGGGTGTAGCTCTGGTATCACCCCCTTTGTCCTCCCTGTTTGATGCCCCACAAGTGTGCATTGCCCAGCCAGGCTGAGGGATGCAGGTCTGAACTCGTAGCCAATGCACAGAGCGTGGTCCTGGTGCAGACTTGGGATGAAGTCCTTGCACAGAATTGCTGCACTGATTTTAGTTGCTGGTCAATTTGTAAATGAAAATATAAATTTTGAGGAAAAGCATAATCTCCACTCTTTTGTGGATAATTCATGCAGAGAAGCCTGGATTTGTCAAATGTATTAATTCCCAATGAATAATTCAAAAGCGGCTGGGGAGGAGCCATGTACCTTCCAGAAGGAGCTCTGCTTCCTTCCCTGATGTTGGGAAGAGGTACCTGGCCACCAAACTCCCTCCAGGACTGGGCATTGCAGAAGGCAGCAAACCTCCTGGCCAGGCAGGATGCGGGGCAGTTAATCCCTGCGGTACAATAGCGAGGTTGGTGGCAGGGCCTCCTTCCTCCGATCACTGCATTTTTGCAATTTAGCAGATAACAAAATAAAAGGAGCAACACATACAAACACAATCAAAAGCACCACGGAGCAGAGTCTACTCTGCTCATTTATTTTGACAAGTCTAGTTGAATTTTAATTATTTATGGTACTTCACAGAGTACCACGAGACGATCTGTCACGCGTTTTGTAAAAGTAATGGAGCCTTAATAACAGCACTTGGATGTTAAATTCATAGAAAAGGGGGGGAGGAGGGAAGGTTGGTTTTTTGTGTGTCAGTAACAAGGTGAGATTTAGAAAAATATTGTATATCCAAATAGAACCAAAAGCACAGACAGAAGAGCTTCCCCTAACGCGGACATGGACTGGCTCTGGGGTGGGGAGGTGTAGATAAACCTCCACACAACGATGCCTGCTGGCAACTGGGGCTCATTGATGAGTGAGATGTTATGACGAACAACAGCCCTCTCACGTGGATGGGGACGTTAATCCTGCCTGTAAGCAACCCAGCATCTTTAGGATTCGGTTTAGGAAACACACAGCTCTTTCCCCTAGTGCTCCTGCTGCCCCAGCCATGCTGACAGCCACCCAGCAGACCATGCTCTGTGCTCCAGGAGCCATCCCACCCCCTGAGGTCTGCTTAATTTTTGGTCTGTTCCCTGAGGTACGGGAGAGTGGAAGGGAGGATCTGCTCCTCCTTTGATTTGCTGTCTGACTTAATTGGAGTTAATTTGTCACTTTTCGTGGCTCTTCAGCATCAGTGCAGAGCTGCTGCTCTGACACCTACCACCTCGATGGGCACGAAGGGTGCAAGAGCTAAAGCAGAGCAGCACTCCATCGCTCTCCAGGCTTGTCCTGTGCAAACAGGGTGTTGGTGATGGTTTAGGGTGATGTCCTCCTTAGACACCACCTCCTTACTGCTGGAAATGGTGCTGGCCTGGAAGGACCACTGCTCTGATCCAATTTTCTCTGCGGTATGATTTTATTGCATGGGAAGGCTTCATTTCTTTAGTATTTTCAGCCAAAAAGGGTGAAGAAGGACGGGAAAGAGCTGACCTGCAGCAGCTCCTCTGCTCGGAGTGTGAGTTACGTGGTCACGGGGGGCTCGGGGAGCTCCGGCAGGAGCCAGGGATCGGAAAGGCTCTAGGCTTTTAGATGACAACAATGACCTCCTCTAATTTAATCGTAATCCCCTGGGCCTTTGAGAAGATCTATCTCTGCTGGCAGTCCAGAAACTGTTTATGAAAGCAGAGACGATCAAAAGCATCTAATCTATGAAGACAAGGACATGACAATCTTTGACACTTTCTCAGCCAAAACAAGTCTGGGCGCAAAGCTGCAAGGAAATTCCCCTGATATTTCAAGACATCAGTTTAGTCTTCAGGGGAGTTTATGGAGCTGCTTCTCGGGGTGCTAAGGCATGTTAACGTTATGTGTGCATACTTGAGAAGTTTCACAGTCTTTAAAGCAGATTTGGGGCATACTGTGTCATACAACAAACTTTAAATTCTAGGCAAGCAGGCCTGTTTTGCAATGCATTTGGCAATAAAATTTATAGATGTATGAGGTATGTTAGTGGATTTATGCGATGTATTATGCTATATGAAACAAACCGATGGACCAAGATGACTTTTCCATATGGAAAGAATTGTAAATGTCTGGTGAAATTGAATCTGTTATTTTAGTGTGCAGATCTCTCCTTTTCTGAAGCAAGCTGTAAGATGTTAATAGTTTGGAGACCTTTACCCCTTTGTCAAATTTGGCTGAAATTACCCAGTGACATCAAAGATTAAAGGACATGGGCTGTGACAGCACACACCTTGGCTTTTTAATGCTGAGTGTGTCATGCTCTGGGTACTCTGGAAAATGCTGGACATCTCTTCAATATGTAGATGAATTAACAGTAATATACCTTTGACCTCTTAATGCTTCACTAAAATTAATCAAGTCCATCCCCTTCCTCTGAGGGGATGGATGTATACTTTTCTGCTCTGTTTTATTAAAAAAAAATTGCAAGAGGCCAGCGAATAGGAGCGAAGAAGGTCCAGAGTTGAGTTTCAGCCTGTGATGAATGTGGGTATTTTTTCTTTACACATTGAAAGTTTAAAAAACCAAAGAGGACCCACAGGTGATCGGGATCATAACAAGATTTCCGTCACCCTAAAATGAGGCTAGATAAATCTTGGTGCACCACCCCAGGGTCCCCCTTTCTGTAACCCAGGCACATGAAAACAGCTAACAGCAGGCAGCAGATGAAGGGTGGACGTTCAGCCACAAGCAGCCAGCGTTATTAACAAACACGAAATGCGAGTTTGCAATGAGACTTAAAAAAAAAATGAAAAATCCAAACAACAAGTGTGTTTGGATAATCAGTGACAGTAAGAGTTGTCACACACTTCAGACACTTCACCGACTTTGGGTTCAAGATGGTGAAGTTTAAACTGAAGCTGTTTGGAAGATGCCCATTCGGTTTAGGTGAGACTTTCATGGCATTGAAATTCGTGGTTCTGCACTGACATATTTTTTTTGAAATGGGGAGAATGCAAAGTACAAACATTGTCTCTGGACCCAGACTAATGGTGCAGCATCTCTATACCTTTTCATGTGCAATAACTGTAATAGCCTCTCTCCAATACAGGTATGAAGAGGGCTGCTCCCCATGGGTTAATCCACAGGAAGGTCTCTTGGCACTAATTCCTATTGGTGAGAAGACCCTGGAGTAAACTAATCCTTCTTGTAATAAAAAATGGCAATTTTCATCACTTCCTCAACCTGGGAACTAGGTGGTAACAAGTCTTGGTAGGAGTTTGTTTGGATAAAATGTGATTTCATTTAAATTTCATATCTAAATAATGAATTAAATACCTGCTTGGCGCTGCTGCGTTGGCAGTGGTGGGTTTTCTCCAAAGTGAACCATTTTACATAATAAAACCATTAGGAAGAGACTGGGTGATAGGAGCAGTTTGATAGCATGTTTGTACTTATGCAGCTGTCTGCTTTGGTTTATCCCTGCATTTCATGCAACATTAGCTTTAAAGAGCCTGTGCAGACTTGTTAAATTTCCTAAGAGTGAATAACAAGCAGAAAATCCCCTGATCCAAAGGCGAACGAAATGATAAAAGGTGCAGGTCCCGGTCACTGCCTAATGTGGAAAGGAGATGCAGATGCAAGTCTGGGGCTCTTCAGCACAAACAATTGCAGTAAGTCACTGGGATGGAAAAGCGTTATTGGGTTTCAATTAATGACTTTGCTATTAGAATTCCATTAATGACTAAACAGTGTTTCCACTTTTGACAGTGTTATTAGGTTAAGCTTCATTTCAGAGGCAATAACCCAATGGATACGGCTAGCACTATACACTGTTATTAAGGAGCGGGAGTATGTGGGGAACCAAGACCATCACAGAGCCTGGATTTATAGTCAGAAATGATTCAGTAGCCTTGATGTGGCATTTTCTTTCTGCAGAAATATTGCTGTTTTCTCCCTCTGGTGCAGTTTGGCATCGCTGATGGTGCCCAGGTGCCCCTCTGGTGAGAGCTGACCCTCCTGCTGTCCCCCATCCCTCCGTCTCCATCTCACCCCCAGCATGGGCAGCTTCTGGTTACCACTCGGAGACTGCAGGACCTGAGCTCTCCATGTGGCAGGTCACCTCTCAACCATGTTCGATCCAGTTATAAACCTCACTAGCTGGCCAGTTTAAATATAACATTACTTGGAGCTACATTTCTCTGTGGCTCTTAGAGTGCTTTGCAGCCATCAGTTAATTCTACCTCTTGATGCATAAGAAGAAAAAAAAATTATACTGCTTTAAACTAAAGCAGAGAGAAGATGCCTGGTTTATAGGTCTCCTATAACTAAGTGTTGTGAATAGAGTTGATGAAAGGACCCGATCACTCAGACTAACCATGAGACGATGCTCCCTGCCAGGCTTATATAGCCCAAGTCAGTGCGCACGGTTTAGCATAACCTGCTTTTGCTGGATTTGCACGGAAGAGTTTAACTGTCCTTGCAAGAACAGCTCTGCCTTTCATCCCTCAAGCTAGTAAACAAATAAACCTCATTGCAATCCTGCCCAGAGGCAAATTCCCACTGCTGACAGCCCCTCAAGAAACAAAGTCATGATAGTTCCATCTTCCCAGCTTTTTTTCTCCTTTTGGCTTAAGTAGGGTATGCCATAGCCAGCAAGAAAACCAGGACACTAGGAAGTTTGCTTCTATTTAATGGGCCCTTATTGGGATCTCCAGGATCTGCAAGTGTTTTTGCAGTCCAAAAAACAGTGGCAGAGCCACAGGTCACCCTAACAGCAACTTCATGGGGGTTGGGTGCTCAGTTCTGTGGGTGCTTGGGGAGCTGGGCTGAGCTGCACGGCACGGTCTGGGGGCAGAGGGCACAGCTGGGAAATACAGGGACCCTCTGCTCTGTGCCGCTTGCAAGAAGAGACAGCAAATTTAAACATTCTTTATCTGGAGACAGCTTTGGAACAAATAAATGCAACAGCCCTCCTGCCAGACAAAATACTCTTCCAGGTGCCAGTTGTGCTGTTGGCATTTAGTGGCTGTTTTGATTCATCAGCTGGCTCCTGCCCAAAAAACCACATTGGCATCTTACAGTCCTGTTTCTGTAGTGAAAGAGGCACAGGCAGGTATTGCTGTGTGGCAAGGGGATGTGTGCTTTGCAAAAGGTTAACAGGAAAATAAATATTTTGTAATTTTAAAAAATGCTGCTATAGCAACGGAGGCTGGAGTGTTGTAGGGAGGTGATTAATGCTGGGAGTTGATGCATGCTCACCAGGGGCCTAATTAGAGAGGTAAAGGCAGCCTTAATTTCTGGTATTTCCAAACTTTTGCATGTTTGACTCTGCATTTCTAATAATGATCACTTGATATGAGTTGTTGCATGCGTGCAATAACTCATGCCCCAATAGCTCTCTGCAACGCACTCTGTACTGTCCAAAGAGAGAACGAGGCATGAAATGGAGCTGAAGCTGGTGCTGAGTGTCACACCGGCAAACTCCATTTTAATGCTCTTTCCCTTTGGGATCTGATGGGTTTTGTCTGCGCAGGCTGCAGGCTTTCTGCACTGACTGCTGATCCTTGAGAGCTAGGAGGCCTGGGTGTTAAAAAGAAAGTCTCAGGTGCTTTTAGGTGGTTTTTTTTAAAGTGTCTTTAAAAGTCTGCTTTTGTGGTTACTTGCATATACGTGCGTTTTGGATCTTTATGATTTCCTTTATAGGCAAGGTGAAAAGAGGTGAAGTAGTGAGCTCAAGGCAAAACAGTAAAGTGAAAGCAGGAAAAGACTAGAGTTCATTTCAGCATCGTTATGCTGAGAGGGGTGAGCCATCATTAAAAGGCAGTTAGCCATCCCTCAGCTACATTCACGGCAAATGTTACGTTGCTTTTGGAGTAAAAGCCAAACAGTGGGAGCCGCATCCCAACCTGGCCTTTGCCAAGGCTTTCAGGGAGGCGATTTGTGTTAACGAAGGGATGCAACATGCCATGTGTGGGCAGGCTCTTTCAGATGCCTTCCCTGTCTATTGGGTGTGATAGCAGCAAAACCAGCTGGCAGAGAAACTCCTACAGCAGAGCACAGACAAAGCCCAGGATGCTGCTTGAGAAAAAAAAAAATCCTGGAAGAAGGCTTGGGATTTTGAACCAGGAAACTCTCCTGACTTTTAATCCTTGTGTGCTCAGGAGGCAAGAGGGAGCTACATGTTTCTCCTCTTACAAATGTTGCTGCTGTTTTCCATTGATTCCCCCCCACCCAGGTCTTAACATCTTCAGAAAATTCAAGAAAAATGCCCCAAAGTTGCCCTGAAGTAAACATTTAAATTAAAAAAATCAGAATTCCCGGCCCATAGCCCCTAGATCTCATTAAGAAATCCTCAAAATATTAAAGATCGCATACCTGCATTTCCCTAAAGCAAAATGTCAAATATCAGAGAGGCTGTTAATGAATTGGCAAATATAACCCGGTGAACTGCACCGAAATATATTAGAGGAGAAAGTAGGAAGATTAAATTGCAATTAAATGACTTCAGAACAGCCAGCCCTGATGAGAAAATGAAGCTGACTGTTAAGAGGAAGCAACTTTAACAAAACTGCTGCCTAGATCTTCACATTTAAGCTGCTTCAAAGCCTTTTCTCATCTCAAAGCAGCTCCAAAAGAACAGACAAACAACTGAAACCCATAAAGCAAAACAATAAGAGCGCCGATAATTAATCTTGATGTAATTAAGAAGTTGGAGGAGATGGGAAATCTAATTGTGCGACAATTACTTTTATTTATCAGTTTTATAATGAAGTGCCATGGAAGAAGTTTCTCTGGAGATCCATCCAGCCTTGGGTTATTTTTCCAAGCCTCATCCATGCGGCACAGCCATCTGCTGTGTGGAAAAACCATCAGCCTGGCGTTAGCCACCTCCTCGTCTTGCAGAAAGCCGGTGCTGGGTGTCAGGGATGTGTGGCCGCTGCAGTCAAGGGGTGCAGGATGGAACCAGTTGAGCTGATTCAGGGGTGACACGTGAGGCTTCGTGGCAGAAGCAGCATCGTGTGTGCCCAAATCTGTCCACGAACTAGTGAGATTTTCCCCATTAGTCTCAGGACTTGCTTTTGCAAGGTGTCAGATGAGCTGGTCTAAAAAAGCTTAGGAGTTTTTCAGGTTTGCACTGAGGTTTTTAGAGGAAGAACAACTTTCCTGAAAACTTTGAGAGGAAAAAATTAGGCTTGCTCAAGACATTTCCTTTTGATAACATGGTAATATTTGTTTCAGCCATCAATCACTTGGTCTTGATTCTTTTAAAATCCCTTTTATTATGGACATATGCAAATACACGCATCCATGACTCACATAACCGCAGCGGTACGTCTGTTGTGAAGCTTCAATAAATCGCTCCAAGGTTGCTGAACTACCTGGAATTATCTACCTATGAAAAGTTAAAAAACATCATTGGTTTTTTTCCTCCCCAAAGAGCTCAATGTCAAGAAACATTGCCCTAAGGGGCAGAAATTCTCATTGCCCCTGGGGGCTCGATAGCCTGCGGACACAGAGGAGATGCAAGTCATGCCTTGAGCCTTGGGCATGTGGCAGGCATCCCTCTGCTCCTGTCCCCGGGGCTCAGAGACAAAACTGGGAAGGAAGCGAGGCCATTTGGGGACTGCAGGTGGCTGGAGGAAGGGTCAGCAAGCTCAGGCTCCTGAACCCCACACCATCATCTTAATGCCTCGTTCGACATGTTCTGAATAGCCTGAAGTGACCCTGGGTGCGTTGCTGGGTTGCCGACTCCTGCAAGCTTGACTTACAGCAGAAGGATAAGCATGGAAACAATTTTGTCTTTGCACCGTTAGCCTCAGTTTGTGTGTGCTGG